>NW_028277085.1:9901721-11224026 GCF_059951505.1 Python bivittatus | reverse complement strand
ACTCCAAAACAGGATAGATTTTTGCTCTGTACAATCCTCTTTGTGTTGGGTTGTGCTTTTTCACTTTAGCTTATGACTGGCATCACCTGGGCTTGAAGAAGAAAAGAAGCTTGAAACAAGGATAAATGAGTCAGCCAGTAGAAATACGCCTTGATTACTAAAGGAGTAATATCTCTTTTCCCAAAACCAACACTGTCAACATTTAGCTGGAGGCAATTTTGGTTTTCTCACAACTTCCTAGATGCAAAGTCAGCTGGGGAAGCTTGGGGAAAAAATAAAATGCTGGATACCAAAACCTCACTATTAAAATATTATATATATAGTGTCAATATATATATATATATATATATATATATATATATATATATATATAAAATATATATATATTGACACTTCCACTGTGCTACAAGGCGTGTCTTCTCCATGAACTCTGGCTGTGATTCTTCCATGCAATAAAACTCCAAGATGGGCCCTTTACCAAGGGCCCCCTCAAACTGGCTTTGGCATGGGGCATTGAGGTTCAGACCATGGCTTCCTTAACACCATTTAGCTATGATCCTATACTCATTTCCCTGAGAGTAAGACCCCTTGGGCAGAGCCAGTGCAGTACATTTTGCTGCTTGGGACAAAGCACAAGATGGAGATGATGTGCTTCTCTTTCATGTTCAGAAATCAACACTTTCATGTTCAGATGGTACATGAGTCTCAGGCTGCCTGAGAACCCCATTTTTTGTGGTCCTTGGATTCACATGCCAGGTTGCACTGCTAAAATTTGCCCCCAAATTGGTGTCATAATTTCCCCACCTTTTAAAAAAAGGAGCAAGTCAAATGTATTCAGCCTCTGATAGGATGAAGGCACCTCTTTTACTGACCAGCCTAATTATATTAGAGAAAATAATAATTAAAAAGTTTAAAATGGGTCCGTAAACTCCATCACTGTCCCTTGAATGATGTGCTCTCTCCAACACTTGGAGGAGATAGATATAGAGATGACAGAGAGAGAGAGAGAAAGATAGAAAGATAGAGATAGAAATATATATGTTTAGTGTTGCCCACCCACCCCAAAAGGTTACCTACACAATTTAGAAGGCTGAGTGGCAATACAGGTCTGTCTTCCAAGAGATGAGACTGACCAGAGGGGTCAGGAGAAGCCAGGGGGCCTCTCTTGCTGTCTCCAGCACCTGTGAGAGATACCAGCCTCATCTGACCTAATGCTAGGGCCAGGCATAGCCTTGGAGGCCATGAGACTTAGTTGTGGGCAGATCCAGGTAGGACTGTGTGTGTGTGTGTGTGTGTGTGTAAAAAAAACCCTACAGGTTCCAAAGCAGGTGAGCAGGTTCCAAAGCAAGAGGCAACCAGGAATGCATGAACCCTTCAGTATCTGATTTTCTACCCTCGACTGCCACTTCTGCACCACCCTTGATAAGGAACCTGGGAGAAAAAGAATTAGCTGCTGACCAGGACTTCTGGCTGTTGTTTCTGCTTGCTCTCTTTCTCTCTCTCTCTCTCTCTCTCTCTCTCTCTCTCTCTCTCTCTCCCCTCTTCTTTAAATCAAAGTGATGGCAGATCAAGCCAAGCCAAATCCTCACTTATCTTGACAGACGGATCTCCTTCATCCCACCTCCCCTTTGTTGCTTTCCACTCCCTCCTCATTTTCACAATGCCAACAGGCCAATTAGAACAGTGTCTCATGTGCTTCCATCTTTGCCGACAGTTAATTAAGATGCTGCTGCTGGCAGCTGCTGACACATTCCAGGAACATGTGATAAAGAGAGACAGGTTTGGGGCGGGGGTGCCCGGGCCCCTCTTTCTCCAGCATAGAAAATGAGGGTGTTGTATCCCAAGGGGACACAAATGGCTTACATCCAACTCCTTCCTCGGGTGTGAGAATATAAGCAGACACAGTTGAGGGCGGCCCCTCCTTTTAAGAAAAAAAAGAAAAGAAAGAAATGGGAGCTTCTCTTCTCTCTCCCCTTGCTTCAATATCCAGTTCTTTTAAAATGTGCAAGCAGACCCCAATATGGGGGGAAATTGGGGGCCCTTCCTCGGGAAAGTACGTGCAATTCAGAAACATTAAGCCACCAGCATCGCTTGGAATGTTAATGTTTGGATTGCTGAAAATGGGCTTTACAAAGGATGGTGGCTGGGTTCAGACACTCTGCTAAGCAAACAATGATGGTCTATAAATTGCAGCATTTCATTTCCCACCATCCACAAAAACCCAAACAAGCTTCTTTATTACACAGCACAACGTTGGGATCCTATTGTTAAGTTATGTACTGTGGCCATTGTCCAATGAAGAAGTGGGAGATAAAGGATCAGTCTTTGCAGAGGATAAAACATGGCAAAACATGGGTCTTTTTTTTGTAAAAATGCCTTTACTTACAACATTTACAGATTCAGGAGAGCAGCATAGCAGGTTGTACAAATGCAGCCCCGAAGGCTTTGACTGATTTGGTGAAGCTGGTATTGCATTGGGTCAAGGTATTCATCAGACGGTGAACAACCACCCAAGATCTGTAGCAAGACTTAGGTGGATATTCTCCCATGCAGATGAAAGAGAATCTTTTTGGGGGAACCCTTTCAGGGCTTCTTGACTTTTTCCCCCCCCCTGAAGAATCTGGAATCATCTACAAATTCAACCATTGCTACGCATTGCTAGGTCATTTTGGAACAACTTTATTAAAAAGTTCCAGTTCCCATACAGACCTTGGGGATAACCTCATTTCTGTCAGCCCTCTTTTGCAAAACTCTCATTGTATTCATTCTCTCTTTCTTAGTCACATCTATAAAAGGAATGCTCTTATGCCTTGATTGCTAGGTTTACTCTCAGGATTCCTTGATGAAGATGTTGAATAAAAGCATCCAGGTAAACAATGGATCAGGTTGACTCCTTACAGAACTCTAAAAAATTGGGGAGGTGAGACTTGCCTGTACAGAAAGCATGCTCATTCTTCTATATGCCTAGTAATTCTATCTTTCATAATGCTTTCCACCAATTTACCCAGAATAGATGTTAATGCAGAGGAAGCTGTAATTTCTAGATTCCTTTGCCTCCCTTCCTCAACTATTTTTTTTTGGAAAACTAGTATCCAGTCCTTTAAAAAAGCAGCCAATTTTAGGGAAAGCTATACGCTTTTGATAAAAGGTCAGCAATTTCAGGGTTTTTTTTCTCTTCGACTTCCTTATTATTAGTTTGCATTCCTTTTGTCAGAGTTCATATTTTAAAAATCTCTTCATTTGAATGATAATACTTTCGCCTTCTCAAGTTTCCTTGATTCTGCTGGTTAACCATGCACTTGAAATCCTGTATGTACATTTTCTATTGTGGTTTAAAATAACTTGAAAATGTCATGGAGAAGACCACCTTTCAACACTGCCTTTCAACTCACTTTTAACAGATTCCCTCATTCTTTAGAAATTGGCCTTCCCTGGCAGATCTACATTTATAATTTACAGAAATGTGTTTATATTTTATTGACTATTTCATTATCAGCAAATTGACTATTTGTGATCAGTCCCGCAACACAACTCCCTGGACTATATTTAGGATTACATCCAGCACTGTCTCATCTGACCAAATGTTGTTAAATGACTTAAGTGATCTAACATTTCAAGTATTTCGTGTGATTAGAACATGTTTTTATCTGATCTCTGTGAATGTCATTACCATGACTGTTTCTCTTTGGAGGCCTCCCTGATTCCATTCTCCAATTTATGAACCACTGCAATGAGCAAATAAAAGCCTACCTATTTTGATGCTCTCAAAATATCAAGTCATCCCAAATGGTCCCTCTGTGGGCCCAGAAGACCTGTAGCCAAGTTATTTTAGACCCTCATCCCTGACATTGGTTATTCAAAAAGGGATCCAGAATAATATAGGAACAAAATATGTGATATAACCCACAACAGATTAAAACAGTGTTGTTACGGATTATGTCCTCAGACCTGTTTGCTTTTTAATCTAGCCAGCATTAAGTCCTTTAAAGAGTCACTGATTTCAGTGAGGCCTATTAAAGCACATCTTTTGGTGTTCATGGTCCAAGGGCATATCACAGATCTTTCAGCATGCTGCACACATATTGCTATTCTCAGTTTTTTACCATTCACTGTTTGGGGCATAATGGTACTCCTACACAGGCTGGCCCTAAACTGACATCTTTTTGTGTTGGTTTGGAAACGGCAATTTCCAGACAACTTCCTTCAGTGCAGAAAATTGAGATTCCCCCACCCCAATCTAAAGTGTTTGGCAAAATGCATTCATTCTTGAATGCAACCTTTAGAAGACTTACGTGTCTCCTAAGTTTCTAGCCATAATATTGCAGCTCAGAATGTTCAGGAGACAAAGATGGGACTGAAGGTCCTTTTTTCTCTTTAGTTGGAAAAACATCTCATAAGAAAAAGAAGAAGGGAGATTTGGGATGATTGTTGAGGAGGTGCTGGGGCAGGCCAGAGAAACCAACCGTTCTTTAGGAAGATGTTTCAGCGCAAGACAACAAGGAAGCCTGAAGCTTTTTCGATGGTCCTTATGAGCCCAAAGCTTGAATTTGGCTTGAGAATCCTTTGCTCCCTCTCTTACTATGCTGTAATCTAAATGGCCTGTGGTCCGGGGTGCACTAAGGGGATTGCTTCAAAGGGGCGGGAGAGGAGGAAAAGGAGAATGAGACCATGGAAAGCTCAAAGCTCCCCTTTAAAGAAGTCTTTGTATCCATATGAAGGATGATATCACTGTTGCATTTGCCCCAAAACTTGGAACCTCTCTTTAGGAAGACCTAGAGTGTGTAAGAAGGCAGGGGAAAAACACAGTAAAAAAATAAAAACCAAGGGAATCCCAGATGCAGAGGTTGATTGCCCTACAAGAGAAAGAGAGAAATCCCATTACTAACTGTGTCAGCTGAAAACATATGTTATTGTCTTAGAGGACCCTTCTCCAGACTGGGAGCTGACAGGCAAATTTGTATTTCATAACCCGTAGCCAGCAATTCTCATGGTCAAAGTGGGTTGTTCTTCCCTTACTTTAGCAGTGAGGCCCCCAGAGCATGCAAATCTCTTCCTTGGCATGATCCTTTCTCTACCACACTGCAGATTCCCTGACCTTCTATGTTTCCACCAAATGCTGAGAGAAGGCTTTATAAAGAGATGCCTCCTATGGGAATTTTCCAGACTGGGAAGTGTGGGCAGCTAGGAAGGTTGCAGAGGGATGGAAAACATTTGAATGCCCTCTGAGAATAAGGCAGAAAAACCAAAGCCTTTTTCACCTGGTGGGTGGGTGGGTGGAGGGGCAATAAGACTGTGACACTGCAAGCTGGGTTTTGGCATTACAAAAAACAGCCAGCAACAAAAGAATATAAAGAAGGATGTCTGGAGCCTGCCTTAGGAATAAACAGCTCCCTTCCACTGGAAGCATATAAAAATCAGAACTTAGGCCCAGTTTTAAGAAGCAATGCAAGACGTTTGAGCACTAGTTTCATTTGGGCTTTAATGCCCTTGGAGAATCTGATCAGGTCTGAGCCCTGCTGTAAAGTTATAAAAGAAATCTGCTTGCCTATAAAAGGGTTGGCTATCTTACCCTTCGTCTGTTGATGTACAGGTTAAGGGGTAGTCACAGGCTTAGCGTTCGAGCCATGCATGCAGTACAGGTTGTCCTCTTCATCGCCAGGGACCTTTAGAAGGGTGACAGAATGCAGTGTGAAGTCAGAATCACCTCCTTTTTTAGGCCTCTTCCTGCATCAATTGCCTTTATGCATCCGAAGGGAGGGCACGATAGTCCAAGATGTATTGGACCACAGTTTCCATGACACACGGCTAGGTAGCTGAGAATGATGGGAATCGTAATCCAACACACCTGGAGGGCATCTATGTTGGGGAATTCTGGCATGCAACTAGCTCACCATATGGCAGGCAACAGTGCCATCTAGTGGCAGAGTATCTATCCTTAGATGATAGATAGATAGATAGATAGATAGATAGATAGATAGATAGATAGATAGATAGATAGATAGATAGATAGATAGATAGGCAGGCAGGCAGGCAGGCAGGCAGGCAGGCAGGCAGGCAGGCAGGCAGGCAGGCAGGCAGGCAGGCAGGCAGGCAGGCAGGCAGGCAGGCAGGCAGGCAGATACATACATACATACATACATACATACATACATACATACATACATACATGGATATTTCTCTCTTTCTGTCTCTCTCTCTCCCTGTATATCTATCTGGAATATATAATAGATGCTGTATTATTGCACATCCAGAATAACAACATTCAAGCACTTTGAAATACTAGGATATGAATTCTGTTCCAAAAACATAATAAAATGCACAATTAGAGAGCTGGCTTTGACCATATTGATCTCAGGATTGAGGCGGTCAATAAATCTCTCTCTCTCTCTCTTTCTCTTTCTCTCTCTCTCTCTCTCTCTCTCTCTCTCACACACACACACACACATGGAGAAGATGGAGCTCCAATACATTTGGCATTAAAATACAAGAGGGAGGAATCTTGTGGTATGTCCAAAGGGGTGATGAGGATAAACAGGTTTTCAGGTTAACATATCAAAGATATTCCTCTACCTGAACTAAGGGTCACAATTTTGATTTCATTTTTAGAAATTTGGGCTGGGTTTTACCTTTCTTACTATCCTGAAAGAGAGCCAATGTGGTGCAGAGGTGGAGTGGGGAGACCCAGGTTCTAGCTCAGCCATGGAAGCTCCTTAGGGGAGTTTGGGCCAATTGTGATCTCTCAGCCCAACCCACCTCACAGGGTTGTTGCTGTGGGAAACTAGGAGGAAGGGGCCTATGAATGCCACACTGAGGTCCTGAATGAAACATGGGGTATAACAATAATGAATTATGGGGGTGGAGCTGGCGTCGCGGCGATACAGCGGGCAATCCTGGGCTCCCAGGATCGCAACCGATATCTCCCCCCCCGGATGGTCCCGATGGACCTAAGCCGTCCTGTAGAGACGGTGATTGCAAAGGGCGCGTCCTGCGGATCTCAGGGACACTGCAAGTCCCAGATTGATCCCAGGAGAAGCTCTTGAAGCCGTCGGAGGAGAGGCAGCTATTTAATGACTGCGAAAGCCGGGACAGCTCCAAAGGAAGAAGAAGGAGAGGGGTGTCAACCGGGTGAGATGGACCTTTACTATTCAACTATTCTTAGAGAACACCTTAAGTAATTTAAAGAGATTTTTAAAAGTGAAGAAAAGTGGATTAAGCGGCGAGATTGAGCCTTATAAAAAAAAAGGGGAAAAAAATCTTTGTTTTTTAACTTTCCCTTTTTAGTGGAATTGACAAGATGTTTTTCTTTTAAAAAAATATATTTTTAACTGGACTGGCTTTTTCTTTTCAATACTCAATAATCTTTTATCTCAAGCTTCTTTTTTGATTAAGATTTTTTTTATTGTTAGAAGAAACCTATATTTTTTGTTTTGGAAATGGGGAAAGTGGAGCTAAGAGAAAGTAAATGAAAGAAAGTTGCACTGCCATCTAGAGGCTTGATATAGTGTTTTTCTTTTCATTGTGACGTATACTCAAGGACTTTGGGCTTTCTAAAAAGATAGTGGGATGTGCATGTTTGTACAGGTGCCATCCGAATAACTATAAATAAGAAAGGGGAGTTGAAAGCGATTTTGAAAATATTCAAGATGGAAAGTTTGAGTTAGTCACAAGAGCCTTGTTTAGTGGCAGTAGCTCTTCTTTCTGGTAGAAGCTTTGCTTTGCTCTCTATTCCCCCCCCCCCCAGTTGGACTTTTAAAGAGACCTAGCTTTTCCCCTCCTCTTCTTTTTTCTTTTTTTCTCTTTTTTTTTTCTCTTTCTCTTGGCAAGAACAAAGATAAAGAATCCTTTGACTTAATGAAGGTCTATACAAGGGGTTTGATAATAGACTATACGAGAAACACAATGCAGAAAAAGATTTATAAACTATCGAGGATGACTATAAAAAACTGGAAGAAGAGCTGCAGAAATTCCCGCAAGAAAAAAAAAAGACATCAAAGCTAAAATGGACTTAATTAAACATAAAACGGGATCAATGGAAAAGGAAGAAATAGCACAAGAAATTAGAAACACTAAACAGAACTATTTTGAGGCTTATAAACTGAGAATCAAAAAGGGTTAATCAACTGATAAATGAAGAGGGACAGACTTGTTCTTGGTAATGAGGGTGAGAAAAAGATTATACAAGTTTATAATGGAAAATTGTACTAAGAGAATACTTAAAAAGAAGAAGTAAAACAACATTGAAAGAAACTACTCCAGATGCCTAAAGAAAAAACGAGGGGAATACAACAATGATGGAACTGACAGAAGCTTTAAAAAGCAGAATGTTTGAAAGGACATTTATTATTGCTTTCTCTTATCCAATAATATAGAAAAAGGAATAAACAGTTAGATATTTTGGGATATTGAATGAAAAGGGTGAACTTAAAACTATGCAAGTGTTTGAATAAGGTATAAAACTGAGATATATAGTAAAGAATTGTATTTGATTCTAAATGTTTTAAGATATTAGACTAAAATTCATATATGGTTGGATATAGTAACATATAGATTTTAAACTAGAGATATTTTTGTTGAAACATGTAGTGAAGAATGAAGTATGTTTTGATAGTGGTTAGAACTGTAACTTTTAAGAATTGGAAGAATGAAAAAGTATCTATGCAGGAGGAAGTTATTGAAAATTATGGAATGTGCAGAGATGAGTTAAATTGATATTTGAAATTAGAGTAAGAAGATAAGCAATTTTATATGACACGGGATTTGTTTTATTAATGGTTAGATGAGAAAATATAGTAATGTAATGGATTAGGAAATTTTATAATAGAAATTTGATATTAATTATTATATATATATACATATATAATCGATGGATAAAAATGTATTACTAATCCTATAATGAAAGCTAAAATTTCTTGTAATAAATGATTTTATAGACTAGCTACAAATGATTAATAATTGATAATTGATAAGTATACAAGTATATTTTGAATAGATGATATGAGAATTTATATAAATGAGTGAAGATTCTGAAAGGGGCACCAACGATTTGGTAACTGGTTGACACACGGTATAAAATGGAAGATGTTTTTTTTTATGCCTTTGTATGTTCTTGTTTGTTTATGTATGTTTTGTGTTTGTTGTAAAGAATAAAAAATTTTATTAAAAAAAAAACAATAATGAATTATGAAAATCTCAAAGAATAAGCTTCTCAGTCAGAGGGTATCTGTTGCACTTCAAAACTGCTTCATGAGATACATATTCTTTTGCATTCAGTTAGACTTAATTCCAGGACCACTGAATAAATCATTGATACAGAATCCACAGAGGGAGCTTCTCCAACAATCTTGATTAATTTAATTAATCAAGGTCTAATCCACTTACTTCCCAGTAGACATTATCTTCAAAGCAGTTTTCATCTGTAGGGTCACCAAACAAGGGCAGTTTCAAAATGCCACCTTTGGGGAAGAAAATCAAGTGCTAAATTCACTTACAGTGCTTTTGTGGTTTTTAGAATTTTCTTTTTCAGCTGAGATTTATTTCTACTAACTGCGGCTCAGAACTAACCGCAGGTCTCTGAATTTGTGCCCAGGTTCACAAAACCTAAAATGGCTTGTTTAATTGAATGGACTGATTAACTGAACAAGCCAACCATCAGTTCTTGCAAGGTGCTAAGTAAACCCCATTAGAAGGGTTGGATTTACACACTGTAGGAGGAGAACCATGCCAGTCCATGGTGGCAAAAAATCAGGAGTCTGTTAGGACCTTTTCCAGTGAATGAGTTTGATTAAAAAACATAATCTTTCAAGAGCTGCAGCTCACCTCATAGGATGCCCAGAGTGATGAAGTAAGTTGCAGCTCATGAAAACTTCTGCCTTTCAATAAAATTCGTTTGTCAGAAAAAGTGCTACCAGATTCCTTCTGGATTCACATATGAAGTGAAACTGAAACCAAAACTACTACATTATGGCTTAAGGTGACACATGAAGCCCCATAGAAGAAAAAGCTGTTATTGTTCTAAAATGGTGGTGGAAAAGGTTCATTCTCCTCCTTTCATAAATGCATACAGATTTGAGGTTTTCTATGAGGTTTTCTAAACCACAAACCATGGTTTAGGCAACCTGTGGCCACAGGCCTGCATGCAGCTCTAGGTTTAATTCATGATGTCCTTGGCTTGATGTCAAAGGCCTTCCCAACCCCTCTGTTCTGAATCTTGCCAGTGGGACCTGTCCCTCCCTGGGATTCTTCTTCGTAGCTGTTAAAAGAAGAGAGATGAGGAAATATTGAAGAAGGGAAAGAAAGAAAGAAAGAAAGAAAGAAAGAAAGAAAGAAAGAAAGAAAGAAAGAAAGAAAGAAAGAAAGAAAGGCTGCTTTAACCCAGAAGAACTAATTGGCTCTTAGAGAGGAAAAGAAGAGTCCCCCCAGCAGTATCTATGACGGGTCATAACAGGCAAGATGTGGACTGGCATCATGGCACAAAGAAAAGGGACGAGGCTTGCATCTAGCTGCCATATGTGGCCTTTTGCCTGTTTTGAGTCCCCCCTGCAGATGCCACTGGGGTCCCCTTCCGTAGTTTAAATGGTTGTCCATAGGTGGCCATAAGTAGTCATGACAATGTAATGTGCCTCATATATCATCATTTGTGCAATGACATTATGACAATATTGTTGTTATTTCAAATTTATTATAACTGTCCGATATCAGTGGACCTATTTGCCCCCCATTGGATGTCCATGGGTCTGTCTGAACCAAGATTAAGAATATCTCTCTTGTCTATATTTACACAACATAAGCAAACTAATATTTTGTTAACTATGGTGAAAGTACAATTGTCTAGGTTTGTACAACACACTAAACCCAAAACAAGCAAACACGACTTACTGTGTTGCTATAAACCTAACGATGTCTTCTGTTTATCACAAGCTAATTGCAGATTGAGGTCTAGAACCACATATACAGAGAGACCTGCTCATTTTAGCCTGCTGTCTTTTGAGGAAATGTTCAGCCATCCTATCAGTCCCTAAATTGAACCAGATACAGTTCCAGGGTCTCTCTCCTTAATGGGCCATGAATTCAGCACCACACACACTTTTTTTGTTGTTTTGTAAATGAAGTCCCGTCCTCCCCTTCTAGTTTTTCCTTCCTTTTCAATTTTGCTTTTTCCCTTAGGAAAACAAGACGGAGGCTGAAGGATGGTGCAGGAAATAGGTGTGGAAGATGGGAATGGAGAGACATTTGTTTAGTGTGCATTTTGGAATCAAAGCACATGAAGTAAAATGCAGGCACCCTACAAATTTTGCGGTTTTCTGAAATTTGCAACGCAGTTTGTGGATCGTAATAGTAATACTGCAACTTAATATTAGGGGGCGGGGGAAGTCTGTATGAGAATGTATATATTAATGCAATTAATGTGCACAACATCGGGGGGATAGTTTTAAAACACTCTGTACTAAGGCAAAAATCACAAAAGAAAATCTTTAGGTTTGGAGAAACATCCAGCAAGATATACATAAGAATTCATGAGAACTAAAAAAAAATACCTCTTAAGTTTGACATCTGAAACTTGAAAGAGCTGCAGAACTGAGAACATGAAAGAAACACTTCCACATAATCCCAAGAAAACTGCATGAATGTTTCCAGGTAAGTCTACAAAAGTTGAGCTCAGATGGAAGGTGACTCTACTCTTCTATGATATTGAATGAAAGAAATGTCACCAACGATTTTTTTACTAAAGCTTAACATGCCAGAAGATGGCAGCAGGGAAGCACCAGAGGCAAAAAGACCGTAGCCACTTGGGTGGATCATGAAGAACTGGAGACAGGTGAATAAGTAGATATTCCACCTCCAGCTGGACACACTGAGAGAGAGGACTCTGTTAAGAAAAGCAGCTGTTCTACATCTGCATGAGGATCTTCCACTTACCCACAATGGCTCCCCCCACCAAGGCCATGGCCAATGACACTGCGATGCCAGCTGCTTGGAATCCCCCTTGGATGCTGGGTGTCCGATACATGTATTCTCCGGTGAAGTCAAATGTGTTGGTGAGCCTGTAAGAAGGAAGTGAAATGGGAAAGAGACAAACGTGAGGATTTTCCTCCATGCCGAGAAAAATTGTGGTCCCAAGTTCCTTTTGGTTCATCACCATCTGCCTCTCTTTTCCTCAAAGGGTGAGTTGCTCGCTGGCATTTCAAAGTTCTCCTAAAGGAGCGTGGATGCATCTTGCAGGTAAAAGCAAAACTCCTAGGGCTTAGGCACCGTGTAAACTGGGCAGTCCACGGTTCTGTCTCCTGCAGTTCTTTCTTTCTCTCCAAAGAAAAGGAAACCAAGCCAAATGGGTGGCACCCTCCAGAGATGTCCCAAAGCACCTCACCCTTTCTTCCCATATACTTCTTCTGTAGCAGCAGAAGCAGTGATGGCCCCGACGATGCCTCCAATTAAACCTGGCATTCCGTGAAGGTTGTGGATGCCACAGGTGTCTTGGATACGTAGCTTAGCATATAGGAAAGGCTAGAAGAAAGAAAAGAAGGACAAAACGTGTCTAATGAATGCTATAAAGAGGAATCTGCTACAACATATTGCAGTGAAAGGAAACAGCATTTCCACTTTCGCACTGTTTGGTCATACTATCAAGGTTCAGGAAAGCTTCGGTGCCAAGCATTCAGAAATACTCTTACTGTGATGAAGACGTATCCGATGGTTGTCACGATGCCACAGATAAAGCCCACAATGAGGGCACCATAGGGGGTCAGCATCATTTCAGCAGATGTTCCTACGGCCACCCCCCCAGCCAGGGTGGCATTTTGAATGTGGACCTAGACAAAGACACAGCTCTTTAAATCCCTGATTTTTTACTTTATTTATTTATTTATTTATTTTTGCTTAAGGGCCTTTTTCACATCTCACAGTCATTCCTGGATGCAACAACAGTTTTTTCAAACTGCAATTTCACTATGCCTAGCACCACGGGCTTTCTGACCCATTGTGGAGGAGAAGGAGAAGGAGAACTCTTTTGAATTTTTTTTTTTTAAATGTGTCTAAAAGAAATTTCAAAAGCCTCAACATTCATGAGATGTCCGTATCTTTGCCTGAAATCTTACCTAATTTCAGCATTTTGCCTGAAAATATTTTGGTATTCTCTCCTGAAATTTCTCAAGATTTCAGTGTTCTGTCCTGAACCTTTGTGAGAGAGGTGTTCTTGCCTGAGCAATCAGGTTGATATTTTATGATATTTTGGCCAGGAAAGTGCTGAAATCTCGTAAAAGGTGGTGTTCCTACAAGACTGGCTGTTTTTTAATGATTGATGGATTGATTGACAGGCAGGCAGGCAGGCAGGCAGGCAGACACACACACACCTGTGGCAGCGGTTCCATGAAACTTCATAAAAGATCAGAGAAAGCCATGACACCATTTCTTGACCTTACAGTACTCACCATATTCAACTTTCCTTTCTTTTGCAAGAGACTAGAGAAGGCCACAGAAGTGAGGACGCAAGCAGCAAGGGAACAGTAAGTGTTGATGGCAGCTCGGTGCTGTGCGTCCCCATGATTGGAAATGGCTGAGTTAAAGCTGGGCCAGTACATCCACAGAAACAGGGTCCCTGCAACGGAAAGGAATTGGCTTGCTATGAGGACAGACCAGGAGTTGCAGACAGCTCACTCTTCCGGATAAAGTATGAGGGATGAAAGTAAGCCCCTGAGAAGCTCTCCAGCCCACGTGGAGACAGGACAGGAAAAATAACTTACTAAGCAACTAGTCCCTATAATAGCATATCAACTGCTTTCTTCTACAGGAATAGTGTATGTCTGTATGCATTTTAAAAACATCTAAAATAGGGCCTCAAGGTTGTTATAGCAAAACCAGAAAACCAAGCTCTATAACCTTAATGGGATTTAAATGTTTGTGCCTCAATAAATGGATAGTTTAGAGCAGTTTGTGCTTCAATAAATGGATAGTTTAGAGCAATGTTTTTCAACCTTGGCAATTTTAAGCTGTATGGACTTCCACTCCCAGAATTCTCCAGCCATGCTCCAGCATGGCTGGCTGGAGAATTCTGGGAGTCGAAGTCCATACAGCTTAAAGTTGCCAAGGTTGAGAAACACTGGTTTAGAGACAGCTTGGTAGGAAACTTCTACATTCCTTTCAATTTGATCATAAGGGTCAAAAGATGTTTCAGGATTCCAAAACAATGACATGCCAAGCATATCTTTTCCTGCTTTCTGAGACGTGCTGAACATACAGCTTTGTGTAATATAGATTAAAGGCTCAAAGTCCACAATAGTTCGCTTTCAGAGCATTTTCTCCTTTAAGTATATCACTTGGGCTACCGAGAACAGAATTAAAGGTAGAGAAAAGGACCAGCCTTTTCACCAATAGCCCAAGCCTCTTTTCACTAATTCTGTCCACTATCTTCAAAAGTGAAGGCCCTCCCCTTTAACAGGGAGAGGAAGCACAACTCACCAATCATGGCAAAAAGATCTGAATGGTAAACAGATTCCTGCTTGTCTTTGGTCTGCTCAAGGTTGGGCCGGTACAAAATAGAGGTCACAGTTAGGCCAAAGTAAGCACCAAATGTATGAATAGTCATGGATCCACCAGCATCTTTCACCTGCAATGACAGATATGAAAGAGGTTGAAGCCTAGCCAGAAATGGTTGGTTTTTCTCTACAGAGAATCAACTCAACACAAATGAAACCTGAACTCAGCTGATTAACAGTCTCAGTAGAAGATTTGTGCCTTTGGGCATCTGAAAATTGTGTTTCTAGATCTTCATCCACACAATCTCTCTAACTTCCTTTACCTGCCCCAGAAATATGCTGGACTATAACTTCCATCACCGCTACCCACGCTGGCTGAGAGTGTAAGAAACTGGAGTCTTGAAAAAGAAGAAATAGCAGACCTTTTCATTTGGCTTAGTTGCAACTCTATGACTTGCACAACCCGTAGCAAAGACTGTAGAATCTGAGTTTGTGCTGGCCTTCCTCCCTCCTACTTCCTTTCCCTTTGATGGAATGTCTTTTAAATTGTAAGCCAGCAGGCAAGGACTATCTTATCTGAAAGCAACCCTGGGAGTCTTTCTGGCTAAACAATGAGATAAAAAAAACATTTTAAACAAACACATAAATGAAACATTGAAAAAAAATGCATGGAATTGCTACTTCCTAGAATGGAGTTGTATCCACTTAGGTCCTCAGTCTGGTTCTCTTACCTTTGGCTTTGAGAATATGGAAGAATAATTTTTGGATGTCATATTTATTGGACTTTTGTTTTCTCTTCAGCCTTACTGAGAGTAGAGAATGAACGGTATAAATTTAGGAAACGAGATGCCCTTTTACTTGCAACAAGGGCATGTTGAAATGAAGTCAAGGAGGTATCCTTCTGTTCCACAAGGCTGGCAAAATTATTTTAAACCTGCTTTTCTATTCAAACCCTCAAGTCACAATCTTATTCCATCCCCTTATCTGATGGTCAAGAGAACCTCTTCCTCTCAGGGGCTTTTATGTACATTCAGTCAAAGCGTGCCCTACTTGTGCAACCACATTCCAATCCCACCAGGGTTGAGTCCTGAATCTTGTGGATCCTGGGCAAGAGACCAGCAGTAGGCTCTGCTCCCTCCCTAATATGGCTGTCCTTTCACTTACATATGGGGGTGGGGGGTGGGCTGTAATGTAATACTCTCCCATTAAGTGCTTCCTTGACCAGCAACATGTTGTTCATCTCTGCTCTGGGTACTAAACAAGATAACTTATTATCTAGTGAAAACATAATAAAATACAAGATTATTACAATAAAAACAAATGCAAAGGAAAGAACACAACAGCCCCATCTGTTCCCTCAAAAATAGCAGGCATGCAATATCAAAACGTACTGCCAGAAGGAAAAGTGAAGGGTAGCAAATAAAGCAACAGCTCTTGATATTTTAAAAGCCTGAAAGAGCAGTCTTAATCCAAAACAAGTGAAAAGTCATATTGTGGATACCAGGCAAACTTCTCTTAGCAGGTTCTTTAAAAGCAGAAGAGCTATCGCCAAGAAAGCCCTCTCTCTTTTTGTCACCCCTCTTAAGTTGAGGAAAATTTGAAGTCTTAGCAAATACGTTTATGGTGTATATATAGTTGTGAGTTTTTCATTGGCTCCCTAGGAGTTTCACCAGGGTTTTTTGAGCAAATGTTGCTAAATTAACCTTCCCAATCTAGAGACCTCTAGATGCATTTGGACGGCAGAATTCCAAACTGCGTTGTTAGATATGCTGGTGGAGGATCCTGGGAATTGTTAACCAATGCATCTAGAGAGCACCTGCTTTGGGAAGGATGTGTTATAACAAGGGTGTAAAAAGCATAGCTAGTAGGCCACTTTGGCACCCGTTTTGCAGCTACTAAAGATCGTGAGTAGACAGGCTAATATAGTGGTACCTTGGGTTACGAATGCCTCTGCTTACGAACTTTTCGGGTTGCGACCAGCTCCGGCCGCAAAAATTTACCTCGGTTTGCGAACTCCGCCTCAGGGTACGAACCGGATCCGCGGCCATTTTCCGCCCGTGCCACGTGGTCTGCGGCCATTTTCCGCCCATGCCACGTGGTCCACGGCCATTTTTCCACCCGTGCCGTGCAGTCCGTGGCCGTTTTTCCGCCCTTGACGCGTGGTCCGCGGATGCCGGAACGGATTAACGGTAATTACATTGAACCTTATGGGAAAATTTGCTTCAGGTTGTGAACAAATCGGGTTGCGACCAGAGTCACAGAACAGATTAAATTCGTAACCCGAGGTACCACTGTATTTGGATTGTGGTTGAAGGTTATTTAGGAAGCAAGGTAGAGAGCAGTCTTGCAGAAATTTAAGACACCCATTTCACCCCTTAGAAATTATGAATTCCTTCCCCTGTTCGACCTTGGCCTCACCTACCTTTGGAGTATACTTCTTGTCTAGTTTTAGGCTTTGCTCCTTCAATTGTAAGAATAGACCTCCAAGGCCACAAAACCTCTGATAAATAGGTTTATTGTAGAAAGACGAATGAAGCCATTACAAAAAATTTCGAGTGACAGCATGCATCAAATGCAAGACATATCAAAATTGGAGTTCCAATTTTGAGCCACTTCCTCCTGCCTATGTGTTATAATGAGCTAGGAGATAATCTCTTAGGACAGGAGAGATGGTTTCACCCATCTCTTGTTTGGGTAACAGACCGATCTGGTATCAGGATGTTTGCTTAGTGTGAGAAATGGCTCTCACACCCAGCCATACAAAGCTTAGGGTGGCCTTTGAGCTGAAGGAAGCTAGTCATACCTGACCTAAAGCTTAAACCACTGTCCTCTTTGTCTTGCCTACTGCACAGAGTTGTTAAGAATGCTACGTAATAACCAAAAACACAAGGCAATTTTGTCACGTGGAAGTTAAGAAATAGAAGAATCTCTGAATTTTTGGAACCAAGGTGAATAGCCTTACATGAAGCAGGTCAAGCAGGATATATTCATTGACGGAGAAGAGGGTCACTTGAAACAGTGTCATAACGAGCAGCTGCACAGGGCTGACTTTGCCCAAAATGGCACCAAAGGCGATACAAACAGAACCCACGCAGAAATCTGCATTAATCAGGCTGAGAGGAGAAGGAAGAGATGAAGGAGTCAGAGAAGGCTACTGAAGCAACACAACAATGAGTGTCTTGGAACTGTAGTTGATCACATGAGCCAGCAGTGAGACATGGCTACAAATATGACAAACACAATTGGATAGATAGATTGATTGATTATGTACCATCAGGTCGTTATTGACACTTGGTGACCACATAGGTAGGTTTTCTCCACAATGATCTGACCCTAAGTTGGTCTTTGAGGTCTTCCAATTAGGCTGCATCAATAGAAGCTGAATTTCCAAATCATGGGAAGCCACGGTTCTTTTCTTTGCTTGAGCACTACACTGTAAGTATTCAAGCAATTGGGAAAGGTTCATATTAGAGCAATGAGAATTGAAGAATGGATTTGCTTAGCCTTGAGATGACTGACAAGGGATATAATAGCACTCTTCCAATCTGTCCCTAAGTGTCACACAATAGCTTTGACCTGATATACATTTTCTATCATCCATTGTGCAGAATTTACAATAATGGTCTTAGCTTGCAGTAGGGTAGGGCAGCATGAGCTTGCAGCCCCCAATATCCCTTCAGGTATATCTCTTGGAACCCACCACTTTCCTTGTTCCACTGACTATTTTCTATTTAAAAAAAATTAAACAGAAATCTGGCATGCTGTAAAGTAAAACACCAGCCTCTGGTATCTTATCTGTTGGCAGGAATTCCCTTTGGACCACAAGGTCCTCTAGGGATGGTAGAGAACATCCTGAAAGTCTACCTCACCATTGCTAACATATACACCATGGCAGCCATTTTGTGAGTGCACTCAGTATATTCACTCTAAATTCCAACATATTCACATGTGCACTTGGTCCAAAATTCCAAGCGTGCCTCAGACTAAATGGAGTGTCTCAGAGGATGCTTCCATATTCTCTCTAAATCCTACTTTTGGATGTCCGGAACATTTATTTCTGACTCCATAAAAGATAAGAGAGTCCATCTTATCTCTCACCCAATGTCCATCTTTGCATTCCAAAGCCACAAATTTAATCTATTTTCATCACTGTATCATGCTAGTCTTGTGTCCTGCTACCCAGAAATTCTTTCTTTCTTTTTTTCCCATGTCCAAGCATGCCATCTTACCTTTCTACTCCAATGAGTATCTTCCCATGCTCAAAGGTATGAAACCAGCCTTGCATCAGGAGAGCCCACTGGATCCCAAAGGCAGCAAGGAGAAAGTTGAAGCCAACAGCTCCAAAGCCATAGCGTTGAAGAAAGGTCATGAGGAAGCCAAAACCCACAAAAATCATCACATGGACATCTTGGAAAGCTGCAATAAAGAAAGATACTCCATTATGTGGACTGTCACCCGCATCCTTATTCCACACCTACCTGCATGTCTAGCAACTTCCTCACTCAACTAGTTTACACACAACTGTTCCTCACTTAAGGTCTACAACATTCAGTTTATGTCAGAACAGTACATACCATAAGCATCTTCCCTGGAATCCATCACAGCACTGCCTACAATACAGATGTTCTGTAGCGGATGCTTCAAGCATATTGTGGGAGATAAAGCAGGGTGAACAAAGTTCCTTAAAAGTTGAAAGATTCTGAGAAACACTGCTTGAGTGCAAAGGTAAAGTGTTTTCTCTTATTCCTGAGCAACCACAATTAATTTTGAATTAATAGGCAAATGCTTCTAAAGAAGATTATCTCCTAGAATTTCATGCTGGTAGATACAGTGGCTAGAATTAATTGCATGCCCAAGTTTTGACAAGTCAGGATTCCTCAAAGGGCAAGACTAGTTGCACACAGGAGATTTGGGTTCAGATGCTGGTCAGCCATGATATTTATTGGTTGATCTTTGAACTGTCTTTCATTTCCCTCAACCTACCTCACAGGATTGCTTGAAGTGCATGCGTATCAGTTCCATATAACTTGCCTTGACTTTAGAAGGAAGGTATGAGTCAAGCTATGTTCGTGCAGTAGGTTTAACCAGGTCAACTAAAGATTTCCAGAAGAGTCATTCACACAACATGATAAGCTTGGTTAATGTTAAACTTACTTAGTATTTTTGTGACTTAGCAGTTGTATGAAGCCAGCCCATTTGATTAGTTTATGGTTTAATGCATTGTGACACTCCACAAAAAAAGTGAATGCAGCAACCAGAGTAAATTTGTTGTGTGAACACAGTCAATATTGGCCTAACCGCTAATGAAAAAAAAATGTTGCTGCTGTCTTTTTTTGGTCAAAAACTTCAAAATCTAATAGTGATCTCCTGGAATTTGCTCTATGCAGGGGATACGATTAATAGCAATTTTCACCCTATACCCCAGGCAGTGGGATGGGATACACTTTATCTACAGGACAAAGCAGCTTCACAGATCTTTAACCAACTTTGCTGCTCATCATATTTTCAAAACAGAAATCTGCTTCTGTGCTATAAAATAAAACTTGGCAATTATTGGTGGTCCAGGAGATGCCAAAGGCAAGTGAACAAGTTGAAGATGGGGTTGTGTTTCTTCCATCACTGGCTTGGGATCCACCCCCTCCCCCACCTCCACATGCAACTTCAACTTCCCCCACCCACCTAGGTCTCCCCCCACCTATGCCCTTTTGGCTGCCCTGCGCTCCACTGCCTCTGCCGGCCTGCTGGCCTTGCCAGCCTGCTGCCCCAGTTGACCTTCACCATCTTCTTCCTCCCGCTGCTGACAAGGTGTGCCCAGCCTAGCCATTTGTAAGACAGCTGCTGGCCATGAGGCATTCTTCCCAAGGCCGTGTGTGCCCTTGTCCAGATCGCAGGGTGGCAGGGCCAGCGGAGCACAGGGCAGTCAAAAGGGCAGAGTTGGGTGAGAGATAGGCAAGTAGGGACAGCTGAAGAGGAGGCAGTCCCTTATATTACTGAGGCTCGGGGCTGGGAGGGACCAAACCGGGAATGGCTTGGATCTGGGTGGGTCCTCGCCTAACAACCAGTGGGATTCGCTTAATGACAGAAATGGAGACTGCCAGAATTGCCACTGCTAAGTGATCAGGTTTATGACAGCAACACTTAGCGACAGAAATTCCAGTCCCAAATACCGTTGTTAACTGTGGACTACCTATAATTATAAGGTACTGGTGAACGTCTGTACCATCTTGTCTCTGGCAGTCTGCAGCCTCCATGGCACCCCACATTTCAATTCCATCCCCATGAAAGGTGTTGCAAGGAAATTCCTCCCATGTGATTTTTTCAGACCAGGAAGGAGAGATGGCCAGAAACATTGCAGAGCCATGGAAAACACCTCATGTATCAGCCCTTCAAGACAGACAAGGAGCAAAGAACCCATCGCTTTACTCACATTCCAACAATAAAGGGAGGTATTGTGACATTATTAGCTAAAATGCACAGGGATGCCCCAAATCCCCAGGGATTTGGGGCATCCCTGTGCATTTTAGCTAATAATTCAGTCACAGCTGAATTGCAGTCACAGATCGAAACAAACCCATATCTGCTGAACATGTATTCAGACTACAAAATCAAATTATTGGTTATCAGAAACCTTTGGAGGCCAAATGCCAATTTCTCTGAGATTGACTAGTGGATCCAAAACTAGCTCCCGCTAGCCAAACAACAAATTCTTAAAAGGTTCTCAGGAACACTCTGACATTTCTACTTCCTTATCCCATCAGCCTCTGGATCACCACCACCACCACATTTTAAATACTTTTCAGAGTAGATGATATGGGAGCTTTCACTGATCTCTCTCTCATCTGGGTATCAAAAAAAAAAATTGTTTGATTAACGATAGAGCAACTGTCTTCAGATAAAACAATTTCTCCACTATCAAGGAAAATGTTGTAACTTGTGAAGCTTCAGCAAATTATGACCAGCAGCATTCTGAGTAATTCTCCTGTTTTTCCTTTTCTTTCTTTATCTTTTGTTATAAAGCATCAGTGAGGAAAAAAGGTCATTCCGTTTCTGGATTCCATCCATGCCTGGTTTACTCATTCTGACAAATTACATTTTCTTTCAGAGAAAGAGAGCATGCACAATACTTTATCATTTCATGGAAAAGCCAGCCCAATCAGTAGATGCAAGTAAAGAAGACTAAATTTTATCTCTCAACACAAAGGAAGTGGACATTTGGCATCTGATATTCAATCTTATCAAATATATTGTTCCCCCACATACTCATCTATCATTTTCTCTAGTTTTCTTACTGTGAAAACTTTCTAGTTTCTCCCTCCTTTTGTTTTTATCTGGTGAAGAACCTACATGTTTTGTCGAAGGATGGAAATGGAGGCCAGTTATATCTGGATTTTATACTTACAGAATTAGTAATCAATTATTACTTATTGCAGATACAATCAAGAAAGTATTACAGCCATAGCAAAACTTCTATAACTTTCTCTTTCTTTTTCTTCCTTCCTTCCTTCCTTCCTTCCTTCCTTCCTTCCTTCCTTCCTTCCTTCCTTCCTTCCTTCCTTCCTTCCTTCCTTCCTTCCTTCCTTCCTTCCTTCCTCTTGCCTGGCAAAGAGTTCTGCTGAACTCAAAAGCTTGCGCAGAGTTCTGTGACCTCTGATTTGACACAGTAAATACATTACCCTAATCTGGAAGTTGATTTTCATATGTGGACTCACTAAGAAAGAAGAGGATTTAGGCTGAAACACCATTGCTGTTATCTGAAAGAAGTTTAATGATTAAACCCTTCCCTGGCTTAATCCAGGATGGTGATTAGTGTGAAACCGGGCAGCTTAAAGCTCTCCAGGGACTGACGGAACTAGCCGATTCTCATCAAAAACCCGTGCTTAATGAAGTGAGGTGTTCTGTTTATGAAATCTAAGTGGGAAATGGGTAATTTCCTCTAAGTGCATTAAGACTGCGACTTGGTTAATAATGAAGTATCAAACTTCATGAAGACTCTGGAATGGGAGGCAGTTCCTGAAACAAGCCATATTGTGTCAATACTGCCCGTAACAAAGGAGACCCCTTTCACCACAGGTCCCATAATTCCCAGCTAGCATGACATTGGAGCAAAGATTGCTGTTCATTTGGTAGATCTATGTTTGAAGCTGATTATCATGAATGCTAATTATTCCATAAATCTGCTTTGAGCAATTCCAGTATTTGAAGGAGTCTTCTGTGCTGCTTCTAGTTACGACAGTTAAATAACTTTTATTCCTAATTGTATTCTTGATATCTCTCTCTTAAGTATTAAAGTGATTAGTTATCACCATATTATTACTGGTAATCAGCAAAGGTGTTTCTTTAATTGTTGATGCAATGAGAGATCTTGTTGCATTGAGGATAACCAAGGCTGTCTAAATGTGACAACTTATCTACATTTGCTTGAGAGGAATCCACAGGTGACTTAATTCTGATTAAATATGCATTGTGAGCAGTCTAAGAAACAAAGTCTGCTGATCTGGGGTTTTTTTATTGGTCTGTTTTATGTGTTCATCAAGATACTTTTCACCCTTTCCCATATATTTATGCTTGTTGAAACATTCATTCTGATTAAGAGTGAATTAATCTTTGCACTAAAGTGTCACGATTTGTTTAGTATTCATGTGTTGCATGAACTCAACCATGGTGTTTTCAGGACTACAGTATGTTATCAAGTGTGTTATATGAGCACAATCAATCATGGCTGATTCAATGAACCATAGTTAGGGGAACCATGGCTTAGTGCAATATGAACAAGAGTCTGGATGAATTCAAGAGAGTTTGCTCTTTTCTTTAAGAGGTTTTTCATCAGCTTTGATAATAACATAAACACTGTTATTACTGGTGTCTTTGACCCTCCACCAAGAACTGTAGTTCAAAACACAACTGGCTAGAAGTTCTTGAAGCTGGGGGCCCAACCCTGGAGGGCTTCAGCTTCAGGAAGGCTGTATTACAGGCCTGGGAGATTAACAGCCTAAGGGACCACGGAACAAGCTTTTCTTGCCTCTGATGGTTAAGCCTCAGGGCCTCAGCAGAGGCATTGTGAGAGCAGAACTTGGGAGTTGTCTAGCCTCATCCCCTACCAGCAAAATGAGGAAAAGGCCTTGGCAAACGCAACTTCTCTGGCTTCCTATGAAGGATGCAATGATTTTATATTATTGCCTAAAGGAGTCTCCCATCAGTACATTCAGTGACCGCATGGACTTTTTTCTCTCTGTTGGAGATTCCTCTGAACATTGCTGCCCAAAATTGGCAGCCCAGTTTCTCCCTATTTTAAGGCAGGGACTATGTTAAAAATGTTAGTTTAAGTGGACGCCGAGTACATTTACTAAGTACACTACATAGACAAACCTACTTAGTGTAGCTATACCATAGGTAAAAGGCAAAGACAATCCTCTTTGAAAAGACACACAGAGAGGAAAGCAGTCCTGGTTACATGTGTGATGTGACTCTGCCTACTTTTTTTTTTTTTTTTTGGTGCCTTCAAATCAATGTTGACTCCTAGCAACTGCCTTGAACAAGTCCTTGCAAATTTCCTGGCAGATTTTTGGAACTGGTTTGCCATTGCCTCCTTCCTAGGGCTGAGAGAGAGGGACTGGCCCAAGGTCACCCAGCTGGCTTTTGTGCCTAAAGCGGGACTAGAACTCACCATCTCCCAGTTTCTAGCCTGGTGCCTTAACCATTACATCATACTGGTTCTCTCTACCTATTTTGGGACCTCCAATTCCCCCATCCCAACCACTTGCAAAGTGAAATCTTTGACCATCTCTGCAATATGGGGAGTTTGACACTCTACTAAAAAAAATATCCAGTGATCTGCTAGGAAAACCCCACCTGCTTTCTGCTTTCCAATCTCCTGCCTAAAAGTTCAGCCTCCTCGATTGACCTTAACATCCAGAAACATTCTCTGCTCAGAGCATGAATTTCCCTCTGGAGGAATCTATCTAAACCAGTGTTTCTCAACCTCAGCAACTTTAAGATGTGTGGACATCAGCTCATGCATGCTGGTTGGGGAATTCTAGGAGTTGAAGTCCACCCATCTTAAAGATGCTGAGGTTGAGAAACTTGCCCAATTTCCAAGTTGATCTACAATGGAAGTTGGTTGCCCACTGAAAAAGCAGAAGTTATTTTACAACAAAAATCAATCAGATCATTAACCACCTCTTAAATGTCCTGCTCTGTGTGAAGATTCCTTTATGAAAGGCTGCATTGCAATTGTGGTTTCAGAATGTCTTGATTCACTTTTCTATTATTCCCTCCAGCCAAAACACTAACCCTACCTAAACACAGATGACATGGGATTTTTCAGATCAGAACTTTTAGGGTAGACATCCAGAACCTCACTCAGGAAATGAGGGATGGCAGGAACTCCAAACATAGGCTTGTCTCATATAGATCGTGAAGAAATACATATTGCCATCTAAAACAGGGAGAAGCCGTGTTAGATGTTCGAAGTAAGTGAAACAATCCATCTCTAGTTTCAGGGTGATATGTTTCTTCCCCAACTCTTGGGTGCACCTCCAAAATCTTCAAATGGTCACTTTTAATGTGACAGGAGAGAGGAAATTGTTTTTTTTTAATTAATGGAAATAAATGATATGAATTATATTTGATTTGGCTTCAATGTACCTGCAAGCAAAGAGAAATCAAATTAAAGCTTTTGCTGTGGTCACAGCCCAGATGCACAACCCAGGAAAAGTTGCGCAGCCCAATCAAGCAAAGAAGGTCCCTGCACAGCCATAAAGTCCAGACTCAGCACTCTGTGCCTGACCACGCTACTACAGATTATGGCATTAATCTGGAGCTCCCGGCCGAATCTATCCAGCATTATGATTCTCAAGACTGTGTGCAAGTACGCCCTTCTGCCATTCAGAAGGAAAAGCACTACACCAGAGGTGTAACGAATAAACAAAAGTCTGGATCACTGCCTGGTATAATTATACTCACAGGGGTATCTGAAGTAGAATTCATTCTCCACATCAGAGATGTTCCTTTGGTGTTTTTCCTTCTCCCAATCAGCCACATTAGCCTCAGGGCTGAAGCGTACAAAAATGCCAAAAAGGACAATCATGGCCACCTCCCAGAGGAGGCAAACCAAAGGTAGGCGCCAGTGCATATCAGTATTCTTCGCCATCAAGCTAGGGCGCACCATGAGTTGGATTTCCTTGTTCAATGAAGGGGACAGGAAACTGAAGTTCCAGGAGCTTGGAAGCACCAACTCACAATCCAACCTGTTCATTCATTTTATGTATCTGGGGAGAAGTGGGTGTGGCTGTGTGGCTGCCGGTCATCACAGCCACCCTCAGAGGGCAGCAGCCCCAGGAACAAATGCCATGACTGAGCCAGCTTGCATCTGTCTCTGGACTCTCTCATTCTAGTCAACAGAGAAGAGGCAAAGCACATGTCCCGGCTTTTCTTAAGAATGTATTCTATGAGCTCAACATCATAGATGAATGGATTCTGTGTTCAGCGCCACAAGCCTGCCCTGCCTTGTCACATTCCAAGTGAAGGTGGAGGGAGATAAAACAAGGAAATATCTTAGAAGGACAAAGCAAACCATTGTGCATCTAGGGGGCTGATCTCATATACCTTTGCATAGAAAGGCTGAGATCCTGCTTCTTTGGCCTCACTATTTCCTCCTGAGTTCCTCGTACCTGTATAAGCATGAGCTAAAAAGAGGATGCACTCTATCACTCGCGCTAGGATCTGGAATCCACAGGCTATAGCAATCAGCTTATTTTTAAGGTTTCTAGGTGCGTATGTTTGTGTGTGCATGATTTAGAGAAAGAGAGCATTAAACCTTCCCTTACTAGAACTATCCTATTCACAATGTTCAGTTGCAGTCTTGTGCCTGTTTTTCTAGGGCCAATTCTGATTTAATTTAGTAGGACTTATTTCCAAGTAAATGCACATGTAAATGTTAATCTCTTTCAAGAAAATGACAGCTGACATTTCATCCATTTTGTCCAAGATGTATGTCTTTGTGCGTGCATAAGATAAAGGAAAAGGATGACATCGTCATAGATTTTAATTCAAAAACATATCAAATCCTTACCAATCCTAATTTTAATTCACTTTAAAGAAAAGTTTTTATTTCTCTTACAAGTTATTTGAATTCAAAGCAGTTCCAGAATGACTGCTTCCCCTTTTTGTCTCATCTTTTGGTTTGGGGTACATATGTACTCTCAGCATCTTTAAACTGTCCCCCACCCTGGGAATCCAGCAGTCAGATTCTTCTTCATGATGACCTAGTCATCTTATATGCACATCAGAACAACTTAGCTACTGTTCTTGGGATGTGTTGGGCTATAATTCTCATCATCCCCACCCAGTGGGGGGATACATTAGCTGTGGATGACTCGAGTGAGTGAATGAGTGAGACCACTAGAGCCCCAATGGAATTGCAATTATATGTTCTGTAGAAAGCAGTTGTCTCCAGCCCAACACCTTCCTGTGTCTTGATTTACAGCTCCACTAATTTCCTCCAAACATTGACCAGGGAGCATGAGGTTGTAGTTCTACCAATCTGGAGTGTGCCTGGTTGACTTAAGCTGGTTGAGAGACCCTCAATGATATTAATTCTTAGCATTCCAACTAGTGCCACATTGAACATTTCTCCTGCATTTTTTCTCCCTATTCAGTTGAATGAAAGGGAATTCGCTTTTGAAATTACTGTCACAGTAATTGAGGGGGGGGGGGGAGAGGTACATTTCACTGGTTTTGTTAGGTGGTAGCCAAAGGGTGTGTATCTGAATGGCCTGCTTTTTTGGAGACAGCTGTTATCTTCAACAATTTGCAGCCTCCCTGGTTTCTTAGGATTCCATTAAATCCCAAGGAATCTATCAGGAGGAAATTCCTCCCAGTGGACAGGGGAGATTCAGGAAGATGGAAAAATATGTTCTATACCACCACCAGTGACAGCAGCCTTCACCACTTCCAAGTTACAATCAAGCTCAAAGACATCTCCAAGAGAAACGAGAAATGAATTCTCAAACATTCTGTGAATAAGGTAGAAAACAGAAACATCTTCCACAGAAGAAGAAAACATTTGAGAAATCACAGTGCAGATTTTGACACAATACAGCTTTCTAGACCTAAACCTGATTTAGAAACAATCCACACAGGAAGTGCTTACCCATATTAAAAGCACGCCCCCCCCCCCTTCCCCAAACTTGTACCTATTCCCAGTTCTCTTTCTCCATTATCTCCTTCCAGGTTCACTCCATCCTACCAAAAGAGCCATACAGTAACAAACTGTACTTTATTCTGGATCTTGCCTCAGCTGTGCCTAAGTGACTGGCATGTTGAGTGTTCATTTCAGCACAGAGGTATTACCAATTTGCGAGTGGCTGCTGATCTTGGCATGTTGGAGAGATTTTTTTTAAAAAATTGTTTAGTAATTGGTTTCTCTGGCAAGCAGAGCCATTAATTAATTTGCATGCCAGGGGAGGAAACCTGTAATTCCCCTGGATTACAACTCCCAACACCCCTCACCATTGCCTATGATGGCATAAGCTGCTGGCACTGGAAGTTCAACAACATCTGAAGGCCATAGGTTCTCCATGCTTTTCTCTATTGTTGTGTTGCCCTCACATATAATGCCAGTCAGTCTCGTCCCTCCTTATTCTTAATCTTCAAAGAGCTTCTTCTACTGATCCTGTTACTATATTACTATGGGTTATGAAGTATTCAGATCTGTAGCCCATCCTTTCTCTATGAAACTCAGGGTCATTTATCTGACTTTATCCCTCTAAAAACAAAAACAACAAAAAAATAATAATCCTGTAATGCAGGAGAGAGAGAGTGGTCCAAGGTCATAGCATAAGCTTCGTGACTGAATGAAAAACTGAAACTCTATCTTCCTTGGCCAAAGTCCAACATTCTCATTAGTCATTATCCTATTCTACTTCTGAAATACCTATTTCCTGATTTACAAACACAAACCTTGAAGAATTTGTAGCACTGCCTCAGTGTGCAGGAAGCAGTGATGGGGTGGGGAAGGCAGGGGGGATAGGTGTGGTGGGGCAGCAGGACCTTGAAGAGAAGACTATCCAGCTCCCTGAAGCCCTCAAGCTTGCCAAGGGTGACCCTGTGGCCAGGATGATCCTGGGGTCAGGATTAAGACTTGGAGCGCTGAGAGAAACCAATTTACAAGTCCAGTTCTAATGTGAGTTCCTGGCCCTTTACAACTGTACAGGTCAGCAGTGAAGCATATTCATTTTAGATCACTTTTCCTCCTAGCTTGAAAAAAATCATGACAGTTATGAAACATGGCAATTCTGCATCTACACACACCGAAAGGAAGGAATATGACCTACCGTATTTTTCACCTTTTTAACAACTTTTCTAGTGAGCCTCAGTCCTTCTGCTCAACCTCATGGCATTCTGTTTATTTTCTTGTGTTCCCCAGTTAAAGTACACGTTTGCACACTGAGAATTAGTCAATTTGCTTTCAGATCAGGAAAACATTTATCTCAGGGAGTCCTGTAGAATCCTCCTTCCTCTCCAAGGACATTCAAGCCTTCTTCCTTAAATTTTCAACGTTCATTCTATCTTTTAACTGCATAACTGTATTTTGAAATCCATGCTTATTCCCACTGCTGAATTTGTGATCCAATCAGGGAAAAGATCCTGATCTAGCAAATAATTCCTAGACCTATTTCAAAATATTCTAAAAAGTAATATTTAACATAGTTAAATAACTCATTTGACTACCTGAATCTAATTGCCTGTTATGCGTTGAATGTTCCACCATCTGTTGAGCCCTTAGGCTTTCTCACCACAAAACGTCTGGCTACTATCCAGTTTCAAACATGTTCAAACCCAAATCAACATCTACAACAGAGAGAGATGGAGGTGAAAAGCTCTCTGCTAGACTCAAACTGAGTGAATCACTTTATAAGAAGGAAGAAGACTGAGATCTATTAAATTAGATTGCTCATGGTTTTATGCAGGGGTGTGAAGATCAAGTCAAATCTGATTCAAATTGTCAGTTCAGATCCCTGAATCAATCCAACTCAGTTTTTTGAATTGCATTTTCAAGTTGATATGATTCTGAAAACAAGTTTTTCTTTGTATGCGCAAAAGGTCATTGAATCATCCAATTTGATTCAGAGGTTTGATGCAAATTCAGAAAGTCAATCTGATTCAGAGATTTATTCAAAGGGTCTTCACACTGAATATGCTAATCAAATCTTCACACGGCCCTTGTGATTTTATTCTAGGGATTTCATTCTATGGTGACATATCTCCAAAATAGGTTTTTGTAATCTTTGCATCTGCTTTATCTGTAGACATGGGTGCAAATAGAATGAGAAGTACAATTCAGCTCAACTTAATAAAGGAAAGGTTGGGAGCAGATCATTCACACTCCTGATCAGCCTGCAGCCTTGTGTCAGAACCTGCATCACCCAACTGTTGTTGTTTTCCGTTGTATTGCATTCGTTGGGAGTTGGATTGATTTGTTTCTGCCAATTGTACTAAGGGGGTGGTGGTGGCTGTTAATGGTTGTAATGGGAGCTGGGAAGCAGCTTAATCATATATGGGCAATTTAGACTGGCTTGATTGCCGGCAGGCAGCTGGGGCCCAAAGAGCCAGGAAGGAGCTTGGGTAGGAGGGAGAGGAAGGTGGGAGGTCAACACCAGGTGAAGAGGAATCGACACCAGGCAATAAGGGGAGGGGGATAAATAGAGGGAAGTTTACCCAAGGCGTTAATTTTAGCAATGTTCTGTTTACAAGCTACATGTACCACTTAATAAAGAAGAACCAAGCCGGGTTGCGTAAGAATGCTTCAGAACTGGGAGTTGGACATCGTGGACTTGACATTTTGCTAAAACTAACGCCTTGGGTAAACTTATTTCTTGAAGAAACCTTCTTAGACTATTGAAGCTATTTATCAACTACCTTTCCCCTGGAAGCCCAAGGCAGTATAAATGGGAAGGGGAGGTGAAGTTATCTCCCTTCATTTTATCCCCACAGTAATAACCCTATGAGCTGAGTCAGGCTGAGACACCAAGGTTGGTCCAAAGCCATCTGATAAGCTCCAGGGCTGAGAAGAGATTTGAACCTGGTCTCTTAGTCTGCCCATCACATTCACCATTACTTTACCCTAGCTCTCAGTTCAAACTGGACTGCTATGGCTTGTTTGGCAAACCATAGATAAAAGAAACCATGGCTTACTGCAATTGGTGAACCCAGCAATGCCTTTCAAACCTAAAATCAGCCTACAATACCTTACTTTTAAAATACAGCCATATAGCCCAAGCCTATACATCAGTCATATATGCCTGTGTATATATGTAGGCGTATGTGTATATAAATAAAAACTCAATCAATGGGAATTGTGTCTAAGCAAGATTTGGCCCACCTGGCATACTCCTTCAGGGAAGGAATTCTGAGGATCCCTACCCCAGATGAGGGGAAAGGATTGGGGGCTAAGGATGTGCCTTCTTGACAGCTGCTCCTGTGTTCTGGAACAACGGCTCTTCTGAGGTACAGAATGTTCCTAACCCTCTTGGCCTTTGGCTTGGTATTAGCAACAGGGCCTCCTTTAGTTAATTAGGTTGGGTTTTTGTTTTAACATGGTGTTCTTTTCCCCCTGTAATTTTCAGGTATATTGCTGTCTTATTGTAAACTGCCTGGAGCCCTAGGAAGTACAATAGGTAATACATAAAACTCCCTATCAATGAATGGATGGTGGAATGAATGAATGAACAGATGAATGAATGAATGAATGAATGAATGAATGAATGAATGAATGAATGAATGAAGCATCGTTGGAAGTATCTGAGCTTGGCTTTAGATTGCGGACATTTCATGACTCTACTAGGTAACATCATCAGCCCCAATGGGATTGTCTAGTAGGGCGATAAAACATCGGCAACCCTGAAACCTAGCTTGGAGGCCTCCAACGGTGCAACATGGCAACACTGAGCCTACCTTATTCACAGCCCTATTGAAACAAATAAAAATAATCAATCCGGCAGAGAGTAGCCTTTAAAATCAAGACTGACCTTGCCTCCATTTCCAAACTTCATTTCTTACAGAGATGAAGGCTCAGCTAAATGTCCAAGTTAATGAACAGGATTGAGTTTATTTTTCAAGAGAAGAAGACAGCAAAGAAGCTTTCCTTTTCTGTTCCCCAGTGGGGTTGTGTCTTTCCCACTGAACTGAAGGTCTCTCTCACCTTTGCTATATTCTGCCCTCCCCCTCCCATCACTTCACAACTTATCAGTTTTTAAAATCAAACTCGATGGGCAGATCTCCAATTTAGGCAGCTGCCTCCATGGTCCAGTGACTCCTCCAAACTGCAGCTTCTCGCCTTTCCCCTGCTGGGCTGCGAGACCTGCGACTCGCTGCTGAAAAGCTCTCCTGCTTCTTCTGGGTCACCCTCTAGGAACAGAAGCAGCAGCATTGCTGGAAACAGATGAAAATGGAACGGCTGAGCATTGGAAATGGACCGGAGGAAATCATGGGGCTAATCTTAATGGAAGGCAGGACATTGATTTCTTCCCATAAGCCCAGAGTTTTGAAATGCAGCTGGAGTTTCTGCCATTGGAATGTCTCATTAAAGTCACAGATAGCCGACAGGCAACCAGATGATAGACATTCTGATCAAGGAACTTCTGAATCAAAGCAGATTGCTCCTTGTCAGAAACGAACACAGATAGCCCTCAGTGCTCTGCACACCAAGCGCCTTGACTGCTCACTTCCAGTGGCCCAACTTTGGGTATCTATACTATTTAGTAGCCTGCTCCCTGACTTTGGCGCATAATTTGCATGCAAGATTCAGCCCGGCCAAAATATGGTGATACAACCTCAGCTGCATGCTGATAGACATACCATATTTGTGGAAAAGGCAGTAATGTTGGAAAATCTCTTACGTGTGTATGCGTGTGTTTAAAAAAAGCAACGGAAGCCGAGAACTACCAATGTTCCTGCCATGTTCGGCCACAGGTTGGCTTCCGTAATTATGGCACACTTTTTGCATAATTTGCTTCAATGATGAAAAAGGAAAATCTCAACTACATAACAGGCTTCTTGTCCTTCAAGTCTGACCCAGAAGATGATGGCCTCTCCCTAAACCAACCCTTGGAAGCAAAAAGCCAGACTCGATATTTAACTGGAATGTCTCCCTTATTAAAGATATCTCTCGGGAAATGTAATTATTTCTCAGCCAGTGATACCAGCCTTCTCCAATCTAGATTGATGGCCATGCTGCCTGGGGACAGTAGGAGTTCTAAGATAATACATCTGGAGTTTGAGAAAAGCAGATGTGTTTTATTTATTTACATAACACACAATATCGGACAAATAGACAGGTTTGTTTGTTTGTTTGTTTATTTGTTTATTTGTTTATTTCCCTTCAATTTATGCAGCTGCCCAACTTACAAGTGACTAACATCCCATTTAAAAGCATGGAAAAGCACCACAATAGAAATCAGTCCTACCCCCACCCAATATATGTAAGGCTACTCACATATCTACGCAAATAAGCTCCTTAGAAAGGGCTCAGCTCATGCCCTGGACCAAAATAAGTATATAAGCACACACCCACACAACCTGAGTGCACGTTGTGAAGTTCTTATTGTTATGCAAACTCAATTGATGCAAAGCTTATTAACAGAATTCATGAAAAACTGGATTGTTCCAGCTCCCAGACTGTCATCGGTGGAATTAATGGCCCCTCAGAAACTTAAAAATTCTGGCTGGGTAACTGAAAATATTTGTAAACCCCCCTGCCCCCTCCCCAGGATTTTTTTAAAATCACTTTCCTCCTCTACTTTCTTCTTCTATTTTTCCTCCCATACCTCTTCTGTTTTTTTTTTTCTTTCCACTCTGGAGCATTTTCTGACTTGTTCAGGTTTTCTAGGAAGCCTGGATGTTCTTGGAACAATGAGAGACCCAGAGGCATTTTTACAAATAAATATAAAGTTGAAAGATACGCCAGCGGCCTGTTAGTTTGTTCGTTCGTTTATGGATTTTAGTTAAGGTTTTAATTACAATATTTTTAAAAAGCCAAGTGGGGCAGCTAGAAATCTGCCTTTGAACCAGCTCTTTAAAGAGGGGACTGACCTTTGTAAAATAGGGCATGCTTATAGGCAAACAATCAGCTATTCTGGTCAATTTGTGATGGAAGAACCCAGATCTGCCCAGATCCTAAGATGGGCAGGTCCAGTGTGTGATGGAAAGGACTGGCAGTGGGGGTAAATTCCTTCTAGGAGGAAAAAAATCCAGACTTACAAACGACTGGCAAGATTCTGCACTGATTCTCTTGAACTCACTTTGGGTATACTTCCAGAGACATGTAACAAAACCTATCTTCCCTGGCCTGTTACTCCAAATATGTTGGGATCGCTATTCTTATTCTTCCTGGCTGTTCTAGCCCTGGTTTTACTTATAGAGCCTATGAAGTCTGTCTGTGTTTTTAGTCTCTTCACAGGAGATGCTTAAAAGATCTTGCAATCTTTGCATTTTTTAAATGCACTACTTATAACAAGGTTTTGTATTCCTCCCATTGTATACTGAAATTCGTAGGAACAAAAGCATTCTCTGATAAACAGACAAGTCAAGGCCAATGTGACAGATAAGGCATGGAAAGGAGGATTTGGAATACAATGGGGTGTCAGTTCAGGCAGCACAAATGTTGCCTTTTCCAAAACAGAGCTAGGTTTTCCAACGGCTTGCTGTATCACATTTTCAGCCTGCTGGCCTTTGGCAATGAAAGCAGGGACTGCTCTTTCTCCCAGACCTGTTCATATTGTTTCTTGCATTTTACCCTGCTTTTTAGACCACACCTGTCTCTCAAAGAAGCCTAGATTAATTCAAAAGGAAGAGGTGGAGGGAGCCCAATCTTTGGCCCCATCTTTGCATAAGGCACCCAAAGGGAATGTAGGAGTGAAACAACAGGAAGGACATCAATTCTTTAAAGCCAGAAAAGGGGTTCTGCTAGCATTTGTATGCCATTTAGGCTGGGGTCAATTTCCCTTCATGAAGCTTCACCTTGAAGAGCAATATGTGGTATTTGTTCCTTGAGTGGCAGATGGGGACGCAGGACATCAATCACAGCATTGATTTGAAAAAGCTGAATGTTCTACTTAGCAGGAAGCAGTAATGGGAGAGTCGCTCCCTTGCTTCCTGGAATTGTCCCTATTCTTTCTGAGAGACGGAATGCAGAGCAGCGTTGAACAACAGATGAAGCCAGATTATTTTTCAATCCCATGGAAATTATCGATGGGCTATCCTTCTGTCTCCTAAAACACTACTGCTCTTGATCTGTGTGTTCTCTCTGACTCCTCACCAAGTTTAAGAGAACCAAGAAGGGGATCAAGACATTCCTCCATCATCATCCTGGGCACTAGATCAAAGTCGCGTGTCTTTGGCGCAAGCCATGCGGGACTGACAGTAGCGTTCAGAGAACATCCAAGAGTCAAATCTGATGCCTAGTACTAGGCCTGGTCGCACTAAGAAAACAAAGGATTATGTTGCCATCAAGTTTCAGGAATGTCAACAAGCTGGAAGTGCTCGTGATCGGCCACAGAGCCTAATGTACACATTGTTTAAAGTTTCACCCAAGAATTGGAAAATATTTGTGGGTAAATCAGCTGAGTTACCAATATTGTCCAGTGATTTAAAAAAAAAAAAGTCTAGTTATCTTGTACAATTACGTTTAGCTGTAACAAGGCAGGAGAAAAGAAAGCTTTTCCACCCGCTTTGGATGATTCCAAGACTACAGCCTCACTTAGAAATGAAGAAAAGAGAGAAACTTCAGTGCACACAAAATCTTTCTTTGTTCTGCAAGGGAGACACTCTTGCTTTCCAAAAAGGGGAGTGCATGAGCACGCCACTGCGGAACCTATGGGTTAGTCTCAATGCTCCATATATTTGAGGAGGATTGTATAGGTTAAAAGATGATGTGACCCAACACTGCTTTCATCTCACAGACCCTATTGCCCATCTTCCCCATGTAAATGCTGTGATGGCTGCTCATTTTTTGTGCCAGTGTTTGAATAGCAACAGTCGACTCGCAATCTGGATATCCTACATTGTCCCCTCACAATGAAAGGATTTAGGTCGACTGTCAGGTGACCTTTTAATCCTAGAGGACCCAGTTGAGATTACTATCTGATTTTCAGGTGACAACACCAACAATATATCAAATATTTGATGGGAGGGGTGAAATGGGTCTGATTGCTCACTAGAAGCATGTAGGATGGAAGAACCCAGAAACAGAGAGCAGATCTCAGAATGTGGTGATGGGAGGTCTTATCACCTTGTACAGAATTCTTAGAGTCTCCACATTGGCTGTACTGTCCTTTCACGTATCTTTGCTGCAATTGCAAGCTACAGGGATACTCTGGTAGCTGTAAGAAGCCATGGAAAGGGAGTTGAACAATAGGGCAGGAGCACTAGTGCCTGCCTCTGGCAGGACAACCCGGTTGGATCAGCCTTCAGCCCTTAAAGTGTTTGACCTTAGCAATTCTTAGCTCCACGGTGTTAGCCAACACTTTTTATGTACCATATCTTTAATCAAAAGTCAGTTAGAAAACTCCTGGGCTCTTTGGTGTTTTCTGTTCTCATGCTGTTACTGATAAGGCAGATTTTGATTGCATTTACCTATGCATCTGTTTCAGGTCACCTGGACAAGAAAGATCTGGTGTGGGCCCTTGGTGTTCCTGGAATCACGTACCGAGCAGCAGTGGTGTTATCTAGCTGGTTTGATCTGATTCATGAGAACTTGTCATTAAATTATACGCATAACCTCTAAGCCAAAATCTCACACTTTTCCCACTCTGAACCAACTGGCATTGCAATGCCACTGCATTGAGCCCTTTTAATTTAATTGTATTATTTAGCGCAGATTGCTGAATTTTTGATATCAAGGTGATGTTTGTAGTTTTTTTCAATGAAAAGTAAACAAAAGTTTAAATTAAGTATCCCAGCTCCATTCAAGAATTATCCCATATCATTCTTAATTTTATTTCAAGCTTTTACGTTATTCATTGAAGCTTAGTCTTGCAAATGTGCTCTGCCCTTGCCTCCGAGGCAAAGATTCTAGCACTACCAAAGCATCAATTTCATATCCTATAGTGGGCCAATGGTGACATCTAGTGGCTATAAAACAAGCAATAAATCAACCCCACTGGTCCAGGCAGATCTTGAGAATGGGCAACACTTAGGCCAGTGTTGTCCAAACTTGGCCACTTTAAGATGAGTGGACTTCAACTCCCAGAATTCCCCAGCCAGCCTTGCTGGCTGGGGAATTCTAGGAGTTGAAGTCCACTCATCTTAAAGTGGCCAAGTCTGGACAACACTGACTTAGGCAAAGGAACCAGGAGAGCACTGGTTTATAGGAGAAACATCTGTACAGTATTATAAATGCTATTGGCTTTATATGGACTAAATGTCATTATGCTGGTATTCCCCCCAAAGCCCAAGGAGAAGTTGGCCTTCAAAAATTGGGAAAGACCTTTAGAGGGCAGTAGAAATACAGAAAACGCACTCTTGGCTGCCACCAAGCCGTGGTGTGGATTTTTTATTTTATTTTATTTTATTTCTCCCCCGCCCATCTCCCCCCAATGGGGGACTCTGGGCGACTCACACAAAACATTAAAACCATAAATATATATAAATACATAAAACATCCATTTAAAAACATTACCAGAAAAGGAAAAGGAGAATCCAGGAAGATGAAGAATCCAGATAGGGTCACCCTTGTCATCTGAGTAATAGCAATCTACCTTCAACTCCTTGAGAAAAATAGGAATAGGCTGATTGACTGAATGTAACAATTCCTATGAATACCTCCTTCCCACGGTTTTACTCTTTGTGTTAGCACAATTTGTTTGTGTGTGAGGTGGTCTTATTTAATAGGTGAATACCCCATCTCTCCTTTACTCAAGGATGATGATTAATATTATTATATTTTATCCCGCCTTTTACATATTTTGGCCAACTCACCAAAATACCCCTGCCTCCCACCACGACCCTGTGATGTAGACCGGGCTGAGAGACCCCAAAGGCACCCACTGATTTTCCATAGCTGAGAGTGGACTTGATCTCTCGAGTCTCAGCTTATCTCTCTTTTAACCCATTTTTTGTGTTTGCACAATACATTGAATCATATAGTAACCAATTAAGCTGGGTTGACACAACACACTAAACCACAAACCAACGTTCCCCCCAAAGCAAGGTTAAAACTACTCAGGTGATCGCATCCTGCGTACTTCTTTGACCCGGTCAGATGGATCCCAGCGTGCGAACACGACCTTTTAAGTTTTAAAATCAAAGCGAGGCTGCCTGTCGCCCAATCAGCGCCTCGCGTCCCAGAGCTCTCGGCCAATGACGGAGAAGCAGGAAGTGAAGTTGAGGGAGGAGAAAACGTAGAGCTAGGAAATATGTAGAACGACCCACCATCCACTTGCAGACGCAGAAACCTCAAAGTCCCGTCGTTCACTCTCTACGCCGATGTTTTTCAAACCTGGCAACTTTACGATGAGTGGACTTCAACTCTCTCAGCCCATGTTTTGTGCTCGCACAATACACTGAATCATACATTAAACAAATATGCTGGGTGGACACAACACACTAAGCCACAAACTAACGTCCCCCCAAACTGTGCAAGGCTGGCTGGAGATTCTGAGAGTTGAAGTCCACGCGTCTCCAAGTTGCCCAGGTTGAGAAACACCGAAATGCAGCAGAACGCTGCTCTCAAGCCTCCTTTCATGGAGGGGCCGCGGGGGCTTTAAGAAAAAAACGGGCGTCCGGTTCTTTCTTCCGCCTGCGAAGGCGCCTGCGTCAACAGCGGCAGCCAATCAGAAGAGCAGGAGGGGGGAGGTTGACTCTGCGGTCGGGGAAGGCGGGGTTTGGGGAACATGCCGAGCCAATGGGGAGGGCCCCAGGCTCGCCCTCCAAGCCAATGGGAAAGCAGAGAGCGAAGCGCGCCAGCAGTTGGATGGGCCGAGGCGATCCCGGGTGTAATGGCGACGGCTCGAGGGACTCCGTCCGGGTAGCTGGTCCGCGCTGGCCCCTTCTCCCTCCGTGGGCGGGCTGCCCGGGAAGGGTTAGGGAGTGGGAGAAACCCTGGTGTTAGGAATTCGTGAGAACAGCAGTTAACCCTCTCCTCCCTTGTTAAGCCGCTTAGTCTCCTATAGCCTTGGGAAGCGGGGGAGGGTGGCTACCAGGGCACCCGGGGGGAGACAGGAGGGTAGTCATCAAGGTGGGGGGTAGTTACCGGGGCAACCGGGAGGGTAGGAGAGTACGGTAGTCATCAAGGTAACAGAGGGGGGTAGTTACCAGGGCAACCAGGAGGGGGGGCAGGAGGGTGGTCATCAAGGTAATAGAAGGGAGTAATTACCGGGGCAACTGGGAGGGGCAGGAGGGTAGTTTCCAGGGCAACCGGGGGCAGGGCAGGGGGGAGTCCCCACGGTACTCATTCCCGGTTGTGCCCCCATTTGCAAAGGGGTCCAGGGGATAGAGTAAGGGGGGCTGCTTTTTTGCAGATGGGGAGAGGGCAACACTTTTCTTTGAGAAGGGCACCCTCTGGAGATGGATGGCGCCTGCCCGTGAACCCCAGCAGAGGCATAAGTTCCTCCCGCTTTGGAAGCCCCGCTGTAAGCATGTTTGGAAGGACGGCCCCGGTTATGTCACGGGGATGTATTTCTCATCTTTGGCGTGTTTAGGATTGACGTTAAGATGCTAAGATAAGAGGCCTGAGTGGGCTCCTCCTCAAAATCTCGGTTCACGTGTATGCCCTCTCCTCGCGCTTCTGAGTACGGTATCCAGAATACAAGCGGCTGAAGCATCATGAGCTGCTCCCACAATGTGGTTTTCCTCTTGGACACTGCTGACTCCGCAGAGAAGGTTCTTCTTCATCTGGGCACCTTGAGGATCTTGAACTACTTGGGTTGCAAGTTTGGTCTGGCTAAGGTCCGATGGGATTTCAAGTTCTTTGAATCCACAGAAATCCGTGGCCGGGCTTCACAAGTAGGCAGGTTCCGGGAGCTTGGGTCCCGCAGTTGGGAAGACTTTGAGGAGGAGCTGGAGGCCAGGGTTGGGAACCAGGTCTGCACTCCGTGCTCACCTGGTCCAGTTCCACGAGCCACCGTGACTCAGAATATTCTGAAAGAAACATTGCTTGACTATCAGTGGGACCGCCCCGAAATAGCCTCTCCTACCAAACCAGTCCTGAGGAGTCAAAAAAACAAGTTAACGGTGACTTTGGACAACCCTCCGGTGCACTCCACTCACAATGGCTTTGCTAATGCCATTTTCATCTTATCTCCCTGCCCTCATTCCCAGAGGGAACTCTGGCAATTTATTTCTGGAAATTATGCTCATTTACCAGAGGAGCTGCCTCCTTCACATGACCTGGCAGAAAAATTCATCCCTAAGATAATTCAGGAAATGATGGCCAATCAGAAGGTCACTCTGTACTGGATGGACACCACTGAACAGTCCAAGGTAAAAATCTCAAGATTATTGTTCTGCATGTTATATTGCTGCATTTGTTTTCCTTCCTTCAAAAATCATACGTACTTTGGTTATTGTTTTATTTGTACAACTCTGAGATAAGAGGCTGAGGTAGAGCAGTGGTTCCAAGTTCATCTTCTGGGTTTTAAGGTGATTGACTACATTCAGAACTTTCTGATTGTAACACTTCAACTTCATCTTACTATTCTCTAGTTTTCTCAATTACATTGAGACTGTGACTATAGGTGTGTCTGGTCCTGAGGTTTTCATGCATGCTGATTACCCATTCACGAAGTGTGCAAAATGCTGCATGCCTACAGCTCTTCTTTCTACCAAATTGAACAGAAAAGACTGTAAGTACAGAATCATGTATAAATACTTGTGCCCAGCCTTTCTCAACATTGTTACCCTGGAGGAAGCCTTGAAATAATTTTCAAATCTTGGGGAGCCCCTGCATAAAAATGGCAAAAAATATAAAAACTTCACAATACGATTCATTTCTAACCTACACAATCCACCTTTTACAACAACAGCAAAGTGGCAGGCTGGCAGCTGAGTCGCAGCACGTAAAAATTCCCACCACTGCAAGTGCTAGCACAACTTCTCAAGGAATCCCTACCGACTTCTCATGGAACCCTAGGGTTCTGTGAAACTCCAGTTGGGAAAGGCTGTTTGCGCCTGTGAGAAGGGTCTGTACATTCACATAGACCACAGTTGCTGGGTTGCCAGCTGCTGACTCACAAGGTAACCTCCAAAGATTAGGATGATGTTGTAATAGTCTACATAAAAGACTGGGAACTACTGAACTATATTCATGTTTCTGGGGAGTTTGTACCATCGCTTGGATGCTATTGTTGGAACAGAACTGTCTCTTTTGCAAAACTGCAATATTACTGGGGAACACAGAGAAGATCCTCTGTCATTGAATAGAAGTCTCCAACAGGCCCATGTAGGAAATGATGATTATTGGGATGCTGAGTTCATGCAACATGCAGTGTTCAAATAAACCATACTGAAGCTTAACATGATGGTCTGATTCAGACAGCATACTAAGTCAGTGGGTAAGTTCCCCCAACAGGCTAAACTACAAACTCTGCAACCCAATTTCAACCTAGTCTTCCATGTTATACTGTTCCAACCATTATGTGATTAGCCTTATTCTGGTCTTCTCTCATTTGTCTCATTTCAGCTTCTTGAATCCCCAGATCACGTTGGCTATCGTATGTTGTTTGAAGTGATGTGCGTCTTGGGAGGCAGCATCTTGCCATCTGAGGTCTTAATCCAGTATTTAGATCATCAGAAAAAAGGGACCATCCCAGCTTCCCCTGTGGAGTGTTCCTGTTCTGAGCCATCGTTCACCCCATGGACTAAAATATTGCCTTTTGATTCATCTTTGAACTGCTTGCTTTCCTTGCCTTCTTCTTTACAAGTGTCCTTCCCAAATCTGGATGGAGTCCTGCTCCTCAAGGCTGATGGTAATGAAAATAATATTTATGGTTCATGAGCAGTGAAGCTGCTGTGAAAAAGAGCATTTATTCTATTACATAGTTGTACTTTAAGCAGATAAAATGAAACCCTTGTTATAAGGCACTCAGGATAATAGTCACATGCTAGCAATTGTCTCAGCTTTTATTCATTACTGCATACAGAAATTATAGAAAGTTTGTTTGGTAAATAAAGTACAACATTTTTGATCTTTAAAAATGGACAGGAAAAGAAGAAGCCTGGAGTTGTGCTGTGGTGCTGGAACCTCTGACTTTGAACCAGAGGCACTTTGAAGGTACAGTTGATATACATCTTAAATGCACTGTGAGAGACTGGAGGGCAGTGCATGTTAGAAATCTTCATACAGAGAGCTGGATTCTCCGGAGTAAGCCATTGGGATCTTCAGCACAAGAGATTTCTTTGTTCCAGCACTTTGTAAAATACCTTCTGGCCCAAGGACTTCATATGGTAAGTCCCTTTTTGTTCTGCAAAACAAATCTAATTATAATTAATTAACTAATAATTACATAATTAATAAGTATGGTCACATTGATTATGTTTCATTGATAACACCATATTTGGCAGGAGCTCAGAGGAATGTAGATAGGTTTTCCAGGAGTTTGCTTACTCTAAGTAAACTTGCACTTTGCTTAGTTTCAGCCGGGAGCAACATCAGACAATTCACCATTATTCTTGAAACCAAGGGTTACGCCAGCTCCTGAAAGATTTAGATGCAGTTCCCCAATCTCCAAAAGTTGCTACCAAAGTGTAATTCTTAAGAAGAGGGAAGGAAATAATTGTGTTATTTATTTATTTATTTACTTACTTACTTACTTACTTACTTACTTACTTACTTACTTACTAGATTTCTCCCCTCCCATCTCCCCCCAGTGAGGGACTCAATTGGGGGTGGGGGGACATGTCAGCCTTTAGGCTTGTACAGAACAGCTTTGCTCCATGTAAGCTACAATATTTGCCTTGTTGAGGTTCAGCGGTAGCAACTTCTCCTCACTGAAGTTCCTTGTGTGCCTTCTGGGGCTTTGTCCAGCAGTTCAGTAACTCTGTGGGATCCCAGAAGTGAAGTGAAACAATACAGCAGCTTGTCAGCTTCAAAGGATGCTTTGCCGAAAGGACTGTCAAAACAGAGTCGCTCCTTCAAAGCTTTGCACCAGCTGCATCAGTTTCTCAGGAAGAGTTTATATACCCCCTAATTGTTTGCACGTTCTCCTTCTGTTGGAAAGGTTGCTGAAGTGTCGTTTTCATCTGGAGCTGATTCTCCTTGTACTGGCATTTTCTCCCCCATCTCTGGCACTGCTGCCCTTCTTTCTCTGCTCTTTGCTGGGCAAGTTGCAGAAGCAGAAAGATCCCTCCTTCAAACATCTGCAGCAGAGAACTTTTCCAAGGATGAGGACTTCTGTCTTCCAGAAATTGTGAGCAATGTGCTAAGTCAAGCTGTGGATGACTCAGACGAAGGCCATCAAACAAGTCCTGGTAAATTTGATCTTTTTTTACCACTGTGGTTTTCAGATGTTCAAAGAAGCCCTCCAGTATTTTGTCTGAAAAGGAACCTTTTGTAGCGTTCCAGGTATAGACAAGTTTTCTTGGCCAAGGACCTGTTTGGAATTTTGATGGCATGTGGTGGGTGTGGCCAGTGACAAAACACCCATTTAGCAGAAGGGGAACTAGCCCCCAGACTACCATTTCAGTGGGACCTTTGGAGGATTGAAATTCATAGTCTCTGGGAGGGAGACTTAGGAGAAAATCTGACACCGAGTGGACACCGGGACTGTGTTGTAAATGCTGGCTGTAAATAATGCCACTGTATATGGTAAAAAGCATAAAAAGCCTCCACACTGTGATAGACCCTAAAATCCACAGCAACTCAGTGTTGCTAGGATTGAACTGGAGCCTGTTTCCCCCCAGACCCACTGATTTCCTAACCCCTTCCAGAGATCTGGATAGGGTCAGTCTGGAGAAAGCTATTATCAGTTTTATTATAGGCTCATCCATAATATCTGAAAGTGCATCTTACTCATTCTTGCCTGGAATAAGCTCTGTCTAGGCATGTGTAAGATTTGATGCAACTTTTTTCACAACTGGGAAGGTGCAAGCCCACTAATAATGCTGTATTTGTCTTTTTTTGTTTTATGTTCCATCTATGCATGTCTAACAGAGACATTATGTCCAGAATGGGCCCAGCAGGAGCTGTCCTGCACTCACAGGTGGAGTACTGCAGTCCTTGAAGATTGGTACACTGTGTCAAACCTCTGTGGTGCAAGTTCACACTTGATGGAATCATTTAGGTAATTCTTTTTTTTTTTTTTTTGCTTGACCTTAAGTAGTAGTATAGTTTGGGGAAGAGCAGACCTAGACCCCAAATACTCCACAATTACTAGCTAAAATGCAATTCAGTTAGACTAAATTTGGCTCCCATAGTCTCTTGCAAAGGATAAGCATTTGTGCTGAGCAAAGACACATGCCTAAATTAAAAGAGATGCATCTGGATATTCACTGAAAATGTCTTGAATGTGCAACCTTTAGGTATGCTCATCAGGAATGGTCCTGAAATTTTGCAGATTCATTTCTGAGCTGAACAATGCAAGAGGAAGGAATCTTAACTGTTAGTCAGACGTGCAAAATCCTGCCAGTTGTTACAGCCAGTGGGGAAGGGACATTACTTTTTTTGCTTTTATCCATTTTCCTCCCCCCTCCCCCGCACAGGATGCTGCAAGCAAGTTCTACTAAAGAGGAAGAGGAGACTCCAAAACCAGAAATGGAGCTGATGCAGTCCCTAGCAGAATATTACCAGAAAAAAATTTCTGAGCATACAGTTTCATCTCACCCCCAAGACCAGAAAAGGAGATGTATGCATTTTATATTTCTTTATAATCATGCAGATGAAAACACCAGAAAACAAATCTCCCTTACTTAAATAAAGACCACATCGTCCCTGATAAATAGTTGTGCTTTGTACGATCTGTATGCTATTGATCTGTTGGACTCTAATGAACCAAATTCACATTCCGCTTCTGTTTTTCATTTGAGTAGGTGGAGTTCCCCGGACACCCATTAGGCAGAAAATGAAAACCATGCCTCGTTCTCTTCAGATGCTGAACGTTGCCATGCTGAATGTAAAAGCTCAAAAATATCAGCCAGATGGAGACCTGCCAGTGAACAAAAAGCCGTGCCAAAGGCTGCTATCCAGAAGATTGGATGATAAAGGGGAAGAAAAGAGAAGAAAAAGCAAAACCAAGATAGGTTTGTGCAGGAGAAGATCAGCTGCCTGTCATGGGTAGTGGGTAGATGATAATTAAAAGCCCAGTGTTTCAGAATAAAATCTGAACAAGAGGAGGGGGTAAAAGCTGAGTGTTTTAGTACAGATTAGATTTAAGGGAGAAATGGCAGTATTCTAGAAGACTGAAACTTCTGCTCTAAATGAGATAACCAAATATGGATAATTGAATTATAAGAGATTTCTTAGTATGTAAATTAGGTCAGTCCACATGGAGAGGTCTGGCTTGTTAATAATGGAAATGTGAAGATCCAGTGTTGGGAGTGAGTAAAAATGCATAAGCATTTGGGAGGAAAAAACTGAGCAAATGGGAGAAAATTATTCTCCAACATTTTCCCTTTTTCTCCTAGGTCTCCATACCTCTAGGTTTTTATGATTTCCTCGCTGTAAATTCACTGTGTTATAAAATAAGCAATTGTTATATTATTATATTTTGGCACAGAATATCATATTTTGTTTGTGTGTGTGTGTTTTTACAGACTTCAGTACTGAAGACAAAATGCTTTCTTACATCACTACGAACTACCAGAAGGCTATGATGGATGGAGAAAATTTATTTGCATGTTCTCAAGATATGGTGACAGCTGTTAATACATTTCAGAAATCCAATGAGGTAGCGTGACTGCTTAAATACACCTATTTTTGCCACCCAGAGGTTTTTCACAGATTTTATTGTACAGAGCACTGAAAAGGAAGCTAAAGAGTAAAGGCTTATATTTCTATATTATAGAAATATAAGCCTTTACTCTTTAGCTTCCTTTTATATTATAGAAATATAAATTGCTTATCTATGTGTTGAAATGGCCATTAGCATCAAGGAAAAGTTTGACCTCTGTTTTCTAATTTTCTTTGAAAAGATGCTCCGCAAGCTTTCCCCCAGTCTGCTGAGAGTGCCATCTTGCTTCTGTTTTGACTGCATCCTGATCAGTGTCCATCCCCTTAGTTCATTGCTGGGGAGAATAATTTACATTGATTGATTTATGTATCCTCAGTGTGTATATCCTACTTATCAGGACAATGACCCTCCCAAGCAAACCGGAAGCAACTTAAACCATTAAATTGAATGGTTAAAGCAATTGTAAATAATTTTTATCTATATATTTTCAAACAAATGTCTATGGGCAATTGGCAGTAATGGTTCTGTGGGAAGGAAGAGTCCAGTTAACCAGGCTTTGTGAATTATTCTGGCCTGCCTGCCTACACACACCCCTTAGGGAACCTCCTGCAAAGCAGCTGTTGGTCATGGCTCTGTGTAAGCTGGGCAACTGAGTGGGTTTCTACGATGGTTGTCACTTGCCTTTTTTCCTCTCCCTTCAGGATCCTTTCCACATTATATGCAATTGGTCTACAGACTATAAGAAAGCGGTATATGCTAGGATAAAAGATGAAATTCTCCAGGTCCAAAGGAAAATGGTGGCCCCAAAAGGCAATCTTGTTTTCATTGCAGAAACAAAGTATAAATCTCCAATAAGGCTGACTGGATTAAAACAAGCCACCATCCAGCAAATCTTGACTTTGTAATAGTCATCTCATGTTTCAGTTTATATTACTTTTATCTCAGTTTATATTATTGTTATAAAAAAATTAATGTTTAATGTAATATTAAAAGATATTAAAATAGAGCAAGGAAATTCTGTTCTTGCTTGAAAAGGGCATCTTGCTCATCATGCAGGGAACATCTTGCGTGTCTTTTCGTTTTCTATTCAAATGTCATCTGCCTCTCTATAAAGGAAGAAAAATGGAATTTCTTCTGTCTTAACTGGATTGCTCCTTAATACAAGACTGTAAGATTTAGCAGTGGCATATAAATCTATTAAATAAGTATCTCTTTGATACTCCCCAACTGCCCTGTTTTTCTCATTTAATTAGATCGCCTCTTTGTATTTGTGTGGTTATTCCAATGGGCTGCTTCTAAGGTTGCCACTTGTACTCTGTGTGTATCCGCAGTAACGTCTTCCTCTCTGATGTTGTGTTCGTAGGCAGCTTGTCTAGACACGATCCGAGGCAGTCTCCTGAAGGCCACCAGCACTCTTCGTCAACAACTTGCCACTGACCCTGATAAAGAAACCAGAATCAAGGAGTACGAGACCTGATGTTTGCTTCTAAAATAATTGACTCAGATAATGTTTAGGCAAATGGGATTCCCCAGTGCATAAGTGGAGGGATTGAGCTGAATACTTCCCGTGATGTTGTCTTTGATTTAAATGGACTCCCTTTATGTTGTTCCCAAAATATTTAAATATACCCAGTACATAATTAGTCTTGGGAAAATGTATTATTTTACCACACTTGTAGACTGCTTTTCCACTAAAACAGTTGACAGTAATAAAACCGATTGATAAGCAATTGAAATGCCCTTCACCCAAAATGCTACTGTAATTGGTATTAATCAGGAACATTTGCAGCTTTGGGCTGTGTGGGGAAAATGCTTTTCAGAGTAATTTCCCACGCGCGCACACACAGAGTCCATTTTTATTGCTGCTTTGAACAGATGGGGAGGGGAAGAGAAACAAGGAATATCTCCCCTCAATTTCCTTGTCTTCTCCTTTTTTTAAAGGTGCCAACTTCAAGTATATTTGCGCCTGGAAATGTGCCTGCAATGTCCTTCTTTGCCAAACAGCACAGACAGAATGGAGCAGCTTGTGGAAGAGGTAGATGAAGAAGGGGGTGTTAAACATCTGTTGAGTTCTGGAAAGTGAGGCTTTGCCTTTAGTTGCCCTGAATTGCAGCTTGAGGCCTGAGCATCAAGGATTTGGGAACTCTGTTCTCTTGCAGATGACGGAGTTACTTAGGATGTTGTGCTTGAGTAAAGACCCAGGATACCTCACCAGATTTTTGGAAGAAGTTGTAGATATGTAAGTGCTCTTGCTGAAAGATTTTTTAATGAGAAAATTTGAACACAGCAGGAAAAATAACACTGATTCCATTATCCATAGCACTCAAGAATAGGAGTACATTAAATGTTTTGTGCTCCACATGCTGCATATCAGTACTCAGCGATAATAAAGTCACAGAATTTGGCCTTGTGTTATTGCCTGTAAAATGGAAAGTCTGGCTTTAAGTGTCTGTTATTGGGATTTACTTCTTTGTCTCTATCCCACCATATTTCCCAAATATTCATTTACTTTTGAAGATTACTGCTGATATACTGAACATACAGCATGCTGCCATGAGTGCTCTAAAGGTGAAATGTAAATTGAAAGCAAAACTATTTCAGTGGTTGAACTGAAGATCTAGTTGTAAGAAAAGAGTTCCCCCTGAGTGGAATCCTGGATGATGCAGTTGAATATTTGGAGTGGTTTCATTTGGAGATAGCAAGGAGTATCTATTCAATACTATTTTTATGCAGACTAGCCAAATGTTTCCATAATTAGCAAACCAACCTGTTTAACACTTAAAACAGAAGTATTGAGAGAGTGAAAATGTTTTGCACTTCGATGACAAAGCAGAGTACAGAGCCTGGTACATAAATTTCACCAAGATTAAAATCCTATGGTTATGCTCTCCCTACAGATATATGGAATCTATGCCAAAGACTCTTGGTGATTTGTACTACAGTCTGGGAACAGAGATTCCCCCTAAGTTAGCTTCTGTCCTTCCAGTGGATTTCTTCAGCGATGATTCCGTAACTCAGGAGGCGCAAATGTCATCCCTTCCTGCTTCTGCTGCCTCTGTTCCACTTTCTAAAACAGGTTCTTTAAACACTGAAGCAGATGAGCTGAAAGAACTGCGTACCCGATCTGCTAAGAAGCGGTAGGTATATGTCAGAAAAAGGAATAAATGGTACTGAGTTTAATTTAGGCTAAAATGTAGAAGCAACCTTACATGATCTATGCAAAATGTGAGTTCTGTTTACTTTTTTTCAGGGCTTCTTCTGCTTCTGTAATCTAATTTCTATGTAATCACAATATTAGTTGTTATTGGGTGAAAGATAGAATTGATCCGTATCTGCTGGGCTAATATCCTGAAGTGTTCAGTGTTTTTCAACCTTGGCAACTTGAAGATGTGTGGACTTCAACTCCCAGAATTCCCCAACCAGCACTCTGGGCTAGAGTCAACTGTGCTAACCCACAAATATAGCTACAAATATATACAAATATAGTTACATACCACTTATCTAAAAGGTCCTTCCTGGAAAATCTAGCTGTTGGCCAATTCTGCTTCTCCTCCAAGTAATCTCACATCCCAGATCTCCCAGGTCAGATCAGGAAAGTGGAAGATAATGTTCTCAGGATTGTTTGGAGGAATTGCTCAGTACAGTGACTTTATTTGGGAAAATCCTGACAGTAGGAACTTCTTGCTCATATACCGTAGAGCAGTGTTTCTCAACCTTAGCAACTTGAAGATGTATGGACTTCAACTCCCAGAAATCCCCAGCCAGCAATGCTGGCTGGGGATTTCTGGGAGTTGAAGTCCACACATCTTCAATTTGCCAAGGTTGAGAAACACTGCATTAGTGTGTGAGAAACTCAATCTAATGCATATTAAAAATGTCAACCTTGCTTCATGGTGGGGAAGCAAAGGTCCTACATCTTAAGAAGTATAGCTAGAATCTAAATGTTTCTGCTTCACTTGCTGAAAACTTTGTCTTCTGCTTCCAGAAAGCATCCGTTAGCCAGACATCGAAGTATCACGGAAGTGTCACAGAACTTACGCCAAATAGAAATTCCTCAAGCATCCCGGAACCACAGGAGAAAGGTGAAACTTCTGTTGGGGAGCAAATGGCTTGCAAGATTAAAGGGACAGAATCATGTGTGAAGATGCACACAGCTGTTAGAAAAGGCAACTTTGTTGCATAAAGAACAATCTTTTGGGAAAATGTTGATGAAGATTCTCAGTCATCCAGGTGGAATTATCTGGAGGTTAAATCATAGCAACTGGACTTCTTTTCTTTTGGCTTGATACGTTTCACTGCTTGTCCTGAAGAAGCTGTTTGGACAAGCAGCGAAATGTATCAAGCCAAAAGAAAAGAAGTCCAGTTGCCATGACTCAACCTCCAGATAATCTTCTGGAAAGCGTGATAGCTTTTGTGCATGGAAGGGAGAGCCATAATTTACTTTCTGCAGAACTTGGAATGAAATAGCTTTCATTCACTGGCATGAGTTTTCAAGTGAAGCCTGTAAAATGATGTAATTTTGCAATCTTTCTAACACCATGTTCTAAATTTTCAGGACAGATCTCACGTGCCCTTTGATGTCAAATTGGCACCCATTTCAAAGAAAACGGGAGTACAAGGTATGCCTTCTTAAGCAGGAAGTGAAGTGATATTTCTCTCACATTACAGGGAGATAAGATATTAGGCTGAAACTTCATGTCCTAAAACAGGATCCTCTCCCCCCACCACCCAAATTGCTGCTTTCTCTCTTCAGCATAACTTATTGGCTAAAGGGGAGAAAATCAAGCTAGTTGGTACAAGTTATTCACTTGCATAGCTGAAGAGATTACTCTTTCATAGACATTCATTAAAAAATCTCGCACCTGCTTATTTTTACAAACCTCCTTTAATCCATTTTATCTCAAATACCCTTAATTCTACCCTACTCCCCTACATAATACATCCACAAATTGTATCAGTTTCATCAGAACTGATCTGATGAACAGGAGTAATTAGATGTTTGCCCTAAACACATCTTAACTGATGTTTTTCTTAAACATCTTACTGATGATTGGTTTTGTCTAGGACATGCTTGTACATCAGCAAACCTTTTTTTTCTTTTTTTCCCGTCACTTTCAGAAGTGACAAAGGTGAGAAGAAACCTTTTCAATGAAGAAATGTTACCTCTGAGCAAACGTTCCTTACCAAAGATTGCTCGGAGCCAGTCAGTTTCCATTTTAGAAGATCTGAAAGATAAACCCAGATCTAATGAAGACGTTAGAGGTAAGAGAATAATGGATAGAATACGAGGATGCTTGAATAAGCGCCTTGCCAATTGGCACAAGTCTCCCCTATTCCATAAATGACTTTTATTTACAATGACTACATTTGCTGTTCTCTAAGCATCCATTTAAGAGTTTAGCATCTCTGCTTTCTGAGGCAAAGCACTTAAACTAAATATACGTAACACGAGGCCCTAAGGTTCAGAAACACTCCCAAGAACCATTCCCAAAATTGACAGCTAACTGGTTTTTTAATCTGACAGGCAAGGATCATCATTAAAGACCTGTGAACTCATCATTAAAGACATTTACTTAATGACGTTAGACTAGTTCTATCCCAGCAGGCCACTTCACTGTGGCCCCTGTTACTTTTTGTGCTCCTAAAAGTTGGGTGTCCCAAATACAATCTGTAGCAACAGGCTTTGCAACAATGCAGTTGTCAGGGCTGGGAAGTCAATGAGGGCAGGGTCCAGATTAGAAAATTGGCACATTTGGGGGAAAGGAACATGAGGTCTTAGCAAAACTGAGGCAAGTTGATGCTGGTGGTCCAGTTAGATTAAGAGGGAAATCATTGCTAGATTTCCAGGAAGGAGCTTAAATGTCATGGTGGATATAGAAGGCTGCCCAGCATGCATTGCTGATGGTATCTGAAGTATAGAAGACAAGAGAATATAGTCGTGATGGTTGCAGGCCGGGAAGTATTTGTGCGGCTGAGGGATGGGGGAATTCTTGCCATCTTAGGCAAGAGGTTTAATGTGATGGAATGGAATGGAATTATGAAGGCCAAGCTCAGGCAGATAAACATTTTGATTGATGTCAGGCCTAGCCCAAGGAACTCCAAGAGACAATGCCAATTCAATCCAGCTATGTTTATTAGCTACAACCTCTAGCAAGAATCTTCCCAGACTAAAACCCCAGTTCCCAAAGTCCACCAGCCACAACAGTGTGAATTCCTCAGGGAGGTGCCAGTCTCATCCTCTTGTTCCTCCCATGCGGTTCTGGCGAGCTAAGAAAATGTTTATCTGCCTGAGCTTGGCCTTCATCCATTCCATTCCATCACATCTATACACAGAGGGCGGTGACATGCCCATCATTCTGTAGGGCGTGTCAGGGTCTTCCCTTCCAGGGCAGTTAAAAAACATTTGAACAGTGATGTGAGGGAAAGCAATTCTGTCTCTCACCTTTCCTTTCACCACCCCCACGTAATAGCTGTGTGTATATGGAATTCCTTTTTGCAGGACTGTGTACCCTACATCTGATAAAGCAGAGTTCATCCAGTACAGCTTACGTGGAAAAAAAATGTGATCATGTTCAAGACATGACAGTGTTTGTCATGATAATGGGGGGGAGCAGAAGCTGCTTGTAATACAAATTTAGTTCTGAAAAGAAGTATCCTTGCTTTCTAAACATGAAGCAAACAGCAATGTTTCATCTCCACCTGACTTGCTTAGTGTAGGCTTATTTCCTCACACATCTTACTCTGTTTGTAGCAGCTCATCACAAGCTATTGACCAAACGGGTGGCAGAAACCCCCTTGCACAAGCAGATTTCCAAGAGGCTGCTGCACAGGCAGATTACAGGCCGGTGAGTGAAAGCGTCAGATTCATTCAACAGCAATTTGCCAGTCTTACTTGGAATAAAATAGAAGTTCCTTTCTTACTTCCTTTCTTTACTTCTACACCAGTTGCCGCTCCACCGATTTTCAAACATTCTTTTCTTCAAAGGTGTTCAGATCCTGGGTCTGATGTTGGCATTGTAGAAGAATCTCCTGAAAAAATCATAACCTGTAAGTACTGATTGACAAGCTCTTTCTTTGCATATCAAAGTGACTCCAGAATCGAGAGACACTGGTTAGAAGAATGCAACTAAAATTATCTTTGTAGCAAAGCAAGAAGGAACAAGCATTCTCCATGAATCTCTAACCTTGGTCTGTTATAGATTACTCTAGCTTGTACACAGGATACTGTCTGAACCTCAACAGGAATTTGAGAAATGACTAAATTCTGGCTCTGGGCACAGAGCAATGCAATAGGTGTGGCATTGTTATCTCAGCTGCTTTCATCCTTTGCAGAATCGCAGAGGCAGGATTGGAGTCACAGATGAGCTGGGGACTCAGCCTTTCCCCACTGGTACAAAGTGGCTACAGTTTCACCTGGGTCAATATTGTGTGTGTATGTGAAAAAGAAGCATCTCTCTAAAGGACATTGGGCTATGCTAACCACAGCACTTTATAGTTGAGTGTCCAGGCTTAGCGTTAGCTCTGTCTCTTAGTGCTGGTCTAGAAGACTTACTGGCTAGAGACAGAGACCAGCAGTTCCCCATCCTGCCAATTTATGCTTCTGAAAATAGTTGTATCTAAAGAATCCTTGATGGACCTTCAAGTGTTGTTTCTTTTGATGAGTAGGGCTTCCAGTCCTCAGTATTTCCTTCTAAGGGCGATGTCATCTATACCAAGCATTAGCGCTTCTTGAGTCTCCCCCTTTGTTCTGTTTTCCTAAAAGGTAGTTTAAGAAGAAGTCCACGGATAAAGCAATTGATGCAGGATAAATTTCTCTCCAACTCCTTCCACTCCCTAGAGCCAGATAAGAAGAAAACACCACAAGTACATTCTGTACATCTGGAAGAGCCAGGTGAGCAAGAAGATCTAACAGGGATGCAAGCAAGGGAAAGATTGAGGTTTCCTGACTTGTATCAGTATCTGTGTTTGGTCAATTCTCCACTACTTAGAACTGGTTTGTTTTTTTATTACTAGTTTAATTGTACCAAAGCCTTCCCTATATTCTAATACAGAGTAGACAACCTCCAACGTTCCAGATATTATTTCAGTAAAGTTCTCAGCATCCCTCACCATTGGCAAGTCTGGCTGAATGATGCTAGGAGGTGTAGTTCAGTAGTATTTGGGGGGCCATGGGTTTTGCATTCCGATTTATCATGATAAATGGCAATCATAGGTAGGCAGAGTTTGCTCTATGAACTTACAGACCCAGTTGCTTAAGCCTCTCTGAACTGTTGGATTTTTATTCACAGGTCTGGCTTCACCTCCCGTAAAAGCCACCCAATCTCCTAAGAGCATTCTCTTTGGAGAAGTTCTTGATGGATTTTGCTTGGGGAGGATGGGCTCTCCCCGAACAAGAAGAAAACAACTCATCTTTGATGAGCCTGTTCCTCAGGTAGAATTGCCCATCTTCCTATTTTTCTCAATACTTGTTTTTCCAGTTTCCTTGCTCTTTTTAACAGCTCTTGCTTCTAGATTGTAGTTTAACATTTACAGGGCATCTGCTTGGCATTTGTACAGTTAAAAATGACCTCAAGCTACTGACACGTAATGGATTCCTCGTTATATATTTATTTCAAATTTGTAAGAGTTCAATGAGATCAAATTGAGATTCCTTTGCTGATAATTGAAGAAGATACATACCATTTTTAAGGTTGTTAAATGGTCTTAGTTGATGAGGTCTAGCTATATTATAAAAAAATTACTACATTCTCCAGTTCTATAAAGCCCTTTGTTTTCACATATCTTGTATCGGACATACTAATCTTCATGCTTAAAAAGTGTGTAGCTTATTCTTTTCCTCTCTCTGTATCCCAAAGCAGTGATCTCTTTTCACACGTCTTCCACAGGCACCAGGGAAGAGTTGTTCTCAATCTTTCCAGGAGCTCTTAAATCCCAGCAGCAGCACGTTGAGAAGATCTCCTCGGATTCAAGAAAAGGCACAGTGGGCTCCCCCGAAAACCCCAGCCCTTAAAAACTCTGTGGCAAAATGTTTGGGAAATCTTTTCTCACCTGCCAGACAGAAGAGCAAGTCCTTGTCTGAATCCACTGAAAATAAGGAATCCCGTCTGCCCCGGATAACAGAGAGGAAGGGCAGGTATCCTTCCCCATCCAAGGCAGCAGAACTGCAAACTCCCAAAAAGCAACCACTGCCTGAGATGCTGGATGATGTATTTGTTTTGCCTGCAGAGGGTCCCAATTCACCAATTATTCTGTCAGCTCCTCCATCCCCATTCAGCGTTCAGGGGAAGTCACGCTCAGAACTGCAGTCCCCAAGACGTTCCTTGAGAATTGCCCAGAAAACAGCGCCCACGGCTTCGGCTGAGAACCGGACTTTTGAGATAAGAAGAAATACGTGTCCAGAGCCATTCTTATCCGTGGAGGTGAACTCTCTGCTCTCAGTTGCATCATCCGCAACCTTCAAAGACACACATCCAGAACTGGGTTTGTCTCCAAATATTAGGACTCTCACTGAGACCTCTTCAGAGATTCATTCTGCTTTCCAGTCTGATGGTCTCTCTCCACCTTGTAACGGGCCGGCAAAAGCTGTGAGCCCTTGCACATTCTCTCCAGCTAGGGAAAAGCTGGGAAGAAAGTCTTGTACTCCCCAAGAAACTCAAACCGTCAGAAAGACCTCCCCAATAAAAGCTCTCAGCTCCCCTCCTTGCTTGCCTGAGGAGGAGCATCCCTGTATGAACAGCAGGAGTCTTTTTCTTAAAACCAGCCCATTTTTTAAGCCTGGCAATACAGAGGTGATATCCTTGGATCAGAGATCTGAGCAAACAGCTAAAATAATAAGTCCAAGTAAGAAGAGGGATTTAGAGAGATGCCTGCCTCCTGCCTTCTCCTCCAATAATCCCACACACATTGCACATGCCATAGTAATGTGTGAACAGTTAGATGTGTCCCCCCTTCTCAACAAGTCTCTTTCGGAGAGTTCTCATGTAGATCAGGGTCCCAAGGTGTCACAAAGTACCATTTCTTCAGTAGAAAAAGGTGTAGGTTTTCAACCTCTGCTCTTCTCAAGTCCTCCCGGACATGATCAGGCCTCCCTGCTTGCAATCTCAAAGTCAGGTTCTTGTGCCTATGCATTGCGTTGCACCCCTGACAGAAGGCAACGGGAAGCTGCAGCACGATTTGAGATGGCTGAAAGGATGGCAATATCTGGTACTGTTGGGGCTGCAGCTCCTCCATCGACCTACGAGGTTGAGCTTGAAATGCAAGCTTCTGGTCTGCCAAAGCTCCGCATTAAAAAGGTTGCTTCTGAGGCAGGTGAGGAACAGCAGCCTCTTGTACCTGAAAAACTCAAGGGGGAGGAAAATGATCGTACTACGGGGGATCTTTCAGTGGCCTGGTGTAGTAGGCACTCAGAGAAATTGGAACCAGTGTCCATCTCACCGTCTTGTGTTCGCTCTGCCCATAATACCCCTGGGAAGTTTGGGATTGGTGGGCAGACATATATATGCCAGTCATACTCACCAACTCTCTGTACCTCATCTACAACTTCCCCATCCCAGGGCAGCATTGGTATCCCTTGGACTCCATCTCCGAAACATAAAGGGAAGGTTACCCCTGAAGCTATCAAAGATTGGCCACGAAGAAAAAGGGCTGCTGTTGGCTGCAACAGAAGCGAAAGGCCAGCAGAAGCTGTTGGAGAAGAGCCAGCCCCATGTACAGGGGGCAGGGAAGCATTAGAACTCTTCAGTAGCAGAAAGGTTCAGCACTTGGGAGAACCAGAACTTGAAGGAATATATAAGCTTCAAGATCAGTCACTTGGCAGTGATACAGAGGGCAGTAAGGAGGAAAACATTTGCAGGAACTCTCTGGGGCTAGAGTCTAGAAAAAGGGCTTTGGAGCAAACACCATTAGAAGAGGCCAGCCAGGAAATGAAAAGGCCATGCCTAATAAGAGAGAACCCTGAAGCAGCTGTCTACTCAACCAAACGGCTGAGCGTGGGAGAACAGACAGTATCCTCCAAGTCAATGATCTTGGAGGACATCTTCAGCTTCTCAGGTACTTTTGGACTGATTATACCTACTATTGTCCTTTCAAGGCAGTTATTAAATATGTTATTCCCATCTGCCAGACCCTTTCATATAACCCTAGAGTTTGAGTACAAATTAAAGCATTCCAAGCAGGTGGCTGTTCAGACTCTCTTTTACATATTCAGTTAAGGGGAGGCTCACCACCTATCTCGGTCATTGGTTCATTTCTTCTGTGGTATGTTGATGTCATGAGAAGGGCATTGAACCTGATCTTGATCTTTAATAATTCTAATGAGCTGCCAGGAAAAGCCTACACACAACTGTTGATTCCTTGCTTTATTTTCTACTTACAGCCAGTGGGCTCAATGAAAGCCATTTTACCTCTTGTGAAGAGCTCCTTAGATTTTCCTCCAATGTTAGATGCAGTTTCTTAAAGTACTTTTAACCCTCCTGTTTTCCCAACTCCAGATATGACTCCACCCAAATCTTCAGGAAAAGGTGTGATCTCTGCTAGTGGTCTTTGGGCACTGGAACAGTCCCCACTCCTCTATAAAGGCCATCCTGCATCCCTGAGGAAGTGCCCAAAAGGTACACAAGGTTGCATTTTAAACAACTGGTGTAATGCCAGGGAAAAGCCCCAGAGTAACAACATTTAAATGGAGCTAAATTTCTTGCATGTAGTATTGTGAAGGTGCAAGTTCCTGACGTCCTCCAAAGCATCTGAGGCTTGCATATTTGAAACATTTGTACTTCCTTTTCAGCCAAGGAAGGGCTTTTCAATGCCGATAATGAGAAAGCCCCTGCTCTTTAAAAACATGAGAAAAGAAAATGATGCGAAGTGAGAAAGGCAAACAAGCAAATTCAAGCGCTGGCTTTTGGTTACAATGATCTTGGGAGAATATCCATAGGGCATGAAGCCAGGTTGCAGCTAGGTTTGATTTTCTGAGCAGGAACTGTAGCTGAAACGGTGGCTTGTTTGAGGTCAACTTTCCTTAACCCTACCTTTGAATGGTGACTGAACTCAGCAGATGGCAGCACCCAGACCACCTTAGGAGTTAAGCAGGGTCCATTCAGGTTAATATTTGGATGGGGAACCACTTAGGAGTTCCAGGGCTGTAGGCAAGATTGGAAAGTCAAAAAAAAAAAAGTGGTGATGGCAACCCTTTCTCTAACACTGCATGGATGTAGCTCTCAGGTTGACTTGAGATTGTCCCTAGCCGTGAATTACCCTAAGCATGGTTACACAGAAACGTGTGCATAATAACTAGCAGGAATGAAAGCAAGTGAAGGGAAGCAGAAGCTGCCGGTGGTTGGAAAGAACTACAGGTAGTCCCCAGTTTAAGAACGGGTTCTGTTCCCAAGATCTGTCCTTAAGTTGCATTTGTAAGCCGGAACAGTATTATTGTGTAATACTGTATAAGTAGTATTGTGTATTGAACTCGAATTTTGCTACAATAGGCTCTGTCTTAACTATGGGTCGTCCTTAAACTGGGCGTTCTTAACCCAGGGACACCCAAATAAGAATTGATAGAGGGGAGGAAGCCTGATTCCTTTTCCCCTTCAGCTGCAACTTGATGCTAAGCTGGATGACGGCAAACTGTTTTCATCTTTCTTTTGAAAAGACATTCCCTTATGGAAGTTAGAAAGCCCTACACACCCTTCAAGCAAGTAGTGAGTTCCCCCATCTCTGTTCTTCACATTGCTCTGTTGGGATTTTTCACACATATTTTCTCATACAGGGGAAGACTCAGATGCGTTTGGAGCTGCAAACGAGGACGTCTCTCTTTTTCGCAGCACAGCTGCCAGAAAGCGATCCAATACTAAGACCTACTCACGGAAAAGGCCACTCTGCTGAAATGGGAAGGCAAATGGGAATATTTTTAAGCCAGACATTCAACCTCTTTGGGACAAACTTTACAATCAAGATCAGGATTCGGTCACCAAAAGGCATTGCTGTGTGTGGCTGGCAGTGATCCATGGCTGAGTTCCAAGGACAGCAAAAAGAACAGTGTTTTATATAGGTTTTTTAAAGTAAGGGCTATGCTACGGTATGGCCCTTATAAGGTTTTAAAAGTCAGGAATGTCGTGAACGGAGAACAGTGAAAGTAACCACTTTTAAATTGTTCTTTTGCAAAATAAATTAATTTACTCTGAGAAACTGATTTTTCAAATGGTCATTAAAGCTTTAGCATAGCTTAGATTCATGCTTAAGTACTCCTAGGCTCAATCTGATTCAGCCACACTTTTGACATCCTAACCCTGAACCTGTTGGCTGTAACTGCAGGGAAAGAAAAATTAAATACTGCTTTAGTCAAGTTTATGATCAAACCTCTTCAAGGGGAAAGTATATAAACTACCTCTGACATATTTACAAATAGCTACTCTAGTTTATTGAAACTACAGTCTAAGAAGCTAGTTGCAAACAGATCAAATTTACTGTCACCTCTTTTGGATGATACTCATGGGAAATCCAGAATTGCAAAGGTAGGTTTCTGTAAAGAACGAAATAACCAGTAAAAGGCAGCTGTACAAAAGTAACAAAAGCCAGGGAAGCTTGGGTAAAAGATTTGTGAAGGCGTCCACATTTGACTGGGTTCGTTCATTACACTAAAGCAGAATGTGATTTGTGCAGTAAAGCCTGTATATGGAGATTGTACATCATTGGAAGGCATCTCAGAGCTCATCAGTCCCCTTCCCAGGGCCAGAATCCACTACTATAGCATTCCTGTAGCCTCTGCTTAAAGACCTCCAGTGAAGGAATCCACCAACTCCCAAAGCAGTCTTTTCCATTGTTGAACAGTTTGTATCATTAGAAAAGTCTTGGTGTTCAACTAAAGTTTACATGCTCAAAATTGTTTCTTGTCCTACGTTCTGGAGCAACACTGCCCCATCTTTTATGAGACAGTCCCTCAGATACTTGAAGACAGCTATCAGGCATCTTTTTGTTAATCCAAGCGACTCCTGTATGTTCAGTAAACCCTGGTTTTGCATGATGGGTGTACCCAGCTGCTGTCTTTTTGATTAAGTATATTTATCAGCAGCTATTTTCAGTAGGTTCTTATTAACTTATTTTAGATGGAACAGTCAATATCTCAGAACTAGAGTGGATTTTTTCTGACATCAATGATTTCTGGATAAGACAACCCAGGAATGGTGTTCTGGCTGGCCCTGTGCAGTTCCTTGCGGGATCTCAGTGGCAAAGGGACCTCCTTGGCCTGGTTAGACCTGGAGAGAAAATCTGTCTCTGTTTGCCAAAAATCTTCCACTGTCAAGTTATTGGCACCAGATAGTGAACAGCGCCTCCAAGTGGATGGTAGTGGTGCATGCACCAAGTCCCGGGGCTCCTCTCTATTTCTTTGATTCCTTTCTGAGGGCTCCAACTGCAAGGATGACTCCAGCTGGCCATTTTTGGTCAAATCTTCATATGGCCTGAGTGAATTGGGTCTGTCCCCAACTGCAAGAATGCTTCTGTCCATACCTGTATGGGAAAAGAATGTTTTACTGTGAGTGATGAAGCAACACGTTGGGCAAAGACATCACATGATCTAGTAGCTGTGGTTTGGGTTTCACAGAGCCAATTGCTTTACATGCAGCAAAGCCATTTTGAATATACCTGAGTGATGCTCCAAGCAGATGCATTATATAAATTAGGCAACTAGCAGGTAATGGTCAAGCCAAGCGATGGGAGAGAGGACCAGCAGGACCCATACACTCAGAGATGACAACCCATAATGGTGAGGGCTCTCCATACAGTCCAACCCACATGTTTAGCTCCTGGTGTTCCTGGGCCAGCATTGCCAGACACCTTTGGTGCCATGGCTCCTTTGCCCTTCTAACCCACCGTCTGCCCAAGGTGCCTGTTTTGAAGTTCCTGGGTCCACATGCATCCAGTTCCCATTTGTGGGCCATGAAAGGCACCAGACTGATGCCTCTGCAAATGTTGCAATGGTTCCCCCTCCAAATTTAACAACCAGTTTGTGCAAACCAGACCAAAATAACTCTATTTCAACCCTACGACCAAACCCACTCTGCTCAAAAGTAGGTTTGGTAGCATTCATTAAATGTCAGTCTCAGTGAAGAGCAACAACAGCAGTTTAAGCAGAATTCTGGAATTCTTTACCGCCTCAAGACTGTGAAGAGGAAGGGGATGTAGGAACTTTGCATGCTGCAAAGGATGGTTGGACATTTGAGGGGATGGCTAGCTGGCCGCCTGTTTAGTGGGTGCTTCATGACTGGTCACATCCACTGAGACAGTCATTTTGTGAGATGCTGTCAAAATTCCAAATGCATCATAACCTGAAAACATCTATCCATCTTAAAATCCAAAAAGCTTTCAGATGAGCCTTTCTAGAATGTGTCTGGAAATGGTGCAAACTAAAACTGGGGCCTTTGAATGCTCTCTTACACGACTGACTTCACGCTATGGACTACATCACAACTTTTGCCAACTCCAGGGTTGCACATAGGCTTTCCTTTGGATGCCATCCTTAAGCCCCACAGAGTTATTTGGATCCTCATTTCTGACTTTAGATAAGTTTTAAGTTGGTGTAATTACTGTAGCTCTTATCCGTTTATTCCTCCCTATGTTTTTCACTGCTTACCTAAACTATAAGTTACTTTGGTGGGACAAAGATCCGTCAGTGTTTACTTTCTTACAGACAAAACGATACAAAAGAGGCACTTCTCAAATTGTCCTATGAAGCAATATCAGCCCTTCAAGGTAGATCAGACTAGGAATCCAATGTCATGAAGGTCAGCACCACTTTCATTGTAAAGCTATAGTAAAAGAACCTTGCAAGTCTGAATGTACTTCCCTCTCCCTCACTTTATCTGTAATGGTACTGTATGTGGGAATGACCTTGGGAGAGTGGGCCCAGAGACCCTGACTAGGTAATGGTCAGATAAGAGACAGCATAATCTGCAGCTGGATAGTGGGCGGGGCAAGAGTCTCAGAAGAGACCCTCCCTAATTTCTTGGGGTGTAAAAGAGACAGGGGAGAATTGTACTTTCAGACTTGCAAGATTCTGTTAATGTAGCCTTACATTAAAGTAGAATTAGCTCATCTGGCCATGTTTCCTGTCAGATGGGCAAGTCTGCCTGGTAAGGCTGACATCATCTTTGTGTGGACTAGGGAGGGTCTTATCTGTTTACTCAGGTTACATTCCTGCACATGACTCAGTACTTCTTTATCTGACCATTGTCTTGGTAGTGGCTCTTCCTCCTGTCCCTCAAGGCCATTCCCTCCGTCCACTACATCCAGCAGAAAAATAAAGGCAAATTCTCCATACCACAGACATAGCCTCACCTCCACTGTGTCCCTCTGACTGCTTTAACTTTTGGTTTAACTCCCCATTTAGCCACTTGTAATGAGCCAATTCCTTTTCCAGCATCTGGATCTTTTGTTCATACTGAAGCCTGCTGTTTGCCTGTCCTTCTTCTATATGCTCTGCAAAAGAAGGAAGTAAATAAAGGCTGCTAAAAACAGAGATTTGAACAAACAATGGTGATGATTACTTGCACAACAAAGACAATCACTAAAAAAATTAATTAAAAAGGACAGCAACTGAAGGGAAACAAAAGTAAAATTTCAAAGTGTGTGTGCGTATGAATGCATCCGTTTATATACCTTAGGAAATATGGATGATAACAGCAGCGTTTGTTACAGAAGAGTTTGGGGTGATTTTCCCAATTTCTTCAAGAACTTTCAAACAAAACAGAATGGCTAATTTGGGCATAGCCACCACAGATGGCAAGATGTCCCCGTTTTTCTTACAAACCCACCTAAACAACTAGAATAATTACAAATTTATATGGTCCATTTTTAGGGAAGCTAATGTCATCAGTGATCAAATGAGGATTTAACAGTGGCCATGATTGCTCCTCAGCCCTATAGGCTCCCTCTATTACCCCGACTCTGCTGGAGCAGAAGCTGAATGTCCTGCTCATGATCCTTCTGCTGCAAGGTCAGCTGGCGGTCCATCTCCAAGCGCTGACGCTCCAAGGCCACCTCCAACCAAAACACCAGCTGTAGCTGCTCTTCCAGCTGCATTTCCAGTTCGGAAAACGCCACGTTCTGTTTGTGCTGGTCTTCTCGCAAGGTCACCACCTGATCAAAGCCAAGCTTACATGAACATTTAGAATATTTCAACTCACTGTGGTTATGAAAAAGGTAACATGGCAGTTTTATGAAGCCAAACTTTCCCATGCAACAGTTATTGTATCCCAGAACTGAACAGTTACAGAGCAGTTTCATTAGCTAAATGTTCCTCTGCAAAAGCCGATCAATTTCTCAACAAGGAAAAGTGACGTGCAAGGGATAAGCCTACCTTCTCTGGCATGCTATCTTTCTATAGTTGGGGGTCACATATTTCTGAGCCATGCATTGTTTTAATGGTTTTATTGAAGAAAACACAAGGAGATGGCCAAATTGATTTCTTGGATCAGAGAAAAGACAATATCTACATTTTGCTGACTGGAAACCCCTTGTGGACTGCTTTCCATTAAAACGGAAGAAGTGAACTTATGATTTATGGTTTTGATGATTAGATAGGATAGATTATAGAGAGTCATGATGTAACTTCAGAGAAAGAGGTAAATTAATAATTGTACTTATAACTGCTGTAAAGAAGATTGGAAGCCACTTCTGTGCATCTTTCTTCTTTCTTTTCTATTTTTCTTTTACTTTTTCTTTCTTTCTTGCACTTTAAGCTTTCGCTTTGATTTCTTCCTTTTTCTTTTTTTCTTTATATTAGTTTGTATTGATTTTTATCTTTGTTTTTAAACTTTTAATAAAATTATTTTTTTAAAAAGAAAACACAATGGCTGGTTCAAACAGAACACTAAGTAGTGTTTACAAGTTATAATGGCTAGGCTTGTACACACACTAACCCAAACTCAGCAAACTCCAGCATGGCTTAGCATGATGTGTGTGAGTTCAGCTTGGGAGCAAAATTTAAAATAAGTGGAAGACCGTTTCTCCGTTTCTTATGTGAGCTGCCTCTCTAGAAAATTACATGTGTCTGAAATGGGCTGTGGCCTAAAACTCTTCCAGATATAGATTTATTATCAATGTGCAAAGGAATCCATACATTGCCCATTCTTGATATGGAACAGCTGTTTGGGGGTAGTTGATTCCCCGACCATGATATGGAACAGACATGGACTAAAACACTGTTGTTCTGGGCAGAAGCTTCTTGGTTGGGATGAAGGTAAAAGCAGGAAAATGCCACCACTGATGGCAGCTGTGGCTGAGGGAAAGCGAGGGGAAGGAAGGGGCTGGGAAAATCAAGGGGGCAGGCAAGCCAGTAGTATATACTGCAGTGGGACATATAGTGATGGCTTGGGGAGGCAGGGAGGGAAGGCAGTTAGAAGATGGGTGGAGGTAAGAGGGCCAATGGGATATCACTGCAAGCTCCTAAGGAGAGAAGGGCAGAGATGGGCAATATACTTGTCTATATGCCCTTTAAAATCACTCCAGGATTCCTCCGGATTTTCTTTTGGTCAAATCCCAGAAGCACAAAAACGTTCCAAGTTCTGCTCCTGCCAAACCGCAGAGTAGAACAAAACACCTTTTCTGTTTCGTGTACACCCATAAAGTTTACCACATCCTAAGGAAGGAGAAGAGTTCACTGAAAAAACACATCTCTTGTTGATTTTGAAAAGTGACCAGTTTCAACAGCACCTCCTGCACTATTTGATTTCCCATTTAGATTGCCAGTCAGAAAGAAACGGGTCAGCTAGCATAGCTAAATAATGAGGAATGCTGGTTCTTGTACTTCCTCACCCAATCGTAAAATCACTGCTGAGTAACTGTATTGAATAGCCCCTTACTGGAGGAAGGACACCTATATTACAGACCACAGTTTTAGAAATGTCCTAGATGCCACTTCCTCTTCAATTAGGTATCTACTGGGAAGAAAGCAGGAGAATAAGACCTGAACCTAACAATAAGAAAAGCATTTCTTGTCCATCATCTTTGTTTCTTTTCTCCCGGAAGTTGGGCCAAACTTTAGCAATGCTTTTGCATCAGTTTGATGCCTACCTTATCAAAGTATTTGCAAAGCAGTGCCCGGGTCTCAGAGGAAGAGAGGTAGCTGAGTTTTGCCATAAGGTTCATCTCACACTGGGACAGAAGGCTGGCTGAGGACCTCAGAACCCGCTGTCTGCAAGTAATGGACTCATTCTTATATTCTATGGCAGCATCCAGGGCTTCAATGGCTTCATCCAACTGGAAAAGAATCCGTTCCTCCTAAAAGCAGACCAAACCCCCGACCGCGAGAAACTATTTGATCATCATGAGTAGTAAATTGATACTTCAGTCAGTTGACTAGATTTCCAATCCTTGCTTTTTCCATCCCTCCCTCCCTCCCTCCCTCCCATTCCTATAATACAGTTATTGTTATGGCCACTAGTAGAACAAAGAGAGATGGTGATTTGTCCCAAAGTATCACCAAGACCATGTTTAAGTAGAACAACATTCATGGTACAGTACAAGCTCCAAGATACCCGATTATCATAATGACTACAATTTAAGCATGCTCAATCTCTCAACCCAATCTTTTTCACAGAATTCCTGTCATGGGGATAAAACGAAGGGTGACCTCCATACAGCAGCAGCCAGATGGGGGTGGTCATCATCAACAAGGTGGCAGATGGAGCATTGGGAGAGAAGCTCTGCCCCTTCTGTACCTCTGGCTGAGGAATTCTGGAGGTTGAAGTCCACATACCTTAAAGTTGCCAAGGTTGCTTTAGACTATTCAATAAACCAGTACAAGTAGAAGGTAGCTACTCACTGCAGGATATTGGTAGTGTTCAGAATTAAAATACAGTACGGAATTCAGTGGCACAGTGTTTCACCAACTTCCATAGTGCTTCAACCAAACTTTGATTTTACATCTGCTCTTGTGTGTGTGGTAGGTTTGTTATCATTCATTTTTAAAATAGAAGTACCAGACCTGTGAGCAGATTGTAATTTAAGTACAAAGGAAACAGGGAAATGGAGTAAAGCCTGCAGCTTTACTAGTTCCTACACACTGCTTACCTCGGGTGACAGCAAGGTGCCCTGACGTAATTTCCCATCTATCTCCAGCCTCTGCTTGAGCAACTGGTCCTTCTCCTGCCGCAAATTATTAATTTCTTGCCGGATGTGCTGCTGGTCGTGTGCACTGCTGCGGCAAAGCTGCCCATTCCTCTGTGTCAGCTCTTTTTCCAGGTACTCAAGACGGCTGGACACACGAAGAATGTCATCATTCAGAGCCTGAGGCAGAAAGAGAAGGAAGAAATCTTAAGAAACATTCAGTGTCCAACAGTCAGACTTCACCCTGCAAGTCTGCCAGACTCCAATAACTCCTGGTAAGTAAATGTTTACTAAAGATGGGTTGGGATGGCATAATTAGACAATGTCAACAGATGCTGTGTTTTAAGAACAAGACCTATATTTAGAAAGAATGTTCATTCTCCTTGAGTTTCTTTTCCCTTCACGGTGGGCTGCTTGCCCCACTCTTTTGAATGGGCTGGCTTGTTTCCCTCTGCCCTTTGTTTTTGAAAAGGTCAAGTTGGCTTGATTTCTGTTTTTCACTAACTGAGAATTAGCTCTCACGCCAATGGCCAAACAGGGCTGCCATTATATTCCACAAGCACCAGAAGGCTGCTTTGGAAGAGCAGATCATAGAATCATAGAATGAGAAGGGATCTTAGAGGTCACCCAGCCCAAACTCTGATACACCTAGTATCTGACAGATACTATCCAGTCTCTGTCTGAAGACCTCTAGCAAAGAAAATCACCTCTTCTTCCTGTCTACAAATCAAACATACACATGTAGAAAAGATAGGGATGGAAAGTATGGCTGGGTCTGTACATGACTGGGGTGGGATTCTTTTAACCTGTTGAAGAGTGGCCCAGATAACATTAAGCCATGTACCATCCTAAGCTCCGAACACATTGCATTATGACATACCGCAGAGGAATAAGCAACCCAGAAAGCCTTGGATATGGGTTCTCAAAGACCTCCAAAGTTGCTACCAGACTATAAGGTTTAATGGGACAGACTGGGGAAAGCATTAGATATATTAAACGTTAGCATAAAGGAAATGAAATCAAATTTAGATTTTTTTCCCCACCTTTTATTTGGACTTGTCTTCAGAATGTCACTCAAAGGATCAAGCTTCACAGAAAAAATGGAGCTTCCCTAATTTACAATAATGTGCGAACTTAGCATATAACTTAGATATAATTCCTTATGTATTACCTTGGTGGTATGAGATGCTGTGATGGACAAGTGTTGCAAATTGGACTCCAAGTTAGGATTTTTCTCCATCTGCCAAAATGCTATCTATTTGCAGACAACTACATCCCTGGTATTTGAGGTGGAGATGGAAAGGTGGAGAACATGTAGGAAGTTCAACCACACCAAATTCCCTGGATGATGGAGGATGAAAACAGCCACCCCAATCCAATAAAACAGGAAAGAACTACCTCAGTCTTCTGCTACATAAAGACTGTTCCAAGAACCAATTCAAAGAAAACAGGGCAAGGTACAGTCATTACAGTAGCACTTCCTCATTTGCCTTTGTGACATCAGGATTTGCTTTGAAGATGTCGAACCTTAACAAGTCTTCTTTTGTCATTAATCACAGGTATTGTTTGAGGGCCAGAGGCTACTCTGCACACTGGAAGAACAGGCAGAGAAGGGATGCAGTAGGCCAGGTAATACTGCAAAGAAGGCAGAGGCGGGATTTTCTGGGGGGATTCTTCTTACCGTCTGCAACTGTTGTGTGATCCCAAGAAAAGACACAGCTGCTTTAAAGAGTTGCAGATAAATGCATTACTGGCACCCCTGTTCTGAAGCATCTTTCTGAAATCAAGCCCAAAGCACTGCACAATAGGGCCAATAGAATTGCCTAAGCCTATTCATATTGATTCAGAGCCAGTTACCCCGCACTTAACAGAGCTTAATGCTAAGTCAATGTAGCAGAGGAGTCAGAGTCTATACATTTTGTATAAACAATTCATCATTTGCTCAGCATCTTTTACACAAGTTGCCAGTGTAAATGTTTGTCTTTCTTTTAACCAACTCCCTTGACCAATGTTGATTGCTATACTCTTTGGGAAGGGGGCAAATATACTCAAAAAGCAAAGTGACATTTTGCCCACCTGGCTAGAGCGGAGTCTCTTGTTTTCAAGGCCATTCTTCTCCTGAAGGAGAGCTTCCTTCTTGGCCACAATGGCTTCCCTTTTGGTCAATTCATCTTCCAGCTCACCCAGGGCACGCCTCTGCTTGAGAATTTTTTCCATCTCCAGATCCAACCATTTCTTCTGCTCTTCAATTTTCTGACAAAAAAACCAGAAGAAAGCAGGTGGTCCCAGTGACCAGACAGGATAGACAATGTGTAAATTTTTATTGTCAACTACCAAACATAATTCCTCTTTTAAAGAATCCATAGATGGCTGGACTAATCCCCCAAGTATATTATCTTCTGTCCCTGGAGTTCATGGGTCACCCCTTCCAATTACTTCAGAGATCAGAATATTTTTGTGATACTGTTTTGGTTCATACCTAGAGCTAAGCCTTTAACCTGTTGGTTTGATTTCATTATCATGGTTCACATAACATTCTACCAAATTTTGTTCGCAAACCACCAAATATCAGCTCAGCCATTTTCCATTTTTTGTCAAAGAAAGAAATGAAATAGTTGCATTAAGACTACAACAGGCTCATAGTCTATGTTTTATTTAACCTGTTGTCAGTCAAAAAAACTGAGGAGAGAATGGGCAAAAAAATCTAAGCCTGCTTTATCAAATTACATCACTGCTATGGCCCTGGCAGTCCTGCCTTAAGAACGGCTTCAGGTTTTATGGCTTACTGTAATGTTTGAACCAGCCACTGTGGCCTATTGAACACAATGCAGTGTTGGCACATCATGGAATAATAAAAAAAGAACATCTAATCTGAGAAACCATCTGCTAAATACAGCATTCCCTTTGCTTTCCATGGTGGCAGCCATCCAGGGAAGAGATACAAAGAGCACAATGGCTATTTCAAAGAGGTTATCCCTTTGGGGTCATCATGGAGAAGATCTATCTATGTGGTCGCTAGGAGTTGAAAACGACTGGATGGCACCCAATCGATCAATCCCTTTGGGGAATAAAAAGGGGGAATGGGGAGAAGTTCAAGGTCAAAGTCATCAAGATGATGCCTCCATTAAAAAGCCACAATGACGTCCAGATGACGATGCACGCATCCCAACGTCGCTGTGCAAATGACATGATGACGCCATTCGTGTCATGATGTGAGAGCTGTCCTTTGCCCCACTTGGGAACCTCCACCCTGCAGCTTCCCGCAAAGAAGCCAGGAGCGGTTGCCTTTACCTGCTGCTGTTCTAGGCTGATCATTGAGTCATTGCTACCGCTCCTGTGCTTCCGCTGGTAGGCGGCTACTTCTTCGGTTTTGATGCGCAGAATCTTCTGATGTTGCTCGTGCTTCAGCTCCAACTCCTAAAGGTGGAAGAAAAAAAAATGCACAATTCAGTTACTGTTTGTTTATTTATTTAAAACAAAGGAGAGCAACCTGGATCTTCTGGACAGCGTAGAACTTCTGAACTACTTTTAATAATTCCCCAGAACAAACTCCAGCTATGAATGCTGAAACTTGATCAGCATTTGAAAGTGAGAAGCATACATGTGACGTCTCCATAGACTTATTAAAATACAGAGCAATAGCCATCTAATGCTGCCCTCCATGCATACAAAATCTGGGGAAAACATTAATACTCTGGTCCTGCTGACACATAGGACCCAGCCCTATCCACTGTACCCATCCTGAATGCTAACTGTGGCTCCTGAATGCTAAAAAATTACCAACTCCTCATTTAAAATATTTTGCGCTCAAATGTATTTCCACTTTCTCTAAATTCATCCTTTGCCAACCCGGATGCCCTATAAGTGTGAGGATTTTGATCTCAGAATTCACCAACTAGTTTATCCATTGCTGAGAATTCTGCAAGTTGAAGTCCACACCTTTGGAAGAAGATGTCAGGTGGAGTCATTTATCTCAAAGACCCTTTGCTGCTCATAGTCACAGATGGCTTGGGATAATAAGCCACCTCCATTGACCAGCTTTGCTTCCTCCAAAAATTGAAAAATTGGACCTTTAAATAGCTGGCCATTTGGCAGCACCCATTAAAGGTTGCCCAAACTGTATCTGAAGGTGATGGACCAGCTACTTGGTAGTTCTTCATAGACCTATAAAGATTTTAGAGCTCTGTGCTGTAAATTTATCCACTGAATTATCTCGCTCATAGTTTGTATCTACAGATTGTTATGTTAGAAAGGATTCATAATCTGACAACTTAAATAACAACAATAATAATAATCAATGTTATCTCACCCTGATCTTGGACCCCAATCAAATAAATATGATTCAAACAAAACAGACAAGCTCTGCCTATCAATAGCCTTTCTTGCTTGGATACTGACACCCAGCCATCTCTACCTTGACCCGATGCTGTCTCTTCTGCATCTCAGTTTCCAAGCGTCGCTTCTGCTCCACTTCTTCCCGCAACCGCTTCTGGAGCTGCCCTTGCTGCTGCCGCATCAGCTGCACGTTTCGCTCCAGCTCCAGAAGGCGCTTCTCATTTTGAGCAGAGAAAGATGCCAGCCTCTCCGTCGCTCGCTTCTTCTCCTGCAGGATCTGTCCCAAGAGAGATGCTACAGAGATGGCCGCATATGCTGGGACCTTCAGCTCCTAAAATGGTTGGGGCCATGGAACTAGGTCCTGATACTTGGCTGTTCTGCCTTCTAAAGTCTGAGCTGTCCCTCCAGATTTTTCCAGCATCAGGCTGGGAGATATAAAAGCTATGGCCTGGATTCCCAGGTCACACTTAAATTTAAAAATTCAAATGAGTTAATCTTGAATTTGCTCTGGCTCACATACTCTTTACAAGCCACAACGGCTTGGTGCCTGTAACATGTTAAACTAGATTTAAACTTTTTTTTTTTTTACATTTATAATTAGTTTGCTTCACACAAATTATGTTATGCCATAAAACCCAGTTTACAAACCACAGGTGGGAGGGATCTGCAAAACAATCTAAGCCATTTTGGCTTCGGGCTTTGTTTGAACCCTCTTATTTTCTAGGCTACCTTTGCCTTGCTCTGAGCTGCTTCCACTTTGCTACGATATTCCTGGAGTTTCCACTTTTCAGCAGGGTCATGGGGCTCTTTGCCTTCCAGCTCTTGCAACTGCCTCTGGCCGTCATTCAGTTCCAACCGCACCTGCTCAGCTTCCTGCTCCAAATGTTGGATCTTCAGCTGGTACTGTTTGTTCATTGCCTGAGCGTGCTTGCCTGAAACAGAAAAACTGCTGTGACATAGCAGAAGGTCAGCCCAGTAAGTGACCTTCTGAACAGAAAAGTAGGATATCAAATGAATTAGAAAGAAGAGGAAGAATTGTGCCAAAGGATACAGCAGTCAAAGAAAAAAGGTGAACTCTGATGTTCCAAGAGAAAGCTTTGCTAGCCCTTCCCGCAAGCAGGAAGGAAGAGAAACAGATGACCAAGGGAGGTAGGGATTGTTGTAGAGGAAATAGGGAATGGCCTTGAAGGATAGGAGGAAAAGGATTAAGCGTGTGTTAAGTCCATTCCAAGAAATTAATCTGAGTAAATATCTCAGACAGGCCCCTCTGTAATTCACATGAAGGTAAAGCGAGGAAGGCGAGAAAGGCATTCAAACTTGCAAGATTCTGTTACTATAGCTTTTCAAATAAAAGAAATTTTAGACCGATCTGGTATTGGTTTCTTAGTCTGGTTTTCCTCTTAGGACTGATAATTGTCAAGAGCAGAGAAAGAAACAAATCAGGAAGAGCAGGGTCTTGAAAGCTGCTGAACAGAAAACTTGCTTGGAAATGTTGGTTCTGAAGTTTAAGAGAACTAATTTCATACCACAATGTGACCCAATCAAGAAAGATCTCTAGAGAGGCAACATGGTGTCCATTTCAATCAATATGCCTATCCTGGCCACCTTCTCATCCTATTTTTATTTTTTAAACAGATTTTTAAAAGATGTTTAAGAGTAGGTTAAAAAAAAAATCACCTGGGAAGCTGGCTTGCAACATCATCCATCTTTCTACTAGTTACTAGCATTCTTAGCAAAAAAAATATAACTATGATGGGCGGCCACAACCAATGCTTTCCTGAGAAGTATGCACATATTCAGAAAAAAAGATGAGCCATGATAAAGTTCATGGGACCCAAGGGGACAAGTGGGGGGTGGGGGTGGGGGGAGAGACAGGGAGCAATCAACTTTGTGATTTGCTGTGCCCACCACCTCAGTCATTTAGTGAACAGAGAAATCCCAGCAGTTATTTTATAATGGCTCTCAAAAGTTCTAAATGTGCCCGCTGGTCCAAAACAGTTGTTGAGAGATGTATCCACAAAGCTTCTACATCCTCTTGCCAGTCACTTCAGCTCTATCCTCAACACAACAGCTCCATACCTGTCTTAATGAGCTCCACTATCAAGTCCTCTTTCATACGGATGTTGATGGCCAGCTCACGGATCTTCTGGTGGGCCTGAAGTAGCCGCCATTCTGAATCCTTGCCTGGAAAGCTCCCTGTTGAACTGTCCAGCTCTTGTTGCCTATCATCTAGGACTGAAAATAAAAATGAGAGGTGTTTGGGATAAATTTTCTCACAATAGGGGATGGAACCAATGGCATAAAGACAATCCAGCCTTCATTTCAATTGCAGGACAGCTGATTCTGATTGAGTGTTAAGAAAAGACTCTGAGCAAAAACAACAGTTGAGCTGAGCAATGGAATCAATGACAGAGGGAGATGGTGAGTCCTCTTTTGCTGTGGATGCATAGCTATCTCTCAGGGCTGCTTGAATTCGGATTCCTACTGTACATGGAGCAGGCAGGTTCAATCCAATGGCTCTTTCCAACTCTACAATTCTCTCCACATTTCTCTTTCATGAGTATTCAGGAGTTGGGGCGGGGGGGAAGGAGGGTCTGAAATATTTTTATCCTATTTATATAATCGTCCATCTCACATGAAAGTGACTCTTTTAATAATATTTTAATAATATTTTTGTTCTCAGCTTTGTGAAAGCAGAATAAGTCTTTCTGGGTATTCTTTGCTTTGCTGAAACTTGCCTTCCGGATCAAAAGCGTAGGAAGCATGCCATACCTTTAGGTAGTTCCAAAGATTTCTCCTGGACTCCTTCTGGAGTTCTTTTGTTGTATTTTTTACTTGTTTTGGTCGAAACCACCTCTTTGCTCCAGCTGTGGATTCTATTCCTACAACAGCACCCAGTTATTCATGTTAATAAAAACACAGGACGCCCATAAGGCAGACGAAACAAAGAACAAACTCTCAAATCATTTGAGTACTAGCTAAAATAAGTCAGCTTACACTTGGATACTTCCATGACATATCTGGAGGGGATGTTCAACTAATATGGGGGATAAAAGACTGCAGCCAAGTTCTATGACTGGGTTATAAGTGGTGCTACGCCATGTGATATTTAATCATAGTTTACTGTATAACCCATTATTGTCTAGGGTTATATACTATGCAAGCCACAATAGTCAGTTCACACAAAAGTAAACCTAAAACAAACAAACTAGATTATGGCTATATTATAGATTATCATGTGTGATATGAACCCATTCTGGGCATCGAGCCAGAAAGATAAGACTGATAGGATCTCTGTCAATTCATGTTAACCTTATAACTCTTAAAGCTGAGTTAGCCTACCATCAGTAAATGCTGATACTTTCTTCTATGCAGCTATGTCCTTTTTGAATCATAGCTGGATTTTTACTTCCTTATCTGTACTGCTCTACATAGGACTGACAAAGCTGTCTGCTCAGTCAGCTAAGGTTCTTCTTTCTGCTGAATGCAGTTTGTTCAAAATATTATCTCAACTTTTCTAGCTGAGAAGCTATGGACTATAGAAGTAAATGTTTCAGCCTCAAAGCAGTCATTGCCTTGCAGACATTACCTTTAAGAGGATTGGGGACTGGCAGAAAATTCAAGGTCTCTTAATCTAAAAGGACCAACCATCATCCTTTCAAGATGCAATGACAGTAGTGCTTGTGAAGCTTTGGAGTTTCATTAAGAAGGCAATTGGATCGAATGTCCAAATTATATCAGCTTTGCAGATCAGACTGACGATTGGACTGAATCAGATGCCAATTCAGTTCAGAAAATCAAATCAATATTCAGAATCAAATAGAGGATCTAATGGAATCAAAGTTTCAAACTTAAAGCAACCATTTTGAATTCAATTCGGATGCTTCATATTAAAAAAAAAAAAGATGTGATACATTACTCTTAACTCACCTGTATTGCTGAAGGGGCCAGATTGGCCAGTATCTATTCTTCTCCTCCAGAGATGAGTCAAAAACTTTGCCCACTGCTTTCATTTGTAGCTTATCCCTAGTCCCCAAGCTATAGGCACTGTCTCCAGTGTGACTGTGGCTGTGTCCCAATGAGTCTTCTCCATTGTGAGCTGTGACACTATGGAGCTATTTAAAGGAGAACACGTAATGAGGAAAAGGCTACAGAGTGACTCTAAGATTTCGTCCACAGCTTTAAACTATTTGTCCCAAGAAGTTTGAGGTTACTTATAGCTACTTAGGTTGAATTTTAATTATCTTCTTCTTTGTTTCTCTTTATCTCCTCCCAGGGAAATAAAACTAACTTATTACAGCACAAGCATGAGCCCCTTACTAGCCAATCACATTTTTTACCACTAAGTTGCACATGACTAGGCCATGTAATCAGGTTATATGATTCAATGTTCCACAGGAACCCCAAAAATTGGGTGAATTGAGAAAACCATCGGTAAGTACACCATAGGAACAGTCAGTGTGCCTCTCTGGCACCTCATTCTGTTCTTGCTTTTCTTTTTCATTAATTCATTCAAAGGCCAATAAACTGTGACACTCAAACTGCTTGCAATATTGTTAGGAAAAATGCATTAGGCATATTTTCAGTGGAGAGACACTTTCAAACAGGGGCCATCATCTTTTTCTATTTCCCAAGATTATTATGTGCTCGCACGGTGGCCTCTAAATTCCTGAAATATCACAAGATTTTGGTATCCTTATGAGAGATTTCACAAGTGTATGCAAAAATGTTAATCTGGATGCCTACCACAACCTCTTCTAAAGGTGAGTTTATTTAACTGGATGTGGGCTGGGGGTAGGAAGGGAGATGTTGTCTCCAATCCAGACCTAAGAAAAAAATAACTCGAGTGTAGGACAATGAAACAACTCACAAACCTTACTGTGGTTATTACAAGCAAGCTTGAGCCAGTGTTGGGACTGGTTTGCATCCACAGGAGCCGTGTGTGGCCTCTGGCCAACCTGTACCAGAAAGACATTCCCTAACAGTTCAGGCATGCCCAAATGGGGCATCTCCATTTTTAGGTACTTCTGGAGTTCAGAGATGATGTCTTCCTGTTCTCGCAATTTGGCACTCTGAAAAAATAAAAATAAAAATAATGCAAGACAAATGTAATTGCCTGAAAGCAGAGCTGCTGATAACCTGGGGGCCACAGGCACCCAGCTCTCTTTTGTTCCTACTGCCTGGGGTTCCCTCCTTCAGAAAAATGAGTAAATTATCCATTTTCAACAATATGATTTATTGTGTCGTTTTGAAAGCACCAATGCAACTTTGGTAAGCTTTGTATATACTCCACATACCTATCAAAAAATGTAGGAAAGGAAGAAAAGGTCAAATCCCAATAATTTCAGCTTCACCTCCTTTAGTGACATCACTGCATCATCTTTAGCTACCCTCAAAAGCTATAGAAATACTTTATTTACTTTATTTTTTAAAAAAGTAAAAAAACCTCTGGGTTCCCTTCACCTCTGGCCCCAACTTATAGCACTTATTTCAATCTAGCATCTTTCAGATGTGCTGGGTTAAGAATTCTTCAACTTTCCCCTAGTTTCTAAAGAGGGACTTCTCAGAATTGCAATCTGAGGAGGACTTCAAGGAAGAAAACTGCTTCAGAAGAACTACATGAGAGACATAGACTCACACCAAATGCCCAGTTGCTGATGTTCTACCTATTCCCATTGACAGTTTGAGTGGACATTCAGAGAAAATCTGGGCCTGGGAGGTAATAAGGCAGGGCAAAAACCAGGTGTCTTGAACAAGCACCACAAAGGCAGGCCTGTAAGAGTACTGAGCTATTGACCCAAATTCCAAAGATGGAGGACTTCCTGCTCCCAATTCAGTTGAAAGAAGATGAGCCCTTAAGGAGAGAAAAAGTGGAGAAAAAGAATCTGGAATCATGTAAAGATGAATGACTCCTTTATCAGCAGATGGCAGGGCAATGGGGGGGGGGGGGAAGCTTGCCAACCTGCCAAGGAGATACCTGTGCTTTGTATTGCTCCATTGCATCCTCAAGGGCAGCCAAGAAATCCTGGTTCTCCTTCTCTAAACGCTCCACTTGCTCCTCCAGCCTCATCACCTCCTCCTTTCTCACAGCCTCAGGTCCTCGCTGGTGCTCCTCCTGGCAAACAAAGAGAAAAAGGGCAGAAAGATGGGATTTACCTGACGGGATCTTCAGAAGGTTCTTTGAGCATCTCCCTGCCCAGGCCAAAGAAGGAGCAGAGCAGTCTCATAACCCCAGCCTCAGTATCATACCGTGAGATGCTGTTGGCGGAAACAGCTCCATGCCTTGCACCCCAAAATAATTATGACTCCCCTGGATTAGAAACAGCTGGCTGCAATGAGGAATTGTAGCAACTACTCCTTATTTAGAGATTATCTGATTTTTTACGTGATGAACAAACTGGAAACAGTTTGACTAAAGTAAGTCCCTGGAAAAATAACAATATCCTCCAGGGTATAAAAGATAAGTGATTGCAGAGAAACACAGTATCTTCTTTTCAAAGCTCTGTATTCACAAACAATGCTAAGCCAAAATGTGGTTTATTGACCTGTGTGCCCATATCACACTAAGTCATGGTTTGTTGAATAAACCACAACTGGGTCCACAGACGTTGCTAAGCCAAAACTCATGGCTTGCCAACAACGGCTTAGTTCACAACACATGTGATGCCAAAACTGAACAAGCCACACGATAGATTCATGTAGGGTGTGTAACTGCAGGTTCCCACCACATCAAGATTGGACACAAAATTCAGCAGGGCTATTTTGGACAGCTTTCCAAATGATTAAAGGATGGAGAAGGAGAAATGTATCCCTGGGAGGCTTTTTAATTACATCCCCACCCTTAATGGGCCTCCCAGAGCAAAAAACCTAAAATTCAAGACAATCAGTCGTGTCCCTTCCAAAGACATCACAGCTCAGTCACTTTTTCGTGAGATGGGTGGTATCTAAATTTGAAATATAAATAAATAAATAATAGTCTCCTGCAGCTCTTTAGAAAACAAACCAGGAGTTGGCTAAACCAGCCACAATTGCTCGCTTATCTATAAGACAGGCTCTGGTTTATTAAAAAAAAAAACAACTAAAAGAAAACCTGATTTGTTAGGAGCAAAAGCAGTCAATGCACTTATCTGACCAACATTTAGTAAAAGAACTAAAACAATTCCTAAAGCCCTTTCATTTTTCATACTATATAATTATCTTCAATTATTGACAAAACTGTTGCAAGCTTTTCAGCACATATTTAACTCTTGCACAGTTTCAGGGTTAGATTGTTTTTCTTACAGGTAGAGGTAGTCCCCAGTTTAAGAACAAATTCCGTTCCCAAGATCTGCCCTTAAGTCGAATGTGTATGTAAGTCGGAACAGTATTATTGCGTAATACTGTATAAGTAGTATTGTATAATTAATTCAAACAATTGTGTATTTAATTCGAAGCATTGTGTATTTAACTCCAATTTTGCTACAGTTGGCTCCATTCTTAACTATGGGTCATTCATAAACCAGGAGTTCTTCTGGGGACTACCTGTATTTCATGATTTATTTGAACTAACCCGTTTCATTTTTCTCTTACGTTTCCTAGAGACTTTCTCCTAACTGGCAACATATAAAGGTCATTCATAAACAATAAAATCTGGGGTGAGGATCTTCTCCCTTTCTTTCATGCACCGTTGACCTGGACAGATGGCACCTAAGTGCTCCTTTCCTATTACCTGAGTCTTGGCCAGCTTGGAACTTGAGCTTTTGATGTGTGTCTCTTCAGCCGAAGTGCTTTCAATGCCGCTGTCTACACCCGAGGTCAAGCTCAGCTCACCTGCCCCATTTTCCACGGCACACAGCCAGTCCTTCACCTGGAGCCCCTGTTCCTCCGTCAAATTGCCCTCCCCCTGCAGTTCCATCAAGAGCTGATAGGCAGCATCCGTGCAAGTCCGGTAGCGGCTGCACTCGGCTTGCAAGCGGGCCACGTTCTCCTCCAAGTGGCACTTGACAGGCACCTCCGATCGGCGGATGATGCGCGTCTCTGAACGGTGCCGCTGCTCCAGGGCCCTCTGCAACCTCTTGATGCGCAACTGCAGGGCTTCCACAGGCTCCGCCTCCTTGCAGCAATTCACCATGGCCCAATTTTTGATATTCTGAGCCCAGCTGGCATAATTTAGAGTAGTCAGACTCTCATCAAAGTCCGAGGAGGAAGGGCTGACGCAGGCAATCATCACAGTCTTGGCGTTCCCACCCAAAGAGCCTTTCAAGATCCTAAAATCAGAGCACAATTTCAGCAAGACTGAAGTGGAACAGGAGGAGCCACACATCAAGAAGGAACAATGTGGTTCAGTTTTTGTTCTCGGTCATAAATAGCTCTTGGGAAGGGAAAACCTAACAGAGACAGTAAATGAAAACAACTGTGGCATTAAAGTTCATTATTTATGCATTTCTTACCTTCCTATCAATTTTATTTGAAAAAGAAAAAAAAATCACCCAGTGCATTGTAGAACAAGATTCACACTCTGAATTTAAACTAGGATTTCTTTAGTTATTTTCACTGACCCGACTATAATTGTGTAGGTCCTCGTGACATGCTAAGCCACAAACCACAGCTTCCAAACTATAATCAGCTTGTGTTCTGCAAAGCCAGCCAGTAAAGCTTGGAAATTAGGGTTTATGACTCTGCATGTTGTTTGCATCCAGCTTGCTATGATTCATCCAAAGTCACTGTTAAATCCATGATGATTTAGCATGTGCTGAACCCAACCGAACTATTTCCCCAGTATTGAGAAAGATCACCTACTGGAGATTATAAAGAACAATTCCAAGCAAGGAATTAAACAAACAAACAAAAAAAATGCTTAACATTTGATTTTAAAATGAGGATACTTCAACATAAAAATTGTGGTGGATATTGTACACCTCAGAAAAAGTTTAACCAGAGTTGGTTGTAATTATCTTGCTGTTGAAGATGCAGTTTAGAACTTGAAACATTAACTCACGTGATCTAGGCTTCTCCTATAATTCCACATTTTGTGATGAAATCCCCAACGTCATTTCAGACCAATGGCTGCATATATGACTAAGTTCTCTAGTATTTGGAATCTACCAAGACATAGGAATTCTGAACTTTTTACAATCAAATTTTAAAAGCAGCATTATATTATGCTAGAAGAATGAATCAATATACTGGATATGCAGCAAGCTATTAATATGTCATTTGTCAATATTTGAATAACATTATTTAAAAAAGAAAGGCACAGAGAAGCCTATCAAGCAATTAGACTGGAGTAGAGGTTCTGTCTTGTTCAGCAATTGGGTCAAACCTTTTGTTTTGTTTACAATACAATATTTACAATATATATTATATATTATATTGTAACATACCTGCACTTGGCCCCGCTTTAATGTTAAAGCAAATAGCTAATACAGATATATACCTATGTAGACACACACAGATTTGGTTTAGCTAGCTATTTTGATATAACAACAGGTTTTTCAAAAAAGCTCATAATGTAAGGTAGTCAAAAAGTGTAGTTTGGATTTGTTCCAGTCCTTAGAGGGAAGATATGCTGAGTCCCCACCCCTTATAAGGTGAGGCATAGGGTGGGGGCTCGGTGACACAGGGACTTCACTGCTCTTTGAGTTGTCTACCTCCTGAGATAAGGAACACTTCCAACCTCCTGGCCTTCAAGAGGGCCTTGAAAGCTATTCTGCTACAGGCCATGTGAACACAGATCATATAAGAGGGTTAATATAAAAGGTCAGATGGATTACTGTATTGCTGGCTTACTGAATCAGGAAAACGTCTTTGAGTCCTATAACTTCGTTGAGAGATTGGAAATGGCCAACTGATCAATGACCATGTGAATAAATACACTGCTTCAGCAAAGCAGACAAGAGGACATCCTAACCCAAGCTGACACAGGTTTGGAAACAGACTACCTGGTGATTTTGGAATCCCGATATGGAATGTGGCTGCTTTTCCGGCGGGGGTCTCCCAGGGCACTGATGACGTTGCCCAGGGCCAAGAGGCTGGCGTTGATCTGGATGCTCTCCTTCAGTCTCTCCCCAGTACTCCCCGACTTCACCACCCGCTCAGAACCAGCCAGATCCACAAAGTGAAACTTGGAGGACAGAACCTGCCCAGAGGCTGGAACCAAAGTCTTTCCTGGGCAGGCAAGGCGCGTGAGGCACCCAGTGCTCTGCCGCTGCTCCATGCTCACACTGAAGATGGTGTGAGAACGACTCGACTTCCTGTTGAGGTGGGTGCTTCCCGTGTGTTTGGCTGCATTGCCCATCTCCAGCAGGCTCAGAACTTCGTCTAGGCCTTCCACTTCGCTTTCCTTCACCCCATGGAGCACTGCAACAAGAGAAGGGAAGAGAGAGAGTCTGGGTTCCCACGTTGCAATAAACCATGGTTGGTTTAACCATGGTTTTCCAAGCTACCCCTGGCTAGCTTCTCATAAAAGGCTAATCAAAACCAGTCAGACCTCTTTCTAGATCAGCGTAATGCAGGAAGCTGCTAAAAGACAGCCAAGATGGTTGAACAATAGCTAACCACTAGAACAGTTGGGGTGAGGAGACGAAGTAGCCCTTGAACGTAGCAGACGTGGGTTCAAAACTTCTCTGCCATTACTCAGTGGCTACGTTGGTCTTGTCTGTGGTTCAGCGTGTCCCACAATCTTATATGAGGATAAATCACTATGCAAAAATGGCACTGTAGTGCCTTGTTTTGCAATACATCTTTTTGTCCAGGAAAAAAGAAAAACAGGAAAGAGAAGTGAGGTTTTTAAAAGTACTAAAACAAAGCAGGAAATCTTTCCCAGGGTTTTCTGTACAATGCTGCCAGCTATGCTTTTAAAAACAACAACAACAAGGATAATAACAAAAGAAGTGGACAATAATAATATTAACAACAACAAAAAGAGAACAATAACAAAAACGGAGGGCAGGCAAGGGAAAAAAGAGCCAAATCAGTTTTCAAAAATTTCACTGGAAAATTGAATGTATACCAAAGAATGGATGATGAAAACAACTTCTCTGGCCTGAAACTTCAGCAACAAACTGCTGTCAAACTCTGGCCAAAAAAGAGAAAAGAGACAAGTTCTAAGGGGTTCCTTTATGGAGGAAGGGGAGAGAGAAGAATCCTTTGGCTTATACCAATATTGCCCCTGTCATCTTCCCATATCTGTATGTCCTTGCTAGCCGTGTCCACCTGCAACAAGTCCCGGAACTCCTCCTTGTACACTTCCAAATAAGAGACACGGACAGTGTAGTTTAGCAGATCGTTCTCGTCCATCAGCTTGAAGGCTTCGGCCATGGCACGAGGGATTATGCCCTGTTCATCCTCTCTGATGGAAGCTGGGTAGAAGAAATGAGATTATTAGTGGCGCTGACTGCAGGGAGAATGCATTCCCTCCCTAAGGGAAATGCTCTCATGCAGCTGGGTGGTTGCCTGCTTTGGAGACACCATTGACACATGTGCTTGCTTTTCCACCAAAGGGAGGCCTCCTAACAAGGGCAGGTAAGTTTAGCAACCCCTTTGAAGAAAGCACATTGTGCAGGTTTGATAGATAAACAGGGCATAAATTAACTCAATAATAAAGTGAGAGTGTTTTAGGGCTTCTTTTCAACAAAGGAGGACTACTGAAGTTGTCTTAGGGACAAAGTGGAAGGAAGGAAGGAAGGAAGGAAGGAAGGAAGGAAGGAAGGAAGGAAGGAAGGAAGGAAGGAAGGAAGGAAGGAAGGAAGGAAGGAAGATTAAATACCCACTTATTCCCCCAAGTTTGTACAGCAGCCATAGAAATAAAGAACTACCCCCCTATTTGTGCCCTCCCCCCTATTTTACTATTTGTCCATACTCATATTGGATGATAATGGTGCAGCAAGAGACACAAAGGGAGGAAAGGAGCAATTTTTCCTGAGGTAATCTGCCATTCTGGGATAACCAACTTGGGGACACAGGGATTTCTATCTTCCACACACTTTTTGCTAAACGTAAAAGATTTCCTCCAAACATATAAAATGGAAAGAGGTCTCCCATTCACCTCTTTACATTCACATTCCATCTAAACATTTTGCAGATTAGACTTAATCTCTGAATCCTTATACTAACGAAAGAGAACCTCTTTATACTGAAGGAATATAAAGTTATTATTTATAAGCTTTCTGAGCAGAGACCATTCTTTAAAATTATTGTTACACACCATTCATTTGATAGCACTCTCGTGGTGGTAGTAATAACAGAAGCAAGAACGGTTATGGTAGTTTAACACGTTATGAAGTTTAAAAGATTGCTTTTCTCCATATCAATCAATCAATCAGTTTTATTTATGGCCAAAAAGCCCAAAAGGATTTCTCAGTATAATCAATGTGCTAAATGTTTTCCTTCAGTGATAGGGATTTTTAAAATCTGAATTAATCCACAACTTAACCCTAAAACATTTTCGGAAATCAAAAAAGAGCGGCCCTACAAAAGCAGGATGAGTTATATTAACACAACCTTCCCCAACCTGGTCATTTGCAGAAAAGTTGGGCTGTGCTGTTGGGAGTTGCAGCTCAGCACACCTGCACAGCTCCAGGTTGGGGAAGACTGTATTCACGCCTTCGAAAGAAGGAGAGACTTTAAAGCACGGAATTCATGCAAGAGGTACGGGGAACTCACAGACACTTGCTTCTCCAATGGTGTAGGTCTTCCCTGAGCCCGTCTGGCCGTAAGCAAAGACGGTGACATTAAACCCTTCAAAAAATGCTTCCACCAGCGGCTGGACGCAGGTAGTATATACGGAGTCCTGGTTTGATGTTTCGGTGAAGATTGTGTCAAACTGGAAATGTCGGGTGTGGCCCAAAGTCACCTCCCTCTTCTCTGGGTCACCCTGGAGGCAGATCTGGTGCCCATGTAACTGTTCCTTGGGCAGCAAGGGCCGAATGCGCACCACCACCCTGACCGCCGTCTCTTCCATCAACGGCCGGGCCTTGGCTTTCAGACCCATGACTGACATGTGCAGGAAGTCAGGAGAGCCACAAGCCGAAAGAGGGTACCATTTTTCCGCTACCAGAAGAAAGAATGGTCTGGAAGAGGGAGATGTCTAGCCAGCTTCCTGGGTCCTGCAGAAGAACATGGGTTGAACTACAGTTCCTCTCGTCTTCAGGTAATATGCCCAAGAGCTGGGAGGGAGATGGACCGGAAAGGGAGGATGGGACTTGCAGCATCCCCTGCCCCAAAGGCCTGGAAGGACGGGAGCTGGAGCCAAAGCTGCTTCAAGGGTAGAAACTCAACCACCCCTCAACTCCTCCCACCCCCTGATCTGGGGCAATCATCGAGGCCTCTGCACATGCTCAGAGGCATCCTGCACCCCAAAACAGGGAGCAGCTGTCTCTCCTGCGACTCACCTCACGCAGCCGCCTCCTTGCGAACCAGCCCCCTGCCCCCCAGTCCTGGGACAGCCGGCGCGGAGAGATGGCGTCAAGGGGCGGCTCCGGCTCCTTCCCCCCGTCCGAGCGAGGGATGGGGGCGAAGCGGGGAAGGGGGAGGAAGGGGGAGCCCCTCGGCTGGCCCAGAATGCGCGGCTCTGTCGGGGGAGGGAAAGAAGGCACAGCGGCTGGTCTTCCCGAGCCGGACTGCAGGGCGCATCTGGAACGCAGCGGGGACCGGTTGGTTTTCCAGATGTTACCGAACTACAACTCCCAGCAGCCCCCGTGGAAAGGGATGCCGGGAATTGTACTGCATCAACATGGGGGGGGAGTAACCCTCTTTGAAAGGGAGCGCATCCTCCTTGGGGGCGGACGAGGGCGGACGCAGCCTGGCCTCGGTTTTGCTCCGGGAGAAAAGTCCCTCGGGAGATCTGGGTTTTCTTCGGTGCAGACTTGCCCGGGGCTCTTCCTCCGCGGCCAAGAACCCGCAGCCGGCGACGCCACCGGTAGCAGCATTGGCAGCCTCTTGAGTTGAAGAGTTTGGGGAGGGGTCTATGCCGCTTCGGCTAGTTTTGATTTACCTGGGCAATGCGGTCCCCGCGCGCACTCGTGAGACGGAGGGTATTCTTCGGGGGCATCAGCTTTTTAGGAGCCAAGTCCTGTTCGTTGGAATAACTGGAGAAGGGCGCTTCTCTTTCAAAAAAAACACGAGGAAGATAGATCTTTTATCCCTTAGTTTTAAAAAGCAGCGGCAGAGGAGGCAGCCGCGTGGTTCACCTGACAAAACACGCGCGGCCTTATTTGTTTCCAGCTGTGTTGCAAGATTCCTTGAATAAGCCACGATCAGCTGGGTTTAGCCTAGATCGCCCCCGATCCGTAAAAAGGAAGAGGAGAAAGGAAACATACGAAAACATACTTAGTGTATTGTGGCTTTCTTAGTAACCCTTTTAGAAGTTTGTTTTAGAAATAAGGTGATTTCAAAACCAGAGAGATACATTGTAGCCCACCAGCGAAGCTGTCTTCTTCCATACTGCTTAACCAAGACTGTGACAGAAACAATATTGTACAAATCCAGGAGGCGGGTTAATGAAACAACTAGGTTAATTGTGTTATATGAATGCAACTGGAGTCTAGAAAAGCAAAACAGAAAACTGCCTTGTCAATGGAGCATTCATCATGCAACCCCAGAAATAGCTATATCTTCCAGAAAAAGCAATGTTTTGATTGCCTTGCCAGTCCTTCAAAATTAGTCTTGCTAGAATGTGAAACAGCAGGTAACGGGCAAATGCATTTCCCGGAACATGCACAAAGGCTGAGCACATAGCACAGACTAAGCTGTGATTTGTTTAACAATGGTTTACTGAATTAATCACAATGATCAGGTTTGCCCAACAGGCTAAGTCAAAACCAAACATTATGGCTTATGGCTGAACCCAGCCTAGCTTTAATTGTTGGGCACACACAACCACACATGAACTTTGAACAATGACCATTCTAACAGCATTGGCTGCATTTTAATACAGAATCAAGAAGAGCAACATGGAGGGGAAATTAGGGCTGTGACTTACCTTGCATGTATTTCAGAAGGTCAGATAGTTGGATTTCCTAAAAGTACAAGATTAATCTGGTACCCTCACAGGGATGGACTTCAAGCCACTTCAGACATTAAAGGCTTTTCCACATTGTACCCAACCATAAAAGAACCAATTGGGTGTAGTGGTTAAGAGACAAGGCTAGAAACTGGGAAACAATGAGTTCTAGTCCTGCCTTAGTCATGAAGCCAGCTAGGTCACCTTGGGCCAGTCACTCTCTCTCAGCCCTAGGAAGCAGGCAATGGCAAACCACTTCCAAAATCTTGCCAAGAAAACTGCAGGGACTTGTCCACACAGTCATCAGGAATCAACAATGACTTGAAGGCACCCCCCAAAAAATAAAACAAAACCCCAGACCACCAACACCCAACCATGGCATAGACATGCCTGGGAACCTCTTTTTCTCTGCTATGTCCCCCTGATGTTGTCTTTGTCTCATTCCCAGCCCATACATAAGAAAGGTTTCAGCCACCCACATCTGTATTCATAAGATGTCTTCTTCTGACACTGTCCAAAGACAGCTTCGAGGTATGTAAAATCGGTTAGGCTTTGTCCCTGATCACCTTGGAAGGAAGTCAGAGGACTGCATCAGCTGTCCCCAGTAGAGGCAAGAGTAGGGCAGGGAGCCAATTTGACACTGGCATAGTTTTGTGCCAACTCAAGGATGGGCAGAGAGCTCTTCAGCTCCACAGTCCTTGCTCTCAAGTCCTTGCTCCAGTAGTAGTCACGCATTTTGTGGTGCTTCCATCAACCATGAGAGGGAGCCTTGATCTGTACAGATCTAAGCATGTAATGTACATCCACATAAAACAAGGGTGGGGCAACTCATGCCCATAGGTTGCATGGAGCACCCCAAGATTGCACTGCTGAAATTCCTCTGAAAAAGAGTGTTGGGGTCTTTCACCAGTTGCCACACAAGGTGTTCAATCTCATTTACTGTACCTTGTTTCCTTAAAAAAAATCAGAAAGGGGCAACATGTCCTACCCGACATTTTCTCATCACCATTATCCCCCTGGCCTTTGGCATCTGAAAAAAAAAAACTATGACTCAGATTGCAGAAATGTTGTTCATCTCTGAAGTCAGGCATAATACAGCAGACTTGATCCAAGATATGTGGCCGCCTGCAGAATAACAGATTGTGGGACTGCCTTACAAGGTGCAAATATTACCAATTATTTAGAATCCGAGGCATTGAATCCAATAACTTCCCCTCCTGAAGCCTGGCAGTAACAAAATAAAGTAATACATAAAATAAAATAAAATAATTAAAAGCAACATGTTGGCCTGAAATTGCCCTTTGCAAAACTCCAGGGCCAGCCCAACCTGCTTACAAATTACTACCTTACATGAATAAGATCTATGTGACTGTCATGGCATGGTTACTCTGCAAAGACACATTACTCCGCATATGTGCTTTGAACATAGGTATTGGCTCATCAGAGCCCCACCCCATATGGGATGTGTGTGCAATACACAGAAAGGACTTGAGTTCCTACAGATACAGAAGATTGTGAGTCCCACCTGGATTCTTTCATTGCTCCAAGGTGGGTCCTGCCCACTGTTAGTTTTCATTCTATCTATGGGTTTTGGGTGGAATAGAATTAGCCTGCTAGATTTATTAACTGAATTAATACCGCTGATATTCTTGTTTATTACCATTAGGAATTTGTTGGTTAGTAGCTGCCAGGAGGGAACCCCTTCAGTTCCTCTGGATTGGTATGATCCATGCAAATCACTCCTACGATGGCAAGTGAGAAAGAGTCATTCTTGTTTTGACTGAACAGGGGAAAACAGCTGAGACAGTTTCACCAGCTGGTAGTCTGGACAAAAAAGAGATCTATAAATGGTCCTCCGAATCCCCCTTCGCAGGAGTGCCAGCTTCACTCCCGACCACCAGCCTGTGGCGGAAGTCTCCACTCCTACCCCTGTGAAAATGGAAGCCAACGTGGTGGTCCTTGGAGCGGACAGTGTGGGAAAATCAGGTAAGTTTGCAACAAAACCAATCCTGGGTGTTGATATTCTGGACAGTGAAATACTCCACAGATAGAGACTTGCAGACCTAGTAAGCTTCATTGTATGCATTCTCCCTGCATGTATGCATTCTGGGTAGGGCAACTTTCTCTTTTCTGTGCAAGCTTCATTTTGAAGCTTGCTTTGAAAAGAGAAAGTTGCCCTACCCAGAAAAGGTAGACAGGTAGAATGCAATGCTGCAACATTTAATGAGAGCGATACTATCGGTGGCTAAACAGTTGTATGCTCCATTAACCAAACAAATTACTAACCAGCTTGTCAGACTCCCTAAATGCTGCAGAACAGCAAAAAGAAATGAAGGAGGTTGTTCACACCGCTGGTCACAATTCTGATCTTTCATGCGCTTCAAATGCAATTATCTGAATGTTTAACATAGAGTAAGCCTCACTGAATTCAGAGATCTTATGCCCAACTACAACCTGGATGTCTAACCTTCTGAGCTGAGATATTATGACTGGATCTGTAGATTATGTGCTTTTTATAAATTTCCAGCCCAAACATGCGCTCAGGACCAAAGGAAATTTTTGAGCTTCCTTTCAAAAAGGAATTTATATGTGGGCTTACTTATGAGTAAGCAATCTCTAGAATAAACAACGCCAAAGTGCATTTAGGATTAGAAGCAAAATGTGAGCATAAATATGCAGTTGCAAACAGGCCAATCACTTTTCTGGAGAGTTAGTTTTCAGCTCTGCAAAACTGGAGTACCTAGAGAATGTTGAAAATGCTGATCCTGCAAAAGTTTGAGGTTATTGTTTTATACTGAAATGTATAGTGCCTATGCAAAAGATTAAAAATAGGGTGATGTGTTAAGGGACAAAAGTAAATTTTGAGGACATTGGTATTTAAATATTTGAGTTTGATTCGGAGGCTGGGTTTTATTTTTAATTGGGGGGAATGGCTTGCACTTTTTTTCTGTCGGTGAATAATAACATCCTTTTCCATTCCTCCTCCGGCCCCATCTGTCCTATATAACAGTTCCAACTCCCACTCTTTTTCACAGCTCTGACGGTGCGTTTCCTTACCAAGCGGTTTATTGGGGAATATGGAGACATGGGTGAGTGTTTGGGTCTTTACACAGTTTGGTACTATTTCATCCTGGGGATGGTGGTAATAGATGGTCCGTCTAATTAGACACCCAGAAGAAACCTACCAGAATATCTTTTGGCTAGGGTGATGGGAAAGAATGAAGTTTGAGATTCATAGGGACATGAGAGGCAAACTGGCACACTAACCCAAGTTTAGTTTACCCATGGTTAGATCATCCATGTCTTTTGATTAGCATCTATGGCTTTCTATACGGCCACTTACGTAAGCTGGCTAACAAACGGAAAAAGAAAAATGGATTCAAGTGCTAAAACACAATTTCAGATCAACCGTTCCACAGGCTTTACAATCATTTAGGAGTTAAAATCCTAGCAAAAGAGATGTTTTTCAAACGTCAAGGGAGGGGAGGCCAAGCAGCACCAAATTAAACAGAATTGATCAAGTTCACACAATACTCTTAAGTAATAAATGATTATTTTAAGATCACAGTGGGTATTTTCAGAACACTTGAGGTGGAATCTAAACAAATCACATAGTTTAGCCAGGCCATTAGCAAGGTTTACACATCTTGTCCAAAAGGAAGATAACTCTCATTTTAAAATGATATCCCCAAAAGAGGAAATTAGACAGAAAAGACCCACAGCTGCTTACTTTACAGTATTTTCAATAAATGTAAGATGACGCTTGCATTTTAAAGGTAAATTATTTATGTAAAAAAAAATTCAGATAAATGCACAATAATAATGGTAAGCTATAAACCATAGCTTATATGCTACAGTGGATGGGCTCACCTGTCATGCTAAACCAAAAGTGATTTGCTTCATTTTGGCGTAGTGGAATGTGTGAATGTAGTCACTTGTGGTTATTTTAGAAACCATTATCAAGCAAATCATGGCTTGACCAGCACCTCATTTGAGGACAAAATGCTCCTTTTTCCCTTTTGCTGTGAAACGAACCAATCTAATAACTCACTTAGATGCTCAAATAAAGAGTCAAAAGGCGACCAATGAAAAATCAGCATAGAGCAGGTGTTAAGGTGTTGGACTGGGACTGGAAAGACCCAGGTTCAAATCTCCTCTTAGCCCTGGAGCTCACTAGTTTCTCTTGAGCCAAATCTTATTTCTTAGCTCAACCTATTTCACAGGGTGGTTGTTGGGGGATATAATGAAAAACTTCCTTGCGCTTCCAGGAGAAACTCCAGATCTATCCCACGGCAGGGGATGGATAGACAGACACATGCAGACAAACCCTTTTCCATCTGAACACTTCAGTTAGGGCAACTCATGCAAGGTTTTAGTGGGGAAAGGACTAGAAAATCAGATTGGTAGCAGGACATTGGAACAGTTGTCTCAGCTTCCTTATTCTGTTGTTCTTACAGTCTTTTCTTTGGCAAGCCCTATTTACTGAGGGGAAAATGAATGTATAGGCTGGTTCATATATGGTATCAACCAAAGGTTTAAATCATGGGTCATTGAATGAGCCATAGTTGCTGGGTTCACACACCCATGGTTTGTCAGTTAAACCACAAATGGCTGGGTTAACACAGCATGCTAAACCATGAACAAGCAAATTTCCTGTGGCTTAGTGCAACCTATGAACCCAGCTAGCCAGGTATCACTATTGGGAGAAGCCGAGGTGTAAGGAGGAAGGCATGGTGCATGTAAAACTCTCAGGTTATGTTTTCTTGCTTTGTGGCACTGCCCTTTCGACACACCCACAGTTGCTGATTTGGAGCCCCTAGAGAAAAACCCCAAAGGGAGTGGCCAAGGAGAAAATACATGAAGGGGAAGGGAAAGGATCGAGCTCTTGGGAGTGGCTTCTGGCAACCTGAACTTTCTGCTTTTCCCCACCCAGAATCTATCTACACTCACACTTTGGCAGTAGAAGGCAAAGAGATTCTTTTCCACATCTGGGACTTTCCTTGCTCGCAGGTGAGGAAGTTCTTCTACCTTCTCACATAAATATATGTGTGTATGTGTGTGTATGTGTAGTCCAATCTAGTTATGATTTATCTTTTAATAGCAAAGTATGTGCCCAATAAACTCGTTATTTCCCTCATCCTGCACTGTTGTTGTTGGGTTAATTAGAACAAACAAATGACCACTCAAACAAGATTAATAAAGTAAATATATCCAGTAGGGTTGTGCCTTGCTTCATTTTAGAAGAGGATTCTTGGAATGTGTGGGAGCACAAATGCAACACTTCATTAAAGCAGCCATGCCTGCATCATCCTGGAAAAAAGACATGGTTTCCTTAATGAGTTGCAGACAAGTAGTGCATTTGCACTCCCAAAGCATTTCTTCTTACATCTAAAGCACTTGGCACAGACTTGACATCCAGTTCTCTCTCAAAGTTTGGAAGAATAAAGAACATTGCAAAAGCTCCGTGCTCGTTTTGTAAAAACTCTTCTTGTGTCCTTTGAAGGATGAATCCATTGTTATCTAAATGCCTTCTGGCTACTTATCTACAGTATATTTTGGTTTAATTCTGAGGTGAGTCATCTTCTCTCTTCAAGGGACCACAAGGTGTGTCAAGGTTTACTTCCACAGAGTTGGGGAAGGGGAAAGGGAAAATAAAAACTGTGTTTGACTTTCGTTTAAATTTAATTAAAATTACATTACATGAATTAAGTACAATTATGTGATTGTTTCCCATGTAATCAAGAATTTTCACCTTCTGTCACATTATGATTTGGCAGATCTTTTTGGAAGGATGCTGGGGGCCATATCCGAGGCTTTGGAGGACCACATCCAGCCTGGGAACACAGGCTGTGCTTCTGAGTTTTAGCTAATGCAGATTTCTCTCACATCAGACATCATTTTAGAAGAGGTTGTGTTTCCACGTTGCACCAAGCCATAATATGATTTGCTTGTTTGTAACTTCACATGTCTTGTGAACATTGTGGTTTATGAACCATGCTGTACCAATTATTGTTATTGTGTTGTTGTTGTTGTCAATATTTACATACAGTCTACCAGATAGTTCTGACTAGATTTGGTTGTTTTGACTATCATATCCTTCCCAAGGATCTAGGACAGCTAAAGGTGTTGTCATAATATGTATGCTGTTCCAAGTGGTGCAACTTTTGTAGTTCATGAGTTGAGATTCTATCCATTCCATTTGGGTCCAAGTGCTTTTCCAGATCTTTTGATATGACACCAAGTGTACCAACCAGTATTGGCACTACTACTTTCATTTTCTACATTCGCTTGAACGATTATTATTTGCAATCCACTGGACTAACAAATCTATTAGCTAAATGTTGCAACCTTACCTGTTTTCTTATTCAGGAGAAGTCAGAGGAGAACTCATCTAAGGACAAGCACATCCAATGGGCTGATGGCTTTGTCTTGGTCTACAGCATCTGTGACCGTGCTAGCTTCAACAGTGTCCAGCCCAAAGTCCAATTCATCAAAGCAACCAAAGAAGGGCCAAGCCAGGAGAAAGTGCCCATTGTTATTGTGGGCAACAAGCGAGATCTGCACCATCACCGAGCGGTTTCCAGTGAAGAGGGCCGTCTCCTGGCCCTCTCCATGGACTGTGAATTCTATGAGGTATCAGCAGCAGAAGCCTATCATGGGGCTCTCATGGTCTTTCATGGTTTAGCGGAACGCATATGTGAGGCCAAGTTGGCCCTGAAGAAAGGCACAGGAATCCGCAATATTGTCAAGAGTGTATCTGCTGTGTTTGCTCGGAAAAGAACAGACTCAATGTGAGAGAACTAACAATCTGGGAATGCTATGGGAAAACATCTATGTTTCTCTTGGTTGGGCAGAGTGGAACATGGATTTTGCTGATATGAAGTGGAGTGGGGCTCCTTGTTCTGCTAATCCTGAAGGAAAAACAATCCAGGAGGTGGTATATATGGCTACCCCAGGTGTTCCAATTCAAGAAGAATGAGGCTATCAAAGGAAGGAAATGGTTATGCCTGTCTCCCCATACTAAAATACCAGGACAAAAAGATTTGCACAAGAGAAAGTGAACAACTTGCCCAAATCCACCTAGTAAGTTGGAATTGGAATCTGGGGATCCCATATTAATGTGGTACCAGTGCAAGAGCCAGTACTGTATTCACTTTGACATTTGCAGAGAGCTGTATGGATGGAACATCATCACTTTGCCCCATATATAGATAAACTGGGCTAAACCAGAGTTCATCTAACCATAGTTTACTAGATAAACAACAGTTGAATATTTAACACTGGTCTGAAGCTATAGGGGGAGATCATATGGTGATACACTATTATAGAGTTCTACCCTGGGCTGTCCAGGAGATGTAGTGGAAGGCCTGTCTGGGTGCCTGGAAGCTATAGGTCTGGATAGGGAGAAACAAAGTGAGACTCAGCCCTAACAAGATGAAGTGGTTGTCCATTCAGAAAGTGACTGACTCTGGGACAACACCACTCTTAGCTCTGGATGAGGGAGATTGCTTCCCCCGAAAAGGCTGGTTCACAGACCAGTCTGCCTGGGTTCATACTACACCATAAGCCAAAGCCAATTATATATGGCTTAATACTGTACAGTGGACGATCCCCACCCATAATAGTTTTGCTAGCTGGGTGGGAATGCAGCTTGAGTCCTTAGAAGCTAATGTGTACTGATTTCCCAAGGGACAGTCATAAGAGTCTCCTGCAAAAAACAAAAACAGACAACCTCAAGACCTAGGCAGAGAAGAGATGTAGCCCAGTAGTAGAACTTCTGCATTGCATTCAGAAGGTCCTTGACTTAGTTTGACCTTTTTTAATTGGCAGCAGTTCTCCAGGTGATGTTCTACTCCCTACCTCTGCCACTGGAGAGCATTTAACTAGAAATGCCAAGGACTGCAAACTGGCACCAGGCTTTAGTGGGCACCTTCTCCATTCCTGGTGTTGGTGAACCTGGAAGGCTGACTGATCCAGTTATTAGTGCTGCTATGCTGCCTAGGAGGTTAGGGGTTAGCTGCCATTTTGATAGCTACCAGGCCCCTTAGCAACAGTCTGCTGGAAACCAATTGGAAAACTAAAATAGCATCTTAGACCCAGCTGCTCTGAGCATAGGAGTCTAGGGTGAATATCAACATAGCTAGAGCTAGGAACTACCTATGGTTTCTTCATGCTAAAATTGCACCTGCAAGGATTTAATCTAAGTATTTGTGCATGAACATAATTGTTCTTCCTTGCTCCATCTCTTAAATCCAGTAGAATTTGAACATGGATAGTTTGTTTGCTGTCTTTGTAGCCTCTCCATCTAGATCAAAGGCAACCTGGCTCTTCCCCAGTAAACGTCTGTGTGAAATGAGTGAAAAGAGTGGAAGGAAGGAAGGAAGGAAGGAAGGAAGGAAGGAAGGAAGGAAGGAAGGAAGGAAGGAAGGAAGGAAGGAAGGAAGGAAGGAAGGAAGGAAGGAAGGAAAACCTGGAGGGCCTCAGGATCTCAGAGAGAGAAACTGGGTGGCCTCATCCATCTTTGGGCTTGTCCAGCTCTCCCAACTCCCTTCTCTGCTGTCATCAGCTTGGAAGAGCCATATCAGTTGCATCTCTCTGCTGAGATATGAGGATCTCTGCCAAATTCTCCTTCAACCTCCGGTTCTGTCTTGCTTGCTTTCATTGACTCAGTTATTGCCAACTAGCAGCACTGCAAGTTAGATGCTTGGAACTGGATGTCCTCATGCGTCTTTCTTTTCCTCCCTCCCTCCCTCCTCCTTCCTTCCTTGCTGATGGCACACAGGGCTCCTGCTAAGTGAGACACAGCACACATGCCTGTACAATTAAAGATGTGGCTTCCTTCCAGGTCCTTGTGTGGGTGTGTCAGGCCTTAAATAAGAATAGATAGGATAAGAGCTACAGTTCTTGTCTCCTGTTGGAAAACAACCCTCAGGCCTCCACAACTGATGAAAAGTGGGAGAGAAAAAATCAGAAGAATTGATTTCCCAAGAGAGAGGAAATTGATTGGTGAGTCACTCTCCTGCCCGCTCATCCCAGATGCCTTATTTGGTTTGCCAGTCTCACTGGGGTGATAAAAGCACTCTGCATATGCTTGGAGCACTCCACTTTAGTAGATCAGTGAATACAAAGAACGCAGGTTCCCAGCTAACTAGGGGGAAGGGCTAACTTTTAAAAAGGAATTTTGGAGTCCAGATCAGTAAGGGATAGGTGTGTTCACATATCACCTTAAGCTGTGGTTAATTAAGCAGTGGCTTATTGCCCCAACCACAATTGACTAGGATTGGGGTATATAATGGAAGTCTTGTTCTAGAAACTGCAATGGCTGGTTTGACACAATCTGGTAAGCCAGTAGCAAGCCAACCCCTGATCATAAATTGTGGTGCGTGAATCCAGTCAGTGCTTTGAGATGAAAATACTGCAGCTGGTTCTGTAGCTGCCCTAGCAAAAAGGGTTGCAGTTTTGAATTTTGAAAAATAAAAGCATTGAATGTTGACAAATATTTCAACCAGTCCCTTTTCACAGGGTTATTAGGAGTATAACATGGAAGGTGGGAGACTGATGACAGGTGCATTGAATTTCAAAGAGGAAGTGTAATAAATATAATAAAATAATGATGCGGAGAAATGGATCAATAGACATTTCCACCACTATCATCATTCAGGCCAACTTATTTCCAATATTCAAAGGCAAGCATTATTGCAAAAAAATAAAACAAATAAATCAACACCAGACACAAGATTGACCTTAACATGTTTAGAAGTACCAAACATCTTCATAGAAATATATGCATACATAAACACTGGGGGGTGGGGCAGGGAGGAGAGAGTGAACTTCAAAACAGTCCAATGAGAACCAAATATACTCTCTGGGTAAATGTTATCTGGCTGGATTCATAGTTTCTAGAATCATAGAATTGGAAGCTCCTTAGTGGTCACCTGTTCCAGACCCCTTCCAATCTCCTACAGCATCTCTGATAGATTGCCATCCAGCCTCTGCTTGAAGACCTCTAGTGAAGGAGAATTTATGTAGCAGCCTATAACACTGGCCCACAGCTCATTCGGGCAGGAAGCCCCTCCTGATGTCTATCCTGAACCTCTTTCCTTGTTGTTTTAACCCACTGGTTCTGGTCCTGTTCTCTGGGGCAACAGAGGATAAGCCCACTCCGTGAAGACTGCTGTTATTTCTCCCTTCGGTCATCTCTTCTGTAGCCTAAGCATACTTAGATCTGTTAAGCATTCCTCAGAGGGTTTAGTTTTCAGGCCCTTCAACATCTTTCTTACTTTTGTGATAAGCCATAGTTTGTTGAATAAACCCAAAAGGTGGGGCAAGCTGTATGACCCAGTCAGTATTAGGGTATCTATTAACAGCCCTTAACAAAAAACAATTTTCTGGTGCCCTTTCTTATGTGTAAGTTTTGGAATTAAGTCCTAAAATTTCAAAAGGAGTCCTGGGTATTTTGCTTTACCACAAATGTTCCTCAAAGCAAAGCCACCTTTCTGATTTTTGGATATAGTATACTCAGCTTGAATCTTTGAGACCCAATATTTCTTATTCCATACTTTGTGATGCTTTCACAGCATCTTAATGTAATTAACAAGTGTGTAAATAAATGTGTATGTGGTGGCACTGTATTTTGTAAAAAAAGGAATAAAAACAATATGCACACATCTTTTAGTTTGGTGTTCTTAGCCTCATATTTTATTCTTAGCAGGAAGGGGAGAAAAAAGGAATACTTACAGAATATATGGAGTACATGGTAAGTTAGGTGAGCCTCTAGATTTGACAATGGAGTTAAAAGTTTGTTGCTGAATGTGATAAGAACAATATACGTTTGAATAATGTCAGAGGATAGCTATTTAGTAAATGGTACAACCCTAAACAGGTGTAAAACAAGGGTGCGTGATGTCCCCTTGGTTGGTTAATGTCTTTAGGAATAAATGCATAAAGAATGCTGGTGATGTTACAAGTGTGTTACTTGGGGATATGAATGTATGGATATTGTATGAAGATGATGTCCTGCTGTTAACTGACAATCTGTATGTTTTACAGTCAATGTTAGATTGTGGGATACAATAAGGGGTATGGGTCTGAGAATTACTCCATGAAAGTCCAAGGTATTTGTGTTTTATAGGCAGTAAATGATTGCAAGTTATGCATAAGTGGTGAAGAACTATAGCAAGTAGATGAATGTGTGTATTTGGCTAGAATGTTTTCTACTGTTGAAAAATGGTTGGAGAAATTTTAAGTTGTGCAAATACTGGTAGGACTGGATGGGAGTAGCACATGGTCTGTCACAACCTTTTGTCAAAAGAAGTGAAAGCTGTGTAGATGAGCTTCTTTCTGGCATATAGGAGTTGGTGTGTATGTCAGGAAAAACAGCAGTGGGAATGGGGTGCTTAAGGAAAGTGTGTGAAACATCAAGAAGGGATAGGGAAGAACGAATATGGACTGAAGTGAGCGACCAGCAGTTAGGAAGTATACTGAGGTGATTGAATTGCAAAACCAATATATGAAGAGTGGATGGGTTGAGAGGAAGAAGACTGGATTGGATGGAGTTGATGAGATCCTCAGAAAGAGAACAAGCTAAAGAATAAAAGGCAGTATAAGGATGTGATGGAGGCAAGGTTAGTATGCAAGAAATGAGAAGTTTGGAGAGGGACAGTCAATGGAATGGAAATAACCTGTATTTCTTTTAATCAGTTCATGCCTTTCATTTCCTTGGCTTCACATTTTTTTCCTGCATCTTTCATGAAGTCACCTAACCTGACAGGGAAAAGCATGAGGGATATACATGTAAGAATGAGAAAAAGTTGCTCATCCCTTCCCTGGAGATCGGTAACCAAGTTGGCCCTCTGAGGTAGGAATGTTCCCTGTTTCACACGCTTCTTTTTGTCAGCAGCTGCTAGCGTGGCTGTTTTCCTAACTTTCTCGTTCTCTCTGGATAAACTGTTCTTTCCAGCTATTGACTAGTGGGTCCTGGTTTAAATCAAATGGGGCACGGTGTATACAACAAATGATTTGCTGCATTGCAGCACTGTAAACAGGCCTGAAGAGACCTCTGCCCAGAGATTTTAAATCACTTTAGACACAGCAATGTTGGGAGATAGATTGTGATTCAGGTCCCCCGCGAGGGAGCAGGCAAATTATGTTTTCAGCCAAAAGACAGAGATGATTTCATGCAGTTAACCTTTTGGCCCCAAAGTATAATCTAATGCCCATGGGACAGAAGCCCCAGCCCTCTCCCCTTCAATACTGTTCTAGAAGATCTGGGGCAGGAAGACTGTGTTCCCAGCTTTATTAATCCCCCTTCCCGTGTGCTCTTAGCCATCTCTTTGCCTAGTCAAAAAATACTGTTTTCTACTGTTTCTTATTCCAGTTCTCCAGGGTTTACTCTGATAGTATATACAGTGTTGTTCAGTCCCTGAGAATGATGGGAAACTTTTGTTGTGTTCCCCATGCTGGCTGGGGAATTCTGGGAGCTGAAGTCCACACATCTTAAAGTAGCTGAGATTGAGAAACACTGATTTAAGTACTGATTGGGAAATGCCTATACTAAGATTGAGACAGGGCAAGGATTGCAAAATCCATTTAGCCCTGCTTCCTCTCCTGTCGCCTGACTGCACCACAAAGGCATAAACAAGAATTATTGAAGTCTTTTCTCAAGCTGAAGCATAACCAGTTTGTTCAATCACTCATTGAATTTCTAGTTTCTTGTTCCTCTTCATTGCCTTTCTTTCTACCTATTCCAGTTTGTCTGAACTCTACAGTGGTATTAAAGCACCAAGTACTGGAAGCAAATGACTTAACCATAGATACAGTAGTGGGATGGGAGGGGAAATTTAGCTTGTCTAATTTCTGTTCATCATGCAGCCATGGTGTTACAAATGGATACATCAAAGGCAAATTTGTTCTTTCTTTCATCTCATGGGGTTTGGAAGAAACTAGTAATAAGATTAAGCAGAAACCTGCCATAAAAGTAGACATCAAGAAAAGTAAAATGTTCCTTCTTTACTACTGCTATTAAATGACATATTGGCTCCAAAGGCTTAGATGTTAATTTCTCTGCCAAGGCCATACAAAACAGTCCTATTTATAGACACTAAAGGCAGAAAAACTCAACAAGTCAGGGGTTGGGAAGCTGTACAATATGTAACTGGATGCAGGATGGATAGTATATTGTAATAGCTAAGTGGTTAAAGAGTTGGACTGGAGAGACCGAAGTTCTCACTCAACCATGGACTTCACCTGGTGACTTTCAGCCAATCCATCTTTCCACCCAATCTGCCTCATAGCTTGTTGCTGAGGGCAGAGAATGGAGATTGAGACACCCAAAGGAGAGGCAGCATATAAATACAACCAGTACATGTTCCTTAGGTTGGAGTCTACAGCTGGTGGCACCATCTGACCAACCTTTTCTGGGTTTGGAGGCTAAGCAAGGTCAGGGCCCTTTGGTGGGAGATCACCATGACATCTCAGGCTATTGACTAGATCAGGAAGTTTTAAAAAAATATTCTAGAAGAATAAAATGCCAAATCACTTCCATGTCCATGGAATCACCAATTGCAGAACTTAAAGGAAATGGGGAAAGCAAGACATGTTAAGCCACATGGACAACCTAATGTTCCAGGAGATACTATCTTTAGAGCACTTCAAAAATGGTTACAGAACTGCAGTGTGGAAAAAGTGAAAGAGCATTCATGGGGAACACTATTAAATTAATTTAAATCTGTTAGTTCTTTGTTCCAGTCCTATAATATTCTTTGTCCAGGCCCTGCCCAGAGCAGCTTCCAATATACTGCTCAAAGACCCAAATTTATTCAAACATGATGAATGGGCAACTTTTCAGGGGTCAGGGACCCTGACTCAACCTTCTGACCTTCCAGGGGACCCAGATGATATAGCAACATACCAGAAAGCAACAGTTTTCTGTTTCCTCCCACCCCCATATTTTCAGAGCGGGAATGAGAGTAGGAGCTGAACCACTCCTATTTCCACCTTGAATCCTCCAACTCCTCCTCCCAAAGCTACCTGAAATCACAATCTTTGGGTGTTTTTCTTTCTTTCATTGACTCTTGGTGACTGCCTGGACAAGTCCCTCAATTTTTCTTGGCAAGATTTTCAGAAGTGATTTGTCCTTGCCTTCTTCCTACGGCTAAGGGAGAGTGACTGGCCCAAGGTTTCCCAACTGGCTTTGTGTCTATAAGGCAGGACTAGAAGTCATGGCTTCTAGCCTGGTGCCTTAACCACTACACCAAACTGGCTCTTGTTTGTCAGTCTGGGGGGTTTAAAATGGAGTTGAGAGCAATTGGTCTCTGAGGCCTCTGTTCCCACTCTTGATTTGAGGGCAAAAGGTCCTGCCCCAAGTTTGGCTGTTTTGTCACTGAATTTCAGTAGCACAACAGTATATTGCTTGGGGGTGTGTGTGTGTGTCCTAACTCAGAATACAATAACTTCCTTTATTAAACTGGGTGGTCTATAGTTCTGGTTAAGAACTAAGTGATACATTAAATATGTGAATTCTTTTGATACGTCAAGGCAAAAAAGAAGGCGATGATACCTATGGCACAGTGAGGAAGATCAACCCATTGCTACTAAGCCAGTGGCTTATGGACTTTCTCCATATCAGGCTGTGATTCCCCACCTCTTACAGAGGAAAACAGATACTGTGGAGGTTCTTTTGTCATAATAATGGTATAAGGGTGGGGGGGGGGGAGAATTTAACTCCCCCATGCCACAGCTGCAACCCTCATCTCTCTCCATCAAAACCAACAATTCTGAATAAAAAAGAAATCAAGCTATATTAAATATACTTCAGCATAACTGGCTAAGTAGCATGAAATTGCCCTCACAAAACCAGTACAAGTGTGGTTATTTTATTGGAGAATTTTTACATGCTATACCAATAAGCTGGCATTACAACAGCAGATGTAATGGCTGGGGCACAAGGTTCACAGGGAAGATTTGAACTAAGTTAACATAAGCAGTAAATTAAGCAGAAGGTTTCAGTTGTCAGTTGCTTCATTCACACCGCCTAAAGCCAGAATGTGGTTCTGTGAATTGTGTGAATCCAGCCCCAGTAGTTTGTCAAACCATGATTCGTGGCTTTGTGTCAATTGTGATTTTGCAAGCCATAGCTTAGTGTGATATAAGATCTCAACCATTGGACTTGCTGAACGATAGTTCAGCATGTTGTGTGAAGTCATCTAACAGCGGTTTATATAGCAAACCATACTTAACAAATCACAGCCTAGCATAGTGAGCAAACACGCTCACTAGCTTAGTCTTTCTTGACGGCCGTGCTGTAGAGTCCCAAGTAGTGTGCCCTTGCATAGGTGGCTTCCAGGTTGGGACGGAATAGCCCTTCACTCCATCTCCTACTGCTAGACCCTTCCTTGTAAGGGGAGAAAGCAGATTTCCGGGCCGTGGTGTATTCAGCTTCAAGGGCTGGACTTTGATGGGGGGTGAGGGGCTCATCAAGGTTGAGGAAGGGAAGAGGATAGTGACCCCGACTAGACCGCCTCTCTTGCAGCTGCGAGGCCCCGCCATGCTTCCTGCTGTCAGGGGCAACAGACTGGACACCCTCTGGTTCTTGGCAAGGCTCTGGAGGAACCATGACCATAGCTGTTGCTTCTTCTTTCACCACAACCTTTGGGAAAGGGAACTAGTGAGTGGAAGGCGGGAGAAAGAGAGAGAGGGAAGAGGTAAATCTGTAACAGGCTAAACTAGCCCCTAGAATTTTCAACCAACTCCCGGAATTATCTTTTGGCCTCCTCACCTTTACCAAAGAAATAAAACCCAGAAACACAATACATGAATTGGTAAGTATTAGATTAATCTCAAAACATTAGAGCTAGATCTAATCTAAATGTAAATCTAGAAAGAAAACAGCTATGAACCCATCTATGGGAAAATGTCTTTTCTGCAGAAATCCCAGAAGAGTTTAAACCATATTTGTGCAACTTTTTTGGACCCAGGATGCTCTTGGCCTTTACATGCACAATCTCAGGCCCCAGGGCAAGAAACAGCTGGGGGTGAGGGGCGGTAAGAGAAAAAAATAAATTTGCTTTACATCTAAACTTTGATCACAATGTAAATATGCCATTACTCTCCTGACATGTGTTTAACAGTGTCTTCCTTCTACCATATCAATGTTTACAATTTGTTAACAATTTGGAGAACTCTGGGGGTCACACCTAAGATTGTACTCCTGTGTCTTAAAGGATTATGTTATGTTCTTTCCTCAATCTGGCAGTGGAGACATGACGATGACATCATCAGCACAAAGAGGTTTGAGATTTCTCCATAAAAGCCATAAACTGCACATTGTGGCTCACAGATGAACACAAGACTTTTAAAAAGGGTGCATGCATGCATCAGAGAGAGGATGAATGTGGGTGAACCAATCTAGCATTTCCCCCCATCCCATCTGAAGACTATAGAGATGGTGTTCAAATGCCATTTGGTGAGCTCCACCCGTGCATTTGCAATATTTCTATCACTGCAGCTACCTAGATTTCATTTCAGTAACAGGAAAAACTTCCTGAGGATAAGACATGTACAGCAATGGAACAGTTTACCTAGGGGTTCTATATCTCCAAGGGGTTTTAAGAAAAAGCTGGACAGCCACCTGTCATGGATGGTTTAACTGATTTTTCTGTGCACTGCAGAGGGTTGGACTGAACAGTCCTTGGGGTCCCTTCCACAGTTATAGGACTCCTCGCCAGTTGTTTCTCAACCTCAGCCACCTGAAGAGAAGTGGACTTCGATTCCCAGAATTCCTCAGCCAGCATGCTGGCTGAGGAATTCTGGGAGTTGTAGTCCACACATCTTCAAGTCGCTGAGGTTGAGAAACACTGCTCTATGCTGTGCAGATAAATTATCCTGCCTGTTTTCTATTAATTATCACTCCATTTGGTGAAAGGAATTTGCTTTAGAATTTTAGTTCAAAAGGGAAGAGCATTTCAGATGGAGTTTGAAGTTCTTACACTAATTTATCAACAAGGTGTCCAATGAGTGTTGTGTGAATGTCCCGTCCAGTCTGCAGGACACCTGGTTTCCTACTCTTCCATACAATCCCAAGCAAAGACCTTAGGAGGGAATTCTTCCCATGGATTTCTTTTCTGAATGGGAACTGCAGAGTGGTTTTCATAGACACAACCACAGCAGCAAAGGGTTGCATCCTCTGTCACCTCCAACAAGAAAATCAGCTCAAAAACACAACCAAGATAAATTTGAAATATTTTCTCAGACACCCTGAGAATCAGGCAGAAAAACAGAAGCTTCTTTTGCAGGGAAGGATAGCTTCTGAAAACATACAAAACAGATTGTCAATTCATCAAAAAGCAGAACCTAAGCTTATGTGGCCCTATTTGCATATGAAGGGACTTCTGGTTATCAACAGTGGTGTATGCATATATATAACCAGGCTAGTTAGGGCAGAAGGGAAAAAAGCATGGAGATCTAAACTGCTATTCCATGCACTCTGGTTATGCTGCTTGTACATCTTCCCTACTGTGGGAAGATCCAACTTACAGGTACATAAAGGAAGACTGTTCTTAGCAGGCGGCTTGTGATGCTTGCCAAAGGCACAAGATGCCCACTTTTGCACCAGCCTCAGGACTACTTGCATTATTTTTTATTATGACATTTACATGATCACATTTAAGGGACACTAAGTGTACTGTTCAGCTTCTGTTCTCTTTCTACCTGCCAATTATCCAATCTTGTACAATGCATACATTGTGTATTGCTGACTTAATGATGTTACTCTGTTTACTAAACTTGTACAATCAGATCCCTGGTGATTTAGAGACTTTTTTCTTCTTCCTGAAATCTATGTTTTCCACCAAACCTGAGGTCACACTATCAATAACAAAGGCATTTCCGGGCCTTTGATTCAATTCAAGGTCCCTTGCTTTTTGAGCTCATAGTCCTTTGGGACACTGTTTTCTATTCTTAGTTGTTAGGGAGTTCAAAGAATGAATGGCCTGTCTGCATTTGATCATCTTGACTTCCCCTGAGTGCTTCCTTTGGGAAAAGAAAGAAAAATAATGGCTGGCTTTGCTCAACATACTAGACTAGACAAAAATGGTGTATGTTATGGGAACCTAACTCATATGGTATATTACAGTGAACCAGATCATCGTGCTGAGCCATCATAAGGTTTTTCTGTTTAAGCCTCTCAAACATAACACAGAAATTGTGCTTTGTTCATCCTCAATGACAATTTAGCATGTGGTGTGAACTCAGCCACTGAATGCCAGCCTTGGTCAAAAATAGCTGCTTTTAAACTATCTGCTTAAGCTGATACCCTCAACAACTAAACTTGCTTTTCTGCTATAGTCTAAGATCCTGATGGGCAATGGGTAACAATTAATTGCATGTATTTTTCATCAGGTGGGACACTAAAGAGCTACTGTTACTTCTCCAGGATGACAGTTGCTTTGGACTAGAACATTAGAGATTAGAAACAGCTCAGAGCTGACATGCAGGTATAAGTTGCTAGATTTAGTTTTCAATAGCCCAAGATAGGATTGGAAAGGCTCCTGCCTGAAACTTCGAAATTTATAACTTAAACTTCAGGTAAGAGTAATGTATTCCTCCTCTAGCAGCCAATTAGGTGGAGATGATGTGGGGAAAAAGAGAAGAAATTGTCAGAACAAGACAGAAAGAAAGAAGTGGCAGAATGCAAAAAGCAAGAAGAAAGGATATCAGAATAAGAAGGGAAAACTACAGGAGTGAAAGAATGTTAGAACAAGGGGAAAAGAAAAAGAATGTTGCAAGAATAAGAGGAAGAGAAAAAAAATAGGAAAAGGATGTCAGGAGACCTGTCTATCTCCAACTCACCTTGAATACTGTCCAACAAGATTTAGAATGGAGCACATTGTTCACCAGCTTTTTTTTTTTCTTCATCAAAAGATAAAGATGCTGCTAAGCAGGGCCTCCATTTCCACCAATTGGTATTCTAGGATGTGCTGGCTCTGAATATGAGCTCTTACACTTAGCCTCTGTGAACTGCAACTGCCTGTCATACTCTGGGAAAGCTCAAGAACTGAGCTTCAGATGTCTCCATATGCTAAGTCAAATCCCTAGTTCATATGTCTACTCTGACTGCTGGAGATGATCCATCATAGAATCATAGAATTGGAAGGAATCACACGGATCTAGTCCAACCCTCTGCCAAATGCAAGAAAGCCAATTAAACCAGCTCAGAGAGGTGGCTATCCAGCCTCTTCTTAAAAGCCTCCAGAGGTGAAGAACCTACAGTCTCCATAGGTAGCCTGTTCCACTCTTGTACAGCTCTTACTATCAGAAAGTTCTTCCTTACCTCCAAGGTTTCACAGAGAAGATGCTGGGGACCAAAATCAAACATGTGCTTCCCACTGAATAAAATAGCCCCCCCCCCCACTTCAGAATATAGGAAAATTCTTCTCAGCATGCTGGATAAGAATAAGGGCCCATCTTGTTCTACATTCCATGCCAGATATGACTGAGCAGATGCATCCAGGAAGTTCCCAAGCTAGAACTGGAACAGCACTTCTCTTCCACTATTGTCTTTTAGGCAGTGACACTGAGGACACAATGCCTATGATTCAGGAGGTGGCATTCAGCCATGCAAGCTGTTCTTGAATATGTTGAATCCCTTTTTCAAGTCAATTCAATTGGTGGCCACATCCTACAATTAATTATGATTTGATTAAAGACATCCTTTTTAATTAATCTCAAAATCTCTCTGTTTTTGGCTTCCATGGATCAAATTCAAGAAACATACAAAATTCAGTCTTTTGTTGTTTGGCTGTTCTCTTTCTTTGCCACCTTCAGCTAGGTAGCAGCACCAAGCTGGAACCTGAGTCCAAATGGTTGATCAAGGATGGACCTCATCCAGGTACTAATTGAGAGATCACATAGAAATCTCAGGGCTAAAATGAGGAATTGAAAAAACATCCCAGAAGGCAATGGCAAACCACTTCTGTATCATACCAGGAAAACCGAGTGGAACCTAGGAGTCAAATTTGACTTGAAGAAGACTTTTTTCTCTCTGACCTCTTCTTTCCTTTTGATAAACCAACTGCTTACTGAGCCTAGAAGATCAGAGATGACATGTAAAGTCTTTGTTGCAGTCTGCCTAGGTAACCCTCCAAGGGAGGGAGGGAGGGAGGGAGGGAGGGAGGGAGGGAGGGAGGAAGGAAGGAAGGAAGGAAGGAAGGAAGGAAGGAAGGAAGGAAGGAAGGAAGGAAGGAAGGAAGGAAGGAAGGAAGGAAGGAAGGGAGACATTCCAGAAGGTCTTAAAGACCTGGCTATTCTCCCAGGCCTTGGGCTAGGGTGGATGAAGCCCTTGTGGGATGTGTTTTGTGCATTGTTGCTGGACTGCCGTGTTCATTTTTTGTTTATTTTTGTTCTTATTTTTCATGTTCTTCATTTATTTCGTTTCTGATTACTTGTACTGTATTTTATTGTTGTCACATTGTGAGCTGCCCAGAGTAATTTGGAGTTGGGTGGCACCTAAATTGAATAAATTCAAGGGAAAAATCAGCAAGCTGACTGAGGGAAAGCATGTTCAACTGAAATTAAATCCGTGTCGGTGCTCCTGTTCCTACTATCCCTTGTTTTTTGGTTTGCTTCCACCTACTTCTTGGCATGCTGCCCCTGGCATGCTACTCAAAAGCTGTGCAGCCCTCACTGGGGAATAAAATAGATTGTCCCCTCTTGACTTAGAGCTACTGTGAGTCAGGGTAGATCAGGATGTGGACACTGTTTTGATCTGAAATTAGGGCCAAAATGAGCAGGGTCAAAACTCAAAGCAATTGTAACATACCCCCAAAACTGAGAAAAATAATCTAGTAACAGAGGAAAAAAAGTACAACCCCTTCCTCTGTAGTATGAGTTCATTCCTCTGCTAAGAGCAACAGAGTGAGTAGTAATTAACTGTTTCAATCTTCTTCTTAATAGAGGAAATCCAGCCAGTTCAAAAGAGGGGAAGAATAAGACAGGATGGGTTTTTACTTTTCAGGCTGAGCATTTATAGGAAAGTAGAGTTCTCATAGTGCAGGGAACACCCATGACTATCTTCCTTCTGTGGGCTGGAGACATGATCCATGCCTGGAGATGGACCCAGAACAGGAGGATGTGGAAGAAAAGAAAGAAATATCCCTAAGACTTCATGGTTCCCGTGGACAAACGTTCTGGTTCATTAGGACAGAATCATTCTCTCTCTCTCTTATGAGTGTGCATGTGTGTTTACACATTTTTCTTCCTGTTTAAAACCAGTAGTCCCAACGGAGTTTGGGAAAGATGTTAATCAAATCCATGAATCAGTGCAGAGCCAGTTAAAAATAAAGCAGCCTTTTCACCTTCACCTCCAAATTAATCTGCCAGAGATGGAAAAAGGATCTTTACTAAAGATCAGGCTCCAGTCCTGGCTCTTAAAACAGGAGGCAGCTAAGTTAGGACTTCTCAGCTATGAGCTTCCTTAAAAAATGAACCAAGCCAAATGCCAAACCTCTTTCTGCAGCGGGGGAAAGAAAGCATAATGGGAGGAGGGGCATAGTTTGAAAGCATGATCTATTACTGGTTTACAAATGGTAGCTTTTTAACCAGGACTTGCCATTATCTCTGAACCCAGAATCCAGACTTATTTTGTCTGCTCAAAATCTGGATAGTGGCTCAAGAAATGGAATGCAGAGAATCTAGGAAATATCTGAACAAGGATTATGTTGCTCATCTGCTAAAACGATCCAAACATCACTAAAATCCTGGTTTAGCCTTCTAGATAAATGCCATTTGCACAGCAATCCACCTGAAGTGGAGGGAGAAACCCTGAGAAATGATCATTCCATGCTCCAAACTACTGATGTAACAGAGGCAGGTTCCAGACTCTATATCCTGTTGCCATGTAAAAGCCACAGATCTTGGAGAAAGATCTGGAAAGAGTTCTCTTTTCTTAAAAAAAATAGTGTAAATTGAACAAAATAGTTGTTTACTGTCAAGGTAAAGGTAACTTCTTGGTTCAGCAACATATGTAACTTTGTCAACCTAATGCTAGGGCACTTACCAAATATGAGATCCACATAGCCAGTTTCATTCCTTTGTCCTTTGTCAACTGGATAGCTTGGGAAGTCTGTCTGAAAGCAAGCTGAGAAACAGCAGCAACTAAGGATCTAATACTTCCAAAGGTGCTGGTAGAAGGTATCTTGTTTGAATCACATCCTCCTGGAGATTTGTAGGCTACAGGTGAGAAATGAGAAAAAAATGTGTAATTAATGAGCCAGGCCTGACTTCTCCTATAGATTAAAGAAGTTAGAATGATTCCACACATTCTATGACATCATAGCATCTCTGCCTATGAGCAGGCCTGGTGAGGGTTGATTGGGGACAAGCAGATATTTTGGCAGCTCAGTTAACATAAATTTAATTTCACCTCTTTAAAATTCAGTCTTCTTCCAAACAGCGTATTCAACATTTGGCTGTTGACTGTCAATGCCAATCCAGGTTTATGGCTACAGAACAATATCAGCCTTCTGCTTGTACAAAAAACAAAGCTCTACCCATAATTCTTTTACCTTGGCTTTTTAAAATGTGGTTGGTGCAAATGGTGTGAGTTTGTGTGTGGTGTGGAAAAGGAACAGTGGCTCAAGATCAGCAAGTTCTTTGACTACCTCAAAGGAATGGAGGCAGGAATGTCTCTAGCACCATCTTGTGGAAATAGGGGTTCTGGATCCTAAGAAACTGCATCCATATAACCTGAGTTTGTTGGCCAAACCCCAAAAAGCTTATAAGAGATCCTGACTGCCGCACTCAACTTCAGAAATTTGAAAATACCCAGCTTTAACTTCTAATAAACAAAATGAGCCTATGAAACTAACAAGATGAGCATCTCATAAAAGGAGGAGCTTTGACTGCCAAACAACATATGTTGCTTCTTTAAAACAACACAAAACAAAACAATACAACACAACACAAAACAGAACACCCTCTCTCTCTCTTTAATGGGATACAATATTTTGAATGGAACCAAAACAACCAAGGACAAATAATGACAGATTATCAGTTTAACTAGTGTCTCTTTCTAGTTCAGACTGCAGCAAAGATGCAATACTACCTAATTTACATTATATTTTTTAAATGGCCTATCTTGAAATGGTCTATCAGGACAGCAAATTGGGCAGATAACCTGTGCTGGTAAGCTCCTTAGAATTAGGTGATGGAGCAAACAACTTTGGGATATTTATGGAGGCTCACCTATGTTCAAGTGGAATCTTTAGAAACCAATAAGAATAACAGTGCCAATAAAGTTCCAATGATCTCAAGAGGCAAGCACTGGACTCCTGAAATGTCTTGTTGATCAGAAAACTAGGGTGCATATAATAATACAAAGAGCTGAAGTTCTTCAGCCCCAAGATCTGAGACTGTTTACCTACAGGTCAACCAGGCACAGTATTAACCTGAACTGGGCTCCATTTTCCAATCCACCACCTTCTCCAGCTTGCTGACTGCAGAAACTTTAGCCACCTGGTTCACTTGACTATCCTGTGCATTCTTTGTCTTGATCTTCACACTGTTCTTGGACTGATCATCATTTTCAGCAGCCAGTCCCAAGACTTTGTCCAAGATGTCCATGACAGAGCATACAGCACATCGAAGGTGGGCTAGAATGGTGTCCTTCAAATCAGAGGTAGCCTGAGGAGCAGGATAAGACAATGGAGAAAGATTTTTATGACCCATTTTAGGTTTTCAAGCAAGACAGTGAATCTATCTGGTAGAATCAGTAGAAAGGTGCGTAGTAAGGAGCTGTCCAGAACTTCAGTAGGCTTGGAGTACAGTCTTAATGGAGAATTCAGCAAGTAAACAGACACCAACATTTAAGTCATGAATGCATAACTTTTTGAGATGAGGCTTGTACTTAGAACATGGGGCCAGGATGAAATAAGTGCCACCAGGATACAATCCTGGTCTAATACAGCAAGACAGTTTTCTTATGGTCTTCTTAACTTACTTTCTCAACTGGTTTCTGGAGGACAGGAATCTTCTTCTCCAAATGATCCAAACCTTGACAAGCCAAAACATTGGCTGCTTCAACTGAACCAAAGAAAACAAGAATGTTAAGTCACTGCTGGAGCAGAAGGGAGGGTCAGCCATTGAACTAATTGATTCCACTGTAGAAAAATTTCACCAGGATTCATAGGCTGTGTTTGGATGGTACACTAAACCACTGTTACAAGGCGTGCTACCATGTTACAAATTATGTTCCTCATCATATATTGTAATTATGTGCAAAACTCAGTTTGGGGAATAGAGCATTCTGGAGAATACTGAAATGTTCTGTCCCTCCTCTGGACTATGCCCTTCCAGAGGTAGTTTGATGGTTATCCACAAGTAAAGCCTCCAAACTGGAAGTCATTGGAGGTATTCTGGACATGGCATTCCATGGCATGAAACAGGGCTGGACTGCTCCCAGAACACTTCAAGGCTACCAGTTTGGGGACTTACTTCTGGAAACTCTCTGAACCACCTTGGAATGGTCTGGAAGAGGTTCAGCATAGTCCAAATAAAGAAGAGAACTTTATGGAGTTCTATGGAATATTCCATTTTCTACAATGCATCTTCCATAGCAATACTTCAAGGCATGGTGGGAAATAAAAGGAGCAAATGTACAAAGGGAATTGTGGTCAACTAAAACAGTAAATATTCATTCATCAAGCCACAGAACAATGGGCTGTAATTATTTAATTCTCCCCCAGAAGATCCAGAATAAGTGTCAGCAGTGACATACTTACTACGACTGCCTTTCATAGCAGGCTCTGGAGATTAAAGTAGCTGATACTGTGGAAAATGAAAATGGGGGATTGGCTCATTTACCTATCATAATTCCAAACTGATCCTGAATTAAATAGGGCTGTTGCTGCCATATATACTTTGTTGCCTCATGCAACACTTACGTTGAGGCTCCAGCTTCTGTACCACAGGCTTCACACTCCACAGAGCCAAAGAACTGGCATTCTGGAGGGCTCGCTCATAGGTGACACACACTGATGCCACCAAGGGGTGAATCTCTTTGGCACTGGCATATGTCCTCTGGAGGTTGGTGAGGGCTGAATTCACCACTGGTAACTGCAAAACTCTCTGTAACACACTGCTTTCCTGTTCAAGAAAGAAACAAGGATATAAATACAGGCCAGAAAATATCCCCAGAGGGAAGAGTGAGGACCTTATAGCAACTATCATTTATTCTTTCTCTGGTTTATTGTTGTCTGGGATCTGGTACCTTTGCTATCCAAAGCTTGTATAATAACAAGCTACGTGTGGGACTCCTTTCCTAGGGAGATCTGAGCATGCTGGGTTAAAAAGAAAACAGGGTAATTCCCAGTGGCGCTCTACCCCATTGATCACCCAAGAAACCAGCCTTGCTTACTTAAGGAGTTGATAATCACCAAAGACCCATTTGCTTTTCTTGGGTTAGGTGGTCTGAAAATAAGTTATTGCAAGGTGTCCTGGGTCAAACATAAAGAACAGCGTGTGTGTGTGCGCGCATGCGCCTTCTGGTCAGTCTTGACTTATGGTAACCATATGGACAAGTCCATGCCCTTTTCTTGGCAACATCTGGAGAAGTGACCTGCTACTGTCTTCTTCTTAAGGCTGAGAGAGGGGGACTATCCCAAAGTCACCCAGCTGGCTTCATGCCTAAGGCAGGACTAGACACACCGTCTCCCGCCTGCTGCCTTTAACCACTACACCGAACAGGCTTGAAAGAACAACTAGTGGGACAATTTTCATCCAGAAGCAGTAAAGGGGGAATATGCATATACCAATATAAACCTTCACCCTATTTTCCTGCCAGGTGCTATTTACAAAAACGTGACAAAGGCAAAGAAACATTCCGTTCTAAGGAAGCAGCGGGAAACTACAGCCCTCCAAATGTTGTGGAATGTAAGTCCCACCAGCCCTAACCACGCAAGAAATGGATGCTGAGCCTCATAGCTCAGATGCTCGAATAATCTTTTCTAGTGCAGTTTTTCAGTGCTCAAGCAATGGAGGAAACTTACTTGACGTGATGGAAGCAGCAATAGGACTATTGCACCGTCAAGCAATTAAGGCCACAGAACGACTTGTGAAAAAACATTTTACAACTTTTTGAAATAACAGACTCTATTGGGGGAGCAGGCAGATGCCAGCAGCAGCAAATTTTGCTCTGGTGCCTTTGTAGCGCCATGGTATTGTTTTACAGATGGAACAAGCTTATCTTGACATTTAGGCTAGAAAATCATATTTTCTCATTCACATGATTTGCAATCTGAACTCTTTACTGTAACAGCAGTGTGGGTTGTTCTATTTCAGTCTGAAATAATTATAAAACATGTGGATGGCTTTTAAAAACTAAGAAACAGGCACGGCGTCTAATTCAGCTTTTCATGGGAGGCAAGGTTAAAATGTGCTCTATGTTGCAGAGCTCGATCAGCCTCCCTGCACCTGTGGATTAACTTCTTAAAGAGATTCACAAATGGTACGAATGGTGTCTCATCAATCCAGCCCATCAACAAAAATACAGTAAAGAAAATATTTGCTGATATTAATATTTTTTTGCCATTTTAAAGGGCATTTTGGGAGTGATTATAGCTTTACTACAAAAAGGAGGTTCCCATGTTGGATCAACTTACCTTGGGGCTTCTGTTCTGCATTACTGGCTTCTTTTTGGCTGCCATTGTCGATCATTAGTCTGAAACCAAATCATGGGAAATGTATAAAATGATGCATGATGTAGGGAAAAAAGAACAGCCATTATCAGCTAATGCTCAGAATCATCATACAAAGAAGAAAATGCAGGAGATTTTCAGTAAACCAAAGAAATTATATCTTCACACAGCGCATAGTTAGACTATGAAATTCATGGCACAAAACACAGCAAGGTCACCACCTTACCGCAACTATAAAAGGGGATGATATGATGATACATTTCCCTTCAAGCTTTCCCATGATAGGGATGCTCATTATGTGAGTTGTATTAAGGACTGTAAAATTACTTTGCCATTAACAGAATGGCCACATGAAAATACCAGGCCAATGCTCCTTCTTTTATACATTTAATCCCTGTTCGAGAGGGAATGCCAGTAGTTTGCAGGAAATACTCTTCTAAGTGATTAGAAAAGTCCTTCTTTGCACTTGTCCATCCAAGCCTTTACAGAATCAAAAGAAACCCTCAGATCTATGAATGCTGGATACAAGTCCCACTAAACCATGCTTCTTTTATTAATAGATCATGAGAAGAGTGAAAGGCTTTCTGTTGTGCCTTCCTCCTTCACTTGATGGAATAACCAAGTATTAACTGCTCTCCTGAAACCCAGACGAGAAGAAGCAGATCTGATCTCTGTGGGAAGGAAATAAAGGACTACGGGAGCAGTGATTGAAAATGCCCACTTCTGAGGTCCCATCAGATGGCATTCTTGTACTGAAAAGAAATGGAGGGACTTGGCCCTATCTCAGCTGATCAAAGAGGCAGATGAAAACAGAAGAAGGCAATCCCTCAAGTAACCTGGTCCAGAGCCATGTAGGGCCTTAAAGGTGACAATCAGTACCTTGAATCACACCCAGAAGCCAACTGGCAACCAGAAGCAGTAGGGTCACTTGAATATATTGGGATATACCCATCACTGCCTGGGCCACTTCATCTGTACCATCTATAGCTTCCGAATGCTTTCCAAGTATAGTCCCATTTAGAGTGCATTACGGTAATCCAAGCTGGAGCTGTCTGACATGAGTGACTGCAGCATGGCCTCCCATCCAGGAATGGTCACAACTGGCACAGAAAATGTAACTACACAAAAGCCCTCCTGGCTACAACAGATTGATTGCGAGCCACCCCTGAACAACTCCATTCAGAGTCAGAGATGGCATTTCCCTGGAATCATCTGGCCCACCAACCCAAAGCTACTCCATCTCAGAGGGAGTCAGTCTGAATCTGTTCCTCCCCATCCAGGCCCTCCAGAATTCAACAGGATTATTTAACAAAATCCAGGAATACTAGGCTGGGTTATGGAAAACTGGCTACAAAAATTGCTCAGCCTCCATAAGAAAGCCAGTTCTTTGCATGCAGAAGGTTGGCTCAATTTTGGGGTTCTCGGTAGGATGGGAAAGGCAAGGTCCTATTTGAAAACCTGGCTATCAGCTTGCCCTTCTCATGTACAAGAGAGGTCTTTTTTAATCTCTTGGAGGCAATGGCCAGGTTCTCACATCACACTAAGCCTAAACCGGCTTGTTTGGTTTGGCTTGGCACGATGCACAAACCCAACTACTGTTGTTTGTAAACCATGATTTACTGATAGATATGTTAGGCACACCCGATTATGGCTTATTTACTAAATCATGGTTATAGAACCAATGCCGGGGAAAATGTTGACCTCCTTATTCACTATGGGCGCATGAAAGTTCAACAATTGGACTTCAGATTGCATAAAGTGATTCTAGAAACAAATCTCAGAGACCACCTACAAGTGTTGCTAGATGTCAACTGTACAGGAAAGGTACTCACAGGTTGCAGAAGTCAAGAAGTAGCCTTGAACAGGGCGCCAGCAGTGCCGTCTCGACTGTGAACGAAGAAACTCTTGCCCCAGACTGTAATGCTAAGAAGCCCCACCTTCTAGCTCAATAATTCTGCCAAGCTCCTGCAGTAATTAAGCAAGACGGCTCCCCTGGGCCCTCTGAAACTCAAACAGACGTCTGAAATATCAGCCAAGGGCAACTTCAAATTATGGAAAGGAAAGAATTATCCAAGCAATATAACAAAATGGGAAAACTGCCCTCCCTCAGGATCTTTGGAAAGCCCCTATCCCCCTTTTTTGGGGGTGGGGAATCTAGGTGCTTTTAGAGAATTCCTTGTCAGTTGTCCGCTCCTGTTTAAAAAGAAACCTTGCCTGTTTCAGATGGCAGGGTTCTCAAAATAGGCACCCTGGGGCACAGGCTCAATTCTCTACATTAGCCTGGCAATTCGCGGCTTATCTGCTCTTCGATGAATACTACATCTCACTTGTTAGGCACATGTAGCTTTCCAGTGTAAGAGTACAAATGTACTGGGGCCAATGGCTGCATGTGGAATCATGTGCAATGGGTCAGGGGGAAAAGGGGGTGTACTCAAGGACAAAGTGGATCTGTCCAGAGTAAAATGCCCACTTTGTTTTCAAACTCCACTAACAGCCAGTGCAGGTCACCCATTCATTCTCACCTTATTCAGTCTCAACACCCTGTTATCTTGTATAAAACCAGCAGCAGCCTTGTTGGGTGGGGGTGGGGGGCTGCTCAGGCTGTACAACTCTGTTTTTGGCAGTTCTGGGGCTGGTGGCAGACCTTTTGAGGGTATGTGATGGGCACACTCAGAAAACAGCTGCTAAGGAGGTCAGGGCCAGTCAGAAAACACCCACCCACCGGGAGGCACGTTAACCTTTCTGGCTGTTCTACATGATACAAGCGAGACCTTTGTGGACCCGTAAGCTTAATGCCAGAGATCGGTGCTCTTTTGCGGCCTCCAAACTTTCTATTTAATTTTTTTTAATTAAAAAAATATTTTTTGAGAGTCAGGTAGAACAGGGAGCCTGCCAAGCACCAAGGCAGGTGTCTGGGGATCTATACCACATTGCCAGCTACAGCTACTCCTTTAAAACTATGGAAAACCCTTCCATGAATTTCAGTATGTTTCATTTTCATGCTAAAATAACATTTTTTGGTTGGAGACACAGGGAAAGATAGACCAGCCCACCCTTGCCCCAGCATTTAATCTAATGTCTGCTTCCTTTGACTCATAAAAACTGTAATCTCTGCCTTTGCACGTTTAATGCTTTTCACCCTAATTCATGACTCCATGATGTAGGCAAAAAAGCAAAAGAGCTGCTATAAACTAGAAATTCTTTCCTTAAGCCTGGCAGTGAGTCTTTGAAGCACAAAGGGCAACAGCCACAACGAGATATTTGGCAACGCTGTACAGTTGGCACAAACTGGATTGAATGCATTTAAAAGAAAAAAATTCCACACCACAAATTCACCTTAGTCTTAGACAGAAGGGAGGTTAAAGGAGACAACTGCCCTTCACCAATGAAGACACACCACATGCATAGAAATTTAATAGGCATCTTAGGACATGGTGATGAAGTTGTTGGTAGAGAAACTAGAATCTTCATTTGAATTCCATTTTCAATTCTTTTGGTTTACTCTCTCATGCAGCTCTCATTGGTGAATGCGTTGTACTCTTACTCTCATGTACTTTGATAGTGCTACTTCAGGGCCCATAAAATCCAGTGGAATGACAGAATGCTTCCCCAGGAAGACCATTAGGAAAAGCCAACGACTGCCCTATCAAAATGGTGGCAAAGTTGAGCTCTTTTGCCAATCATACCTTCCTGTAAGAAACTATTCCATTCCCTTCTCTTCAGATCACATCGATCTTTTATTAGATTTTGTTCTTTGTGGGTGTGTGCATCCTCCCATTTAGAGTTTGCCCAATATAACCTTCCCCAACTAGGTACCAAAGAGCCAAAGTTGATAAAGTATGGCTAACCAACCCTCCAGAGTTTTGCCAACTGGGCACTTAAAACAATCAACGATACATCTTACTATGCTATGTAAACTAGTCATAGACTCATATCCAAAGTGAAAGGTTTATATATTCTTTTATTTACATTTTCTCTCAGCCAAAATGAAAATATAATTACACTTATTCCAGAGAGTATCAGAATGCTGAAGAAAAAGGCACAAAACTCTTTCTTGGCCCCGTTCACTAATAAAGCTGGACTGTCTCATTTCTAGCAATGCATAGACTAAGTAAGAGCACCAAAAAACCTCTCCCCACCCCACCCCACCCCACTCTTAGCATCTAAAGACAGTGCCCCAAACTGTATACCAAGGAATGAAATCTCCTTTCTATGTAAGGGGTCTAGAGCTGGTGGGCTAAACTCATGAGTTGCCAAAACTATCCTCAATAAAAGGAGGATACTACTACATGGCACTCAGAGAGGACTACACAGCCAACATCTGTATTTCTTCAGTTCATCAGATGTTCCCAGGGCTTACAAGTTAGGTTATCCCATTTTACCTTAGGAACAATTCTTAAGAGAAGCTTAGCCAAAAGAGCATGAGTTATTAAAGGCCACCCAAAAAGCTGCAGAGTTGAGGTGGGATTCAGATTCCAAACTCCCTGTACCTAAGTCAACACTGAATCCATTATCACCAGGCTGGCTTTTAATATATTCTAACCTCATCTCTTTTCCCTACACAATGTATGAATCAGGCTAGCAAAATTAGCCAATGTCTTCTTTTCACATCACCCCACTGTAGGTTGTTCCTCCAACTTTTATCCAACTAAGGGCTGACTCCTGGCTTTTGATAACTGCTGCACCAAAGGATGCCCCTCCTCAGTTCAGGTATGTCTGCACACAGATGAACTGGTATTGTGCAGTTCCCACATTCCCACTAACTCCGTTGTATGCTTGAAACCAGTTCCAAACACCCTGGAAGGAAAACTTGCACCCAGGTTTTGGAAATACAACATCTACTACTTTAAGTGGCATGACCTATGCATTTCAGAAGCAAATGATACCTAATTAAGTGGCGGAGTCACATGGTTCACTAGGTTCTGGCCCTCCTTCCCCAACCTTGTGACATTAGGTTACTGGCTGGGACTTCTAGGAGTTGCAATCCACCACATCTGAAAGGATAGCAGATTGGGGAAGGCTGCCTGAAGGGGTAGGAAAGAGCACCTGAGCCAAATAAACGTTTTGCATGCAGCAGCCCTATAAAAGGCATGTCCGGGTGTCTTGGTTACCTGTATGACTTTTCAGGCATGCCGTTTGATACAGAATAGGATGGAATTTCTCTCCACCTTCAGAATCTGGGTGAAAGAAGACATGGGACCATTCATGAAATTAGCAAGGCATCTTTCCTGATGCTTAAAAAGCATGAATGTCTCACCAAAAGGCTCAGATTAAATTAACACTGTGTATTAAACTAGGGATAGCTTAAAAAGGTACCCTCCTAATGTTTGGGACTACAATTCCAATGGGCTCTGCTGGCTAGGATTTATTATATCCCAATCATCAGAAGGACCCCCCAGGTTATGATCAGATCACTCAGAAGCCATTCTTTTCTGTGCCAGCACCCTTCTTGCTGAAAGTTAAGAATGATAGGTTGCCCCCACTCCTTTTTTTTCTTTTTCAGGGAATTACATGTGTTTTTTCATGATGCATATGCTCATCTTGATTCCACAGGCAAAAGAGTGAGCATGGCATAAAAAACAATTAAAAAAACCCCACAGTCTAACCAGAAACAAGAATAGGATTAAAAGTTATCTAGAAACAGCAGTTTGGGTACAGACTTAGTGCCTGTGGACATGTACAGTCTTTTGTCCCACTAATATTCCTGGTTAAAGAGGGTTTGTTAAGCTCTGGAATTCATCCCAAATAATAATAAAGCAAGATTGGGATAGGGGAAAATGATATCTGCTTTTCTCTTTCCCAGAATAAAAGAATGACTTCCTCACCAAGGTTTGGCACTCACACCTTGACTAGTGACAGTTCAGTAGAATTTTGCTCATTCTGTTGTATAGCTGGAGAAGTGTCTTCAATCCATGGCCATTTTTTTCCACTCCAAACATAACCCAGGTTCCTTGTGCTGCCCTACGTGACAGCACAAGGAAAGAAGAAAGAATTCAACTGGGGGTGGGGAGGACAAATCTCCGTATTAAAGAGGGGAAGTCAATATGCACAAGATATGAAATGCCACCGTACAAAAGGGAAGCCCTCAGAGAAGGCTCAAAGTCAGTGTTTCAACCGTAGGTGTGGTCTCGCCACAGTAAGGATTCCCACCATGGAGGAGATAAGACCGCAGAGCCCTATAACTCCAGGGTTGGTCTTGTAGATGCCCAGACGGTCCAGCGGACTAAAGAGATCACAAAGGTTCTTCACCGTATCCAGCAAGAGGGGTGGACAGTTCTTTAATGTGAGGAAAACCAGCAGGAGGAAAGGCTGTAGCTCACCATTTGCCAAGGAAGTCATGCTCTGGGAATTCTGGCTGCCAGCAGACAAGGGCTTTGCAGGGGTCTGGTTGCATGCCATCTGCTGCATGCGCCAGCAGAGCTCATAAAAATCCTTGGCCAGGTTTATCACCAGGGAATAGTAGTAGCATTTCGTTGCCCAGTTGCGCCACTTCTTCTTATTGATCTCTGAGTGGAGCCCAACGCTCTTCACCCACAAGACGGTGTCACAGGCGAAGTACAAAGCACGGTTCACGTTGGAGGCTGTCAGGCAGAAGCGAGGAACTGCTTGGGGCAACTGAGCAGCTTGGCGGGCTGCCACAATGGCGTGCACCATATTGCCAAGCCTAAACACTGCAAGAGAAATCATAGCTGAAACATGGTGGTGGAAAAGGTCTGGAGTCTGGAGGCACCACTGATGCATTCTAGGCAGCCAAGTAATCCATCAGCTTTGGACAATAACAGAATTAAAGATCTGTTCTTCAAGCTACCTTGTTTAGGGATGAGAGCAGTTCAGCCAGTAACGGTAGAGACTATTATGGCTAGGGTGTGCAAAATGTTCTGCCCCAGAATATTCCAGCCTCAGTGTGGTCTGTTCTGAGTTTCTGGTGTCATACCCAGAATGGCCCACTTCAAGGCCAGAATGGTCCACAACATAACCCTTTTGCGCATCCTTCTTTCTGTCTGCCTAGCTCACAAGTAGGTCACTTAGCAGCATCCCAACGATTTGATTTATAGCTACCTTAAGACCACACCAATGGGCAAGGACTCTGGGATTCCCAGTCCAATATCCGGGGGCTCTAAATTGCCAATCCCTGGCCTAGTTCTTCTAGTCATTTGCTTTCCCTCTAGAATTTGTACGCTGCTCTTCAAAGCAGGGTTTTGCCAACACCCAAAAAACACATGTAGTTTCTTTTGGTAAACCGAAGTTATAATTAAATGGGCAATATTTAAACACTTAAATACTTTTTAAAATACTTAAAAAGCATAAAGATGGACAAGGATGGAAAAGCCTCATTCCAGCATGTAAATATAAAATATGAATATATTCATAGACAAAAAGGTGGGGGTGATAAAAATGCCTTTGCCTGTGGCCAAGAAGATAATGAAGTTAGTGCCTGCTGGGCCCCCCTGGGATAGTGTCGCAGACCTGGAAAGCTACTACTGAACATACTGTGATGGAATGGAATTATGAAGGCCAGACTCAGGGAGAAAAACGTTTTCTTTCATCTCCTGAGGCGCGAGGGAAAGATAAGAGGATGAGACCGGCATCTCCCTGAGGAAGTCACAATGTTGTGGCTGGCATTACTTGGGAGCTGGGGTTTCAGTCTGGGAAGATTCTTGCTAGAGGTTGTAGCTAATAAACATTGCTGGACTGAATTTACATGGTCTCTTGGAGTTCCTTGGGCTAGGCCTGACATCATTTGAGTCTGGGAAGATTGATGTCAGGCCTAGCCCAAGGAACTCCAAGAGACCATGTAAATTCAGTCCAGCAATGTTTATTAGCTACAACCTCTAGCAAGAATCTTCCCAGACTGAAACCCCAGCTCCCAAGTAATGCCAGCCACAACATTGTGACTTCCTCAGGGAGATGCCGGTCTCATCCTCTTATCTTTCCCTCGCGCCTCAGGAGATGAAAGAAAACGTTTTTCTCCCTGAGTCTGGCCTTCATAATTCCATTCCCTGTTCATTGACAGCTACCTGCCAGATTTTAGCAAGGGAGACCTTCTGGAGTTAGGCCTCTAAGGGTACCCTTAGGGTATGGGAAGCACTTACAGAAGGTTACTTAATGAGCTGTGAGTAGAAAGCAGTTAGACCAGACACAGAAAGAAATAATCGAGTCCCCTCCAAAATTCTAAGCTTGGGAAAAAAAGAACTCAGGTTCTTTCCTTTCTTTTGAACCAAGCTGTAGTGATGGGGTCAATCACCATTTCTGCAATCAAGCTCCACCATTAAAAGGAAGGCCGGGGGCAGATATCAAGCCTCCTGTGCCAAGCACAAATAGGACATTTGGCATGGCAAAGCCCAACGTGCACAGCTCCCTGCCTCCTGGTTAAACACCATCAAATGCAGATGACTTTAAATGGGAAAAAAAGCGACAAGGTCACTGTCCTCAAAAATGCAAACACACCCACATACAACAGCAGAGGCAGGGATAAGAAAGGATCAGGCCAATCAGACAGGCTCTTCCCACCCCCATCCTCCCACAACAAAAGAACAGCATGCATGCAAATTGATGGAATGTAGATTAGGACATAGGCAATCCAGGTCATGTGAATGCAATAATCATGAAATGACAAGTTCATACAGCAGTTTTGATTAATAAGTGGATCAGCTTTTCTCAAGCTGATGCAAGGAAGGAAGACCAGTAAGTAGGAGTCAGCAGTTCCCAGGCTAGAGAGAACCACAATGTCAATCATTTGCCCCTCTAGGCCATCAAGAGAACCACCCAAAGACCCATTGGCTCAGCAAGGCAGGAGGAGAAAAAAGTAGAATTTAAGCCTGGGAGCACAGACCTATAAAAGGGCTTTGATTTCAATATTTCTGCAGGGGACAAATCTGGATGTATTAAGTGATGCCAAGCAAGCCCAACCAAAGGGAGCACAGGAGATATAATCCAGTGCATCTGGAAGGCACCAAAGCTGGGCAAGGTTGAAGTAAAGATGACTATCATCTGTTGTAACCAGCAAGGAGCTCTTTTCATTAAATTTCCATCAGGAACTATCCATGAAACCAAAACCCTATACAAGTGACAGAAATTAGAGTGCAGTCCTAGGTATTCTTCCTTAAAAATCCAATCATTGTTTCTGGGACTTAGTCCTAGGTGAGGATAGTTATGAACTTCAGCTCAGTCTCTCTGCCTCACTGGTAATGAAACCAGTCCATGATGTAACCAGATCTGGTGCTTAATAGCTTATGCCTTCCCATGGCCTCAACAAGGGTGACATTTTGATCGACAGATCAAAGGCAGTATTACATGATTCCTAATCTGTAACCCAATTCTGGTACATGGTATTGAGGTTTTTTTAAAAAAAATCTGCAACTGGTCTTTCCGTCTGTCCACCCACCCCCTCTTTTGGGGCTATCAGCAGTCTACTCCATTTCCTTTTCTTTCTTCAATATATCTAAAACTGACATACTCACTCTTGCGTCCTGAACTCATGCTCGATTCCAGAAGTTTGAGCTTCATAACCAATTTCTCTTGGTGACTCTTACGCTCTAATATATAGCTAAGCAGCATGCATGAATACTGAGTTGCTCTGGAAAGGGAAGGAAAGAGAGGTGCGTAGCTGGTCATACATCACAGGCAAGGTGGGCTGTGTCTTCCCAAAATGAAACCCGGAGGGAAATATATGTGTATATATATGTGTGTGTGTGCACTGCTCCCTTCCCACAAGAAAGATGCCACAGCACTATTTTGCTCCAAGGCAAACACTCCTACTATATAACTTTGTGCAAGTTAATATTGCTCAATCGCAGGACACAATGCAAGTTGTGCATAAGAATCTATTATACTCAATTATACTGGAAAAACATGCTTATTTCCAAAAGCATTTGTTGGCAAAAATGCTGTCTCCTTCCAAACGTCTTCCCAGAGCTATTATGCACTATGGATAACACCTTGTACTCCTGTACAAAAGGCAGGATAATGTAATAAATAAATAGCTAGCTAGCTAGCAGCTTTCTTGCATTTAAGGAGTACCTGTCAAGACCAGTCACAATGTCTTTTACCACTGGCTATTTCTTTTTTTTTTTTACTCCTACCTGAAGATCCATGGAACTGATCATCTGCACTCGAAACAGGAACTTGATCTCTACATGTGGTTCCTTATTATTTAGTTGTAGCAAAGATTTTCTCTCTCTCTCTCTGGATCCTTGAAATATCAGTTCCACACTACCTTTTCCAGCATTACACATTAAGCAGGAGCTTGTACAACAGGCAAACAGCTGGACTTATGAGATTGAGGCTCAGCTCCATCTACAGCTGTGGAAAAACTTATCACACTGAGCCAAGCACTAACTTGCAGTCCAATTTATTGCACAGCCACTGCTTCAAAGATAAAACTGGAGACGCGATCGCCGCTCACATTGTCTTGAGGGTATGAAGGTAAGACAGGTTGTGAGTCGGAGAAGCAAATTAGAATCCCTTGGATCACCCCATGTAGAGTTCAAGTTTAAAAGCAGCATGCAATGCTTCCAGATAAGTTACACAACACAAGCAAATGATAACATGAACAGATAAAGCTAAGACAATGGTGATTAAAGCATTCATTGGCACATTTCTTTGGCATAGCTATTTTTTCCACATCTCCCAACAGCCTTGGGGTAGGGAGATGGGGAAAAATTACTATAAAGTACTATATATGGTGTAGGTCATTCTCATACCTATATACAGCAATAAGGTAATCTTTCTCGCCTTGTTTGCTTTACTCAAAGGCCCTCCCCTGTTGAACTATCTGGCAAGTCTGTTCCTCCTACATAACTTTTTTTTTTTTTTTATAATTTCATATTGATAGTTTGTAGGATGACGCAGGGATCGCTTTCTACTCCACAACCTGATTTCCATCATATTTGTTGGACAACTGCAATCCTCCACCACCCTGCCCAAAAGCTTCATTGGCTGGGAATCCAGGAAACTGTAGTCCCATCCCATCTGGAGGACACCAGCTAGACACACCAGGCTTGCAAATTTCTGCCTGGCCCTGGGAAGAGGTTTATGCGTGTGTACTATCCACAAGAGAAGGGAAACTTGGCCCCCGGCCCCTGTTTAAATTGCAGCAATTGCACACTACCTTTTCTTGCTGACAATATATTATTTCTACTACTTTTGCATTGTGTAATTTTAAGGTGGGCGTGGGGGTATGTTTGCAAATCACTCCAAGGTAGGAGTGAAGAGCTACTAAGACATGTGCCAAATAAATTAAGAGAATCATCCTGCTAATGCCTCTGTTGAAGCAAGACCCTTTGACTTCAATGCGGGTGTTCCTACACCACCTTTAAGTTACCAGATTTGTACTGCCATCACACAACAGGCCAACCTCAGTTAATGTGAACCTTAACATGCTGGGCAAACTCAGCCATTTAAAAAAAAAAAAATTTAATCACGTATCAGATCTGTCATCGCCCATCTCGTTAAAAAAAGAGACGCTGGGCGGTTGACAGAGAAGATAAAATTAAGTAAAAATACAGTATAAAAAATTGTGGCTATCTTATGAGTCAGTGTCTTGGGCAAAGTCGCTTCAGTAAACAGGTGGCCCGGGTTGTGCAAACTTACCTATCGCCTACATTCGCACAACCTGATTCACCCAGTCTGATGCAGCCGAGGGGGTGCGGGGATACCACGCCTCGTGCCCGATTGGTTGGCTTCCCCGTGGCTTTTGCGGGGGAAGCCTATCGCCAGCATGGGTTGAGCGGCGCGGGCCGTGGGAACCCAACCCAACGAGTACCCATGCACGGGGGTGGGGGGCACTGCAAGCTCCCTGCAAACGAGGGCGCCCGCCACCCCCTCTCCGCCGCCCTGCCTTTGCCCGCTCACCGAAAGAGCCGCTCCCGACCCTGCGTCTGGTTGCTGAAGTGTACAAAAGCATCCATTCCGCCGCAACCCCAGCCGGACGGCTCCGAACTCTGCGCGAGAATCAGCTGTTTCCCGGGGTAGGGGCGGGGCCGAACCCTGGCCCCGCCCCGGCGTTCCATGCCCTCGGCTCCCTTTCCTTCCTTCCGTCCGGCGTTGCCACAGCAACGCGTCAACTTCCGGCGACAGGTGTGGGCTCATGGGGACAGGTGTACGCGGAGGGAAGAGGCAACCAGGAAGCAGACCCCATTCGGGAATTTTGATTGGGGCTCATCTGTGGGGGTGGGGGGGGGTGAGGTTGGAGCCCCCCGCTCCAACCTGAGCCACTTTTCTTTGTTTTAAAAGAGGCTTTCCCAACCAGAGGACTGCAACGCCCATCTTCCCCAGCTGAGGGGCGTTGCGGTTCAACGCTTCTAGAAGACCCCCGGGGGGGCTAGGTGAGGGCAGTCTTTCCCAACCACGGGATTTCTGGAGAAGTTGGGCTGTAGCTTTCGTGATGCCTGGAAAGCATTTATTTATTTTATTTTATTTCTGGGGCTGCCCAACTCTAACTAGGGGACTATGGGCAGTGTGCAAAAAGTCCCCCAAAAGGGGGGGAAAAGGGGGTTAATTAATGCAAAACTGTGTTATGTTGGGAGCCAGCGAGAGTCTGTGTAGGATTGTGGCGAAGTAATACTTGTGATATATAGATATATAAAAGTATGTAGCTCATTCACGCATACTAAACAATAGCATGGCAAACGAAACTGAAAATTTGTACAACTCACTCATTCGAGACTCAGCTCAACCTGACAGCCAAGCCAGGTCTCAACCGCCTTCCTAAAGGTCTGTAGAGTTGAAGCCAACCGAGTGTCTGGAAGAAGATTGTTCCAGAGGGCAGGGGCTGCTAGAGAGGAGAAAATTGATTGATTGATTGATTGATTGATTTAAATGGACGGGCTGCCCAACTCCAAGGGACTCTGCATGGTGGCTGGGGAACGTCCCTTTCTCCCGAAATAAGCTCTGTAACTCTGTTTAGAGTAACTAGACCTACTACTGGGCTGCAGAAATCTGGACACCTACTAGAGCAGAGTTTTTTAAACTTTTTGCTCTCAGGACCCTTCTCCACTTTTAAAAATTACAGAGGCCCCCAAAGGAGATTTTGTTGGTATGGGTTATATTTATCGAGATTTATCATATTAAAAATTTAAATGGAAGCATTCGTAGAATATTTATTTATTGGATTGTGTAAAAATAACAATGTTAAACCTGTTAGATGTTAACATAAAATATTTTTCATAAAAAACTATATTTTTTAACAAATAAAAAATAATAATGAGAAGAGTGACATTGCTTTATGTTTTTACGTCTTCAATAATCTGGCAAATAATTTTGGTTTTGTGGACCCATGAGATGCTCTTGGGGGACCCCCAGGGATCCTTGGACCACAGTTGAAGAAACACTGCACTAGAGCACAGTTTCCCATATTTCTTTGCAGCCATTTGGTAGTTTTCTGGATTGTTGTGCCCATATATAATAGGTCCAGAGGAGCTAGACTTCTAAGTGATTACACTTAGATGTGAATACACCATGGTGTTGGAAGTCTTGTAGGCTATCTGTTCATAGATTCTTGTTTGAAATAGGCTGATCTTGTTGCATTATGAATTTTTAACTGGGTAGGAGGACCGTCAGTTCACTTTCAGTATCCTTGAGATCTGGGTTAGAAATGGGAAATGCTTTCTGTTCAGTAAATAAAACAGCTGCTGAATGGAAAAGGAATAAGGCTGCTCTCAACTGATACTACATTTTTCACTGATAAAATAGGAACGTTCAGAATGTCTTGAGAGTCATTATACTATTATACTATTTGTCAATCACAGCAACTGATTTGTTTTCCCCTAGTGGTGTAATATCATTATATATCAGCCTCAGTCCCTTTAATTTTTTTTTTAATGTTTGTTTATTTAAGCAAACAGGTTGTCCTTGCCTTGTTTTGGGGAGTTTTTATAATTGGTCAACCCTGCTTGAAGAAAAAAAAAAGAGATGGGAAGATTCTGAAGCATTCTTAGCCAGACTTTCTATCTGCATGGTAAATGGGCTGTGTGGAATAAGGAGAAAGTTCAGATGATAGAATATGGTCCAGAGGATAAAGCCCAATTTGAGTAAACCTTGAGGGTGATCTTTGCTTCTTCTCTTTCACAACCAAATTTCACCCTCCCTTTAATAACCCTGTTAATAATTGGATTGAATTTTATTGTAGAGCTTTCTTACAAAATTGCCAGTCAGCTGAGCTGAGCGCAGGACAAGAAAGCTGAGGAGAAGATGCCTTTCTATCTTCGGAAGCAGCCCTTTGACATTCCTCCACCCACCGAAAAGGACTGGATTAAAAAAGATGATGAAGAAGATTTCTTCCTGAATGACCCTGATGAACTCCTAGACTCCTTGCCTCAGCCATTCTGCATGATCAATAAGATATTGAAATTCTTGTTTGAAAGAGCCTGGGAACGGATTGAAGGAAGGCACCAGTTACAAGAGACAAGGAAGCAAAGTTTCACACCGTTAGTGTGTCACCCTTCAACTAATTTCATGGTAATCTAAGGCTCTTCCAGATAAAATAGCCCAAGGGAGACTTCATATGTGATATTGGCACCTTATTGTTTTTCCTCTACAGTGTCATCCTCTTGGACAGCCAAGCTGATTTTCTTCTGGCTCAGCTGTGGTATAATTTCAGTGAGATATGAACTGGACGTTACCACAAAGACATACCAAATCTAAAAATTTCTAGATCATTCCTTCCCCCCAGCAGAGACCCCTTATTTGTAATTCCATCAAATCCAATAAAATTACCAAAGGTTTATTAATGTTTTTAAAGAGCCAGAGAAGTTAAAGCATCAATATGGGTCCATTTAAAAGCCAGATGAAATAAAAAATATTTTACCCTCCTTATAAAGAGATTATAGCATAGGGGGATTGGGATTATGATGACATTAATATTGTACGTTCACATTTCTGAGGTGGACATTGTGTTCTCTTCCTTTTAAATCTTCCCAGGTAGCAGGGAGGGTAAACTGCCTGACAGCTTCTGAAGGGTACATCTTTATGGGGCATTCCACAGGGATTTCTGTCTTCAGCACAATCATCTGTGAGAACCTTTGTACTTGGGAGGCAAGCAGACTCGAGATTTGCACCATTCAAGTGTCAGACCTTGGTGGTGCCTCCCATCTCCTTGGGACAGTGGATGAGATGGGTAGGTAGCTATGCATTTATACTCATTAAGAAAGAACGGTTATTTTGCTGATTAGTTTCACAACTCGTTATGGGTGTCTTCCACAAAGTCTTGCAAGTTGAGTCTCAGCTTCTCCTATTTAGTAGCTATGGAGAATAAAGCTCTTTTCTTCAAACAGAAGAGAGTTTCCATGATTTCCATTTATCTTAGAGTTCTCAGGCTTGCCAATCAAAATATAGTTACTGAATAAATAAAGTCTGGGGTTATGCCAATGGACATGAAGGAAAAATTACCCTCCCCCAGAAACACTCTTGTTTTTGTTTTCTAGGTTTTGCTCGTCTTTTTTGTTTTGTCAAGGACAACCTCTTGCATATAAAATCCATAAATGAAGTGGTGAGTTTGTCTAATATTAGCTGCTAGTCCTTATATTTATCTACCTGTTAGTTTTCAGTTGTCTAAATCCTCCCTTTTTGAACATCCCAGTTATTCAAATCCATTGTGCGGTACCCATATTGTAGTAATCTTAAAAATCTCTTTATATGAAGATTTATATATGTGATTTATCTCTACCTATGATTCTTATTTTTTTTATTCCTATTCCATACATATGAAATATAGTCGTTTGAGGAGATGGGCGGTGACAAATTCGATACATAAATAAATAATAAATATCATTTGATGTGAAACTCAGTGTGAACTATACCTTGGTATAGTACTCTATTTAAATAGATGTTAGTAATAAAGCAAGTATGCTTAGCATTTCTGGCCTAGTTCTCTATATGTTTAGTTGGGAATAAGTTCTATGTAACTAAATGAAGCTTCTGAGGAAGCAGCCCCATGGACAGCCTGAATGTTAAATGGAATCAACATACTCTGTGTACACTTCAGGCAGGATTTCATAGATACGAGTCAAAGAGATGTGCTGTGCAATGCTATGCATATTTCCTTAAAAGTTATTTCTCTGGTCTGGAACCTAGGTCCCAGTGAGTGTGTTTAGGGTTGTAGCTTTAAAGATAAATTTTCCTTTGAACTGAGCTCAAGCAGCAAAGAGTTAAATTTAGCTTTACCTCTCTGGTGTCATATACCAGTCATATTCATGGCAATAAAACAAGTGGTTTGCTGATGCTCGGATGCTTTTTTCAACTTTTTGATCTAATCTACAACCCTGGGATTTCTTGATGGACCTCTGTCCAAATACTAACCAGCTTTGATGTTGCTTGGTTTTTCAAGCTTGCTTAATCTCTCACTATGATTAAAGGGATTTAAATGCCTTGAAATTTGATTGGGCTATGTTGAGAAGAGCTAGTAATTGTAAAGCATTTGTGCTAAGGATCCATGACTGAAACAATCGTTTGTTCTGACATGATTATCTTTAAGCCCCTGTAGCTGACATAGGCTCTGTTGCTCTCATAGTATGTATGTATATATGTATGTATTTATTTTTATATCAAATGTGTCACCACCCATCTCATTAAAAAGTGACTCTGGGCAGTTTACAGAGAAGATACAATCAATTAAAATACAATATAAAAACAGTCTTAAATAAGTAATAAATTCTAAAAATGATGGAATTCTTATATATCTGAGCTTTTGAAAATCCAGAGGTTATGGGAAGCTATCATAGATTTATGGTAAATATCTTTATCACTTATATAAGAGACGATGCTTTCAATGGAACTGCTATTCTCTGAGTTTAAAAGCTAAGCAGGATCAGGCCTGGTTAGTACTTAAAGGGGAGACCTTCAGGACTATAGACTAGATTTAAAAGAAAAAATGAATCTAGGAGAAGGCAGCATCAAACCACTTGCACCGTGTGGCCAAGAATACTTCATGGATAAGTTGAGCTCAACTTGAAGATTTTCCCTTTCTCTTTATTAATTGGGAGGATGCTATTGCACACATGTCTTTTGAGTGCATTTTTTATGAGGCATCGGGTTGGCCACTATGGGAAAAGGGTACTGGGTTGAATTCTTTTCCCCTCAAACCTTCTCCATTAAAGGCCTTTGTTCTTCAGTCAAACTTCTCTAAGGTGTGTTTAGGCCCCTGAAAATTCAGAGAGCTGTGCAGCAAAAATATGTAGCATTAGACTCCTTCACTTGCTATCCTGGTTGAACAAGCCTAGCCTGATCTCAAATTAATGTATTATTCTCCTGTTTGTCAGGAAGATATCAGCAAACGAAATACCTGTGTGGCACTAGAGCTCTCTCATGGGAGTGACTACGCAGGCTTTCTGCTACAAGGCAAGTCTCAGCCTCCATTTATCATATGATGAGCCTGATGTGTCCAGATCCACAAGTTGGGTGGTTTTGATATAAAACAAGTCCTTGAAAATACCCCTTCCTACTCTAAAGTGCCTCATTTGTTCTGCTAATGATGCACTTACTAATTTGCTCAGCCTGAAGGCATACCATTCTGTTTAATCTACCCACTCATAGGTTTCTTAGCATGACAGTGTTACTTCCCTTCTACTGTATATGGAGAAATGAAACACATTTGGATATGTTCATAGTACATATAGGGAAACAACAGTAATTTGTACCATAAAGAGCCATATTTCTTTTCCATGAAACTTGATCTGCATCATAACATTCCATTGACTAGTTAGAACAGTTGTGATGAAATCCAAGCTGCATTGTTAACACAGAAACAGCAATAGTATGTAGGAATTACCTTGGGAGGTGGAATGGGGGAAGAGATGTTGCCTAGGGAATGATCAGATAAGAGAGGGCATAGCCCAGAGCTGCATAATGGGAAGAGAAATAGATTCAGAAGGGAACCTCCCTAACTTCTCAGGCAGTAAAAGAGACGGCAGGAGATTTGTGATGGATAGCATGAGCAGGGAAGATTCTGGAATGGAGCTTCAAGGTTGTCAGGAGGAGGGAAAGACATTCCAGGGGAAGCACCTCCTCAGCCAGCAACAAGACTGTGGGAAAATGAAGAGAATGAGGCTGGCTCCTCCCTGGAGCCTTGCAGAATATATTCTATAGTAGCTGAAGATAAGTTTAGTCTGGCGAGATTCTGTCTATTAGGTACAAGCTAATAAAGTATCTGAACTGTACTGGATGACCTCCTTGTAGTTCTTCGGCTGAACCTGACAGATTTGTACTATCAGACTGGCAAGATTGATGTTAGCCTTCCCAGGGAGACCAGACAGGAAGCACAACTAGATACAGTATACTATTCTACAAATAGAATTATACAATAATTCTATTTTATTGTAAGGCTACATTAATAGAATCTTGCAAGTCTAGAATAGCAGTGGGCAACCTGCAGCCTCTAAAACTTTTTTTTTTTTTTTTTTTAAGCCTGGGCCCCTTCCAACTGCAGAATTAAGTTTCATGTTATTTTTAAGTTGGAAAACATAAAAAAAACTTTTGTGTAAGCGTATAATAGGCTTAACAGAGTTTTAAAAACACAACAGAAGACAACAACAGAAAATCCCAGCCCTACGTATATACATCCCACTTTGTATCATTCCCCAAAGTAGCCCTGTCATCCATCTAAAGCAGACAACATTTACAGCTTCTGGCCAATAAAGTTTGACCTAGAATTAGCAATTGATGAGCAGGGGCAAAATCTGTGAATCTGCTTTTGTTGGTATGGGATACAGATAATAATGATTCTTTTGTATTTTAAAGGACTGTGAGACCTTTCTTCTCCTTTGCGATTGCTTAATGTGCTTTCCTCTGATTTCTCAATAAAGGCAGCTCTGAGGTTTGGCTAGAGATTTACCGATTGCCTAAGGATTCCTGGCAGAAGGAGACTGAACATCTCCATACAATTACTCCCCCAGGTCCAGGATTTGTCAAGGAAATGGGAGCCAGCCAGCTGTCAGTGCAGGAGAAATCTATGGTAGAAAAACATTATTTCAGAGGCCCTAATTGTTACCAGCTCTAAACATTTTCCATTTAACTACAGAAATATCACTAATGTTCCCAAGGCACCTTGCTGGTAAACCATCTTGATTCTTAAACCTACATTTTTCTTTCCTGATGCACTTTTGGGTTATAATAGTTACTAACTAGCAATATACGGAACTTTGTGTCATTTTTAAATGAAGGCAATAATCTATGGGTTACTAATATTGAAAATAAATTGAAAATAATTTTTAAAAATGATTGGCACATTATCCTCTGTTTATAGGCTATAGATGTTAGAAAAAACCTGATTACTAGATGTAACTTTAGGCTTGAATGCAGTGGAAAATTAGTGATAACTGCTTAAAATATATTCTAATCTCTAATACAATCTGGCCTACTTGAAAAACCACATAATCTGCTACCAAGCATGGTGTTGGTGCTTCTGTAACACAGGCGTGGCTGGAGAATGAGCCCATATCTCTCTAATCGTGTTAATAATGTATTGACTGCCTAAAACAGCTCAATTGTCTATGTCAGGTTTCATCAATCTCAGCAACTTTAAGATGGGTGGACTTCAACTCCCAGAATTCCCCAGCCAGCTAGCTGGGGAATTCTGGGAGTTGAAGTCCACCCATCTTAAAGTTGCTGAGGTTGAGGAACCCCGGTCTATGTGGTTCTTCCAGAGAATTAACCTTAATTTCAGATTTTGTTTTCTTTTTAAAATTTATATTTGGTGATGCCAGGTGCAAACATCCTGGAGTTTTCTTGTGACAGAATATTTCTCCTCTCTAGGTTGTCTATTCACATTTAGGAATTAATGAATGCATCTTCCTTTAATAAAATGAACCAAGATGATGTTCTTCTTTCAAAGAAGAATCAGCACCTGCTTGCTTCTTGGGTTTCTGATTTGCTGTTGTTTTGGTTTTGGGATCCTAAGAGCTGAACTAATTCCATGGAAGTGTGGTTTTAGGTAGAGCCAGAAAGCTGTGTAGTCCCTTTAGTGTAATTGGCATTGTCCTTTATATTTCTGTAGCACAAGAGTGCTGATATCCAAGCAACCGAAGACATGGTAAGCAATCCAAACTTTGAACTCTGTAAGGCTGTTAGATGGCTGAAAGACAAACAACTAGTTTTTCAAGAGGTCTGCTTTGAGAAGGAATTTATAGAGTGGGGAACTATGAGTACATTTTTTATTCTGCAAAAAAATCTGTTACTCCCATGCGACATACGAGATAGCGATGTGCTAACAGTCGTCTCTCTTGGCACTTGGAAGGCTTCTGTCCCACTTCATTCCGTACATTTAAAAAAGCACATTTTAACAAAAAAGTGGAATGGCGGTGTACTCCAAAGCAGGGGGACAGCCTCTGGCATCCCTTTTATTTCCAAGAATTCCTGTGGGCTTTAATCAGGTCTCATAAACTTTCATGGAAAATAAAGATGGTGGATAGCTGCTGCCCAGTGCTTTGTTTGAAACTATGCTCCCTTGCTTCAGAAAAAGAGACAAAGAGAATCAGGGCTTATAGGCAGAATCCTGGGTAAGAGAGATCTAGGTGACAGAAGGGAGCATTCTGATAAATGGAATTGGTCGTGTTCACCACAGTAACCATTTTGTGCGACTGCCCCCAATGTATTTGCAAAATTCTACAGGCACTCACCAGGTCCCCAAACGGCTGGGTAGTCCTCCTCTAGTAGATGCCATTCCTTATGCCTGCCTTGTTGTTCAGTCATGAATGGTGGTGTGTGGGAAGTCTTGCAGGATGCCTACTAGGGCTTGTTTTCTCCACAAGACTTCAGTTAAAGGCACTGAGCTTTGACTTTAAAACTGAACTGGCATTCTGGGCCTATGAAGTACACGGTCTTCAGAGTCTGGGCCTATGAAGTGTTCAGAGTCTGAGTTGATTCAGCATAGCCCTGTGTTATGCAGCTGCTACCAGATGATGAAAAAGTGATGAAACGTTCCAACATTACAACATAGACCCCACCTTTCATATTTGCATCCTGATGCCTGACACAAAGGTGTAAATCATGTGATTTACATTGTGATGTTGCAATACATGTTTCATCATTTACCACCTTTGCCCTCCCTCATGCTCACCTGTGAGCTCTGAGGAAGTTTGCAAAGTCTTAGCCTGATTGGTTAATTATGTCTGGAGGAATGTTTTGAGGACATGGCAGCAGGCTAACTCAGAAGTCTGCAATCCCCTTTAGACTGTTGGGCATATCTGAAATGTTAAACATTTCAAATTTAACATTGGGCTGCTAAATTTCAGCCATTTTCTAGGGCTGTGGGCACCTTAGAAAATGGCTGCTACTGGGGAAAGGGCAGTATTAAAGTGGCTGATGCAGTGGCTGTAGCCAATCACAAAGCACCTATTTCCCATTTTTGTCCTTCTCCTTCTCCTTCTGAATCTTTAAAGAAAGTCACATGAAGCTGGATCCCTGCTAGCCACCAAAGGGAATATCCTGAAGCACATTAGTGCCCACAGACACCATGCTGTCTATTTATAGTCTAACCAGAAATTGCTCAACTCCTGAAATCCTGGTTTTGTCATCTAGCAACAAACAACAAATTGTTGATTCTTTCTAGGATTTGCAACAGCTACTAAGCAAAATTGAATCTAAGCTGGTTCCTCCTGTTCTGTTGTTGAAGATCAGAGCACCGAAGCCTCTTTCAGGTTAGAACCTTCTCAACTCCTTTCTCTTTTCTCATCTTTTGTGCTTCATTGTGCTGTGGCAACAGGGGAAATCAAACTATGGAAAGCAACAGGGGGGTAACCTGAGGAAGAACCTCGGGAAGAAGCAATATTAGGTTGACGTGCAGGAAAGGTATGCAGGGTACACCACTTGGAAAAATATAGAAGCCAGCTATTATTTGGACATAGGCATGGAGCAAAATTAAAGAAAAATATGACAGTTTTTACAGTGACAAAGCAGGAGGACTGATTTTTTAGCAATTAATTAATTCATTCATTTTATGTGGCAGCCCATCTCAGATGTATGACTCTGGGCAGCTAACAGGGAATAAACATAAGATAAAAACTTCCTGTAAAAACAATAAATAACATATAGAAGCTGAGATAAAGCCAACAACACAGTCAGCATAACCAAGATAGGGGCTCAACTACACAGTCCAGGCCCCAAGCTTGGCAACAAAACTAGGTTTTTAAGTCCCCCCTCTCCCACACACTGTTTTTTGAGGTTGGGTGTTGTTATTTTTACTAATTTTATTTCCAAAGGCTTCAGGTCTTTATTTTGTTTCTAATTTTAACAGAAAAACATAGGAAATCTTGCCATCAGTTTTTAATAGCCATTGAATTATAATGACATGATTTCATTTCCAAAGTGGCTGGGGGTGCCTGTGGGGTGTCATTTTGACTCTTGTCAGTAAGAGGTGGGATTATCTGCAGTGTGAGCAAGAATTTTTCCTATAAACAGAATAGGACAAGCAAGGAGCATAAACTACTGGAAAAAACAACAACAAGGAGGCAGTTGTCAGAGGGTAGCAGTAAGAAAGGGAGAGAAAAAGGAAAGGAAGAGTGAGTGAGCTGCGATGGAAGAAAAGAAAGACATGATGAAAGAGAGATTCAAGAACTGAAAAAGGCACTGTGTATGGAATCTGACATTCAGTCAGCAACACCATTGTGGACACAAGCCTTTCTAATAGTGTCTAGGGGGTTGGGTCGATTATATTAATTCTTATTGCGATGCTACTATTTTTTTTTAATGATGGGGTAATGAAATATTCATATTAACTAGACTGGGAGCTGAAAAAAGGCTTCATTCTTTAGAAAAAAATGAAGCAGAGCTAAGTTGGTATGAAAGAAGAAATCTTGAACATTGTTTCACAGTACCTCCTAAATCAGCCCAAAGAGTCTTCACACACTAACTCCAACTTTCTCAAGTGACCTGTTCAAAGGGAGTAAGGAAGGCTATTTTGAGGAGCCACTGCCCATGCCAGGCTTGGGTGTTGGCAAACTGAGTCCCCTTGTGGTCATCAGCATATGGAACAGCATGCTTGTCTCTCAAGGTGCTCCTCTGTCCATTTGCTTAGAACAGTGTTTCTCAACCTTGTCAACTTTAAGATATGTGGACTTCAATTCCCAGAATTCCCCAACCAGCGTGTGTGAATTTCAGCTCCCAGAATTCTGAGAGTTGAAGCCCACACATCTTAAAGCTGCCAAGTTGAGAAACACTGGCTTAGAAATAAGCCTCACTGTATTCCTTGGGATTTGCTCCCAGGTTTGCAACCTGAGACTCTTAAAAAATTCACCTTATATTTCTTTTTCTGAAAGCAAAGTCCAAGCATCATAGGTCCTCCGAATTAAAGATGAATAAACAAAACAAGCAGATGCAGGTTTCAAGGGAATTGGATTAATGGAAAGGGGGGTTTCTAACACAGTTATGGATGTGTTGAAATTCAGCAAGCGTATTTAAGAGTCCTTTCGAAGCTTTAATGAAGAGCGATGATGGCAGCGTGATTGGCATGGGATACAACACCTTGATCAGAGACTGCCAGTTGGAGTGGCTGGAGGAGATTTTTAACAGCAGGTTCCAACAGTATCTGGAAACAGAGAATGAGCTGGAGAGCAAAGAGGAAAAACCTAGGTAAGAGGAGGAAAGGACCTCTGCTGTTTATTTCCAGCTGCATTGTTGAGAGTGTAACTGTACTATTTAATTCTGTGGCTGAGATGAAGCTGGTAAGGTGCAGTGACCTTCACCTGGTTTCCTGGGATGATTTGATAATGTTTTTATGATTTTTATAATAGCTTTCCCCAACCAAGTATCCTTTAGATGTTTGGGGCTACAGCTTTCATAATTTTTCCAGTCATTTTGGCCATCAGAATTTGGACCATAATAGATTTGGAGGGAACCAGAAGGCTGTCTTATATGTGCATTTTAATTGGAAGATGCTTCTTCTTTTTTACAAAAATTGTGGGTGACATAGAAGTAACCTTAATGAATAACACCATTCTTCTAGGGCTAAACCAGTGTTATTGACTTTCTTAAACTGTTTTCATCTCATTATGTGTTTTAATGAATTGTCATCTCTCTCTATTTTAGCTCTGCAAAATTCCATTTTCACTTACCTGGCCGCACTTTGCAAATTGGAACTGAATTAAAAGCTGAGCCAGGTAATTTCCAACTCTGGGCAGAACACTTAATCGTCTTGCCAAAACTCCTTCAGCAGAATGATAGTTTGAATCTGAACTGCAGTCAGCCCAGGAGTCTGTACTCTGTGGGTGGGATTTGAATCTGCCCATTTCTTTCCTGATTTTTTCCCCCCATGCTCCTTCCAAAGGAAAAAGAAGTGGGTGGGAAAGTAGAATCCTTTGCCCTTCTATCCTTCCCAGTGCCTTATCTCTGAGTGCCTTTTTTTGTTTACATTTTCTAGATATGCCTGTTGCATTCAGCGTTCACTGGAGCAACAGCCACAATCTTTGCTTCTATTTCCTGAGTCGTCCACCCAAGGAAAAAGCTGGTAATGCTACTGTGGAGTTCCTCACAATAATTCACTGAAGTTTTATATGTGTTGTCAGAGCTTCTGGTGATACATTTCAGAATAGTTCTCAAGGCACAATCCACTGTTACAGACTGTTTTGTGGGGCTTGAGATCCAACAACTAATTCCTGGTATCTGGTCACATCTCATAAAAATAGAAAAGAGAGTATAGGACTTCAGAATCACAAGAATTTGGTACTGGAAGCTGCCCCATGTTTTTAGCTCAGTTTATTAGCAGAAAAGCAAGAAGAGCAAAGCCTAAAGATGTGTACAGTCTTGAATAATAGGTTTAGGGAGGCTGCTGTTAAAATTAGCCACCTGAAAAATATTCTTTTCCAAAACATACTTTGGATTACACATTTTGCTGAGCCATAGTTTGTTTTCACCATAGTTGTGTTGAATAAGCTACAATTGGTTAGGTTCATGCTACATGCTTAGCCATAAATTGCAGAGCTTTGTGCACCAACTTTACCAGTATGGACGGTGCTGAGAAATGCTGGAAGGCATAGTTCACTATGGGACCATGGGTTGCCAATTTCTGTAGTAAGCAGATATAAGATGGATTCTGCTTACTCCTACATGTAGCTCTGGGAACCAAAAAGAGAGGGGTGGAGATGTGATGCTAACAGGGCCCATCTCTCATATGATCTTCTGTTCCTTCTAGATTCCGATCCAAAACCAGATATTGTTTGGCCATGTGCTGCTCCAATTGTATGTTCAACTGTCAGCTCTTGCTCTTCTTACTTTGCTTTTGCCTGTGAAGATAGGATCATTACTGTGTGGGACACATCAGTAGGTGAGCTTTTTCCCTATCAGCTTGGGAAAGTTAGAAAAGGGCAACTCCCACCCTGAAGTTTTATTGCAGTGGCATACAACTTTTTCTTTTCTTTTTTTAAACCAAGAGACTTCTGGGTGATGTGCCAGGGCTTCACTCCATAAATAGGTGGGGTGAGATAACATTTTCTTCCTCCTCCATCTAATTAATCATCTTCTTTTATACAGGCACACAAAATTACACTCTGCTGGAAACTTTGGGGGGAGTTTGAGGTTTAATTACTTAATACGTTTAGGAGATTGTCCAACTCCAGAAGACTCTAGACAGCACGCAACATGGGCTGTGCTTGTAATTTAGTTTGTATGAAGAAACCAAATAGCATTCTTGCCTAGCTTAGGCTGGTACCTATTCTGTACTAATTTCTGCAGAAAGCAGGCTCTGTTTCATAGTTATACGCATGAAGTAAACTATTAGAAGCCATTATGAGAGCCTTGCTGAAGAGGACCCTGCTGCTCTTGCCTTCACTCTTCATTTGTGCTTTTCTAGGGTTTCCATTATCTGCGATGGTGCTTCCAGAAGACCATGTTGTACGAAACATCCAATTCATGCCATGTTCACTACCATCCAGAGAGAAAACGCCTTGCTGTAATAAGGATCTTATTAATACTACAGTGCAGCTTCTGGCGTTATGTACAGATGGGTCTCTTCACCTACTCACATCAGGGCCCAAAGAATTTAAGTCCAAGCTATTAGGATTCAGGTGAGGCAGCCCGCATAAGGATCCAGTACATTTTGGGAAATAGGGATGATTCCCAAGAGTGGCATCCTCCGGCCCTGGTTTCCCCACAAGAATAAATACAGCCTATCTTGCCAACTCCCATACCACTATTGTGTTCATGAGGATAAGTCACTGCATTTTATTGCTTTCTCAGGATGTTCATTGGTATGACAAGCCAAGACTAGTAATGTCCTTATTTGAAAAGAGTGTTGGGAGTTGGAATCCACTGTAGTTGCAAAGTGAGGGTGTTTCTTAAAGCAATTTATCAAGAAAACAAATCAGAATTTAAGAGAGATGATTGGGAAAACAAAGCATAACTATGTCAAGTCAGGTGTAGAAGAATCATAGAGGTGCTAAGAAAAGAATTTCTCCATTGAAGAATGTAAACCTGTACAAACATGGTTCAGAGAACTGGTGTAGATTTTTCTCCCTCCCTCCACCCTTTTCCATGCCTAGTTTTCCCTAATTCCATTATCTGATGACACGTTCTTGGAAGTTCATTGATACTGTAACATTTCATTTCTCTTAATAAATAAAGGCCAAATGGATTTGGGATGGTATTTTTTCATGGACAACATGACTACTGTTGTTTTTCCCAAGGACAGAAATTTAATCTTTCTAGAATTTTTAAAGGTTTAGTGGGAACTTCTGGTGCCTTCCTAGAAAGTTATCCTGCAAGCATGAGGACTAGCTACATATTCTATTTAGAAAAATGAATTCTGAGAAGCATGTTTCATATCGTTAGATAGACACACACACTATCTAGACTGGGTTTGCTGAACAAAGTGAAATAGGACTGGTGGGCAGTGCACAATAAATCTCATAAGTCTTTATCCTCATTTTTCATCAGAATCAAAGAATGTCCAAAAATGTTTCTCCTAAACAGCTGTATGACTTATATCTCTTTCATTAATATGCTTCCCTCGAGATACACAGTGAAAAAATACATAAAGTTTGTTTTCTTATAGGCCTGAAGTTCCTGACCAGACAATCAGCGCTGTGGCAACCATTCCAACTTTGTCTGATGCTGTGAGTGCCGTATTGTTACTTCCTAAAAAGTTTATCTTCTCTCCAAATCACAGGAACGTGAAGGTGGGAGATAAGGGAGAGGTGCTGTTTGCATTAAAGATGAGACATCTGAACTTGAAACAATCAGTTACATCAGTGTTGCCCAAACTTGGCCACTTTAAGATGAGTGGACTTCAACTCCCAGAATTCCCCAGCCAGCATGGCTGGCTGGGGAATTCTGGAAGTTGAAGTCCACTCATCTTAAAGTGGCCAAGTTTGGACAATACTGAGTTATGTCTTTGGATCTCTTGTGAGTAGATATGGCAGACAGGGCTACACAAAACCAATGTCATACTCGGCCAAGATCCATGTTAATGGTGGTGGTGGTAATTGGAGTTGTTTGCCTAACACATGGAAGTCATTGGGTTGAGGGAAGGCATCTGTGACTGTGTGGAAAAAGAGATGGGCATGTCAGTTTCATTGTTCCAGGTACTAATTTTCTTCTGGAATGGCATCATTAAACTGATGGATACCACGACAGAAGAGATCATTTGCCAGTTCATCATGCCACCTTCATACAAAGTTGCATCACCTTGGCAGCCGTTTTTTTCCATGGATACAAATGGCAGGTGGTTGGCTGTCCAAGGTAAAGTGTTCTGGGAGTGTATGCATGCATGCGTATGCGCGCACACACACATGAAAGGAGAGGCAGGGTAGGAAGGGTATTTCTTTCCTCTAAGCACATGTTTTGAATTTCTTCAACTACTTTCTCAGCTCTCAAGTTCTGGCTCTTCAACTTTTCCTTCTGTTTCTACTTTAGAAGAGGTTGTTCGATCCTGCCTGTACCACCCTTGGAGCACTTCCACAATGCCACCATTTTTATAAAGCATTTTGAAGCTGATTAACAATTGTTTTCATGTTTTTTGGTCTCAGAGCACTGAGAATGTCAGGTAGCTCAGCCTGTTTTGCTTGATTTCTCTCTTACTGTAATTCTGCTCTTTGATGAATCAACCAAAAGTGAGAATTTTAAAATAGTCTTTAAATAGAAGGAAAGATAAATACATTTCTAACTCTAGTCTTTCAATTCCAGGGGATAAGCAGTCAAAGGCCAGTAAGGCAGAAATGGAAACCACCTTTATTTATGACTTCAACTCCTATCCTTTCATGGAAACCTTTGCAGCAAAAGGTCAGAATCTACCTGCTGTATTTGCAGAATTGCCCTGGGACAGACGTTGTGATCTTTTCTTAAGTAACAAGTAAGTTGGCAAGGCACATTTCATATGAGATAGTCTTTAGGAATGAGCAAAAATAGTACCCCTCTAAAAACTGCTGCCAAATTATAATTCTGAAAGGCAGAATATATTAAGTGTGTTGAAAGGAACCATACTAACTGTATATAATTCCTTTAATTTCATTACATATAAGTTTTGCTCTGGTTTTGCCCAGCATTTTGGCCTGGCCCACTTACTCTTTTTGGAATGCAGCCAATAGCCAAATAGAGTACTCAGCTCCCCAAAGCTGTTCACTTCTTTAGATCTAAGAAAAAATCTTTACTTTTTCTAGCTGAACTCTTCTTCTAGCCCTAGTTACTGGGGGAAAAAGAAACTACAATTATCACAGTACTTTCCTGAAATGTGCACTTTATCCATAGAGGCACCAGATGGCAATATGATGTGCATAATGAATTTATGACTGGTTAGCTAGATTATACTTAGAGGATGAATAAGAGATATGTGTTGCTTCAGACAAATGAAGATGATGTTTAATGTGTGTAATATTAATATTAATATTTAATGGGGCTTATTTGGTTTCATCCTAGCTTGTTATGTGAACCCAGACTATTATGGCTTACCCTACAGTCCTAGTTCAGCAAATGATGGCTTAGCACAGTGCACAAACCTAGTCACTCTTGGCATGTCTAGCCCAACATTGTCCACGCTGCTATCAGTTTTGGGCATGGAACCTGACTTAGCTCTGCAAAGTGCTTTTAATTGGAATTGTCAGAGCACAGACTTGGAACCTTCAGCATCAAGGCATGCGCTTTTGCTCAAAGCCTATATCTGCCTCCAGTGGCATCAATCTTGCAAGTCTGAAAGTATTTCTCTCCCCTGTCTCCTTTATAGCCCACGAAACTAGGGAAGGTCTCTTCTGAGCCTCTTGCCCCATCCACATTCCTGCTGCGGGCTAAGCTGTCTCTTATCTGACTGTTCCCTTGGCTGCATCTCTTTGCCCTATCTTTCAAGGTCATTCCCCATACCATTACACTTATCTTTTGGATTGGGTTCCTTCCTCTAACTCTTAAAGCTTGAAGCAGAGGGAACCTGCCAGGAATTGAACCAGAGTAAGAAATGCTGTTTGGTGGAACACATTCCCAACATGCTACCACTCTTCAGTGGCAGCAGCTGTTAAGAGCAATACCCTATTTATAGATCTATTTTGATGATCTACTTGCAAAGGCTGCTAAAATCCATTTGCTGGAAGCACTGTGAAAACTGTGAAAGTGCTGTACAAGTCCAGAGTATTTGTTGGGGAGCTGGGGAGCACGGCCACAAGTAACTTAGCCACCAGACAATGGGGGAAACAAAGCCAAATGGATTCAGGCCAGGGAGCTGGAATCACTGTTTGTGTCTCCTGGCTAGTTTGCAGCAACTGTCCACAATTAGCCAACAGATGCCAGAATGCTGGAGCCAACTGCAAGAATATGCAGCTGCCTTGAAAAAGAAGATGTTTGGTGAACTGAAAGTGCAGCAGGAGTCCAGGTTGGTTTCTCTTACTTTTCACTGCCAGAGACAGATGCTGAATCATAATTGCTTTCACCAACCCAGGACAGATGTTGTTCTTTGTGTTCCCTACATTTTGCATGTCAATTTGGCAAACATGGCTAATGTCAGGCAATAGAGAATTACACTACAAAATATATGGATGGTAGCAATGAGTTCTCATGTCCTTCATTAGTTGGGTTAAAAAGTAGCCATGTTTCTCTCACCCTACCACTTTTGACAATGTTTGCTACATGCCATGTTTAAAGGCATGTAGCTTAAGATTTTTTTTTTCAAAAATGAAATGAAAAAGATTAATTACCCAACCAGTATGTGAATTTTAGCTGCCAGAATTTTCAGCAATGGCCATGCTGACTTGGGAATTCTGGGAGGTAACATCCACTCATTTGAAAGGTACTTCAGGCTGAGCAAAATATTTTCGATATAATTAAACAGGTCTTGAAACAGGGCAGTTCTTTTTATGATTATTTGCAAAAGTCCTATTAGTGTTTATCCTGTATATATACTGTAATATGTGTTAAGTAGTTCTGGCAAGACTCCATTTCAAAAGTTGACTCTGACTTGCTCTTCTAAATCAAACATTGTCCTTCAGCATTGAGAAGGGAAATCAAGAGTGTGCTTTCCACTCAAACCTGACACTCTTGCTGTGCAAAGATTGGATTCAGAGATTTCAGTCAAAGGCAGTTTAAGCAAATCAGGTTTTCCTTCTGAATCCATGTGGATCAAAAAGGTTGTCTCTAAATAAGTCCAACAAGCAAGTCTTTTGCTTTTTAGATTGCATGAAGCCTGTTTTAGAAAATACACTATAATTTTAGTATATCTCCCATCTCAAAGTGAGAGGAAAATTGTGCTACGACATTTCAGTCAATTGCACTGCAGAATTCTGGAGAGGATTCTGAGAGCCACAAAAAAGGGTTGGGGAACAGATTACCTACTCCAGCAATAATCAGTCCATCGTACTGTACCTCTTGGTAGGCCTTCTACTGAAGGGCAGCCAATCATTGGACAATGGAAAAGTAAAAATGTACTTAGAAGACGCTTGATTCCCTAGCCAGTAGGAATCAAACCTACTGATATCTAGAATCCTGTGCATTTGTCCTTTGGTATAATATTTTCTGCATGTATGTTGTTTTGAAGGTCATAAAAATAAGCTCTCTTACATCTATAACTTCTGCTTTAACTTCTTCCCTAGCAGCAGTGAAGAAGTATTCCACGTTGACCCAGTACCTGAAGTACATTCATCATAGACAGCAGCTTTGCCATCTGATTCCACTTTTGGACACTTTCAAATAGCATTTGGTCCCTCACAAGTCATTACCTTATTTAAAAGGAAGGAGCGAGGTTAGAAACCAATAGTGGGAGAATTCAGCATGGGAATAGCCTCTCCAGTTGCCTTTGGAGGTTCAAGGGATAATCTCTGTTATTCGGTTCAGAGTATGAGAGGACAGCAGGGGATAGGGACCAAATGCTTGGGAAATTGAGGCATGTGATGCTATGGAACATACAAGAAATCTCTACCAATGTACCTGGTTCTCCATTTTGCATCTGCTCAGAGAGATCTTAAGCCTGCAGATAAGGCCTTCATTTGGTCATTTAATTTTTTAAAAAAGAAAGATGGACCTGAACAATAAACATCATTACTACTCTTTTTACAAATAAACATAGCTGTTACTGTGACAATATGGAACTTTCAGGAAATGAAAAAATGTGGTGTGAGCCGATTCCAATTTCAGTAAGTTGGTTAGAGGCGCAGCTGTTTTCCATCAATGGTTAGTGGTATTCCCAAACCGATAGGGAGCATTCTTCAACTTCCCTAAGAATCATCATCCATTAGGAGGCTCAGATGTAATGGCAAATCATGGTTTAGCATTATGTGAGCAAACAAAGAGAAGCCTAGGGGTCCTTTCCCTTTTCTCCTGCACATCACAATTCCATTTCTTTGATTCTGGTTCAATGTAAACCATGCTGCTGGTTTATAATAAATCATATTGCTGATTCACAGAACATTGTAAGTCATAATGTTGCTCGTCTGTGACTTGATGTGTTGCATGAATCCAGCCATTGTTGTTTATGAATTGCTGGCTAGCTTAGTGAGTTTGGCAAACCCAGCAAGTTAAGCAATCCATTGGTTAGCATAAATGGAAAACCAGTTATAATCTGGTCTGGTAAACAGTGGTCTGCCCTTGCTCATCAGAGTTTGATCAAAATAAAGTAGCAAATTATGGTTTAATTCATACAGAACTGAAATAAGTAATTTCCTTTCTCAGTGCTTTTTTGTACTCATTTACATGGTCTGAAAGTTTTGTCTAAATTCTTACTTGTTTGGGAAATGCTTCAGGCAGCCTGTTTTTGTGCATGTGCCTTCATTAGGTTGTAGCATTTGCAAGGACTATCCATTTGGTTTGTGATTTTAGGAGGCTGCTGTTTGATAAACAGAATTTTAGTAGCTCAGAAGTCCACAAGAGAGCACTCAAGCAACACTTCCAAATTCTGCAGTTCCTTCAAGAGCCTCCCTTTCTTAGAAGCCAAATGAACCTCAGTAACTTCATTTTGGGAACTAAATTGGGAATACTCAGGGTAAAACCCAATAGATGGCTATATCCATAAATATGGAAAGCTCTAGTGTACTGCTCTGCCTGTATATTTCATTTACTGTCTTTTAGAGCACATAAGGATCAGTGTCAATACAGGGAAGCTGAACCTTCTCTAGCCTCAGCAACAACTTAGCATGTCAGGTAGCACATCGTAGTCATCCACTTAGCCCAGACAGTCCTATGATTGCAGCAAGCCAAAGGTTAGCTTACATCAATGTCCTATGAGTTTCCAGCCCAAAACCGGAGGAGAAAAAAGAAAGTACTCTCCAACATGCAGAATGGAGCATGCCCACCAGCCATACCAACATTGTCCAGAACAACATTGCTGATCTAACAACAGGCAGCATGTTGTCAGCCCTTCAAGGTAGATTGGGTCAGGAAACAGAGTCCACACGGACTACTGGAATTTTACTGTTGCAAGGTATGATAACAGAATCTTGAAAACCTGGCCAAATTTCTCTCTCTCCACTCTTATACTAAAGAGAATCATGGGAGGGCAATCTTGAGTTTCTTTCTCACCTTCTCCTCTCTTTCAGGGCTATACTGATATTTATATAACTGGCCTTGCATTCCTTCTTCGTGGTTATCTCTGCACATGTTTGGAGAAGAAGCTAATCCATGCATGATGATGGAGCAATGGTCCTATAACACCACACTATCTTCTGACTAAATTTTATCTGCCACAGAGAGACTGGATCTTACTCCCTCTTCTGCCAAGACTGTTCATTGCCCCTTGACTGCAAAATATATGTAGAAAAGGAGAGTTTTAACCAGTTTAGAAGGGGAAAAAACCTGACAATACTGATATTTCAAAGTTCCATGCCCCACTCATTTATTTGAGACAGAATGTGAATGCCACCTTCACAGCCTGACTTTTCTATTTCTTCCCAAGTTTCTTCATTTAAGCCTGCCTCGCTGTGGTCTAATTATTTTGCTGATAATTTTGTACACGCTTTTCACAATCATTGCAGTCTTTTGAAAAGCTTGGTCTTGTCATTTGGATAACTCATGGCTGAAATAGTTCCTTCATATTATTAGAAAACAAAGGACGTTCTTTATTTATTTCATTGTCACTAGACTACAGTACAAGCTAAAATCATTCTAAGTGATGTTCCACCTCCCAAGAAGGTCATCTGGCAGTTACAAAGCACCAGCAGAAATGATTGATGAGACTTGTAACAAAGGGCGCTCCTGCAAACTTGCCAGTGACAGGACCAGCAGGACAGAATTTTAGTGTTGATTCAAAAACATCTTTCTTGCTCTATGGTGAGAATGGCATATTTACAAAGGCTGTGCTTTCCCCTTTTAAAACCATATAATTTGGCTACAAGAGGTGACAGAAATGTTTCAAAAGAAAAATGGAACAAAGCAGGCCTTCTCTTATATTTTGTTAAAGTCTAATTTTGAAATAATCCACTGAGCAAATGGGGAAAGTGATACACAGGGGAGAGTTTGTAAGAGCACAGTGGGGAACAGAGAGGATTATGGGCATCCTGTCAGATCAGCCAGTTTACTACCATTGTCCCTCCAACTCTACTTCCTTCATCAGTAATAAATAGGATGTTGAGAATCCTCATGATTAGCGCTGGATTTGTTTTGGTAACTGATGATCCTTCCAGAAACTGTCCTGATCAACAATAGTCTCTGAAATTTGCACAATCTTTTCTTAAGAAAAGTTTGTAGTTTTTAATCTCTTGTGCTGCCTCATTCATGTGGTTGACTTAAATAACTTGCTGTTGCCACAGTTGGTCCTCTCTGAAGCCCACCTTAAATAGAACATTATGGGCTGTGCATGTTCCATGCCCATGTCTTTTAGGAGACATCTAGACTAAGCTGTAGGAAATGGTGGGTTACTGTAACCTTAACAAGACGACTGCAATTATCTATCTTTGGAAGATATGTTACAAAGGGCTTATCCTTTGTAAGCACTATTCTACTATGGCACTTTTCTCCAATCTGACTCAGTCCAAAAGTTTTTGGACTGCAATTCCAAGGATTCCCACCAACTTTGGCCTTGCCTTCTCTACCTCAGATGGAAACAAGCAAAGCTGTTAAAGCCCAACTCCTCCCCCTCCTTGCACATTTCCAGGAAAATTGGGTTTATTGCCATAATCTTTAGCATCAGTTTATTTGTTGGAGGTATAAAGTCCTGTTTTTTCCCCACCTTCCCAGCATTTTTAGTAGCAGATTAAATATTACAAGTTGTTTGTAGGTCACTGTTTCCCAAGGAGCATTATCTTGCATTGTACGTTGTTCTTTTCTGCACCAGTAAAATCATTTTGTTCTCCCAGGCTTTTTGAAGTTCTGAGTTTTCTAAGAATGTTTTTAACTTAAAACATATTAAAATATTTATTCCCTGTTCTTTCAGTCAGAAAGATTTTCAGATCATGAAAAACAGATTTCCTACCTCATATAATCTACAAAGTCCGATCAGAAAAGAAAAAGGCACAGGGGAATTTATCCTAAACCTATATAGGGCTACAGTTCCAATGGGGACTCGAAGAGTCAAATGGGATGTTGTAATGGTCTGTGGGAATGGCCTTGGGAGAGAGGAGGAAAGGCTGCAGACTGGGCAACCATCATGCAAAAGGTATCTCAGCCCACTGAAGGAAAAGGGCTGTGGGAAGCATCTCAGAAGGGACCCTCTCTAGTTTTCTGGAGAGTAAAAGTAAAGGAGGGGAGAAAGGCTTTCAGACTTGCAAGATTTTGTTACTATAACCTTACCATAAAGGTAGTGTTAGTATTCATGGTTTGTGCTTCTTTTCTGAACTACCTCAAAGGGCTGACATATGTTTTCTAATCACTTTCGGAAATTGCTTGTTAACTGCTGTTCAGCTGTTAGGAATCTTTGGATTGACAAAGGGGAGATTCTTTTAAAAAATTAATGGGGTCAGTGTATCACTCTTCCTCAGTGATGAACAAAATATTTGTTCCTACTAGTTTCACACAGAGATCAGGAGAGAAGGGAGAGAAGACAAAGAGCCCTCGCGTGCCAGAGAAAATAATAAAGAATCCACAATGTCATGAAACATCCTGATTAAGGCTTCAATCTGTGCCATTGAGGTGGATGAAATGACATTCCTTTTGAACTGCTGGAAATTTAATAAAGGCTAATGATGATTTGTCTTGCCCATAATGGTGCATTTGCTGCTGCTTGCTTGTTTCATTTTCTGTTCATATTTTTGTTCAGCTAACCCTCCACTCAATGTTACTAGGAGCACTTTAGATCTGGGTTACAGTTAGAGGAGCAACCGTGGGCATATGAGGAGGAATGGGTGATTCAAGCAGCAACCAGAAGGAGAGAACCTAACCATGGCATAGCCAAGCCAAAGCTCTTGGTTCACAGAACACACTGGACCATACCCTAACCATGTGTAATGAGCTTGCACACTATCTAGGCTAGAATGGGTTGGATAGTTTGTGGTTCCACATCTCATGTGAATGCAGTCTTGAGGACTTTGATGGAGTTTGGTAGTGTAGAGGAGTACAAAGATGGTCTTGAATAAAATATGCAGTGACCCCTATAAAACATGAGTTTGTCCAGGAAACCATGAGAAAGAAACTCAAAATTGCCCTGCCTTGACCATCTTTGGTGTAAGGAGGAGGGAGGGAAAGAAGAAGAAATGCTGTCAGTCTTTCAAGATTTGGTTATTATAGCCTATATCAATAAAATAGAATCCTAGTATTTCTCATGTCTGATTCCTGACTTGGCCTACCTTGTAGAGCTTACAGGGAGGGAGCTGCACCAATTGGGCAATGCTTCAGAAAAATTACTTGAATTGGCAAATGGTATATGGGTAAAGTAGGATAATTGATTATACATTGGTGTACATTAAATTATACAGTCTTCATCTATCTAGATTGTCATAAGGTACATTAAGGTTCACAGCGTGAACTGAACTGAAAAAATCCTACATATTCATTCTGGCACAGCATAGTTATTTTTTTAAAAATCCCCATGAATATTCCTAGGTTCTTTCCTACCTCCACCCCCTTTGAAGCAGCTCACCAGACTAGACAAATTAAAAAAGAATAAAACAATTTAAAAAAAGAGGCAGCAATAAAAACAACCTATCAAATTTCATAACAATAAGGATAAAGGAATTTCAGCCTCAGGCAGGAAGGCAAAACAAAACAAATGAATTCAGCTCAAATGCCTGATGAAATTAGATGGACCAACCCATTTAAACTTTTCAGGTATGGAGGAAAGGAGTCTTTGTGAAGTCAGGACCATGGACAGCGCACAAAATGGCTATGGCTGCAAGATCCACCCATCTTTTGTCCTTAGGAAAACTCAACCCAACACTGGGCAAGGAATATGCATATTTACCTGTTTCTGGTTTCACATTTGTTAGATCATAACTCCATTCCATCTTTTCAAAAAACAAATATGTCCCATTTCCTGTAAAGTGTCATATTTTTTAAAAAATCAAAATTTCCTGAAATACACATTAGTGTGTGTATTTCTTATTTATTCATGTCTGTTTTTCTAGTATACAGGGGTATGGGGAGATGTGTTTCTTGATCCCCGGCCAACAGTGAGATGCCAGATAAAAAATTCTGAACATTTGAAATATTCAAGATTATATGGAAATACGGTCACTTGAATAAGCACTTTTTATGTGATTGACTTCTCACCCTTGACCCAAACACAACTTGCCGCAGAACTGCCTCTGAGTAGCTGTCTGAACATATGTTGGATCTTTTTTTCCCACTGCCAAACTGTAAACAGCCTCATTAAAACCTAAGATACATGCTCCGTTCCCTAAATTCTTATCACAAATAAACGGTGATGCTGTTGCCCTATCTTCTACCTTTAATATTAAAACTAGAAAGACAAAGTATTGTTGTTGTGCCTTTCATCACTGGTGACCTAGTTTGCCATCCCAAAATGCAAATACAGCATTTTGTGTGTGAAGTCACTGTTGTAGCGGTGGCAGCAGTCATGTCATCCTACCCACTCACTGTGAGCCAGGTCTCAAAGCTTTGCCAGTTACCTGTATTTCTTCCTCATTTCCACCACTTCGGAATCTGAGAGATTCCCAGATAAACCCAGTTGCAGCCTTTGTCCTCTACCCCCAATCAGCACCCACCTACAGAATCACTAACCCACTGTCCCCAAACCCTAAGCCTGTAATCCTTTTGCTGATGCGACTAAAAGTGATGATTTACTCCCAGCAGGAACTGAAAACTACATCCATATAAGGATCCAGCAACAAATGGCAGAAAGGGAACTACTGTTCAGGGACTGCTGATGACTATACAACAAACAGCTTCTGTAAGCCTTCCCAAAGAAATTTGCCTGTAATGGGACTCTGACTGAGCGTCCGAAATACAGGGAAGTGATAAGGTGGTGGATGCCCAGGGGAAAAATGTCTGCCAATTCTTCTTAGAGACTGGCGTGATGAAAAGAGAGCAGCTGAAGGTCTGTGGCTTCTAAAATGTGTGGACTTACATGAATATACTGGTTTTCTTCATAACGCAGTTGGCTACTCCGTGAAATATTTTTTTGCAGTGAATGGACCCCCCTTTACAATACCAGATGCAAGGACAAAGATCCATGTCATAAGGATTCAGTTTTTTGCTGAACAATGACCAAATCATCTCCTGGAATTCTTCATGCTATTTAGTGGGAAAGAAATCAGAGAGGCCAGTCTATCCATTGTTTCCAGAAAGAGGAGAAATTCTACAATGTTTTAGGTCTGGAGCTCTTTTCCCTCTGGCTGAATTTTTTCTGTAACTGTACCAGACAACAAGAACTATAATCCTGGCATTGTCACTGCCACAGTGTCCAGACTTAATGGCTTTCCAGAAATGTCTGAAAGTGATAGTCCACACTTGAAAGATATGATGAAAACATTAAGCAAAAATAAGTTTAGAACAAGAAAAACAAAATCAGAAATGTCCTTGTGTAAGAAGTCATTCTAGAAAGTTTGGCTGAGTGTTAGATACAGTAAATACAGCTCCTACTAAAAAATAAATTTTGGTTCAGAGATTGGATGGGAAGATCTATGAACCTCAGGGCAGGTTTAGCAATATTAGCATGGGAGGAGGGGTTAAAGAGCAGAAAAAGTGCCTTTATGAGAAGAATTCAATACACTGATCAGAGTTTGGTGGGGAAAATGGCTTCATGCTCAGGTAAGGATTGTTAACCAGGGTGTATTGATCTGCTTCACATAACACGCTAAGTCATCAACCACAAATTAACATGGAAGTTGAATACAAAACTGTCCTCTTAAAAAAAAAAAAAAAAGTACCTTGTGTCTTAGCATGTTTTGTGAAACAGGCTATGTTCCAGGTCAACCTTTCTGACCCATTGGACTTCATCTTTTATCATCCCACAGCTACCAGTTTTAATCCATGTTGGCTTTGGGAAATGGGAGATCTAGTTCAACATAACTGGAGTGTACCAGGTTAAGGAAGGATGATCATGATCTAAGCTAAAACCTCAAATATTGGAAAAGGCTACACCTCATTATTTCAACCACTTAGGTCTTGGTATTGCTTTGGAAGCTGAACATATTGTTGAAGCCAAATGCCTGTTAGAATCCATTTTTCAGTTAAAGGTCAAAACAACAAATTGAAACCAGCTGCAGTCTATAATTTCTGGCTACATTGTAATTTGTGTGTGATTGCATTATTACACTTCCACCAAACTCATGTCTCTTGTGGAGTTTTGCTCCATATGCTGGAGCAGCTATTAGCAATTCTATTAATTAAGAAGAGCTTCACAACGTTGATTATTAAAATACATTTTAAAAAGAGCAACAAATTTTGTATTAAGGCATCAAAATTCATATGATATTCAGCAGGATTAGGGAGCCTTATCCTGCCTGCAAAGGACAAGAATACCTTAGATCCTGCTCTTGCTTTTTTCATCTAGAGTGTTAAGAATTTTCCTGGTTTGGTTTTATTTTTCCTGTATTTTTGGTTCCACAACACTTATGGGAACTTTGCTGTACTCTTAAAAATAATAGCCTATGAATCCAGAGAAAGAATTTTAACCCCCCCCCCCCCAAAACAGGGATACTATACACAATTTCTCCAAAACATTTCCCATCAAGACAGCATGCAAACCATCATTAGCATATTATGTGAGTACAACCTTACAGGGCATAGTTTGAAGATTTAAAGTTCTGTTGGATAGAAGAGGGAAAACTCCAAGAAGCAGAATAAAAGGGAGTCTGGGACTAATCCTACAGCTACAGTCAATCTGTAGGACCTTCTTCCCTATCTTGAACCAGCATCTTTCCTGGACAGTAAGGCCTAAGGATGAAGAGAAGGGAGAGATGGGCTCTGTGACCTCTTTGGACAACAGCTTCATATATTTTACAAACTCAGCTTGTTTTGATTAATTCCTGCTCCAAAGTATTGTGCAAACCTGGAAAACATTTAATTCATAAACAGGATGAATATGTTGTGTTTACCTAGCTAAGTACTTGCAAATTAACAAGGCAATCAGCTGTGTTTGCACAGCATGCTTATCTACACTTAGTTAAGTCATGAGTTAACCAAATTAGCCCAGTTCTATGGATTAATATGGTTCTTCACACACTGAGTCATAAACTAACCACAAAGGGTGGGTAAAGACAGCACATCCTCCTAACAATTTTAGAGTTTAATACTAACACAACTTTAAAAAGAGACAGAAATATTCATACAACAGTCTGGTTCCCAAAACCTCCAGGTACAGATCTGCAATTGACTTATGAACGTATACTAAGCCAGTAAGCAAATTTTGCTACCACAGTTCCTTGGCACAGATGTCCATTAGATGTCCTGGTGACATAATGTGCATCATGACATCACACATATGACACGAATTATGTAATTTGTGGCAATCACTTCAGTTGTGTGATGACGTCATAGCCCACGTGACATTCCTTGCCTGTCTATGGATCCACAATGCCTTTAGGTTTAGCAAGCTGCTTGTGAGAAATGAAAGGGGCAAGCTAATTTAGTTTTTTGATCAATAAAAATAAGAATAGAAAATAAAATAATAAGGTATGATAGTCTAATGACTTCAGACTTATTCACTGAGTCCTCACGTTTGACTGACTCATCACTATTGTCCCAAATCAGTCAGCTTTCTTCCTGGCTGGTTGCTATCACCTCTTCCATAGCTAGAATCTGTGCCTTTAACATCTGTATGTCGGGCAGAAATTTAGAGGAGAAGCTATTTCAATCACTGCTTCTCCATGATGAGAGAATAATTAGGTAGCTTTTGCCTGTTATTTGCAGATGTGAAAAGCACAGAATTTACTGATTTAAACACATAATCACAGCACCAACCCTGTCTTGCGATCTATATGTATTACCATCATCTGCACAGCTCCAAAAGATAAAATAGAAAATAATTATCACCCCTGAAAAGGCAGCAGTTTGCCAAAACAATCAGGATGAGCATTTGTATGTGTGTATGTATACCCGCACATATTCATCTGCATTTAAGTTTATATTCCTATAAAGTTAAAAGTTAAAAATGGTGATTTACATAGAAACTTACACAGAAATATAAAATAGGATTCTGTAAGCAAGGGATCTGTATGCCTTTCTAATTTGCAGGTATAGGATGCATATCAGTGATTTCAAAATTCTGTTCTATCTTTTAATGATTTTGTTTTACTGTGTCCACACAGGTTTCTCCCCTCTACTTAACTGAATCATATTTATCAAATCATGGGTTACTGCATTAACTCAATTGCCTGGCTTTGCATAGCCTACTGAACTAGTCCCTGCCTGGGATTCACACAACACATTCAGCAGAAACGAACACATCATACTTGTATCTAGCGTGTTATGCAATCCATCTACTGTGGCATAGCAGTAGAGTTATCAGCAAGGCCTTTGAACATGGGTCACCTAAAAATAGTCAGCTTCTGGAGTAGCACAATCTCAGAACATAGGAACTCCTAGACAAAACACCAGAGGCATGGAAATTATTGCAATTCTCATAAGTAATGTCCAAAAGCAGATGAAAAGAAATGGCATCTCCAGTAAAGACATGGCATCAGGCAGGTTACTCACTCAAGTCCATCTGATAGGGCTCAAGATGTAGAAAAGGTCAGGACATAAATACTGTTCTAGCAAAAGCCGGTTACAAACTGCCTACTATGCTCAAACAAATATACTAACCCAGTTACTGAACTGTACCATACACTGACATTACCAAATGGGACTCAGTTAACCCTCTAAGCCCCCCCCTCCCCACATAACCAAGATGAAAATAAGCTTTACATCACATGGAAATACAGCTGTTTTTTCTTCAATAGCCATGGGAATGTTGCTACCGAGATCTTTCTGTTTATAGGCAGAAGTTAAACCCGGTGTCAGCTGATAGTCTTTCAAAGCCAGGCCACATAAAATGCATTTAAAATAAGAGTTTACACATGACTAGACCAATTACTTTTGAGAAAGTCTTACCCGTAAGTTATCTCATTGGCTTATGCTTCCTAGCAGGACAAAGGTTCTTCTTGAAGCTTTCATGCTCTGAAGATTTAGTAGCACAATTTTCTGTGGTTGTCCTCTTAATAAAAAAGCATGCAAACTAGGTTTGTTGAGTCTCAATTTTCATTTATGACTGCATTTGGAGTCAGGAGGCATACAAATTTAATAAATAAAATAATAATTTATAGCCGGCCTTCTTTCCCGAGAACAAAAGGCAGCATACATGGGAGTTATCAGTCAGTCAATCAGTCAAAGTTTATTGATTAGCCCTTAGGCCATATCAAAATTCAAAATTTAAAACACAAACTGTTAATAAAACCCAATGTAATAACAAATTAGGTAAAATGGAAATAAAATACAACAATTAAGTATACAGATAGGTGAGAGTACAGATCATATTTCCGTGTCACCCCTACAATTTACCCCAATCAACCCCATGTATGCAGATCTCAACTGTATTGTTTTACTCAGATACCGAGCTGTATTATATGTTATTTTCAAGTTCTGACCACACATAAATTATGTTGTTTTAATATGTGGTTCCCAATGGGTCATTCAGTTAATGTATGACCCAAGGTACATATCTCTCTCCTTCTTATACAAGTTACAATCAAATAATATATGTGCTAAGTCTTCTAGGGAGTTATCCATTTTTGAATGCCACAACCAGAACCTTGTGATAACAGCCGGATACAGAGTGCCTGAATGTTTCAAGCCCTTTGTAAGTTCTGCTGTTGAGAGCTCAAATGTAAACCTAGATTTCTCTAAGCTAAGCCCAGCGCCTTAACCATTGCATGAGTTCCATTTTGCTTTGAAACCTTAATAGCACACATCTCTATTGCTTGTTAAAGCAGCAGTAATGGTAGTATGGACACTGACTATAAAAAGGTCTGTGCACTCCTGAAGCAGATCAACACAGTGGCTTGTAGATTTTGGATTCTCCTTCAGAGCTTGGTCGTAGAAGTGTTCCTCAACAAGCTCCTGAGCTGCAAAATTCACTATTACTCCACAGCTACTGTAAAAAAGTCAATCTTAAAGGAAATCAACCCTGATTGCTCATTGGAAGGATTGATAATGAGGCTCAAGCTCAGATACTTTGGTCACCTAATGTGAAGAGAGGACTCTTTGGAAAAGACCCTGATGCTGGGAAAGACTGAAGGCAAAAGGAGAAGAGGACGGCAGAGGATGAGATGGTTAGATAGCATCACTGAAGCAATGAGCATGGAACTGAGCAAACTCAGGGAGGCAGTGAAGGACAGGAAGGCCTGGCGTGATAGGGTTCATGGGGTCACGAAGAGTCGGACACGACTTAACGACTGAACAACAACAACTGTAAAAGCATTGCTCCAACTCATCACTTCTCCCTTTTGCTGTTCTTCCCCCATTGCAATCTCCCACCAAGCTTGAACTGTAGACCTAAGCTTCAGATCCATCGTTCCATCTCTCGCCTTACCTTTCTGTAACCCTCCATGGGTGTTGATGGCGCTGTGTAAATTATTAGCTGTGCCTATAGTTAGAGCACCATTTTCTGAATGTGGTCACATTTGCAGCCAGCAGCCTGGGGAGACGATACTGTGATGTAGATGGATGAGATAGTGAATTTGATACAGCAAATTTCATTGGCTGTCCTTAGTCATTCCTGCAGTTGGGGAAAAAAATGGAATGGCTGCCAAGCTGAGTATTTAGGAGAGGAGAAAACATAAATTGGCTTTCTAGGCAGAACAGAAGCAATACGTTACCATACTAAATTCCAGCTCTAGCCTGCAATTGCTTTTGTATAGTTGCAGTTTCATTCTGAGGTAGGTCGGGCTTAGGTTGGTAACAAGCAGTCAGGTGGTATGACAGACCTCTTGAACCAGACAATTTGTTGTCAGTTTGGTTACAGGATGATAGCATAATTTCCTCCTCAAGAAGTCTTCTAAGGGGCCTAGGCTTCCATCTTCTCCTGTTTTGATTAACTATGAGAGATCCTGTAGTCCTTCTATGGACCTTCACCATGTTTCCATGAGCTGGCTACATCCCTGCTGGGAGTAGCTGGGCCTGCAGGCCATGTGAAATCTCTGTTGTAGAATTTCCTTGGTTTGCCCTCTCCCAGAAGACCTCCCCAACCTCAACAACAATTGGCAGCCACTCTCCCTGATAGATCAACTGCCATAGTGGCTCTTTCATAGGCCAAACCCTCCACACACAGTCTGCCAGTGGCCTAACTGGCTGCACTGCTTACAGATGCAGGACCTCTTATTAGGCCTCACCTAGAAGACCACATCTGGCCTCCTAGACCTACAGCTGCTGGACCACTTCCTTTAATTCCCATTGGGTTTTCCTGGCCTAGATGCGTGCTCTCTCTTTCTCTCTCTCTCTCTCTCCCTCTCTCTCCCCCCCCCCCGTGTGTGTGTGGGTGTGCAAAGTCAGTGAACTAGTACAATTCTAAATGAAACTGCCCATTTCATTTTCTTGTGCATTTTCATTTTCTAAATCTCCTATACTTTCTATCCCAGTGTTGAAAAAGTTTGTGAATTCTGAAAGTTCCTTTTTCTTTTCCTAAAGTAAACAGCATCCTCACGTTCCATCAGCCAGATTCAGCTGGCACAGGCATTTTCAGCACAGAAAGAGATACACTTCACCTTTTGCCTATATAATTCTTAATATAAAGGAGGCTTTAAAAAATAAAACGGAAAAAAGTGAAAAGCCTCAGTCAGCATCCGGCTTGCGACTCAATATGGTGAAGTTCACTTTCCCCTGTATTCCTATTCTTTAAAGTGTCAAGTCCTTTTTATATAATTACTCCCATGACCATTGACCATACCTATTCTATATTAGACATAGTGGGTGTTCCCTTTTTTCTAGCTGCATGTTTGAAGATAGCTTTTTTGGGCGATTATCTTCCCCTGTAATTTCTCTTCAAGTTTACTGCTTCTTTGAAGGAATTACATTTTGATTCAAAGTGACTAATTCTGTCAATCTAATGTATGCAGATTCTCTCCACAGCTACATTATTTTATCTATTCTGACAGCGACGTGGCTGGTATCCTGATATATCAGATGAATTATCTCACTCAACAGTTATGACATTTCTATTTTATAATTACTAAGCGATGATACCCTTGTAGAGCTTTCTGTCTAATTTGGAACTGCACTGGCCAATCAAAATGCACTTCCTCTCAGGATATCACACACACAATCTTATCCTTTTAAATCTAAAATAAGCCTGCAATGGTTTAGGAGATCATTTCTAGCTTAAGATTTGCAAAGGAGGGACATGTTTCAGTAGCGTTTCTAACTTTCTCCCTGGGGAAACTAATTTGGCCTCTGACTGGAAGTCATTAGGTGCCATGTGACCTTTCTAAAAAAAACCCCTCAAATATCTAGACTTCTCTATGTATTTTGACTATTTCTGAATTTTTCTTGTACCTTTTAATGATACTGTTATCTTGTGCCTTAGGATAAGATTATTTCAAATATTGCTAGTCAAAAAGGCATTGATAAATGATTCGGGTGCCAAAAGAAATATGTAAATTATTTTGGGTCACTGGATGAATAGAAAATCTCAGTGGCTTAAGTCTATGGCTCTATTCAAAAAACATACTCAACCAGTTTGTCTACTTTCTGAGTTCACAATACATGGTGAATCATAAACTCATTAAATGAATTGAGCTTTCAAAAGGTATTCAGCTATTAAATAACCCCCTAGCTTAAATCAACCAAATTAGTGTGGTCTGTGAATGTAGTCACTATATCTTTAACTGACCCAGTTAAACATGTGGCGTAAACATAGTCCGTACAGAATCCCGGGTGAGGAATCTGATCTGAGAAGGAACAGAGTTTAATCCAGTCTTCTTGCTGCTGCCATTAGCCTCCAAGAGTTCTGGGTTCTGGACACGATATCTAGATTCCAGGGCCAGCCAAGCAGTTCTCTTCCTCAGAAGAGGATCAGGTTACAGATCTAAGCTTCAGTACTGTCAACGAGTAGTCAGAAGCAGGCTCTGTTAATCCTGGTTCTGAGGCTGAGAATTTGGTCTTAAATCGAGGCAAGGTTTCCAATCCTCAGGAATGTAGGAGGAAATGGGTGGAGAACCAGAGGCAAAAGAATGACAGTCTCCTGGGCAAGGTTATATTAAGAGCTGAAGCTTTCCCAGTTATATCTCAGGTCCAGAATGAGCAACACATACAGTTCTCAGTGGCCCACAGTTCACCTAAGACACCCCTGTTGCATGAACTGTACTGACTCCCTGTTGCTTTCTGGGTACAATTTAAGGTGCTGGTTATTACCTTTAAAGCCCTATGTGGCACAGAGGTAGTTTATTTGTGGGACTGCTTCCCCTGAGAGTATCTGCCCATCCCACAAGGATAGGATAGGATAGGATAGGATAGGATAGGATAGGATAGGATAGGATAGGATAGGATAGGATAGGGTGGGCATGCTCCAGGTCCCTTCCCTTAAATGTTGTCATCTGATAGGACCTTGGAGACATGTCTTCCCAGTAGCCATCCCAGCCCTTTGGAATAGCCTCCAACCTGAGATTTAAGGGGCCCTTACACTTTTAGCCTTCTGAAAGGCCGTGAAGACTCTTCCCCCAAATATTGGGCTAGAATTGGGTGGAGTCAGGAGGTTAATAGTTTGGTTGGTCTGGCACCTGGTGGGAAGGGTTGTTCTGTTTCCATTCTATTGTTTTTATTGGTTGGTGTGAGCTGCCTAGAATCCTTGTGTGTGAAAGGTGGCCATATAAGTTCTGTAAATAAATAAATCAAGGCTGCAAAGCTTCAGTTGCACTAGTGGGGGAAATATAAAGGTCTGGGGTACTCAGAAGCCTGATGTTCTGCTAGAATAAGTTAGGTGAGCAGTCTTGCCTTGGTGCTGAAGATCTCTTTCCTGCTTAAGTGACACCTTGATGACTGGACTTGATTGCTGCTTGGATGTCACCCCTGTGAACCTTAATGTTGGATGTGAACTGCTTGCTGGAACTTTGGATGTTGTGACTGCCTGGCTAAAGACTATGGACTGATTTACGGCTTTATCACCCGGAACGGTAGTAAGTGGGTTGATTTATAGTTGCTCTGCTTAGCTCTCTGCCAGCATCTCATTAGGCTATGAAACTAGGTGAAGTGAATTCAAGACACCTTCCTGTTCCCATTCCAGAAATAGTGTTAGGAGTATATTTTGGCAAGCAGCTTGGGCTACAACTTGTAAAATGGCTAATGTCTATTATCCGCATCTGCTATTTATCTATTTGTACAGCATTTTCTGCCTTTTAGAGTTTTGTTTTAACTGCTGCAATCTTTTTTTTTTTTTTGAAAATTTTACACACATCCTGGAACAATGGGGGGAGATGGCATGCGATCAATCAATCAATCAAAAATGATGACCCAAGGAAGTGAGAAGAAAGAGGACAATTTCATAAGGCATTCTCTCTCCACCCCCACCCCCCGCCCCTTCTTTGCAGTATAAAGAGTAGGAAGCAAGAAAAAATTGCCGTTTGATAAATCTTAACAAACTGCAATCAAAAACCATCATGTAAGCAGATTATTTTGCACTGAAACAAGCAGTACACTGGTGTTTAGTACATGCTTGGTAAATTCAATCACACATGACTAATAGTAATGCTTGGGACAGGAAAACACGCTACACTTTTTCATGAACATCTTGTCTTATTCTGCCCTTCCTATGTGAAGCTGCTTTAAAATAAACAACTTAATTCTTACACGCTATTTTGAATATATAGAACTCTATTTATTTGTTCTACTTAAATCCCACCAAATCAATTCAGACTCACAGTAAAAACATCCATAATGGTTAAAACATCTAGGGTAAATATAAGCAAAACAAGAATAACTAATCAAAGTGAGAACAATATATGGGTAAATTATCATAGTGATAATGTAAAATAAGGGAAACAAATCAACAAAACCAAATGAAATGGTATTAACAATGAAATCATTAGACATAAGTCAAAGTGAATAAGTGGCAAGAACCAACTGTTCAACCAGACACTCTTAGGAAAAGTTCAATAGTACTGCAGAAAGTAACTATGCAGGCTGGGTTTGCACAACACAGCTAGACTAACCTCTAATATAAACTCTGATAGTCTGACCAGAGAGAAAAATAAAGCAACTATTCTTGAAGTAGCAACTAGGCATGAGGTCATCTTGAGGAGTGGGATCCTGCTTTGATAGAGCCACTGTAGTTGGACAATCCTTAGAATTAAATACACATATTGCTTTTCTACCTGAAGGCAGAATGGCAAGATTAAATGGGTAAGTTATTGTTTGACTTGGAGGAAACTATCTTTCAGGATTTTCTGATTAGATTCTACAGATGTGGTAAATGCAGGGATATATCAATCTGATTCCATACAGTCTAGGTTTAATTTCTTGTTTTAAACAATGAACGGTAGTGACTGATATAAACATATTACTATTTTTGCATTGTAGGACAGTTGGGAAATTTCTATTGTACTCGTAAGTTGCTTTTTTTGGTAGGTTAGCATATCGCGCAAGCCCAGTCATTGAGTTTGTTCATGACTCAGTGTATTTGCAGCCAAATTAAGTGGGTTACACAAACCCAGCCTTATCATCTGAAATTCCAATTGTTCTCTCAAGCTTCTGCTGGTCCCGCCACCTCTGTCACACAGTGATGATTTGCAAATGCCAGTTTGGGATCCAGCAGTATTTTTTCTCCATTCCATTTTATTCAAATACCAAGTCCATCAAAGCTTTCATCATAATGCTTTCATTTAGGGTTTCTCTCTCTCTCTCTCTTTCTCTCCATTATAACTGTATGTGGTGTCAGCTGCAAATCTCCCCAAGAGAACTGTAAATAATTTAACCTGTAATTTTCTCAGGACTGCACAATGACTTACCATTTTGGATGTCACATAAAAGATATTACTGTTCAGCCTCTAGTTGGAATTTATCCTTAGCACAATCTGTAATTTATACCGATTGAAGTTTGACGGTCACAGATCTCTCACTCCTGTGGCCTTCTCTTTGGTGCATTGCTCTTCCAAAGTAAATGTTTATTGGCCATTATCTCAGTGAATTACAAAATACACGCCATGCATCACCAAGCACTAATATATGACAGGCAAAGCATAGAGGCTGATGGTGACCACTCGTTTTTATTCTGTTGAGCCCGAGATAAAAAAGCAACAGAGCAGAGCTTAAATGATGGCATGTGACATTAAAACTAATATAATATCAAACTTACATAAGTAAGTTACAACTTACTTCTGTTGTCATGGGTATGCTGGCTGGATGACCAGCAGCCTGTTAAATACAAGTAAAGTTTTCTTGCATGTTTTTTCAATTCGCTTATTAAAATCATGCATGGGCAGCCTGACTGACCAACTCTTTCATTATTTGTATTTAGGAGGTTCATAATCCAAAGGGAGAAGGGATAAAATATTTAGGAAGATTCATTTGGAAGGTGCTAATGGTTTAACTGTGTCATGAATCAATTTCTGAAATACTGCAGTTGAGCTAGAAGTATTCATCAGATCCATCCAGTGCCATTCTGGGCCATTGATGGTGATAAGTATGTGGCTAAACCCAAGTTCTGGCCTACTGACATTCTGCAATAAGATACAATCTGCAATTTCATTTTTTTTTTCAAAAAAGGATCCAGATAGGTGCTATATTTAAAAAAAAAAAGAAAGAAATCCGCTATTCCTATCTCCTGAAATAGTTAGCATCTCAACAGGATGTGCAACATTTTTCCAGCCATTCTGAAGGACTTCCAAAATATGAAGGGACAGGGTAATAAATTAGGTGGGTCTAGGACAAAAACTAAGGTTGATTTAATGCTATTTAGATATCAATTTCAGTAAAATTAAATTCAGTTAATAGGATTATTCTCTGTGTACTTAATCTTTTTTTCTTGATCACATTAAAAGCTTTCAGAGAAGGTTATTAGGGACCCCATCCATCATGTTTCTTGTGCTAAGCGCTGACATGCTTATATTCCATTGATTAGTTCTGTGACACAAACTGCTGGATCATACACAAGCTCTCATGAAAGTGCTCTTCTTCTCTGGACAGGCACCTTGAGATCTGACTAACAGCCAGCACAGAGTCAACCTAATTGCTTTGCTGGAGTCTCTTGCCAGCTTGTGCGAGCCCTTAGAATGATCCAGGAAGAGAGACACTGTGTACACATCCATCTGCTTCTTCCACAGGATGAAATGACCTGTTGGCTCATGACACCTACTTAATTTGTTTTGATTGGATAAACTTTGGAAACAAGATGTGCCTTCAAGTTATGAAAACAATTCTTGGCCTCATATCATCTGGACCATGGGGGATTCTTAGTGTACCATTATTTCCTGCCCTTGAACTCCAAAGTTTTTTAACTTCACTCTAATTCACATTTCATTTCCATCTGAGAAAAAGATCTTAATCTGAACCCTCCTGGATGTCTGCTGAGAGTTGTTGGATTGTGGCAAGGTCCAAATGTAAAAAAACAAAAAATGTATAGTATGTCCCAGACTTGTGTCTTATTGCTGAGGACTAGTGATACCATGTCTTAAAGGACAGAGACCAGCCTTGCTCTATCTTCTGTATGACAAACTATCACATTGAATATGTTCCAACAATAACCCAGGCTAAACACATTTACAAAGAATCCAATTTTTGTAATTTTTCTCCCATTTTCTGGTTGTAGAACTGGATGATGAAACACTGTTGTCAGAAAGTGTTTTATTCTCTTCCAGTAATGTATGATAATCCCCTTTATGAAGGTAAGTTTCTTGTTGGCAAGAGAATCAGCATTTGCCACAAGAGATTATTATACTAGTTCAAGATGAACAATTGTATTAAAATGAGTTGCTCAGATGAGTTTTAAAAAATGGAAAAAGACTTAAAATCAGTTTAATGCAAGCAGACCATTTTAATCTCATTTAGTTCATGTGGTACAAAGAAAGATAAAAATGGGTTCAATCATTTGAGTATGCCAGGAAGATCCAGGTACAGCAGTGATTATAAGATAACAAAAGCCTCAGTTTTCTAGCAAAGTAAACAGAATAAAATAGATGCAATGTCATGTTAGAAATAAGACATTTTATTTTCTTTGATACAGATTTAAAATAGGGGAAGGGCTTCAAATAAAGGGAGAGTGTTTATCTGAGCCTCCCACTTCTCACCGTATCCCTCCACCAATATATGATGATTATGGCCATGCAAATGAGGATGCTTTGGGAAACCCCAAATGGCAACATCCTTTTAGGATTAAACTTCAATTGATTCCTTTTTACTCCCTCAAATGAAAAGGATTGATCCATTTGGAAATTTCAGATATTGAATGGAGGGTTGGATAAGGCCCTCTTCAGCTGTGGGCCTCTTCCTCTCCCACATGGTCCTGGTTTGGAACCAGAATGACTTAGGCCAAATACACAAAACGTTTTCAATTGGACAATTTCCCAAGATTGTGGAATTCGGCCAGGCAGGGGGAACGAGTGGGCAAGAGATCTGAAGAGGATCGGAAATGGATTAAATATTTATGGAAGAACAGTGAAGAGGTTTGGAGAGATTTGTTATCTGCTGTAGTGCAAGTTCGAAGCCTGATTTCTTGTTTGCAATAGCATCATAACCATAGAAAATAGCTAGCCATTGGAGGGCATCCAGTATCCAGCTATAATAATGTCACACATCATAGCTTCATTGTTCAAGAGGCCCAAGAGACTGGTGCAAGTAATGCAACGTGGGGCCTTTGTGCAATGTCATCATGAGACGTATGACATCCCTTGCCCCCTCTTGTCCCCCTGCAGGCACCTTTGTGGCTGCTATTCATTTCAGATTGGGAGAAAATATTTCCGAACTGTGGATGATTTCTGTTCACTTTTAATGGTGGTTTGGCTGGCAGTCGTCCAGGGTGACGAGTCCAATGTAGAGCATTTGGGATTTCAGTGAAGCCAGTCCCAAGCCAGAAGTAAGCATGCTGCATTATGTGCTTTGCCATGCTTCCTACAGATAACATTATCTAGCCCATGCTCTTGAAATCTCACACTCTTCACTCTGCGTCTTAAGCTGTTGCACTATCATTTGTAAATCAGGCATTAGATAGCACCACACTGTATCGATTAAACGCCTCGAAGTTCAGCTTGCAATATCATTTAGGTTTCAAGCCTCTTACAGATGCTATTACTTTGTGGTGGTAGCACAAAGTGTGATGGATACTTTGTGTTTTACCCATCTCTGTGTTTTAATCATGGTGATTACTCATTTACCAAATGGAAGTCATTAAGGTCCTTTTCAAATGCATGATGAGATGACAGGGGTAACCAACCTTTGCAGCCAAGTCAGCAAATTGTGAGCCATGATGTGGGTGACAGGACAAAATGGCTGACTAGGGAAATCTTGCCTCTTCACAAGATGGCCGTCCTAGCGGGCTTGGCCAGTTACAAACATCTATTTACAAACATCTGTTAAAAACAGTACAAAAATTAAATATAATATAAACGCAGCCAAGAGATCTTTAAAAAATGTTGGTATCAACACAACCATGAAACGGGGCCCTTCACACACTTGGGGCCCCAGCCCCAGGCATAAAGCCAGGTCTTCAAGGCCTTCCAAAAAGCCAAAAGGGTTGGGGCCATCCTAATCTCAGGAGGGAGGATGTTCCAGAGGGCAGGCGCCACAGCAGAAAAGGCGCGTCTCCTGGTCCCCGCCAGCTGACATTCCTTGGCCAACGGGACCCGGAGCATTCCCAACCTGCTGGACTGGACTGGATGGGTTGAAACAACTGGGAAAAGACGGTCCCTAAGGTACATTGCTCCACTGAGGTATGTAGTTCTGGCATCTTTTGGAGCAGTCCAAATCCATTCTGGGTGAGCGACATTTATGTGCTCTTGTTATTCCATCAGCAGAAGGGCTTTTTTTAAAAAAAAATTATTGATCAAATTTGTCACCACCCATCTGGTGAAACAACTCTGGGTGGTTTACAAGAAGATAAACATTCATTAAAATACAACATAAAAACAATCCTAAAAATAAATAGGTTCGAAGGAGACGGAAAATTGGCGAGTAATTTTATCCTTTAAAAATGCTCTGAAAATTCCACGGCCACTAAAATATGCCATATATCTTTCTAAAATGGACATAATTTTAACGTAATTACTTCTTTAGGATTTGTTTATTTATTTTGTTAGCAAAATACTTTCTATTTATGTTTCTCCTCCACCCCACCAGGATAGCTTCACTTAGAATGCATACACACAGAGAATTCCACCTGCTTATGATAGTAACAGTAATACATTTCAAGCTTTAAGTACAGATATCTGTTCCTTTAGAAAAGGAGGGACACACAGAGAGAGACACGAGAAAGTGATGTCAGGAAAAAAAAAGTGAAAATTGGAAAAAATGTTTGATCCTTCTATTTTTGGCTCTGGCTTCATCCAATGTTTGCTTCAACCCCATTTATCATTTGCTACCCCCCAAGAGCTTATTCTGATAAACTGCAGTCCTAATTTGAAATAGGGTAATAGCATTAAAAAATAGAAGAAAAGAATAGGTAAGTGGGCACTTTTCTTCTCTATTCTGCTCAATTCCATGGAGCTGTAACCCTCGGAGCTCTGAGAATCATCCTATTATTTTAAATGACATCTCCATGGTAGCAAGGTGTCATGGCTTCAAGTATGAACCAAGAGCTTCTATTTAACCAAAGAGTATGATCAATTATGGGGTAGAAAAGATACAAATGGGAGCAAACCACCATTTATCACAATCAGTTCACACATTAATTAAAAATCCAGCCAGCTTATTTGAGTGTTATGACAAGCATTCACCAACAATTGTTCCTCACATCCTACTATATCATGGACAAGATGTTGTATTTATTGTTAGGCCCTTATCATGCTCAGAAGAGAAGAACTTCACCCAGTGTATCATTTATCTCAAGTCTGCCTGCTTGGGAGAAGATATTGTGCAAAGACTTTCTGGCTCTGATAAATCCGAAGCAAAGACAGTGCTTAATTTTCCAGCTGGCTACACAAATTCCTAATTAAAGTCAAATTTCTGTGGAAATTGGTTCTCACCCCTCTTGCCCCACCGACTTTTTGTCAGTCAAAGTCAGCAGAACCCACAGCAAAAGCCAACACTGAGAAATGCATCTGCTGAAGAGGGATCAAATTTCAGGAATCCACATATTTGCTCTGAGGAGATTTGGGATCTGCAGTTGATGATTCAAGAAGATAGTTGTGCCATGTCACAATCAAGAGGGACCAAGATTTCATTTTTTCCATGGTTTTATATTTTGAAGGGGAAATTTGGGTTTCTTTTTCTTGACATTTAAAGCAACTATTTTAGGGTTTACACTACAGCTTATTTTATATACCCCCACCTCAAAGTAGCCAGAGAGGGTTCTGCAGCCCATGGGGAAGGAGCCTGGAAACCACGTGTCATTTCCCCCTTGTGATGAATTGTGTGAAGTAATTTGAAACATGCAGATTTCTTTAATTTGCACAATGTTTAAAGACAGAGAGTTAATGCCCCACATTTTGGTGCACTTGGAAGAAAATAGATTTTTTTTTTTTAAATGAAGAAAATAAAGGTTTGTTTGGGCATCCTTAATCTATAAAGAAGCTGCAACTGGCTATTCCAAAGAGTAACAAGATTGGTCTTTGTCACTGAAATGCTAACTATTGTTTGCACATCAATCAGGTTTTTCCCCAGACAGTCTCAATTGTAGTAGTTCCTCTGGTAAATACTTTCTCTGAGATAAAATTATAGCCCCCTGAATGAATATAGTTTTCAGTAAACATGTTTGAAAAGATGATTAGAATCTCCATTCTCACTTTTTCTTTTCCCTCTGATTCTAGTAATCTGTCTTTTCAACAAAAAGGCCTATAGTGTTAGAATTGCTTGGATTACACACAAATGCTCCAAGATCCTGCAATAGATTCAGTGAATAAGAATCAAATCTCTTCAATTTCTACTTCCAAATACACTGAACCCATCTAATAATTTTTCATTCCTTGTGTAGTGTAAGCCCCAAGGGAAGAAGCTTATAGATGGGTACTCACAGAATAAGAAAGCAGCATAAAGAGGGCTGGTCTCTTGCAGAAGAAAACATAATTCAGATGGCTGTGCAGTGCTTCAGACTTGATCCCCCATATAAAACATAAGGAAAAGGTGGTGCTGTTTTAAGGTGTTGTTATACTTGTAGTCCAAAGCACCTTTTGGCTATCAAGTCCAAAGCTCTATGCAGCTCTAATAATCAGGACCTTGGAGAGCTCCTTACACGAACTTAACAGGATTTACTCTACTAGAAAATTTACTCTACTAGAAAAGAACTGTTCCCCCAGCAATCTTTGGTTGCCCAAAACCTTCAAACCCATGGGTTCTTTCACAAAATGGTTGCCTGGAGAGTGTGTTGATAGAATGGACATCTTGGGTGGACTGCATATTGCAGCAAAACAGAACACAGTCCACAAAATAGCAAGATGGGGAGATTCTCACTGTCTAACCCCCAACAGACTCCCTATCACCACCATTCACCTTTGTTTTGTTGTTATTGCTATTTTTCTGGGCGGATGGTTCACCTTCAAGCATATGATTGAAGCCATCTACAACTTTCCCTTTATATATGGCCTATGTAAATTCCAGGCATTCTTGGAAATACAGAGGGTGATTAAGCTGGACACTTTGTTCTGCAGCAAGCCAATATCCCACTTAATGTTCTTTGTTTAATTAAAAGATTCTACAAAGAAAAGTCAGGTTGGGCAGGATTTCTGGTTCATTTTAAATGAAATCTCCATGGACGCTACATTAACCATCCATGCTCCAGACTATATGCCTAAGAGTGCATCTTTATTAGCTATTGATGCTGCAAGTTATTTTCTTTGAGTAGAATTACTAATCTGTTGACAGTTGGTCAGTCAAACTTTATTTTTTTCTTAAGGGTACGGTATAATAAATAAAATAATCTGTTTCTCTGATTTATTATTCCTTAGTCCTTTTTTAAGGTTCTTGCTTACATAATGCAAACAGATTGAAATCACTGGAAAAAGCACACTGTGTAAGTAAGCATTATTCTTTGCAATCAGTTGTGAAGCTTCATTTTTCTAGGAAATGTTTCTCTTTTGAAATCAATCCAATAAAAGAACTTCTCATAGTGAAATCTGATCTCCGCAGACCCAGAATTAGTAGAGTTTTTTCTTTCTCTCTGAATTTCTATTTCAGTATCTTTCTTCACATTTTTAGCTGGAAAGGAAATACGATGGAGTGTTGACACTCTGATACAAAACTCTTTGTTCTGTTAATTTACCCATTGTTGCAGATTGCCAAATTCTTTTCATTTCAAAGTTATTGCACTGGGGAAATCCATCTTCCTCCCTCCCCCTCTTCCAATAGCTGGGAAAACCCACTAGCTCTTAACAAGGAGGTTCCCCCTTTCTGGCAATTAAACTGCCCTTGGCAAAAGCCCAATAGATTCTTATTTTTTTTATAGTAATTATATTAAAGATTATAATTTATTATGATAAAAACTAACACAAACTAAAAAAAAAGAATAAAAAGAAAAAAGAAGAGGCAGAAAAGAAAAAAAGAGAAAGAAAAATAGAAAAGAAAAAAAAAGAAGATAGTAAAGAAAAAGACAAGAAATATATAAAGAAGTGACTTCCCACCTTCATCACAAGTATAAACAATTTTAGTAACTTATCACCTTCTCTTAAAATACAACAAATGATCTCTTCTTCCCATATCCCATCTCTTATCTATAAACAAATCCATAAAGCCTCATCATTCTAGTACTGATGTCAGCAAAAGTCCATTAAGGGTTACCAGATATAATAACTTATCTATTTTAACCTTGATCAAATAAAAGGAAGGAATATAAGGTTAGTTTATTTCTTCTAACAATCTTGATCTTTAGTCCCTTCAAATAATGTCCTAGAACTTGATTTCTTTTCATTTTTTCTTTGTCCCTTCTCACAAAATTCTTCAAAGCTTTAACAAGCCTCTTTTGTAAATCCAATATAGGAAAATTATCCAGGTCACTCTCTTGGTTTGTTATTTGTATATCCCTTTTAATTATTCAGACATCAGTCAGTTTCATTTGTATGTCCAGTGTAACATCTTTTTCCATGTCATTCTTCTAGCCTGTCAATTTTAAATCCACTTTCAGTTCAGTCTCAGTCTTGCCAGGTAAAACTTGTTCCTCTTCCATAGCATCTTTTAAACATAGTCTATCTTTAGAGGCAGACACTCTTAAAATTAACTTCTGGGTCCATTGTTCAAAAATATCCTTCAGTATGTCCAATGTTAAAATATTTTGCTTCATTCTGTATTAGTGAGTGAAGTTTGAATGTTCTTCTCCTTTAATTGTAATCTTTAGTTCCTTCTAGTTCCCTCTGGTGTCCAATTTTTAAAGTCTTATCTTAATTTTTTTTTTTTTAAGAATTCAAAACAAAAACATTTTCCACAGGAAGGATTCTTTAAAATTAATTCCAAAATCTTATTTCAAATTTATCTGGACCCTTAGTCCATTTGTAACCTTCTAAAATAAAAGTTTTAATCACCCTTTTGTTGTTTATTCCAGAAAAAAAAATTAAGTCCTTAAACTTATATTTAAAACTTCTTTTGCTAAGGATTGAAGGAAAGTCACCCAATGCTGTAAAAGGCTCCTAATAGCTGAAAAGCAGTTAACAAACAATTTCTGAAAGAGATTAGAAAAGGAACTATGTGAACCCAGTGTCCTTTTAAAGGCATCAACCATCGTTTGAGCAAGATAGCTATACCCTCATCTCCCAGAGCTCTAAACCACCAGAGACCACAGTCTTGCAGTCTTACCATGGGGAGCAAGTGCCTGGAGCACTTGTGGGCAATCTCAAGTTCTCTCCTTGTCCAGAGAAGAATTACGAAGAGCCGGTCTACTTGCCAGCTCTTCATTCCCCCACGATCATCAGCTCCACTTTTCATGGAACCATCTTCAGTTTGCCATTTCTTTCCCAGAAGTCCAAGATTCTTCTTATTTTGTTGGTAGTCTAATATCCAATCTCTAGTTCAATCTGTAATGTAATTTATGGCATTTAAAAATAAATAGCATATGTTAGCAGGTATCAATACAACTTGTTGCTTCCACACCAGTCTGCTTTACACATCAGTAGACCAAAGAAATGTCAGTATTACCAATTTTAAGCCAAGGGCTACAGAGTGAAGAAGCAAGATAAATTACAGGCTCAAGATCAAAATCCTGAACGTTCATGAATTACTTAGAGGAATTAATTTGTTGTGACAGAATTGCTTTAAATGGTTTTTTTCCTTTTAATATTGACCCGAAACTTGAGTGTAGACAAATAAATGGATCCTAAAATTGTATTAGTCAGTGTTATTTGCTTTCCTTATCTGCTAATTCTTGTTCTTGATTACCCTCACTGTCCACAGTTGTGCTTGGCCAAACCAACATCTCTGGCCATCAGTTAGGAAAAGATACATGTTTTCTTTTTAACAGATGTTGGTGATATCCTCACTTCAGATATTGATGTTATCGTTAGACTATAGCAAAACCACAGAATAACAGAGTGGAAATTCCCTGGGAGAATGGATTGCTAAAGTGCCTTCAGGCCCCAGGACCAGCTTTACATGCAACTGATTTTGGGCAAGCCTGCCTGAGAACAAGCATTGTCATCTTCAAATGCAGAATAAAATGATTATAGTATAAGGCGTGGGTTATAGGCTATTTTAACACTTAATAAGGGTTAGGATAAATCTTAAGGTGGGAAGTAGAACTATGTGGAATAAAATGCTGTATAACAAGTTTAAGTGCTTAGTAGGATAGAAAATGTCTAGGAGCAAATGGAGCTGCAACCTCAGTTTTGAGGTGAAGTTTTTATTTTGTAAACTGTTGTTAAAAAAAAGAAAGGAGGGGGAAGAGGAGAAGGAGAAGGAGAAGGAGAAGAAGGATCAAGATCAGGATCACAGGACTTATCTCTTGCCTGAGCTTGTCACCATACCTAACCTACAAATGACCTTCTCTCTTCCAAATCTGTGGAGAAATTGGGCAAATGACTTCACAGGGAAATAAAGCTTCTTCCACAAGAGCTAGACTCCTTTACAGTAGGACTGCTATATTGAAAAAGCTTATGGCGGGAATTCCTTGCTGATGTCTTCTGTTGAGATTGAAGGAAGCATGGGAAGGCATGACAGGGAAGCTATCAGAAAGGGAAAGAGAGCATGGCATCTGCAGGCTGGGGAAGTGTTATCATGTGGATTGTACTGACATCAGGCAAATGATGCAGGTTACATCATTCACATCATTAGTGTGATGATATCACAATGCACATGATGTCATTGTGACCTCTACTGGATACCAGCGTGAGAGAGGATTGCACAATGAAAAAGAAAATGTTCCTCCGCTCCTGTCACCTTGTAACTAAAAATGTCACGTTTCACCCAGGAGAATGACACCAAAATTCTCTTCTTTTTAGAAGAGGTTTGAAAGGCAAGTTTTCTTCCATCATATTCAATGAGATTGATTGACTATGTGCCATCAAGTCATTGTCAACTCTTAGTGACCACCAAGGTAGATTTTCTCCATGATGATCTATCTCTAACCTGGTCTTTCAGGTCTTCCAACGTGCACCCATCGCAACTGTAGCTGAGTCTAACTACCTTGCTGTTGGTTGTCCTCTTCTTCTCTTTCCTTCCACCTTTCCCAGCATTAGAGCCTTTTCCAGAGGGTTAGGTCTTCGCATAATGTGTCCGAAATAGGATAATTTGATCATTCAATGCAAACTCAGAGAAAAAATAAATTGAAAAGATTTTTTCTATCACACCCTTGTCCTGTACTACATTTGTGTCCCTCGTTTCTTCCTGTGCACATCATGGGACATGGTCCATCTGGAAGTATGGCTGCAAGGTCATCAGCATCTACAAGCTGGACAGTGTGGTGTAGCAGTTGAAGCCCTGCCCTTACTCTATGCACAGGCAATATGTGTGCAAAAGGACCAGGCTTTATTTGCAACAGGGCACCTGTCACGTTGCAGATCTTGACACCCACCCACCCCACCACGGATGCCCCTGAATAAGCTGGCAATGATCAGGAGAATAAATATGCACTGGAAATAGAAGAAATGGGAAGCTCACCACCCATGGCTTATTTCCCATATCTTAAATTGGGGTACTCAGACTGTAAGTCAGGATGACCTCCAGGGGTCAAGGACAACCTGCTGGCTGCTCTTTTTTTTTTTTTTTAAATAGCCTGTTCAGATTTTCTCTAGCAAAGTGGCGTTCTGTCAAAATTCATTCTGGCCTTTGCTCCTCATTTTGCCTTCCCAAGCTTGCAATAGGCAGTTCAGGTACGGAAGAGTTAGTTTGAGAAGACCTGTGCTATATAGCTTAAAATGTAATAATTAAAAGTGGCATATTAACTTCCTGCCCGATTCTAACTCCAAGGATAGGAATAAACTGAAAGGTACATGGAAATAAAAAGCAGTGAATGTCAAGATCTCTTGGTAAAGAGCATTTTTTTTCCCTTAAAAAAAGAAAAGGCCCCTAGGATCAGGTGACAGCCCAGATTGGTGTCCAGCATTTCCAAAAGCAGAACAGGAAAACATTGCCTGCAATTGGAGAGTGGGTGGTTTCATTTATCTCAAGTACAAGGGAACAGTGGCAGAGGAATGAAAATTGGGCTGGTGATGCTTTGTGGCAATTGATGAACTGACAGCTTCATTTGGAGATGGGTGAGACCTGCAGCTATTACAATTATGTTCCTGTCCCCTGGTTGCTTTTAGATCTATTAAATTTGCATTCCTATTGAAAAAGATGAAGCCCAATCAGCTGAAATGCTAAAATGAAACAACCTTGATTTTGAGAGATGGAAGAAATAAAACAGCTGAGGGCAAGAGGATGGAAACTACTTGATTCAAACCTTGCTCCAGGCAGAAATTCAGTGAGGGAGACTTAGCAGCCATGTCCACATAACACACTTAATTTATCATACAACCATAGAATGAAATGGTGCCAAGGGACCTCATGGGTCACCTGTTCCAAACATTCCAGGAATTGACTACCACACCAGCTGGCTGTTGGGCCATCTCATTATTTGTGTGAACACAATACATTAAGATACAATAAACAAACTATCCAGATGGGTTGGGTTTGTACAACATGCTAGCAAACTAAGAAAAAAACAAACCAAGATTTAAACAAGCCAACCTTAGTGTGCTGTGTAAATGCCCTTGTAAAGCATGTCCTATAAACACACTCTGGTCTTTCAGATGCAGTCAGCCTTTCTGCCACTAGAATATGGGGATAATAATACTGGCCTATCTAATAGGGACTCTTGCAAATATGATAAAAATAATGAATAAACTAGGCCATTTTTTGGGGGGGGTGCTGAAGGCTGCATTTGGAAGGGGGGTTGTGGGGCACGGTAGCTCGACAATGATGCAAAATGACCAGGGCTTCACCACAGGAATGGTGAGGGCCAGGATTTTCCCTCTGTTCTTTTTTTCTTTTTCTTCCAGAGAGAGGAGGGCTTTTTAAAAAACAGTTTTATACTCCAATTTCCTTATATTCTTATGTCTTAATTTATGCTACCATAATCTGTCAGAAGAGGTGGAGAGGATTCCATGAACTGCACAAAAATAGGTTCAAGGACCTCTTAGCTCTGGAGTTGCTGGTTGACGTAGATCGAGCACTTTGAAATGCTAAAAAAAAGGGGGGAAAAGCCCTAGCATTCTGGTTATTAGTGATATTAATAAGTGATTCTTTAAATATAATCAATGATTTTAATTATTATAACCACTGCTTATAGCTTATTGATAATAATAATAATTTATTCAGTGCTGGGCAGCTCACAACAATAAAAGGAATGACAATAAGTAGTGGTAATAATAATAAAGGGCATTTACTTGTATGAACTTATCCAATGTGTGCTGCCTGAACAGAAGTGCTGCCATTCCTGGCAAGGGTGTCCACAGGCAGAAAGTAAAAAAAAAATCAACCATGTGATCTAAGTCCCGCCCTCTTTAAAGCATGTCACAACTCATACACAAAAGGACTGGGGCTTTGATGGCATGATTGTGGCCGCCATTTTGATTTCTTTAACCCCCTTTTTGGATAGCGCCCCTTCCTGAGCTGCAAAAATCTGGACTACTGCTGGATAGCTGTAAATACTTAGCGTTTACTGGATTTTTTTGTAACTCTTTGTGGTCACCTAGATTGTCACAGGCCTAATATATATGTGTGTGGGTGTATGATGGACAGGCAGGTACTGGCCAATCAACCAGACATCGTGGTAGTAGACAAAGACCAGAAGACAGCGGTAGTGATAGATGTAGCAGTGCCAAGTGACAGCACCATCAGGAAGAAGGAGCATGAGAAGCTGGAGAAGTACCAGGGCCTGAAGGAGGAAATAGAGAGGACGTGGAAAGTAAAGGCCAAAGTGGTCCCAGTGGTGGTAGGAGCACTCGGGGCTGTGACTCCTAAGCTGGGAGAATGGCTCCAACAGATCCCAGGAACAACATCAGAGCTCTCTGTCCAGAAGAGTGCAGTGCTAGGAACAGCTCAGATTCTGGCAAGACCCCTCAAACTCCCAGGCCTCTGGTAGAGGACCCGAGATTGAGGAAGACATGTACCATCCATAGGGGTGAGAGGGGAATTTTTATATATTATATATTATTCTTGGTAAAGCTGGGAGGTTATGGAGGATCTAGCTGTCAGTCTGAGTTGGAGAGAACTAGATGTGGAATCCAAAGTCAGCAAGAAATGCACAATCTTTTTTTCAAGCTAGTGCTAATTTGCCTTCGAATGGTGACCCAGGGCTAATATTCCTAAAAGTAAGTAAAGCTAAGGCAAACACTAAATCTGATTTGATTTAGTTTAAATTCAATTACATCAATTAAATTAATCTTTGCTCCCTGTGTAATTAGTAATTATAATTATTATTAATCTGTTCTGTTTCGTTCTCACTTCACGTGCTGAATGAGGCAACTATTGTGCTTTAGGGTGTTACACAAACCCAAACAACTGTGATTCATTCAATAAACATAGGACTAGCTTAGTGTGATATGACTTATCAGGCTGCACCGCCAAATTAGAGGGACACCCCATGGATGCAACCTCCAGAACCTAGAGGATTTTAGCTCTGGCCTACAGAAGGAAGTAAGAGAGGGGAAACAATTACTCAGTTTCAGGAAAGCAGAAATCATGAGAAAGAGACTCAGAACTGCCCTGCCTTGACCTTGTTGTCTTTCAGAAGGGGGTAGTGAAGATTTTGGATAGTCTTTCAAGATTCTGTTATTACATACAAGTTAAATAAATATCCTATGGCAGGCTTTCTCAACCTTGGCGACTTGAAGTTGTGTGGACTTGAACTCCCAGAATTGCCCAGCCAGCCATGCTGGCTGGGGAATTCTGGGAGTTGAAGTCCACACATCTTCAAGTCACCAAGATTGAGAAACACTGTCCTACAGCAATAAGGTAGCTTCCTGGAATCTCTGCACTGTCTGTTCATTGAGTGGGTCTCCCTCAATGGGTTGACAATCTCTGACTATGTTCACACATCGCACTGGGCTATATATGGCTGTAGGGCATGCACTTTTAACCTAGAGTAACAGTACACTCACAACAGTCAAACCATCTCTACCATCCCCTGCTTTGTAATTTCTTCCTGAAATTCACTCAAGTGATGTTCCTAAGTTATAGTAACTATTCTGAAAGAGCAATTATTCTGAAAGAGTAATTTGCTCCCTCAAACCCAACAAATTCAGCCATCAATATTTTAACTTCCATCTCTACCTTTTCATCTGTGGAAAATCAGAGCATGGATATATTTTACTGAGTATTAGGGAGAATAAGTGATAATGTGCTGTTAATTGCATCCCCCCCCATCTTTTCAAAAAAAAGTTGTAGAGCCCTAGTGTCCTCATGTCAGTTTACAGAAGCATATATTGTGTGCACATACATGTGGAGGTATGTATACCATATATAGAGAGAAAGGTATGTCTGTTTACCTATAAAGATATTTTCTTTAATTAAAAAAAAATTAATCTTCACAGTGTAGGCTCCATTATTAGAAAGGAACAATTAGTGAACACATATTCAGGTTTGTGTGTTGAGTGTATATATGAAACGAAGAAGCTTATTCAGACTGTCAAAGTCACCCTTGCAGCAAAACAGACCATTCACCCATCCGATACAAAGACATTGGCAATTGCAATTCAGGTTTCAAGAAAGACTGAATTTTTCCCCAGCCCTCTATGGAAGGGTTGAAGAATGAGCCTAAGATCTTTGCACACAAAGCCTGTATGCTATTGCTGAGTTACAGCCCATCCCAGTGTCCTATTTTTGAAAATGACTGATTAAATATCTTGTTCTGATATATTCAAAGCAGAGATCTCTGAAGCTTTGAATCTTGCCACAGATGCCAAATGGTAGCCGCTAAAGCATGCACCACCAGTGAGCATTTCCGAGGATGGGAGCTGGGTGGTGCAGGGTGGAGAAGAAAGAGATTTCCTCCCCTCCCCCATCAGAAAACAAATCACCACCCTGCAAAGAAACAAAATGTACAGCTCCAAGCCTGTAATAACTACTTGGCAAGCAGACTGTTGTGAAATCTCAGGTTATTTTGCCAGCCTGTAAAACCGAAGCAGAAATATCTGTCATAGAGACAATTGCCATTTAAAAAAAAAAAAAAGAGGAAAAAGATCCTGCAGGATAATGGTTTTGCTCTGCTGCTTTCAACCATCTCCACTGAATCAAATTCAAGTGAAAACTTGAAAAAAGCTCAGGACAAAATGGTACCCCATCAAAATGTATAGAGAACGCAAACAAGATGTGTGCGGTCAAGAAGAGAGAATGAGCTGGGTGCCAAAGGAAGCAAAAACTTGGAAAGATATATTTATCAGATGAAACTATTCTATAGTAGCTTTCTATCCCAAATTTTCCTCAAAGAAGTTCAAGAAGGTAGCATAATTGTGTTAGTTTCTTTTATTTTTATAAATAAAAAATAAAGCAAACTTTTAATGAAAAATCTGAATTAAATTCTAAAATCCAAGAGAGAGAAAGAGAAACCCCTGAGACTTTCTATTCCCCCAAAACTAAGTAGTTTCCCCCAAAACTCAGCTTGGAGATAGCAACTAGCTAACCTTAGCTGATCTCAAAAATCAAAGTATGGTTGGGCCTGGGTAGAACTTGGATGAGAGACCACCAAGATATACAAGGCTGCAGGTTAGACTGGGAAGTTGAAATAGCATCCAAGAAGTTGAGTTCTAGCTGAAGAAGATTTGACCATAGCTCTCCCAAACCAAAATAGTTAGGCACAGATAATTTGATTCTTGAAAATTGCCTTAGCAGAACTGTTATCGTAGTGGGCATGTGGATTAACTAGCTAGATATAAGGTTTTTCCTTCTGTCAACAGAATTCATTTGCATAGAGTATTTATTGAGTTCCTGGTATATCCTTCACTGAGTACATTATACTAAAGGCACTAATAAATATTGCAAACTCCCTGGTAGAACTCATTAGCATTCTGCATTATCTACTCTCACCTTTCTCCTTCAGGGTATCTATAAAAATACAAATATGCAGAGTTGGATTCATCATTTAAAAAGTAGAGACATTGAAATCATCCTGCTTCCCAGGAGAATTGCATAGTGTTGCCTGGATGAACTACTTTACACACAAGAAGCTTGAAGCCTGGGCATTTAAAAACAAAAAACAAAAACCCTCATTCTAAATATATTCTCTTGTGGTAGCAACGTTTTGGTAGGATGGTAGTTTTGAGTGTCCAATCTAAAATAATTTGCGGATAAGAAGTATGTTCTTAATGTACTTTGTAGAACTATTCCTTCCATCCTCTTGTCCTGTGTAGTGCTATCACATGTTCTGGCTGCTGTTTTTTTCCATCTAGACAGACAACATAGATTGGAATGGGAAACCAAGGGTCCTCCAGGTGTTGCTGAACAAGTTTATCATCTCTTCCCATTGGCTATGCTAATTATGGCTATTAAGGTAGAGGTGGGCAGAGAAACTGGGTGGACAGTTTCTCTGAATCTCTTAACAGATAAGGGATAACCCACCCCAGTTCTGGAGGACTCTGGGTGGCGTTCAACAAGTACAAACAAAAAGCAGGGAATTCACCAACCATTTCTCAAAGGCAGGACTCCTACTTAATAGTGACAGTAGCAGTGCTGCTGAAGAAGCTCCATGATATAAGTCTTTCGCTAGTATCTTTCTCTGGAACTGGATGGAAGCCAGAAGAATCCAGGGGAGCTGCAGATCATTGGAAAGAAGATTGCATAATGAAAGATAGGACACTCACATCTCTCAGCTACATTGTTATTAAATAAGAACACTACACTTGGCCCAAAAGAATCCCACCTCAATTCCCTTCTCTAGGGAAAGAGATGTCAAAATCATTTCCCCCTTCTCAGATTGAATGCAAGCAGATTGGGGGGGGGGGGGGGAGTGCAACAGATGATATTTCTTCTGCCCTAAGAAAGGAAAGTGGCCCTTGAGGTAACATCTCCACCCACCATTATGCATTTATGTATATTTGTATGTATTTAATGATGCAACCCGCCCCAGTTCTGGAGGACTCCAGGTGGCGTACAACAACAAGCACAAACAAAAAGCAAAAGAATCCACAGCAGACTAAAAAGATCACCAGAAAGCAAAAGTTCAGGTGGGGTCAAAATCTCATCTGCTTTGAGTTGCTTTGGAGACATCAGCAGTGTGGGGGCTGTACATACTTCTGGAAGGATGGTGTTCCATAGATTGGGGCTACTTTGGAGAATGGTTATGGACAGTAGATGGGGAAGGTAAGCATACAATGCCCAGTCTGTCATCCTCTTTACTATGGTGAGATATGGTGATGATGATGATGATGATGATGATGATGATGATGATGACGACGATGATAGAAGGAGGAGGAGGTGCGTTACTATGCAATGACTATATATTCAATCTCTTACAGGCCCAGCCGCTGCCAATTGCTCCTCCTTGTCCTTGAAACCTCTGCTAAATGATTCGTTCTGCCGTTTTCATGAAATCAAAGGAAGCACATCAAGCAATGGAGAATTCTTAAGATGTAGAACTTATCCTCAGAAACAGACTCAGTAAACTTCTATCAAAGCAGTGCTTTTTTCCCCTTTCCCAAAAACAAAAGAAAAAAAAATCATAAACCCTTCGACTTCAATCTATGCTTCATTAACTCAGTGGCTCCAGGAAGGCACCCGTGGGAAGGGAAGGGAATAAAGAAAGGGGCAGAGGAGAGGTCGGAGAAAGATGGAGGGAGAGGAATATCAAAGGTGACAGGAAAAAAATATGACAAGGCGGACAGAGGTTTATTTATTTATTTATTTATATTTCAAATTTGTCACTGCCCATCTCACTGCAGAGCGACTCTTTGAGCTCCAAAGCGTGGGCTGGCCGTTCTTTATGTAATTTATTATTTATTTGATTTATATCTCACTTTTGCACCGCATTTGAGAACACCAGACACCAAAAGTAGGTGTTTAGTTTTGAGTTTGATTTAGGTTAGCGATAAGGGTGTGCAAGAATTCGTCTTTCATTGCTGCCTTTGTTTACTGTTGCAAAGTTTTGCGTACTCTTTCTTGGAAAACTCCCTCCTTTTGTTATTCACCTCCATTGTCCCAGCCTCTGCATTCCCAGCAACTCTCTTCTTGTATCTGCCATTTTCTTTCCCAGAATGCCCCGGAGGTTGGGGTGATCTGGTGGCCTTGTCAGGTAAAGATGTGATGCCACAACACAAAACAAAACTGGGCCCCCTGTAGCAGAAGGTTCTTTGTGGCACCTCTTTGTCCAGGACGATAACCTTTCACAACCTTTGCTACAAAAAGTGACGTTAAATCAGTTGATTGATTGAAATGTTAATACCTTGCAACTGATACAACAGTATATATAGTGGCGACAGGGAGGAGGCCAGGGAGGGCCTCAAAAAATGAAATTCCCACTGTGCTTAATTCTCCAGTTGAGAAGAGCGAGCGTGTCCTATAAAAGAGGAACAGAGTGGAGACCATTTCTTCACTGCAGGATGCAGTTTTAGCAGAAATGGAAACAGATAAAATATCATTATATTTTTAAAGTGCTGATTAGTTTATTTTCCCCATGCTTAAAAAAAGAAAGAGAAAATGGATTAACTGGGTTGGCTTCCGATGCGGTTGGGTGACCCTGATGGTAGGTAATAGCAGAAGTAATAAGAATAGAACAGCTGCTAAATTGGACATGCTTTTAGATACCTTATTGAATTTTAGTTGTACCTCAGTAACAGGCCTAAAAGTAATAGCGAGTTACTGTTAAGAGGTAAGAAGCAGAGTAGTGCTCAACTAACCCACTTAAGGTTTTCTAAAGGATGAGTGCTGAGTTCTGTTTCACAGATGGGAATGTGAAGCGTTTGCAAGCAGGCTGATGTATGGCCTAATCCTGGACAGGAAGCTGCTTCAGTCCAGTTGATAGAAGAGACAAATGAAATGATTAATCCACAAAACAAATGCACTTCACAGTTCATCCAGCCACATCGCTTACAAGTTGCCATCATGTCAGAATAACCACCTGCATTATGCTACTATTGCACAAGCGATGCAACTTAGTATTTGCGTCACTATGTCTGGTGCAAGTACATATTATAATAACATCTGGAAGATTACACACTGTTATCCACACATAAAGTCATGTCTGAATTAATGCAACGTGCTGGGAGAAAGACTGGTTTAGTATCCAGTGTACTAAACCAGGGTTAGCTTAAGCAAATCACAATTGGATGAGTTTCCATAGACTAAGCAATAAATGATGATTTGCAAACCAAAGTGGCTGGATTCACATAATACACATACAGGCCTAGTTTTATCACTGAACTGCTCTATCTCTTGCATCTTCTAAGAGGAAGTTGGATGGCTTGCTCCACTGGCTTTGATGACATCAACAAATATGCATATTTGAAGTATAACAGATGCATTCATCTTTAAGACTCAGTAAAATTAATTGCATAATTTCCTCTGTTGTTGAGGAGAGGCCTGGGAGGGGAACTGTCCATAGCTGAAGCTTCAGGCTGTGCAAGATAACTCTGGGTCTCTTTGGTTTGGTTCACACAAAATGTAAGCCCTAAAGTGGTTGATTTTTTTGCTTTTATTTTGAATAATCCCAGCCATTGTGGATTTTAAAATGTGGTTTAGGACTTAGCAGAACCCAGCACTGGGGGGCTTATTCCATAACCCATGTTTGAGAAAACCATGTTTTAGGATAATGTAAAACCCAGGCCATCCATGATCTCCAACAGCAAAAGCACTATGCTTCCAAACCCTTGACACTGAGGAATAGGATAAGGAAGGAACTACTGTGCTGAAGTTCTGCTCATGGATTTCTCATAAACATTGGGTTGAGTATTGTAAAAATAGAATACCAGGCTAGATAAGATTCTGATGTGGTCCAACAGGACTCTACTTCTATCCATTTACAACAGGAGAGAGTAGGGTGCCCAGAAGATGTAAGAGATGAACACTCTGGGTAGAAATGGTGGCATGCCTCAGTGGTTGGGTTTACATAAAATGCTAAAGCATAAAGTGAGTCTTTCTTTCAAATATTGGATAAACCCAGTCATTGTGGTTTGCAAGCCATGATTTATGGGTTGAAGAAATTCACAAACCCAGCCAGTTGTGATTTATTCCATGAACTCTGAGATTGCCTGATGTTTGCACCAAGCCACTGTGCCTGGCAATCCAACTTTTGTGGCACAGGGCAACGAGAGAATCCAATCCATTGTGGCTGACTCAACAAACATGTGGAAGCAAGCAATGGCTCAGTGTGATTTGTGAACCCCCTGCAAACAAGACAGTTCTTTTCCCTTTTCCTAAGCAAAGAATAGAAAACACTGGGCTTCCAAACAACATACAGGAATAGGATCTGGAATGCAGTTCCACAGCCACAGCCAAGGCAAAAGAAATGGAATCTGAACTGGATAAGGATAGGAAGCCAACCCATCATCTAGGCTAAGTGGTACTTCTCCAATGGACTCTTTTCACTCATATCTATCTCCTTTCTCTGCATTCTTCTGAATCCTCAAAAAGGCCACAGCTGTTCAGTGGAATTTGTGGATTGTGGATCAGCTCCACCACCACCGCTCCAGCCCCTGCGCATTGCAGCAGGGCTGCAGTTTGAACACCTTTTGCTTATTTAGCAATATAAATGCTGGCTATTTTCACCCAGAACCTGGATCCCTCTTAAAAAGCAATTAATTGCCTACTGAGGACTCACCATGCTTTCTCATTTCTTCTCATTAGTCCCACACTTGGGATTGTCCAAACAAAGCAGAAAACCAAGTAAAGCAATTCTGCTTTTAACAGCAACAGAAATCTTATTAACCAAGAGATTTCTCCTAATTGTGCCTGGAGCTGGTCTCATCTTCTCTCCCAAAGATTTCTGTTTTACATTTGAGGAGTGAGGGAGGCTGTCCATGCCTTGGAGTTTCTAGTCAAACCCCCCAAATGGTGATATTTAATGCACGCATTAAAAATCCCAGGCATAAATTGTATGTACTATAATTGCTTGGCCACTGATGAGCTTTGCCAGGTGCTTGAGAAAAAAGAACCAGCTTGGCTTGTTCTGGTCAAATATATTTTTTTCCCAGCATAAAAATTCCCAAGCCAATATCTGCAATTATCTATAGATCAAATGGTTGTCAATGGCTGGAGGTAAAATAGTGAGCTTTTTAATGGACTTCAGTACTATGATCAAGGGCAAGGAGAGTTTGCAATCATAGGATCAAAAACCCACCCCTTCTAGTGATGTCCATAAGAAAGGGTGGGACTTCAATCATTGTTAGCCCTTCGAGGTAATGCAAATCAGAAGCAAGACAATAAATACTAGCTCTATCTTTATTGTGTTGTTTCATTAACAGAATTCTGAAAGTACTCCTCTAATTCCTCACTTTTACTCTCCTGAAAACTAGGGAGGGTCCCTTCTGAGACACTTTCTTTACTCCTCCTCCTTCCAATTCAAATTTCATTTATCAGACTGTTGTCTAGGCTGTGGTTCTTCCTGCTGTCTCCCAAGGTCATTCCCACCGTTCCATTCATGTGGGTTGTGGCTCACATCTTGACTTTGAGGACCCTTCCCTTGCAGATACACCTGGCCAATGGCTAAGTTTCCTGACAGCTGATGCTCCAAACATGTGGCAGATTCTTTGTTGGAGGAGTGAACTCTGTGTGGGTGAAATGACCTTCTCTGTCAACTTTTCTTTGGCACTGATTGAGCTGCTGCAGAGGATGAAGATACCCAAACTTTTGACCGATTTCTACAGGGGTTGGATGAAGACCCTTTTTTGTTCCTTGATCTTGGCCAAACAGCTGAGTGATGTGAGTTGCAGCTGGCTTTGCCTGGTAACATTTGTACACATTCATGGCATCCACTTAGTGCAACTTTACAGATAATCATTAAAGTAGATTATTTGCATTACAATAAAAGTAGTTGTTAGCACATGAAGATATCACCTGGATCCATAGGACAACCAGTGGTTAGAAGATCCTGCCTTTTGGGAGGAAAGGGAGGAAAGATTCTAACTGGGACAGAAACAGATCATTCTTCCTCTATTTCTTCTGGAATTCCATAAGGCAGCTCATGGTATAGCTGTCTGGTTCATGCAATTAAAATGATAATTCTATGAATAGCATCCTTGTAAATTTTCCAATGAAATTATTCCTAGGGCTAAGCAAAGCCTTTGATAATGAAGCTCAAGCTCAGATACTTTGGTCACCTAATGCGAAGAGAGGACTCTTTGGAAAAGACCCTGATGCTGGGAAAGACTGAAGGCCAAAGGAGAAGAGGACGGCAGAGGATGAGTTGGTTAGATAGCATCACTGAAGCAATGAGCATGAAACTGAGCAAACTCAGGGAGGCAGTGAAGGACAGGAAGGCCTGGAGTGATATGGGTCATCGGGTCACGAAGAGTCAGACACAACTTAACAACTGAACAACAACAACAAAGCAAAGCCTAAGGCCAGTCTTAGGCAGCAGATTTTGCAGGCTATGAAAGGGAAGCAACGGTTACTTACTGAACAAGTTATTAATACTGATGATTAATAAGGTCTGATATTTTCAGCTTGGCTGATCTTGGCTATTATATACTTTGATGGGAGGTGGAGGACTAAATATCAGGCTAGCTCAGGCTGTGACTATCCTACTCTGACAATCCCTTTGCCAACTTAGGCTTTTCCTTGAAATGAACATAGATGGAAATTCAGGGATGGGCTTTAGGCAGCGGAGAGCAAGAGTCCTTTCAAGAGGTACAGAGTGCATCATAAACTCCCAAGTATATAGGAAAATGCAGGGGAGAGGCTGGCCCAAAGTTCTTCTCAGATATCATCAGGACCATTTGTAGATAAGAAGATGTTAGCAGTTCAGTTACTTTAGGTGCTTGTCACCTTAGGAAGGTCATGATTTTGATAGATAACGAAGTCACCTACCAACTACAAGAAGCATATGGATAAATAATGCTGTTTCTTTCACTTTTGTTTGTTTATTGGTGCTTTGGAGAATAATCCATGTTAATCAAAAGGTTGGAGAATGTTCCACAAAGCTGGCCTCTTCCCTCAGGCAGTCATTGGCTGGATTTCTCAAATCTTCCACTAAGGAGAAAAGACAAGAGCAGATTCAAGTTGGTTGGTCACTCAAACTGTGGAATAAATAAGTAAATAAATAATGGGAACCCACTTTTGAGAATCCTTTGAAACAAGAGATCTTCTAACTCAGATCTGAAAGTTATATGCAATATGATGATGAACTGGAGAATGGAACTTTTTTCTTGCTGTTCATCCTGAAGTTGTACTGAGCTTTCAAAAGGCTTGATACATTTAGGCTGTGATCTTACCTCTCATGTACTTGAGACTGAGTAAGCCTCACACTAAACTACAGAGAACCTAGTCCAGAGAAGACATACATAGAACTCAATCTTGTTGGCTTTAGCACTGCCCAGCTGAGAGCAGATAAACAAAGTAGACATTTTTATTGGACAAATGTTCCTTCAATGCTTTTTGGTTGCTTTTCTTTCTTTGTTAATTATTTGCTTGTTTCATTAGCAGGAGAAGCTGGCTATCAGAATGCCAGTTTAATTTAATTTCCAAGAATGACCTTATAATACCGTATGGCAGCAGTGCATCATTTCATAGCATTGTTGGAGAAACTGAAATGTGAAAACTACTGATGTTCTTTGATGATGGAAGCATATAAAAGATGTTTATCTGCTCAGTGTGGAGGTTGAAGAAAAACAATCTTGCTGTTGGAAATTAGATCTCATTCCTTGCATCTGAAGTCCCAAAGTAACTATCATTTTCCAGTAGAATCATTGCATTATCTGTCCATGTTTTTTTTATCCAGTTTATTTTCACTATTTTGCTTTTAGTGCATTCTGTTTATAATCTTTTCTCCTGTTTGGATTATTAATGCACAAGTGCTCATGATGGAATGCACAAAAATAATTGAAAAAGATAAATGTTGATTCTCTTGTACAATAGGTACTGACTTTCTGGAGGTTTGGGGTCAAAAGTAAACTCATAAAAATATTCTTTTGGTACCATGATACTTACGAGTGAGTAAAGAGGGACTGAAGACTGATCAAAAAGGGATCTTAAGGTGGACTAGTCAATGAAATCATCAATACTTTGTGCAAATGTTTTGAAATAGGCAAAATAATGTAAATAATTAGGTATGGTCCTGAAAAATAAAACTGGTAAATGGTAGAGAATTCTTCCTTGGGAAGGTAAGAGTAACTTAAGTTTAGAACTTATATTAATGATCCACCTCCCTCTTCCATATTCCTCTATGCTATTCCAAATACTTTTTCATGGAAATATGTATACTTGCAAAAACATTAAAGTTTCTTTCCCCTTGCCTACCTACCTTGCATTTAGAAGAAGAGGTTTAATGAGATATATCTGCATCTTGCAGTTTTCTATCCAAGAACTAGCTAAGGAACAAACTACTCATTACACTTAAACATAAGTAACAAAATCTCGGATTCTTCTTCTGTACCCAAACACGCTTTCAGGTAAGCAATTTGGAGAGGAAGCAGTTTGGCAAGTGACAGAATGGGTAGATTTGTTCTAAACCATCCCCTGCCTGACACTTCTCTATTGCATTGAAGTCATGCTTTCATTGTTTCAATTTGATACTGTGGGATTATATGTTAGAAGTCATCTAAGAAAGCTCTTTCTTGTCAAAGATGGCTTTTCAATTGTAACCAGAATCACAGTTCGACACATCTGAATGGCACCTGGGTGGAGAAATCTGGGGTCCATCTTGGTGTCCTCCAGATGTTTTGAACTGTAATGATGGTTGCCTATGTTGGTTACGGATTATGGGGGTAACAGTCCAACCTATACAGAAGACACTATTGGGGGAAACTGTTTTGGATAGCTAAGATGGGAAGAGCAACTACATAGAAAGATTGGTAAGAGGACTTAATAATGCTCCTTTGAAAAAAAAACCAGGGGATGACTTTTCTCCCAAGAACATTAGAAGACATTTCTGGAGCAGAAAAGGGCTACTTTGACAGTAAGCATGATGTATGGAAGCAGGATTGATTCGTAAACTCCATCTGACAAACACATGATGGAGTGAGGAGGGAAATAGATCCCCCCACAGAGGTGGTTGTCTTCATCAATTAGTTTTCTTTCCTCAAACAGCAGCCAAGACAAATTACATCCTCCCAGCAGTATTTCTAACTGACCCTTTAAGTCCCATTGCCAGGAATGGCAAAAAAGCAGGAGAGCCTGTTTGGTTTGGAAGAAGCTGTTTGGAGGTCACAAATACTATAGTCATCTGTGCTACCTTACCTTCCTGCTTGGCATTGACTCAATTCTTAATTTGCCATTGAGGCCAAGCTGCAAATTATTGAATTAATTAATTAATTAATTAATAATATTAAATGAATAACCCTCTTGTAGTGTTCAACTGAAGCCCCATATCTGTTCCATTCCACAAACTAGGGATGACTAGTCTTTTCCACTGAATTTGGAGCAACAGAGCTGGAAAGGATCAGGAGATCATCTAGTCCATCCCAGTGTTCTGTAGAGGATGCAATGGCAAATCCCTGGCGAATGGCCTCCCTTCTCTGATTAGGGACCGCCAATGGCTTATTTCATACTGATTCCTTTTTTTAAAAAAAGAGCCAAATGTCAACATATTACAGATTCTTAAAAATAAAAAGTACCTTTAAAAATAGTTTCCTTCAAAGATGAGTTTAGCCCCTGGAATTATCCTAAATGGATGGGGTCTGTTCCTTTAAAATGGGATGGAGGGATAAGTCTGAAGGCAGGGGTGGGCCATCTTTTTCTGCTTGAAAGGGAATCTGTTGGAGACCACATAACATGTATGTTATGTATGTGTGTGCTTTTGAGTCCTTCTTGACTCCTGGCAACTGCCTGGATAAGTCCCTGCAGTTTTCTTGGTGAGATTTTTGGAAACAGATTGCCCTTGCCTCCTACTTCCTAGGGATGAGAAAAAGTGACTGGCCCAAGGTCATCCAGCTGGCTTTGTGCCCAAGACAGGACCAGAACTCATGATCTCCCAGTTTCTAGCCTGCCACCTTAAACTGCTCCACCAAACAGTGGATCAAAACCAAGTGGCAGGCAGGGTTAGAATCAAGACTGGATGGAGTGTTTCACTGTCTTTCTGACACCCCAGTTTCTCTTTCTTATTCATGTTGTGACACATTTTTAGCTTTGACACTCCTCTTTTCTTTCCCCCAAGCAATTGACTGTCAAGAAAGGGATGTTCTGCTCTTACCAGAAAACTGTACTTTCGAACTTAAGCCAAGGGAAGTTTTTACCTCAAGGAAATAGTTGCCCATTCTGATTTATGAGGATAAAAATCCCCATTCCCCAATGGCCATTTTATGGACTGCAAAAGAGTCTTGCTCTTCAGCTTCTGTATTTCAAGATGATCCTCAGTCCTCAACACTAACTACTTCTTTCACAAAGTTTGCTGCATGTTAATATAAAAATATTAAATGAATCCAATTCTTTGGCACCAAGACCACATTATTATTGTGGGTTTTTGTTTTTTTTGGGGGGGGGGTAAGTTATGAGCTGATGAGCTTTGTAGAGTGTAAATATACAGCAGTTTGAGCCAAGATCAATGATTTTATGGTTTGGGGCTAGGGGAATTGAACAAAATATGCATTTTACAGGAGATAATGAAGTTAAGATGGTTAGGAGGAAGTAATTGGGAGGCATAAAATTAAAAAAGGTTGAAATAAAAGATCAGAGGGCTTTGAAAGAATTTGACATTTAATAGTAGCATTGTACTTAGATGCTTTTTTATGCCATTCCCCCTTGGAGTTCAAGGGAATAAACATGGATTGGAGTCATACAACACATTAATCCCAGGTTAAGAAACCAAAAATGCTATGATCACATATCATGCAGTGCATGTACTGTATAATGGCTTCCCTGGTCTAGACAACCTGCTAAGACAACAGCTGGATTCCCACAACAACTGAACCCCTTTTTAGCCTGCTGTGTGAAGCCAGCTAGAGGGTTTGGGGCAGCTTCACATTGAGGCATCAACTGGATCCAATCCTGTTTAGTTTCAGGAAGACTAATAAAGCTCTCCTCAAGTCAATACTTTCTTGATGTGCAGCCCCATCACTCTGCACACCACATGGCCAGGGATTAGGGGAATCATGGTCCCACCTAGCTATATGGCACCAGTTTGGGTGTGGGATGGGGTGAGAGATATTTTCCAGGGACAAAGAAAGAAAACATGATATAGAAAATATGGCTAGCTTTTTCTCCTTCTAATTATCAGGAGCCCTTTTTCTCCTTCTGATTGTCAGGAATCCTTTTTTTCAGCTGAGCGTCCCTCTTCTTTGCCTCTCCTTGCAGTCTCAGCCACAGAAATGTAGCAGGCCTAGCTTCAGAATTTCTCTTTTTGCCCTGTGAAAAGGATTGCTGGGTACCGTTGTGCGTGATCCAAATATTTGTTTGTGTGTTTAGCAAATTTATACAGCCGCCCATCTCTTGATCCCTTATCAATCCTATCTATTTTATAATATTTTGCCGCGCCCATCCCTGCCCAAAGGCTGCGCACCCCTGAGAGATGCTCTTAATGTGCTCAACCCACTTCAGTAAATAGAGATATGTTTCATATGCCAAATTGCTCCAGTGCCATTTCCTTTGGAAAAAAAATGAGCAGGGGCTGACAATGTTTTATAATATTGGGGTTTGTCTGGAAAAAAAACACAAGTTAATTTTAGTAGAGCCATGCCATTCTCAGGCTGCGTTTACAGCTGAACACTTTTTTAAAAAAGCCAGCTGCACATTGAAATAGCCGATCCCTGTTAGTCTTCTGGAAAGCCCTTCAAATGTGACTTTTCCAGCAACCTTGGGGATCCCACGGGGAGCCTGCGAGGTGGTTGTACTATGTTAGGTGACTGAGATTCTCCCGTAATCTTGGTTTTGTTTTTTAAAAAAAACCTTTTTATGTTTTATTTCTGTTTCAGTGTTTTAATAATCGTTATATGGTTTTCATTATTATTGTGGTTGTACACCACCCAGAATCATGTTTTGTGAGATTTTATTTATTTATTTATTTATTTATTATCAAACTTGTATGCCACCCATCTCCCCCAACGGGTGACTCTGGGCGGCTCACAATAATAAAAAAGGAAAAACACAAGTCCCTCCAACCATGGATAAATTCTATAAATAATTAAAAAACATATATTAAAAATGCCCTAAAAACTCCTATAATTTTTAGCCCTAAAAACCTGCAAGATGCTGGGGGGGGGGGGGAAACAAACCCATCACCCCACCAGCCATCTCCACAGGTGTGGGCCCCCCTCCGGCCCCCAGGCCTTCTGGCAGAGCCAGGATTTAATCCCTTTCCTGAAGGCCATGAGGGAGGGGGCACACCGGATCTCAGGAGGCAGGATGTTCCATAGGGCGGGAACTGCAGCAGAAAAGGCTCTCTGCCTAGACCCCACCAATCAAAATTCCCTGACCGGTGGGGTCTGCAACCTGCCCGTTCTGCTGGACCGAGTGGGGCGGGCTGAAATGACTGGGGTGAGGCGGTTCCTCAGATAACCTGGTCCTGTGCCATGAAGGGCTTTAGGTGATGACCAACACCTTGAATTGGACCCGGAAACAAACTGGTAACCAATGCAGCTCACTCAACAGCGGTGTTATACGCGCCCTCCTAGGGGCATTGAGAACTGTCCGCGCCGCCACATTCTGCACCAGCTGTAGCTTCCGGATACTCTTCAAGGGTAGCCATGGGTGGCTATATAAATTTGCTAAACACACAAACAAATATTTGGATCACACGCAACTGTACCCAGCAATCCTTTTCATAGGGCAAAAAGAGAAATTCTGAAGCTAGCCCTGCTACCTTTCTGTGGCTGAGTCTGCAAGGAGAGGCAGAGAAGAGGGACGCGCAGCAGAAAAAAAAGGATTCTTGACAATTAGAAGGAGAAAATGTTCTTGACAATCAGAAGGAGAAAAAGCTAGCCTATTTTCTATATCGCGTTTTCTTTCTTTGTCCCTGGAAAATATCTCTCACCCCATCCAAATGACGTTGGGCACCTTCTCCAGTGTTTAAGCTACACTGTGGACTGAAATGTTCCTTTCTTTTGTTTAAATACTGTTAATCTCAGCTGGAACCACTCCATTTCTCAAAGAGCATATAAATGATTTTTGTTGATTTTCTTCCAGGAAAATAGGAGCACTCTTAAAGTAACAACAACAATAACTAAATGCGAGGATGTCGATACCACTCAATAACTTATGCTTTCACTCTTTTGAGAAAGAGACAGCTGTGATGCAGACTGTGATACTGCCTGATGTTCTATGGAAAAGTTAGGATAGCTTTTGAAAAGCCAATACTTTTAAACGGAAGCCTTCCCAATGTTGTGACAATAAAAGCAGATCTTATACGTGACACACATAAAAAAGAGGCTCGGCTCTGATCACATGGTTATGGCCTCCATCTTGATGTTTTTGACCCCTTCCCTGCAGACACCCCTGCTGTTAGACAAGTCTGCTGTCTGAGTCAAAGGTAGTTCTGTTTCTCAAGGCAGATGCAAATCATGAATGTCAGCCCTCCCAGGTAAACCAGACAGGAAACACAACCAGATGAACTAATTCTACTTTATTGTAAGGCTACATGAACAGAATCTTGCAAGTCTGAAAGTCCAAATCTCTTGCCCTCCCTATTTACTGCCTGAGTAATTAGGGCAGGTCTGCCTAGGTTTCTTTCTCTGGCTGTTTCTCTGTTGCGGACTCCTTTCTCTTTCATCTGATCATTCCCTAGGCGGTACCTCTTCTCCCGTCTTCCAAGGTCACCCTCACATTCCATTGCATCAAAAGATGCTTTCCATACAAACAGCTCTTACGTTCAGACCATTGTAGGAGGTAAGTAGTATCAAGGAGTAGCTATCCCTTCAAGGGTCTCCCTGCCTTGGCTTGGCTTGGAAGTTAAGCAGGATTAGGCCTGGTTCAAACTTAGATGGGAGACCAGCAGGGTGTAGCAAGCCTGTAGGCTAAATTGAGAAGTCCCCGAACAATTAAGGGAGTGGGGAGCATTGAAATGCTCTAAAGAAATAACATCCCAGAAGAGAGCATTAGCAAACCACCTCCATGTTACTACCAAAAACCCTACATTGATGTGCTCATGAAGTTCTCAGGAATCAAGCTTGACTGGAAGAGGGCTGTCATCAATTCAGCAAGTCCAGTGAACTCCCCAGTGAGTAGCTGCAGCAAAATTCAAGGCACATTTCTTGAAGTTGCAGGATGCCAATTTTTTGTTAATGCGTTCAATTAATGAAAGGCAAAGGATGGGAATTATTTAAAAGGCCTTATGAGGGCTAAAGGGTGCTCCAAACCAGCCTTGTGAGTGAGTTAACACAGCTAATGACCATTATGTATTTCTACAAAGCCCTGATTTGTTAAAGCATGGTTGGTTGAACAAAATACAATTAGCTGGTTTCACATAGCACATTAAAGCCATAATCCAGCCCTATTCAACACTTTCGAACTGAAAGCCACATGCTTTTTGAGTTGGCCCACTAAGGGCCGCAAGACAAAGACATGGATGGGCCAGGAGAAAAACTAATTTTGATTTGATTTCATAAACATTAATTAAATTAATTAAGTATAATTAATAGTTATTTCCCATAGATTTAATAAGTTTCTCCTTTCTAATTAAAAAATGATACTTTTCTGGCAACTTTGGAAAGGTGTCTATCAGCTTTGGGTCTCCAGCAGAGAACTTCTGCTATCTTGCTACCAAAGTTTACCAACCACAACGATTGGGTCCATACAACAGACCAAGCCAAAATGTAACAATCCACAGGATAGCGTAACAACTATGATCCAAGCAGCAGCTTACAAGTCAAAGAAGTACAGGTAGTTAGTGATAGACAACCAGGCAAAATGATGTCCGTGGGTTCATGAAGAGTCAGAAATGTCTGAACCATATCATGATGAATGAATCAGACGACAGTCTCTGTCACTAAATAAAAATAGATTAGCCAGAATATCAGTCGGGCTACTAAGGGAAATTGGGGCTTTGATCAGAATTGCACTATTTTTCATGGGATGAGAATATGATTTTACATTTTTGCCAGTGTCGCAGGGACAGGTTCGCCAGCTAACATTAAATGAGAAAGCTTGCTATGACAGGCGCACATTTTTCGGGGAACGGATGCAGAAGCAGCTGCTACGCTTCAAGTAATGAAACAATCTGGGAAACAAGTTTGAGAATATGCTTGCATTTGCAATATGGTAGAAATGTTTTGCTCCTTAAATTCAAAACACTGTACGAACAAACAACCACCGTCCACCCTCCCTGGTATTGTACCACTTGGATTTAAAACAACAGAAACAGGGATGGGAGATTCAAGAGAAGGGATTCAAATAAACATGCTCATTCATCTTCAGAACAGTAAGCCACTAAGCATTATCCACTTACCAACACTGGATAATGGTAAGAACACCAAATAAACATTCATTCTGGATTATATTACAGCTCATGAACAGGGCAAAAGCAATGGTCTGAATCAGCAAATGCTGTAAATTAATTGGAACACATTTTTCCCCCAGATGAGAGTGGAGTAATGTTGTCAACAGGCAGCAAGTGTGAAACACAACAGTTCCTCCCTGTAAAGAGTGACATGTGCGGCCTTTATTGCAGGCACTCAGTCATAGTCACTCATCTGCCTCAGTGGTACCATTTGACAAAATGCTTACCCAAAACTATTTTCAATTTCTTAGATGTTTTCTTTCCCTGCAAAGTCTTCTCTTTCTCTGTCTTATTCTCAGATTGCCTGGGGGGTTCTTTCCAATTTCTTTCCACTTGGAGATACTCTTGTAGAAATATCCTTCTGCTACTCAAAGCCCTCTTTTCATCCATTAAATTTCCAGTTCATTTAAACTGTACAAAAGGACTGCTGCATTCCTAGAATGAAACTTTTGGTCTCACTATGTCCATTCTGTGTCAAATCCCATTCAAAGTGTAGAGAGAATGCCACAGTTTCTATGATTGTAGAGTTTTCTGCAGGTGGGGTAGAAGGTTAACCTAGCAAGAATATTCTCCATTGATAGAAAGGTGCTTTCATCCTCCCAAACTACCTTTTGCTAGTCTTTGGCAAACATTTACAATGGTTATGCAAATTGTTCAGAGGAAAATACAGGAGTATTAGAAAGAAGAGACAATTCTGTTCCATAAGAGAGATTGCAAGATCTCTTTCATAACGGATGACTTTATTCTTAAAAATAAATGAATAAATAAGTAAGTCATCCTTTGAAGAGATTTCCAGACTGCTTTTGTTAACCATGAAGAGGGAAGATTGTCTGCTGGTCAGAATGAGGAGAACTCAAATATAGGAAATATGATTTCCATTACCAACCACATTGTTGGATGTTCTTCAGAATGCCACTTAGCTCACAATCTTATAGTTTTTTTTTAATTATAGCAGTTCTAAAAGCTACACTGGGCAGAAAATGCTACAGTTAAATTATTATATATTGGAGGGATATTCTGATGCACTTAGGCTGAGATTTCTCAGAGTCATGAACGCTGTGGAAATTGAGCTTGCTTGATCATGAAGAGTTCCTAACTGTACCGCAATGTAATATGGAGATTCAGCAAAATGTAACATTGCAAGCACTGAATTTTAGAACATGAAGAATTGGCCTCTTTTTCCAAGTATTAGCCAATATTCTATGGCTACTGGGTCTGATAGAATTTCATTGGAATGTTGTGTATCCTTATTGTTTTACTTCTGCAGATCTCATGATTCCCTTGCACATCATGTCAAACAAAAAATGGGCCCCAAATTACACAGACAGACAAAAGGGTGAAAGAATCCATAAGGGTTAAAAGCAAGATAATCTTCTTACATTGTCAAAGCAGAGACAAAATACTAATAAGAATCCAGTCTAAACATCTGGCTGACTGTGTGACCAACCATAATAATAATAACATCAATTTTAAAAGAAAACCTAGATGCATTCTATGGAAAATGTTTTCAACCCCTTTGAAAAGTCTGGGACAGGAATGGGAAACTTATGGTTTTCCAGCTGTAGCAGAACCACAGCTCCCAGAACCCTATCCAGCACAGTCAATGTTGGTGTACTGGAAGTTGAAGCTGATTAATATATTGAAAGTCACGTGGTCTAGGAGAAGGGGAAGGTATTTTTCATACCCAAAAATATCACTGCTAGTGCCAGGTGGGCCTCTTTGGGGAGAGAATCCCACAGCTTAGTGGCCATCCTCAAAAGGCTGCCTCCTTCATTGCTACTTTTCATACTTCAGAAGGAAGGACCATTTGTAGAAAAGTCTCAGTTGTTGATTTTGAACCATGAGGAGATCTGTGTTATGTCTGAGAGAAGCTCTCATTGAAATCAGTTGTGAGGAACCTGGAGTCTTCCAAATGCTGCTGAATTACAATTTTATTATCTTTATTGGAATCTAATGACACGTTCCCCACTGCTGCTTTGTTTATTGGGGTCCTACACTATCCAAGGCCTTCACAGCTAAACAGGAAACCAATTAAAAAATAGGGACAGTAAGAAATAACTGGCAAATATGGTCACAGCATCTTCGATGAGACTGAGGACATTTTTATAAGTAATGTCTAAAAGAGAAAGTGCTTTTCAGCACTACCAAAAACATTTGCGGAGGAGAAATACCACAGTCTTCAGATTTGTTTCAGCTCTATTCTATTAGGACTAATTGAGCTGGAGACATACGAATTTTGCTGAAGTTTGAACGGCTGCCGACAAAATGTCAAATATTCATAAGCAAGCATGAGGTGAAGAATTAGGTCAACTAAGTTGGAAATGCTTCTCTCATTACAGTTTGAAACAAGGGCATAAAATTAGCTTCTGCTCCCTCTGTGCTCATCTATTTGCCTCCTCACAAAATGTCCCTCTGTCCATTTCTCTACAGGAAGTTATTAGACTTCGCAAAGTTTTTTTTTCCTGTTATGATTTTCATCTAAGTTTGTACAATGTATCCACTGAACACCTGGAGAACAGGTGGACTATCTGTCCATCTTGTTCAGACATTGCATGGCTATTTAATCAATAGGAGCCACAAGTCAAGGGATGATTTTCACTTTTAAAAATGACATTACACACAGGCACACACATAATTCTTGCACACACATAATTCCTAAACAGAGGTGTACAACTTTCCTTAGCCCATGGCTGCATTCTATAAAGTAGACACAGGTTGAAGGCAAGAGTGAGGCCAAAATAAAAGCTAAATTTCATTTGATTTATATTCATACTTAAGAAAAATTAAGTAGATATACCTAAGATGATTATTCCCAATCTTTTAATAAATGTCCCCCAGTTATAAAATGTATATAATTTTTGGAGGAGTGTTGGAGAACACCAAATCTTTCGAGGGGCACCTAGGTCTGTGGGCAAGGGAGATACCAAGATTTTCCTCCTTCAAAAGAGGGGTTTTTCTACAGCACAAAACCAAAAGCCTAAAGACTGCAAAACTTCAGAGTGGCGGTTTATCAAATGATTAGGTTTAACTTGCTTGAATTATACCCTTTAGACCATACCAGTATACATCACTGCACTTACGAAAGACATACAATGGTGTACAGAGATAGGCCTCCATCAGAAACATGCAACTGAGGCTGCAATGGAAAATTTGGCATTTACCAAGATGTGAAACAGCTGCAAAGGAACGGCAAAGGAAGTCTGAAGGGAGGCACTGCAGCCCTGCTTTTTTTCTACATCCACAAGGCCAGTAATTAAAGCAAAGCAGCCCATATGCAGACTCAGGCATTTGCCATTTGTCAAAAAAGCTGTGAGCCAACCAAGGTTTTGCAGAACTGGTATGATTGATGAGCCCATTGTAATTGAATTAGTTGAGAGGCATTGACCTTTCTGATGTATCATGCCCTGGAAAGCAAACAACAAACCCAAAGTAATGCTTTTATGAATGTGTTGGGTAAAATGGTCATCAATTGGCTCCTGATAAATAAGACAGAGCACATTTGCAAGAAACAAAGCATAGCACGCACAAGCGAAGGTTCTCCACCTGGGGTTCAAAAAGAAACTCAGACACGGAATTTTTAAAGAAGGTGAACTTTTTCTAGAGGTCTCTGAGTAAAGACTTCAGTAGCTGATGGGCAGTTGATTCTTTCTTAGTTAAATATGGGGAGCGTGGCCCATTTGATTTGGTAGAGTGGAGAATTTCAGTTGTTTTTTAACAATGTAGTTGTGCTGAACTGGACCAAAAATCTAGCTAAACCCACCTGTGCATTTGATGATGTTCTACTTCCTGCACCACATCACAACATTTACCTTTTTAAAATTACTAAATTACATTCACATCATAACACTATATTTGGACCTGTAGTTTAGGATGATCTTGAGATAAGACCAGGCATTGGATACCTGAAAAGTACGCTCTCACATTAAAGACAGAAAAGATTCCTCCATCTAGCAGGATTAGGATGAATGGGGCTGAATTTGCAGGAAAACAGATCTCAGCTAAATATTAGAATATTCACCCTAACTACACAAGCCGTTTGATAGTGGAATGATCGCCTCAGAAAGTAGCAACTCTCCTCCACTGGAAATCTTTAATCTTTAAATCTTAAAGTATCTGCCAGGGCTGTTGTTTCTTGCACGGAATCCAGGGTTGGATTAAATGTCATCCAAGACCTTCCTAGCTTGAAAATTCTAGGATGTTTCTTTTTCCAATGTCTGAAAAAATGTCCCATCTGCTTTCTTTCTCCATACTAGGTTACTATTCAGTCAAAAAACAGGGTCAGTTAGAAAAATGGATACCTAATTTTTCCTTGCATTTGATAGGGATTCTCCCCTTCTCTCACACACACACCGTTTTTGGCTTCTTAGCTGGAATTCAGTGATCAACGCAGCTCACTGAAGAAACTTGACACTTCACAAGAAGGTAGGCCTCCAGAAATCAGCGTTAATTATTTTTCCATGATGGCCTTGCCATATGCTATATTAGTTGAAAAGGAGTCAGTGAGACCCTTCTGTTGTTCAGGTAGCTTTCCTTGGGTGAAAGAAAGTGTACATCAAGAGGTGTTACCTCTTCAAGCAACATACAAAATATAATTAGAGAAAGATGTAATTAAAGGAAATGACAATGGGCGAGCTGTTATTGTTATCAAAGTCTCCATTTTGGTTGCTTGGCAGCCGGGGAAAACATCTCTACTTTGCCATGAGCTAATAAAAGGATTGATCTGACATCCTTTAAGACTGTGTGCTTTTCTTCCTCTTAAGCCACTAGCCAGTCTTGCTCAATGGGATTTATTATCATCTCTAGACTTGCTGTCTCAGGAATGCAAGGCATTGGGTCAGTCATACTGGCATTTAGCTTACTAGATAAAAGCCAAAAGTGCAGATGATTTCAGAAGTATCTCTCCACTATCTATCTATCTATCTATCTATCTTTCTTTCTTTCTTTCTTTCTTTCTTTCTTTCTTTCTTTCTTTCTTTCTTTCTTTCTTTCTTTCCTTCATCTATCTATCTATCTATCTATCTATCTATCTATCTATCTATCTATCTATCTATCTATCTTTAAACACAAGAATACTAATGCAAACTAAAATAGAGTGAAAAAGGAAACAGAAAAAGGGAAAAAATGAAAGGAAAAACTAAAGATGCAAAAAGAAAAAATACCAGAAAAATAGGAAAAAAGGAAAAAAGATATAAAGAAGTGGCTTCCAATCTTCTTTACAGAGTTATAAGTACAATAATAAATTGACCTCTCTCTCCAAAGTTACATTGTGACTCTCTGCTTTCTATAATCTAGCTAATCATCAAAGCCATAAATCATAAGTTCATTTTTTTCTTTTTTACGCAAAAAGTCCATAAGGGGTCCCTCCACCATCTTTCAAAGTTCTCTGACCTGATCTCTGTGCCTTTAATATAGCAGTGTTAAAGCAATCTGGTTCCTTCCCTATTAATTTAGATGATGATTTCCCAAAACTACTTATCATTGCTCATTCTTCTTGAGGTCTCTGGAAATTTTAGTTCAAGGCACCAAGAGGGCACTAAGTTGCCTAATCTTACTTCCATAATTACGTTGCAGGATAGAGGGACTCTGGGACTCCTGCTCCTGCCTGGAGCAGGAATGCCTGCTTTTGGACCTGGGGCAATGAATAAAATACAGGAGTCTGCAAAACAGCAAAGGGCTATTTTATTTTTGCAAAAGTTCAATGAAGTGCCATTGAAGCCCCTGATTCTGAGCTATGGAGCAACTGTGCCATTTCTACACATTCAACTGGTTGAGGTAAGGGCCACCCCTATCTGGACTGCAAAAAAACCAGATGATCACATCTAATCAATCATCAAGGGAGATTACTCTATTGGGTAAAGCACCTCACTGACTCATCTTGGAAATATCAGTCCAATACAATCCCTAGGAGGAGTGATTACATTGGCAGTGAACCCATTCTTCCAGTTTTACATTCTCCCATATTCAAAATATTTGAATCTCACATTCTTTCCATTCTAATTGCAGACTATGCTGAGGTCTTATAAAAAGAAGTAAGCAGAGAACGAATGAAATTATTATCCATTTGTACTAGTCAAATTTACTATCTTGCTGTACTGTAATTCATTTCACAAGGGGCTGCCCTTGAAGATCACCCGGAAACTTCAATTTGTGCAAAGAGCAGCAACTTGCACGCCCACTGGGCAGGCTTAATACTGCCTGTTACTGCAGCTAAACTGGTTACTGATATGTTTCTGGGTGCGATTCAAGGTGCTATGATCACTTATAAAGCCTTATATGGCTCAAGACATGAGTATCTTCGAGACAGTAGATCCCACATAGATTTTGCCCAACTATTGCATCGGCTGTGGCTGTCTATACATATATAAATAAGTAAATAATAGCTATAACTATTTTTAGTTTAGAAATAAGCGTTTCAGTTCTGGACTAAAAACCTGGCTAAAACTACAGGCATTCAAACAGAGATGTTTAAATCCCAAGCCCTGTCCATTCCCCTGGATGGACAGACCTGTCAATTTCCCATATTTTTACATTTGTATTATTGTAAAGATCATGTTCCTTCTATCTGGCTTATTGAGAGATTTGCAAATGTTGGTAAGCTAGTTTGTCTGCCTGCCTTTCTTAAAGGAAGTATATGGATTTCTCTCCCCCATAGTTCTCTGGAGACTTTCAAAAGCAGTAAATGTTGGCACTTTCAAAATACTGCCCAGTACATTTTCCCACCAGGATTATGGTGGGCTAAGTAATAAATGGATGGCAAATATTTGTGGTGGAGGTTGCATTTTCATTAAGACCTAGCTCAACTCAAACCTTGAATATCATTTTTGGATCCCTGATTTCTCTCACTGTCCAAACTTTAGCATCAATTCAGTGGGTATCATTGAGCGATGATGTTTTCCCCCAAAGAACCCTAGGGATTATAATTTGGGACAGTTCTGAGAAATCCCTTAGCTCTCCCCATTCCAGCTATGTTCATATATGCTAACCCATGCCATCTGAAAATTATAGCAAAGATCTTTTTCTGCTAATACTGCTAGGTTCTTGGAACCAGGAAGAGATGACCACATGTTCAGAAACCTTCCACTCAAATCTTTTTTGAAGTCTTCCAGATGTTGTCCTTTAACTTTGAAGAGAATCAACACTCAAGAATCAATATGAGTAGGGTTTTTTTTTTTTTAAGGAGGGGACACATGGGCCCCTAAAGTACTTGGAATAGGTTTACAAGTAAGAAGCACGGTAGACAGGAATGCTAAGGTGATTCCAGGAAGTGGCTATTTTCATAAATAATTTAGAAGGACTTTATGCATTTAATAGGTTTCAGATATTTCTTGTCGACCACCAAGCTTTTTAGAACTACTTAGCTCCATTACAGAGTAAGTTATTATTAAAAAAGAGATCATGGAGAGGGGAAGTTGAATTACTGTTGGATCTCTGGTGTATTTATGTGTGTGTTAAATCAAATTCAATGTTTGTATATTGCTGTCAACCAATAGCATTAGCCACAACCCCAGAAATGGCCAGGAGAATGGCACGGCATTTTATCCAGACCTAGGCTGCAAGCCCATTGCTACAGGGAAAAGAGGAGAATAGACTATGTGTTGCAAATTAATTTAACCTATGACTATATGGCAGTTTAAGGTGCTGTGAGTACAAGGCTCCTTCTAAAAGAGAAAGGAGAAATAGGTTTAACTTGGTACCTTGGAGATTGTCCACCACCACCACCCCTTATAATCCTGTTCCCTAGTATTACTGTGTTTTGCTCTAAGTTGCTGGAGGGAGGGCAAGAAAGAAACTACACCGCCATTAAGCCAACACAGAACAAGAGACATGTTTTTACTCTTCTTCTGATGATGTATAGAGTTTAAGAAAAGATTATTAAAAGGTTTTTAGCTGTAGCAGATAGCATGACGATCGTCACTGTGAGGCAAACAATAGACCAAAACGAAAACAAAAAACAAAAAACAACCCAGAAGTAGAAGGGGGAGTGGCTTCCTAATTACTCCTCCCCTTGCTCTCTTGAGACAAAAACGTCCCCTAGCAACAGTTGAGTTCAGTGTTATCTGTTGAGAGCAGTGGATGATACTGGATAGTTTATACATTCTCCATGATTAAAGACACACGCAGAGAGATCTAGTTTCGTTCCATGAGAACCCAGCAGGTGGATTTATATTGCCTATAATGAATGATGCCGTAATCAATCTGGAGGCAAGGGTATTTATTGTGGGATGATGATGGCAGCCATCAGACAACTAGTGTGATGTTGTAGTTAAGGGATAGGATTAGAACTGGGGAGATAGGAAGGGCTGAAGCTAACGAGATGGACAATGAAGTCAGGCAGCGCCATTGTGGAAAGTTGGAGCAGATGTCAGTCTTCAGATCTCAAGAAAGGATGGATAGAAATCCATTGAGTTTAAAAAGGCTGGAGAAAATGGCCTAGGATTTGAACCCTGGGTCTGACACCAATATGTATATAGGGACTGATTTTTGTGCTCTACAATAAGCCAATTTCTCCATGTATGGTATCTGCAGTAAAAGCTATTGTCTATTCTGCCACATCCTTGGGGCTTCAACAGTTAGCTATTCAGCATAAGATTTCTAGAGAGAAGAGATTATTGCAGGTCCCTTGTGAAATCTAACAAAGAATCAGTTTCAAGTCCATCCTCAGCTATGGAAAGTCATTGGCTGATGTGGGGCCCGTGACTCTTTTTCAACCCGATCTACTTCACAGAGTTGCACTTGTGGGGATAAAATGACAGGAGATCTCCATGCAAGCTACTTTGAGATCATAGTGAAAAGGTAGATATAAACGTAACATGTGGCTTTGGTCCAGCATTGCTTATCATCCTGTCCACAAGAAATGGCAACACTTAGGTTACCAAAAGGGCAACCCCAATCAATTGGTGGCTGGGTGACAGATGATCTTCCCCTTACCTGGCAATCTTCCACTGGTAGAATTAGTCTCAAGTGTTCTTGCAAGGCAATTACTACGGGCACATCAGTTCCCAAAGAGTTATTTGGAAGTTACTGTTTTCCCATGCTGTGATTTGGATAGGGGGAATGCTGGCACTGTATAAAGGATATAAGCTGATTTTCTGATTAATTTTGTGGGTATATTATCCAGGCAAATCCAGTATGTGATAATTGAAAACAGAATGCTGGTAGAAATTAAAATATAGGATTGCTTTGATTCCACAGGCAATGTGCTTTTAGATGATATGGACCTGACCCCAGCCCCCCAAAATGCTGTGTACCAGTTATTATGCTATATGGGTGAATCTGTCAGTTTCATTTTTTCTAGTGTCTCATTTTTTATTCAAATTCAGTTCCTCAAACTTGAGAATATTTTTATTCAAACAGGCACTAAGATCCGTGCATGTTTGGTGCATATTTCTCCAAACCTATGAATGTTGATTTGCAATTTGGCCTAATATACATACTCTCCGCAATCATCTTCTTTAAGAGTATGCATTTGCGTGCATTCTGAACAGCTTAAGTCTTCATTCCTGCGTTGGTTAAGAGATGAGGGAGAAAGAGGGAGAGAAGTTCCTTTCAAATATCAGCTGAACAACATGCTCCTCCCACGTTGACTGTGGGCAGGGATCAGAGATAACATGTGTGGACAAAGCATTCTATCTGCATCAGGGGGACAGTTGGAAATGAACCCCTTCATACTTTTTTGTACTCTAGAACGGAATGGGAATGGCTTTTTCCAGATGTGCTGGAACTGCAGAATTCCCAGCCAACTTCGGGAAGCATCTTGAGAAGCTTCAAGCAGTGGAAAAGCCGAAGAGCAAATCGGATCACAGAAGGTATAGGGCACACGGATTCAATATCCATCCCATGTGCTGCACTAGGAAGCAAACGTAAAACTTGCACTAAGAAATGCACCTTACAAGCAAGCCAAAAAGCAAAACCCAGCATTCTCAGGAAAGCGAGCTTTTTCTCTCCTCTCTGTGTTACCTGCTCAGCCAGAGGATGAGCTCCCACATTATTCATAAATCAAGCTCAGAATCCTCATTTGTTTCTCTCTAGCTCTGGCATCCTGTCTGATACCTTTCATTAATTTGGTGTATTTTTTCATCAGTGCATCTGGTAGGGATGGATTGATTTCTCCCAGGCAGCCTCGGTGCCAAAAAACCTTTAGCTGAACAAGAATTTGTGCCTCTCATCAGTCATTTGCTGCTTGCCACCGCTAGCTCACAAACACAACTTTGTAGGCACAAGACTTGTGTACCCTGGCGGTGAGCGAGCAAGGAAACAAAGAAATAAATTGCTTAATGATATTGATATGCAAGGGGGGGGGGGTTGTTAAAAAGATTTTGCAGAGAACAAGAAGAGTAGCTGATTAAAGGATAAGATAACTTCCATCCACTCTCCTTCATCCAGTCTTTTTATTGTCCAGTGAGTTTGTTCTACTCATGCTACCCTACCTTGAAGACCGCCTGGCAGAAAGGTGGCATAGAGATTCACAATAAATGTCAGGAACATGACCTGAGACCTCAAATGACAATCCTCTGTCAGTAGTTTCTCCCTTCTGCTCCATACTGTATCTCAAGTTAATGTGAATCATGGTACTATGTTGGTCCAGCCATTGTGCTAAGCCATGGTTTGTTTGAACAATGGTTGGTTACACCTGGGTCACCCCTATTATCAAGCATGTGAACAAAATTTGCAGAACATGATGGAAGAACAGGCTACGTCCACACCGAACCATGCCATGGCTTTATAGGATATGCCAACCTAATTAGTGTGAATTGTGCAGTCCCTGCTACAACAACCAATGGTGTGAGGCAGGGATGGTAAATCTGTGTTGAAACCAGAACATTCTGAAGTAGCCATTACGGAGAGGAAATAGCCACTTTGTTGGACTAGGTTCAAGTCCTCTCTTAGCCATGGAAATTCACAGGGGAATTTGGAGCTAGTCACTTTCCCTTGACCCAACCTATAGCATAGGATATGAGAAAAAATCAGAGGAGGGAATGCTATCTACACTACCTTGAGCTCCTGAAAGGAAAACAGGATACCAATGTAACACATAGGTACATACATTCTGAGAGTGGTTCACTCCAACTGCCCTAACCTCCAAGCTACTGTCCTCTACAAATCCCCAAATCCCCCAGATAGTAGGGATTACAAGACTGGCTTCACATGTCAAACTAAATCAATACAAGTCACAGTGGCTGGATTTGCCCAAACCATTAAACCAAAAGCGAACACACAAGGTGGCTTAACGTGTTCCGGGAAAGAAGTTTAGTTTTTAGCATCAGCTACAAACTTGTTGCCATACTGGCTGGGCATTATGGGCATGGTAATCCAGCACATATAGTGGCAGGCTGTGGCAGGCTGTTCTTATCTGACATTTCCCTTTTGCCAGCTGATTTGGACATGGTATCTCTTTGGCCTATTATGCCAGGGTTAGATCTTCTATCAAGAAGACGCATGGCCACTTGGAGCAATGTTCGTTTTACATTCTCTGCTATATTTTCACAACTACGTATGTACAGTAAATCAAGCCAATGGGGAATTAGAAGCAGGGAGTTATCAGTTGCTCCAAAGGAAAAAAGAACGGAAAAATCTAATAAATAGGGAGAAATACAGTGACATACTTATAGGGCTTTGCTCATTTGTCCATAATATGAAGCCCAACGGCTGAGGAAAGCTGATCTACCTTTGATTTCAAGATGGTGCCTCTAAAATCTCGATGAATTAATTTCTCAGCAAATCACTGCTGTTACAAGTTCATTGTGACATTGTGAAATTGCATCTGCATTGTATACTGCTGTCCCATGTTATAAATAGAAAGAGGCTTACATTAGCATTCATTTACCGCACGGGATGATATGAAAAACCAGAGGGTCAGTGCTGAAAAACAGAAGCCTTTTAATCAATTGTCAGATATAATTGCAGTGCAGATAACACCACAAAACTTAGGACTTACAGTGTAAGAACACCATATCTAATCCACTCCTTAGAACCGATTATTAATGTTATTATTACCAGCAATTGTCATTGGGTGTTGTTCATTATTATGAAAATATTGATCATGTAGGCAGATAGTGTGTATCTTGTAGACATTTCAAGAAAAAGCTAGGATTTCAACGTTTCTCTGTGTGACCCACTGGGTTTTGTGAAGTGGAGGGTAGGTCTTGCTCATATAGCCAGTCAACCAAACACAGCGTTCCTGGATTCAAGCAGTTTAAGATTGTGGAAGATTTCAGAATAAAGATCATGGTTGGGTGCTATCTAAACTTGGGCCTATTTCATCCATCACATTATATGCAGTTCATTGGGATTTTGGTTTAGTGTAATTATGAGCCCAACCATGGTGGTTTATGAATCATGCTTGGCATGGTATACCTACCCGGCCAATGGTAGTTTATGTAAAAACTAGGATTAAACAAACCTTGATTTATGATGCACAACCCCATTCTATGAAGATCAGCTCTCACTGGCTCAAGGCCCCATCTTTTTTAACTGTCTCTCAGGGAAGTTCAGTTCTCAACAAATAAAATTATATATGAGCATTCCAAGAATTTTCAGGTTGGATCATTGCCAGTTCAGAGTATTGGTCTGTTCCTGTGGTTAACTGACTCATGGTTCATTGAATTAATCCATCTACCTGGGTTCACATAACATGCTAGCCTAGGTTAAACTGGGGTTGGAGAACTTGGGACTCAGAGTACTGAAAAAAAGCCAGCCATTGTCCTGGCATGTTATGAGAACCGGGTCATGTTAAGCCATGATATGATGTATTTATTTGGACAGATTGTGAACACAAACATTGTCTTTTGTTCACTCAGGTAGGGGTTAGTATGTTCTATGAACTCAGCCACTGAGTGCTAAACTAACCACACTGAGTAAATTATTGGCTGGGTTCATGTAGCTTGGAAGCATAAGCTAGACCACCACATTTTAGGCTAGCATGCTGTGTGAACCCAACCAGGAAGCTACATCAGCTAACTAAATTCTCTCTCTACCAAGAATTGGTATACAATTGTGGTGGGATATAAATGTGGTAAATAAATAGGCCTAATGTCAGAACACAGTTCTCTGCATAGCCTCGGAGAAAGTCCTGCAGGAAAAGAGGGAGGGAATTGGTGATGTTTAGCCCAGAGAAGAAAATCCTTCAAATCCTTGAAGAGTTGTCCTAGGAGATAAGACAAAATGGGGGGGGGGGGGGAGAGGAATTAAAGGAGAATAGTTTTTCTCCCCCCTTTCCTTTAAGAAACCATAACTAGGAAAAAAAGAAATGGTACAAGCTGCATAAAATTGAGTAAGAATTTTCAAAGTAACATTACATTAATACTGCATATGAAGGTGATCTTATATCAGTTTTGACTTTAGAACCATTATTAAAATCAATATTCAGTAATTAACAAAAGCAGCCAATATGATAAAAAACATCAGTCAGAATAAATTAGAAGTTTCTATCTGATCTGAGAAAGTCTGTCCTTATTATAACAAATCAAACAAACATTTGCCAGAAATCAAATATTTTAAAGCCTATGTCAAAAGAAACCCAGCTTTGGATGTGGTTCAAGTTCATGTGCAGAATTATAATCCACAAATTATTTCCAGGTTATATTACATTCAGTATAAGACTTCTTTAAAAAAACATGAGGTTATTGTTGATATGGATCCAAACTCCCATAGCTTAGTCTGCCATTCTGCTCAAGAAAGAGTTATGTGTAATTTCCAGTAAGAAGCATAAAATGTTCTAGCAGCTGTTATATACAAATGTGATTCCACATATTTCTGTAGGAATATAAGGCTCAATTAAGGCTCAACAAATGAACAAAAAGAGCTAGCAAGAAAGGAAAGCCTATATTTAAATTTTATTTTATTCTATGATGAATAATCTTCCAGAATTGTTGAGCTTTATAACACTGCCATCAAGTGTGAATAATCCAGTCTGCTCATTGCATTTTCCACAATTTCTTGAATATGAAATCAACACCGGAATAATACACCAATGACAACCTGCAAGACCCCCTCCAAACTGAACAATTCAGTTCACACGTGCACTAACTTAGCATGTGATTTGTTTGGCTTTGACTAAACATGATGCCTAAACCCAGACATTGTGAATAGCAAATCAGTACTGTATTAAAAAAAGAAAACTTGGTTTGTCCTTTATCTTAACTAGATTTTCAGCTTGCTTTTCTTTCCCATTCTCTCTCTTCCCATCTTCATGCTTTTAGGATACGGATAATGGCTTTGATGCTTAATTTACTGATTCAGTACCACTTTTTATCCTCCTGCCTCTCACCCTCTCCCCATTTCTAGAGAAAGCAAGAAGCACGTTGTCAGAACAATTTTTGCTTCATAACATACTCGGTTCAGCCCTTACAATATCCCTGCAAGAGAAGCTGCCATTAAATGCAAATTCTCCCATCTTGAAGACCGGGGAGAGGTAAGAGAGGGAGAAAAAGGGTGACGGTGAGATTAGGATGAACTCAATTAAAACGAATGCTTCCTCCTGTCGTTCTTCTCTGCGCTGGTTTAGGATCTGACAGGGCTCCCCAGCTTGCCGTTGGGAGGAGGGAGAAAGGAGGCATCGAATCCGAGGTAGAGGAATTACATCCTTCCAAATTAATTCGCAGCAGTTTCAACTTGCGCGGCTTTAGGATCGGACCCCTAGAGGGCTATTTTATCCGTTCTTGCAAACTGGGGAGACGGAGAGGAAGACAGGAACAAAAGGAGGCGCCGAGGGAGAGGAATTACATCGACTGACGGAATCGGTCATTCGGCAGCTCCCACTTGCGCGGCTTTAGGATCGAAATATACAAGGCTCCCCGCCCCCGGGGCTCGGCCGCCCGGCTTTGGAGAGACCTGCCCCGTTCTCTCCACCCCAAAGCCCAGCTCGGCCAATGATTGACGAGCAGGCGCTCCGGAGGGGAGCGGGAGATGGGAAGGGGCCTTGGGAGCGGGAGCGCGCGCCGCCGTGCGCGCGCTCGCGGGAGCCTGGCTGTGTTTGCTTCCCAGCCTGGGCAGAGGAGCGTCCCTCGCTCTCCCGTCGCCTCGACCGAGGAGGGTCCGGAGCCGAGCCGCTGGCGTCTTCGTGCCCCCAAGGGACGCTCCCGAAGGAAGGCGAGGGGCCGAGCAGCTGGATAGGCGCAAACCACCACCAGCGATCCCCGCAGTGTGCTTTGTTGGCGGACTTGACCATCCCGTTGGCATCTCTTTTCCTTCCCGCTGCTGGCCCGGCGGCTCCTCACTCCGCCGCCCTTTCCTTCTCCTTCTTCCTCCCTCCTCTCTTTTCCTTGCAAATCAAATCTTGGCGCCATGGGGAGACGGTACTGGGAGATCGTTTTCTTCTGCTTTCTCTTCTTCCTCCTGGCAAAGTCCCGGCTGCAGGATAAGCAGTGGCGGGAGAAGAGTCTGACGTGAGGGTCAAGTGGAAGCCGAAATAAGCCCGCAAAACAAAAACAACCCCCCCCCAAACCCCAAATCTGCAGGCTCTCTTCATTTCTTCCCTGCTCCTTCAAGGGGAAGTTGGAGGTAAGAGGGAGTCGGCAGGACGGAGTTAGGGTCGGCCCGATCGGCGTTGGCTTTTCCATCAAAGGGGTCTAGAGACGGTCCTTCCCGGAGAGTCTTTGCAAAGGGGGAGAAAATGGGAGGCCCGCTGGGAAAGGCAACTCTAGGGGAAAGAGTCATCTTCTTCTAGAAGGTCCCTTTAAGTAGTTAAGAGAATTGGGCCAGGTGGGGGGAGAAGCTGTGGAGAATGAAGTTCTCCTCCAGGTTTGTCCCAGCAGGACATGGATTCTGGTTTTTATCCTTCAGCCTATCCAGTGGAGCAACTCTCTTGATTTCCCAAAGCGCAGCCAGATACTTGGGCAGCAGCTTGGTGGAGGGCACAGCTTGAGGAAGGCTGAAGCCACCAGCCTGGTTTTATATGAATGAAACTGGAAGTGGAGGGCAAAAGGCATAGCTGTAAATTGTGGTGGAGGTGGGAAGTCCTATCTTGCCTTGCCAACCTCTATTTTTTCCCTGTCTTGATTTCTTACCACCCAGAAGCACTTGATTTGGCTTCCACCTTCTCTTCCTTGTTTCCTTGATCCTTCAGATAGGCAAGCTGGGTGGAACAAATTGATTGCCATGGAGAGAGTTTGGGGTCTGCTTGTACCCATGTAGCCCCCATGGGGATGAGTGATAAATTGATGGCTCAGAACTAGAAGTCCTCTTATAGTCTGCTGTTTTTTTGCTTTTGCTTTTTGGACAATAGATAGAGGGGTGTGTGTGTGTGTGTGGTAGCTCTTCAGTGAAAATTTGGAAAAGACAGAGCCAAGAGCAAGCGGAAAGAATCGAATTGGCAGGCCAAGCTGCTCAATTTTTTTTTTTTTTAAACTGTTGGATGGAATACATGATTCTGACAAAGTCATCTGTTTGTTTTGCTCTATAAAAGAGAAACATAGCAGGAGGCATCTGAGACGGAGTGAAATATTTGGTATCATTAGTCCAATGTGCTTAAGTTCTTTTGCATTTGTTGCATGCTAAAGGTCCTCCATTTTTATTAACAATGTGGGCATGTTTTAAGGTCTGGACCTGCAAACCCTTCTGTTGTGAAGCTGTGTATTCCCCCCCCCCCCCCCCGCCAGTGATTTTGGATGGATAGTTGTAAGCATGTGTGCTGCAGTCATAAATCTGGACGTATTTTCCTTTTTGCCATTATAGTTTTGGGTTCCTTCTTCCCACCCAATATCTCCCTTCCTCACACACACTTACCTGATGCTCTGATTGCATAATAATCATTATCCAAGATATGTACTAAAAGTGGTGATTTGCAAGGGGAAATATTATGGCAAACAATGAATGCCTTTGAAACTTGGCCAAAAGTCAGCAGTGAGGCAATATGGTCTAGGTGGAAAACAGTTCATTTTCCTTGGAAGTTGGATATCCAGGCATGCAGCTGGTGTGTAGTAAGACATATCAATCTGGCCCAACCTTCTGCTTCTGGAAAGCTAGGTCTAGGCTGAGTTTATTAGTCATACACTCCAAACTGAAGAAGCAACTTCTGCCACCAGCCCTTCCCCACATCCCGTGAATCAACCTTGGGATTTGGGTTGTTGCTTGGAGAACTACAGGAGAAGACATGTTGTCTGTGCAAAAATTGCTTCCTGAGGTTTTTTTTTTTTTCCCCACCCTTAAATGCAGGGAATGCAGGCTTGCAGTAAACGCTTGACTTGAGCTGATGAGTAAGCCCCTAGCAAATTGTATTGCGCCCCCTCCCTTCTGTTCCCCATTGGCTTGAGAAGAGTGAATAAAAATCACATTAAAAAGGCTGCCAGCAGAAGATCTTGTACCTGCCCTGGGATTTACAGAAATGCTGAGATTCAAAACCAATAGCCAAGTATCTGTGCCATTTGAAACATACTGGTAGGAACCGAAACTCAGTTTCTCTCCATTCCTGTCTTGGAAAGCCTATAAGACTGGAGGAGGAGAAGGAGGAGTCCTTAGAATAACTGGTTTGGGTGCTGTACAACCCTCCCCCCAAATGTTGTCTGCCTTCTGCCTGATCCACAAAAATGGAGGGGGGTGTATACCTTTTAATCTGAACGGTGTATTTATTTTCCTCCTCCTTCCCCCATCTCCAGACCTGCAAAGGAAAGCATGTTTATCTGAGAACTGGCTTTGAGCCCCATTCTAGGAACGAGCGTGCTCTCATTTTCATATCAGTTTTCGTGGAACATTTTTGAGCCGAGATGCATAAGCTGCTTTAATTGCCTTGGGGAGAATGGCAGAAGGACAGAACCTCCTTCTTATTGCTGAAAAGGCTAATAGGACTACTGTACATGTGTGGTCAGAGCCCTGGAGCATTCAGGATTGTTAGCTGAAACATACACAGCTAACAGTGTAATATACAGATGTGGTGGGGAGGAGAGAATGTAAACAGTAAGGCAGAAAGGTACAGTGAAATGGCAGCCTCATCACTACTGCTTATATTGTTTCCTTCCTGCATACCTGTATATCTGTGTGTTTCTAACAGGAGACCTCTTATGGGTGGACGTAGCAGGCGATGGCCCTCAAAAGAATTCACAATTAGCCCGCTAAGTTGAATTCTGTGTACATTTGGGGAGTGTATGTGTTGTGAGCATTGCTTCTGAGCAAGCATGTTTAAAACTGCACCGCTCATCTTTGGACTATTGTAACCCCAACAAGGACAACAAATACAGTTTCAATCATGTCCAATAAGGATGGATAGCGAGCTAATCTTCTTGTCCCCCTCCCCCCAGGAAAAAAAACCCGTTCAGCCATTAGTTGAAAGATGCTGATTGATTGTAGCATTAGTAGTAGCAATATCAGTAGTAAATTACACATCTAAGAAAACTAGGGCCTTTCCTTTGAAAAATGAGAGGGGGATGTTATTCGGCAACAAAACCTGATAGTGTATGTATACGTGTACACGTATGGTGAAGCTGCTTTTTCACATATATGTCAGCTGGCAATTCTACAATGTCTGAATAGAAGTAATGTTTGTTAAGTTCAAATAGGGCTTACTCTCAGGTAAGAGATTAAGGAATTGTAGGCTTAGAGGACCAGATCTGAAATATGACTGTCCCAACATGTTTGGTTCAAATTGGTACCAAATCTTTATATGAGCTGTTTCTCTGTTGTGCATAACCCCAGACGTAGTTTGTTCTTTGTAGCTCTGGAATTCTGCAATTGTTCTTTCAATAAATCCTTAATTCTGTAGTTGGGATGTATTATGCATATTGACTAAATAGTGCTTCATCTGTAGATAATCAGTTTTGGAAAGGGAGTGAGATCATTTTCTGTTTCTTTTCTCTTTCAAAGAGTAACTGTGCAAGCAAATTAACTTTATTGTGAAGAAATATATAATCTTGCACAGTAAAGTATAGTGATTAATACTGGAGCCTGCTAAGGTAGGATTACCAGATCTGGGCTGCATAAATTGAGACAATTCCTAGATGGCAGCAAAGGGGTGGCTTTCTGTGTCAGTTCCCTGCCATCTAGTGGTTTGGATTTTTGCAGCTCAGTTGTGATAGCAAGGTGGCTTGGGAATTGATTGATTGATTGATTTCCTGGTGGGGAATCTGGGGCATAATCAACAGGACGTATTAGAGGTCTTCAAATGATCAACTGGTAGCTTGGTAGCATCCAATGGTTTTTTGGCCCAGTAGGCAGATTAGAAGTAATTTGAGAAAGTAATGGACCCTCTCACACAATGGCTCCCATAACAAACTGTGCCAGTTAACAAAACAACCATTTGCCAGAAGGCAAATTGATGACGTTGAGCTCCACCACCTGGAAAAGGTTGCCATTCTTAAGTTTTGCCCCATTGTGGATGACCTTGAGCGAAGAAGATACCTTGCTGTGGCCTTGCTAGCCGCCATACTCAAAGAACTCTTTAAATATAAATGATGTAGTATTCTTTTTGAAGATAAGAGCTAGCCTTGTGAGTTGTGTGTACAACTACATTCTGGGAGATAGATAGATAGATAGATAGATAGATAGATAGATAGATAGATAGATAGATCTCCAAACACTTGAGAAGAAATATAGAACATGTTAAATCATGTTATGATTGGATTGTCTAATCATCCTTCAGGACCCCTTCATGCTAAAAGACAAACTTTGAGTAGTTTGGAAGATGTAGTTTTCCTACCTGCAACTCTCTCTCTCATCACCAGCTACTTGTAGATCATTGAGATGGAATGCTGAAATATAAGTATCTTGTTTGCATGTTGTACTAACCCACAGTATTGTTTAACCATGTTTTACTGGATATAAATGGTTGCAGTCATGCAACATGTAAAATGAAGAAGGGACAACTTCTGTGAGAGTTAGGGACAGTAGCTCTTTTCCCCCTTACCAATTTTAGGCCATTCGGGGGGTGGGGGTAGGATTTGGGGGATTAAGGGTGGTAGAAATTTGAGTAGTTTGCCTCCCATAGATTTCTGCTCCTTTTTCTTTGGAAGAAAACGGAAACAAAATTGTACTGCTAACGTTCAATTATTGGGTACCAAATTTGGATGATGCAATCTCAGAGTGCAGGAGAGCTCTCTGCTTAACCATGTTTTACTGCATAAACTATAACTGACTGGATTCCCACAGCCATTAAATCACCACCCATTGTTTAGAAGCCACAGATGGCTGGTGTCACACAAACCCTGGTTTAGTGTGGGAGTGGGAATCTGGCCCTTCTGAAAGAGAAAGGAGGAAACATTATTCTGATGATGTGCTTTCTATGGTCTCATTGCTCCCCAATGCATATGCTAGTAGTTCATGTAGCTTGCCAAAAGCCACCATGTTTTTATTTAAAATTTGTGTCAGAGTTCAAATGTCATCTGCCACCGACTTCCACACATGATAATCAGACAGGAAACTAAAGCCAAGCAGAAGTCACTGGCAGACAGTGTGGGAACTCTAAAACAAATGAATGGGATGCAGGACTGAGGAGAGTCCCAGAAAGAGTCATGGTGTGGAAGAGGAGCTTCCATGTTTACAGTGAGCATAGGCATCTGGAACAAGCCATGATGATGTCACATGTATTATGTCATCATGTGATTGATGCAATTCATTTCAGTTGTGTGATGATATCATGAAGAACACAACATTTCTTCCCCCCTCTACTGATGTCTTTGGCCATAGATCAAGTTCACAATAAACCATAAGCCAGTTCAGTGTGTAATTACTTATTTTTAAAAAGTGTTCTGCTTTCTATATAAATATGTGGCTTGTGATAAATACTGTGTTGTTTTGTTTTCTGTTATGAATTGGTATAGAACTGGAGCAAAACTTTCATGGTAAACTGCAACACTTCATATCTACCATGGAGGCCCATCAGGATTCTTCTGTGTTCCTGGTGAACATCTTGGAAGAACTGGATACGAAGCAAAACACAGTTTCCTATCAGGACCTTTGCAAATCATTATGTGCTCGGTTTGACTTGTCCCAGCTGGCCAAACTAAGGAGTGTGCTTTTCTATACTGCCTGCCTGGATCCCAATTTCCCCGCTACTTTGTTCAAGGACAAAATGAGATGCAATGTCAACAATCAGCAGTCAAAGAAGATCATGGTAGCAGCCGATATTGTGACAATCTTCAACCTCATACAGATGAATGGGGGCATGGCCAAGGAAAAGCTTCCCATTGCCCGAGAGAAAGGAAGAAAGAAAGAGTCCCTGGACTCCTGCCGATCTGACACTGAGGTGTGCAATATGGTGGACTGTGTGCTTAACTGTGAATTGCAAGATGGAGAATTTAGCAGGGGCTATTCCAGCAAGAGGGCTTCCAAATGTAGAAAGGGGGATTGCAAAGACTGTCCTCCATTTGTACCTGCTTCAGAGATGAACATTTTGCTTGGGGTCAATAAAGATATGAAAGGCCGAACAGCTTCTCTTGATCGGTTGCAGGCCCTGGCAACCTATACCATTGCCAATTCTCCCCCCTGTGAAATGCAGAGTACTTACTTCCCCATGAACATTGAAACCGAGTCCATCTCAGACCAGGACTCATTGCCTCTCAGCACGAGCATGAAGGAAACGTTCATTTCGAATGACGAGCCCCTTGTGATGCAGTCATGTGTGCAGAAGCGCAACATCTTCAAGGAAGACTTCCATAACCTCATCACCATTTCACCCAGCTTGATGTCACCCACAGGCAAAGTGGATGATGAGCTTGGGGAACCCCCAAGCCAAAAAGAGACCTCCAAGCAGGCATTCTTCAACCACAGCTTTGAAATGCCCTACAGCACTCAATATTTAAACCCAATTTATTCTCCTGTTCCAGATAAGAGACGAGCCAAGCATGAAAGCTTAGATGATCTCCAAGCTTCTACTTATTTTGGCCCAACAACTATTCTTGGGCCACAAGAGACGAAACGATGGTTGGGAAAGCCCAGCAAAGCAGCTCCATGGCCAGTCAAGAGTTGGAGTTTGAACACAGAGGAAGTACCTGATTTTGAAAGATCTTTTTTTAACAGGAAACAGCCCGAAGAGAAGGTGCAATACCAGAGTTCAAAGAGCCAGCCAGCCAATTTTCCAGCTTCTGAGAGGCATCAACAGTATCTCAGCCCTAAAGAACAGCAATCCATGATGCAGCCCAACTATGGGGTCAAACAAAATGGGCATAAATCCAAAGATATCCCCTCCATCTTAGAAGTGGACAAACATGAACCCATCAAAAAATTTAAAGACAAAAGTATTAATTGCACTTCTGTTCAGCTTCAAAGCATTGATAAAACCAATAGTGTTGGGACACAGACAGATCGGCCAGGGCTGGAACACAGAAAATTCAAGGAGATGGCCCACCCAAACCAAAGTAAGTATGGTGAGCGACATTCTTTGAAGCAATCAGATGATGACTCCGAAATTGTCAGTGACGACATTAGTGATATTTTCAGGTTTCTGGATGATATGAGCATCTGTGGGTCTACAGGAGTAATACAATCTTCTTGTTATAACAGCACTGGCTCACTTTCTCAAATCCACAAATCTGACTGTGAAAGCTCCCCTGAACACCATTTAGCTAAAATTTCCAATGGAAATGCTGGTAACAACCTAGACAAAGCATCTCGGTTGGAGATCAGCAGCACGGATGATGAGCTGAAAACCAGTGTCTGCAAACTAGTTCTAAGGATTGGGGAAATCGAAAAGAAACTGGAATCTCTCTCAAGTGTCAGGGATGAAATTTCACAGGTCCTGGGGAAGCTAAACAAATTAGATCAAAAGATCCAGCAGCCAGAGAATGTGAGTGTCCAGCTTGATCTTAATTCCTTGACGAGCGAGATACCATCAGAAGAAAGCACCTCCCCCAGGATTTTTTCATGTCACAATTCCTCACATGGGGGAAAATTGGAGAACAATCCAGACTGGTGCTGCTCTGATGCCAGTGGCAGTAACAGTGAAAGCCTTCGTGTCAAAGCCTTGAAAAAGAGCTTATTCACCAGGAGATCCTCAAGATCTTTAACGGAGGAAAATAGTGCCACTGAATCTAAGATTGCAAGTATTTCCAACTCTCCTAGAGACTGGCGAGCAATCACCTATACCAACCAAGCTGGCATCACAGAGGAAGAGATGAAAGAGCGAGGTGGGAGTGAAAACAAAGACTGGCACAGGAAATCCAAAGAGGTAATTCCTTTTTGTTTCCAATTCAGTCAGTAACATTTTAATGTTTCTGCATAGATGTGCAGTTGAGGTGTTCACAGAAGCTCACCTGTTCACAATGGTTATCCTATCATTAGGATCATTGTAATAAAATATTCAAGGTCTTCCTTGTCCATTTTCCACCAGCCCTATAGCAATATCTAAAGATGGACAACTTTTCTGTGGCCACAGCCTACACTTTAATTGTGTAAAAAATTTCACTTGTCAAGGGACATAGGAGATATGGCCAATGATGAGAAGATACCAACCAGAGTATGTTCATCTGTTTTTTGCTGAGAGAGAATTGAACACAAAATAAGTGTGCTAAGGCTAACAGAAGATTATTCTGCCTATTTTCATTGTTATTTTCCAAACCTGTGGGTCCAAAGCCATTGTTTTGCTGCCAGGTTTTGGGGTGGGGGTATTGAGTTGGAGGATTTGCATTTATTCCATGGTCCACAGGTTGATAGCCTCTTATCTAGTGTGCAGAGAATGATGCATCTTAATTGAGATGCACTGATCATATTACTGGAGATTGGTCAGCCCCAACATGCCTCTCTAGAAATTTATTATTGGACATTTTCCTCCTGACTGGTATGGGATAAAAAAAAAAAAAGATAGCATTGGTGTTTAGGACATCTGTTTTGGGATACATATGAGAAATGCCCATCAGAAGGAGGAGTAACAATGATAGGTTTCATGACCTGACTAGGTTTAAATTTCTGAAGACATTCAAGGTCTTGCATGGAATTCACTAAATCTCCCCTCTAGGTTGCTTTGAAACCTGGCCAATCATCATCAGGTTTTTAAAAAAATCTTTTAAATTAAGTATTTCCTACCAAATGTTACATGCTTATTATACTGTGCCTGTATACAGGTTTTTCTCCCTCCACCATTTTGTAGTGTAGGTTATTTTAAAAAATCATGTTTTGTATCTAAGCCATTGTGGAAGCCATGATTCTTTTGAGCATGGTTGGTTAGGATCCACATTGTACCAGAAGATGAGTTTGATATTTCAGTCTTGTGCTTTTCAAGATAATGTGGTTACTCCTTTTATTATTATGTCTGTTTAATGAGCAGACTTTTAAAAAATGATTAAAAACAAATGAAAGCTTGGGTATAATATGTGTTTGTGTGTGCCTTTGAGTCAGTCTTGACTCCTGGTGACTGCCTGGACTAGTCCCTGCAGTTTTCTTGGCAAGGTTTTTCAGAAGTGGTTTTCCATTGCCTCCTTCCAAGGGCTGAGAGAGAGTGACAGGCCCAAGGTCAGCCAGCTGGCTTCGTGCCTATGGCAGGACTAGAACTCATAGTTTTCCACTTTCTAGCCTGATGCCTTAACCACTACGCCAAACTGGCTCGCTTTGGGTATAAATGGCTATGTTTAAGAAATATGAAAAAGTCTGAAAGCATATGTGAGATCTCCTTTGCACTGGCAAGGGTTCCCCTTACTGCTGAACCCTACAGAGCAAAGCATACATGTTTACATTGTTCTCTGATCAGAATCCACTTTTGGCCTTCTAAGGATGCCCACACAACTTTCAAACCTTGTTGCAGGCCGACCGGCAGTATGAAATCCCTCAGCCACATCGCCATTCCAAACCACCCAAAGACGGTTTCCTGATAGAGCAAGTCTTTAGCCCTCACCCTTATCCAGCATCACTCAAATCGCATATGAAGACCAACCCTCTTTACACAGACATGCGCCTGACAGAGCTGGCTGAAGTGAAACGAGTACAACCTTCGTGGACTGTTGAGGAATACACGAGGAATTCAGGCGAGAAAGGGAAGCTAGCTGCTTTGGATCTACAGGTGAGATGTTTCTTTTCTCTTACTGGGAATCCATGTCTGCCTAGGCAGATCCTACTGAAAAGACAGGACACCTGATGGATAAACAATCTAAGGCTGTGTATTAATTTTTTGTAATCATTTTGAACAAGATTACCTATTGCTGTGGTACTAGCAGATGTCACCCAGCGCAGTAGGGTTGACCAAACGAAGCAATAATACTATTCTATGCTGCATTAGTCAGGACCCACTTCAGAGCCATCCACTTTAAGAAGGATTCACACAGACAGAAACAGGTTCAGAGGAGGACAATAAGGATGATCGCTGGAGTGGAAGTTAAATCTGATGAAGAGAGTCAGAAAAAAATGAAATGTTTAGCCTTCAGTGATACTATGAAGTATCATAGGTGATACTATGGCCCTCTTCAAGTATCAAAGGGGTGTCACACAGAAGAAGGCTAGAGTCTCTTCTGTCATCCTAGAAGAATGGTCTTGTTATGGCTGTTACAAAAAGGCAAATTCCAGCCAGAAAGAGTAAGAGCAGATAAGACCATAGAATCAATATCCAACAGAGGTGGCAAACTCCTTTTCACTGGATGCATTCAACAGAAGTGGGAGAAGCATCTTTTTTTTGATGGGTGTGTGTGCTTTGATTTGGATTTCTCCACTGAGCACGAAATTGGACTGCATAGCCTTGGTGGCCCCTTCCAACTCTGATCTTATGGAAGAAAGTCACCCATTGCTTATTAAATATGACAGATATTTATTTCTTAGCTTTTTTATAATTTTGCCCCCCCCTAATTTTTTAAACCTAAATGTGGCCCATGTGTTGGTCTTGGCTCTACCCACTTGGTGAATAACCATAAGAGCCAGACCCAGATTTCAGGATGCAGAGCCCTGATGGGCCCTGGTGGTGGTAGGTCCCAGTATACCTTTCCCACAATGCCTAGCTTAAATGTGGCCTTGCTCTTGGGCATTGTGGGGATTTAAAATGGCTACTCTTAGCCACCTGGCCCTCTAAGGACTACCTAAGCATTCCATGGGCCAAGGCCAGGCCTTGCAACCATCTACAGCTGATGAACTGGATTGAATTTGGTAGGTCGCCAGTTGTACAGGTTTGCAGTCATCCCAAATTCCAAAGGGATTTTATTTGAAACTGCAGTTGCCTGCCTTCTGATGCCCCTCTAGACAAGATACTTCTTGCAGCTTCTGTTGCCAGGTGTCAAGATTCAGAATTAATCAGCCATTTGGAGCCCCAACAGACTTGAGTGGTAGAAAGGTTCAGTCACAAGGTGTTGCTATGATTTGACTCAAGGGCATCTTGTCATCTGTTTTTAGTAAGGCTGCCAAATTAAAAGCAGGAAGCATTGCAACAAGGGAATGTGAGATTGTAGCTTTATAATGAGTTTGCCTGCCTGCCTTGGCAAATTTGGGAGCAGGGGAGTCAAGGGAACTGTCATGGGAGAGCTACCTACCTCTGTGCCTGCAGACCCAGTCTGAGCTTTTGTTTTTATTTTGAATAAATCAGAAAGCTTTCAAATATAATAGTTTTTCTCTCCATCCCATTAACTGTCACCCTTCTCTCGGGACTGGCCCAAGATGCTGCTATCAAAATCACAATGAATAGCATAGCGAGGCAACCCACAACCCCCTTTTGTGAACCATTGACTTTCCCAGAGTCCTGCCCATTTGGGGCTGAAAATTAAATGATATAGGCATGGCACGCTTCTTATAGATGTATCTTTAAAGGAAAACTAAACCTAACGTTTAATATTTAATTTAAAATTAAAATTAAACCAAATCTTAAAAATTGAGGACAAATAAGATCATGCTGCCCTCAAATGCATATCAGATTCATCGTAACTGAATTAATTAATTTTTGTTTTATTTGAATGATATCCATACTATAAACTGCTGGGAGTCTTTGGAAACAGGGCCAGATAAATTGTGGCAAGATAGATAGACAGATCTCCATTCCCTCTGGTGGCTTTATTAGATCACAAAGCTTTGATTACCAAAACACAAAAAGATCATGCAGAATAATTATTTCCACTTTTTAGGGCTTTGAAGACCTATTTTTCCCCAGGCACCAAGCCAGGATGCTCTCTTAGCCTACATGTATACTTTGGAGTTAATTGTCCCTGGTGCTGTGTGTTTTTATTGATATCTTATTTTGAATTTTGAGATTTTAAACCCTAGGTGAGCTGTCCAGAGTTGCTTGGCAAGTGGATGGCTTTAAAAATTAAATTATCCTATTTTTTCCCCTATCTGTTCTCAGTCCATCTGGTGAAAATGAATGTGTTTTTATATTTCTTTCAGAAAAGAGGAAAAGATTCTGAATTTGGGATACTGTGTGATATCCTTCCACTTATTTAGTGGCAAGGGGGCCAGAGATGTGTATGTGAAGGTCTAGTCTTTTATAAATGTTGTTTATTTAATACATGTATAAGCCACCTCAACTGCCAAAGCAACTGTAGATGACATACCATAAATTCATACATTTTAGAAGCAAAAGAAAAGAAAAACAATAAACAGGTAACAAAACAAAATTACACATTGGGCAAAGAACATAAATGCAAAAAGAATTAAAGTATCTGATATCAGATGTGGGGTTATGGACCACTCTTTTAATTTTATTTATTTATTTATTTATTTATTAAATTTATATGCCACCCATCTCCCCCAGAGGGTGACTCTGGGTGGCTCACAATGAAAAACAAACATTAAAAACAGTAAAAATATAAATATCCATATTAAATTAGGTAACAAATAATATTATATAAAAGATTGCATACATAAAGAGACTATAAAATTCAAGATGACGGGGGGAGGGGGCGGAATCAATTACCCCATGAGCCAAGTCCAACAGTGCGAGCCCCCATCAGGCCCCCAGGTCATCTGGCATAGCCAAGATTTCACACTCTTCCTGAAGGCCATAGGGGTGGGGGCGCACTGCACCTCAGGTGGAAGGTTGTTCCACAGGGCGGGGGCCATGGCAGAAAAGGCCCTCTTTTATTAGATAATCCTCTCTCTAGCAGCTTACAGCCTCCCTGGCTACCACTTCTGGTCAGCATTAAGAAAGCAGGTGGGATTTCCTCCCCTTGGGCCTTTTTCAGAGTAGGAGAAGCCAAGGAAGTTTCAGATGGAAAGATATAATGGAAAACCTCACCAGGAACAGGGCCATCTCCTTAGAAACTCAAACCCACACTCAGAAGTTAACAGCAAAGGGCCAAAGAGAAGGCTTGGAGAGAGCAGTGGCTTTTCTTGTAGACACAAGAAACCCTAATGATGAAGATCAACCCTAATGTAGAATAGAGCAATGTATTTATAACAGCCCCAGGCTTCAAATCTTTTGCATTTCTTTCACCCACCTTTGCATGGAGGTTGGGCTTATGGCTGCTCATTTCTCAGTCTTGAATGTGGGAGGACACCTGTCCTGTGTTTTGATAAGTCTTGTCTGGTCCTGACTTCTTTGCTTCAGGCCTTGACAGCTTTTGCCTTCACATTGGCTGGATTTGCATAGCCCAGTAGAATAAACAACGAAAGTATAATTTAGCCTAGCATGCTGGGTCAGTCTACCCAGATTGTGAATTTAGCATATTTTGCTCAACCAGCTAACGATTTATGGAGGGGCAGGGGGAAAACTAACAGAACGAGAAGCTATCTTTCAATGCCCCCCCTTGTTTTTTTGTTTTTTGTTTTTTTTTTACTTTCCAGACTCAAGAATCTTTGAATCCCAACAATTTAGAATATTGGATGGAGGACATATACACACCAGGGTACGATTCGTTAATAAAACGCAAGGAAGCTGAATTTCGAAGAGCAAAAGTTTGTAAAATATCTGCTCTGATTGCAGCAGCTGCTTGTACAGTTATTCTGGTCATTGTGGTTCCAATATGTACTATGAAATCATGAATCCAATGATGGTTGAATCAACTCCTGCTTTGTACAGAACATCGCTTTGGATATCCCACTGATATTTAACATACCACTATATGGCAAGAAAGAAAAAAGTTCCCATTAGTTGGGAAGGATATGTCAGAAGATCCCAACAAGCAAGCATGCAAAGAATTTTAGGTGTTGTTTTTTTTAAATTTAGTTGTTTTAAAGAAAAAAAAGTACAACATCCTTTTAAACCAGCAACACGCCTAGCAGACCTAAAGGCGCCTCGGTTTAACTTTTTACACGTGACTTTTTTCCCCACCCTTTGAGGAGAAGAGAAAATATTTCATGCAACTGGAAATGGATGAAGAGCAATGGTTTTTTTTTCTTTCCTGTACTTTTATACTGAATTATATAGATGACTATTAATTCTTGTACAATATGCATTTACCAGACAGAGAGCAACACTTATCATTTCCTGAAATGTGAACTATCTGAATGTATTGTGTATCCCATTTTGTTTCATGTTCCTTATTTGTTAGATTTTGAAAGCAGATTGTATGACCGTGGGGAGACTGTGTGTTCCTACATTTGGAATTAATAAGGGCTGTTTGTAATCTGGTCTTGCCCTACAATTTCCTTTGAGATCAACCCCGGGTATGGAGGTCAAGTGCCATCTGCTGTAGACCAAAAAAGATTCTGTTGAACAAGCCCTCTCCAAAAGGGACTGCTTGCATAAATGTCACATTTCCAAAAGAACCTGGCATGTGCCCTCCATTCCCTTTGAAAAGGTGACATCACTTTTTTTCACCTCCACCAATGGTACCTAAACGTCTTCCTTTCATCCGGCTTTGGCCATTTGAAAATCTGATGAATTCCAAGAACTGCTTCTTGTGTTTCTTTTCTGCATTCTTGGAACTATAGGCAGGAAAATGAAAATGTTAGAGAAATCCACACTGGCTCTTTTCGCATTTGGCTATTTGCACCACCACCATTGTGGATGGACATAATGGGAACAAGCAGTCATCACCCACACATTGGTACAGGGGAGCAGAGGTCTACGGACATCTGGCCATAGAATGCCTCTGTAGGAAACTTGAGTTTGGACCATTTTTGGCAATACGTATATTAAGCCCTGACTCAGTTATGTAGAACACCTGGCTGTGCATGGATTGGCAAGGTATTCTGCTCTGGGCATAACATGGTGCTTTCCCCAATGCATTAGTTGAACATGTCCATTTGAATCCCTCTTCTGTAAGAAGCATTTTGTGCCTTTTAAAATGTGATCTGATAGGATTGTTGTGGTGTCTGTGTACATTTTGCCACCAGATTTTCATTCTTGATAACAAAACTTGGGTGTTCACACAGCACAGCTAACCAAGTCAGTGTGAACCAAACTAGTTAAGGTATTGTGTAAGTCCTGAAAATGGGTTAAGCCAGTCGCCAAGTTAAGTATGTTAGGCAAATGCAGGCAGGATCAGATCAGCAATATGACACACTTGAGAGACAACTAGATACTTGGTGTTCTTTATATGTATCTCTTAGATGATTCTGATTTTTTAAAATGTGCACCTAAGCAGGCAATCTATTTTGGAAAGATGAGTCTGCAGAGAGATGCTTGTTAGATTTTTTGCAATTTTTTTTGTTGATTGTAAACTTGATGGCCAACCAGGATGAATTCCAAACAACTTGTGAAGCGGCTGCCAGTTCAACCCACTTAGTTACAGTCAACGGGGGTCTGGCCAATACAACTGTGCTGTCTTGATAATAGAAGGTGTTCATACTCATTGACTCCCTGGTTCTAAACTTTTTCTTGCCCCATTCTAGCTAAAATTAAGAATGACAAGTTCTATAATTTCAGTTAGGATTTTAGGCAAGGCTAACTTTAGCTAAATTTGAAACCCTGAGCCAGCTTCAGAGTTGAGCAACATGAGCCATTGCGACCTGCTGGGTATCAAGATTTGGTTGTGCAAATTGTTTAGGTTGCACAGGCATCTGGTAGAAACCATAAAGACGTTGTTATGTGCATCATGAAGTCATCAACCAATAATGCAAATTATGTCATTTGTGTTAGTCACATCATGATGCAAAGGATATACTTCATGCATATACTTTGCATCATGAGGTCATAATGCACATGGTGGTCATCTACTGCCTCTTCTCGTAGATGCCCATGGCAATGGTAATCAAAGGAAATAAACTGGACTGGATTACATGTAACCATCGAATGCATGGTTCATTCATTCCAGCCTCTAGTTGCAGTCCTGGTATTCCTTTATTCCACTGTAACCATCATTGACACAGGGGTGTTTCACACCTGAGCTCTTTTATACCTGGGTGAACCGTTAAAGAGAAAAGTACCATACTAAATTCCAGAGACCAAGTCAGACCTTCTTACTGGCAGTTTTCACACCATACCTTCACCCAGTCAAAACGCCTGATGAATAGTTCTTGCAACCATCACACTAACTGGGTCCAAACCCATCATTTGTCCCCAGCCATTTTCTCCAGGAACTGCCCAGTATTCCACAAATGCTAGGTATTGGTCAGGTCAGGACCACCCAATCTGGCTGCAAAAATCCAGACAGCCTCTAAATCACAGCAGAGAGATACAGAAATATCTCTTGTCATGTCGTGGTCGTCTGGCTTTTTGTAGCACTAGGTAAGGCTTTAGGATATCAAAATAGCCAGGGGCGCAGCAGTAGAGAGAGCTTGAAGATAGAGCCAGTCATGTTGGGAGTCTCTGTTCTCTGCAAGCTGGCAGTGGATTTTGTAATGGATGGGTTTGCTCTTGCAATCATTTTCTCTCTCCAGCTCTTTTTCTTGAAAGACTAGGTAGGCAAGAGAGTTAATTGGGCTAAGGAATTTCTGTAGTGTGGCTCAGTGGGTAGAGTTAGTTTAAGCCTACATATATAGCTGGGTTTGTTTGGGTTAAGTTTAACCCCTAGGGGCCAACTGACTGCATTAGTTAAGTGTGTTGTAGAAGTAGGATCCCTTTGCTCCCCAGCCCTCCCCATTACTGTTCATTGCATTGTTAGAGAGGATATCATACGGAGGTACATGGTAAATGCATTCCCTTTCCAATGGTCTCCTTAAAAAGGAAATATTTTAATGGAAATGATATAGAGCAGGTAGAACATTCCATAACAAATGCAAAGCAATTGACTCAATGCTAAGCAGATTTTTGTTTACAGATGCCCCAGCATCCCCCGGTGAGGAGGGAAGTATTCCTGCCTGGAATGTTTGGGTTTCTGCTGGCAGTCTGGATGGACCAGAGATAGCCAACTTCTCATTCTCCAGAAGTTGTTCAATTACAGTTTACAATAGCAATGGCCAACTTGACCAGTAATGAGGAAACTTGGAGAGCTGTAATTTCAACAATACCCAGAGTGCCTCAGGTTGCCTCCCATTTGTGTGAACAATGCAATTCACACATCATGCTATGCTATTTCACCATGTTTTATACAATAAACCCAAACTGATTGGCTCTGCAAATTATATTACATTGCAGATTGGGTTACAAACAACAGTAGGTGGATCCACAAGTACAGGAGTTGGATCCCAGGGTCAATCTGTTAAGTTAGAATGAATGCATAGAGGGAGTTGTGCAGAAGAAGGTCTGGAATAGTGGTAGAGCCCACCCTTTCCATGCAGAAGGTTCCAGGATCTCCAAGGATCTCATTCTTGCCTGAAATACTAGAAAGTTTCTTCCAGGCAATGTTGGCAATATATTTTTGTTGCCTGTACAGTTCCTTGCCAGAATGTTGAAAGCCTGACTCCAGAGGCCACTGTATATTAGCCAAAGAACTATGGTATAATAAACCAAGAGTAAGCCAACCAAACGCCCAGTGGACCTCAACGGTATCCAAAGACAATGTTCTCCAAGTTCCTAAATGAACTCAAATCTGTGGACCAGAGTTTCTCCCCTCTTTGCTATTCATCCTTTATTTCCTTGTTTTGCACCAGTGTGCAGCACCAGTGTGGCATCTGGTTGCAGATTCCAAGCATGCTTGAGGGGACCAATATGAACAGCTGTGATTCCATCAAAGCGATGAGATGTGCCTGATGACATCACGCAAGTGTGGCCATCCCCTCTCCCATGTAGATGCCATGAGTCAGAAGCAGGATTGGCGATCTTGCACTATGTTTCTTAATTGAAAATTTCCCCCTTCTTAAAAGTCCAGCTGAAATATTTAAAACATGTTGCAGTTGCCATAAAGCTCTTCTTGTGGATCTGTGATGCATCCCCTCCCACTAATGGCTGAGTTTGTCTGTTGTGGGAAGCATATGTGTTTATTTTGGGGTTAGAGTTTTGTGCAGACTAGATGTGGCTCAGAAACCATGGCCTATGGCTTAGTGTTTTGTGTGAACCCAGCCAGCTGTAATTTATTCAATAAGTCATTGTTAGCCAACTGGGCTTAAGTTGTGGGAATGCAGCCAACAACCTAGCCCATTTTCTTCCCAGTCATTCACTGTGGCCAATGGCAGTGGTGGTGTGGAAAAGTTTGTGCATGTGGATTTAACATGTTACATTTCCCGTGTACATATACCAGAAAACAACTCCCATATGAGTTGAACTTAGCCGGCAGTCTGGCCACCATTTATGGTTCCGTTCCAGCTCTAGCTTGTATCTTTCCTATTAATTTGGTGCATGGGTTGGGATGTCTTTGGGCCATAACTGTGCATAGCAGAGAAAGAGTGACAAGATTCTAGAAAGCTGAAGAGGCAAACAGGGAACAGGAGATTTGCTTTCAAGGAAGGCTCCAGGCAATATTCCACTGTTGTTGCACAGCCTGTTCATTCTGCTAAGTGTTTTTATTTCTGCTATGTGTTCCAACAGGAATGCATAAGTTACTGGGTGCTTATATTAATGACCCAGGTTTTAAGCACAAATGGGAAATGTTGATATTCATGCAGTACACACTTCATTAGGAATTAATGCTGTGCAGAAAAGATCTGCATATTTTTCTATCAGTCCTCACTGAATGTTGGCTTTTTTTAAAGGTTTATTTTCCTTTGCCTCTTCTAAGGAGAAGAAAACATTGTCATCTGCAGACCCCTAATACTTTTGTCAAAATGACTAAAACAGCATTGCACTGTCATGCCACAAGCTCTGCCTCTTTGGGAGGGGTGTGATGTCATGACATGTACAAAAGGGGTGGGACAAATCTATGGGGCTGCTTTCGGATTGATCCTGCAGGTCCGATGTTTCTTCAACGCAGCAGACATGCCTCCATTCTAACTGCTACCATAACGCATTTAAGGATCAGTGCCTAAAGCAGCTGTGTATGTGGCAGAGAAAGGAACAAAAAAGGGGCCAGTGTTTTGGGGCTGGATTTCATCCTGCCTCCCCAGTTGCTGACCCTTCTGAAATGAATTCAAACTGAAGTGGTGAAAACAGGTGACAGTTTAGCTGAGAGAAAGAAATACTCAGGGATTTCAGTTTAACTCAGCCTTGCCATATTTCAGTTTGGTGAGGTTGGGGGTGGTGGTGATGGTAACGATTATAGGCTTGATAGATCAAACCCCTTGATGGGGTTGGAGAGTTGCAAAGACTCAGATTGTTTAAGGTGCATCTGGTCAAATCTGGGGCAGAATACATCATTTTCAGCCAGAATAAGAAACAGTGACGACCAAGATTGAAGCCCTATGCCCAGTATCTCAGGAGGAGGCCCTGTTGAGCTTGGTAAGTCTTACTGTTGTAAGGACTGTAATAGTTCCTCAGAGGTTTTGTGGAATAAGATGGGCCTTTGTAATGGTATGTGGGAATGTCCTTGGGAGACCTGGCGAAGAGATGCTGCCAAAGGAACACATCAGATAAAAAGCAGCTTAGCCCATAGCTGCATAGTGGGAAGAGCAAGAGGGTCAGGAAGGACCCTCCCTACGTTATCGGGCTGTAAAGGTGATGGCGGGAGAACTGTACTTTCAGACTTGCAAAATTCTGTTCATGTAGCCTTACAATAAAGTAGAATTAGCTCATATGATTGTGTTTTCTATCTGGTCTACCTGGGAAGGCTGACAGCCTTGGACTTGTTTCATTCACTTTGAATCTCCTTTTCTACTTCATTGGCACATTTTCACTTTCCTCAAGGGTTTTCTCCTATTCCAAATTGCCCAAAGCTCGTAAAGGGTTGAGGCCAGGTAGCTTGCAAGTCTCTATGCTAAATGTCTGGGCAAAATTATGAAAGAGGGGAAAGGATGTTTGTATATTGATTTCCAATATCTTGTAACCATTTTCATCAGGTTTATTATTCTAGTTCAGTGTTCCTCAAACTTGGCAATTTTAAGACATCTGGACTTCAACTCCCAGAATTCCCCAGCCAGCCATGCTGGCTGGGGAATTCTGGGAGTTGAAGTCCAGATGTCTTAAAATTGCCAAGTTTGAGGAACACTGTTCTAGTTGATGATGTATCAATTGCCAGATTGCCAGCATTCCCCTAAAATATTGTTCTACATTCTGGGGCCCTCCAGATGTGCGGAGGACAGGTTTTCCACAGTTCCCAGCAAAACATAGTCAACATTGTTGTCATCCCAACAACTTTAGAAATGTTCTTAGTTTGGGGAAATTGCCCTATTCAGTCACTGCTGCTCAGTCAGATGTACCTGTGGACAACTCATATAAAAATGGTGACCTTGGGTCATATAAAAATGGTGACCTTGGCCACATCCAAACACAAACCATTTAATAGGGAATGCTACTTACAACTTACTAAATGTTCGGATGCTGTGAGCCCAGGCTGATCTCCCTTGCTGGATCAAGGTGGCAATGTAGTGGGTTGTAGAAAGATTCACTTTTGCCCTGAGGGTTGAAATTCAGGGAAGATGGATCTTGAAATCATTTTTTAATTTTTAATTTTGCATAGTAAAAGTATCTGGCAGCAGTAGCTTGCCATTCATACATTGTGTTTAGTATTTCTATAGATAGATTTTTGTATGGAGTTAATAACAATAGTATCAGCAACAACAGTAATAATTCAGCTATAGATACTTTATAATCCGTAGTGTGATTGAGAAAAAATGTACTAGACAATATTACCCAAGACAATAATGCTAAGCATATTGATATTTTCTTTTTTGTATGTATGCCTTATAAATAAAATGGCTATATAAACACAGAATAAAAGGGTAACATGAAAAGTTAATCAAGTCAGGTCCAAAGTGGCAGTCCTGGGGATATGTGCCACTGACGTCTGAGTAAATCTATATGGCAGCCTCTTCTAATCTGCTGACCTCCAAATATGGGGGATGCCCATTTTTCCAGCTGGCATAACTTTTACTGGCTGGACATTGTGGACTTTGAAATACAAGCTGTGAAAGACTGATGTCTAAGATTGTCCTTTTGGTTGGGGTAGGGTTGCAATTGATCCATATACTCCCCGTGAAGTTCAACTGAAAATAATGGAAAAACCATATCACAGCCATCCCTGTTCATTTATTTCAATGGGAAATTAATGAAAAAAAGCACGTCACAATCACCTCTGTTCATTCACTTCAATGGGACAGAAATTGCACCAAAGTCTTGCTGGATCAATTTGTTCAATTTGCTTATGAAAGCCAGGAAATAGGAATATGTTGATTTTTCCCTGAGTTTGAGATTATTTTATTTGTTTGTTTGTTTGACCGGGGCATTTGGTTACTTGTCAGATGCAATGATGCCTTTGTTTTATAAAGCTACTGTACAACGTGGCCTTTCAGTTCATGAAAATACGATATCGAATAAACTTGAAGAATTGTATGCGTCCTTTGAAGTCCGCCTAATGAAACAGAAAAATTCATTTATCACCCTGTCACCTGATAATGTTTCCAGGGGCATCAAGACGCAAAGCTGCAGTGAGAATGGTGGGGAGGCTGGATAGAGGCACATTCTATCTTGGCCTGGCAGGATTTTTAATGGGACTTGCGTCAGGGAGATAATAAGAAAGCTGAAGCTGATGAAAGATGAATTTATAATAATAGGTGCTCGCCAAGGGATTCAGAGCTCCTGGAGAAGCTGCTGATCAGCATCAGAATATTTTGGTGGACTGGTTATTTTAAGACTGTTGGTTTCAGTAGTTATCCAGGAATCACTTGCTCTAAATATAAATGGATAGGCCAACAGAAAAAGAAATCATCCCCAAATATACCAAACGAATGACATTAAAACTAACACTAAGCACCCCTATTTATTTAATGTTTTAAGCTACTTTAACCACAACTCCTCATTTGAGCAGCATTAACTCAGATGCTGCGGTTCAGTTCATTGGATCCAGAATCAGCCATTCTTCCAGTAGACTTTTGAACTAGCTTACCTTCAGATGTGTTGGACTTCAGCTCCTCAGTTCATAGCTGGGAATGATTGGAATTGGAGCTCAGCATAGGGAAGAGCACCAGGCTGGAGAAAGCTGGTCTATAGGGACATCAAGGACTGTGTGTGACTTGAAGGACATGAGATTTGCCCATGTGATTATTAAGTCAGTTGAAAATTAGACTAATGCTTCATGGAGTAGCCATAACGATGAGCCACACTGGCTGTTGAGGAATCTCACAATACTTACGCTCTCTGTGGTGCAGCCCTTCTACATCTAAAGGGTCGTATGAGAGCTCCATCCATCTTAGATTATTATGTCTTAAGTCATTACTTCTAAGTGGATAAAATCAACCCAGTTATAAATAATCATCATCCACTTATTTGGCTAAATGCAGTCCTGGATACCTGCATCTAACTCGTGTCCTCAAGTTCTGAAACTGGGAATATTGTTGGTTTGCTAATCACATTTTGGGAAACACAAAGGGATTTGGAATGATTTCAATTTATTTCAGCAGTGATTCACGGGCTTCTGTAATGAATACATTGCTCTAAGCAAATAGATACTTGGGATGTCCTCTTGTAGTTTTAGCTGTGGGCCAATTCTGCGGTGGTGTAAATGGCCATGCTTGTTTTCAGTCTGGGCACATGTTGGCAGATCTGTGGACAACATGCCAGTAATTTAAAGCCGCGCTGAGAGGTGTCACCCAAAGTTTTAGGTAACTTGACTTAATTCCAATTCCAACGTCATTTAACTCTCTCTGCAGTGGATTTTTTTCCCTAAACAAGTAAAAGAAAGGAGGGCAGGAAGTAAGTTTCCCAGCCAACTTTGTGGCTGCCGGGAGTCCATTAAAACTGGGTGATTCCCACTTGACTAGGTCACCTTTGAGTAAGCGCTGCAGGCTCTGTGTAGGAGCGGAAACTCCCATCTCTGCAGTCCAAAGATGCACATGGTAAGAATGCCCAAGTCATTAGCTCAGGTGGCTGTAAAGATAGGCTTAAATCTTTTTATTCTTCTGGCATCCTTTTTTCCCTCTCTCTGGTTCTGTTTCTCTTTCTAGTGCTGTCTTCCCACTCTGACAGGACTGAAATAGATTACCCCTAGCATTGATCTGAATTGCTTACTTACTTGTAGGAGGCTTCTGAAATTACATCAGCAGCTCACTGAAAGCCGCTCAAGGGGCACCCTTGGTAAAATAACAATAATTTGAATGCAATCATTGTTTTTTAATTTGAAGACATGAATTCACACAACCTACAGGTTTAGTATGATCAGACCTGCATCAAAGAAGACTTTATTCATCCACTCAGGGGAGAAAGCCTAAATCTTAGTTTTATTACTTCTGCCTTTCATCTTCCTCTTTTTTTCATTTCTCTGATTGTGGCTTGCAGAGGCTGAAGTCACACTCATTAAGTTCATATTATTTTAAAATTGCTATTCCCACCATTTTGATTGGTCAAGAAGAACTGTATCCCAATCGTCATGCAATCTGCTTAATGTTATTATTTTACTCTTCATCTCCAATCTAATGAATGCAAAAAGTCTTAATTTGCTATTATCCTTTTCCTTACCAAAGAAGCTATAAAAATTTGTCTGCTTTGACTGATTCAAATATTGTTTTTGTTTTTAAAAAACTGATCTTCTAGCAGGACCAACAACGAATAATAATAATAATAATAATAATTATTATTATTATTATTATTATTATTATTATTATTATATTTCTGAGTTGCGGTCAAGAGAACACACAGCATGTCCACGCTGTGGCCGAGGAGAAGAAGCAGGGGGACCCAGATCCTGGTCCCTCATCCACTTGTTTCTCCTCTTGGCATTGAATGGACAACTTTCAATATTCAGAGTGTAGGCTGACCAAACTGGAATCCAAAAGCCAACTTCATACAGCGTTGCAAAATGATACTGGTTTTGGTACTGCTGGCAAATTCTTTGCTTTCCCACCTGGCCCAATCCGGTTGGCTCTTGGTTTTTGTAGAAAAATTGGGAACAGACGTTGAAAGAGGACACCACCTTCTCCAAAGAGGACACCACCTTCTTCTTCTCTTATTATTATTATTATTTTGGACAGAAAGCTTAGCACACCTAAATAAAGTAGAAACACTGAATTCCAGAAGTAGAAACAATGAATTCCAGAAAGAAACTGCAAACTCTTTCTTCAAAGCTGGTTTAACATTCCCCTCTTTGCCTTGCTCTTTGTATACAGATGGGTCCGGATTACCTGAGGGACCATCTCACCCCCATTACATCAACCTGTCCCATCCGGTCAGGCAGAGAGGGTATGTTGCAGATCCCATCAGTGAGAGAATGTCAGCTGGAGGGGCCCAGGAGGAGTGCCTCTCTGCCATTGCCCCCACCCTTTGGAATATTCTCCCCCCAGAGGTGCGGTGGACCCCTACCCTCCTGGCTTTCTGGAAAGGATTGAAGACCTGGCTCTGCCAGCTTGTGCGGGGTGATAGGCATTTTAATCATCCCTAGGGGTGGTCAGCGCCCTGACGACACTTCCTGAGTTATTCATCAATTATCCATCATTCTTGGAAAATATTTATTATCAAGATTGTTTTTATATTGTATTTTCATTTATTTTATCTCTGCTGTAAACCACCCAGAGTTGTTTCAATGAGATGGGTGGACAAATTTGATAAATAAATAAATGCACGTATGCCACTTAGACCCACCCTTATTATTGCAAAAGAACTGGTGGACATCTAATGTATTCTGTATCTTTGTCTTATGTAGGTAAAAATCCACAACAATACTCTTCTCAACCCAGCTCCCACCACTTGAATCCTTTCCTGGATACTAACCACAGCTCAGCTACTAACTAAGGACGTTTCTTGGGCTATAATTAGTTCTGATGGAATGGTCCCCACTGAGCAGACCCAGGTCTGGGCTTCAATTTTACACCTGTAGCCAGGTGTTCCCAACTAAAATCCAGACTCTTGATATTATAGAAACTGTGCAGTCCTTGGTGCTTTCTGAACTTGGTTGTTCACTGGCAGACGTTTCATTACCTGACTAGGTAACACCATCAATGCTAGTCATTATAGAAACTACTTTTTCTTTTGCTTGGCTCAGCTGTTTATTGCATGGAGGCAACTTTTTGGATGGTTTGTTTGTTTGTTTGTTTGTTTGTTTATTTATTTCTCTGAAATTGAAAAATGCTCTTTTCTTTCCATGGCTGTTTTACTTAGGGACCCAGAAAGTCTGTGAACATGTTATCATAGTAACATGGCTTGATTCACTGGAAATAAAAATAGGAATAGATAGATATAGATATGGAAACGTTTTCCTAGAAGAGGGATTGCGCTGTGCTTGAGATTCAGAGCAAATGTGTGTGTTCTCTCTCTCTCTCTCTCTCTCTCTCTCTCTCTCTCAAAAAAAAAGTCTTAATAGATTGTGTGGCCATGGAATTATCTCTGTTTCTGACAAGCGGTTGAATAGTTATTCCTTCTTTCTAAAGAATGGGAAACGCAACATACAAGAGGTAAGGACAGAACAAGGATTTTTCAGGATCCCCCACAAGCTCTAATTTCCAGAATGATTTAGCAGCATTATGTCAGTTAGAAGAATGCAAGAGAGAGAGAGAGAGAGAGAGAGAGAGTCAGTCAAGTTCTCCACACTCCAAAACTTTATCTGGATTTGCTTGGAAATAGTCTTAGAATTGCCTCCAAAATTATTCTGAGTTAAAGTGAAGGCTAGCAAAAGTAGTGCAGGTTTAAATTAATACAGTCAAGAATATGTGTAGCTCAGGGTCAAGAATTGTTGGGTTCTTGGTGTTCTCTGAGCTTGGTTATTTCCCTGCAGATGTTTCATTACCAGACTAGGTAACATCATCAATGCATTAATTACGCCCTTCTAGAAAGGATAACTGTAAGATATATCCTGACATCCTTTGCCAAGGAAAGATTCTCTTTTTACTGGGTTTGGCCTTTGGCCAAAGACTCTAACACACTCATAGACACACTAACACAACCCTACCAATTAACAAATTAACTATTATCTTCTGGCTGTTTCATAGTGTGTGCCAAGTCCATCTTAAAATGACAGAGAGGCATCTTTGCCGCTAGTGTGTCTGTGTGTAATTAAAAAATAGGTTAGCTTGGAGATAGGTGGCTTTGGAAATTATCTCAGTGATCTTTTGTTCATCATAATGGAATAATTCGTGACCAGCATTTCCAGTTGCTATGATACTGGAATTTTCTTTCTTTCTTTCTTTTTATTAAAAATAGCAAATAGCCATATGCAGGAAATGTCAAATGAGTGCAAACTGGGGGTTATTACTATTAGATGGATTGCAAAAATCTGCAGTACAATGAGACCAACAAAATAATTCCATTCTGCTTAATCTGGCACTGAAAAGGGTAAATCATCTCATTACATTTAAATATTTCCACAAAACAGCTAATGGGTACTCTGGATGAAAATGAAATGTATAGTTCTAAAATGTTGTCCCAACCTGGAGTCATTCCCATTGTATTCAAGAGGTCCCACCACTAAGAAAACCTGCACTGGATTGCCTTTGTGTATGCTCATGATGGGAGCAACAATCCACCTATTTTCAAATGTTCATGCATGTTTTCAAAAGACATGCTTGTCTAAAGTTTTTCAAGTATGCCTTTTGAATATAATCTTGCTATTGGCATTGGCATCATCATTTATTTTTATATTGCTCTGCCTCCTGGGGAGGCCAGAACAGTTTTTAATTAGGAAAATTTTTACCTTGCCTTTTCTCCAGGGAAAAAAAGCAGTATATAGAGCATTCCATTTATTTTAATTTTTTATTAAATTAATACCCTGCTTTTCTGTTTGTGTAAACACTCAAGGCAGTTTATGTTAGGATCATGCCAAGGAATTCCTTCTACCTTCTGAAGGAGAAAGTCACCACCAAGAGAGGTCAGGAATGTTCTGAAGGGATCCCAATGAACAGAGTTGGTCTTCCAAAAGATGTGAAGGTCACTAAAGTTCTCCTATCCCTGCTACTTCCTTCTTCTTTGAAAGATCTGTAGCTTACTTTTGGAAAGTATCATCCACATTTTCTCCTTGGTTGGATGTCCCTGCAAGACTTTTTTCAGATAAATGTAATTCCAACTAAGTCTTTGCAGCTGTGATGAAGGTAGGGATTTGAGCTTTGAAAACTCAGGGTTCTGCTCTGAAAACTTGCTGATGGAGAGTGGAATGAGTTCATTCACCTCTACTAAAACTCAAGAATAGAATAGAAATTTTATTATGGTCACTGACCAGAATTACAAACAGAAACATAGTAAAAATAAAAATAAAGTCCAAACAAAACAAAATAAAATATTACAATTGGTGATGGGTTTGTCAATGGATAATCAAAGTCTGCCTAATTTTACAGGCAGTATAGCAAAATTTAGCTATGTGCAAGAAGATCAGAATTTCCCTGGTATTTTACCAGGTAAGGAGTTATAAGGTGGGTCGTTGAATCCTTTTAGAGGGTAAAACTCAGGGCTGTAGCAGACGGAATGGCTTTTCCAGTGGGAGTGGGCTTTGGATTGCTGGTCCATCCATCCATCCATCCATCCATCCATCCATCCATCCATCCATCCATCCAATATTGATGCTGCCCAAGTCCAACCAACTCTGGGTGGCTCACAACAATAAGAATAACATAAAAACCACAAAATACAAAGAATTAACTGGAACAAGTACAAAAATAACTGCAAAATAATAATAAGACGACAATCCAAACAACAAAGCAAAACCTAGAACTTCACAAAGTGGAGTCCCATTCACCCTATCTCAAGGCCTGGGTCAATAGCCAGGTTTCCAAGGCCTTCTGGAATGTCATCCGGGTGGGAACCATTTGGATCTCAGGGGGACCTGATGGAATGGAGATTCCATTCTTCCTCTTGTCATACCAGCAAACTACATATGGCTCTTGAGCCATATTTTTACAGTCTCAAGCTTCCCTTAATCACTCTATTGAGTTTCAATAGCAAAGCATGGATATTCAGCTGCTCAATATTATTTAAGGAAGAAACACAGACATGTACGCACACGCAAAGGAAATAGGCCATGCAGCGTTAAGCCTATATGGAGCTTAATGCGTCTATTTCTCTGAAACTCTCCCCCAGCCAAGAAAAAATAGCTCAAGAATTCTGCGTACACAGGCAGAGTCATTACTGTATTACTGCCACACTGATATAGCAGATGTCATCAAACAGACAACCGGCATGGCTAGAGGGATTTCTCTAGGACCATCATACTTCTTTTTTCTTGTCTGTTCTGAAGCCTCCATCTTTCTATTTTCTATAGGTTATATATCCACATTTACATGCCACACACATTTTAAATCATTGGAGGGGGGCATCCGGGACCCACCCAGAATACATACACACATACACAGAGAGAGAGAGCCAAATTTGGCCAGATTTTCACAATGCATTGTGCTGATGAAGGGGTCTTCTAAGAATGTTATAGAGTAACACCCCCCCCCCCGGCAAATTGGAGCAGTGCTCCAAAGCAGGTAAATACCATTTTCATTTATTATTTCAAGATGCAGCCTACCGTCTCTATTCATAGGGCACATGTAGACACATAAATAGTGTCAAGTAAAATAGAAACAATTTTGGGAACAGCAGTTAACAACAACTAAAATTAGTGCTAGTACATTTTTAAAAGGAAGATCTAATTTCTTTCAGAAAAGCCAAAGATATAAGGATTCAATGCAGTTCCCAAGGAGGTACATACCGTACCTTGGAAGCAAGGTTGATGAAGATGTGTGACAAATGGCCTCTAAAAGATTGGGAATTTTCAAGAGAGCCTGCCCTACCTACTTTGGCATTCAAATATATGGCAGTCCACCTGTAAAAAAACAAAACTTACTCTTTGGCGCAGTTCAGACAAATTTAACTTGGTCAATTAAAGCCCTAGTGTCTGCATATGCACAAGCTAAGCCATGATTAGGTTTGAACTGAGAGTATATTTGGTTTGTTTAGGATTCAGTGCATCATGTGAATCCAGAATATGAGCTAATTCAGTAAACAAGTGAACCCAGTCACAGACTTCATTTGTGTTTATGATCCCACAATTTTAGTTTTTTGGGAGGAAAACAGCCATGAAGCCAGACCTGCAGTCCTTCTGTTAAGTATTCACACAATGCACCAAACTTTCTCCAAGCACAGCCACTGCCTTCCATTGCTTTCATTTTTCTCCTGCTACTTGGAAGCTGCATCTGACTCATTGATGATTTCCTGGATGGATGGTGGGGGAGGGAGGAAAAGTGCTACCTCAGCAAGCATAAGGTGGGAGAGAAAGAGAGAGAGAGAGACAGAGAGTCAGAGATTAGATGATGAAAAGAATCCGGAACAAGATTACCCTTCTCTTCTCGCTCTCATTTCAGAGATTAATCTTACAAATCTAACCCAATGCCATATTGCATCATTCCCCCCCTGCCCTTTGGAGTGCCGTGGTGCAGAATAGCTATTTATTAACTTATTTTACAGTTTTTATAGCCCACCAGTTCAGAAGAATCTGGGCAGGTCACAACAAGTTACAATTACAAACTCAAGGATAGCACAAGTACAAGCATTTAAAGACAAAAATAGCAAAAGCTTGTGTGTTATTTTAGTTACTGTCCCAGTCACCTCTTATTACACAATTTTCTAGCTTGTCCTTCTCATAAAATGATGCAGTCTTCGAATCTTTGTCTTCATTCACACAACACACTTAACCTGTTTGCTGAATTCCCCATTTTCTGGGGTAACACAACACACTGAGTCATCAACTAACTGATGTACTAATGTACTAAAAGATGAAAAAAAAGAGGTTTAACGCGAACCAAACTAATCACTGTATATGAATGCTTTTTTTTTCCTTGACTGATTAGTAGTGTTGTATGAATATTGCTGTTTTTGTGAAAGGGGTCATTTAAACCATTAAGTCCAATCTCCATTTCAGTTTAAGAATTCAGGTTATTGCATTTGGAATGAGGCTTGTAGGACATTAGATCCATTCAACAGCTCAGTGAAGGAGCTCAGATTAAAACATTATGTGGCTTTCCAACTCCTGCTTGAATGCACCCAGTGAAGGGGAAACTGCCACCTCCCTTGAGAAGTGATTCTAGTCTTCAGCTGCTCTTACTCTTCCAAAGATTTCTTAACATTCAACCTGAATTTGTCTTCAGCAACTTCAGACCATATGGAAGTAATCGTGTTTTCGAATGCCTCCCTATGTTAAAATCAAAAAGACAGCTACAACATCTTTTTCACTATAAGGGCTTTCTTACTGTATACTCAGTACTTTTTCACAAAACTTTTCTTCTAGTTTAAGAGTATTTCAGTATCGAATAAATATAGACAAAGAACTTCTTTCATCTGGAATTCCTATTGCCAGGGTTTTCTTCTCGACATAAAAACTACAAATATTTCTTAAGCTGTATCAGGAGAGATGCTTTATTTTTATGGAAAGAATCATTATTTTCACAGGAGCAGAGCTTATGCTAATAAGTCCAAGAAGAGTGTCTTTGCAGTTTTCCCAAAGGAAGATCATACATACTGCTGAGCTTGGGAGATTAGACTTCTCCAAATGTGGAACCAGAATCTGCAGTTCCACCATTTCCAGCCCTGTGTTGCCCTTCAATACCTGGATAAGACCAAAACTCCTTTTACTCTAGTATCTATCTTCTCACCTAGAAGAACTTCAACATCTATATGGGGATATACTGTCCCAGCACATGAAGGTTTCATTGGTTATCAAGATCCATACCCACTGATAAACATAATTTTCTATGAAGAGGCCTGATCCTCTTATAAAAGTGTCTAAACCCTTGAGCATCATTTTCCCTTGTGAACCACTCACAACCTTTCATGGCTGCGTCAAAGAAAACAGTGGTGTCAACCCTGCAACCCAGCAGTGCCGAGCTGTCAGCCTCCCAGGTAGATCAGAGAGGAAACATGACCAGGTGAGCTAATTCTACTTTATTATAAGGCTACATTAACAGAATCTTGCAAATCTGAAAGTACAAATCTCCTGCCATTGCTTTTCACAGCCTGATAAGTCAGGCTGGATCCTTTCTAAATTTATTTCTGGGCCTGTTATTCAGCTGCAGTCTTCTCCCCCTTTTATCTGATTGTTCCCTAGGCAACATCTCTTCCCCTCACCTCTCAAGATCATTCCCACATACCATTATACAAGCCAAGATAAAATGCTTTCCATTCAGGCTTTGCAACCTTCAAAAAGTGGGCCTTGCACATTCTCAAACTCACAAATAAACTTCACAAATAAGGTGTAAGAGTGCTACCATGGAAGGGCTTTCTTTTCACAAATGACCACTTTAGTGGGCACAGGTAGTCAAAGAACACTCCTATAATAGAATGAGAATAGGAGAGGTGGTTGACTCCCACCTTGATTAGCGTTCCAGGATGAATCCCAATCACCAGTGAAACTTTCTTTGGTCCTTTTGAGGCATGTGGACAATGCTTTCCACAAAGCTACTAAGTTGTAACTCCCTACCATTTGATTTCGCATTGGACTGCTATGGGGCCTAATGGAATGATTATAAATCAAGATGATCGTAGAGCAGTGTTTCTCAACCTCATTGACTTTAAGATGTCTGGACCTCCCCTAGCATGCTGGCTGGGGCAATTCTGGAAGTTGAAGTCCATGCATCTTAAAGTTGATGAGGTTAAGAAACACTGTGCTAGAGCCTTCCTTTAAAACAAATAGTAATATATTATTAAAAAAAATATTGGTGGGGCAGGAAGCTGGCCGACACTAAGAGAGGGATCCCTAAGTGCATTGGGAGCACAACATTGCCTATCCTTGTTTTAGATCTTATTTAAGGATTTAGTTGCAATTAGACTTTTGTTGAAGTCATAGCCATCTCCCCTGGGAAATTATACTGGGAACTGTCCAAAGTACTGCTGAAGCCCATTTTCGCTGATCTGACGTGACACACTTGCTAATTGCTTGTAGCATCTTCCCACCAGTCTCTCACCTTCTGCCTGGCTCAGCAGGAGCTCACAGTTTTGCTGGACACACATATCCACCCACACACAAACAAAAAAGAGAGAAAAATAAGCTGAGTTGCATAGGTAACGTAACAGTTCTCATATACGGTCTATTAATGAGAACTTCCCTCCCAGGCTCTTAGCATTAATACTAACTAATACTAATTAATACTGTGGATTGCAACATTCCAATCATTTATTTAATCTTTGGCTACTGTTTTCATGCTCCTCTGGATTTTAGTTTGCATTTTTCATTGTGTTTTATGAAAATGCCTTAATATAAGTCCCTATTAATTGCTTTAACGTATTATTTTTAATTGTAATCAACGGCATCCATGATAAACTGCACAGATGCCAAAATGATGACAAATACTCAATGACATCATCATGCAAATACTGTTAGTTGCAGCATTTGCACGATGACATCATCATACAGGTATAATCATTTCTCCCCCTTGCCCTCCACCTTAGGTGCGGATTCTTGCGTGCTGGTTAATGGCCTCAATAAAAATGACTTGATTTGATTTGATTTGATGGCAAATCTCATAAATATTTATTTAATGGAAGCAGTATAGAATTGTTATGAATAAATCAATAGATCAATAAATAGCATTAAGACAAAAACAGGGCTGATTTTGTCATGAAAAGGTAGAAAATTGACTGCATTAATGTGGCTAAATTTTTTAGTATTATAGGAGGCCCTAATGGAATTTTATGCCTTGGGCATTTGAAAGTCTTCCTTAAGCTTGGAGTAATGTTGTGCAGACATTGTTTCATTTCATCTGATATCATGCCATCACTGGAGGCATCTTCACTAGAAGATGACTGAGAAGCCAAATGATGTTCTGGGACAGTATATCAAGAACTCCTGAACTAGAATTAGAGGATCAAGGACTCACAGGAACAATTATTCTGGAACTGGGACTGCACATGTCCAAGATCCCCAAACTTGATTCCTAGAACAAGACTCAAGCACAAGCCAGCCCTAAGGTGCACAGATAGAAAAAGTTTCAGGCCCAATAAAGACATACTCCACTGAGATAAAGGGCTCTGTACAAGTAAATGATACTCAGAAGTAGTGCCCTACTCACAAGAAGGAACTATTTAGATGGTATGCAGGTGGAGCTTGCGTGTGAATCTGAAGGCCTATGCTTAAATATCTCCAATTTCCAAGAGCCATTCTTGTTGATCCAATGCCTGAGCTAACAAGCATTGATCTCTCTGACATTTGAACTCTAGACCCTGCCTGGTTTTGAAATCTGATGCATTCCATTGTAGACCTTGTGAATGACCCTCACTTGTTGCTCCTTGATTTTAAGGGTTTTTTAATGCACTCCCTGGGCACCCTTAGAGTAGGGCACTTGTTTTGTGGTTCCCAGATTTGCTTTGTTTTGCTAAGAAAGGAAGAAAGCTAAAAGGACTTATTGGGGAACTCTTCAAGATTCCTCACCTTGGATGAGCAGATATGAACTTGCCCCATTCTCACATAGACATGAAAGTTTCCTCTGTTAGAGCCTCTACATGAATCTGCATATGTTACATGATTGAAGGCTGAAGACCGAAGCACCATCAACTAAGGAAAACCTGAAGTATCTCACAACTTAGTTGTGACAGACCAGAGCTAAGGATGCTGTGATAGCTGATGCTGTGTCAGGAGCTTTGACAAACACATCTAGATTAATTTACTGATCCTTCAACTTGTTTCCATAAAGCCTTCGCTCACCATTGGCCATGCTGCACAAGCTTTACTAGGTAACACCTTTTGGTAATACACTTTCTTGGCAGCCCTGCAAAATGTCAGCAGACAAAATGAATCTTGCTTTCTGCCTTTTGCTGCAATCAACACCTACTCCAGTATAAAATAATCCTGTTTTCCCAGAAGTACAGAGCTCTTCTACAGCCAGAAGTTGATCTTTCAATTCTACTTTTTAGGATTATCGAACCGACATTTTGATGCCCTTAGATTTTCACCTTTCGTTTGGAGTTGCTCTGCTGAAAGCCAAACTGAAGTTATATTAAGCTCATAAATTGTCACAGAAGTAATGCAGTGTCAGTATTGAACTTTAGATAGCTTTCTTTTTAAGCAAGGATGTATAAACTGGACTGTTCCAAACTGTTCATCGATAGGCATGGTCTGACCTGTCTAATGTGTAAGCTTTTGTATTTAAAAAAAAAAAAACCCTAATAAGCAATAGGATGTTTAAGAATACGCTAACATATTGTTTGTAGAATCCATTTTAATGCATTTGGATAGACTTAAAATCAAGAGCTACCCTACCCTGTTTGGAAAGTGATAGCTGGTGAACAAGCAATCTATGTGACTTTAGGAAGAGCATATTTAGGTCATTACAACTGTACCAAGGTTAGATTTGTGAAGTACTCCTAGTGTGGATGCTACTTCCAGCTAATTGTTTTCCTCAAAAGGAGACTGGATATCTTGAACAATGGTGTACATGGCAATATTTGGAAGACAACGTCCGATAACCGTGCCTTGTGGCATTGTGTCAGGACCCCTTCATCCCTTCCCATTGCATGTGACCTTTGATGAAAAACCTCAGAGACCCCCAAACCTCCAGAGCCAGAAAGAAACCCACTTTCCTATCAATCAGCTGATGGTAGGAAATAGATGACAGATTCCCTGCTATCGTTGATGAGAGAAAGCTGAGCAAGTAGTCTCTGCTAACCAATGGATACCCAATTGGGTACTTGACTGATAGAGGGCATATTTCTGGTTTTCCTTTGATGATGTTGCCAGGAAAGTGGTGATTTGCATCTGGTCACTGCAAAGAGAGGACTAAGGTAGATGGGGATATGTACAAATGTGGCCCATAGCTCAACAATCTGCATAAGGCTTTGTGCTTGCTATAGTTATGGGAACAAATCAATGGAAAACCATGGGAAGGGGTGCTGCTCTAGTCTGTGCATTGGAGGGTGACACAATCGCATCTTAAATGCTAATACAGTGCAGCACTTAAAGTGCTGGGCTGAAGGCTATGCCTGTGCAGTGTTCTTGCACTGGTGATCCAGAACAAAAAACCCTACTACTAATAAAGCTGAATTCTCAGCCCAGGATGCATAATGCTCCATATACCTTGTGCAGATTAGAAAACCTGCAGATCCTTGGAAATTTCTAAAGGCATCCAGTGCCATTTTGGTGGGAAGACTAGTTATCTCAGAACTGCAATATCCAGGGAGAAATTGGAAGTTTTTATTTTTTTTTTTATATATATTTTTTATTTTTTACAACAAACACATACAAACAATAACATAAAAAACATTAAAAAAAAACCATCTTCCATTTTAAACCGTGTGTCAGCCAGTTACCAATCATTTGTGCCATCCTTTCATAGTCTTCACTCATCATGTATATAAAATCTCATGTCATCTATCTAACATATATTTATATATTTATCAATTATCAATTATTATTCATTTGTTACTAGTCTATAACATCAGCTTTCATAATAAGATTTATATCATTTTTATCCATTGATTATATATATATATATATATAGTAATTTATGTCAGTTTGTCAAGTTTCTATTATATAATTTGCTGATCTATTACATTACTATATCTTTTCATCCAACCATTGATAAAACAGATCCCATATCATATAGAATTGTTTATCTTCTTGCTCTCTAATTTCAAATGTTAATTTATTCATCTCTGCACATTCCATAATTTTCTTAATAACTTCCTCCTGCATAGGTACTTTTTCATTTTTCCAGTTTTTAGCAAATACAATTCTAGCCGCTGTCAAAACATTTACAATCAAATATTTCAGTTCTTTACTATATGTTTCAGGTATAATTCCTAATAGAAATGTCTCTGGTTTAAAGTCTATATGTTGTTTTGTCATTTTTTCCAACCATGTGTGGATTTTAATCCAATATCTTTTAGCTTCTGGACATGTCCACCACATATGGTAATATGTACCGGGCTTCTGATGACACTTCCAACATTTATCAGACTTGTTCTTATACATTCTCGCAATCCTTGCTGGAGGTAAATGCCACCTATAAAACATCTTATACAAGTTTTCTTTATATGCAGTTGACATTGTCATTTTATAGTTTTGAGACCATAGTTTTTGCCACTTCTCTAAATCAATTCCATATCCAAAATTTTTCCCCCATGCAATCATTGTATCTTTAACCTGTTCTTCCTCCATCTTAAATTCTAGTAAATGTCCATAAAGTTTTTTAATCACCTTTTCATCAGTGCCCATCAAAATTTTATCTAAAACAGTCAGCTCATCATAGATACCTTCTGTTTTAAAATCTTTATCAAATCTAGATTGTATTTGCAAATATGAAAACCAGTTCATTTTTATACCTTGTTCTTCTAACGCTTGCATAGTTTTAAGTTCACCCTTTTCATTCAATATCTCAGTATATCTAACTGTTTGTTCCTTTTTATATGTTATTGGATAAGAAAAAGCTTCAATAGTGGATATCCATCGTGGAACTTTTAAATAATATTGTCTTCTTATCTTCTCCCAGTTTAAAAACAATGCCTCTCGAATATAGTGCCTTCTAAAGTAGCCCTGTGTTTTCATTCCCTTATACCATAAGAAAGCATGCCAGCCCAACAACAGGTCATGTCCCTCTAAAGTCAATAGTCTATTATTTCTTAAAGTTATCCAGTCCTTTACCCACATCAGATTTGTCGCCTGATAGTATAATTCCCAGTTAGGCAAGGCAAACCCACCTCTTACTCTTGCATCTTGTAGTAATTTAAGCTTTATTCTTGCTTTTTTGCCCTGCCAGATATATTTCAATACAATTTTATTTAAATCATCAAAAAACTCTTTCCCTAAACGAATTGGAATTGTCTGGAATAAATATAATATCCTAGGCAATATATTCATCTTAATAGTGGATATTCTCCCAGTCATTGATAATTGTAAATTCTCCCATTTTGTCAGATCTATTACAATCTGTCGTTTAAGTTTAAGATAATTATCCTCCTTCAATGTACTACATCTTGGTGTAATGTATATCCCTAGGTATTTAACCCTGTTGAAATTGGAAGTTTTTAGAAGTATCCTTGTCTGCCAAGTGAATGGCTCTGTCTTGCAGTCAGATACTAAGACTTGAATAGTCACAGGTGTTCCCACCTGCTGTATCTTCAGGAACACCCTGACCTTAGCACTCAGGTGGTGGCAATTTATTGGGCCAAGAGATGGACCGCTAGCTGCTGAAACATCTCGGGATCTTGGGGAAGAATGAAAGAGAAGATGCTTGAGTTCAACTATGCCTATAGCTCTAAAGCATTTCCAGACCTCATTACAAGGTAGTTCAACAGCTCTGGGCACTTGAGCAATTAGAGAAAAGTTTTGTCCATTGGCTATTGCTCCATTTGACTGGAGAACAATCCATGGGTAGATAAGAAAGCCTATAGAGCTTTACTGCTCCCTTTGACATTGAAAATGAAAGTGCTGTAAGGAATATTCTTTCTCTCTTCAAATCAATCCTTCTGACTTGGCACTTACTGAAGATCTGGATATAGAAAGCACATACAGTCTGGTTATGTAGCACATTACAGTCCAGGTTAGGTAAAATGATGCCTTTATACAGCATGCTAGGTCTGGTTAGTATTAATCATGTTTGTTCATGAACCCAGCCTACTTGGCTCATTTATAGTTCAATGTATTGTGTGACCCCAGAACATGATGAATTCTGTAACACAGCTAAGTGTCCTATTTGAATTCAGCCACAGTAGCAATCAAGATGGTGTGTATGAAATTCTGTGTGCTACATAGTTCCATGTTAAATGAAGCTTTATTTTTTATTGTGTCCACCTCTCTTATGGGTGAGTTCACAAGAACTGTATAATAGCTTTCTTGAGGAGTATAATGGAATGCCCAACAGACCTTGGGCAAACAGAAGAGACAGCAAGACCGTTGCAGGAGGAAACAGGGCCTTTGCAGAAGAGATTCTTGACCAAGTGACAGGGAAGCACGAGAAAGAGACTCAGAGTAAACCCACCTTAATTATACTAGGTATAAGTGGTAGGCAAGGATTACTTTGGGAAGCTTTCAAGGTTCCATTATGCTACCCTACTAGCAAGAAAGATATTTCTTTTTTCCAGCATTGTGGGGCTTGAGAGGGGTGAAATTCTTCATCATCTGCTTATGGGGTTTCCAGGTGCTGCTTAGGTCCAATGAGGAAATACCAAACTAACTAGTACAGTAGCACGATTGGATAACATCCTCCCTCGCCCACAGGTAGCTGAGCCATAGTTTGAGAAATTAATCCAGTTGTCTTGGTTGGCATAACATACAGAACCAGAAATGAATTACTTGGGCTGGATTTCTACAGCACGCTGCACTAGGCTAAAAAAAGATTGGGTCATTTATGATTCAGTGTATTGTCAAACCCAGCCATTGTCTTTGTGTACTTGGTCAGCAGGCATCATGGTTAACCTTATATGGTTATTTCAGCCTAGCATCGCCTGTGAATTTAGTCTCCAGGCTTAAACTTCTCCTGTGGTCAGGAACAGCACACAAAACACACAGACAGAACAAAACAAAACAGAAGCACCACAACTGAGATAACTTGCCATTAAATTCCATTAAAAAATTAATTCATTCCATTCATTCCATTCATTCATTAAAACCATTAATTGCTATTCTATTTCTAATTTTAATTTCGCATCTCTTATGCATGTTTGTTAATCCAAGCTTAGTATGTTGAGTAAACCTGGTTCAGGACCAGGGAAGTAGCTTCTCCATGTCTGATATTGCTAGATTCCCAGGTTTACTTTGGTAGGGTGGAAGCCCCGTTTTATGTTCTCTGCATCCCCGGACGGTGGGTGATACGCTTTGCAAAGAAAAGGGAAATGCGTTCCTAAAAATGAAGAGAGAGAGATTGCAGATGTGCATGACACTTGCCAGTGATATTGAATATGTCCTTTTTTTAATGGATGGGTTTGCACTTTGCCCCAAACCACATTTCTAAAATCATGCTTGGATGATTGGATACATTTAAAGAGACTATTTCCCCCTTTTTCTGGTTCTTCATATTGAAGATGAACTCTGACTAAGCAACCTTTCAAAAACAGTGAGAGTAGCAAAATGTTTGCTTCAGTGAACACATTAGAAATGTTGAGCGTGTGTGGTGAAAACTCTCACTGAACAGCTGTTGTGGCAGGGAACTTGGTCACAGCTGGTCACCGAACGCTCAACAAAACCCAAAAAGCAGAGCAGGAAAGTTGTCTGCCACCATCCCTTCAAGCTCCCCATGGTGATTTATACCTTATCTGTGCAGGTTGGATGCTCCAATACAAAGCTCTGGGCTCTGATCATCTGCTCTTTTATGATAGAAGAATCCTGATGTGAGTTCCAGAAGCATATTTGGAAAGGAAAAGAATGCAAGAAGAAGCTGGCACTTAGCTTTTCATGTCAACTTCCTCTCTACCTTTTTAATTAAAATCACTTTAAATGCGGTTAAATATTTTAATGTCTTAAAAATAATGTCAGCGGGGACAGCGACCTAGAATGGGGGTATGGTTGCTGTTCTTGAAAGAGAATACTTTGGGGCAGACAGCTGATTTCTGCAAAGCAGGCCACATGGATCTTAAAGTTCTGCTCCCCTTTCAACCACCCCCCTTTCTTTAAAAAAAAAAAAAACTGAGCTGCCATTGGTAGATCAGTCTGATCACAGGCTTTTTCTTGTACTTTTAAGAGCAGTTTCGTTAAAGCCTTTCCTAATAATTGCCTTTTGTTTCTTTCTCCAAATATTTTTTTGTATTCACTTGGGCTAGTGCCCACCTTTCTCCCTTTTATTCCATGGCATCGTTCACCTGCCGCTTGCATTCTGTCATGCTGATTTCTGCAAGGGCACAGTAGGAGGTCAAGGTGACAGGCTGTTTTCAGGGAGGCAAGTGAGTTTTGGCAAGGTGGGGACCTTAAAGTAGCCAACAGGCTGTCACTCAAAGCCTGCTGCTGAAGTATATTTGAGTAAACCTGGGGGGGGGGGAGAATTATTTGGTCACTGAGCCAATTAACTACTGAGCAAACATAGCCAATAAAAAGACACACACACCCTCCCATTTCTCTGCCAATAGTCATGATGGACAATTCTGAGACGTCATTTCTGAATAAAGCTCTCCATGTTAGCCTGAATATGAAGACTTGATTTGAAAGCAGTTCAATCAAATCTCTTAATTTTGTCCAACCCTCTGAATTGGACCAATGATTTGGCTCAAATTATTGAACTGGATACCCCTGAATCAATGTGATGAGTCAGAAGGGTTTTTGTGTGTGTGTGTGTGCAAATCAGCTTCCAAAATTGAGTCAACTTAATTAGATAATTCCACTTGAAGCCTCTGATTTTTCAAACCAACAATTCAGAGGAGAGATTATTCATGCCCCTTTACTAAATATATACTATAACAGGATGATTCCTATAGATTTCTCAGTAGGGCTTTTGATGATTTGAGGGAGCAAAACAAGCTGTCTGCCCTAAAAATAAATCAGTGGCTTCATTGAGGATTCCAGTTTGGGTTTTCCTCTTCCTGTGCTTTCTTCATTCAGCAGCTTAATTGTATGCTTGTCTGTTTACTTTGTTTTATTCTTGGTTTGCTACTGTTAAGCATTTGGGGAATCCGAAATCTTGTTATTGATTTATGTATTAAAAGTGCCTCCATTCCACTTCTCATTATTGAAAGCCCCAAAGCAGTTTGCAGTAACCATAAACTTACTCCAGGTGAGAATAGAGTAAAAACAATCCAATAAAATAGAAATGTTTAAGAACATTAGCGGCTGGGGAAGGTCAACATAAAAAAAGAAAAACAAAAATGCAGGTTTTAAAGAGCAGTCTGAAATATTACCCTATAACCTTGAAGTATCTGCAAATTTATCAGAAACCTTGATTCTCCATCCCTCCTTGGTCAGTAAACAAACTCCAGGTTTCTTGATATCTCTCATCTGTACATTCTGTGTTTTGTTCCAATATCCTTTAAGATCTCTGGCTTTCTCAGGACTTTTATCACCTACAAATTTCCTGTCCCAGAAATATAGAGAACTTGGTTTCTCTTTTTTTTAAAGAAGACTGCCTTGGATAAGTGATAAGTTCTGTCCTCTTGCACAGTGCCTAAAGCTATCCATTTGCTTTGCTCTGTTTAGTAAAAGATCATCCTCTTTCTTGTGAATGCTGGCCTGGAATTAATGGTTGGGGTTAGCCACTGTATTAAGCCTTAATGGGATTTGTTCACTATGGAGTTTAGTACGTTGTGAGGTTAGTAAATCATGGGTGAGAGCAGGATGGACAATGGATGGGCCAAAGACCACGTGTAGCCCCCTCTTCAAGATTTCAACACCAACATTCAGGAGGAAAATGGCTGAATTCTGACACTGACTTTTTAATTCAGAATTAAAAGCAAACTATTTTTCAGCTCATTTTGTGGCTGGGAGTAGGTTTAAGGAAAGACATGGGAAAGGTGTGATAGTACAACAAATTATTGGGGGAAGAATATATCTACTGTTTCTTTGATTTATATTTTTCTTTCCTATTCAAAGGATGCTGTCAAGAAATTCATTGGGTCATTCATTTTTGGTTTGGGATGTTATAGCTGTGTTCCACCTATCTATTTATGTGCCAGTGGGAAATCTACTCCAATATTTTTCCTCTGTGAATTGAATGAAGTGTCAGTGGACTTTTTGAGAAGATTGAATCCAAGGTCCAATTGTATGGGTGTCTGCCTTCACTTCAAGATCTCAAATTGATGTAAAATCCTGTTGCTGATTCCTTCCCCCCTTTTTTTTCTGCCTAGAAGAGAAAGGAACATTTTGCGAAAACATACCACATATCAAGATCTTGCATACCACTTTCAGACGTGCAAGATTCTGTCCATGTAGCTTTACAATAAAGTAAAATTAGCTCATCTGTTTGTTATTCCTGTCTGGTTTACCCTGTGAGGCCAACATCAATCTTGCAAGCCTAAAAATACAATCCTCTCTCCCCACCCCCAGTCTCCTTTACAGCCCGAGAAACTAGGGAGGGTCCCTTCTGAGCCTCTTGCCCCACCCACTATCCAGCTGTGGGCTATGCTGTCTCTTATCTGACCATTCCCTAGGCAGTGTCTCTTTGCCCCGTCTCCCAAGGTCTTTCCCACATACCATTATAGATGTCTTTGCCTGTTTTGACAGATGCAAAATCCTTTTGAAACAAACCTCTTCCGCTTGTTTTACCTGGAGTTGCTATTTTCCTCCCTGGGATTTCAATCTTTAATCCAAGGCAGTTAATCTATTTGCAAGATGATACGACTAGTTTTATTTGATATTTACTATCTCCAGAATCAAAGGCAGCCCACCTTAAATACCTTTTGAGATGTAATAGAGGAAAAAGGTAATTGCTTTGGGCTTCCCAAATGCATTTGCTTGGCCACTGTATGATGGAGAGATTGCATTTGCTCAACCCATTAGTCTGGGTGCTGATTTGTACAAAACATTGAAACATTAGCTAATTTAAGTGGCTGTGTTCACCACACACATTCAACCCTCCACCCCCAAAAGAACTCTAACCAAAATGAAAACTTAATTTGTATGCTGTTCAACGCTACTAGATTTTTAACTGGGCTGGTTTAGCACATTTTGCAAATAGTAGCGGCTGCAGCTAGCAATTCTAATAGGCTTAAATGTAAAACATGCATCACAATTTCATAACATCACCTCTGTCCATTTGGATTTGGGTCATGAAGTAATGCACAAGGGCATAAAGGAGAGCATTTGGGTTGCAATTTCACAAGACATGTTGCATCATTTGCACCTGTGCTTCCCTTTTGCAGATATCCTTGTGTCCAAATATAGAACTTTGTACTAAATTGGCCCGTGGCTGATCTGCTTTCAGGACTTTTCTTATTTTCTTATCTCCTTCCTTAAAAACATGGTGTTCATGAGTGCTGCAGAGCCTTCTTGCTTGGCCTGTTTCGTTTTTTATTCAGTAACTTTGCCACCCAGTTAAAGAGGATGATTAAGGATCCGTTTTAATAGGCCAGATCTGCACAAATAGAGCTTTGAATCAATACTTGAAAAGAAGAGTGGAAAAATAGTTTGATTTTGACCGAAACAGGCACCCGGGGCTGACTGTAAACCAGATGATACTCAGGACAAAGAGACTGTTGGTCTGTCTGTGTATTTGTCCAGTTTTTAAATTCCTTCCAGTATTTTTTTTAATTGCCCTGTACTGCAATTTTTATGCCTTGATGCAGATGTTGATAAATGAGCAGATTTCTCAGTCAAGCACTATCTGTTGAATAGATGCAGAGACTGAATTTGTTTCTGCAAATAAACTTGGAAGCCCATAGCATTAGTAATACATATTCATGGATGCCATGTTTACAAAAGATATTAACTGCTTCTTGCTTTGATCATGCTGAGTTGAATCGTGATAGCCATGACAGATAACCACTCAGTCTCTTGATTTAAGACATGGACACAGATTGCCACCCCTAAAGTTGTACCTGATGAGTTGCAGGTGCTAAAATGATTTAAACTACTGTTGTACCAAAAATGTATACTCCATTACTTCTCTATCAGTCCTCATTCACATTAAAAAAAAAAAAAAGGATTTTGTCTTTGGAATATATTTTTAAAGAATCTCTCTCTCTCTCTCTCTCTCTCTCTGTGTGTGTGTGTGTGTGTGTGTGTATGTGTGTGTGTACATGCACCTTTACATCAGTCTTGACTCCTGGCAAGTCTTTGCAGTTTTCTTGGCAGGATTTTGGAAGTGGTTTGCCATTGCCTCCTTCCTAGGGCTGAGAGAGAATGACTGGCCCAAAGTCACCCAGCTGGCTTTGTGCCTAAAGTGGGACTAGAATTCACAGTCTCCCACTTTCTAGCTGATGCCTTAACCACTATACCAAACTGGCTTTCTTTAATAAATTTTAGAGGAATTTTAATTAATGGAGGACAGTGTCTTCACAGGTTCAGGTTCACACAATAGTCCTAGACTGGTGATTGAATTAACCTACATTCTGAACTTGTCAAATATGTTAAAACATAAACCAATCAAAGGGGCTGCTTCAACAACATGCTAAACCACATAGAATATAACCAAGTTCAGGGTATTGTGTGAATGATCTGATAAGGTGTTCTGAGAACACAGCCCATTAGGAACAAAATAGCCAAACCATGTTTGCAAATGTCTGCTTTTCATGCATAATCCTTTCCCCCCACTAGCATGGAATCTGGTGTTACATTTAATTCAGTTTTGAGGTAACTGATGGGTGAATAGCCATGTCCTGTCTTTTATTGTACCATTGTCTGTCCAGCTTTCTTCAATCTTCCCATATTTCCATTAAATCCCAAAGAAAGCCATATGGAAGAAATGGCTTCCATAGACCATGGCTCTCCTCCTCTTCCTCTTCCTCCTCCTCCTCTTCCTCCACTACCACACCCACCACACAAGTGGCTTCCTCTGCCACTTCTAACAAGAAAGGATGCTCAAAAAGCAACACAAAGACATTTTAAAGAAATTCTCAAAGATCAGGTAGAAAAACAGGGGGATTTTTTAAAAGTGCTAGCAGCACCTCTTCTACACCGGTCTAATCCATTTCCCCTCCACACGATAGTCTGTCAATATTCATCTGGCACTTGGGAGTTTCAGGTAAGAATGATTGCTCTAGCATTTAGGTTTCTCCAAGTCTGCTTATATTTCCCACTTTCCTGAGTAGAAGCTACTGTTTTGTCAAGATAGGGGACAGAAATTATTAGCCTATCAGCTTTTGATAAGTTCTCCTTCCCAATGTGACACCCTCCAGGTGTGTTGGGATGACAATATCTAAAGTTCCCAGATAGGTAGGGGGTGATGTAACTGGTGAAATGTTGAAACAATGTGGCTTTGATTTTAAACTTGCTAATTTGTTTGTTAACCTTGACCCTTCAAGCACAGTTATCAAAGAGAAGTTGCATAAACTTTGTTGGAACTTGCTTAAGGTACTTAATTTCTTTGCAATTCTTGGTTAATGGAAGAGCTCTCATTTCCTGCCATAAGGAACGGCATGCTTTAGGATGCGTGAACGTGTTCTTTTCTTTTTTAGTGACAAATTTATTCCATTTTTGCCTCCTATTATCTTGGATCATTAACCAGCATCCTATCATAGAGTGTGATTGGTGAAGCCTGTTGGAATATGTCACAATGTAAGATTGTATCTCAACTGGCGCATTTAGGGAAAAATTATTTTCTTTCTGCTGCAACTTTATTACGTATAGGCAAGGAATTCAAACATGGAAAATTCTATTGTTGCAAGGCTGTTTCATGTGTAGACAGTATGTGATACCACAGCAGCTAATGCAAGTAGAAATCAAAGACATAGCATCAATAACTGGTTCACACATTATACTAGACCATGATTTGGTTAACCATTATTTATTCAAGCCACTATTGGCTGGGTTCACATATTATCCTGAATCAATGGTTTTCTTCATTTGGCTGATTCACACAATGCTAAACTATGTAATCACAATTACAAAACATATGGCTTGTTCACACAACACAGAAAACCACATTATGGAACAAATAAAACCTGTAACTTGCATGGACTGTAAACAGACCTGAAATAGTGTTGTACTTTTAATCCCTAATTTCTACACTCATTCTGCTTAAACAAAAACAAAGCATGGGATTCCTTTTAAACGCTGGTGTTACTTGCAGTGAAAAAGAAAGCATTATTTTAATATAAATAAATACTTCTAAAAAGATCCTCCAGGTGTGGATGAGGTCACAATATAGATTTACTTAAATTTAAAAAAAGGAAAAGAAATTCACTCATTTCAAACCTAGAGTTTGAGGTTGAATGTAGTGCCCAGAAATTCTGGATGTTGCAGACTCAAGACATTTGGCGAGTCCAAGGTTGGAGAAAGTTGAATTGGCCAAATCAAAGGGCTAGTTATCTGATGTGGATGATGACTGAAGACAGTGCAATTTTTTAACAGTCATGTTGCTATTAATTGGGGGGAATATTTATATTACTTTCCTTCATTGGAATGCACTAGGAACAAGCACAGCATTGATTATAAGGGAATGCTACACTAATGCAGACAGGAGTTCTTGCTTTTAACTGCCAAGTATTTTCTAAGGAGTTTGCCAAGATTTGTAATCCCCTGGTTCATTGTAACATGACCTGCTGCTTCTGTTGGGACTCAGCTGTGTTGCTTGGCAAGCACCAGCTCCCCAGTTAATGGCCGTCTTCTTGTTCGATTTATGGATTTGCTGATTAAAAACGATTGAATATGGGAAGAAGGGAATCATGTAATTTTAAGGAGGGTTGAGAGACAATAACCCTAACCCTAACTGCTGTAAAGGAGAACAAAAGTTGTTTTTTATATATATTTTTTTTCTTTTCTTTTTCTGTCTGTATTATTTTTCACACTTTTTCTTTATCCTTTCCTTTTTCCTTTTCTTTGTATTATTTCATGTTTATTTTTTTACTGATATATATATAACCATTTCAGACATAGTCAAGCAGCTTAACTAGTCATAGACCATATCAGACTGTGCATAACATATTGAATCATAATCACATGAAGGTTGTACAACAAAAAGTACAAATAAGCCACATTTTAGCCCAGTGTGTTGAATGAACCCAACTACATTATGATGAGTAATAACACTACAGTTCATAACATTCTTGCCAAGGCTAAGAATGAAATGGAGCTCTTTCTATTCTATTCTGTACAGTTAGACCAGCCAATTAGATGGTTTATTTCTTGATTCCTTATATCCCATCCTTATGTACTGACATCCCATCTTCCCTCTTGAGAGTTCAAGGTGGCATACATAGAATAATGGCTTATCAGTTGCAGAGCTGGCTCTATCATTAGGAAAAGTGAAGTGGGTGCTTCAGGTGGCAAAATTGGGAGGTAGCAGAAGACGCTGGAAGAGACCATAAGCTGTGGACCTATGCTGCCTGTCTGATGCTATCCTACTAGCCTAATCTAGCTATCCTGATGCCTTTTAGGATAGTGGAGACACAACTCAAACATCAGAGGTGAAGGAAGATTGACCTAGAAACCATGTAGTGTAAAGATTGCCTGCACCAGGTGCAGCTTCTTTGAGTCAGCAGGAATGAGAGCCAAAGGAAGAGAAATTCTGATTTCTTTCTCCTGATTTTCATTTGATTTAATAAAAAAGAATTTCCTTTCAAAATTTATTTTGCAGGACAAGAGAAGTAGAATAGGTGCAGTTGTTTAGGGATGTGGTAGCCAAGAGATATGATGTTTTCATTGTACAGTCTTTTCTTCAATGGTCTACAGCCTTTCTGGTTTAAATATCATAAGAACACATCCGAATAGAACACCTTCCATGGGTTGATGCTCTTCTCAGTGCTAAGAGGGAGTCCTAACTTGGTGGAAGTGATGAAGCATTTCTGCCTCTAAAGAAATTTGAAGAAAACTTCCAATCTCTGCCCACAAAGTGGGTGAAGAATTAAAACAACCAAAAACCAATATGTGCTGTGCTCTTAAAGGAACGATACATTGGTGATAGCGTACATCCTTCAGTGCAAAAGCCACAGAACTTTATGGTGTGTGGGTCCAACATGCGCTCAGACGCCACACCCTTCTCAGTGCTAATCTTCTCATTCTACTAAACTCATGTGGGCTAGATGTTCAAGTGTTAACAGCAGCTCCTGACTCTCCCTCTCAGATTCCCATGAAGAAATAGAATTGAGGATAGGGGAGAGTATGGCCCTTCAAGGCATCTGATGAGCCATCAAGATGTTAATTTGTTGCAGAAAGGCAATTTATTATTCACTGCCGCTCCTTGGCATCTCCACTTTATGTCACAAAACACACAGGGCTGTCAACTAGGTTGTACCCTTGACAGCTTGCATCTATGAAGCAAAGAAAGAGAAGGTTTGCAAGCCAACAGCTGACCCTGAAGTCCCAATCCAAGGTGAAGGTTCTTTATATCTTTGAACTTGAAATAGTGGTGAAATGAAAGGCAAGGAGCTATCGTTGGAGAACAACTGGTGAAAAAGCAAGGAAGAAATGAAAATAGGGGGAGAAGGTCTCTGCTCTTGATCTGTGTCATTACTTCAGAAGTGAGTCATTGATATATGAGAGGGGAAGAGTATGGAGGGGATAAGCTCTCTTTTGCAGAGGGGGAGGGCAACTTGGTGAGACGTACTTTTTATTTTTAGAGCTCTACCAGCCAGAGCTAGGGGGACAAGAAAGTGGCTAGAGATCTCCTAAGAATTAAGAACAATTGCATCTGTGGGTGCTATTTTAATGCATCTCTCATGTAACTCAAATGCTCCCATCTTACTAAAAATAGTCAGACTATACAGAAAGTCTTGTACATTGGCCTGATACAAAGAGTGTCCAGTAGTACTGGTAGAAGATTTCTTTTAAATTTATCTTTGTCTTGTCTGGGGGGATTTGTTTGTTTCTCTTATCCATCCTTTTATCACTCTGAAGCCTCCCTGGTTGCCCACCCTTCCCACTCTAAAAAAACAACAACACTGGAGTATTTTCCTGAGGCCTTCCCTTGGGATTTAATGGGGTGGAAGTGGAAAATGGGAAGGCTACCGGAGAAAGAACTGTACAATGCCCATCAGCCACCTTGTAACTCAATAAATGCAACACCATATCCTGTCTGTCAGAAATTCACCCAAATTCACTTCCCTTCTGAAAGAAAGGTCAAAAGCAAATTCCTTTTCATCAAATTAAATGAGAAGTGGTATTTAAAGTCCAGATTTTTTTCTAGCACGATGGTAATTTAAAGGAGGGAGGGAGGGGGGAAAGGAAGAAGCTGTACATTTCAAGCCTGACAATGGGAATGTCATAGGAAGGTCATTAGCGTGGCAAGAAATAAAAATGGGGAGGATACAGAAGTATAGAAGATATTCTTGTGTATCCTCTTATTTGTTTATATCATTTATATAGCTGCTTATCTCGCTTCCGTGACTCTGGGTGTCTTACAAGATTTTATATATGGCACATGAGCTTTATCATCAATTTCATTGTGGTACCACAGTGGCACATGGAAGTTGATGCTGGAGTAACATCTATTGAAACCTAGTAGCTAGGGTTGTTTTCCCATCCAGCTTGCTTTTGATGCAAGACTGGTATTTATTTATTTATCTTGTTTAGAGAGACAAGGCAACTGTCACGTCACAGATTATGAGACAATAACTGACTATTCGTTCCAAAATATAATTTGAAAGCATGTCTTGCCTGTTGCTGAGGGTCTATCAACCCTTGAAAGCACAGTAATTGTATCGATAGATATAGATATAGATATAGATATAGATATAGATATAGATATAGATATAGATATAGATATAGATATAGATATAGATATAGATATAGAATATGCAGAATGGAGAATGGAGAATGGAGAATGGAGAATGGAGAATGGAGAATGGAGAATGGAGAATGGATACTTTCTGCTTGGACCAAAGCTAAAACTGCTTCTTCATGAAGTTCACACGTCTTCCATCATCAGTTTGGCGCAATATGTTGTTATACCTTTTCTGTTCTTGCTTTATTGAAAATACAGACCTTTAGTTTTTGGCAGAGGAAAGAAAGGATAATAAGAATAATTTTTGGTATGATTGTGGTGGTAAAAACTGCTTACCAGGGAAACCAACAAACCGGGTCCAAATGATTGTTTTAGTGGCCCAAAGCAAGCAGGTGACAGTGAGAGCAAGAGCCACAGGGCCATACGGATCTTATATAGTAAGAAATTTTAGGAAGAGAGCCGTGTTAGTCTTCGACAGCAAAAAAATCAGAAATCTGGTAGCATCTTTTCCAAAAATTATTTAAAATGTTATTAAAAGGCATCAGCTTTTGTGAGCTGCAGGCCACTTCATCTGATGCACTTCATGAAAGCTGATGCCTTTTAATAAAATGTGTTAGTCAGAAAAGGTGCTACCAGATTCCTGATCTTATATAGTATCCTTGAGTCCTATGTCCTCTCAGGATGTGAACTCTGTGGCCAATTAGTCACTAACAGGCACAGAGGGGCACAATAATAAAAATTCCATTCTTAAGGATGTTACATGGGAGGTAATGAGTAACACCTCTATGAACTTGAAGAAACATATAGCAACTGGAGTTCTTAATTCCAACCCACCACTTATTTTTTTTATATGCAACACCTAAAGATTTGATCCAATTATTTGTGGCAGGAGGCACAAGTCTCTCTCCTTTTAGCAAAACATGTGGTTTGGAATATAGATGTGACAGTGGAAGTTGGTGTGAAGATGGCATGTCCCAAAAGCGAGAATATATCACAACCAAGAGGTCCCAATTTGCATAAAATGTACATCATTTTATATTTGCATATCATAAGCATCATATATAGGGATTGTGGTTACTGTCAAGTCATGTTTTCTTTCAGTCTTATTTTAAAAAGTATAGTTTAGTAACTTGGAGGCACACATCCAAGATTTTTAGGACCCACTGCGGGCCTGTCCAATTACAGTAATTTGTAAGCATTCTGTTTCCTAGGTGGGCACTGATTCTCCCCCAAATGATAGAGAGTGAATATTAAGATAATGTTGGCTATTGGGGTGAAAAGGGTCTATGTTGCCAAATTCCTAAGTAAAGATAACTGTGTTCTTCAAAGCAGCTGTTGATTACAGTTAAGTAGGTCATTGGTTCCCTTGAGTGTGATGCACACACAGCCCAACTCAAGTCCTCAGCAAACTGTCCGGTTTGTCTGCACTTAAATTCAAGACCTGCCACTTGAGTTTGCACAGAGTATGACCAAGTATTCTTGGCTGGTGAGGGGTGTGTGTGTGTGCGCCTAGGGGGAGGAAGTTTTGCAAAGTTTTATAGTAACTTCAAAAACGTTCAAGCCACTTGTCTAGAGACAACTCTGCCTCTGTGACACAGCAAAAAGAAGCAATATGAATGGGCAGAGAGCCATGACTATATCTCTCTGGATGTTCATCTGGGTCTAAGCAAGGGATCATTCCAGCAAAACCACACAGGGAGAATATGTATACCTGTCCATATCCCATATATTTTTTTACAGCAAAGAGTCCTCTTCTTTCCAGTTCCTTATATACCTTTAGCAAAGGGTAGTGAATTCTGCATGAACTGGTTGAGCTTCACATTTGAAAGGAAATGATTTCAGTCAATATTCCAGCCAATTTTCCCCAGAGAGGAATCATAGCATCATAATTAGAGGAATTGTTTGTGGAAAGTTCGCCCACCCTCCTGCTCAGGGCATAAAGTTCATAGCAGAAGTCTGCCTAAAAGACATCCAGCTAGAGAATCAGCTAGCTTTCTAGATAATTACTTCCGCTGTTGAACTCCCAAGAAATTGCCCCAAATGTTCAACTGAAATCTAACTTGTTGTACCTTAAGTCGTAGCTTTTGAGGCAATTCAGAACTAACTGTTGACATTTTCTGTGTGTGCATGGTTGAACCTTGTCAATTTTCCTTAATTTTTGTCAGTTTGTTTGAGATGAGTTCATTTAGTCTCTTCCTATATCAGCTTACACCTGAGTCTGCATGAAAAGTGTTTGATTTATGACCATACAGTTGAATAAACTTTACAAAGGAAGTCATGGCCATGACTAGGCATTTCTCCCAATAGTTACACATCTTGCAAAGAGTTTTCCCCAGGAGATACCTTTCTTATGCTATTTTTTCTAAATGCAAGCATTTTGGTCATTCTTTTCCCGATGTATGCTATTCTGGAGATGCAGGAGGTCTGCAATGCAACAATCAGAAAAACAAAAACAAAGGAGAATTGCAATGCACTGTGTGCAATTTTTTTGGAAAGACTGAATCACAATTCTCTTGTATCCCTCCCCCTAATTAACAGTCCTTTGAGTATTTAATTACATATTCTCCCTCAGAGATAGTCTCTCCAGGTTAAACAACACATTTAGTTCCTTCAACTTTCCTTGTCAGTACTAATTTGCCCAGTTAATTCATCCAACTGAAAAGCATGGGTGCTGGTAACCCAATTCAAAATGCTCTGTTTAATGTTACAAATAGTAAATTATACATTAAAAATATACAAAAGAAAAAAAAAGAAGAAAGAAAAAGAAAAACAGGCTACTGTTTGAGCTCCTTATGACCTGATCTATAAAACATAATCCATGGAGAAACTTTCATGTAACTGTTGCCTGCATAAATGATGTATTAAAAAGGGCTTAGAGAATTGAATCAAGAGCTATAGAATTAATGAAGTCCCTTAAAAAATTGCATGGGGTAAAACTTCTTAGCTAAGGTGTTTGAACCTCTTTCTTTCTTTATTTAATCAAGAGGTATCAAACATAGCAAGAGGTATACCAACTTTCTAGTAAAGGGCACCCCCCAAAAATGCAGAACACCAAAAGGATTCAACCTTATTAAAATATATTTATGCTTGTTGCCATAGGAAAAGTAGGACACTGCTCATGGAACAGAGTCAGAAGTACGGCAATTCAGATTTAAATCCTATGGTGTAGTTGCACTTTATTTCTTCCCCCTTTTTTTTTAGTGGTGTTTAATAAAAGACTCAATTTCCCTTATCCTTTATTAGTCTGTCTCGGTGGCTTTCTGAATTAGCGTTGGTTTAAATTGGAAGCTTTCTGCACCATGAAATGGATGCAAAGCTCTTGCGGTAGAATTGGTTGGGTGGAGGGGTACTTGGTTGAGTGTTTTCCCCTGGAGGAAATCAGACCTCATGCTTTTTCTTAGAAATTAGCCTGTCAAAAAAGGCCAGAACAGATATTCTTTCTAATTATTTGCAGTGACACAGATAGTTATGACATATCACTTCCATGTAACACAGCTACTCCATGAACCACTACTGGCTCCCAGTAGGCTTCTGGATATGATTCAAGGTGCTGATGATCACTTATAAAGCCCTTCATGGCACAAGACCAGGCTATTTATGGGACGGCCTGGGTTGAATAATATCAGCCCATCCCACATGCTCTTCCAGCCTTGGCATGTCCAGGTCCCTCCCTTGTGTCAATGTCATTTGGTGGCACCTAGGAAGTACGCCTTTTCTGTAGCAGTGCCCACCCTTAGGAATGATCGCTTCCCACCCCCTAACCCAAATTAAATTGGTGCTGACCATATGAGCCTTTCAGAAGGCTTAAATGTTGTTTTTCCCCTTGGCATTTGGGCTGGGCTGTTAGATGTTCCTGTTCTGAGTGGTGCATGTTGGATTTGATGGTCCTGAAAGTATGCTGTGCCTTATCTTTGTTATTACTGATTATTGTTTTTTATTGTTTTAATTTTATCTTAGTTGCACCAAGTTGCTTTGGTGGGTTGGACAGCCATATAAATTGGATAAATAAAATAAAATAAGTTGATCTGGGAACAGTAAGCCTCTATCTATTCAGTCACAGGTGTTCTGTGTTTATCTGTGACCACTGTGGAGAAGGAAAGGTCAATACACTTACTTGGTCAAGAGGCAGTTAAGAGCATTGTAGAAACATTCAAAGGAGCTCAATTGATCCAGTCAAATAACTCTAGATGTTAGATTTAGTCCCCTAACAGGTCCAATCACACTTAGGGTTAAACTAATCCCCATGGGAAATCCTTCCTGGAGCATTAACTATCCCTTCTACTATTCATGACAGATCAAAGTCCTAGAGTTGCCTTGTGAAATTGAGGCTTCTGTCCAGCCTTGTATTTCTGTAGTTCTGTTCTGTAGTTCTGTTGTAGTTCTGTAGTCTATGACCTGTTTGGCCATGGACTTTTAGTAAAATGGTGGTCACTAAGTGGGCCATCAGGCCAAATGAACAGATCACTTTTTACCCAGCCCCAATAGAAATGTAATTACAACATTCCCAGCCATTCAGCTGTAAAGGAGGAAGTACTTGCTTAATTTCCCAATCTCTCTCTTCCTGCCTGCCTCCTTTCACCAATATAGATCATACGTTCCAGCAAATCTCTGCAATTATCTCAGTAGCAGAAATAAGGCAGCTTTGATTCTAGCCAGAGCAATTACTTCAGCAGTTTTAAAATATCTGATTCTTCTGTTGGCCTGCAAATAAACACATAGCTATAAGTTGCTGAGGTTGTCAGGTGTGTGAAGCTCAGGACTTGGATAAATGCCACTAAAATAAGCCCTGTCAAGTCACAAAATTGTGGACTTCATATACCAGCTTTGGAAGGCTGCAAAATTCAAGCTGGCACAATCTATTTTACAGGGAAACTTTGTTATCACTAAACCAGATGTTTTTAGGAACAAAACCCAAACAGTCAGAAAGTCAGATTAAAATATTGAAGATTCCACCCACCCACTGGCAGGGTTGTAACATTTTGCATTATATATACTATATATATATATATAGAGAGAGAGAGAGAGAGAGAGAGATACGTAGATATAAATATAGATCACACTAATACAGAGTTTTGTTGCTTCTTGAACAATCTAGAGACAACCAGCTGTTAAGGTTATTATAATCTTTTGCATCCTTTTAACAGTTCACAGCGAATCAAGGTGCTGTTACAGAGCATTCCAATCAAAGCAATTTTCTTTCCTCTTTTGACACAATTTACATAACTTGGGAGGTTGGAGGAGAGAGGAGAAAGGAGAGAAAGAATCTTCTTTCATGGCACATATTTTAATTTTTTTTTTTTTAGAACAACAGTAGAATACCTTCAGGACAATGCAGGACTTTTTGCTAAGATTCCAATGAATCCAAGAAGCTATGAGTAAGGAAAATAGCAAATCACATGGCCGAAATGGAAATATAATGGCAGAGATAAACTGATGCTTCAGTGGATAAGAAAATAAGGAGAGTCTTCTGGAGCAAATGAAACAATTAGCCAATTTCCCAGAGGGGGCAGCCCTTGGGAAATCCACAAGTTGGACTGTCTTCTCCTGAAGTGGTACTCCAGCTTATGATGCTTAGTTGCTACTCTCGGTGGTGTGCCAATAGATTTTATTGTTTGGAACAATGATGATGATGATGATGATGATGATGATGATGATGATCGTCATCGTCACCACCATCATCCTGAAATGGTAGGAAAATGTTATTTCAGCAGTGCAGGTGGGGAAGCAAGTTAGAAGACTAACCAGGTGGGAGCAAGTCAGGCTGAAGTTGACAAAGCCACAACCTCTTTCAAAATCAGCATCACCTCAAATAAGCACCCAGCCTTTCTGCGAATATTTCCTCCTCCTCTGATGTGCAAATCTGCCATTGTCATAAAGCATGAAGCTAAATCTCATTCATTCCTGTTGCCAAAGAAAGAAGAGTTGTCCATTATTATCCCCAGGTTATCTTTTCATTTTTTTTTTTTTTACCTTGACAATTGGAGATACTTTCAGGGAAAGAACTAAGTTGTAGCCACCTGCCATTTCTTGCTTTCGAGGAATGCTTATGGGATCCAGAGAGTAGCACTCAACACTGCAGTGAGCCAGCTTCTACTTAATTAAAAATAATAATTGAAAACAATCCATCAATAAATGGCAAGTAGGGCTGGAAATCTGTGGTTAGCAAAAAGCTTTGTAGCTACCTTGGCTAGCTCTAGATTGTTGCATTTGATAGATGTCAGAAGGCTGCGTGATGGAGTTTAAACATTAGTTATTTATGGCGTCTTTCTAAAAAATAACACCATAGAATTTTATATAGCCAGAAGACATCTTGTAGTTAAAAAACATTGTTTTCTCAAAAATTGTTGTATTTTGCAGCTGTTACTATCTTCCCAAGTATTAAGGGATCAAGGTTGTTTTTACCAAGGAAAATTCCTTTTGCTAGAATCAGGTTTAACCTCCACCAAATGCAATTCATCAGACCCAAAGGCTTGCATCAAGGTCATGCATTGCTCTCTTCCTCTCCCTATATAGTATAAGATGGCAGGGGCAGATTGACAAGTTTTTTTTCAGATTCTGATATAGTTTTCAGTGTTCCAAAATTACTCAATACTGCAAAAAAAAAAAAAAATCAGATTTTTTTCTAGTATTAAGCAATTTTGGAATACTGAAAACTGAAATACTGAAAATAAATGTGACAAGGTTGGTGCAAGTAACAGAAAGTAAGCCTAGCTTGGAAAACAAATCCTTACTGGTCCTCAAGTTACAACCACTCATTCAGAGGCCATTCAAACTTACGACAATACTGAATGAATAATAGTTACAACTGGTCCTTGGAGTTCTGGCCATCACAGCATCCCCACCATCATGTGATTGTGAAATCTGACATTCTTTGCCAGCTTCCCGCAAGCAAAGTCAATGGGGAAGCCAGCAGGAAGTCAGACATTGCAGTCACATGAAGTTCCCACTTAACAAGCCATGTGGTTCTCACTTAATGATGGCATTCGGGACTGCTGGAACTGCCATCGCTAAGTGGCACAGTCACATGACATTGTGCTTTATGACTGCATGGCTTAGTAATGGCAATTCCAGTCCCAATTGCCATTGTAACACGAGGGCCACCTGTAGTTGGTTCAGCACCTAGGATAGCTCTTCCAAAATATTTGGGAAGGAAGTGATCTAGATAAGCAATGAGTACTGCCTTCCCTTCTTAGCATGCTCCATTCAAATGACAGTAGGACTTTTCCATAGAGGTAAAGAGAAGAGGGACATGCTAACTTTTCCCACACCTACTTTTTTTTAATTAACAAAAGTTATTTCATTCCCAGTAAGGTCATTTTCACTGAAACACAAACACACTCCAGATTAAATGCAACATTAGTTTTTTCATTTTATTATTTATTTAAACAAATTGTGAAAATACATAGTCAGCTCTGTGCAGGTAGCCTAGCAGAGCCAAGGGAGTTCCTTGGATAGGTGCAGATGGCAGTGAGTTTCCAAGTTGCTCTGCTCTGTGATGCACCACTGGGGTGGGATGAAGTAGTCCAACGCCTGCATTTTGTGAGGGCCTCCCTTGAGCCTGGAGCTTCTGGAGTTCTGCTGCCTGATGTGTTGGTGCTATTAATGCAAGTCAATAATAGATTTTGTGATCTTCAAAATTTTACAGCACAACTTTTTTTTTTTCATTTGTAAGAGTGCTGAGTCTCTCCAATTTTAGTTCAGAAAATAAGTGTTTGGGTCCTATGGCATGAATGTGTGGAGCCCAGGATTCCATTTGATCCATGGTTTATGTCAGAAAAGAAGGAGAAGAGGTAACATGCTAGACTGAGGCTGCTTGGAAAACTTCTTTTGGCTGTCATCTGCTTCCAGAAGAAGCCACATGGTTTCTTAGCTCATAGCACAAAAAGCCACAGGCATTTCTTAACTCACTCTCCTTATTTCTTCTTTACTCCCCTTCTTCAGGTTTCAGTTCATTAACTAGAGCCTCCCTGGTATTTTTGGAAGGGTGGCTTGGTAGGCAATGGCCTACTTATTTGGCAGTTCCTAATCATTTCTATCAGAAATAATAAAACAATCTGGATGAATGATTAAAAAGAAACTGGTTCATTGAAAAGAGATGCATACTAGGCTTACTCAGAAATAGTAACCTGCTAGCAAATGGCAGCTTGATTTCTAAGGCAGCCTTAGGCCATACTGACTGGGAATTGTGGTTGCTGTAGTCCCAAAACATCTAGAGGGCCCTGGGTTGAAAAGGGCTGCCTGATTGATCTGCTCATGAATGGCTTGAGGGACCACTCCTTCTTGGCCATATCTCACTCTATGATTAACCACCCACTTCTGCCATTGCAATGCTTACTACATGTCTCCAGATGCACAGCAAGCCACTACTTTTTAAATGATTCCCATGGTGAAACTTCATCCTGCTGGTTCAGGAGAAAGATCTCCACCTGATAAGACTGCATTTAAGGCTAGGGTAAGCAAACTGTGGCTTAAAGACTGCTGGTGGACCACAGCTCTTTTATGATGTCTTAGAGTCCCCTTCAACCAAAATTGGTGGTTTGGTTTCTTGTCATCTTGAGACTGAAAGTGTACCCAAACCTTTCAGAATGAGGAAAGAAGAGAAAACCACTGCCCAGCCCACTATTCATGATCAGCCTGCCAACTATGACCATTGGCCTTCCAAGAAATCTTGGATATGGACTCCAGGCACCTAGGGCTGCCCACCCTTGAGTTAAAGGAAGCCTAGTCTCTCTGTTGAGGGACCAAGTGGCTCTTCCCCTCCTTGAACCTGTCTAGTCCAGTATACAAATTATAATTCCCCTTTGGAGTTTGCACATAGAGTTTCCCTTCCCTTCCCTTCCCTTCCCATCCCTTTCACCTTTAGTGTTTTTCTTTAGGTTATATCTTATGGTCAGGGGCTTGGTTTATACTTAACAGATGTCACCTGTTCTGGAAAACTTTTCAGCTGAAAAGCAGCATTAAAAAATGCTTCATCAAACAACGTTTGTTTGTTTGTACCCTAGGCAAGGGAGCATTTTTAATGTTCTTTCCATTTGTTCAGCTTTTGAATGCCTTAGTTTGTCTTAACTGCATTTGTAACCCGTTTCATGATTTTGATGTGCAATTTGTATGCTGGATCTATTCCTCATTTAAGGTGATAAATTTGCATGCTAGGAGCTGTAAATCTGTATTTAGGATTGCCATGTGAAGTGCATGTTTAGCAGTGAAGCGAATGGTTGAATTAATAGCCTAGGACAGCCCTCCACCCTTGGTACTTGTGTGTCAGCTTCCCTAAAAATCTGGCTATGCTGGTGTGACACATGACATTTTCTTGCAAGCTGGAAAGTAAAGGCTGCTGTGAACCTGATGCAGCAACTCTCAAAGGAAGCTTCCTTTTATAACTCTGTATGAGACTGCTTTGGCCAGACCTCCTCTTAGTGCACCTCCACTGGCAATAGATCATTTTGAACATCTTTATACTGAGAGGGATTGGATCATTCAACCTTGCAGGACAGGTTGGTTGACATAGGCTGGGTCCTCTCTAGTGAGCCACAATTGCATCCATATGATATCTTGTGCACAGTTATGTCATTTGTTTCCTGACAAATGTTGCAAAATTTGCCTGATGATATCAACAGTTGCATGTCATCATTTTGACTCTTGTCCCATTCATGGATACCCATGACTTACCATTGCATTAAGCCATGTGGCTGCATTCTCATGACATATAAAACCACAAACTTGTCAATTACCTTTTAGCCTAACCTGCTGGGCAAGCAAGCCCAACATGTGGTTGGTTATTTTCCATGTGTCCTGAGAACCCAGTCATTATATACTGTACTTTGCTTAAATTTTGTCTTAGCACATTGTGTAAATTCAGCAACTAGGAAGAACAAGCCAAGGTTTACTAAAATTGCGATTAAACAAACCATGGTTGTGCAGGATATGTGAGCTCATTTTCTAAAATTTATTAACTGAATTGGTTGCAAGGTGAGACTTTAATCATTATATTTCCCTGCCATGTTGATTTAGTCAAGACTGGCACAGAATCTGAGTGTCCTCCTGGATCCTATACTCTGACTCCCATTTGTTTCTTCCATCAGGATAATTTTCTTATTTACTCCTGCTTTTTACTCAACATGTGCTTTCCACACCAAGGGCCGAGGATTCGCAACCCAGAATATCTAGGTAATAATCCTTGATAGCAACTCTTTTTCAATCAAACAGGGGAGCAGCACTGACCTGGGTGGAACCCTGGTTTGATTTAGTATAAGGGAGTCTGTGCACATGTGTTTATATTCTCTTCTGCCTATGGACATTTATATCCTATTCCACTATTAAGAAACATTTGCCAAGCAGTATTCTGTTTGTTGATTTGTTTCCAGAAAGAACTGCAATAAACCTATTTTACCTAGGGATGCTGTCATGTTAGGAAAAAGAAACAATGCTTAATGGAATATTATGGACGTTCAAGTATATGATGAACAATGTGCATTCACTTCCTTCCATAAAATAGTTACCTATTTGTTTTGTTCATCTTTCTCTGATTCATAAAGGGCTTGATTAATGAGAGTAATTATACAGCCATCCCAGTCTCCAAGGAAAAAGTCTTTGCGGAGAAATCTTTCTTTTTCCAGGAAAATGTATTGCTAATTTTGTGATGATCAATAACTTGGTAGGTCTGCACTGAGCTAAAGCTAAAACCATCCAAGGGATTCCATTAAATCACAGGATTTAAACTAGTCCTGATGAACTGAAGACCCACCAAGTCACAGCAAAATCTGGAACCACTGCAGTGTCCTTTAAACAACTATGTAAAATGTCCAACAAGCCTTTGTCCTATTTTTATTCAGGTATGCATCTTTTCTGCACACCGAACAACTTTAGAGATTCAAAAAAAAATTAAAAATTCAGCCTTTATAGCATTTTGTTAAATTACTGTTAAAAAAACATATTTTTTTATCATTATATTGTTATGCAAGCCACTCTGGATGTATGCTATGAATATGTACCTGTTCTGTTCTGTTTGTATTTATAATCCTGGAGGGAAGGTAAGGGAAAGAGGAGAAATGGGATTTATTTTCCAAACCAGCTAGATGGCAGCAGCTGGCTGATCTCAAAAAGCTAAGTGGGTTTGCATCTGCTTAGTATCTGTATGGGAGACCATGGGAATTCCCAGTGCTGTGTTTGAACAGACATCCCAGAGAACAAGGCAGTGAACAAGCAGTTCCACGTTGTAGCCCCAAAAAACTACATGGATGTATCTCCATGTAGTCACTGGGAGTTGCACTGGTGATTCAAGGAGACCTTTATTTATTTATTTAAATATTTATTATATCTATTTACAGATTGCTTCCCAGATGGAAGCATCTTGAGAATGTTTATGATCCCACAGCCTTTACATCTGGAGGGTGCCAGCTAGGAAAAAGTGGCTTTACACAAAGAATTCTTTGCCACAATTGTTGTGAAGACTAGTCTTCCAACAAGAATCTCAAGCTTTCTAAAGCTGGAAGGGGAGGGGGAAGCATGGCCTTTGTGCAATGTGGCTATCATTTCAGTCACAAAACACACCTACCACCAACCCTTGAAATCCTGCAGAACACTCTCCATAATGAGTCTGCTCCCAGCCAGAACTTCTTCCTGGGTCTTCACATAGCCGTGCATCCAAGCAACCCCACGAGCGAAAGAGGTTGCACTTGCTTTGCTAATAAGGCAAAAGAGTTATATGATCTGAAGAGGTATCAGAGTCAGCCAGAGAAGGAGCTGAGAGTAGATCTTAGATTCGGACAGAAAATAGGAGGGAAGATGGCAGATACAAAGCCACAGAACCCCGTAATGCTATTCCTATCACCCACCCACTCTCACCGCTTCTATTCCTCCTCCTGAACTTTTCAGATTTAGTAGATATATGTCTGGGCAAAGTCCTAGAGTACAGATGCATTGTTGTTATGGTTATTATTTCCAAGAATGACTTCTGGAGCCTAGAGACACTTTCAAAATTCTGCAGTGCTGGAGGAAGCTTATCAACAAGCCAGCTTTCCCTTTAAAAAATTAAATATATATATTTTTTAACAAAAAATAAAGTCAGATGAGGCATAGAGGTGTCTGCAACTACACTGGGGCCTGCAGCTACCACACTAGCTCTTCTTGCTGGAACCATTATAATTTCCCTGTGTCCCTTCCTATGTTCTGTACATCAAGCTTAAGCAAGTAAATTAGAGATTTAGCAGATACATTCACACAAAGTTCTATGCTTTTGCAGTAGAGAACTCAGTTAGTTCATCCATGGCTTACCATGAGTACAAGCCCTCTTGGCTCCTTAAGTTTATAATTCCCAGAATTGCCCAAACCACCAAAAATGGGTTAATTTGTTAGCTATAATGAACCTGTTGTGGATTGACTACAGCTGAGCTTTACATGGGGTTCTGGGATTGTAGCTATAAAGATCTCCAGCTGAATTTTTCTGGGCTTGGAGATAATGATGGAAACTGTCTTCTCCAGAGCCTTGTTTTCCTGGATTTTTCCTGTTTTACTTTTGCTTGGCTTGCCTGTTTTTCCCAATATTGCTGACTCCTGAATGTTGAACCAGGCTTAGTTTCCTGCTTTCCTGACTTTATTCTGGCACCTTTATCCTGGGATTTCAACATCTAGCAAGTCCGTTACTGGGGAGGCTGCAGTTGGGTGCTGTTCTAAAGAGAGCAAGATACTTGACCCGTCTAGATCCTGGTCTTATCCAATCTCTGAAACCACAGACTGTTCCTCTTTTTCCAGGTGAGTGTTATTGTGCCCAAAAACAAATTGTGCAAAGACTTATTCCTGAAGAGAGGAAAAGGGGCTGAATCCTTTATGGAAGTGTAATGAGTGATGTCTAAATGAATGATCTTTACTTGTGTATGCAGGGTCTCCTTACTGATTACTTCTGCAAAAGATGAGAGTTATGACTGGGGTGATTATGTTTTTGTTCCCCAAGAAGGGGAACAATCCTGATACAATCCATGAAGCAGTTAACAGCTTTTCACCTTTGTGTGCAGTTTGGGGGGAACAAACTGGGCAGATATAGCAGCAGGGTTTATATTGTGTGTTAATAGGAAGGCATAGCTCTGACTCAAACAATACCTTATGCTGGAATGTGGGTTGTTTCATAGTCTTAGTGTGAGACATGACCTGAGACAAGGGTGGTTTATTTAATGAACTATGAATAAGCTATGGCTTAATGTGATGTGCAAACCCCATCCAATAGCTCCTCTTGCAAGAGAAAAGAGGTACAAATATAATTGCAAACATGTGTTATAAGCTCACTTTTGGGGAAGGGGGGACAGCCAAATCAGGAACTTCTTTGAAAAAAGACTATTGGTTTTAGCCCAGCTGCTTTCTGCATGTGATAGATGTCTATGCTTATTTTTACTTCAGTTTTATGCTATCAGCTGGGGAGAGATTCTTTAAAAAACTGTAAGGAAATTATGCAGAATAAAGTGTAAAGATTCACCAAAGATCTGGGTCACATAAAGAAAAATGTTTCTTGCAACTACATGGAACAATGGCAATGTTTGTTCTGGCTCCTTGTATGAACTTTAGAGGTATAAGCATCACTATAGCTTCAATGCCCCCCCCCCACACATTTTTAATTGAAAGAATGGCTACAGGGTTCATACGAAAGGTATGTAAAGCTTAAGTGTGAAATTGGTGAGGACAGAATTTAAAACAGTTTAGGTAATATTTTCTTCAGGTAGTGATTAAAAATAGGCCCAAGGCCACAGAGGGGGGCTAGGTTTGAGAGGCAATTATTCCTTTTTCTTTCTTTCTTTTTTTTTTTAACAAATGACCTATATTTCTTAGTGTGGATAGTTATATATAGCAGGCCTGAGAGGAAGAATGAGGGCTGTCAGTGTTTCCCAGCCTAACCTACTTCACAGGGCTATTCTGAGGATCTTCAATACTTTTCAGATATTGGCTGATGAGGGAGAGATCAACACTCTCATGTTGACAGTGCTCTGGCCCATAATGCAACATACTCTCTCCTCCCCTTCCCCAAACCTCTCACAAATCCAACACTGTCAAGTTGTGTTCCCATAGCAAACTTGGGTAGTTAAAAGGCTAGTTTACTTAACCATGGTTTATAGGTTCAATCCAATTCTCTGGGTTCACATAACCTAAATGACCACACATTTAGCTAGTATCTTCTATGACTCCACCCAGTTTCTTCTCCTTCCCTGAGCTTTCTCTCTGCCCCATATACAAGTCAATGGAGTTGGCATCTTCCCTCCTCCTTCATCTCATATTCTTTGTTTTTCTGAATGGTTTCTAGGCAGTTCTATGTGTTGAAAAGGAAAGTGATGATGTCACTGTATATTAAAAAGGGAAAGCAGGTTAATGGAGGAAGTGCTATGGAAGATGATGTAATGGGTCCAGATTACTTCTGATTAATGTTTATAAAAATATGCAGCACTGAATTAGTGGTTTTTCCCCAGGCTGGGGGCATCTTCTCCCTGCCCCCAGAAGCCAAACCCAAGTGCTTCTCTTTGGCTCCAGTTGTGAAGGGAGATGGTTGCCTTTCAGCTTTACAAATGAAAGGGCTAGATAGCTCTTCCTTTGTCATTTTAAGTTCAAGCGAAATCTGTTCTTCACTGGGTGCACTTGGGGAGTATCTTCTCCTCTTAAGATGCAAAGAGGAAGAAACTACATATTGGCTCACAGCTGGAAAAGCAACAAGCAGGCAGTGAATGAGGCAGCAGCTTTTTAATCAGTCTCTGAAAACCACAAAATGCTTTTTGTTAATTAATAGTAGAAGCTGGATTCCATATATCACTGTACCAAAAGTGAGGAGGAAGAGGGACTGGCTACTCACTGACTATCAGGATCCCACTCAAATAATAACATGGGAAGAGGATACCTGCACCCATGTTATCCCTAGAGCCCTCAGTCTCCCCATATCTGCAACCCTGGGAGATTTTTGCTAAGATTCAGTAGACCAAAACTGATGATCCTAGATACTGGCAGAGACCTCAAGAAAATGAATCTCTAACAAAGGATTAAAGCAGTTGGGGAAGGGGAGAACAAAATAAAAACTGGACTCTACTGCCAAGCAACTGGGGAAGAAAATGGGTCACCCCCATGCCTCAAACTCCCACCCATTTTGCTTCATTCAGTCCCGTTCAAAAAGGTGGTCTGCTCTGCAGTAATGGATCCAGGGTTTATGTTCTCAGGAGGAACTGTAGCAAAAGTAGCATGTTGTAAACATTGGGTTCCTACAGGTGACTGATTCAGGTGGGGTTTCCCAACAAATGGATTTCTTTAGGGCAACCAAAGAACACCCATGGCTATGGATGGAGGACGATTTGCTATCTCCAGTCAGCTGCAGTGCCGACAACGCTGTCCAGGTGACAGAAGATGAGCTGGCCAAAGCCAGCAGATGTCAGAACCAGCTTGCAATACATTGCTATGAGTGATTTTCATAGGCCATTCGAGGCTCTAAGCCACTTTTTCCCCATTGGTGAGAAAAGGCTAGCATTGTACCGAACCTCAGAATAGAGCTCAGTGGCATGTTCATAGTATCCTTGTGTAAAGATGCTTGAGAAAATGAACCTTGTGGATTCCAGTGCAAGTCTAACTGATCTATATCTCTTAGACTAAGAATGTAAATGTAATTATCCATGCTTCTTTGGATTCTTTAGTTCTCTGCTTTAAAAAAAAAAAAAGTAAATTTGCATTTATATAGGCTTATTTTGAGAGCAAATACATTTATAAAAGTTGATAAAATGTAGAAGTCCCTATTCCGAAAATGTACTTAAGTATTTAGAATAGTGCGAAGTTCTGCCTTCTTTTCCTACCAATTTTCACTGGATTTAATGAAAGATGATTTAATTTTTGAAGTTTCTTTCAAATGCAAAGAGCCTTTCAGTGAAACTCTTGTGGTAACATGTGATATTCTTGCACTTTTTAGTGACAAGATGCTCCAGATGTGTGTGTATCTATGCATCCTTTCTCTGTCTAAATATGCAGTCGTTTTTCCAGGGCCTTTGCACATTTCCATTCAATCTCAAGGGAAGATAGCATTTTTTTTCTCATGGCATTTTTTCAGTAGTGGCATTTCCCCTTGCCATTAAAAGGGAGGACCCTTGATAAATGGTTGGATAATTTCTCCTTCCCTTGGAGAATTTGGGAAGAATGATCCACCGCCCCAATTTTTACATTTGGTGGAGAATTTTGAAAGGTCATTTTTGCCTGGCTCCCATATAAACATGCGTGTTGATAAATTGGGGGGCAGGTTATTCCTTTCCAAGGGAAATGTGCACATTTTCTGTGGAAACAGGATGGAATGAATTGGAGAGTGAACACTTGTGAAGAGCGTGAATCAGAATAAAGCTGATCCTATCATCCCTACAGCTCTGCTCTCAAGGCAATTTAGAGATTATGGCCCTCTCACTGGGAGCTTTCAATGTGCCTGCTGCTGTGCAAAAATCTATTGGTCTCTCCAAAAAGCCTGACTGTAATGTTCCAGCCATGGCAGTTCAAGGACATATTGACCTTGCTGTCAAGTTCCGTTCACACTGGCATGCCAACTTCTCTTAACCCAGCCAGCCTGCCAAACTGCAAGACTTTAGGCTTTGATAATGAAGTGCATGTTTATTCAGCACAGATCTAAAGGTTCCCTGGCACACTGTGCATTAGAGTACAGTACACACATTCATATTCAACAACCCACAAAGCAAACGATCAGGGTCAGGCTCCCTGTATTAGCTGCGAGGCAGGGAAAATGTGCTTGCAAGGCTATGTGTATTGCCTTGCTGCAGCTCTAAATGAGAATGAAATTGGGCTGGAAGGAAGGAGCTAATTTGATTTTTCATCCTGTAGATGGGATTAGTGGCACAAAGGAAAAAAAAACCCCAAAACCCTGCATTCCCCCCCGCCAAATGATTCTCATTCAATTTGATGTGAATGAATTTGCTTTCAAAAAGTATGTTTGAAGGGAGAAGAGAATGTTGGTGAGGTTTTCATGGGTAAAGTGCAATAGCCATCCATTTAGTTCCTTGCCAATTGGCTAGGAGAAACAATTTCCCTTTCACAGAACCATCTTCTGTTCACCAATGGGCAGCTGCCCTGGTTGGCCCATGTTTCCATTCAATCCCATGAGAAGCCATGGGAAGAAAGTCCTCCCATTGGGTCTTTTCACACCAGGGGAAACCACGTACGCTTCAGAGTGGTGGCTAAAGATATGACAAAAACAAGGGCACCAGCATGGGTACCATCCACCACCAAGTTTGGAAACTTGGACTTCATCGAAAGATGTGTCCTGAGAATATTGTAGGAAACCAGAAGCCTTTTTCAGAGGGAGACAGTTGTCAGCCTAGTATTATGTGGGATGTTGTATCACTGGATGGCTACCTAGCCCTTGGCCCACAACCCTACCTGGCTTCAGCTCCAGAGCAGAACTCCTAAATGGAGATTGCTTTCAGAACATAATCCTAGCAGTGACTTCTTTGGAAGAGAATCCCAAAAGGCAATGGATCTCCTCTCCCTGATAACAAAGAGAGTTTGCATGTCCTCCATGAACCTGGATGACTCCATCCTGAACTTCTGGCATTTTGAGAGGTCCTATCTCCTTGCATGGATCAGTCTCAGGTGATACAGGAGACCCTCTCCCCCCAACGCAGCAGCTTTCTCTTTTTCCTTGGATAATTCAGCCCCTGTCACGTTCATGGAGACCTGCTGACCTATCCTACACTCCGATCCATGCCTTACGAGCCACACTTGGTACCAGATGCCTGTGATTGATACTCAGGCCAATGCTGAAGCAATATGTCCAGTTTCTCTGGGATTGCATTTCCAATCATGGTAGCCTGGGGTTTGCATAATCAAAGTTAAGCTACAATTTGTTATATTGACAGAGGATTTGTTGTTGTTGTTCAGTCGTTGAGTCGTGTCCAATTCCTCGTGACCCCATGAACCATATCATGCCCGGCCTTCCTATCCTTCACTGCCTCCCTGAGTTTGCTCAGTTTCATGCTCATTGCTTCAGTGATGCTATCTAACCATCTCATCCTCTGCCGTCCTCTTCTCCTTTTGCCTTCCATCTTTCCCAGCATCAGGGTCTTTTCCAAAGAGTCTTCTCTTCACATTAGGTGACCAAAGAATCTGAGCTTGAGCCTCATTATCAATCCTTCCAATGAGCAATCAGGGTTGATTTCCTTTAAGATTGACTGGTTTGACCTCCTAGCAGTCCAGGGGACTCTCAAGAGTCTTCTCCAGTACCACAGTTCAAAGGCATCAATTCTTTGGCGTTTAGCCTTCTTTATGGTCCAGCTCTCACAGCCATACACTACTACTGGAAAAACCATAGCTTTGACTATGCGGATCTTTGTCGGCAAGGTGATGTTTACAGAGGATATTAAGCCACAAATCATGGTTTGCAAGTCACAATGGTTAGATGCATTCAGTACACTAAACCAAAGACAAAGTAGTCATATCGTCATTTAGCATAATATATAAATCCAGCACTTGGCTGGTGGAGGATTCTCAGATTCAGAAAAAAATCTGTCCAGCATTTCCCCAATCCTACTTGGAGATACTGTAAGATTGAACCATCAGTGCTTTGCAATGAAAAGAATGTTCTCTCCCAATAAGCTGCAGTCCTTTCTTAAAGCTGGTGCAGTGATCTTTCTAAGACTTGCATGCCTGCTGGAGTGCCGTTAAATCTATGTTCCTTTTTTTTCTTAAAAAAAAAAAAAGATGATTAAATTTGCTTTCTGTCTAGATGGACAATTTAAACTACTTTCTCTTGTATCATCTAGGAGAGCTCTCTAGAATCAAATGAAACTAAGAGGGAAAAGGCGATTAGTTTTAAGCCTTTCCAACCTTCAGTGTTGCCTTGAGCCATGTATTCTAAATTACAGAATAGTTGCACCACTGCTGTTTTGTAGCTAAATCTCCAAATTGCTACAGAAGAGGCTGGCCTGCAGGATGTGGAATGTGTAACGAACATCAGGAGAAAAATCCCCAGAGCACTGCTCCTTCATTACCTCAAATGCTCAGCAGCTGGGACTGCAGTATTTATCAGACTTTATGATGTGCAGCACCTTAGAAACTGAGCTGGGGCCTCTTGGTGGTTTACAACCACTATCTCAAAATGATTTACATTCGTGGAGTCCTTGGTGCTCTCTGAACTTGGTTGTTTGCTTGCAGACGTTCTATTACTTTGTAAACCCCACACTCCCTCGCACTGATGATGTTACCTAGTCAAGTAATGAAATGTCTGCAAGCAAACAACCAAGCTCAGAGAGCACCAAGGACTGACTCCACAGTTCAGCCCTGAGCTATATATATTTGTCTCTATTGATTTACTTCTATTGCCACCATCCCTCTTTGAAGACCTATGGAAATGTATAATTTCTAGGTTGGAATCCCCTTTTGTTTAAAGTTTATGGTGAGAACAATGGCCTCTTTTAATTTTCAAGGGGACTAGATAGGAAAGCAAGCATACTGATTTTTTTTCCTTCAGAAGATGAACGGAGAAATGGGGCTGATCTTATAGGGTTTGCATCCAGAACTAAAAATACTGTTCGCGTGTCTCCTTCCCCCTTCCCTTTGATTTCCCACAGCATCAAAATATTCCTGAGATTCTTTGCTCTTGGGATAAGTTCACATACGTATTGCATTAAGCTATAATACCATTTCTTTGGTGTTGGCTTGAGCTCCTGTGTGAAGTGAGCATTTGGGTTTCTAAAGTATGATGTATATTCCAGTTTGTTGGGCGAATCCAGCTAATTGTAGTTTATTTGAGCATTTGTGGCTAATTATGGTATGTTTATCCAGCCACAAATGGCTTGTGTTATTTCTTACTTCAGGTTCTCTTCCCCCCCCTTCTTTTTTTAAATAAAAGTCTGTGGGGTGGGGGTGATGTTTTAAATATGTGAAAGGAGTTAAGCTGTGCTATTTGAGCTTGGTGCAAAAAAATGGATTTTCCCACTAGGAATGGACAGAGCAAGAGTTTGTGGCTATTTCCCATGGATAAAATAGAGCTAAACGGAATCCATGGTTGCCTGTCTCAGAAGACCTCCCTTCTATTTGGGAGAATCCTGACCAGCTTCCCTTGTTGACAGCAGTACCAATAAGCCACTGCCTTTGGTTCAAGGTAGGCAGTTGGATCCTGGAGGTGCTGTTTCTGCTTCCCAAAATGCCTTGATGTGACCAATGAGAGGAACTAATGGATGATAAGATAGCATCCTCTGGATTCAGTTGTCCAGTAGTTATGAGAACACTATAAATGCAAAATAAACACCCTGGACAAAATCCAATGGTGAGCTTCACTGGGACACATGAAACCCAATAACTGTTTAAGGCTATTGTGTCTTAATTCTATATCTTGATATCCCATTTCATACAAATGAAGCTATGTTCTCACAGCACATTATGAGTTGGATTGCTTAATCATGGATTATTAAATAAATTGTACTTGGCTAGGTTTGTATAATGTTCTCACTGGCTAAGTGTGCATAGCATGCTAGGTCATCACAATGGCTAGGTTTGCCCATAATGCTACGCCAGCAAATGGGTCCATATATCTCACTGTGTGTTAGCATGTTGTGTGGCTCCCTCCATTTCTTGCACAGATTCACCCTGTTGAGAAAGTAAATGCCAGGGTCAAAACCCTTTTGAATCTGTATGGGAGGATTGAGGTTGGTGTCTGGCCTTTATCTATCCCACAAACAGGGGCTCTGCCTGGATTTTGTTGTCTATCCCATAATTGCTGGGGGATTTTTTGAAGCATGGATGCATGTAGTGACCTAAAAGATTTTGAAGAGCGTTCCCCACTAAGATTGGCCTCCCCAGACCTGAACCATCACTATCATCATCTGGGCTTAGCATCTATACCAGAGTCCTGGCTCTTTCTAAAAAGTAAATAATTTTTTTTAAAAAAAATTAAAATACAGGGCTTAGGAACCTGGATCTATTGTCTGGATTCTCCTGACCAGAGTATAAAACCCAGCCACTTGTACCATGTCAATACTGGGACAACTTGGATTTGGGATATTGCCCTCAAGGTCTTAAACCTTATGCAGCTACCTAAGGCAGGTCTCTTCTGGGAGCTGAATCTGGGTGTCTCTTTCTTCCATTCTTCTTCTAGATGCGTACCTGCTTGTCTGAGCAACAGTCATGTGAGAAAATGATTTGGGTGAATACAAGGAAAACAGAATGACACTGGAATCCATAGACTTAGTTTGATGTACATTGTCCAGGAAATGGGAGTTTGCTCCTCCCCGACTGTGACCTCCAAATGGCTTTGGACTACAAACCAAATCATCCTTGGCCATTAATTATGCTGCCTGGGACTGAAGACAGCTGTCTTTCAATTGTATAATGCAAATGTCCCCAAAAGAAGAAAAAAAAGTGCTCTGGGGTCTATGCCTTACCAAAACATGCAGTTACCTTATCTTTGTTTACTGGATTTTTCAGTTCTACCATCCACTTCTATGATGCTATTATCTTAAAATGCAAAAGAAGTTCTCATCATGGCCATCTGGAGACCAGCCTAAGAGCTCAACTCTTTCCATTTTGGTGCTAAATAGAGCAGTGAGAAACAGAATGGCCTCAAAATCAAAGCAGGCAAGAAAATACTGTTTTACAGCCATTCTGAAAATGATACAAATTTTGTCTTTAATGCATCTCTCTGCAGATATGGGCAATGAAAGCATTGAGGGGAGGCTAACATAGGCCCTTCCCATTCATTCATTCGAATCAGGCTAGGGGTGGGTTTCTAAATTTTCCATCATGAGCCCACTTGGAGGTTCTGATGTACCGGTGTCTGACAGCACCCTTCATTGGAGAAGTGAGCAAACGCTTTGATGTGTTGTGAGATATAAATCTGTCTTTGCATTTGAAAGAATTAATGGAAGGATTCTGTATTTACTATAAGCCACTGCTTTATTGCTGCAAATTTTCACATATGCAAGTATCTCTGTTGCTCTGCAGGTGATAAATAGAAGAAAATTTTGGAGCAGGACTTTTCTACTATTTTACCCAATGATAGCATCCTCCCACCATGTTCTTCCATATCAGCATCTCTTTGATCCTTTTAACTGTAGATGCTAATAAGTTGTCAATAAATTAAACTGATCTATTTTTTCTTCTCCTTCTTCCACATTTTCCAGATGAGGGACATGTTTCTCCCTGCTTCGCATAATCCTCATGAGATAAGTGAAGTGGCAGGTCTGGCTGAGTGATAGGAGGGGGCACCAAGTCACCCAGTGAGCTTCTGTGGCTGAACCTGGGGTCTTCCGTGTCCAAGTTCAAAACCTAACCACCGCCCCATGCTGGCACTAAAGCTGGAACCTCAGCAGGTGTCACTTCCTCCCCTCCTTGACTGACAGATGCATTGGAACTCAAAACCAAAACATGCGGGGAGTCATCCAAGGAGCTGCAGCTTTCAAAAATATTTTTCTAACTCCGCTTTTGTTTCTATTTTTTGGTTTAAAATGGATATGGGTGGCATTTTTTTCTTCTCAACAGAGTGCCAAGTGGATAAATGCCTGCCTCATATCAATAACAACTGCTGATTCCCCCCTTTTGGGGGAGCCGAGTAATCAATCCTTCCAGCAAGCTGTTTCAGAGAAGTGCAAGCTTGCAGACTGAGATCACCATCTGTGTTTCCCTTTAGCCAGATCTCTGGCAATATTCCATTGAAGAAGAATTTGACTAGTTCCATTCACTCCAGCCTCTTTATTAAATTCTACTCTGAGTCTAGATAAACTTCATGGAACTAAAACTGCAGGATATGGAAACAAGAGGTTTTGGCTCTCGGTTCAGTTCTTAGAACAGCTACCCCAGCCAAATATCTTCAGGAACGTGGCACTAAAATGACCATGAACCTCCAACCGGTATGCTATCCATCTGAAGGATACCACATTAGAGAAGGTCCTGGTGGCCTGGCTCATTCATTCTGTTAAGCCATAAAGTGATTTAATTTTAGCTTCATGTGAATGGTAAGCCAACCTATTAAAGACTAATGTAGAAACCAAGATACTACAATTGGCTTCATACGTTGCCCTAGGGCAGTGTTGTCCAAACTTGGCCACTTTAAGATGAGTGGACTTCAACTCCCAGAATTCCCCAGCCAGCTGGGGAATTCTGGGAGTTGAAGTCCACTCATCTTAAAGTGGCCAAGTTTGGACAACACTGCCCTAGGCAATCACGTTGCTTGTTTGATTTTGGCTTAAAGCAATGCAAATCCAGCTAATTGTAGTTAAATCAATGAACCATGGATAAGCCAACCAAAGTTTAGTGCAACATATGAATGCAGTCTTCAGTTTCATCAAACCATAGTTAAAAGCACTCTGATTGTATATGAAGGCAGCTAGGTTATCTTTTGCATTGATTTGATGCTATTAAAACAAGCAGGGACAGATCTGGGCCATGTGAAATCAACTTAGTTTTTCATCAGAACTTGAAATGCAGAAACTAGATCTTGGTGAAGATCAGGTTCTTTTAGTGGGGATAGGATGCAGAAAAACAAGATTAAAAAACTGCATCTATTCAACTCAAGAATTTACTTTTAGTTGACACATTTTTTTCATACATAAGTGTGTCTTGAGTTCAGCAGCCTACTTTAGGAGGCAAAATTTAAGAGTTTTTTCCATTACGAGGGACTGGAAATGTTTGCTGACTGATCTGAAAGCGTGATAGGTTCTCTCAAAAGGTTTAAAAGAAAAAATGGTACTCCTTGTGGCATAGCATTTCTTTAAAATCAGTTTCAGTAGTCAACAGGAATTGACTGTGAAGACAATCAGTGATGCTACACTCAGTTAAAAGTATACCATATTCGTTCTGACTTTTCCAGATTGGGTTGGTGGGGCTGTAAGCAAACTGGTACATATTATTCCAACGGTGGTGGTAGAATGTAATTTTTTGGGTCAGCGGTTTGGTGGAAACAGTCCTGGGTTTTTTCACAATGCTGCTTGCTGTGATTTAGAGTTCACAGAGAGAAATATGGAATACATTTTACATGTCTGGTTTTCTCCTCAAGCATAGGCATATTTGTGTGTGAATGCTGAAAATGTTTCTCCTTAAACCAAAGGTTGCATTCAGTAAGATGTTCTCCTTTTGTGAGTGATACACTGAGACTGGATGGGAGAGAAGGGTCAACCTTCTTGGGTGCCAAGGGCATCGGGGTGGGGGTGGGGGTGGTGTCGAAGAAGTTAAAATAGCAGCCATAACTACATGAGATCTCCTTTTTAATGTGTGTTGCATGCGTGATGCACACAAAAAAGGAGCAGAGCTTGGATTGCATCCTTGTAACTCCCTTGACATTTTTTACTCCCCTGCAGAGGCTCCTTTTTGGTACCCCTTTCTTCCCTCTCCCTTGGCATCCCTTTTTCTCTCTTTCCAACTCAAAGGTTTGTGAGGTAGCGTGCCTGAGGTGAACCTTTTCTCCCCTCCATCCATTTTTGGCTCCCGGTTTCCCCTTCCAACCAACCATCTCCCCTTCCGGAAGTGTCTTGAGCTGCTCAGGACCCCCCCCCCAATTCTTCCAGCTTGCTTGAAAGATTCCAAGAGAGAAGTAAATGCACAAGGGCTGGGCCTGCGCTTTGCCAAGCGTGCTGGCGGTAGAAATACGTTCAAATGGTAGGCTAGCTCTTAGGGGTGTTGCTTGGATGGTAACCTTCACTGACATTTTAAAATGGCAATGAGAAAATTGATTTTCTTTTCTTTTTGCAAGTCAAGCAAAAAGCAATCGCAGATCTCCCCATGAGCACCCTTCCTGTTATGAACTGCATTTTAAAAAAAAAATCATCCTGCGCCTGAATTTTCAGAGGGTCCATTCCTGATTCAAAGCAAAGGGTGTGTGTGTGTGTGTGTGTGTGTGTGTGTGTGTGTATATATATATTATATATATAAAAATAAATAAAAATTCCCCTCTCGCCCCTATGGGTGGTCTGTGTCTTCCTCAATCTCAGGTCTTCTACCAGAGGCCTGGGAGTTTTAGGGATCTGCGCAGGATCTGAGCTGTTCCTAGCACTGCACTCTTCTGGACAGAGAGCTCTGAGGTTGTTCCTCGGATCTGTCGGAGCCATTCTCCCAGCTTAGGAGTCACAGCCCCGAGTGCTCCTACCACCACTGGGACCACTTTGGCCTTGACTTTCCACATCCTCTCTATTTCCTCCTTCAGGCCCTGGTACTTCTCCAGCTTCTCATGCTCCTTCTTCCTGATGTTGCTGTCACTTGGCACTGCTACATCTATCAGTACCGCCGTCTTCTGGTCCTTGTCTACTACCACAATGTCTGGATGACTGGCCAGTACCTGTCTGTCCATCTGCATCCGGAAGTCCCACAGGATCTGGAAGTCCCTCAGGATTTTATATATATATATATACACAAATATATATATACAAATATATACATACGTACAGACAGACACACACACACACGTACGTGGACACACATACGTGTGTGCGCACATTCTGTCCTGCTTCACCCATTGTATTCAAGCCTAATTGGGGTTGCTTGTTTTCGGCTTGCATTTTGCATGAACCCAGGCAATTATATCTTATCACAACAGATGAACTCAGCAAATGGAGGTTTGTTCTGACAACTATAATTAAGACATCATGGCTTGGTTGTGATACATGAACCCAGTTGTAGAATTGCCTAAGAATGGTTTTTCTTCTCATTTTCCTGAAAAGTGGAAATTAGGCTGAAGAGAGGAGAAATAGGACATTTTCTTTCCTCTTTCTTCTTGAGCAGCAAAACTCCCTATGTATTGCACCCCACAAATAAATTCTAGCGGTTTGTTGGAAAGGTGGTATGAGAATGTAGCTTAAGTTACGACACAGAATCGTAGAGATGGAGGGCACCTTAGAAGTAATTTAGGGCAACTTTCACATATTTTATAACTGGCGGGAAGCCAGGCCCACATTCAACGGTGAAATATTTCATGCAGAATTGCATTTATGCTATAATATATATATATATATATTTAAAAATGCCTTTATTAAACAGAACAAGAGAAAAAACAGAACATTTTTTTTTAAAAAAAAGAAAAGCAGAACAACAAACTACACATACAAGGGCTTCCTATATAAGTTTATACATGTATGTACTGTACATGTATGCTTGTGTATAAAGAGAAAAAATATAGACATACATGGGCACAAACACATGCATATACAGGTCATATCAAAAGTCAAGCCCTATAGGCCAGTCACAATATATTTCATTTTTTCAGAGAAAATAATGCCCTTCGAACGGTCACTCATGCCCTTGTTATCTCCCAGATAGACTACTGCAATGCGCTCTACATGGGGCTCCCCTTGAAGAGTATCTAGAAGCTTCAGCTGGTCCAGAATGCAGCCGCGCAAGCTATTTTTGGGGTCCAAAGAAGGACCCATATAACACCTTTGCTCTGTGAGCTGCATTGGGTACCAGTTTGCTTCCGGGTCCAATTCAAGGTGTTGGTTATCACCTTTAAAGCCCTAAATGGCATGGGGCCAGGCTACCTGAGGGACCTCCTCACCCCCACAATTTCAACCTGTCCCACCCGATCTCACAGAGAGGGCATGCTCCGGACCCCCTCGGCAAAAGAACTCCGACTAGTCGGGTCCAGAAGGTGGGCCTTCTCTGCTGTAGCCCCCGCCCTTTGGAACATCTTGCCCCCGGAGGTGAGACAGGCCCCCTCACTCCTGGCCTTTCGGAGGGATTTGAAGACCTGGCTCTACCATCTGGCCTGGGGCGGGGAGGGAGGGAGATTGTCAAAAATGGGGTTGGCTATCCCCCTAGAGGCCTAGTGTGGCTTCCATCGGCCTCTTGGATTTTTTTTTCCTCTTCTTTCCATTTGTGTAGATGTGTCTGTCTTTTATAAATTTTAATTATGTATTTATTGTTTTAAATTGATGTAAACCGCCCAGAGTCCCCCATTGCAGGGAGATGGATGGGGATAAGTCTATGTATAAATAAATAAATAAAGTTACTGTACTTAAGAATGTGCGGGCACCAAATGAGTAAGGAACTGTTTAGAAGAAAATGGCAACCAATTCAAACATTTGATGTAATTCATATAATACATTTTCTATGGGGCTTAACTTTTGGTACACCCTGTATATGAAGTTTTACCCAACAGTTTCAATATAGACTGACCCTATTTCATTATAATCAGCCATATGTTGTCTATGTCTCTAAACTCATAAGTCACAGATAACATCAGGTCCTCAGTTCATTATTTTAAATATGTGTCACTTTTCATTCTGATTTCCTAAAAAAAAAAATTGAAGTGGTTTACAATAATCAAAAATGTAATGTGATTTTTAAAATGTCATGCTTTGTTGAAAAAATCTCAGATTGATGTATAGAGCCAAGATTTACCCGTTCTGTGTCTACAAGTACCCAGTGAGATAGATCTAGCTAACCCACCTAAAAATCATCTATGAGCTCTGTGGTAACCTATTGTTCCCTATTCCTCCCAACATGTTATTAGTATTAGTATTCAAAAAGCAATCATACAGAATATAATGCAATGATATTTAATCATATACACCATTAGAAACATCATGGCCTTAAATATAATATTATGTGAGGATGAATTACAATTTAAAAATATTTGTAATATGCCAGAAGGAAAAAGGATGCTAATGTCCATGTTTTAATCCATCCTTTCCCAACTTGGTGGCCTTTACATGTAACAAGCTACAACTCTTAATCTTCCCAATGGCGACCAGTGTGGATGATGAGAGGTTATCTTGAAACATGCATGCTTTGGGTATGTATGGATGAGTAGGATCAAAAGATCATTGCAATGACCTTGGAAGTGCTTTAGTTAGCACTAAAGACACATGTGTAATTTACTGAATTTGCATCTTGCATGCTCCTTGTAAAAAAAGGCAAGCATTTGTCTATATGGTTGCCAGGAATTGAAATCATCTTGATTTCTTCTGCTTCTATCTAGTCCAGTTATCTGTTGGGCACCAGCTTGTGGTGACTGTTCTGTACACAGTGGCTGCATCTCGTTGGGAGAGAGGGGAGAGGTGAGAGGTTTCAGTTTTTAGAAGAATGGTCAGGTTTGTCCCTGACAGCCAACAACAACAGTGCTGGTGACTGGCGGAAGATTAGAGATCTGGCTGATATTCAAGCCAGACAAAATATTCATAGCCTCTCCAAACCATTGTTTTTAAATGTGTAGTGTCTCTAGGTGGGTGTCAGTTTTGGGGAGTCAGCATTTTAGAGCAGAGGGGAGAAAAGCTTTTCTTAATCCTGGCTGGGTTTTTATTTGTCAAGGCAATACTGAACAAATATGCCAAGGAAGCTGTGTTCTGATCCTTTATGTGACTTCAGAACCATCACAGTGTTGTCCTGCCTTTATGCCAAATATGCCTTCTTTTTTTTTGCAAAAGTGATAACTAAAGGGGCTTTCGGGGGATGGCTGGGTAGATGTCAAATGTGCAGCTTCTTCAAATGCCAGTTAAAAACTATTGTGTTCTTTGTAGTTTAGGAAATATCAGCTTGTATCTGAATGGAAGGAAGGGGGCTGGCATGGTGACAGTTCAAAATTGCCTATTTTTCATTCTAGTTCATCTGGTAGGATTTGAGCGGCTCGAGTCAAGGTTCTCTCTAATACTGTGTCAAAAGCTCTCCTCCAGTTCCTTGAAACTTGTCTTTCCCTGCTGTTTTTCTTCCACCATTCTCAGAGCATTGCAATTTATTTAGCTGATTTAAAAACACACACACACACACACACACACACACACACAAATTATTGTTGGGAAGTGGCAGAAGATACTACTGTGGCCTTTCTTCCCACTGCCATCATGAATTCATTTCTCCTTCACCCTGCAGCTCCCTGGCTAGCCTAATTTTCTGATCTGAAAAAGCTCCATGGGAGAAGTTCCCTCTTGGTCTGGTGGGAACAAAATCCAGACAAACTTCAGATCCTCAGAGTGATGATTCTACAAGAGACAAAATGCATTCCATCCCCCTTGACAACTTTACTACTGAGATCAACACAAGAGCATCCTCCTTCACTCTTGAGATTTTTTTACTATTTTTTTTCCTCCTTTGAAACCAAAAACAAAACATCATTTATTTTCCATCAGCTTGAATGTTTGGAGTGATGAAAGGTAGACATTTTTAGCATGACACTAACTTATTCTGGCTTTGCTTAGGTTTATACCTGCCCTCCTTTAGGAGCTCCAGATGGCACATCCAATATTCCTTCCTCCAATTATTCCTTCCAGACCAATAACTTGGTTCTTCCCCAATCCTGCTGTGACACCTTAAACAAAGTTCAAGAGGTCTTTTTAAAGTAAACCCTCATCTCTCCCAGGGTCACCACCAGCAGCTGGATGCCTTCTGCTGAGTCCAATGCAAACCATTTTTCTGATTCAGTCCCATCCCAGCCCCTTTTGATGGATAGAGCTGGTGCATATTATGTGTGTTATGGATCCAAGTCTTATTACATTCTCCACCAATGTGTACAAAATCAGTGGGCCAAAATCAACTCCTCTGATGCAATGGAATGCTGAAATCTGAAGTCCACATTCACCATTGAGAGCAAGCGTACTTCATTTGGTTGGAAGCTGGCTGTTAAATCCTAACTGCATTTCCAAATCAAAGTTTAGCGTGTTGCATCATTAGACAAATGTTGACTCCATTCCTGTACGAACTTTAGATATCCAGTGCTAGTGCTTAAGATGCAATATTAGCGTAACCAGAAACCGTTGCTCATCAAAAACTTGCAAAGGGTAATTTTTAAAAGAATTGGTGGCTGTAGGGGAAGGAGGAAGAAGAGAATAATATTGCCATCCTGCCTTGTATGCAAATAAAATAAGAGGAATAGTTATGATTGTAGATAGAATTCTTCCTTTAGCTGAGAGAAAACTGACTAGAATTACAGGGCCAACGGTTTGCACACTACCGAGAATGTTAATGGAGTTATTTATAAAATTCATGCTATAATAAAACTATTATAACAGCAATTAATTCTTGTTAATGTTAAGCAGAGCTAATGACATACTGCTGGCAAAATATTAAGCTTGCTCTTATTCTTTTGCTACATAGCTTGGTCAAGTAACCACACTACTGCTGTTGTTATCATTACTCATTTGTAATAATGTTGTAAGAAAGGACTATCTCTAGAGATGGAAGGGGATCTCTCTAGATCCTCAAGTACCTTAATTTATGTAGTTTCTAAAGTTTTAGACGAGATTGTGCAGCAGTTAATTAGCTGACCTGTTAATCCTCTGAAAAAGACAAGAGTGCAAGTCACTTGGTTAGACATGTATTATGGGAAGGAAAAATATAAGTGAAATAGTCCCTGCTTAAAGGAATGCTCCTCTGCCTTCTGGTCAATGAGACATTCAACAGGTAAACTATTTTCTATAATTATCGTTATAGTATATAACTATAGTATATAGTTGTAGGAAGAATATAATTAAAAGTTGCATTTCTATAGAATAGCGTTTCTCGGTCTCAACAACTTCAAGATTGGACTTCAACTCCCAGTTCTAGAAACACTGCTCTAGAACTTAAAAAAAAAAATAAAGCAGTCCTGTCCTCCTTTGGACCTGTGCATCCTCTACTTTTTTTGCTTTATCTGCTGAATTTCTAATCCTACTGAAGGCACTAGATCCCTGCCACAAAAGAAATGTAGTGATCCCATATAGATATATGTCTACAGAAGACAAAGGAACCTTGCATGGTACAAGCGAGATAGGACTCTGGCCAGTTTTTAAAATGTTTTTCCCAACTTCACCTGATGTTCAGGTAGTAACCTGAAAGTTACAACTTCCTTTTTCTTAAGTTACCTAAAGCTTATTTGTGATCAATAGCCACTAATAAAGATTATATATTTACTTTTATGTAAACTGAAAATGTGTTATGGGTCAATTCTAGCTGCTGATGCTCAAATTAAACTTGGCATCAGGAGATTTATGCCTAGTTCTCTATTTCAAGTTTTATTTATTTGTTTAAATTAGCAGCTACTGACAGACCGGATTCAGGCCAGGACTAGGGCACTTAAAGAATAGAGACTGAATTTTTCCCTGAACAGTTTCCCAGCCCAAAAGCATCCCTGTTCTCATGAGCAGTTGACTTGCTTGCAGGAGAAAACAATAGAAGTATCATACAGCAGTTCAACTGTGTTTCTCTCTCCCCCCTTCTCCATCTCTGTAGCCCTAATGTCATATCTTCTTTGGCTTTAAAACACCTGAGTAGCTTGATCCAAGATTGAAATCTTCTCTAGGCAGAATTTTGTCCTGTGCATAGTTCCAGGAATAATCAAGCTACATACAGCAATCCATAGCTCCTGCCCTATGGATCGTTCTCCCTCCAGAGATCAGGATGGTCCTGACCCTGCTGGCCTTTCATAAGTCCCTAAAGACCTGGCTCTGGACCAGGACCCCAAGTGTGTGCAGGGACCCATTTCTTGATTGTATTGGTGATTGGGGGATATGATATTCTCTCGGCGACTATGTATTTTAATTTTTGTATCGTTGTAATTGTTTTTACTTTAATTTTGTGTGCCCTCCAGAGTCACTTGTTGAGATGGGCAGCCATCCAAATTGAATTAATAATAAATACATTGGGGCAGAATGCAACAAGGTGGGTAGTTATGGGCACACTGCAGTATGCCCACATAATGCCACTGCTCTGCAAGGTGCACTGGCTCCTCATGGGCTTCTGGGTGCAATTCAAGGTGGTACTTACACTTATAAAGCCCTTCATGGCACAGGGCTGGGGTACTTGCAGGCCCACCGATCTCCAATCATTTGAAAAAATGTAAGGCACGTTGCAGTCCAGCATTGGTGGAAGAAGAAGGAGAATCCAATGGATTTATTTTGTTGAACTGTAAATTGAAAGTTACAAGACTTGGAGCTCAATGAACTGTTAATGTTCACAGAAAGTTACAAAGAAATGTGGAGCAGCACCCTCCAGTCCACCCCACAGAGCATCCTCCCATTTTCCTCTTCGCCTGCAGGTGTTTATTGACGTCTTCCTACTGTGCATGTTTCACAGGAGCCAAACATAGATTCTGGCAGCCTAATGATTATTAATTTTATAGATTAGATGCTGACAATAACTCTGACCCTGCAGAGAGCACAGTATGACAGAATCCTTGTTGGCCGGAATGCGATCAACTGATTCTTTGAAAGGGAAATAATTCTGATGTTTGCAAGCTTATCTTTTGAAGCAGCCCCTGCTGGTTTTCTTTTGGGCAGGGAAGAATCCAAAATGGCATTTGGGAAAGTGTTCTGGGTGACATTCAGGAATAGAGGCAGACACAAATGTGGGTGGGTTGTATTCAAAAGGATCAGAGTGCCATGTGCAACTGCCAGTGACTGCCACTCACCCCACTTTTTAACTCATTTTAAAGCAAAAGAAACCCAACAAACACTTATCGACAAAATAACTCCTGGCTTTGGTTAGCAATGATCTTATCAACCAATATCTATTCCCAGCTATTCATCTGGTGCCACCTATGCCCCATGTCTTTCTTTTCAGATAAACTGGCTTGGTAGCAAATTTCTGTCCATCTATCCCAACTGGTAGGCTTTGCTTCCTCATAGACTCCTACAGCTAAATGAGTTCATTTCAACCATTGGCACCAACCCCTGCAAGAAATCCAAATGAAAGCATTCCTGCTGAATGGGGGAGGGGGACCACTTTCTCCTTGAAACATCTGACAAAAGGAAGCCCATCGCCTCCCTTAGTAGCTGGTTCCACTGTCAAGCTGCTCTTGCTGTTTGGAAGCTGGGTATTGAGATGGAGATTAAAGTGGTTGAAGAAATAGGGAGTAGAAAGATGGGACCATTTGCCCATGTACCCCCATCTACTTTTGTTGGTGGAACTCTCAAGATTTCCAACAAGGTGCTTCCTTCCACTAGTTCATTTTGAGTTCACCAAATGGAGATGTTTCTGCATTTAAGTTCCACATTGAGTCTTGGTCTTTTCCATCCTTGGCAGCTGCTTTATTTCCAGCTCAGACTTGTTCTGTATCTTGTCATCATTGTTAGTGATTGAGACATCCTACTTCACAAGTTGGAGAACAGGGAGAGAGAAAAATGTTGTTCTTGCTTCTCCTGATAGACATCTAAATGTCCTGAGCTATGCTTGAATTCAGCCTGTGGACAATCTTAACAAGGGGAATTAAACTCTTTTCTTTTGTCTTGACTTCCTCTAATTTTCCTTGTGTCAATTTCATGTGATGAATTCTTTGAATCAGAGATCTGTCCTTTCAAAGATGGATGAGATTTAATTTTTGGCATGTAAATTTTCCTAATGTTTAAATTATCATATTCTTTGAGTTGGATGCTTGTGATAGTACTTACACATCCATACAGTTTTCTCAGCAGTCTTATGGAATTGGTTTGACATTGCCTTCTGGGGGGAAAAAAAAATCACTTTCCGGGCTAGCCTATAGTCCTGGAATTCTCTGAGCATCTCCCATCCACAGACTAGCCAAGCCCAACCCTGTTGAGCTTCCAGGCTTACACTAGATCAGCCATGTATTTTTAAATGCAACTGTAATCTCTCTTTTACAATATTACTGCTACAGTTGCACGCAACTTTCAATAGGGTCTATTTACTACAGACCCTCTTTTTGCAGAATTTTGATCAGGAAAAGACAATTGCTAGTGGACTCTCCTGTGAAGTGTAGTGGAAGTGAAATACCCCAATTCATATCTGGTAGAATTCATTTACATTCTTATTTTGAAATTCCTGGAAAAGCAAATCACATTGATGGCCCTCTATCAATAATGAGGATAATACCAGACTTTCCATGCTGAATCCTTTCTGTTTCAGAGTGACCAGACCTTATTGGTTCCATTTTGGGGGGTGGGGGAAAACAAACCTGTCTTTCAAAAGAACTTCTCATTTTAAATTAATTCTTAGCCATGTCGGTGTGAGGAGAACATTTTGTCAGTGACAAATATAGTGACGAAAAGGCTCAGAGATCAAAACATTATGGGATGGGGATAATCCTCTTTGGCTGTTGGCACTAGAATGGATAGTTCCATTCAATCACTTTAAATTATATTGATTTCCCTAGCCCACTCCCTCAGCTTTCTGCCTTACATGGATTTTTCATCTCTGGAAATCGATACTATGGATCTCTTGATGTGGAAAGGTGGGGGGCCATGCTTGCTGAAATGTGGAGCAGATGAGGAAAGAAACTGAGATTTTCACTTGGGCTTCTTGCTTTGATGATCCTAAAAACTGACCAGCCATTTTAGGTTAGCTTTAGCCAGTATTTTCACAAGGGGAACGGAACCAACCGAAAGCAGAATGTCGGAAGAACCAGCCATCAACAGGGCTGTAATGAAGGTGATAGATTCATCCCCAGGTAGGTACAGCTTTTATTTTCAAAGATTAACATTCTAAGAAAAAAATGGCCCAGCCAAAACTACTAAGTGTTCTAAGCTTGTTCTGAGTGGCTTGTTTGTTTTGTTGCATGATGCACTGCTGTTTTGTTCAGAGCACCAAACTCGGCTGTTTGAGTTGCATTCTTTGAGTGTTTGGTGCCATTCTGGGGCTTGAGACTGGTTGTTTTTATTATTTGTTTTCCAGCCTAACCAGTAGAGGAGCAGAGATCAGTTGTCTCCATATTGCTACTGACTTTGACTGGACAGCATGAGAGGGAGAGGAAGATGCCGTGCTGGAGCAAAGCAGCAATCACCAAGCACTGAGCCCACGGTTTAGGTCTGAAGAATCTTTGGACTAGGCCAGCATTTCTCAACCTTGGCAGGTGGAAGATGTGTGGACTTCAACTCCAAGAGGCTGGCTGGGGAATGCTGGGAGCTGAAGTCCACGCATCTGAAAGCTGCCAAGGTTGAGAAACACTGGACTAGGCTCTGGTGTTGCTTTTCAGTGGATGGAGGAAGACCATTTGCAGCTGGATGCCTCCCTCCCTAGTAGGAAGATTACAAGGTATTGTATGTACCTTGCAAAAGAAGGCTGGTAAGAAAGAGGAAAGACAGCAGACAACGCAAAAGCATCATGTGTGCCTCTGCATTTACTGAGAGGCATTGCTAATGCTGCAAGATTAAGTTGTAAATGCAAAGACCACTGTTTGGGTCATGTTGCTTTTTTGATGAACTTGGGTTGACATGTTTTCACTCATTTACTCAGGTGGCCTGCTGATGTTGAACCTGAAAGTACATTTAGAATTATAGAAACATCTGGGCTGGGCCAATTGATCCTTAATCCATTTGGGTATCTGTGCATGCTCTTGGGCTCAGTTAATGGATTATTGTCATCACTAAAATGTTGCATGCCCTTGTATTATTTTTTTCAAGAGAAAAAAATAAAAAGGTGGAAGAAGCTGTATAGCTCAGTGGGAGGTGTTTGTCTTCAGAACCATTATCTGATGCCATGGATTTGTGGCTTCCATTATAAAGGCCTTCAATAGTGACTGAAAAGAAAATGAGAATGTATTGCACCTTTGTACCAATGTTAGCAGGTATAAAATGGCTCCAGTGAGCATTCAACTCTTATTTAATTCCCCAGTAAAATAAACTGATGTTAACAGTCACCACACAGCTCAAAACTGTAGGGTAGACAAAGAAAAAAGACAGAATTTGAGATTGATCTCCTCTTTCCCCCTTAGATTGGTTATCTTAGGAATGCAGGGGTGGAATACAAATCGATGTGAATCCTCCCGCCAGCACAAGGGAGCCTTGGGAATGAAGAACAGGAATATGCAAAAGCTTTCACTGTTCATTGAAAGAAGAAAAGAGTCCCTGGAAGCTAGAAAGCAAATAATAACCTCTGAAAATCTTGAGCTAAATCCAAATTAAGTCATTTAGATATTCAGAGTAGAATGAGTTGGGAGCTAACTCTAGCTGATCAATTGGCAAGGATACCGAAACTGAGCTTAGTAACTCCATATTTGGTGTTACCAAAATTGAGTTTAGTAACTCCATTTGGAACAATGTTTCTCAACCTTGGCAACTTTAAGAGGGGTGGACTTCAATTCCCAGAACTGTCCAGCCAGCATGCTGGCTGGGCAATTCTGGGAGTTGGTCCACCCCTCTTAAAGTTGGTAAGGTTGAGAAACGCTGGTTTGGAGTTGTTTTGGCTGGCTGGAGGTTGCAGAAGGAAACCTGGACAATTCTAATTGCAAAATTGGAATGGTCCAACCCTATTTGTTGCAACCCAAATTGTCCTCCCCATCACCTGGTATGTTCCCTTTGCACCTGACAAAAACAAGGCTGAAGGGAGAGATCTGATATCCAATTCCTCCCTCCAACTTTGGAAAGAAGAAACCAACTTATCCTCTGTCATTGCGATATCACTTCTGGGAGCACAGGATCCCTTTATGACAGGTTCTACTGATTCAGGCAATTAAAAGAAAAAAATCTTTCTGCACTGGTGGAAAGCTGAAATAAAAATGAATGAATGAAAACTCACTTTCCATTAATGAGTGTGAAAGCACTTCTCAATCTGAGCAAGATGCCATTTTTTTTCTGAGAAAAATAAAATGAAAGGGGTTACTTGGAAGCAACTTTACTGAACAGTGCATGTGCTAAACATACTATAAACACCATAAAAATCATGCCTCTGTTTTCAATAAGACAGAAAGCTATAAGCTGAATAGGGGTTGAAATGGACAGTAGATACTCAGGGTTTGTTTTGTGGTTTGCTGGTTTTTCTTGTTTCTGCAATGCTATTTATTCTAGAGGTCCTTTGAATGTAGCATCTGCAAGCGCAAAAGTAAAACCAAAGATTCATATAAATAAAATAAAACAAGTGAAGGAAGGGAGGGATAATTTCCGACTTGCAAGATTCTGTTAATGTAACCTCACAATCAAAATACAGCTAGTACTCCTGGTTGTGCTTCTTGTCTGGACTACCTTGCAAGGCTAACATCAGTCTTGCAAGTCTCTAAGGACCCCTCCTTTCCTTCACTTTTATTCTCCCGAAAACTAGGGAGGGTCCCTTCTGAGACACTTTCATCACCCCTCCTCCTTCGGACTCAAATTTCGTTTATCGGACTATTGTCTAGGCTGAGGCTCTTCCTCCAGTCTCCCAAGGTCATTCCAACCTACCATTTACAGTAAAACCTTGGATTGCGAGTAACTTGTTCTGCGAGTGTTCCGCAAGACGAGCAAACATTTCTAATAAATTTTAACTTGAGCAATGAGCAATGTCTTGCAATAAGAGTAGTACGTGACGCTGAACGTCACATGATCACAACTGAGCCAATGGTGGTTCTCTCTCTCGCTGCGGGATTGTGGGTGATCGCTTTGATATACAAATGCTTTGGATCACAAGCATGTTTCTGGAACGAATTATGCTTGCAAACCAAGGTTTTACTGTACATGATGTGACTGAAGGTCTGCCTGCTTTTTTCGTGCATTGTGCAGGACACTATCCTGACATTTTTGACCACAGCCTGAGATACCCCTGTTTTGCACATTGTCCTAAGGCCTTGAATCTTCACTGCCTCCTTTTGAGAATAGCACTCCTTCTTTCATACGCCATTTTTAAAATATTTTGCTTGGAACGACACAGATTCAAGATGAATCTAAGGGAAGTCTGCGTATGTGCTTTTGACCAGCTTCTTTGCTTAACGTGATGGCTAAATAATTCTCAGGTTCTTTGTTTTCATAGGATGTTTTAAATCTAATCGGATGATATTTAAATACTGTATGTCTGAAAAAGCCCAAAATGTGCAAAAGAAAAAAAAAAGTAGCTTATTTCTATACGCCTTGATTGAGTAATGGGTAAAAAAACCCAAAGGCTCAATGTTCATTACAGAAATGGGAAATGTAATCTCTGGTTTCTTTTTACTTGGTCCAGTGGGAAATGTGGAAAAGAACTACTCGTCTCTGCATTCATTGATTTCTCCCAAATTATCACAAAAGGAGCATTTGTTTTTTCCTCTTGAGGGGGAAAAAACGGGAAAAACTTACTGGAGAAAAACTAGGGATGTCTTGCAAGTAAAATTAGAGTAGAACTGAGTTTCAACTATACCTTGTTTTTCACAAGTGTGTTCACTATGACAAATCTTTCCCATTTTCTCTCCCCCCCCTTTTTTTTAAAGCATATTTTGGAAAAATGTTGGCATATCCAGTTCAACTGCCTTTGTTTAATTATTTTTATAACTATTGTCAAACAGCTAGATTGGATTGACTCAGTATAAAATTTAGTGACTTTTCTGTGTATTCACTTGAGTGAAAGCATCCATGTGGCTAATATGGAAAGAAAACAGGAGGCGGTGAGTTAAGGAAACTAGGACATTAGGAATATTGATTAATTACAATATAGCCTGGCATACTTATCTCTAAAGTGATCTTGAGAAATCTATTCCTAGAAGATTATTCTTTTGTAGAAATGTAATGAGATGGCTGTAAATATTTGGGGAGCGAGAGTTCCACTCTGTAGAAATAATGAAGTTTGATCCTAGTATTGAAAACTGGAAAATATTTAGTGCAGTTCTTTGTCACTGGTTTAATAAAATCAAAATGTGCTCTAGCTTGAGACAGAAATGGAAGAAGATGGATATGTTACCTATAGATTAGAAACTCGTTTTCATTGATTGCTCTAAAGAAAAAATCAGGATCTTCATTTTCTTTCTTTCATTTCATTTCATTTGCTAATTCACACCCTTTATTACTCCTCTTACATTCCAAGTCACAATCTTCCATAAGCAGTCAGTATAAATATATATTGAGTCCACCCACCTATCCAGATTCTTCATATTTTTAGTAAGATAGAGATGGTGTAGACTATGTTACCAGCCTTAGTCACAACCACGTCATTTGCAGCTTTCCTTGCTAATAGTAAAGAGACTTTGGTTAGTTTTGGCATATTTTGGCCAGTGTACCAAAGCATAACCAAAGCCTTCTATTCTATGAATGATAGGAGCTGTCGTCTAGAGATGGGCTTGTAAGCTGACATATGTACAGAAAGAAAAATAGAGATGTTGTATGTCTGAAACTAAGAGAAAGGGGAAAGATATAGTAGACTTGAATGAAAGTGGCCTGATCTTGTGGAGTGAAATGGTTGGATACGTGCAGGGGAATAAAGGTGTAGATTTAAATATGAATGAAAGAATTTACCATTGCCTGTATCTCACTGATGATGAAGTACACGCAATCTACTGACACACACTTAGGATACACACTTGTTTGCTTAACAAATCATGGTTTTAAAATGGTGCCTTAGCATTATGTTAAACCTAGTCAATGAGTAGAATACTTGTGCATTTTGCTATTGGCTTACAATGTGGATTTGATTAGCAAAGCAGGATGGCTAATTTCTGTGGAATGTTGAGTGTGTCCAGCACATTATGAACTTAACAGTGGAAGAAACTAAAATTGGTCTGTGGCTTCTACTCCGGCTTGTTCTAAGCATTGTTAACTCATGCAACATGATAAACTAGCCATGGGCTGATCCTGTTGGATCATTAGTTATCATTATCATCATTATCATTAATCATTAATCATCATTATCAACTCATTAGTAAGAATAATTGGAGCAGTGTGCTGCTTAACAGTACACTGCTCCAATTATTAATGCTCTTAGGTTGTGTGCATGTGTGTGTTGGGTCTCAAATATATGTATGTATAAGTGTGTACCTCTGTGTGTGGGGGGGTGTATTTATATAGTTCAGAGACACAGACATGAGTATTAGCTACTTCATTTTGTTGAGATTGTACTTACATTTTCAATCACTTAAGGAGGAGTCCTATGTACGCTTATCTAGAAGAAAAGCCTATGGGATAGTCCTTCACCCATAATTATATTTTGATCAATTATTACATTTAAAAATTATCACACAATGAGTGAAACACATTATTGGATAAAGCATTATCCATAAATGCTCCATTTGCTCAATTAGGACATTTCTGATAATTTGCAATGTATCATGATGGCTACAGAAAAGAACCTGGTCCGAAAGCAGGAAGAAGATATAAGTCACCTCTGATATACCTGGGCATCTATCTAGGAGAAGGTTTATGAGGCCTGTACAAAATCAGAATAAAAGGGGTGGCACCACTGCATGTGTCTCACTGACCCAGCTTCTCCAAGTCTGCAAGGACAGATCCATTCAGATTTGGGGACACTACCCTTCTTCCCTTCCAAAAGTGCAGGGTGTTGGATTGGCCCAAAAAGAAAGCATTTTGACTGAGCACCTAAGTAAGAATTTACTTCTGAATAGATACTGTTGCTAGGACTACTGGGAATTTTGGACCCAATTCAGATCTGCAGAATCTTCATATTCTTCCATCCCACAGATGTAGTGGTTTTTTCTTCCTTGAGAGAAAAAAAAATTGGGGGGGGGTTGAGTCTGGCAATGAAAACCCATTAACTGAACAGAAGATTAGGTAGATGAACAACAAAGCTAAGAGTTTCATCTCGTCCTTGGTGGTAAGGAGGTAATGAAAATTCCATGAAAGATAAAAAGCAAAGTTAACTTGAAAGGGATTGATTTGATGAAACTAAGGATAACGTAGTTTTATTCTGCACACATGATTTATGGGTTCTACATTTTAGTCTTCAGAACAAGGGTTCTGCTTCAGACTGGCCCCTGGGAGCTTAAGACGGTAATGGATATGGGGAATCCCATCCCTTTTGTGTCAGCTGAATCAAAATGCCACTGAATTTGTAGTGGCAACAGCCATTTTGGGTCAGAGTCTCGCATATCTGCATATTAACATTAGGACATTCAAAAGACAGACTTGCTATCAGTGTGACGGAGGTTCAAAACCAATTTACGACAAAGAGAATAGATGTCTCTGTGGAACACAGTGGGAAATTACAAAAACCTTATGAAGATGACATGCTTCTCCCAATTAGCTGCACATCAACATCTTTGTTGGTTTTATAGTTTCTTGAAAGCCTATTTCCAAGAGAAAAGCTAATGTACTGTTAATGTACATTGTACATTAATGTAAGAGCTAATGTACTTAATCATCACTATCATCATTATTACCATATTTGGTAGAAGTCCTCTGCGTTCCTAGTTTCTGTTCCCTCCTCTTGGAGAAAAGCTGATAATAGAAGACTTTTACAGGAGAGCTTCCAATTCCAATCTGGAGTAATCTTGATGCCCTCTAGAAGGAAGCATCTATGAAATCAGTTCGTAGGGCAGTTGATCTCTTGGGAGATCCATAATCCTGTTATAGAAGATCAATATACCATACGTATGCCAACCCCCACCCTACCCCCAAAGTTTGTGTGTAGGCTAGAGTGGGAAGTAAAAACACAAACAAACCAGGTCATGGGAAGCCATTTCTGTAATATGGCCAAGAAAACTAGCATGGATGTGTCCAAGAAGTCACCAGGAATTCAATTCAATAGCATATCTTTGAAAAAGGCTTCAGTTTTCAGTTGATATATAACAGTTACAGTGGCATGACCCACCTCATATTAACTGTGATTCTCCTTCATTTGGTAGAGTAATTGTTAAAGATCCTAAATAATTAATCAATGACTTTGGGGGGCGTTGTCTTTTTTTCCCATTGGGAAGCTTCTGTTGAGGAGAGACCTGGAAGTTTGCCTTTGCTTTGGGGTTTCAGATAATTTCCCCATTCGAAACAGGAACAGGCAACCTGCAGCCCCAAACTCCTATTTCCATGCCTCCTGGAACCCTCTCTCATCTCAGTTGCTGGAAATCAGTGAAAGTTTCCTGTGTTAAAAGAAACTGCAGTGTAATCCTAAAAATAGGCATAACAGATTTTTTAAAGAAAACAAAAATTAACACTCCCCCTGCCCCCCACATCAGGACAAATGGAAGATGTTGCTTCTGCCAGTGTGCATGATATAGCTCCTCCTACTTTATTTCTTTGTCCCACCCCCATTCACCCACCCCATGTTAAGTGTGGTTCTTGCCCACCTAAATAATTCTCTGTTCTGGGATAGTGGCAGCAATGTGTGATGTGTGTATCCAAGAGCAGGCTGGAGAGAGCTTAAAATCTGACACGTTGTGGGGGTGTGTATACAGCTTTCTGAGCTCTGCTGTTAATTAATGGATTGACTTTCTAATTAATAAAAGAATTTATCTGGTTTAAGGAAAGCTACACTTCATTCTTGAGAATTTTTTTAAAAGTACTGTTAACTGTCACGCGTGTCCTTGGGGAACCTCAAACCTTAAGACTGCGTTAAAATAAAAACTCTTTTTTTCCTCCAAGAATGCAGATCTTAAGGAGGGACGAGAAGAGAATGTGAAAGCGGTGTTTGGAATAGGCTGTGCATTCTAAAGACTTCCCTGTTAATCAGAGCAATTACTAGAGGCAACGGCAATAGGGAAAGTGGTTTGGGGGTTGGTCCTCTGTGATGCATCTGTCAAAATAATTAGCAGGTTCCATTTCACACAGGTGACACCTTCCGTGGGAGTTGAACAATAATGGGCAGTCAGTTGGCAGCAGATTAATTTGCTCTACTGTAGGGGACGATAGTGGAAGCAGGCACTTAAACCCTGAAGATGTTTCTGTCTTTATGCACTTAATGCTGGTGGACAAATGTTTGAGTCACAGATGCTGGTAACCCACGATTTCCCTTCACAGCCAAGTGGGTTGGAGGAGTTTCACTCCTGAATTCTCTTACTTCCCCGGTTTGTGCCAACTTGCTCCCATTTTTCATTCCTGGGCAGCTCCGCTGATGTCCCAGGTCCTCCAACGTTAGGATGTTACCTGGAGTTTAGGGGTAGAATGTTTTGCGTTGCTCCCAAGAGATTTCAGGTTTGATTCCTGGTATTTCTAGAAAAGGCTAAAAAAATCCTCCTCTCTAGGAGTCAGCAACAAACAATGTAGTCTGGAATGAACAACATCCTTCTTGCTTTATGAGAGTCTCAGGACAGTGGACACAAAACTACTTGGCTCGCTCACGCACCCCTCCCACTAACTCCTATAAGTATGGAGATGTGCACACTCCTCCTCCCTCCTGTCCTCCCTGTGTGTGGACTTCAACTACCAGTATTTTCAGTGATGGCAAGGTGGGGAAGAATCAGTCAGGAGTAGAAGTTGGATAAGCACCCCTCAAGGACCTGGGCTGCAGGCTGGCTTTGTACTAACCATTCTTAGCTTTTGGCTACCCTTAGTATATTGGGTGAACTCATCCAACTGGGGTTGTCACTAAATCATAAATAAAGCAAACCTGGATTAAACCCAATATGTGGTACCTTGAGTATAAGACGCTATCCTAAAATCCCCTTTCTTGTATTCATTGTCCCTAGAAGCACTTCCCAAAATATCTGTAGGAAGGTGCTACTCAGGTGAGAAAGACTACACAATTAGTCCCACCCTCTTAACACAACTGGCTAATATCCGAAGAAGGGGCTTTGGCAGGGGAAGGGCAGCCTTTGTTAATCTAGGCACCCTCTAGATGTGTGTACTTCCAAGTATTTTCAGCAATGGCCACGTTGGCTGGGGAATTCTATGAGCAGAAGTCCATACATCTGGAGGATACACTCATTGGGGAAGACTGATGCTGTCTTGCTCAACAAAGTTTTAAAATACCAGCTATATTAGTGTCTGTAAAATACTGGATTTTTCTTCCTAAGAACTTCCCAGTATCCCTACTGGAAGGAATTGGTGGTACTACCATCCTCAAGAGAAGTATGGAGTTGAGGTATTGGTATGAAGGTTAATCACAGAACCTCCCAATTGTGAATAGGCATGAATGAAGTTATTTAGAAATTCCGTGAAAGGCATTGGTCAGTTCCTCATCAAAGTTCTTGCTTGGAGTCTTCAAAGAGAATTTCATCTACTTTCATATCAGTTTCAGACACGGGGATCAAACCGCAGATTTGTTCATGGAAAGCTAAGGCAATTGTGTACGGTTTTCCTTTCGGATGCTGCAGGCACCGTCGGAGGTAGGTATCGTAATAGCCCTTTCCTCTTCCCAGCCTGTTCCCTGTGGTGTCAAAACCAAGCCCTGGCACCAGGATGAGATCCAGACCATCTGTGGAAGAGAGGAGGCATTTGGGGTGAAATAACACCAAACTCACTTTTCATTTTTTTCCACTTTTGTTTTATCCCTGATCTGGAGGATGAGTCATGGCAACTGGACTTTTTTTCCTTTGGTTCAATACGTTTCGCTGCTTGTCCAAGCAGCGAAACATATCAAGTCAAAAAGAAAAGAAGTCCAGTTGCCATGACTCAACCTCCAGATAACTCCACCTGGATGACTGAGAATCTTCATCAACATTTTATCCCTGATTTGTCCAAGAAGAGGAATAAAATGTTTTTTCCCAGTTTTGACTTAGAACAAGCTGATTGACTTGGATTCTGAGGTCACAGCAATGCAACTTTTCAGTGACTGGGGCTCATTAATGTGGGGAAAAGCAACTAAGGGCCCCTAATAAAGACTTGCATATAGTAACAGCTAAATATCATCTTAAAACTATTTTTTCACCTTCGGCTGTCATTTCTTTTCCTCTTTTGGTTTTTGCACTCAGCTGCACCATGAAGATGTTTTCCCTTCTGGTTTTAATTTGTCTGAATACGCTTCTCACCTCTAAGGCTGTTTTTTTGGGGAGGGGGACTGGTTAAGTAGGATAGCTGCAAGAGTGGGCAATTTATTTCTTCTGCCAAGATTTTCCCAGCAATAATTAATTCTGCAATTGATCTATTATGTAATCAATAAGATAAAAACTCAGTTTCTGCCCTTGATATATATTTGCTTTTTTCTCGGAGGGGGTTGGCAATGGGAAAGGAAACAACAGCAACTGCTGAAGCATTTGGCTAGATGTCAGATAAAAAAGGAATAAAGGTTTAATTGCAGATCAGACCCCTGGTTGAGAAACATCAAGATCTCAGCATGGACCTGTCAGTAGCATCAAGAGCCTTCTGGATGGAACCCTGAAATTGCAATTTAAACTGGTAAATGTTTTTTCCGCTTGTAAAAGTGGTTTCTCCCCCCCCCCCATCACCACTCACACACTTGAAAATATATAGCTAGTTAAAAGAGTGTGTTCTTGTATGTACTTAGTTCTGAGAAGGCCAAAGGGTGTTTGTGAAATTTTCTCTCCAGTAATCTGCAGTCTTCCTGGTTTCTAATTTCTTCCATCCAATACTAATGGAAAAAATAAGAGGGGATGCCTTCAATGGAAGAGGAGTTTTAGACAGCCAAGGAAAGTCCACAGTGTTGGAGAGATGTGTTATAGCAAACATCACCACCAGATCAGGTCCCTCCAGCACTTCCAATAAGAAAGGATGCTCAATTAGCCCACCAAGAGAAATTTGAAGGAAATTCTCTAGCTCCCTGAGAATAAGGTAGAAAACCAGAAGCTTCTTTCGTGGGAAAGGCTTTGGAGAAATTTCAGCCCAGTGGTGATGTTTCTGCCATCCTACCTTCAAACCCACACAAGGGACCAGATTTTGCTGCTGTCCCATTTGCTTTCAGAATGGATGCAGTTATCTTTGCCAGGAAGAGCAAAGGGACGGACTGGCATTCTGGGCCCGTGCTGCATTCAAAGGCAACTGACATGTAGCTCTGCTTTATTCAGTACGGAGGAAGATTTGCCAAAGGGACACTTGAAACAAATGGAGCAGTACAAGTTAGAGCAGCCTATTGAAACAAACTTATCATCTTGGTTGCTTTTTTTTTTGCAGCAGAGAAAAAGTTTTGGCACAAGACAGAAAAAGTCCAGACAAAATCAAATAAAACAACAAAGAGTGACTAAAAATAAATATGGAGCCTATCTATCAAAACAGGAAAACTGAAATATAAATAAAGTAATGGTCTTGGCAATAGTATTAAAGTTCAGTATGATCCAGCCTTCTGTGGATTTCAGTGGTTTCTGTCCATGCCCTTTTTTGCTTTTTCATTTTTAATTTAGAAACAAGAATATTCATCCTCCCCCGCAACAACATTTTCAAGATTAATAAATATTTCAAAATCACACTTCAAAATGAAAGACAAGTTTCTTGTCCCTGTGATTGCAAATACAACAGTAATGGGAGGGGAAGGTATGGCCAATGTATTCCTGAGACTGCAAAAACTAGAGGAATTCTTTAAATATTGGAATAATGTATTTATCTAATATAATTCACTGGATATAATTGAGAGGCTGGTGGATTCTAAATGACTGGAGGTCTTAGGCTAAGAGCGAGAGCGCAAAACCATTAAAAAAATAAGAAACAGGTCAAATTGTATGCAGAAGGCAATCTCTCTAAAATGAACAAAACATTATACAGAGGTGCAGTCCCTACCCTGCTTCAAGGCTGAGAGAAGACCCAGGTTTTCAATAACTTTCTGAATGTCATCAGGGTGGGACCCCTGCAGATTTTTGGGGAAAACTATTCCAGACGACCCGAGCTGCAACAGAGAAGTAGTTTGCCCATTGCATTTAAGGTTGCCCCAACTGTGCACAAGCAACTGAAGAGTAACTCCCACTTAGCGCGTATAATTACTGATATGTATTAATAAAGCAGTGGTTCTTATTCCCATTTTACAGGACCAAAGACTGAGGCAGCACCTCAGGAATTCTTTCAACAATACCTTCAGTGCAGCCCGGGCAGCAGAGTTTGCCCACGCTCGGCTTACAGAAAATCTAAGGCCGAGGTAAGCTGAGTCATTTCCACTGATGACGACAAGAGGGAGGAAGAGAAACGTGCCTCTGCTTCCCACGTTGGCTCCAGCAACTTGGCTGAATACCGAAGATGGAGTCACTAGCAAATTTCTACCGCGTGCCCAACCACTGTAGGTGATTCATATGCTAGCTCTGTAAAAGTGATTAAAACGCCGAAAAATTACGGATGGACCTGAATGCCTTCTTTTAATGCTAGCAGGGATGAGAAGTGGTCCTGGGACGCGCTTTCCATCAACTCAACACATGATTTGACACCACCAGCAGGGGGCATCAGCTTTCTGCCCGCATCTTTTTCCTCCTTACGTAAGCTTTTTAGTTTAACATCTCCAGGCTGGAACTAAATTGCTTCCTCTCGCTTAATTATTTCTGTTTCTGGCTGGGAGCTGCAATTTATTTGTATATTGGTATCAATGCACTTGGATGGGTGCTCTATATGTAATTACTGTCATGGTGTTTTCACATCTTCTGCCAAGGCTCTTCAGTTGAATTGATTAAAAGGAAAAAAAACCTTATATGATTTGTGAATGAAAGAAGCAGAGCCAATCCATTCCTCCTTTGACTAATATGGATTAAATCCTCCCAAATGTTGGGTGCTGGTCTTTTATGTAATAGAGGTGTCTGACTGTCCAATTCAGGTACTTGATTTGAAGGCAATTTGATTGAATCCCCAAATTAAATCAGATTTCCAAATCAAAGCAGCAAATTATTGGAATTGTTGAATCAAATAGAATAGACGAGTTTGCACAAGTGCAGAAATGTTTTCTTCCTTCCCCTGGATTGATCCTCCAAATTACAGTTGAAGTCCAAATCAGGTTGCAAATCCAAATTCACTGATTCAAATCAGATTTTGTCCGGTTCACACACCCCTAACATATAATTTATATTTTAGGCCAAACTAGATACTATGCTACCATGGGTGGCTGTTCACAAATGTGTAACTGCTTCTTCCTTGTTTCTGTTTCTTTATCAGATAGAAATTGTACAGAGTTTCTACATTTTTCTATTCTTTGCTGTGGTAAATTAAAATTTGCATTTTCAGCCTATATTTGTTTGCTCTAAAATAGAGAAAGACATTCGTTGGGCTTCTAAAATCTAGATTGTCTTCTACAACAAACATGAACCCCCCCCCCAGATAAAGTCAAGGATCAGTTGTGAATTAAGACACACTTTCTCCTTCTGCTGCCCTCCAGATGTGTTGAGACTACAGTTCCCAGAATTCCCCACCAAGGTAGGGGACCATTAGTTTAGGGTAGGGATACCAGAAATGTGGACAGCCAGCAGATCTTTTATGATCCTCAAAGTGGTTTAGGACAAAAAAACTGACCTAGTATTTTTGTGTTGGGGAGCTGATGAAGATTTTAAGGAGTGAAGTGGGTGTTTTATGCCCCAATCTCCCTCCCAAAAATCAGAACTACTTTTGGTCCTGAGTCTGAAAAGGCCATGTTAATCCTTAAGTAAACCTAAGTTTTATAATGCTGGTTTGGAGGCACAGAATTAAAGAAGTGGTTAGCTTTGAGATTGTACCCAGTGCAGAAATTTCAACATCAGAAAGAAAAGTATCATTCAAACAATAATCCACTCCTGGTTTTTTTCACCTGTGCTTGTGATCCTTGCTGTGCTTGACTTCCATACAAATAGTCTGATTCAAAATAATGTTGTTTCTAAAAATCTGTTGGGTGGTTTATCGGGGACGTTGTATTTGACTGATATATCTCCAATCCAGGAAAGGTTCAACATTGTAATTTGGAAGCAGATGTGGCTGGAACTCTTCTAATGGAGATGAGGCATTGAAGTGGATCCTCAGAAACTGGACGGTTTAGAACAATCCTGGATCTTAGAAAAGGAAATACTGCAGATCAGTTGCTCCAGGTATGTCTGTCCTGCTCTGAAGCAGACCATTTTTTGCCTCTTTAAGCTAGGATATGTAATATCAATATATTTAAACTAGATTGATCAAATAGATACTGTAATTCTAGTAGCATGGAATACCCCCCCCCCCCAAATTATTATAGTTTTATCCTCTTCCTGACACTGAGGGACAGTTATTAGTTCAGTAAACTGCAGGTTATTCTCAGATAGCAACATTTTATGTTGTGAATTGTAGTCTTGCTTTGCAAAGGGACAATCCTGTTAGCCTCCAAATAACTTGACAGACACACAATGCAGTTACTATTAAGGAAAACTCCACTGGGCTTAGTAGAGCTTATTCCCAGGTAATTATGTGTAGCATTGCATTCTGATTAAACTGCATTTTGCACAGAAGCTCCTCCACTGAGCACCAACCTACTTTCAGGTTCTAGGAGTATAAATAGATAATAACTGATCAAGGGGTATTCTTATTTGATGAGTCTCTGTAATGAGGGCTGAGAAATGTTCCTGCATGTTTTCCAGCTGATTCTTCCTTGTTGTGGCGAAACAATTTATTTTCAAAATGTCTTTTATGGGATACACTTTCAGAGGAATTCTTGTGGATAAGTGTGGTGTTCTTGCACACTTATTCAGGAATATGGTGATACTAGGAATGCATCTGAACGTCCCATCTTTCATTGCACAATCACCTCTCAGGTGATTGGCAACCTTCCTGACTTCTCATATTCCCATGAGGTCCCATAGGAAGATGTCACAAAAGAACATGGGGCTTGACAAATTATTGGAGATTTTCTTCTCCCTCTAGAGAAATGTAGAGAAATTGTGCAGCCAATTTGGTGGAGACGTTCAAAAAGGCCATTTGTGCCCAGCTCTGGTGCCTACTTCTTTAATCGAGCAACAGCAAAATCTTGTCCCTGTCCATTCAGGAATAACACCAGTTTTGTAACATGGTACATACGGAGCAGCTGTCAAAAGCAAAAATGTAATTACCAAGACAAACTAGATTTAAATAGAGTCCTCTATTTAATAAACATGGGAACGTAGCCTTAAGTAAACATCTCTCTGAACATGTTAGAAAAGGAATCTGGAGCTTAAGCAAGACAAAACAAAACACTGAATTCCTGCTCAATTCTTCCAGGTTTGCAAATAATAAAGCACAGCTTCCACTCAGATTTGCCTCATTTCTATATATCTCAAACCTCCAATTCAGATAGATAGAGAGTGATCACTGTTGTGGGCGTAAGTCAAACTTTTTCTACATAAGAGATGCTCATTCCAGAATGTTAGGGAAGCTCACGGCATGCATCTTACTGAATGCACATCCCCTTGGCATTTTTGGTGGCCCCTGTCTTTCAGCTTTCGGTGCCTGTCCAAAGAAGGATCAAAACTTCAGTGTGCACAAGAGCATTTACCAACTGGATGGCAATATTTATCCTAAGCAAAGTTTTGTTCAGTCCAGAAGGCAGGATGGGATAAAACAGCACAACGGATTAATTTAAAGATTTTTAGGGGATGGCAGGTTTTCCCTTAAAACGTGAGATTACAGAGACCGTTTTCCCCCCTTTTGATTTCACTATGCTGGAGGTGTTCATGCCACATGTGAAGCCTTTGTTTTGCTTCCCCATGATTTATGCAGTGTATTGAATAAGCCACAGTTGGTTGTAGCTTCAAGGATGGGGTGAACCTGATCACAATAGGACTTCCCAAAGGCATTCAGTAGAGCAGCTGAACAGTCAACGTGTCCTTTAATGAACATCTGCTATCCCTGCCTTAAACTTCACTAATTCCTCCTCTAACCCTCTACATTTATAAGGAACAAGCAGTCCTATTTTAAAAAGGATAATATTCCCCCAGCTAGCATTGATAAATGTCATTTCCCCACCTGATCACTTTAGTTTACACTAGAGCAACCCTCCTGGAGCTGAGGGAAAAGCCACCTAGTCCTGCAGTGGGGTTCATCATCATCATAATTTATTAAATGTATAGGCCACCCAACTCCCAGCAACTCTGGGTGGTTTACAATGGTTAAAAAACATTAAGAACAAAAACCAATACAAAAACACAAAAAACAGGACAGGACAACATGACAATGGCAAAGAAAACAAATCTGGAAGGGTACAAAAAAGAAGAAAGATGTGGGGAGGTGAGAACATGAACAAAGCGGAGTGGCCAGCTGTTTCTGGGAAGCTGAGCAGAAGGCTTCACCACAGCTGTCTTCACCATGGTTAAGTTCTACATATTTAAAGTAATGCTGTTCTTGCTGCTTAGGCAACTTCCTAGGGAGAGCTACCCTTTTTCATGAACTTTTGTTCCTAGGTCTTGTAGAAAGGAGTGTCACAGGTTTATCACATGCAGGGCGGCAAAGGACTTCTGCTTCTGAAATCTGTTTTGCGCCCAGTTCTGGCTTTCTGAAGGAGGGGGAGAAGAATGTTCTCTGTCCATCAGCTTGTTCTCAGCCCAGCCCACCCCATTTGTTTTCTTGTTCCTGTTATGCAAGAATGAAAGTGAGCCCTAATGCAAGGCTTTGCAGATTTCTCTGCCCTGGACTATGACTGCAATGATGGGGTATCAGCCTTTTGAGATAGACCAGGTCAAGAAGCACCACAGGTCTTCCAGGAAGGCAACTTTATTGTTCCAGAGTATATGAACAGAATCTTAAAAAATTGTCCAAAATCTTCATTGTCCCTTTTAAGGACAGCAAGGTCAAGGCTGCGTTTTTCTGACTCTCTTTCTCACTCTTTCTACTTCCCTGGAGCTGAGTAACTCTTTCCCTTCTCCCACCTCCTTCTCAAGGCCAGAGATAAATTCCTCTATGTGGAACAAGGTTGGAATTATACCATACCTGGGCAGGGGTGGGAGGGGGAGAAAAAGTGTCAGTCTGCCTCATTTCTTAATGCATTCTACCCTGCCATCTGCTGGTCCTGGCATGTATTTACTCAGATATATCTGTAAGGAGGGGAAATTGCAGCTGGTTTGCAAAGCTCACTCAAATTCTTGTTGCACATGTCCCAGTAAGAACAAGCCATTTTTACTCTGCCATTGATTTTCATATATTTCACCAACTGTGCAGATTTTAATCTCCAAGCCTGCATCTCCATGGTATATCCATACAACCCATTACCCACAACTAGCCTATCATATTTCAGCCCAGTAAGGAGATAACATAAGCAGTGCCTTGCTGGATCAGACCACTGGCCAGTCTCTACCATTCATTGTTAGTTCAGTGTGTCAAATGAATCTAGAAACTAGGACTAATTGAGTAAACCGTGGTTCAGTTTGAATTAGGATGATTATTCATCATGTGTTTAATGCAGATGGATTATCTGGCTCCGCTATGAATCACTGGTTTGATCCAGTTTGACTATTTGAATCTCCAAAGCTCCAAACCAAATCACCAAACTGATCTAAACACTTTTCATTCAGTTTGATTTTTTAAATTTGAAAATTGCTTATTTTTAATTCTGATTTTCAGAAAGGCGATTCAATTTGGCATTTTAAATGGGATCAGCACTGAATTGCAAATTCAAAGATTTTTCCCCTGCTGCCAAGTTAACAATGACAGTTGAGCAACTTTGGGAGAAATGGGGGTAGTAAAGCACAGATTGTGTATTCCTAATTTAAACAGTTGTTAATAAACAAACCAGATTCATTGAGGTTCATTTAAGCTTAGTTCAATTTAAACAAGCCAAAACAGATACTGAGCTAAGATTTTCCATTTTTCTCCCCCAAAAGTTTCTCTGCTAGAATATTAATGTCTTCTAAAATCCAGATCTCTCTTTGCTCCACTGATGGACTGATAGAAGAATTGCAACTCATTATCTTTCAGCACAGGTTTCTTCCAAACTTCAAAAACATTTTTTAAATACAATTTACATCCAAAGCCGAGCCTTGACTTTCAATTTTGTTTCATGCCACAGTCTTTTATGACCGGAGTGGTCTTTTAAAAAATAATTTATTAATCTTACACTTGGATATACATTGCACTCAAAGTTTTAATCAACCCTCCTGAAAGGGAGAAATCTGTTAGTCCAGACAATCACTTTGCAATCTTGTTGGGGACATTTTCTGTCTCCCATCAGGAAGTTATATGTAACAGCCCATTACTTCTAACATATGTGCTACATCTATTTGTCACTTGATGCATATCTTATTTAAATCTTTCAGCAACATGGCCACAATGTTTAATACCCGGGAATGTTCAGAGCGTGTATGTCCCAAAACCTCCAGAAAACACCAATCTGGATGTGAATAGCTTGATTCAGTTCACTCTATTTTCAAACACATTTAGGAGGGAGCCATCCAGTTCATAGGCTTGGGGAGGACAGGTGGTTTTTAAAAGACTAATTTTTGCATTTAATCCCCCTGCCCCTTTCACAACATTGCATTGAAAGAAAATCACACTGGTGCTCCCAATCAGTTGAAGCCATTCCATTTTATCAAAATACAGTGGATCCTGCATCCTGATGCTTTGTTTTCACTTCCTCCATTGGCAACAAGCAATTATGTCAACCAGCCTCCCTTAATTTGGTACTTTCTAGATATATTTCAGTTCCTCGAATTCACTCTTCAGATGTGTTTTAGTTCCCAGAATTCACTCTCCAGATGTGTTGCGGTTCCTAGAATTCACAGGGGTCCCACTGGCTGAAGAGTCCTGAGTGCGCTAGTCCTAAAATGCTTGGAGATACTAGGTTGGGGGAAGCTGAGAGAGATGTTTTGGGTAGCACTCTTGTCCCTCCACCCCCTTCCAAAAGGCAATCAATGTTTTAAAACTTATTTGCTTGCTTGTTTAGGGGCTTCCACCCTCCCACATCCAAAACAGATTTGATGCAGGTACAAAGAACACTTTGCAAGCTGCTTCTGAGCTGCTGATGAACATAGAGGAAGCAAGCCCAGCAGCGTGCACAGGGCTGAAGGGCTTCAGTTCTAGGTATCGATGTTCTTCCTCTGCTTTTCCTCCAAAGGATGGCATTCCAGACTCACCCCACTCTTCATCACAACAAGGCAGATCGGGCTGCAAGAAAGGTCAGTACCTGCTAGCCAAGTGGCAGCCTGACCTCGTCTTACCATTGTCTTAATCTAAACTTGCAGCTGTAACACCACATCCAGCAAGGCTATCAATGGCCTCATAGAGCATCATCTTATCCTCCCTTTCAAAGGAAGAAATATTTCCTTATCAAAGGTATCATGGCTGTATTCCTGACTCTGCAGTGCTTTCTCTTTGAAGGGCTGTGAAGTCCATTTCTGGTTGACACAAGCACCAAAGAGCAGAGATTTTGAAGTTGCCGGTCCACTGTGGGAATGTAGAGAATAGATGGTTCTCTATTTGCACATTGCACCGAGCCAGGATTTTTAGCCACATTCTGTTGAATAAGCTATAATGAATAACCTTGTGGGCATCTAAAGCTAAGCAGCAAACAGACCAACAGCCTTTTGGCTTGGCATAATATATGAACCCAATTAAAGTTGTCTTCCTTCCTAAACATACATCTATACTTAGAACTTAGTGCATATAAATATTTTGGCAAATCGATGCCTGCTTTTGTTCTTTTTATGTCAAGGAGTAAGCCACATCCCACCTGTATCACAATGCCATGTCGCCCAAACTCACCTGCCATTGCCAGTGCATCCTCCCGCACGTCATTTTCAGCTGGCTGATGGATATTCCAGGATGTCAGAGGGAGCAAGGCAATTTCTTCAAAGGACGCTAACTTGACCATGTCCATGTGGCTGCTGTGGGGCTTGTACCATGGAATGAAGCACTCTTTGCCTTTTTGAAAAATGTCTTTAATAAGTTCATTGGTCCGGACCTCATCCGGCATGCTCAGAAAGACTGCAATGCGCTGGGAAGCAAGGTAGCAGGGATGTGCCATCACCTGTTTTTGGAAAAGGAGAGTCTGCAATCAGATTTATGAATGGGAAAAAGAAACCACTGTGTGTATTTAAAGCTCAGTTTGTCTAGGAGGCTGTAGACTTTACAGTAGCTGCTTAATACAGCATTTCTAAATGCGCCCAGGTTTCTTTATCCCTACCTACTAAGATCCCTTTCAGGCTACCCTAATCATACCTGTTCCCTTGGTGGGACAGGAGAACAAAGGATACACCTCATCCCTGGTAGGCGCTCAGGTTTATATTTCTCCACTTCTAAAATGTAGCTTTACCCCATTTTGTTTCATGACTTAAACCTTGGTCAGCATGATGCAGAATTCACCTGGGCAAAAAAAGACCATTCTCCAGTGAATTTGTGGGCAGTGAATTTGGGTTAGTGAGTTCTCCTAATTTCTTTGGGGGAAGGAGAAAATGCCCAACTATTTCTCACTGCAGAAATGACTGACAGTACGGACAAAAGCCTGCCCTCCCCATCAAATAATCAATCAATCAATCAATCCCCCAGTGAAAGGAGTTCCTTTCTGGATGCCTTTCCTTGTGATTAAATGGTAACCAGGAAGCCCAAAAGACTGCAGTAGTGGAGAAATGATGTTACAATGAAAGAAGAGCCATTTATTCTTGGCCAGTTCATAACTAAGTGCATGCAAGAACATGCCCTCATCCACCCATGAGAATTTCACCCAAATTCTTTTCCTGAAAGGAATTTCGAAAGCAAAATCTCCTCCATCAACTCGAATAAGAACTGATAGAAAAGCATACATGAGAATTTCTTTGCCTAGCACTAATTTCACTTTTTTAAACCATGGTTGGTTGAACAAGCTATGATGGCTTGGGTGGCATATAATTGCTAAGCCACAATGGGTGGCTTTCTGTGCTGGATGTAAGCAAAATCACCACAGCATTAAAAAAAGAGCTTTTATGTGAAGTGGGCATAGGATTAAAGTAACTGAGACTACAAAATGAGGTCAAGCTACTGATGGATCAGTTTACATTGCCAATTCCTCTCCAGCAGTTGCCTCTTCAGAAATAAGACTCTGAAATCCTCATTTATCTTTAGGTGACTGACAAAAAATCATGACTAAATCATACTGCAAAGTGTCCAGTGATCCTCACATCCATATGGTAAGTTTCTGTAGCAAACTGTTCTTAAGATTTTAACTTTCCAATAGTGCATTTTGAAATAGCTATCTCCATATTTCATTTTATCTGCCACATCTGAACATCCCCCTGCTTGTTCTTAGATAAATATGTTGAGTTCATTGAGTTGACCTAGGCCTAGTTGGCATTGGACTTCCTGGGATACATATTAACCTAGTTTTTAACAAACCTCTGGAAAGAGAACTATCTTTCTTCATAGGCAGATGCTCTAAATCTGGATTTTTAAGCTTCATTAGTCACATCCACAGTAGCAGATTAGCCACCTTTCCATGGCCAGAGTTTACAACTAAGATGGAACATATAGCCAAAGACACTGGGATGTCAAAATGGGAAAAGACTATTTTTAAGAGTTTGGGAGTAGGTTTTGGTCTTAGCATACTTTATTTCTTTACTTCCCACCAGGAAGAGATGGGAAGAATATACCACTGCTATTCTGACTTGCCCTAGTGTTTCAGCTCTTGGAGGAGAAGAGGAGGCATGAAAAAAAGAGGAATAGAGGTTATCCCCAATGTCCTAAATGGAAAATGAATGAAAATATGAGTTCTCTGTGTTCTCTGTGCTCTTCAATAAATCTGGACAAGATTTTTCTACCCCAATCTTTCCAGAGATTCCTATTTTTATTGTTGTTGCTATTATTATTGTTTCAATTTATTATGGCCACCCACTCCAACAGATTCTGGGCAGCTTACAACATCCAGATCTACAATTAAAGCAATTAAAACCATAAAACAAAATGGGATATTGACTCTAATGTGTCTCAATTTTGTATCTGGGGGTTTGTCAGGGAATAGAACGCATTCCTTTAGGATGCATTAACCCTCTATTCTCCTAACATTCAGAAAATCTCTAAATTCGTCTTAAATTAATTCTTAGCATTGATGTGGTTAACTTTTGGTGTGTTTTTAATTTTCTGAGCTGTTCTGAAGGCTAGTTTGAGCAGAATAGTGGGGAGTAAATCAAATAAATAATATATGATTCAGGGCAAATTCAGGGTTTACAACACTTCTTATATTACATACTTTTTCCAAAGGGACTTGATCCTTTCATTTCTACTGAGCACTTCAGCACTGCAAAATGTCTAGCTGAGGGGTATGTATACGTACTATAAAGCTATCAGTCATGATAAGATAGATTAAAATGTGCTGGGAAATTATCCAAGCACTGAAATGGTAGGAAATTGAAATGAGGTAGAAGAGAGAACATTTATTTTGAATGGCATTTTTCTTCTCTGAAATATTCATTTTCCAAAGATCTTAATATTCAGGAGAATAATTGCACTGGATTGACTATCCTGCTGCTATTTAATTAATGATTGGCTACTTTCACTTGATTAATGTTTGCTTTTGTGATTGAAGTCCTACTGGTTTGCATGCTCTGATTCTGCATTAATAATTATTGCTAGTCCAGAAAGATGAGAGTTTTGAAAATCTTAGTACAGTTTCTAGTTTGATCTCCAGGGCTTCAGAGGTATGGAAATGTCCATTTTAAAATAAGGTCTTATTTCCCAAGGCTGAGAGTAGGGAAGGTTATGCTGTATTTAAATAACACTGATTTAACTGGAAATATATTATAATATATCCACATCTTAATACTGGCCACTATGTGCCATTCAGCTTTATTAGCAGGCAAGGTAAGATAATTTAAAATTAGAAATGACCCAGTGTAAAAATCATTCCTCCTGCCTGCATGCTACAGTTTGTAAGCGTACAGGCCAGCTTCAGGAATTTCACTTCTGATTCTCTCTGATTCTTGCGTAGCTGCAGAATATAATTGCTGTAATATTTGGTTGTTGATTTGGGAGGGATCCCATTTTGCAAATGTATACACGTCAGATTATTGTTCCTTCATTTCCACACATTATGTAATTGGTGGTGGTGGTGGTTCTTTGAAAGAGAACAGTCTTTCCTGACCTGTGATTCCTAGGTTGGGTGAACTTGCTCTTCCTAGCATGATCTGCTTGGCACTTTGCCTATTCTAGTCAATTTCACAACTAGTCTTATAGGGGAACTGAAGCTAGTCAATTTCATATCCCCTTAGTTTCTGAATGAAAACAGGGGAAAAAACCCAAATTTTCATTTTCAGAATGAAGGATGAATTTTCCCTTAACATTATTTCTTGGAAGGCACTGATTGCACAGCAGCTTTGAAAGAAACTAAATTCAGCTGCGCACAGAAACTATTAGTGCCCCAAAGACCATTGTAAAACAAACTGAGAGGACGAAGCTTATGTTAGGTGTTCTGTGAGGCAGTTGTCACCCTGATGGATTGTAATGCTCCCTCATTAGGAATAGCAGCCATTTGGAAGCTTAAGGAGTCTCAAGGCAACACCCCCAGAGAGAGCTCTAGCACAAGAATAAGTTTAAAGCCTTATAAGGTTTAAATTATGATATACTGGCTTGTTTTGTGTATAGTGCTAAGCTGTACCGTACAGGATATCATGCCACACGATCTAAAAGTGAATGTATTGTTTACAGTTATAGTTTGCTTTACCATTGTTTATTGCATCAGCTGAGTATGCCATAAATCATGGCCTACAAACTAGTGGTTAAGGTATTGGACTAGCAGTGGGGAAACCCAGGTTCTAGCCCTCCTCAGCCACAGAAGGTCCCTGGATGACTATGGGCCAGGCCTTCCCTCTCAGCCCAAGAGCCAGTGTGGTGCAGAGGTGAAGCTGTTGGACAAGAAGTGGGGAGAGCCAGGTTCTAGTCCCTGCTCAGCCATGGAAGCTCCCTGGGAGACTTTGGGCCACTCGTGATCTCTCAGCCCAAGTCACCTCACAGGGCTATGGGGGAGGAAGGCCACCTTGAGCTCATGAACAAATGGCAGGATTAAAAGATGAAGCTCAAAACAAACCCTATTATTCCTTAGCACAGCATTTCTCAACCTCAGCCGCTTGAAGAAGTGTGGACTTTAACTTCCAGAACTCGCCAGCCAGCCATGCTGGCTGGGGAATTCTGGGAGTTGAAGTCCACACCTCTTCAAGTGGCCACAGTTGAGAAACACTGCCTTAGCATACTGTAAGACCTCAATCAATGGCTGTGCTTTCACTGACTGAAATCCGTGTTAACAGAACCGTAGTTTAGCATAATGAACCCACTTTTCTGGAATGTTGGGCTCTTACACTAATAACCCAACTACAGGACTGGACTTAGTGGGTTTATTGGAATCCACTGCTTTCCTCAAAGTGACCAAAGTAATATGGCATCAACAGAAGGCAAGATCTGTCTCTTCCATTCTTGCGGGTGCCTTCACAACACCCATATGGAAAGTGGTGAAGATTAGGTCAATCAATGCGGTGTTTCTTAACACACACACACACACACACACACACACCCAATGCAGACAGTGCCAGCGCAGACTGGATTCCCCCCAATACTCTAAGCTGAAATGTGGTGTGCTCAGTGAGAGTGCAGTGGGTAATGGGGCCACCACCTAAAGTAGGTTCTCATCCCCAAGCTCTGGCTCAGACTTTCCAAGCCTGATTCAACTTTCGTCTTTCCCGTCATCGTTAAGCAGTTAATAACTCTTCTTATTTCCGTCGGAATAGGCAACAGTGACACACAGCCAGGCCTCAGCCCTGAATATTCGCCCTGGGAGAGGACAGAAGGCTTCAGTCCGTCCGCCACTCACGCCAGCGAGGGCTGGCTGGCTGTCTTCCACCGCTCGCTCTGCACCGGAGCGCGCTGCCAAATCCCATCCGCGCCCACCCCCTGCCCCTTCCCGAATACCCTCCCTCCTTCCCTCCCTTGGAAGGAGGCCCTGGTGGTGTATGGGGCTGGGGGGGGGGGGCGCGAGGAAAATTCTCGGGAGGGGAAAATCCCCGGGTATGCGGAGTTCTTCCCTCGCCGCCTCGAGGCGCGCGTGGGCGCCCAGGTTTCCGGGCGCGCTGGAGAGGTCCGCGGGACAGCCCCGGGGACTTTCTCGCGCTTTCCACGCTCGGCTGCGAGGGACCTGGAGGAGACCGCCTCGGTCCGGAGAAGGAGAGCGCCCGCTCGCCCACCCACCTTGCCGGCCAGCAGGCGCGATTGGCGCAGCTTCTCGGCTTCGCTCAGCTCTTTCAGGCGGCGCTTCAGCTCCGCTCGCAGGGCTCGCTTGGCGGCGTGGAGGGCAGCCATGTCGGCTGGGGCTGCAGCGGCTCCTCCCTCCTCCGGGCTCTCCATGGGCCTGCGAGGGCAGCCGCCGCTTCTACCGGCCTCGGGGAGGCGCCCCGGACCCGGCGGAGGGTGCGAGCGGACGGTGCATGTCTTCCCCAGGTCCCCGAGCGCCGGGAGAGCGGGGAGAAAAGGGGCCGCTCGCTCCGCTTGGGTCGGAGAGGCGCCCACGCAGAGAGACAGCCCCAAAGTCCAAAGATGATGCGGTCAATCACTTGTAACGCATGAACGGGGTTGGGTGGTGTGTGTGTGTGGTTTTTTTTACGATTGTTTATTTAAGCTGGCCTCTCTTTATGCCCTCTTTCTGACAAGCCTCTGGCGGAGTTCTGTAGATTTTAAGAAAGCCCGCGTGCATTTCAAAGTTGATGCAACTATGGAAAAATACACATTCCGGCAGGGGAACTGACAGCAAAAAGTGGTTTTTAAACATTGCAAGGCGGAATAAAACCAAGTTAATCTATTCTGGTTCTTTGAAGATGTTTTCGAAAAGAATTTGCTTAGCTACCCAAGAAAGGCTAGACCAGTGTTTTTCAAAGTTGCAATTTTAAGGTGTGCTGACTTCAACTTCCAGAATGGGGAATTCTGGCTGGAGAATTTTGGGAGTTGAAGTCCACCCATCTTCAAGTTGCCAAGTCTGAAAAACACTGGTCTAGACAGAGGTTTAATTAAGAATCTAATATACAAAATATAAGCTACGAGAGGTGATGCATATTCCAAAAGCCTGAAGTAATAATAAACAGCAGGTAATTAGTACGGATTTATTCAGTACATTGTGATCAAGCCATAGTTTGGTGTGGCTTGTGAGCCAGGTCTGCTGAGTTCACTACAGAACAGTACATGACCAAAAAATGTGTTAAAATTGGAGTGGTTGCTAATGTCTTGCTGTGTTATTGTTGCCCCATATGTTTTCCACCACATGCATGAATCGGAAACAAAGTTTGCTTTCAAATCCAGAATGAGCTCTTGCATCCCAGAAGTTCTGGATGTCCCAGGTCAGCCACAGCTCAGCAGAACTGAAGCTTAGAAGTATTTGGTTATCTGAGTTACACTGTAGATCAGTGTTTCTCAACCTTGGCAACTTTAAGATATGTGGACTTCAACTCCCAGAATTCCCCAGCCAGCGTGGCTGGCTGGGGAATTCTGGGAGTTGAAGTCCACATATCTTAAAGTTGCCAAGGTTGAGAAACATTGCTGTAGATGAAGCAAAAGACAGGGAAGATGAGTAGGACAAGGTTGACGCATAGCCAGCCTTCTTTTTTTTCTTCCCTAGAACAAAATGTCCCATTGGTCTGCTTCTGTTCCCCACTCCCCACCCTACAACCTTCCTTTCACTTGGCCACCATTGCTGATGTCCCCGTACCATTTTGTTCTGTGCGTGCATCAAACATCGAATCGTGCATCTTTCAGTTTGGGCAGAAAGCAGCTGGAAGCAACTCTTCTGTGCATGGAATGGTTCATGCATTCATTCCTCTTCTGTAGCTTTCATTGCGTGGGGAAAGCAGTTCTTTGGTAATAATAGATCATCCTAGAGATCACATGATCTCCCTTCTTAGCCAACTTGCTGCTTGCTAATGATGCCACTTAATTTGTATAATGAGAGTGCCGTTTTATAGTTTGTTTAATTGATTTAGTATATTGTGAGCACCCATCCATTGTGGTTTGTAAGACACAGTTTATGGCAGGGTGGGCCACCTTTCCACACCTCGGGATTATATATAAGATTTTGGGGGGCGTTGGGGGAGTGGTAAGTGATTACTGTACGCAAAAACAAACAAAAAGAGCTGGAGGAGGAGGTGCAAAACTTTGAGGCATGGAACATAACTATTTTCCCCAAAACATTCCCTTCTCCTCCTGGAACAGGGTGATCCAGCTGCTCGGGGGATCAGGCTATTCCCATCCAGAACACCACAACCAGTCTACTGTTCTGAGAGATTTACTTAAAATTTTCAGGAAGAACCAGACTGACCGGTTCAGGGAAAAAACCAGAATGTTCCAGGCCCAGAATACAGAGCATTATATCTTGGGAGATGGTCAGAAGGGGCTCCTGGCCTACTGAAATGAGATTTGCTCAGCCCTAGCTTCTGGCTTTGTATGATCAGTTTTGGTGCATTCAGTGTCCCTATTTACTGAACAAATTATCATCATGTTATGATTTAATCTCATAATTCAAGGTTATGGTTATGTATTCAGTTAACCCTAATTAAGCAAACAATAATCTAGCATATGTGGACCCAAACAATGTTTAATGGTAGGGCTGGCTACAGTTAATGAGTATAAGGCCTGTGGTCCACCCAGTGAAGACTGGGGGAGCTGTGGTTGAGTACAGCTGTGTCCAAGCAGCACGCTAAGTTGTAACAATGGTTCGCTTATTTGTACTTTATCATACCCTGTGAGCTAAGCCATTGTGGTTTATGACTTATTTTGTGTTTAAAGAAATCATGATTTAGCATGTTAGGTGAACTCAGGCCCCGCGTGATTATTTTCTTGTACAGCCTACTTCTGGGACTGAGACTGGCTTAAATTTCGTAACCAAAGGGTCTGTCATGAAACAGCTAGCTAGTTTGCAAACAAGAAAGACCCCTCTCTGGCTACTTTTGTGGAACACACTAACACAACATGGCTCCATGCAGCTTGTGTCATAGTCCCACCTATACTAGCCCCACCACTCTCAGAAATCTTGAGCACCACCCTTGGCCAAATAGAAACAATTTCCGTGTTGAGTTGCTAAAACGCTTGCTTTACTGCCCACTGACATCTGCAATCATTTCCAGAGAAGGCAAATATATATATCGATATCTATATTATAAATAACATATAATAAAATTCAAAATGTAGTATTCCTCCCTCCTTCCTTCTTGAGCTTAATAAAGCAGTCTCAGTTTTCTACTAAGAGGAATTGTTTCCCGAAGTCATCCCAATGTAACATCCTCAAGAAAGCGTTGACTGGGTTTATGAGTGATATTGACTGAAGAGGGAAAAAACAGCCACGATCTTTGTCTTCAGACTGGATAAGGATATCCAGGAGCCTTTATCCTCAAATTTTGTCATAAAGCCATTGTCCTGCAAGCAAAGAGAGAGAGGGTGATGTTGTTGAGACTGAGATTGAGATTATTGAGAGTTGTTGAGATCTGAAGCTGTGTACATAGTACATAAAGCCTTATTTGGTTTTCACCTAGTGTTTTGGGTGACCCCAGCTGTTGTGGCTTGCAAATCACACTGTATTTTGACATCCTTTTCAGGAGATGAGCATCTTATGACTTAAACCATGCCGTGGGGGCCGACCCTCCTGTCAAAACAATAATTTTAAATGTTTCAAATTAAGGGTAAACATGAGCCAAATCTGATGAGATCTGTTTTCGCAAGAGTTCAGCCACTTTTTGTTACATGTTAATTATGCCTTTTTTTTAAATTTAAAAACAACTGTAGGGTTTTATTTTTATTTTAAAGGTTTGTTGGTGCCATCTAGTGGATTCAGAGGTATCATGGTGCCTGCAAGAGTCAAGGAAAGTTTTGAACAGCCTTTAAAAAAAAAAAAACCTAGGAAGCTTGTAATTTTTAAAAATACACACAGGCATGACAGATGTATAGGTATAATTATGTGTTAAGGTTTCCCTCAGATGATTCCAAGATTTTTACCCCAGCAAGAAGAATTGGAGAGAGTCACAGAACTGCTTGCAGAATCAGAAAAAGACTGGCTGTGTTCATACAATAGGCTTACCCCAGGTCAGCTGAAGACTCAGCAGCTGGTGTCACATAACACAGTAAATTTTGTTAGTGTGGAATGTGATTAAGTCTTATTTGGGCCTTAATAGTGTAACATGAACCCAGTTCTTTGGGTTATTCTATGGCTCAGCATATTGCCTGAAGCCAAGCTGGCTGTAATAAATGAGGCACGGTTTATTACAGTGTTGCTCAAATGGTTGTAGAGAAATAGCCTCTCTGATACAGAAACCTGGTTCTGTTTTGTAGAAGCTGAATGGAAACTCCAAGGGGAAACCATGTAAATGTGGTTCTCAAATACACCCACACCAAAGTCTCAGTGCAGCATCAGGATCAATTAATAGAACTGTTCATGTAGAGGAATAGAGAATTGCTATAACTACCTGAAAGGAAGATTTGGGGTTTTCCCCAAACTTCAGAGTGAAAAAGCCATCTTAGGTTTGCAGAGGATACAGCCAGGAGTCTTTTTCTATCTGACTTACTTTGGGGGAGTTCTGATTTCTTAAATGCAGGATCATTTTTCTTTCCCTTAAATACAGCGTGTCTTTGAAATGATGGAAGGTAGAGTACTGTTCGGTGGAAGATCCCAGAAAGGTTGCTGGGTTAATTGGAAATCAATATTTTCAAGATTGCACTGTACTTTGCCAATACCCTTTGCCACGTTTCATAGGAATGTAGAAAACAAGCCAGGCGTTTTGCAAGTTCCTGTTTCTCTGCGGGTAATACTGTGTGTTTTCTTCCTTTTTGCTATGTTTCAAGGCAAATAATTAGTAAAAATAAAACCCAAAAGCAGAGAAGGCTGACTTTCATTTAATATGCAACTTTTTGTAAATACATTGCCTGTAAGCTGCCTGGAAGACGTTATTAAAACCAAAAGGAGCGAGGTGGCATTTAATAAATGCCACTTACCCATTCAGAAACAGAATTCCACAGAGTTCCACAGTCTTATTACCATGTTAGTGAATTTTTCTGATCTTTAGGAATAATCTTACCCATACTTACCTAGAAATAAAGCCATTGAACTCTGTGGAATTGAGTTTTAGATAGAATTCTACTGGGTTGTACTACTGAGTTGTATTTTATAAGACAATATTTATCAGAATATTTATTCGTTCATACTCCTAGTCATCAAAATGTAAGTTTTCCATCTTATCATACAAATACATTTACAGATGATTTAGATTTGAATATATTAAATGATCTAGATGTGAATATATTAAATATAAATATAAATATAGATTTATATTTGTTCTTTTTATTTATGGATATTTGTTTGCTTAACAACCGGTATAAGGCAGTGTTTCAGCAAAAAATGCAGTACCCTAGAAGTGGTGGGGTCGGCACAAAAATTCAGCATTGTGAAATCGATCAAAGATGCAGCAGATACTCCAATTTGCACAATTATGAGCTGTCAATTACATTAATATCCATTTCTGTGAGCTTTTAGTCTACCATTCTGAAACTAGCAAATCTAAAAAGCAGGATGAGGACTTACCCATCCTCCATTTTCATTGATCCACTTTGCTTTGGTGGTTATGATATAGTCTGTGATGAAATGAGAAACCTGATCCAGATTTTCTTTTGCCAAAGGTTCTTGGAGTTTCTTGGTCAGGATTCCACCAAACAGGAATATTGTCAAAATGCGCCCCCAGTTAGTTTTCCCATCAGCAAATTCATTTTCCATCACTTGGTTGAAAATGCTACTGGCTTCTTCCACAGAGTGAACCTCCAGTAAGTCAATGTACGGTCTCAGGTTGCCTTCAACTTCTTTCTGAAGAGAAGATCCAGCTTTACGTAGGACTTCAGCAACTCTGTTTGGGGCTGCTGCAAGCTGAGTCTCTTGACAAATGTATTTCAAGTAATCTTGCACCAAGGTGTAAACATAAAAGAAGTTGTAGCTTTCCATTGAAAAATAATCACAGGACAAAGAGGAAGGACTTGACTCTTAGCAGCGCTTTCAAGAATGTGTGGTCTGTTGCTTGATAATGAGCTAAAGAGCTTCAGCTTTTTCACCCAATGGTGGAATTTTTCTTCTTCAAAGCCTTGTCAATAGCTATTACCAGTACTGAAGTATCCACATGCAAATCAGCATATGACATGTGATTGGAAGTGAAAGTTTTGTGATACGAGGGTGGGAAAACTACTGCAGCCTTGTAGCTGGAACTTCTCCTAACATGATTTATTTTCAAAATGCAATTAGAGGAAGTTTTGAAACCCTAGTATAAAAAAAAATAAAATCAAATCTGGTTTAAGGTTACCAAATCAGAGAGGCTTTTACTGATACAGTGCCACGTGCTGGATAATATTTACACTACTGTTTCTCAACTTTAGCAACTTTAAGATGAGCGGACTTTAACTCCCAGAATTCCCTAGTGAGCATGTTGAAGTCCCCTTTTTCTCTTTCAGCCAAGCGGTTGAAGTCCACTCATCTTAAAGTTGCTGAGGTTCAGAAACACTGATTTAGACATTCCCCTAATGTATTTGGAACCTGCAATCTCTACCCCATTTCCCCATTTTTGTTTCTTTATGTGTTAGATTTTAGATGGTAAGTTTCCTAGACACAGGGATTTCTTCTCTGTCAAGCACACTGAGACCATATGCAGCTGTTGTAATTATTGTTATTACACAGTACACATCCATAGGTTAGTTGTGCAGGGATGGGAAATGTGTAGCCCTCCAAATGTGGGTTAGCATATTGATAACCAGCTTTTCTTCCCATAACTCAAGATGGTACGCAAATCCTTGTCCCACAACGCCCACCAGCCCTCAACTCGAAATGTTCAGTGCTTTGTGACGATGAAAATAGTAATGCCATCACTGTTACCCTCCTCCTTCTCTTTTTGCCAAGGTCCACATTCCCTCTGCAGTAAACTCAAGGGCCACAAACAGCTGATGAAGCCGGAAAATGAAGTTATTCTGCCTTTCTCAGCTAAGCCTTTTCTCTTGAGCTCTGGTTTTCTGATTAGGGCTACCATATTAGGGCTGGAAAAAAAAATCCAGACACCCACAGATGGCAGCAAAGAGTTGCGGTTTCCATATCCCTTTGCTGATATCTGGTGTCCATCTAGATATAGGCAGCCCTATGTCCATCCCCTTTTCTTCTCCCCAACAGCAATTGCAAGGAAGGGATACAGAGTTCCTACCCAAGGCTGCGATAACTCTGTTGAAGGCCTTTTAAAATTTGGGGAAAGGCTGCTGATCGCCCTGCTTTGCTCTGCTTTTGAGCTCCTTGGAACAAAGCTGGGCTAAGGCTAAAAAAAGAATGCATCTCCCTCTTTGTGAAAAATGAATAACTGTCCATGTATGTAAAGGATTGCCCCCTTTAAATCTTATCCAGCAACTTTAACTTTTGCCCAAGAGGCAATAGAACTCCTTCTTCTTTCTCATTCTGACACTACTAAACCAAAACACCCTTTCTAGTACATATAATATGATGATTTATTGCAACTGGGGAAGTGCCAGCGTGTCAGGGTGGTAATAGAATAAATTTATGACAATGGTTCTGCATTCATTAGATAAGTGAGTTGTACCCTGAGCAGGAAAAGAGCTGAAATAACAAGGTGGAATTTCCCAATCTTCCCATTGCATATCGGTTATTCCCTAAGCAGCCCATATTGCTGAGTAAAATTTGGCTCCTCGTCTTCTGTTTGCTGAAATGATCTACACTGGGCCTTTGTGTTGATTGATTAAATAAGCTTCTGTTCCTAAGCCCCCCAACTCTCAAAAATCTCAGATACCAGAAAACCATCACTGAGAAACAAGGCTAATGTACCATGTTTAGAGATGTTTATGATGTTGCCCAGATAGCGATGCCAGTAATGTAGGAATTGGCATCTTAAGTCTGGGGGGGTCGCTCAGTTGAGTGCACCAACCCCCCCCCCAGGCAAACTAATATTTCTAACTAAAGAGGGGGCCCTAAATGATCATTAAGTTCAATGCTTAGAGTTATTAACTGCCTCTCCTGTTGTGCTGTAGCTTTTCAACTCCCTTCAACTCTAGTGAACAACCCTTAAGGTTTACGTAGAAGCACAGCCAGACATTGTACAGAGCTCTAATATTGTGGTGCTGCTTTTTCGTTGGGATATATTATTCTATTATAGAATATTGTGCATTCCCAGCCATTGTGGGGTGTATGGCATGGTTTATAGCTTAATGTGAACCCCGTTGTGCTTTAGTCTACAAACCATGATTAAGTAAAACCAAGTCATTGAATACCGGATTTATGATTGAGATTTATAAGTGTTGGTGCAAGCATACCCTTACAATTATAGGGGGGGGGGGGAACATCTGTAATAAACCACATCTGGATGCCATTCATCTGCCTGGTTTGCAAGACCTGGGCTGCCCTTGGATTCATAGAAAAGACAGTATATCCGATATGTACTTCAAGCAAATATGCATTTTGCCAGCTCGGTCCCTGATTATGCTGAATAGACTGCCACCTAGTAGCAAATGATAGCTTTGCAGGCCAACAAGAGAGATGTCCTAAGAGCAAGGAATGCCATTTTTTAAAATACGGTACGATGGGGTGGTTAACCAAAATTTAAGGAGAAGGGGAACACAGTTTTGCACACCATAAAGGTCTTGCCATATATTTATGAATTACTGGCTTTCTGGTTAGCACCAGTGCTTTGAAGCTTATTGCTCCCGAAGCAGTGACTAAAGTAACCAGTGTTTTATTACCTGTTAGCAGCGATGCCACTGCAGTTTCTGAATCACCAGCAAAGGCAGCTTTATGGAGGGTGAATTTCAGCATGATGTCTGCAAGGGGGCAAGTGACATCATCATGCGACTGATATCCGTGTTACGGTTTGCGCCAGGTGACCTCACTGCGGCTTTTACCAGGTGCCTGGCCATTGCAATAGTCAAAAAACTGTGAATCACTGTGAATCATTTGTAGCCTGGGTTTTCTGAGTTAGCCTCCTAGAGAAACCTCTTATTGGGACTGATTCGACCATTGCAATAGTCAAAAAACTGTGAATCACTGTGAATCATTTGTAGCCTAGGTTTTCTGAGTTAGCCTCCTAGAGAAACCTCTTATTGGGACTGATTCGATAAACCGTAGCTAACCACGCAGGGCATGAACCGCATTGAAAGCTGGGAAGGTGGCTTAGCTATTGGGCCCCTGGGGATATGGGTTGAAGGATGCAGCCCCTTTGGGCCAAAGAGTTAATCTAGGACTAATTGCAGTGAAATCCGTGATAGCGCTCAGCTTTATCAGTGCCAGATGAAGACTGAGAATCACCAGCTACAGAGAGAGCAGAAATGGCCTAAGTCCAGTGGCCATAAAGTTTAGGAAGTGGTAGATTCATTTTAATTGCATTGCTTCAGTATAGATTAAAGCTGCCATTAAGGGGAATAAGGAACAAAGCATTCTATTAAGTTAACACCAGTGTGTTGGGATTTAGCTACATATATTCTGGCAACGTTAATGGACACCCCATTGCTAACTCCCTTGGGCCTCGTGCATGAGACATTTTGCCTAATGATCCTATTTGGATTCCATTTTTTAAAAAGAAGAAACAATTACAACTTAAAATGGACTCTGTGCTCGAATCCTCATTTAATGGTCAAGCAAAATGGTATCAGTTGGGGATGCTGAGAACACCGTCTCCTCTTCCATCCAAATAAACATTTCACAAAAAGCTTATTGTTTCTGGAGAGAGGAGAGCAGGAAGCGGAGAGCAGAACGGGCTGGGTTCACACAACTGGTCCAACCATAGTTTGTTGAACCACTGTTTATTGAGTAAAGTTATTGTCTTTAAACCTCTGCAGAGCACAGGGTCAGGCTGCTTGTGGGACCACCTATCTCTGAGGGTCTCTGCCTGTCCCATCAGATCCAATGGGGAGGTGTACTCTGGGTCCCCTCTATTAAACAATATCATTTTATGGGACCCAGGAGCTGTGCCTTCGTGTTGCAGCACCTGCCCCATGGAATTGCTTCCCCTCTGAGATTCAGAGGACCGTTCCCCTCTTGGGCTTCTGAAAGGCTCCGAGGACCTGGCTCTTTGTCTAGGTGTTGGGTCAGGATGGTAGATGAGCCCAATATAAGTATGGTTGGGTTGGGTGACTTTTTATACAATGCCTTGGTTATGTTATGTTATGCTATGCTATGCTATGCTATGCTATGCTATGCTATGCTATGCTATGCTATGCCTTTGAGTCAATGTTGACTCCTGGCAACTGTCTAGACAAGTCCCTGTGGTTTTCTTGGCAAGATTTCAAAAGTGGTTCGCCATTGCCTCCTTCCTAGGGCTGAGAGAGACGGACTGGCCCAAGGACTCCCAGCTGGCTTTGTGCCTAAGGCAGGACTAGAACTCATGGTTTCCCAATTTCTAGCCTGATGCCTTAACCACCACACCAAACTGGCTCTCTTGGTTTATTATACTATAACTATTTTAATTTTGTTTCTGTTTGTCTTATAGAGGTTTTACTATATAGATTTGCAGAGTGTTGTCCGCTGCCCAGGGTTTGTATGTTAGATGGGCAGGCATACAAATTTTGTAAACAAATAAATTAAATAAATCCCTCATTTATTATTAGATTTATACCCTACCCTTCCTCCAGGTACTCAAGATAGCATACATAATGCCCCATCTCTGCTATTTTTCCCCACAGCAACTCTGAGAGGTGGGCTGGGCTGACACAGACAGTGCTGGACCCAAAGTCCTCCAGGAAGCTTCCATGGCTGAAGGTAGATTAGAACCTGGGTCTCCCCCATTCCTACTCCAGCACCTTCACCATTACGCTACATTGGCTCAGATGGTACCACTTGCTAAGCCAAAAATCACCATTTACAAATCACAGGGGCTGGTACAGTCTGCGCTACAGCGAAAGCAAAGCAAATCAACTCTTTAGGGCTGAGAGCAACATGTGAAGTGTGCCAGTCATCTTCATTCTATTAAAATCAAATGGACTCCTCAGAGGATTTTAATAGAATCCTCTGATGGATGATTACCAAAGTTGATAACTGTAATGGTCTGTGGGAATGACCTTGGGAGACAGGAGGAAGAGCCGCAGCCTAGGCAATGGTCAGATAAGAGGCAGCTGAGCCCGCAGAAGGAATGGGGATGTGGCAAACATCTCAGAAGGGACCCTCCCTAGTTTTTTGGACTGTAAAGGCGATGGGGGCGGGACAGAGATGTACTTTCAGACTTGTAAGATGCTGTTAATGTAACCGTACAATAAAGATAGAGCTAGTACTTCTGGATGTGCTTCTTGTCTGAACTGCCTTGCAAGGCTGACAATAACTGAGTGCAATGGAGTTGATGCTCCATAAAATGCAGGGAGACTGCCGCTTTCAAGAGACATTCTAAAGCAGGGTTCCTCAACCTCAGCAACGTTAAGATGGGTGGACTTCAACTCCCAGAATTCCCCAGCCAGCATGGCTGGCTGGGGAATTCTGGGAGTTGAAGTCCACCCATCTTAACGTTGCTGAGGTTGAGGAACCCTGTTCTAAAGCATTTAAAATGCATTAATGGTGTGCCATGCTTGGTCTTCCCACTTCCTGAAAGGAGTCTTTTCCCATTTAGGGAATCCTTTTTCTTAGGGTCTCTGAAAGCGTTTTAGAAATTCTGCATTTGTTGCAAAGTGTCAGAGATCTTGGCCAGAGACACCTTTCTTGATCTCTGGCCTGATGGAGAAGCAAGTGGGGAGACAGGCCCACAGAGGAAGTCCCCTCTGAGGTTTAAAGATCTTAACTGATGCTTTTCCTCTGTCTTTTAATTTGATTTGATTTGATTTGAATTTTTAATTTAAAATTTAATTTTAATTTGGTTTGGGCTCAGAATGTTTTGCATGAACTCAGCCATCATGGTATATAAATGGTGGTCGGTGGCTTTAGCTTCTGAGGGAAACTGCCATTGGTTCACTCAGGACCCATGTTTAAGACAAGCTGGTCCCAATGCTCAGTCTTCTCACCAGCTGCTGCTGCTGCTGACAGGAACATCCATGGGGATGGGTGGGTCAAAAGAGTCAAGATGGCAGCTGTCCCTGCCCAATCTGTCCTTCACCCCTTTTTACATGCATTGCCCATATTCCATAGCCATGGGACAGGGCTTCAATTATATAGTCCTTTCTACAATATTGACTTCTTTCACCTCCCATATGGTTGACCCTGGCTGCTGGGCAAATTTCAGAGTCTTGTTCTTGCTTCTGAAGTGGTTTTTTGTTCTTAATGGGGACTCAAACTGCAGGTAGAATATGAGTAGACTAGTGCCTCTAAGATGCTTTAGACTACAACTCCCATAATCCCTTGCCACTAATATACTGGCTGGATCTCAAAGGGATTTGTACTTACCTATCCCTGAGGTAGATGATGTCTTCAGGTAGAGAACTGCCTTCTGTTAGTTACAGGGCTATTTTGATAAGGATGTTCCACCCCAACAATAACATCTTATCTTGTATTTCATTTTTAAAATTTGCAAGCCAAAGTCAAGGGACTGTATATTTTTCATATTGCAGCTTAATAACTTTTTTTTTTAAAAAAAAACAAATTAGTGATGAAAATAAATACATTAAAATGTAGCAAAAACATCTCCTTTACAACATACAGATTTAAAGTATTAATATAGTCATATAGTAATACGCCTGGAAGAATTAAAAATATCTTTTTCTGGTGCTCGGAAGATAATAGAGTATTAGGGTTCCTTCTCTATGCCAAGGTTAATCCAAATGGAATGCCAAGATCAGATACCTGAGGCATCATGATGATCTTCTCAACAAAGTGAATTAAAGGCCAAGGATCCTTTTCTGATGACACTTCTATTTAAATAGCCAAGTTTCCTTCTTTCTAGAACATCTTAATGAGAAATGTCAGATCCTTGCAAAACACAGTTTCTCAGTTTTTGAGTTTAACAACCTATGTCTATGCAATTTAAAATCAGTATTAACAGTGGTCCATTGAGGAGAATTATAAACACAGGTTCATTTACCCAAGTTCAATTAATTAGGTTTGTTCTTTTTAAAGCAAGCTTGAATTACCCTTTTAATCATGTGCATTAGCAGGTATATTTGCAGTGATTCATTTTCTATTTTTTTGTTATTATCTGAAGTTGGAGAAAGCCCAGATTTATTTGGAATCGAAGAGATCTGGTTTCTCTTTCAAAACCCTCACCCACTGTGCTAAGCCATATTTTGCTTAATTGTAGTTTATTGAGTAAACTTCCATTGGCTGGATTTACCCAGCATGCTAAACCCTAAGTCATAGTTTCCAGTGGCTAGACCTACATAAGATACTAAACCCCCTGTCCCAAAAACCCCTGCATGGCTTAATTTGGATCCTTGCATTGAGCAAGAAGTTGTAGTCAGTAGCCTAAATGTCCCCTTTCAACTCCATGGTTCTACAGTGGGGCAAAAAAGTATTTAGTCAGCCACCAATTGTGCAAGTTCTCCCACTTAAAAAGATGAGAGAGGCCTGTAATTTTCATCATAGATATACCTCAACTATGGGAGACAAAATGAGAAAAAAAAATCCAGAAAATCACATTGTCTGATTTTTAAAGAATTTATTTGCAAATCATGGTGGAAAATAAGTATTTGGTCACTTACAAACAAGCAAGATGTCTGGCTCTCACAGACCTGTAACTACTTCTTTAAGAGGCTCCTCTGTCCTCCACTCGTTACCTGTAGTAATGGCACTTGTTTGACCTTGTTATCAGTATAAAAGACACCTGTCCACAACCTCAAACAGTCACACTCCAAACTCCATTATGGCCAAGACCAAAGAGCTGCTGAAGGACACCAGAAACAAAATTGTAGACCTGCACCAGGCTGGGAAGACTGAATCTGCAATAGGCAAGCAGCTTGGTGTGAAGAAATCAACTGTGGGAGCAATAATTAGAAAATGGAAGACATACAAGACCACTGATAATCTCCCTCAATCTGGGGCTCCATGCAAGATCTCACCCCGTGGGGTCAAAATGATCACAAGAATGGTGAGCAAAAATCCCAGAACCACATGGGGGGACCTAGTGAATGACCTGCAGAGAGCTGGGACCAAAGTAACAAAGGCTACTACCATCAGTAACACACTACGCCGCCAGGGACTCAAATCCTGCAGTGCCAGATGTGTCCCCCTGCTTAAGCCAGTACATGTCTGGGCCCGTCTGAAGTTTGCTAGAGAGCATTTGGATGATCCAGAAGAGGATTGGGAGAATGTCATATGGTCAGATGAAACCAAAGTAGAATGTTTTGGTCTAAACTCAACTTGTCGTGTTTGGAGGAGAGAGAATGCTGAGTTGCATCCAAAGAACACCATACCTACTGTGAAGCATGGGGGTGGAAACATCATGCTCTGGGGCTGTTTTTCTGCAAAGGGACCAGGACGACTGATCCGTGTAAAGGAAAGAATGAATGGGGCCATGTATCGTGAGATTTTGAGTGAACACCTCCTTCCATCGGCAAGGGCATTGAAGATGAAACATGGCTGGGTCTTTCAGCATGACAATGATCCCAAACACACCGCCCGGGCAACGAAGGAGTGGCTTCATAAGAAGCATTTCAAGGTCCTGGAGTGGCCTAGCCAGTCTCCAGATCTCAACCCCATGGAAAACCTTTGGAGGGAGTTGAAAGTCCGTGTTGCCCAGCGACAGCCCCAAAACATCACTGCTCTAGAGGAGATCTGCATGGAGGAATGGGCCAAAATACCAGCAACAGTGTGTGAAAACCTTGTGAAGACTTACAGAAAACGTTTGACCTCTGTCATTGCCAACAAAGGATATATAACAAAGTATTGAGATGAACTTTTGATATTGACCAAATACTTATTTTCCACCATGATTTGGAAATAAATTCTTTAAAAATCAGACAATGTGATTTTATGGATTTTTTCCCCCATTTTGTCTCTCATAGTTGAGGTATACCTATGATGAAAATTACAGGCCTCTCTCATCTTTTTAAGTGGGAGAACTTGCACAATTGGTGGCTGACTAAATACTTTTTTGCCCCACTGTATATTATAGCTCAGTGTTGTCCTTTTTCTGGAGCAATGCTTCCTTCTCTGTTTCCCAACAGTGTTATGACATGACTAGGGATCAACATCACCCTACAGATGACAGTGTGACTCACCCTCCCGCAGACTTAAGCAAGATCAGCTTACAACTTGTAGAACATCTCCCACATTTCGCAGGTCTTGAAGTGACTAGCCAGGATGGCTCTCTGCTTTCCTAGAAGAGCAGGTGTATCAACTGTTTCTCAATTCAGCCACGCGACCGCCTAGTGGACATCAGTTGAGGAAGTAGAAGAAATTCCTCCTTCCTGTTTATTGGGGGTTTTTTTGAAGGAAGAAGGATGAAATCCTATCTTTTTGGACCTTTACAATTTCCTTCTTTAGAGAAAAGTCTTTTTCAGACTTCATAGCAAACCACAGCAGTCCTCAAAAATGCTCAGCAGAGACACCTAGACTTCATTCTATGAGCATGTTTGTGTGTGTGCTCATTCAGAGGGGAAAAGAAGTTTAGGCATGGTAAGGGAGGTGGTAATGGTGGTAGGTGGGAGGATCCGTCAGATATGGTCCAATGAACTCTACAGTGATTCAGTGAGAGTTCTCTATGCTCAGCTGTTTATTAGGAGGAACAGACCACTGATCCGCTGTAGTTTCTCTGTGGGCTTGGGAGATCTGCAAGCAGTCAAAACAGTTCCAATCAATCCAGCCACGCTTTCAAGCAGAATTGGAAGACAGAATCGGACAACAGAAAGGCTCGCTGTCCAAAAGTGCCCATGGAAACTCCTCCTTACAGAACCCATTTTATGAAACCGTGCCAGAGCGCTAGAGCTTCCAAAGAACTTGATGTCCTTGTACATTTCAGACCTTTGTTGGACAAGCTTCATTGTGCAACCATCTCCTTGAATATACATACTCTAACTTCGCATCCAATAACAAACAGTTGGGTCTCTTAGGAAGGCTGGCATGCTGCCAGCTATGAAATCAGCAGGCTGTATGGGTGTGTGTGTGCACGAAGTCACTATTGTGTGGCTATTCTGAATGCAAATGTCTAGCCACAGGGGTATACACTTAGGTTCTATCTGGCATACCAGAGTACCCACCCAGAATATAAAACTCTTCCAATTGCTAGCCAGACTGCTGTTGCAGGTGTAAAGTAATAATAATAAACAACTGGATTTGAACCCTAGGGCTCAGAGAAGAAACTTGTGCAACCTGAATTAATCTCTGTACATCATACTAACAAGTTAATGTTACGTTTCTCTCTCCCTTTAGTAATTAGGCTATTTCATTTCTGATTCTACTCTTATTTTTAATTGTTTTTGTTGTGTTTCTGTATACTACTTTTGACTGGTCAATGTCCATAAATAAACTTGACTACTAAATCCCAGTGTCAACCTTTTTAAATTGGTGACTGGGAAGAGCCTTGGCGAGCTTTGGTTCTGAAGGACAATGAATTTCAGGAAGATGCTGTAAAATTCTGAACGTAGAGTTAGAACGTGCTTGCAATTACCAGGAGCATGCTTTTGTGTCCAAGGGCTGTAAGTTATCTGTGTTATGCATATGTGGACATGTGAGTGGGACACATGTCTTCAGTGCTTATTTGCAGAGTATCATACTTGACACAGCCAAAATATTTATGAAGGTGGTAACTGGGATCTGTATTGGGTTCTTGGTGTTTTCTGAGCTGGGCTGTTTTCTTGCAGACGTTTCATAAGCAAGCTAGGTGCATGGGGGAGTGGACTTTGCTGGCTGTTTATAGCCAGTGCATGCACTGATGTTAGGCAACCTGGTGATGAAATATCTGCAGAACAGCCCCAGATCAAGAAACACCAAGAAGCCCATTCTCAACCCTGATCAACATACATTCTCTACTATAGGATCCAAATACATATTGCAAACATCTGAAAAGGATTTCTAGAGAAAAGCATACCCATCATCTTTTGTCAAGAGAAGAGGAGGGGGAGGAGGAGGGGGAGGAAGACCACCACCTCATGTTGAGGTCATAAAGCTCTTGCTGACATCACTGCCCTGCTGCTTAAAAGGACATTTGTTCACAAGGCAGCAGCAGGAAAGCAAAGAACGTAAAGCTGTCGTGAGGGTAGAAAGATGAAGAGGGAGAAGAGGCGAGGGCGAGGTTATAAGAGGGGGCGCTCCAAATATTTGATGTCCTCAGATGCCTGACCAACACTTTCTGCCGTCAGCTGCACCGTTTGCTTGTAGTTCTTTAACGTTTCGGCAAGTGTGATGTTAAGGACCAACAGTGCCATCTCCATCCATCCAATTCCTCTCCTCTATGTTCCCTGTACATTTACCTACAAAGTCCCGCCTGCCATGTCTTGTGAATGGTTGATGTGAGAACGGTGAGTGTTCCCATATAGAGATAGCGGTTCTCTTTGTAGATGGGTTGGGTTCACACACCGGCTAAGCTCTGGTGGGGTCTGCTAGCTTGGGGTCTTGCCTGTTGTGTGAACTCCTTTGTTATGGCTTGTGAAGCAGTTAATGGTTTAGGACGTTGTGTGAACTTAGTCAACGGTGGCTTACCCAATAAATCATGCTTATAGAGAAGTCCTACCTGAATGTGCTGTGAGATGCTCAAAGGTCACATAAGGTATTTTGAAACAGACCTCTAAATATCAGTGGAAATATGGAAGATGCTAAAGAGATTTAGAATGTCAGTTCTGAATTTTTAGTAACTAGGTATGTGGATCCTGGTCTGTATATCCTAATTTGAGAAAATGGCAAAGTTGTGGCTTTCCTCTATAAACAACTGGTTATGTACTGCAAGTACCAAAAAAGTATTAGACGTAGGTGCAGAATTTGCAGATGTTAATTTATAGATTTAGTTTCAGATTTAAACACGTTACAATAATTAAAACAAAAGTTTGTGATCAGGTGCTCTAGATGTTTACTAACTCTGATAGGTGACTTAAAGAGCTCGCTCTTTCTCTTTTCTTTTCAACTCCTAACTGCGCTTGACTTGGACAATTCTTCCAAGAGAAGAATTAGTAGTTACACTGTCTTCTGACAGCAGTCAACTAAGTCGATCCGCTGTTAAGCAGCCTACATTTTCTCGCTCTTGAACTTGCGTCACCTGATTTTAGTGTGGTGAAAATATAACACTAAAAAAAGTTACAGCATATCTAATTTAGGGGGGAAAAAAAAACAACCAGCCAATCAGGATGTAATGCACAGTATACCTCCTTTTAGAAGGCAAGCCTCTATTAGTTTCTTGTTCATGCAGACAGGTGAACTACCAATCTGATACCATGGTAAACCTTATGGAACTGCTATTATATTACTAATGAGTGCAGAGAGAGATCATGCTGATGAAAATGCATACACAGGGCAATTTTGAAAGTGATGCACTAGGAATCCTGTCCCTTCTGCATTGTTTGTGTTTGGTGACTTCTACAAAAGTCAGCAGTGATGAAAGACCTGAGCCTCAAACAACATAGGAAATAGTATTACATAAAGTCAATCAGCTTGGCCTGCCCTGCTTGAGAATTCCTCTTCAAAATCTCAAGCCTAGAAAACTTGAGCAATTGTTACTGTGTTTTATACAGGTAGTCATCGTTTAACAACTCCCTCGTTTAGCGACTGTTCAGAGTTACGAAAGTGATGAAAAAGTAACTTTGTGACCACTCCTTGCACTGACGACCTTCACGGGTCTGTAAAGCAAAGGAAAGCTGAAGTAAGATCATAAGCATAGTCATGGTTTCACTTAGTGACTGCTTTGCTTAATGACTGAGTTGCCGGTCCCAATTGTGGTTGCTAAGTGAGGACTACCCGTGGGGAGAAATGCTGTTGCACAGGGAAGTGGGTCCAAACAGAGAAATCCCAGATCCTCTCCCCCAAAGGATCCAGTGGTTGAGGCACTTACAACATGTATGCAGGAAAAAGAGTGCCTTGTTTACAATGGCCAACTGTTAAACCAGGGTAGCCATGTTGAGGCTCCCATCCTAAAACTGCAGTCCTAAACAGTGATTTGCATGGGATTACGCTGTGTAATCCTATACATCTCTGTTCAGAAGCAGGTCCCATCCAATTCGGGAAGTTAAAAGGCAGTGGAAACGTGCATCGTTAACTCAATCAAATCTGGATGCTTAATGACAAGCTTCTTGAAGATTTGCAGTTTTCTGGCAAGCGTATCACCGATGAAGGCCGCTTGTCGAAATGTTTGATCGCCGAGGTTACACAAACGGCGAAAACACCATAAATATTCTGCAGCGCTCGGCTGCCTCGACGGCACAGCCGCCAACCTGAGTTTAGGATGTTTAGTTTGTAAATAAACGAGGCACCCTAAAAACACTCGTCCAGTGAAGCCTAAACACGGGTGCCTTGCTCTGGTAATGCATTAAGCCGTTCCTTTGGGCGGGCTGTAGCGTGCGAACCGAGCCATTTGTGGTTGGCAAACCGCGATCGACAGCTCCGCGCGTTGTCGGAACGCTACCCCTGGTCCTTGACTCCATAAAGTTGCCCTTGACTCAACAGACATGGTTCGTTGCACGATGGCGCGAGGTGCACGAGACCCCCACTCAGAATGGCAAGGGGCCAAACGCGGGAAGCGGACCCTGCCCCCCGGAAGACTGGCTGACATGCTTTCTGGGGTCCCCAGAAGGTGCGAGGATTCACACGTGAACTCCGTCACCCTCTCTTCGGTTCCGCCCCGGGGACGCCAGCCAGGAGGGGCTTATTCAGTCCGACCCCAGCCTCCCTCCCCGCCACGCTCAGCCCTTCCCAGACTGGCTGGGACTACAATTCCCATCGTTTAAGGCCAGAGGGGATGCTGGCGGCAGTAGCCCAGCCCAGCCGGAGCGAGGAAAGCGAGGGACCTCAAGACCCCTGCCCCACCTATCCGGGCGGTTGTGCACAGTCGCTCCCCCCGCAACGCCCCTGCCACCCTTTCAATCGCTGGGGCGTCCTCTCCCCTCCCGCAAGTTGGCACGGGCATCGGATGCTTCCCGCCCTCCTCCCAGAAGCTCCCCGGCCCCGTTCCGCAATTCGGGGGGCGACGCCGGCGCCCCCGGGGGAAAAAAAGCAGAGGGAGGAGGGCAGGAGGCGACGGCGCCGCCCCCTCCCCGGCGGCACGTGTGCGCTTTCGCCCGCCCGCCCGGCTCCCGCCAATCAGCGCCCGCCCGCGTCGGTTCTTTCGGGAGGGGCGGGGCGGGGCTGAGCTGAAGAGGCAGGAAGGGAAAAGGAAGAGCGGGGCGGTGGGAGGGGGCAGTCGAGCGGGGACGCGGAAAAGAGCGGCGCGGCAGCAGCAGCGGCAGCTTCGGCGGCGCGAGACCACCAGCTCGCTCTCCCTCCCTCCGCGGCGGCGTCGTCGTCGTCAGGTGAGCGAAGTGCGCCTGCGCGGACCCAGGTCTTCCTGGCTAGCGCTCTGCCCCCGTTCGTTCCAAGAAGGGCCTGGGGAAGCTCTGTTTTCCAATCCCTTTCACTTTCTCCTGTCCACCCCCTACCCTTTCCAACAAGCCCCTCCTCCCGCACGCCCCTGTACACACCCCCTTGCGTGCACGAGCCTGCGCACCCCTACCCGCGCAGTTCCTCCGACACGTGCGTGCCCCGACATACCCCCAACTCTCTCCTTCCTCATTTGCGGAGGCAGGGAGGGTGGCTCTCTAAAAGATTGGGGCGGGGGTCTGCGTGGCCCTTCCCGGAGAGGAAAAAAAAAAAACTAAGGAGAGAACCCCGTGCCCTTCTTCCCTTTTGTACCCCATAAGCGCAGCTAAATCTGGAGGTGGCTAGCGTCGTTATTAGGGTCAGCCTAAATTGGTGCTGAGCTCCTTGGCTGGAGATGGCGTTTTCGGCGGTTTGCAAGCAAGAGTGAGTGACCGCTTTCCGAGAGGGCAGTAAACTCTTCCTAGCTCGCAGGTCCTCGGTGTGTTTCTGTTTTGTAAATCCAGCAACAAGCAGCATTTGCGAATGCAGCGGGTGGGGGTGATTCGTGGTGCGTGGTGCGAAGCCGGGCAGTTGGGCTCGCGTAAGGTATGAATGCAGCTTGTGAAATCCTAAAGCGAGGCTTCGGCTTGGAGGAAGTTTGGGAGGTCCTGACGTTCAGAAACTTGTGCAAGGAGAGACGTCAAGGGCCTACCCGAGGTCAGACTCAGGGCGAGGAAAGAGAAGGGGCGAGCGTCCCTGCGCAAATCACAAAACAGGGGAGATGCTTGTGCTGGGGGGCTTTGGGTTGAGCTGGCTGCGTTCTCGGGAGGAGGATCAGAGGGGAGAGAAAGGAGGGCTGGGGCCAAGGTCACTCTTTGAACATGAAGCCCTCGTGAGGGTTTGTGTTTTGTTTTTCCTGATCAAAACCCGAGTCTGGCGGAAGTGGGAAGGGGTGGGGTGGAGTTCCACTCGAAGATCACCCACTCCTTCGTGGGACGAGTGGCGGGTGCCTTGGTTTCTGTGGATGGAGAAGAACGGGGTGCAGCTGTTGGGAGGGTTCAGCCCTGATGAAATGCCTGCTTTAAGAAAGATGGGGAGGTGGGGGGTGAAACGGGAAGCAGCAAAGAGCCAAGCTGTTCCCGTCCTTTAGAGGGCTGGGAAGAGACTTCTCCGAACTTTTGGCCTGGGAAAATCCGAACGAGGGGCAAAGAGAACTAGTCTGGGTTTTTTTCCTCTTTTGCAACCCGACTGGAAGAAAAATGCAAAATACTGTGTTTTGGGAGAAGCATAAGAGGCATCGCACCCCGGTGAGGACGCCTCAGACTGGTGACAAGGGAGAGGAGACAGAGTTATTTTCACACAGAGCTCCAGTTAGATGGCATTAGCAAAGGGCTAACTGGACCTCATAGTAAGAGGCTGAGTAAGAGGACCATTTTTCCCCCCCCAGGTCCAGGGAAGGTAATGATGCAAATTGGATGGGGCTGTTTCTTCCCCCTTCTTCTTTTTTATAAGGGGATTCTTTAGCTCTTTATGCTCAGTCTTTTCAGATTTAAGTTCTTGTGTCGTTTCCTGTGAGAAATGGCCCCACTGTTTTCAGAGGGGCCTGCAAGCAGGTCAGGGCCGTAGGTTGCCCACCCCTATAGTAAGGGAGGGGCGCTTTAATAAGGTTGACAAGAGAAGCAGGAGATGGCAATCTGCTGGCCGTTGTGGGGAAGCAGGCTGCCCGTTGGGGAGAGAAGCATCCTTTAAAGGCAGTAATTCAGATCTGATCTTGGAAGGGGCCGACGATGCTCCTCTTGGTCCCCAACTAATAAACAAGGTGGCGGAAGTGAACTGAATCTCAAATAAGTTGTTGTTGTCCTCAGGTGCCCTGCCCTGGGAGAGGATGAGTCAGTCAGGTGAGTAACATCCAGGAAGCAAGTAGTGAAGCATTTAGCAATGGATTTGCTGGAGAATTTTGTTTGCAACGAGGTACCTCAATTCTCCGGGCAGGGCTAGAGCTTCCTACGAACGACTTCTAGGCTGGAATTTCTGTTCATCATCTTTCATAGAGTCCTAGAGCTGGAAGAGGCTATTTAAGGCTTGCTAAATCCAACCTCCCGTTCCTTGCAGGAATCCAAACGAAACTTGAACACGTCCAAGGGGAAGAAGGCCGCTACCTATCTGGGCCAAACTGCTCTTATTATTAACCTTGATTCTAACCTTGATTGCTGAGCTCCCTGTCTCTTCTCTTAATCCAGCATTTGGGACCTTTGAGCCCTGATTGTGATTGTGCTGATTTCAGTGGGATGGCTTTCTAGGCAAGTTTGGGATTGCAGATGTCATGGATGGAATTATGTCTGTGTTATATCTCGAATCGTATCTTGAGAAGTTTATTTTTGACTCTACACTGTGGCAAGCCTCTGGATCACATGGAAGTAGTTATGCTAGTCTTCTGCAGCAGAAAAAAAAAAGTTTTGAGGCACCTTAGAAACATGCCAATTTATATTTGTATAAGCACTGGTGGACCATCAGATGACATGCAAAACTCTGTGTGTGTTGTTGTATTGGGTTTGGGTGACTATAGCCCCAGTGTTAATAATAGACAATGTTTCAATTCACACATTGCACTAAGTCATAATGTGTTTGATTTGGGCTTAGCATATTGTATGAATCCAGCCATTGTGGGCTGCAAAGTATAATGTACAGCTTGGGCAAAGCAGCCAATTGTGTCTTGTCAACAAAACATAGTTACATTTGTACTTTGAGCGTTGCCATTTTAGTGTCAAAAATAGTTGTTGTTTGCTATTTTGTCTTCAGGCAGAAAGAGGCTGGGTTTGCACTGCTTTGGATTTAATTCTGGAAAGGTGTTTTGGAGCATATAGGAGAGGTCTTGCAGGATCCCAAGAGAACATGCAGCTTAAAAAGTTAGGTGCTGATCCTCTCCACAGGCTTAGAATCACCTGCCCAGAATCACTTCTGAAGTGATCCAGCGTAGTTAGGTCATAATTTTGTGTATTGCATTAAATGCAAAAGAGTGGAGGATTCTGCCTCTCACAAAGGACAAGTTACCCAGCTATTTTGCGTGGGAACTCAAAGCAACCTGAATTGCTCACTTTCTTCCATTTCTTTTTTTTTTTTTTAATAATTTTACTAAAGATTACAATTGCAATAGTAAAAACTACTACAAACTAAAAGAGGGAAAAGGAAAAGGAAAAAATAGAAAACAGAAAGAAAAGTAAGAATATAGTAAAAAGAAATATACGAAGAAGTGACTTCCAACCTAAATCACAAGTATAAACAATTTTCACCTCTTAGTTTACAACCAATGTTCTCTTCATCCCATGTCCCATCTCTTATTTATAAACAAATGCATAAAACATTGTCATTTCAATCCTGAGACTGAAATGATTTTTTTACATTTCTTTTGACCATCTCCCAGTATAGCTGCAAAAAGCCATTATCGGCTCTTCCATCATAAATGAATCATGGGGTTATTTCTGGTCAAATGTCAGTCCTGTCCTGGCAAGTGTTGAACTGCTAGTAATTAATTATTGCAAATGTATCTTAAGATTCCTGGAATAAATATATCCCAGAGCCTCTCTCTAGCAATGCCTGCTTGAGATTTATGGATGTTTTTTTTGTGGATGCAAATTGAAAATCCAAGACAAATTAAAAAAAAACACACACAGTCATGGGAACAGACTATTTCAGATGACACCCAAATTTAGCTGTTGTGTCAAGAATTGGCCTGACATACTTTGTTGTCCCCATCCGTTTGTGGTTTTTAAAATTTCCATCTGCTTTTTAGTAGAGCTAAAGAAAGACATCCCATTGGAAGATCTGAAGGACCAGGTTGGGGACAAAGTGTTCTGGAGAAAATCTGTGTGGTCACTAAGAATTGTCTCCAACCAGTTTAGGTTTCTTTCACCATTTTTTTTTTAAGATGTGATTGTAATTTTTGGATGTCATAAGTTAATAGGATTAGAAGCATCTGGATTGTGGGCTTTTAAGTCCACGTTTGGCATATTAAGAGGAGAGATCTCTTCGTTTTCCGCATAAGTGTGCCATTTGCTCTTGTCTATATATTTCTGCAGTGAAACATTCCATAATTGGAGCACCCGAAAGGAGATCACGTTCTTTGTCCCCAGTGACAGATCTAAATTTTGGGAGGGCTGGAAAACTTGCTTACCCCTCTCTTTGTGGTGGCCACAGTTCATTTGCCCTCTTCTTCTGCTTCCAAAGTGCTGAGTTGCCCAGTGGGAGGATGGAAGCAGAAGGTGATACGCAGTTACACTTCGCTTGTTAGGTAACAGATAACATGGAGGTGCCACAACAAGCTCAGGTTTGCTGAAGACCGTGGTGGTTGGGGCATTTAATTGTTTTATGCTGCTGAGCACAATACCTGCCATTTTTGCAGTCATGACAATGGCTCATTGAGGGTCATTGTTTTGGGTTGTTATTGTTTCTGGAACCCTAACTTGATTTGTTAAAAACTCTGATTGTTTTAGACTGTGCTTGTTCCCATGTCTTTGTTGACAGAAGCACCGGTGGTTGGCAACCATCTCCAAAGTTCTCAAGTATGCAGACCTTTTTCCTCTGATCCATGCCTGGACTTGTTTTTGACAATATCCTTACCCCGAGGTGTGGAAGACGATAAAGCACCCCAGGGCTGAGAGTTAGTTTGCTTCTTGCAAGGAATCGGGAGAGCATTCTGTCCTTGCTGATTTCCATTTCATGTGAGTTGATTAAATCTTACCAATAATACATCAGGACGTTATTGGGCATTGTAACTTTTACAGTTGTACTTAAAATGATGGAGCACAATTGATTGCTTACTTCTTGTAAAGCCTGTGCAAAAAACTTCTCTCTCTCAATAGCTTTGTCCCTTTCTTTTAGTGCTGATTCTTAATCGAATCTTAATATTGTTGGGGGCGGTGTATGTGTGTGTTTTAAAGTTGAGTGGTATTTTTAGATTTTGTAATTATTCCTCAGAATTTCTGCATTCAGTTTTGTTGAGAAATTTGATTGCTGTCTCAGCTTGTTGGTACTTTTCAGACTTTGACATACCCAGAAGTCTGAAACTGCTTTTGGAATGCAAAATAAATAAAATACAAATAAAATATTGGCAGGGGCAGTGGGGATAAATTAAAAAAAATATCCTGATATGGAGGATTGTGCGTGAGAGAGAATAGCTGAGGTGCAGTGCAATTCTAAGCTTGTTTATGCTGAAGCCAATTTTATTGAGCAAAACTGATCTTACTCCATAGTTATGTTATGTTTAGGATGATGGGCTTGAGCTCCTGCCACAAACAAGCCGACAAGTAAACTGACTGATGGTAGGTTGTGAAATAATACATTTATTGTAATAATAATTTATTGATTAGCCATTACACCATATCAGAATACAAACCATAGAACAACAATAAGATCACGTGTAGCAAAGTAGAGTAAAAGGCAGAACTAAAAGAAAATGCAAATTATATTTCTGTGTCACCCCTACAATTTATCCCAATCAGATCCACCTATGCAGTTCTCAGTTGTACTGTTTTTTTTAATAATATTTTATTGAGATTTTAAAGATACATTTTTAAAAGTTAGAAATGAAAAGGAAAATTTGAAATACAAAATATAAAGAAAAGGAAAAGAAAAAGTGAGGTAAAGTAAAAGAAAAAAAGAGATGAAAAATAGATAACTTCCAATCTGTCTCTGGTCTTTGAAATAATAAGGCTATCGTAAGTGCTAGTTTTTAATACATTAAATAGGAATAATTCTTTGTCTAAATATATCCCATTACATTTATAATCTAATCTTCAAATCCCCATGTAAGCTTCACCCCAGCTGCATTTTGCAAATAGTCCATCAATGGTTTCCATTCTTTAAGGTAATAATTATTTGAGTTTTCTTTTAATAGGAAAGTCAATTTGTCATTTTCTGCCATATCCATCAGTCTCAGTTGTACTGTTTTGTTCAGATAAAGGGCTGTGTTATATGTAATATTTGGTTCTGACCACATATGAAATATGTTGTTTTACTGCATGGATCCCAGTAGGCTGTTCGTCTAATGTGTGGTCCAAATGTGATCCACATTTATTGTACTGTATTTACAGGTGTGTGTGTGTGTGTGTGTGTTAGGACTACTTTCCAATACTGTTCCCAGGTCATCAATGTCAGTAGGCATCGTGAATGTGTTTCCTATTGCCCTAGCAATTTTTTTTTGAAAGAGACATTTTCTTGGCATTTTGCCATATCTTATCCCAGCCTGGCAAAAGAACGCATGTTTGTAAAAAAGAAATCCTTCATAGATCTCACGTTGAAATGCCACATCAGTAGTATATGAACCATCGCTTAATTAAAACAATCAGCTGGATTCAGACATCAGTTGCCCCTGTGTGTGACAAAATAACAATGTAATGGGATTTTTTATTATTATTCTGAAGTGGCAGAATAAGCTGTTTTGTTATTTGATAGCTGGGTTTGTGCATCTTGGGGAAACAATTTTATTTCTATTCTGTTTTATGGGTCACCGTGATCTTGCTTGTTCAATCTGCTGTCTCGGTGACTAAAACTAGCAAATTGGATGTCAAAGTGAGCAACAAAACATAGTTTCATTTCTGGATGTTTATTTAATGCAGTTATTTGTTGAGGAAGCAGGGTAACAAACTTGCCTTCCATTTATTTTTCCTCCTGGGTTCTGTTTGGGGAAGAGCAAATGGGAGGATGGAAATAGTTTGGAGCTTTTTCCCACCAAATTATGTTTACCCTTCTTTTTTGAAGTTAGAAAAACAAAAAATTCCAATTTGTTTTTGGTTGGTTGATCATATTGATTTTGTCCCATCATGGTATGATAATCTGAAGCAGTGAGTGTGATAACTATCTCCCGCTTGTATATAAAACATAAAGTGTTTTTCTCAGCTGAAGTTTCTAAAACTTCATTCGAATGGAGAGTTTGATTTTTTTTTTTTTTTAGCAAGGGTCAGGCTCTTAGGTTAGATTGACAGTGTCCAGCAGGATATTCTTTCTACCTACAGTGGGGCAAAAAAGTATTTAGTCAGCCACCAGTTGTGCAAGTTCTCCCACTTAAAAAGATGAGAGAGGCCTGTAATTTTCATCATAGGTATACCTCAACTATGAGAGACAAAATGGGGAAAAAAATCCAGAAAATCACATTGTCTGATTTTTAAAGAATTTATTTGCAAATCATGGTGGAAAATAAGTATTTGGTCACCTACAAACAAGCAAGATGTCTGGCTCTCACAGACCTGTAACTACTTCTTTAAGAGGCTCCTCTGTCCTCCACTCGTTACCTGTAGTAATGGCACTTGTTTGACCTTGTTATCAGTATAAAAGACACCTGTCCACAACCTCAAACAGTCACACTCCAAACTCCACTATGGCCAAGACCAAAGAGCTGTTGAAGGACACCAGAAACAAAATTATAGACCTGCACCAGGCTAGGAAGACTGAATCTGCAATAGGCAAGCAGCTTGGTGTGAAGAAATCAACTGTGGGAGCAATAATTAGAAAATGGAAGACATACAAGACCACTGATAATCTCCCTCAATCTGGGGCTCCATGCAAGATCTCACCCCGTGGGGTCAAAATGATCACAAGAATGGTGAGCAGAAATCCCAGAACCACACGGGGGGACCTAGTGAATGACCTGCAGAGAGCTGGGACCAAAGTAACACAGGCTACCATCAGTAACACACTATGCTGCCAGGGACTCAAATCCTGCAGTGCCAGATGTGTCCCCCTGCTTAAGCCAGTACATGTCTGGGCCCGTCTGAGGTTTGCTAGAGAGCATTTGGATGATCCAGAAGAGGATTGGGAGAATGTCATATGGTCAGATGAAACCAAAGTAGAATGTTTTGGTCTAAACTCAACTTGTCGTGTTTGGAGGAGAGAGAATGCTGAGTTGCATCCAAAGAACACCATACCTACTGTGAAGCATGGGGGTGGAAACATCATGCTTTGGGGCTGTTTTTCTGCAAAGGGACCAGGACGACTGATCCGTGTAAAGGAAAGAATGAATGGGGCCATGTATCGTGAGATTTTGAGTGAACACCTCCTTCCATCGGCAAGGGCATTGAAGATGAAACATGGCTGGGTCTTTCAGCATGACAATGATCCCAAACACACCGCCCGGGCAACGAAGGAGTGGCTTCGTAAGAAGCATTTCAAGGTCCTGGAGTGGCCTAGCCAGTCTCCGGATCTCAACCCCATGGAAAACCTGGAGGGAGTTGAAAGTCCGTGTTGCCCAGCGACAGCCCCAAAACATCACTGCTCTAGAGGAGATCTGCATGGAGGAATGGGCCAAAATACCAGCAACAGTGTGTGAAAACCTTGTGAAGACTTACAGAAAACGTTTGACCTCTGTCATTGCCAACAAAGGATATATAACAAAGTATTGAGATGAACTTTTGATATTGACCAAATACTTATTTTCCACCATGATTTGGAAATAAATTCTTTAAAAATCAGACAATGTGATTTTATGGATTTTTTCCCCCATTTTGTCTCTCATAGTTGAGGTATACCTATGATGAAAATTACAGGCCTCTCTCATCTTTTTAAGTGGGAGAACTTGCACAATTGGTGGCTGACTAAATACTTTTTTGCCCCACTGTATTAAGGACTCTAGGAATCAAGAGATACTTCGAAATAGTTTGAGTTTGTTAACTATTACATTTGAAAGGTATTGGCTGGCATATTTTACTTTCAGGCTGTCATCCCAGGTAAAATCTTTTGAGATTTCAGTATTCTTGCATGAGGTCCAAGGACTGAGATCACTGCACAACTTTCTTTTAAAAATTGGTCCTCACTTTATTGTGTGAGATTGCAAAAAATGGCTAACTCTTTTCATTCAGCAGTGGTTCCTGAAAGATTATCTTGGACTTGCAAGAGCTTTATGAATGATGTTTAAAGTGACTGTGTTTCTTGAAAGACCAAAAATAAGAATCTAATCTATACATTGTATGGCCATAATATATATTGTTCTTTGCATCACTATAATGATAAGAAGCAGCTGTAAACTGACTCTGAATCTAACTCAGGATGTTTTCTGTTCTCAGATTGCTCCACAGTTAATATTTGCAATAGCCCAGCATTTCAGTAGGATTGACCCTGGGGTGAGGAGACTACCTAATCTTCTTGACCCTCACATCAAATCAAACCTTTATTATGGCCATATGAGCAAGCACTCTGATACTATTAAGCTGGTAAAAATGAACACATATAAGGCTAAAAAGAAGTGCGTACAAATGTTCAGAGGCGGATGGTACATATAGAGGCACAGAATTAAGCAAGCCAGAAAGATCCGAACAGTGGTTGCACAGAAGAAGTGAGAGTTATCTGGCAAGCTTCACTCCTTAGGACTCTCGTTGAAGAGCCTTTGAAAACACCAGAAGTATTCTTAAACAGGACATTTCTTCAGGGTAGAGTTGATAGAAGCCCTCCAGGATTTCTTGTAGAATGAGAACAATGAAAAAGCATATGACTTAAGGCCTCTTCTGAGCTGGTGGATGTGGAGGACTGATTTTGTAGTGCTCCAGTAGAACGGGAGGAGGCAATGCCTCCACCCTGACTCGAGGCACAGCAAAATTTCAGAAGGACGGTGCCAACCACTTAAAAAGACCCCAAGTATTGTGAGGCTGGGAACTAGATTTAGATTTGAAAATCAGTATCCCAGATAGACTGTTTAAGAATACTTCTGGTGTTTTCAAAGGTTCTTCAACCAGAGTCCTAAGGACTGAAGCTTGCCAGATAACTCTTTTTTAGCCAGATTGACTTAAAGTGGTCTCCATCAACAATAGGACCACATCCAACTTTTCGTCTGGATGCTGTACTTTGGATCAGCTGGGCATGTGTGTGGTTGTTTATTTGTGGAGACAAAGGAGCTAACTTTCTGATGCTGTGTGCAGTTATAGCACTATTTTCCTCTTAAATTAGATAGACATAGAGAGCTGGTGGTTCAGTTTGCCCTCTGCCCAGCATGGCAGTTCATTCTTCCTTCCTTACCAGCCAGATTTGGGCATGGAATTCTTAAATCTCCTTCTCCTTGGTCTATACAGCCCTAAAGGTCATTTTTGGAAATCTCCCTTAATTTACCATTCAGCTGCCTAAGCCACTTGGGCATCTTCATTCTTGAGCCAAGAAAAAGAGCAGCTGACTTAAGCAAAAGAGAGATTCTCAACAGCAGCAGTCCGGGAAGGGAAGGGAAGGGAAGGGAATAAAGATATCTGTGTCACAATATGTGAGAAGACAGCTGCTGTCGCTGCTTATCATAGTTCTGGGAATTAACTAGCTAATGAACAAGTTAAAGAGCAAATGGAGCCATCTCTTTGCCTGCTTGATTTCTGTTAACTGTCAAGAATTTTAGCTAGTGTTTTGCAAACAGCATTGGGGCTCTGCTACCAAAATGTCTGGCATGTTGCCAGGCAGAGAAATTGACCTACCCTCTTCGTCTGTGTACTGGTCAAGCTAAAGTCAAAGCCTTCTCAAATATACGGCCTGATTTTATGCCTTACACTAACCAGGAGAACCGTCCTGGTTTTATGCCCAGCAAATATATTCGTGAGTGGGAGGAATATGAAGGAAATACCACTATTGGGTATCCTGAGCTCTTTGCTCTTGCCTCCCTTTTTAACCTCGTTATTGTACTGCTTACGGGGGTTGTAAAATTTTTAGATCTTTTTCGAAATCAGGTGTTTCAAAAGTTAAGTTTTAAAAGCTGAGAAAAAAGAAGTTTTTTTTTCCTGTGAACCAGCCCCTCTAAGACTCTACATAGAAGAATCTTCCTTTATTGAAATCTGGGACAGATGAGAAACTTGCAGCCCGGGAGCCTAGCCTGGCCCACCAGATGGCCTGTCTTCCATTCTTGCCCCGCGCCCCTTAAACCACTGCATGTTTGTCCTTGTTTCATGGGGAAGACATGGCCTGTTCCCAGGTAGTTCTTCATCAGACATACTTTCTCCCTTCGCTGCTGCTGATTGGGCACACCCTTCCCAAATGGGGGAAGCCAGAAGAACTGCCTTTCTCTGACCTGCCTGTAAAAAAATACATAATAACAGGGTGTGGCATCTAAGAGGGCATTGCCCTCTGATATCATTCAGCCCACCAGGGCACGTGTGGGGTTGAATCCAACCTGTGCCAGATCCAGTTCCCCATCCTTACTTTAGTCTGCACACTTACTCTTTGCGCAGTTGCAAAACAGGGAGTTCACTGGAAAAGTGGGATCAAGCTGCCAAAATCATTGTTCCCGGTACAGCAAGAGCAAGACTACCAAATGTATAAGTAAGAGAAGACATTTGAATAAATAAAGTGTCCTTAATTTACAGCGTCATAAACCTTTTGCTACTGGGATTGTGCAATGAATGCCAGATTTCTCGATATTTTTACAGTACAGTACTGCTGAATTTCCTGAAAGAGCAGTCATGTTTTCCTAGCAAAATATGGCCTTTTCTGAAAGAGATGACCCTGAATTTAAGACAACCCATGATAATGGAGGCAGATGAAAAAAAAAGTGCTTTCATTACCGGAGTTTCAATCAATTGAAGATGACCATTTTAAAGGTAAATTATTTGCAGGGAAAATTGGATCCCTTTCAGATAAATGCAGCTTCTCCATAGAAATATAAAGTATGTTAATATACCATTATGGAAGAAATGGAGGTAGGTTTTTACCTCCCCACCTCCAAAAATGGATCTTTCTAGCTCAGATTGTCTGATCTTTGGTCTTAACTCTCATTTGTTGCTGCGAAACTGCCAAGCATAATTTTCTTAGGCATTTTTTCCAAAACTTTGGATGTGATTCATGTCCCTTCATCGTGTTCTAAGCAATAAAAGTAGAAGCTGAGGTTCATTAAGGAAGCTGTTTTCTTGTGTTATCTGATGCTGGATAATCTGCTTTATAGTGTGTCAGTGATGCATTAACATTTAGAAGCACTCTACAGAAAGATGCCAAGAAGGTCCATGTTTCTGAAAGCTGCACAAATAAAGTATTGCTTTTGGGAAAATCAGATGCCTATGGGGCCAATTAGAGTATTGCTGTATATTTCTAGGGGAAAAAAAATCTTACTGAAATACGAAAATGAAAAATTATGCTGAGGTTAAAAGGCAATTCATTTTGTTTTCAGGTTTCCCATGAAGTAACTTAACTTTTAATAGCACTGTAAAGTAGTTCAAAGTGGAAAACATTTAGCATCTAACTGATCTGAAATGCTGCGAACTAATCTTTCATTTTTTCATTTGCTTTTCTTATGAATGATTATTCTTACTTTAAATAAGAACACATCTTTTCTCTATGGAGTTCAAAGCTTGTTGGTATAATTCCCTCCTGTTTCTTCCATACAACAATCCTGGGAGGTCAGTTACTCTGCAAAGCGGGACTGGCCCAAGATCACCCAGTGATCTCCATGATTAAGCTGAGATTTCCACTTGGATCTTGCTGACTCAGATTCGCAGCTGTTTCCCCTTGAAGTTGTAAAAATATGCAGCTTAGTTCTACGATAAAATGTTGTAGTGGAGTTCAAGGGCCCAGACGTGTTCCTTTCTGAGCTGTTTTGCCTCCTTAGATGAAGTCCTTCTAAAGTTTTGCAAACCTCAGCTTCCCCCAAGTCTGCCGAAACCTCTGTCTTGTGTAAGACAGATCATGAGAATGGATGCTAGAAATTTTGCGTACTTTGTGAGCTGTTAGTTGGCACAGTGGAAGCATTTCCCTGAAATAAACTCAGTTTGCTAGTATTTGTGGATGAACTTGAGAAGATCAGGTGGTCTGTTCAGTATAGTTCTCTAATCCTTTCTTGTCTGAAATAGGCAATGAAAGGGAGAGAAGTTGAATCTAGACCGTTACTCCAATTTTCCTTATGCAAAAATAGCATGAATAAAAATCTTGGAGCGGCTTCTCATCCCAGAATTAAACTTGTTCTCAGGACATGCTCTCCAAAATCTGAGTAATTTTAAAGACTACTTGCCTTACAACGTGATAGGTGGAAGATATGGATGAACTATATTGTTTTCTCAGCTGAATGGAAAATACAACTTGAAACTGTTTTTTGGAGGGGGGGGGAGCCATCATTGGCAAGGTCACACCATGTTTGGCGACCCTGGGGCAGCGACGTTGAAAACAGCTGGGGTGGTGGCGAGCATTTTGCAAATAGCGAAGATTGATCTTGTCTTTCAAAACAAACACGCGCCGAGGAGTTCCTGGCGTGTTTGTTTTTTGCAATTTGCCAAGTTTTGCTTAACAGCCAGCTTGATAATAACAGGCTGACCTCGATCTCACACACCTTCCTCAGCCCCTGTTGTACTCCTTTGAAAGCACATAATGACTACATGGAGGATCCCGAGTGTCATTAACTTGTTTTCCTTCGTTCGCCTTTCAGGCCGGCCCTCTCCGTGGGTGCCGCGTTGCGTTTGGGACACCCGTTTCCCTTTTGCCTGCCCGCCGCGCTGCGCCTTTAAGAACGCAGCTCGCTGCGCGTTGCCTTAACCTGCTGAACCTATCCTGCTAGCAAGGAAAAAGTTATTTAAATAATAGATATTAGCCTTTACCAATTAGGATTATAAGCTTTGCAAGCAGGGTGGAGTTTTCCCAGTCTGGCCAGTCATGTTGCAGAAGGTGGGGCTTGATGCAAAGGATAGGCTGCGCTGGAGTGCAGCTTCCAGTGAAGTTAATCTGGGGTGAAGCAAACAGGAAAAAAAAAATTGTGCAGAATTTGTGGGTAGGCTTGCTTTTGTTGTTCCGCGGCTTGTGCGGTTTCCACTTGGGCTCTAAGGCAGCGGGGACCGGGCGCTTGTAGCGAACACCGCTTTGTTCCTTTTCCGATGTTGGCAGGCTATTAAAATTGATGCGGGGAAGCAGAACAAAAGGGATCTTTGGGGCAGGAAATCAGGTGCCGAGAAACAAACTTGGCCGAGTTTGTTTTCACGGATCTCCCCGTCGAAACTTCCTTAAAAAGCAAAGGAAAGTGGGTCAGGTAGAGGAGGGCTAGTTTTGCGGCGCTGCAAACTCACGGGTCTGTTTCGGTATGACACGGCATCTCTCCAAGTCCTTCGCTGTGTTTTTAACCTTTTAACTTCTTCGGATCTGATTGGGGGGGGGGTGGGCGGGGAGGAACGATGACAGGAGGGGGGTTCGTTCTTTCATCGGGGCTTAAGTTGTAAAGTCGAACTGACCCCTGTGCGGGGCGGGGTCTTGCTGGCGTGGGGACCCCTTGTGCAAAGGACAGAATAGTTGAAATAACAAAATCCGTGGGGGCTTCGGGATCGCAAACACCCTCTCCCCACGAAGATGGGAACCTAGCCGAGCCAGTTCTCCTTTCCAGGCTGATTCCTCTGACTGAGATTTAGCAAGCCACCCTCCTTTCTTTGGGTAATTTTGGGTGTTGTGTTGACATCTGCGCAGGAGTGGGCTCATGCTAACAGCAGGAAACTCCAAGGAAAAAGAGTGGGCTCTTCTTTTGGGGGGGGTGTTAAACTTGGGCTTAGTTGGATGATAAATACCTTTTGGTAGGTGACTTGGAAATACCTGCCCCTTACTCTGAGGGCTGCGTAAAGCTCCCTGTGAGTACTTTGGAGGCAACCGGGATGCGTACCTGTGGATGTAAGAGGATCTCCGTTGCGTGGGAAGGGAATTCGCCTGTGGACGGCTTTTGCATTACTGAACAAAAGTGTGTCGCATTTTAACGGAGTGCCCCAGACTTGAGCTGGCATCAGCCTTGCCTTCGCTCTGGTGAAAGTTAGGGATTTGGGAAAGGAGGGGGGAGTCAGCTGTTTTAAGCAAATGTTTTATATCTGGGACAGTATCTGGAGGCCATGAAAAGGACCAGCTGTCCTTCTGTGGCCTACCCCGAGGTGAGGAAGGAAGTGGTGTTGGTGGCAATGGAAGATGTTGGCAGTCAGATTTGAAGTGGGTGGGGCCGTGGCCCAGTGCTTCCCACCCTCTCCTCAAAGAAGCCTTCCAGCAAAGCCAGTGGCAAACCCCAAAGATATTCCTTTATTTGATGTGACGTATTATTTGACACATTGGACTGGAAAAACCCCTTTGCTGTGTATGGTAGACTTCCAGCTCTGCCTGTAAAACCAAGGGCTGGAAAGATAGCAAGCAGCAGAGCTGGACAACTTCCCCCCAGGATAGGACAGGACAGACATTGTTGTCTTTATCCAACAAATTGGATAGAATAGAAATTGGCTGAGTCCTTCCATTCCAGCATACCTTTCTTTTAGAATCAACATGTTAAATCTCTGATGCCCTGCTGAAATGTTCTTTTGTGCTGATAAGGAATTTCTCTGTATGTTTTGGGGCACCTGTTTGGACAGTTCAGGTTTTATCCATGGTGATGCTAAGCAGTAGCAATAACAATCATACGCTTCATTGGTTGGTGAATGTGATTGGTTTCTCTTTTTTTTTCTCCCTTTGCAGGGATTGTAAGTAGGGGCAGAAATTGCATGTAGGGGCACTTTGCCTCCAGGACAGCCTTAGGGTGGATTCTCTGAGTAGGGTCTACACTAGCAAAGATCTAGTTCTTGCAAGCATTAGATGAAGCGATAAACCTTCAACCTGGCTATATGCCAGTTGTATGTGTTGTATGCAGGGAGAGCAGATGTCCTACAATTCAATGTTCAACAGCAACAAAAAAGTGGATTCCAACTTGCTGATATGCTAATTTTTTATGTGCAGGGTGATGGTGTATTCCATGTGCAGGAGCTGTCACATGATCCCACTTCCCATTCCATCTGACATGGTGACCCTTGGATTTGTTTATTCATCTCCATCTTGAGAGATGTAATAGACAGCAGGGTTCCTCAACCTTAGCATCTTTAAGATGGGTGGACTTCAACTCCCAGAATTCCCCAGCCAGCATGGCTGGCTGGGGAATTCTGGGAGTTGAAGTCCACCCATCTTAAAGTTGCTAAGGTTGAGGAACCCTTATATAGAGCATTAAAGGTGGAGGAGTCAGATTCAATCCTTTCACTTCTTCATTGAAGTTCTTTGGACCAATTGTTAATTCACTCACCCTAATCTGGTTGGTGGTGGCTGTGAAGCTGAGAGAGGAAGGAAGGTGGACCATAGATGATGTTTTGAGTTCCTTGGAAGAAAAGAAGTATAGAATTTAAGTATTGTGCAGTTTGCGTGACCTGTGCCCTCCCTCTACTCTCTTGGCAAACCACTTACAAAGCAGAGGAAGTGTTTTAGAAAGGTGGAGGCAAGACCTTTTAATCTGAGCAGGCATCCCCAAAATGGATAGATTGCCTGATTTATTAGCAGAAATCCTTAAGAAAAGTCATGCTTATTGCCCAGAAAATAGGAAGCCATGAACTATCCAGAAATTTGAAATCTCTACATCTTCTCTGTACCTTGTTCTCCATTATTAAGGACTTCTATATTGTATCTCCTCTCTGCGACTATAATCAATGTTTCCCAGCCTGGCCCACTTCCAGGTGTGTGGACTTCAACTCCCAGAATTCTCATCTGTGGCCATGCTGGCTGTAGAATTCTGGGATTTGGAGTCCACACACCTGGAAATGACTAAGGTTGGGAAACCCAGCACTACACGTTTAGGTAATATGAGAGACTTCTCAAAATGAAGATGTTTCTGGTATTCAGAAATGCATGTTTTAATGATTTGAGGTTAAAAAAAAAAACCCACCATAGATCTCATGCTACTCTTCATAAAAACTGTGACTTTTATTTTTCCTTTTGGACCACAGCATGAATCTTCAGTACACGAATGCCTAATTCCTAAGAGATGTTGGAAGATTTTTCACCAGTATTCTGATATTTAAACTTATCATTTTCTGAATATAACTTCTTATAAAAAGTAGTAGACCAAGTCCAGTTTTCAAAGCTTATATAAGTTGGCAAATTCACCAAATTTATAGATGAACAGGTGAGGAAGTAAAAAAATTGAATCAAAGTAGAATAAGCAAATTAGCTAATGGATTTGGCCTTGGATTTCATTTGCTGAAGAAGAGAGATTCAAATGATTTAATGCTCCAAGTTTTCAAAAGTGGTTTAGCCCTAGCCAAATGTTTAAGAATTAGAGGAGATAATGCAACTAGGCTTCACTATCTTATCCCAGAAATTCAGATGCATGCATGGAAAATGAAGGTTGCTTGTACTGGGCTCAAAAAAGCATTACAGGTAGTCCTCGACTTATGACCACAATAGGAACCGGAAAATTTGTCATTAAGTGGTGTGGTTGTTAAATGAGGTGTCACATCACTGCACCCAATTTTACGACATTTTTGTGGTGGTCATTAAGTGAATCATGTGGTCATTAAGTGAATCACACACTTCCCCATTGATTTTGCTTATTGGAAACCCCCTGGAAAGGTTGCAAATGATGATCACGTGACCCTGGGATGCTGCAACTGTTGTAAATACATGCCAGTTGCCATGCTCCTGGATTTTGATCACGTGACTGTGGAGATGCTGTGATGGTCATAAGTGCGAGGACTGGTTGTAAGTCACTTTTCCAGTGCCACTGTAACTTTGGTCGCTAAATGAATGGTCGTAAGTCGAGGACTACCTGTAGCATGTTTGAATTTAGCCATTGTGGTTTTCAAACCATAACTTATGGCTTAGCCTTTCATCAAACCCAATTATGGTTTGTTCAGGAACAAGTAAACCACAATTAAATGGTGGGTTAGTGCAGTGTGTGAAGCTTGTCATTTTTTGTATCCTAGTGTCTCCTTCTTGTACAAAATACCCATGGATGTATAATTTAAGACACACACACATAAAACTAGGTAAGCTAACATCAGCTCAGTTTGTGTTGTTTGTTCCAGTCTTCTGTCTGTGAAACTAATAAAATCCTGGTGCAATCCTGTGTTTCATGTTGGTCGGTCCTGGATCATGTTCCACCTCTCTGTTTTTTATGATAAAGAGTAGGTATGAAAGAGTAGGTATGAAAGTCGGTGCGACTTTCAGTTGTAGTGGCAGAGGAATAATCTCAGCAAGTCCATTCATTCTTCCTTAGCAGAGCCCTTTAAAGCGAGCTGCTCTTGCATGCCTCTGCTTAATTTTCCCAAACTTTAGCTATTTAAAATTGAGGGAAACAGCCAAGTTTCCAATTTGTAGCCCTAATAATTTCCCGTAACCGATACATATCACAAGCTTTGTCTTGTCCTCTTTTATTTTGGTATTGCATTAGAAGTAACAACAGCTTTTCTTTTTTTTCATATTCATCATGATACATTAATTATACTGAGGCCAGTTTCTAGAGGGGTCACCCTATCCATCTGTTGCAAATATACAACAAAGAGTCTTGTGGCTCCTTAAAAGCTAGCCAACTGTATGTGCTTTCATTGATATATCCTGGGAAAATAGAACAGCTCTTCTGGGCTTAGTATTGTAGCAATCATGGGCTAATTGAAATTCCCAGGGGATCATGGCAGCTGGCATATGCCAGAAAGTAGGAGTTGATTTTGGCTAACTGTTCTACAAGTTAGGGTTTAGTTCCTGTGGAGGTATTGTGAGAGTTTATCCAAAATTACATAAACTCTGCAGCAAGGATACCCACCTGTATACATTAGTTCAGGGTTTCTCAACCTTGGCAGCTTCCAGATGGGTGGACTTCAATTCCCAGAATTCCCCACCCATCTGAAAACTGCCAAGGTTGAGAAAGACTGCATTAGTTAAATGAATTAAGCCAGTATAGTCTTATAGAGAAACAGTCTTCAAACAGCTGTTTCTTTTATTGCATTTCATATGTCACTGCACCCCATAGGCCCTGAGCAGCTGACAGCAATTTTCTGGAGGCCTGCAAGATCCGAATAAAATAGTGTAAGAGCGTAAAAGAATGCAATGATAAAGAAGGGAGTGATGACAAACCTGTAAAATACTGTATAGTATCTGTTAAGAAATAGTACTTTTAAAACTTGAAGTCTATATTCCACTAATATAAAACATAAAAACATAAAGATGGTGCTGTTTATTGGGTCATTCCACTGAAGTGCACCATTTAGCTGACCTTGACTGGTCTGAAGAAAGCTAAGTAGGGTCAGATCTGGCTGGCACTTGGATGGGAGACCAGGAAATTCCAGCCCTAGAGGCTCAAATGGAAGGTTGAAAAAATTTCCTGGAAGAAGGCAGTAACCACTCCCTTTTGAATGATTGCTAAGAAAAATCTCATGAACGGGTCCATGAAGCCCCCAGGAATCAGAGAGAATCTTTATCAGTGAAATGCTCTTTTAAACATGTTAAAGAGTTGGGTGAGGAGTAGAGCTCAGTTCCAAATGTGGTAATGATGATTTGCTTCTCTGAAGCAACCGATGCTTTTGCCATCAAGATGGCCATTGGGACTGAGTGTAGAGCACGGTTCAATTTCTGCTTAAATCCCAATCATTCTAAGTTTTCTGGGGTCCACTAGATCAGTTTCTGATTTTCAGCTTCGCTTCCCACCTGTGAAATGGGAATCATGATAGCCATTGCAGGGTGACAGAAGGAAAGAATGGTTTGAGAGCAACCTTACCTGTTGAGACTGCCAGAGATTGTGTTTGAAAAGTTGCAAATCATTGTGGAGCGTGAGCAGAATAACGAATAGGGCTTGACAGTTGTAACACATAATGTGCAACAGTTCAGGAATATTATCCATGGACGGCTGGGAGGTCATAATGCCCTACACTGAAATTATTTCCTTTAACGGCTGGAGATTATCCCAAGATCTGCCATCTCTGTGTTTCCCTGCAGTTTGCTCATCAAAGGGCCACATTTAAAATTCTTAATAAGGAACCCCAACTTTTCAAGATGATGCGTTCTGCACTTCGTTACTGAGATTTGTCATGGAGATGGCATGTCTGCCTTATGAAGGTGGTTAACAGTTTTCCTCCCGAGACCTTTCTTCAACAGCGTGTGATAAAAGGTCCATAAACAGCTTGTAAGAAATAAAACAGAGCTGGACGCGGACCATTGCTTGTGAAACATCATGTTCAGTAGCTTTAATGTATTCTCCTAGAAATCTTTGTGATTGCTTTGACCTTCTAAAACCAATAGTAACATATCAAGCTTTTACACATCTTCAGGATTCGTACTCCTGCTTTTAGTGCATTCATTCATTTAATTAGGTATGAGCAGCCCCTTTTTTGTTATAGTGTATGGAAAGAGAAAGGTGGCAACCAGGTTTTGTTTGCTTCTCGTATCAGCAGACCTTGCTTATCTTGTTTTTCCAGAATTTTGCACGTTTAAAAATGCAGAAGCAAAAGTCTCTGGCTGGTGCATTACACAAAGTAAAAGCAGATTCTTCCTCCACTCCCTTTAGCTTTCTAAGCCAATTTGGACCGTCTTTGCCGAGCATTTGAAATCTTGAACTTTGTGTTCAGATCAAAGCGTAGGGACTGGAATTGTTGGTGTTGCTAGGAGAACGAACAGGCCCCTTGGAGCGTAGTTGTACTTTGCCAAAACAAATGCACGGACTAAAGCAAGTTCCTTTGCTAAAGCAGGATGATGTCTAGATGGCTTTAAACAGTGATTCCTGAGCTATATACTGAGGGCTGATCCTTGAAAAATCAAGTGATGTTCTAAGTTGGTTGGCTTGGAGAAGTCCTTTGAATTTAAAAGCAGAAGGCCTCTTTGGTCTGGTATCTAGTTCTTCATTGTCACCACCCACAAGTGACAAGTCCCCTTCTGGTGCACTGTACTGTTTCTGAATTGGGAGCTTTCATATAGCTATTGTTCTACCCTCCATGCATTTGCTTAATTCTCTTCTCGAGACTATTTCACTTAATGACCAACAGCATATCTTGTAGTAATGAATTTTGTAAATTTTCATCGACTTGTTTGTGGACAGCAAGCATGGAGACCTGTGAGAAGAGTAATAAGTCTTAAAATTTTCTGATGCAAGGTGATAGACACCAGGGAATCTCAGAAACATCACTCTTTTCTGTAGTTGCACTCATCTTGAGCAATGAATCACCAAGAAAGGCTTGATTCTTCTATCCTGTAGTGGCGTCAAGGATGTCTGCCAAGTGATTCCCATTATAAATCCAGAAAGCTAATCTTCCCTTGGGGACCAAAAGTCTTCAGAAGGTCTGACTTAAACTCTTTTTGGATGGGTATCCCTTTGATTGCCTAAACTGGTCCCTGCCAATTGGTGTGTCAAATAGGTCCTAGCCTGGCCTTGACTGGAAAGAATAACAGGAGCGAACGGTTGTCCTATGCTATATAATTCCAGGCTAAAAAAGGTATCTTTACTCTTATGTCACAAGATCTAATCTTATGGCATGTGGGTTGATTTTCCTGGGCTGTGTTGTTCTAGGCTGGAGATAGAAGGTGTGAGTCTCTGCTCTTCCAAGAATTCTTTCCCATGGAAAGTGACTATGCAGGGGAAAATGGTCTCATGTAATTTAGGAATGCTTGCAGGAACACTGTATCTTGAGTTCTAGTCTGTCACTGCAACTACAGACTTGATTTTATATATTTCCAGTTGCAGATGAGGTACGAACTGGGGTGGAATTAAGGCATAATTTTGAAAGCAAGCAGGAAACTGGGCAAATGGATCCTGAAATTACAAACATTGAACAGTTGTCTCAGTATTCAGTATATATACTCAGCAAAGGGTTTGAACCTCCAAAATAGTCAATTTGGGAATTTGCATTTCTGTTCAAGGCTGGAAAAATTCAATAGTCCTAATGCTTAATGCTATATTCAGCTCTAGTTCAAGGCTAATTTCTTAACTATTTGTGGCTTTTAGGAGTTTACTAGGCTGTCCACGTAGTAGATCAGTTCAGATACAGTAGTGATCTGTAGTTTGGGTTCCATGCACCTCATTCTTCTTACCCATACAGTGGTACCTCTACTTACGAACTTAATCCGTTCCGTGACTCTGATCGCAAGTCGAGTTGGTCACAAGTTGAAGTAAATTTTCCCATAAGGTTCAATGTAATTACCGTTAATCCATTCCGGCGTCCGCAGACCACGTGTCAGGGGCGGAAAATGGCCGCAGACCATGTGGAATGGGTGGAAAAATGGCCGCAGACCACGTGGAACGGGCGGAAAATGGCAGCGGACCACGTGGAACGGGCGGAAAATGGCCGCGGACCATGTGGAACGGGCGGAAAATGGCCGCGGACCACGTGGAACGGGCGGAAAAATGGCCGCGGACCACGTGGAACGGGATGAAAATGGCCGCGGACCACGTGGCACAGGCGGAAAAATGGCCGCGGACCATGTGGCATGGGTGGAAAATGGCTCGTAAGTCGAGGCAAATTCGTAAGTAGAGGTAAATTTTTGGGGCCGGAGCTGATCGTATCTCGAAAATTTCGTAAGTAGGGGCGTTTGTAAGTAGAGGTACCACTGTATTTTGAAACCCCTTGGATGATGGTCCACAAAGCTAGAGTATCATTTCAGTTCATGTTTGACCATTCCTGTGATGACCACTCATAGTTCATCTAAATGGGGTTTTACAGATCAGTTTTAGACTTGATCTCCTTATGCTCCATGAAACCATGGTTTGTCAGATAATGCTGGCTCTGAATCCTACCCAGTTATTATTTGACACTGAGCCTGAACTGTGAAGAAGGGAATGTGGAAACCCAAAGTGCAAAGATCTTGGCAGGATGTTCGGCCACCTGAATGAGGATTATTTGGTTATGAATCATCCCGCATGATAAAAAGCTGAAGACGAGTCCAGAAAAAGTGCTTAGCATGATGAATGTGAACAAGCTGTGTTATTTTTATTCTTCCCCCCCCTCTCTCTACCTCCCTCTCCCTCTCTCTCTGAGGGCATGGAAGCTGTAACAAAAAATAAAACAGAAAGGCGAGGCAAGGTAAGAATATTTGCCTTAGTGTTTAGTTAAGGGCTTATCCTCACTGCAATTCTCAACCCCCGAGTTCCAGCTATGACACTTATTACTACTTTTAGTGTGGTGTAGGAGGAATTTGCACATAAAAGATTGCTTTTTCCTTTAACAGGAAAAATTGCAATAGCTTGTTCTCCACGTGGATGCACACGTACGCAGACAACTTTATTGTTTTTCTGAAGATCCTCAGGTGTGGTCCGGCTTACATGCTGAAATGCTATAGCCAGGCTTATTGAAAGCTGAGAATAAGCAGAAAAGGAAGTACTCAGATATTATGCAATGTTACCTCTGTCTGGAATCATGGCTGGGTCAAACAAGTTCCACTTCTTTTTAACAATTTGAAGTACCCAAATCAACAGTGGCAAGTTCTTCATTAAAATTCAAGGATTTTGATCTGATCTAGTAAGAAAGACATGGGAAAGGGCAGTTTAAAGAAATAGGTATGGCTAAAAAGGAAAGAGATTTATAGGAAGGTCGATCAATTCCAACTTAATTTTCTAAATTAAATAGATGCCTGTTTCCCAGTATTTTGACTGGGGGCAAGTACATAGTGGGTCATATATTTAGATAGAGACTGTTCCTGAAAAGTAGTTCCTGAATTTAAGGAATACCGATATCCAGGCTGATAATTGTCTTGATTGTTGTTGGTCACTAGACTTAACATTCATTGTTATCTAAGTTCCTTTTTTCAATGAAAGCATTTATGGAAACAATCTTTACTATGTATAAGGAAATAAAATAAATCACTAAAGTTTGCTTTTTTTTTTTTTTGGTCTGACCTCTTTATCAGGTTTCTGTACCGAGAGTTCACATAATACTCTCTTTTTGAGGGCTTTTTTTTAATTTGGTGTGACTCTTTACAGATATGTTCAGTTGTGACTGACTACAAATGTATGTTTGTTTATTTGATTTGTCGGACTGCCCAACTGCCAGGTCCTCAAGGCGGCTTACAAAGAGGGTAAAAAGCATCATGATCGTGAGCTACAGATATGAGATAATGAATCTGCCACGCCAGAGGAGGACAGAACTCAAAACGCATAATGCTGTAAAGCCCAGTGCCTCTCCGAAAAAGCTATAGGGACCTCACAAGGGAGAGATGCTATTCCAAGGGCAGAAGTTGCAATGCTTTATTCAAACTCTAGCTTAGGGTCAAGCAACACATGATAGCAGCCATGGAGAAGACTCTTCATTAGGTTGGGTTCTTTCCCCACAAGACACAGTTTGCTCAGAGTTCCTCACTCGGTGTTGTAGGCTGCTGGAGTGGGTTTCTAGAAGAAGCTCATAGTATGGATTCATACAACACATTTGCCTAGTCTCCACAGTGCATGATGGTTGGTCAATTTTTATCATTTCCTTTTTTTCAATGGTCTGTGGTTTACCATCTTGGACAAACCCAGTGAGTCTGGTTAGTTTATAGTTCTGTATTTGGAGTGAGCCTAATTCAGCCATTGTTAAGTGTGTTGTACAAATGCAGCTATTACGTCGGATCACAGGGGAGTGAGTGTTGTTTTACAGAAGACCATTTGGGATACTTGAGCCTTGAGTGAAACCGTGGTCAGATGGCTGCTCTGTCTCTTTAGCTAAGAAGCTGTGCAAGGGATGAGCAAAGCTAAGTGTGTGACAGGGACTTGTCTGCGTTTTTAAGATACATTGGAGGAAAATTGAGACATGAGTTACGTCTGTAGCTGTACCTTCTGGAGAATAAACCCAGCAGAATTCAGCAGGATTTTCCTGTTCCTTAGATTTCCCCGACCCTGGCAAGTGTCTTCTGATTGCACCTCTCAGAATTAAACCCAAATATTTTTGGAAGGCATTGTTTTCAAAAGTAAAATTGCATTGAATTGCATTCCCGTGCTTGCATTAGACGTCATTATCATGCAATAAGCTATTTGGCACTGGATTAATCCAAAACGAATGGCATTTTGGCAGAAACTGAGGTGCTAGGTTACAAAATTACTTTGCCCCTTAAAAAGTGAATTAAAATACTCCTGAAATAGTGGACAGGTTTTACATTTTCCAGTTTTCCAGTGTCGGGAAGCGAATTTCTTTCTCTGTTCCTGCTGTCCTGTTTACTACAGTAGCAACTTCTCTGCTTCCTTTTAGCTTGACGTGGCGTCTTGCTGTTTTCTGCTGATGACTAATTTGACGTCCTGCCGAGTCATGTGAAACCTTTGACCTAGTTATGCTGTGTCTTACTTGGTGTCACCAAATTATTGGACTTCCCCTCTCCTGCTTATCTTAATTTTGTTTTTATTTGTAAGGGTGGTATCTCCCTCTATCGTTCAGGAGTCTCTCTGTCGGTCCAAGTCTTGTCAATACCTGTAATTAAGTATCGGTTGGATCCTGTTTACCAGATGGTTGGTCTTGGAATGAATCCATATTACATTTTTTAAATTATGGTTCACCCTTGGCCTTTTATACAATGCTTTAAATGCTAATATTAAAGGGTAATTGGCCATTATGGCAATACGTCTACTTGTTTGGAGTGACTACTAGCATGAAGCCTGAACTCAGATTGACTTGAAACAAGCTAGCTTTAAATCGTGATGACTTAGCAATTTTGTAGCATTTTTTGGAGAAAATTGTATATTCGGTTAATCAGAAAATGTCACATCTTTCCCTTTCGAAAAAATTCTTGGACAGGCTTGGTCAATATTAAAAGCTTAGTTTTGTTTTTGTTTTTTAAGACCTACAAGATCAGGTGAATCTGGGATATAGTTGTAATTACAGTTTTTTGTTTGCTTTTTTATGTATTTTCTTGTTGTGTAATGTTTTTTTCCTTTTGTTTTTGTGTATGGTAAATTTTTCATTTTTAAAATTATTATTATTATTATTATTATTATTATTATTTGTGTTTGAAAATGGATTAATAAAAACTGTCTGGTAAAAAAAATGTGATTTATGAAGTTGACTTGCTTTAGGGTGGTTCTTTGGTTTTTGTTTGTTTTTTTGTCTATCAGTGTATTAATAAGTATTATTTTGATCTAGTTGCAGACTCAAGTCACTACAAATTTTCCTCCCCAGAATGTTTCCCCCCACAAACACTTCCATGTCAGGAGTTATATTTTTTCACTTTTGTAAACCAGAATGTGGAATGCAGAGAACTTCCAGCAATTTGACTTTTGAGACATTCAAGTGGTGGGTTAATGTTCTTGTTTTGCTCTCTAGAATATTGTAGGGGTGAGGCTGAGACTGCAGATCTGTTGAAAATGGAAGCGAACCGTTTTCCTAACTAGTAAAGGGTGTTTATGAAGACTGTGCTGCAGTTTTTGAATATCTCAGGATAATATCACAGAGCTGATAAGAAGGCACGTGCTACCCCTGATCATGAGCAATATCATGCTTCCGTTGATACTCAACAAGTTTCCTGCCCCACCTGGATTCTTAAGGAGATATTTTTATCAACTCTTGGTCACTACATGTACATGTTCCTGCCACTAATAAGTGGCTTGTCACTTCTTCTAGATTTTTTAAAAAGTTATTTTATTTTCCAGATTCACCAGCTGGGAACTCCCTTCCAAGTACTAACTAGCCCAATTCTACTTAGCTTCCAAGACCTAACTAAGATGGCCAGATGCTGCCATTTGGTTAGACCAGTGTTTCTCAACTGGGGAATTCTGGGAGTTGAAATCCACACGTCTTCAAGTTGCCACGGTTGAGAAATGCTGGGTTAGACTAAGGGAGGGCAAGTGAAGTCATGCTAATTTTGACATGCTTTGCAAGGGGCAAAAATACATATTTCTTAGGGCTAATCATTTTATTAGCATATTGTAGTTTTGACTGGCATTGCAGTACTAATGATTGCTCGATACAATTGGGATTTGATCTATTCATTAGGCCATCCATTTTCTCCTATGAAATCATTAAAAAAAAATCCAAGAAAAATATAGCAGTTGATGACATGACATGATAACAATGTTTGTTGTAGTGGCTGTTGCAGGGATTTACACTGGTCGTTGCATATCTGGATGAAGAGAAGATGATGAGGTCTAATTCCAAAAATCAAAGTTTCTTGGAAAATTAGCAATAATGTTTAGATTCTTGCTTGTAAGTATGATGTTAAAAGATATTGACGCATTGGCAGGGACATATAAAATTTGAGATGACTGTACTTTACACATCCTGAATTGCACTGGTGTGGTCTGCAAATTCCTTAATGCCAACATCTTAGCCACCCTAGTGGAAATGGTGATCCTTTAAGTGTGCTGGGTGTTCAGATTGGCTGCTGAACAATGTTCTGTGCTAGAGAAGCAGTTTGCTACATACCATAAGGGGAAGGAGAAGTTACTAGTCAAAAGTCCAGGATGAAAAATCCTTTGGATGTGCAAAGCTAGCTGCAGGGGCTTGGTTTTATGTTTTGCAGCTCCCAAGAGACAGTGGTCAGAGTTCAAAGAGGATGGGCCTCAAGGAAAAAGTTGTGGAAATTCAACTAAGCTCCATTCTCCTCCTGTCACAAAGGATTTCCTTCTAAAAATAGTGCCTCCTTTCTCTCTCCCTCCCTATTCATAGATTCTGGATTATATTCAGAAGGTCAGAGCTGGAAGTAGCCATCAATAGGCTTTTTTAGGGTTGAAAGTAGAAGGTAAACTTTGCATGGACCCCAAGCAATCTTCCAATCTCAGCATCCTGCCAGTTAGGGTTTCTTGCTGCAATATACATTTTGTGGATCCTTTTGTACATTTTGTAGACGCCATGTATAGTTCTCCAAGACAACTCAATTTTGGGGAGATACTGTATGAGAATACAGGAAAGTAGATGTAAGTTGTTTGTACTCTCTTTCTTAGCTAGCAGTAGGTGTGAATGCCACCAGAGCTTTTAATTCCTGAGCTGTGGATTCTTTTTGCATGAAATGTGAAAATCCTGGAATATTACTATTCATTTTGGAAAGAGTAGCTTTAATATCAGGGGATGTAAAAATAGTAATGTTTATCAGTCACTGAGATAAATGCAACAAGGCCCCTTGATTCTAAAAAGGAAATGGAAGATTTTGTGCGTAGGTGGGGGGTTTCACTTGGAAGTTACTTTAATGTAAGAAAAGCAGTGCTTCAAAATTAAGAAAGCAGCAGCGAAGCCTTTTTCTCAGTGCTAAAATTTACACTTTGCATATAGAAATGCAATTCATGGCCTCTTTAAACATAACAACATAGCAAGGTTGGAAAAGATAGCTACATGGGGCATAGAAAGCTAATGGTTTTAATGGGTTGCATTTGAAGAAACATCTTTTTTTCTCTTTTTTGCAATGCTATTGATTTGAGCTGGACTGTATGACTCCAGTCTGGCCAGAACTGAATTCTTGCTCATCTCTTCACTTCTCAATATTAGAAGATCAGTTGATTTGCTCCAAACCACAGGCCAACAAACCTACATGCATTCATAATTGCTTTAACACTTTATCTTTCTGTTTTTGGTCAGGATGTTCAGAGGGAAAAAAATACTATCAAGTTTTAGTGCTCAAGAAACAGAGCAGGTACCTCACTTGCTATGCTGGCATTTGTGAGCATCCATGAGGAGGTAGACTAGACAACATATAAATATACCCAAATAGAAGATTTGGTAGCCAGGTTTTCAGTAGAAAGGAATGTATGATTATGCTCAATTTGCAAGGAGCAAATTTGCTTTCGGTTACCCCATCTATCAGGTCTAAATCTTTATACAAAATTGGGGTGATGCTGTCAGAATGGTTAGGTCAGGCAGAAAACTAGAAGAGTCATTCTGATCTTAAACTCTATTTTGAGGATTGAAAATACCACCTTTCAGAGCTAAGCAGGGCTTATGTTCTGTCAGGTCTTTAATTTTGACACAATCTGCAATCTCCTCGTTGACTGCATTCATGCTTGCTGTTGGGTTTTGCACATCCTTTACTCAGTTTGCATTAATTACTGCAAATGAATCTCAACTACATGCAGTGGTCTGAATTATCCCATATTACTAGATTTTTCCACAAGGGTAAAATATATTCCAGGTAAATAAAATAACTAAACAGGCTGTCTTTTATTTTTGCAGTTCAGCAGAAGATAAACATAACCACGACTTTAAGTTTTACTTTACCAACATTGTTTTTTAAACTAAACTTCAAAGCTTTCCATGCCTTTGAATTACTGGGGTCCAGTCAGAACAAAATAACCAAATCTGCTCAGTGAAACAAACCTTTAATTAATTTTTTATGTAATCTGAAGTATTTTGGCTGGGATATTCAGTTCTCTAACTGAAATAATATGTTCAGAATTATTAGCCAAATAATAAACTCTTGATCTCTCTAGAACTGTCTAGAAGCTCAGTCTGTGATCTGTTGGGTTTTTTTTGCTTTTTTTATATACCTCCTTTTTAACATTATGCTCGAAATGGCAAGTTTTAAAAAGCCAGTCTCATAAGTGTTTCTTGATAAAACCTTCTTCAGGTGACTTTTTCCATTATTGCTCTAATGCATCGGAAGGAAGAAGCTACATGTATCATAAGTACAATCTGTTCTCGTATAACACATGTTTATACGACATGAGTTTGCTCATAAATGATTGATAAATAGGGGAAGGATGTCTGTAGAACATGGAGCATGTTTGCCTATGTACGTTTTTCCCAAGTTTCAGATTTGTGCTCAGAAGAAATGGCAGGTGAGCGCACTGAACACAAAATGTGCGGCTTTATTAGTGTGAACCTGGACCAGCTGCTACACGTGTACTACTTTGTTAGTAGCTGTGGCACCTCTCTTGTGTTTGGGGATGTTGGTACTGCTTAAGTGTCTCCTCCGACCCTGCCCCCCGAGTAAATGAAAGTGTTAAAGAAGTGTGTTGGTGATAAAAAGAAAAAATCTCAGGTGAGAAAGGAAAATAAGAACTTTATTGACTGAGGATGAAGTTTGAAATTCTCAGAAGAGTTTTGAAAGAAGTGAAAGAATGCAACATTGGGTGTGCTGCTGGCCTGAAGGAGGTGACTTTATGGACAATCTGAAGAGTTGTTGAGACAATGTTTGGATTATTTATAGGGTTTGGTGATGCTTTGGTGACAAATGTCTTTTCGTTCTACCTCTGACCCTGCTTTTTCCATAAGCCTGGTTATTCATATTGCATGATTCTGCATAGCACAAGGGGTTCCAGGAATACAGCTGTCATGCTACAGTTTATGAGAATTGATTATAATGCCACTCACAAGGGTGTTGTGAATGCATTTTACAGAAGAGGTACTTCTGCCTGTTCCCCACTCTCTTTTGCTTTTTATCAGGAAAAATTCATGTAAAATGTTCTTCATAGCTGCTTGTACCTGATCATCTTTGATCCTTAACCCATAGTGCACTAATTTGCATCAGAGCTGTACTGATTTTTATTGTGCAAGTAATAATTACTGTTCTCCTCTAATGATGTTACTCACAAGACTGACTCTGAGGCATGCGTGGAAGACAAATCTTCCTAAAATATTTAGCTGGTAGAATTTCAGATGTTGTTATCATTGGCTTTGCAAATCACAACTGCTTCTTCCAGGACAAGCAGGTAGAGCAACAAGTTATGAGTCTTGGATGTGTCTTGATTTCAGTATGTCAGTATGACTCGCTAAGAATTTCTATGTGGAGCTTTATGCAGAGCTCCTGGTTTGCTTAAGGCTGTGGTTCTTAAACTGGGAATAATTATCCCCAAGGGGTAATGTGGGCATACCCTGGGGGCAATGGAGCAATTTGTGATTGTTTGTTTATGAGTTAAGAATCCAGTTTGGGACTACTGCTCCTGAGGCGCTTCTGAGTCTGGGTTTCTTTTGGGGGGGGGGGTGTTGGGGGTAATGATATTATTCAAGACCAGGAAAAGGGGTAATTGGTCAAGCAGTTTAAGAACCATTGGTTTAGGGTTTGAAAATATCTCACTGCAGCCTTAGTGACCGTTGGGATGCAGTGTAAGGTGATTGGGCTGTAACCGCAATTGATGAAGTTGCTTGTGAGAATCTGAGGGACATTTCCCCATCAGAATGGCTTCATGAGGACAGACAAATCCAGATGTGTGGACTTCAACTTCCAGAATTCTCAGCAATGACTGTGCTGGTTGGGGATTTCTGGGAACTTATATCTGGGAGACAATTTGTCTGGGGAAAACTGCCCTTGGATGATTCTTCTCCTATCTCCAAGTCTAGATTGTAAGCTTGTAAGGTATATGATATAAAAACATAAAGATAAAAGCTCCTGAGTGAACTGTAACTCCTAGTAACTAGATATGTACATCCATATACTTTTCTGGCAACAGTATAGAAATAGTTACCTGTTGTTTCTTCCATGATGTTGTTTCAGCTTCCCAGTCTAGCTTCCACTCAACTTCCCTGGAATTCCATGGTGGATTCCCATCCAAGTACTGACTAGGCCTAATCCAGCATAGTGTTCAGGCCCAGACAAGGTCAACTAAATTGATATGAGGTTATCTTTTGAGATAAGTTAGACTGAAAGAACATTTAAGTCAGAATTATCACCAATGATTTGAGCAAGGATTTGATCCTGTTCTCATAGAGTCTTTGGCCCAGACTGTACCACATTGGGCTTGATGGTTAGGTAGGCCAGTGCATTAATGTAATGATCTTCCAGTATAGCTTGTGTTTTGTTTAGGAAATAAAGCAGCCTCTGGATCCTGTGTGTTTGAGCAAAGAAATGACATCAGGAGAAAGGAGGAGCAATTTATATTTTTTTAGTTGGGGCATATGATGGGGAAGGGGGAGACAGTACTTGCATTTCTGCTGTCACTGGACCCCTTCGGTGGGCAAAACAGTTTCTGAACAGATGAATGGCCAGCACAAATAGAAGTAACTTCTCTATCTCCACCCCCCTGAAGACTGCTTTTCCTTACAGTAAGAAACAAATCCAGAATACTTTTGCATATCTACAGTACTTCAGTTGATCTTTAGTTAGTGAATCTGTTTCTTGATTGACTTTTAATTACTTCTTAATTTAAAGAATCCAAAGAAACAAATCTTTAAACACCTTGGAAAGTGCAGAGAATGCTTTTAGAGTCATTAGTCTGATGAGTCTCAGATTCATCCTCTGGCTAAGAGAAATCAAGAACTTGTTTAACTCGTATTGAATCGGGTTTTTCTTGTTATTCCTTTTGAGGTGTATTCTTCTCCCTGCTCTATCTTCCTGTTTTTGTGCATTTGATAATGTTTCCACCTCCCCTTTCTCCTGTGGTGCTTATAGTTTCACTTGATCTTGCATCAGCTACCCTACAGTTTCCAAATTTTATCTTCAGGGGATGTTTTTGATTTGGAGGTCAAAGGACCCAGAGATATCTTTCATGTAATCCCTTTTTGATTGCTGTTTTTGTTTTTATCTTGTTCTACTGAAGCATCTGAAGCTTGTTCTGTCTAGTCCAAAGCTAGCAAGGTTGGAGAGGTTTTGGCCCTCCAGATACAGAATCCTTAGTGAGCTTCCAGAATGTCACTGCTGTCCTATTGAACACCAGCTCTTTTTCAGCTGGAGTCTCAGAACTATTCTTTTAAGTTCCCACAATGGCTCTAACATGCATTGCTCCAGGGCAGTATGGGAGATTGAAATGCTGGTCTCAAGCCTCCTACAGGAGCCATTGAATACCCACTACAATCAAGATATGCCAAATACCTAAATAAGTCCTCTAAGTTGAGGTGTGCTTTCAATTCTTGCAACAGGTCTGGCTTGGTCTAATGCCTGCTGTCTTTCTCCCTGTTGCCTATGTAAGTTGAAGGTACTCAAGAAGGGCCATGGCTTAAAAAATAGCATAGTACATTGACTGGACATTAAGGGGCAGAATAGAAAAAGGGAAATAACTCAAATTCAGGACTATGACCATCACAGGAGGTTGTTTTTGGAAGATGAGAGCCAGATGGCAATCAATTGCAATAAAGATGCTCTGCTGTCTTCCATTCCTTTTGTTCTGCATCTAGGTGGACAAGATACTTTCCCCCCGCGCACACTATACCAGTCCATAAGACCAAGGCTTGGTAGAAGAGTGAATGCAACCAACTGTAGCTTCCTCAATGAACTGCAATTAAACAAACCAGAGCTTGGTGTGATGTGTGAACCCAATACGTGTGTTTATTCAGGAGCAAGGGAAACTCAATTTGAGTTTTTTGAGGGAAACTCTAATCAGCCACCTGTTCTGAATGCCTAGTGCTTTAGGTGGTGGATTTTCCTGGGAAAAGTGATGGTTTCTTGGAAATTAGGGATCATTCTACATTTTTCATAAGATGCTACAGTATGATAAATACGCAATTTTCTGAGCTGTTGTCTTGGTACCTTTGAGCAATATTACACTAGGTAAGTGTAAGACTTTGGAGGAGAGATGCCAGGTCAGTAGCCTGCTGACCCCATATTTATCTGGCCCCATGTATCTTGCAGAGTCTTTCTTCTCTTATACACTACCTTTGGATTTTGCCTGCACTGATTCTATGCTTTGAATGGTTCAATCTGTTTTCATTTGTAGGTTCAGCTAGGCTATAGTTGCACAACATCTTGATTCAGGGAGGTTAATTAATATTTTATAAGTAAAAACGCCAAGTGTAGGCATTCCGAAAACTGACTGTAGAGAGGTTATAGAGAGGACAAGGCTTATACATAGATGCACATTGTCCCCAAAACAAATAAGATGATTACAAAAATGAGAAACGTGCTCCAAACTATGGATCCCTAAACTGCCATTGCATTTTTGGACCACAGTTTCCTGGCAGATGCTAAAGTCAGCCATTCCCATATCATGGAAAGGCTTACTGTGAAAAGCTTACTGACTATTCCCATGAGGCCTGCTTGCTTTTTGTATATCTATGTGACCTTGTAAAAGAATCCCACCAATTCATATAACTGGTCTTGCTTGTCTACTTTTAGATGAAGAGTTGGAGGCAGATAACACCTGGTTTATTAATCCATCCATGCCATGGTTGGTTGGGAAAAGAAAGTATAAACTTTGCCAGTCTCCAAGGAAGAGAATAAATATGTCATCTCTTGGTGTAAAAATATGGCCAATTTCTTAAAGACTGCTGGAGTTGGGTTATTTGGGGTTATATTGAGCAGGTTGAAAAGTCTTGTTCGGTTGGCCTGAATTTGCTGAAACCATTTATCCCTTGTTTCTCAGGTCACTAGAAAAGAATATGGCTCAAGAAACTAATCATAGTCAAGTGCCTATGCTGTGTTCTACTGGATGTGGATTTTATGGGAACCCTCGTACAAATGGCATGTGTTCGGTATGCTATAAAGAACATCTTCAACGGCAGAATGGTAGTAATGGTAGAATTAGCCCATCAGGTAAGTGTGAAGCAACAAAGGGCTCTGAATTAATTTGTTGTTTTCTTCCTAGAGGCAGAATCTGGGGAGTATAGACCAAACAAATCTACTGTTGGGCAAAGTGAGATGGTGGCCTTGAACAACAGATGCTAGAGGATGGGAAAGATGTTAGGGGTCAAAGTTCTACAATTTATGCTCAGCCTACTCGGGATGGGAAAGGGCAACCAAATTGATTAGGGGGCTAGAATACTCAGTTTCCACCTGTGTGCCTCCCTATGGGTGGTCTTCGGTTTCCCGAAAACTCAGCAGTGGCCACACTGGCTATGGAATTCTGGAAGTTGATGTCTGTGCATCTGGAGATTGGCCAGATTATGGAACACTAGACCACGATGTGCTTTTATTTTAGCTTAGAGCAAAGGGAGGGTAAGGAATTATATGGAATGATATGAGAGAGGTATTGTAGATAACTTTATGGATGGTAATGGATAAAAGAGAATTGTTTCTCTTTCTGCTGTGATGTTAGAACTCTATTGGAATTTAGTTTGGTGAGATTCAATTCTGATAAAGAGATGCAGTTTTTTATCCTTCACACATCTGTGAAAACCAGTGTCGTGTAGTGGTTAATGTGTTGGATTTGGACCAGGGAGAGCCAAATTCAAATCCACTCTCAGCCATGGAAGCTTTTGCTCAATTGCCTTGCAGGTGTGCTGTGGGAAACAAATTGGAGAAAGGAAGTGTGTGCCACCTTGAGTTCCTGGAGGAACTTGTTAAATCCAATACATGAAATTGTTGACTTCTGGAACTTCTGCTAGTAGATGTGGGGATAGCCACCATCCTGGATGGTTTTGAAAGGGACTAGAGATATTAATGGAAGATAGAGGTCTTCATGGCTTTACTCCTGTTGGCAGTGTACATCCTCCTACAGGCAACATCCCTGGAAAATAGGGAAGCAATTTTGAGTCATTTACATGCTCTTACTCTGCCTGCAAACTCCCCAGATGCATCTGGTTGGTTGCCCTGTGCTACGGAATGCTAGAGCTGATGGGCCTTTGGATTGATCCAACTGACCTCTTATATGTCTCTTCTGTTAGTCTGTTACCACTACTCTGTTGGCAGGTTGAAGAACCTGATTCAGCTTCTGGTCTAGTTAGCTTCTGTAGGTGAAGGGAAGACACCATCTCATGCTCCAACTGTGGCTGCCTAATGTCATGGGGTTTGTTGGGGGTTTCACTCCACTGTTTGTAGAAAATGGGATTGGTGAACAGCTTGCTGCCTCCTTCCTATCACAAGCAGTTCTTCTTGGTAAAGAGAACAGTGGAGACAAAGAGGAAGCGAGTCTGCAACCGTGATTACTTGAACAGGTCTTCAATCTCACCATTTAGGATATGATTCAGCTTTAAAGGTAGCGTTCTGTACAGAACATTTTAACATGGCTTTTTCAGTATAATTAAAGCCTGATTCTGGTGGCTTGTTTATGGTATCCAACTCTGATTTATGTTCCTTTGTCAGCAGAAGCTTGCACAACTTAGCTGGAAAAGGGAGGCATAAATAACTTGAGGAAAGGAAAAGCAGGTGATATTCTGTTGACAGCTGCAGTGGAATCAACACTGAAACACAGAATTGCAGATGTTCCCATTACAATGATGATTTTCTTGCCAAGTTCTATGTTGTTGCTTAAGTTAACAACAGCATAGGAATCTAGCATGGCATAGCAGCTAATGTATTTCAGCAATTTGCTTTTAGTTTTTGTTCTTGTTTTATATAACTTTATTAAAGTTTTGAAGAAGAAAGATAAAACCTAACAAGAACTAATATTTAGAAGAAAGAGAAGAAAAAAAAAGAGATAAGAAAAAGACAAAGTGCAGAAAAAATAAAGAAAATATAAAGAAGTGACTCACGATTTTCTTTTATAACAGTTAAAAGTGCAAATGTAAATTAACCTCTTATTCTATGGGGTACAGCATTACTTTTTCTATAATTATTTTTTTTTCTAATCATCAAAACCATGTATCATAATTTCATTTTTTTCTATTTCACGCAAAAAGTCAATAAGGGATTTCCAGTCAGCATTAAACTTAGACAATGTCTTTTCTCTAATCAAAGCTGTCAATTTGGCCATCTCTGCAAGTTCCATCATCTTCAAAATCCATTCCTCCATTGTGGATAAAGTTTTGCTTTTTGTGAAGACAAATTGCAAGAGCAGGTGGACCTGTGAGGGTGGTTGATCTCTACTGTCCTATCCTCCAAGTTAGGAACCCTCTCTCCCCGAAAAGCCAAAAAATACCAAACTTTGCACCTGCTAGCTACAACTTTGAAATACAGCATCGTTTGGCCTGTAGTTAATTGGAATAGATTTGTCTTCTTGCAAAAAAAATATTGGCACCTAATTTGATGAATTGGCAGTGGGTAACATAGGTCTAATTGCTGCATTTTGAAATCTTTGCAAGCCACTCCGCCAACCCCAAGGGTTGACAGATAGATAATGTTGACAGTGAGCAGAATCTTGACATAAGGAAAGGCTGTTTTGACATTAGTGTCTCTTCTTCTAGCAACTTCAGTTAATAGCCTAACTGAATCTTTACCAGTTCAATGCACTGACGGCAGCATTCAGGACGTTCCATCAGCTCTAGACTCTACACCTACACAGCTAAGGTAATGTGATACTCTGTAGAAATTTGCTAAATATTTTCTGTTTCATGTTCTACATAGTCCAGGACAATCTTCCTATTCATTAATTGGTCCTGCCAGACTCTATTTGTCTATATAAGTATTAACGTGGGATTGTTATTAAAGCAGAAGTGGGGCAGTTCTTACCCTACCCACCCATAACATTTAATAAGGACTAAGCAACTGGGCTGTATAATGCTTTGGATTTCGTTGAGATGACGTGCTTTTGGGAACCAATTTGGGGTAGGAGTTCAGGTGCTGGATAGAAACTGGGAGACCATGAATTCTAGGCCTCCTTTACATGAAAGCTGGCTGGGTGACTTTAGGCCAGTTAAAGTCTCTCCTCCCAGGGTGGTTGTAGGGAAATTAGGAAGGAGAAGCATTATGTACGTCACCTTGAGTTGTACAAAATAAAGGTAGGATATAAATCTAGTCAAATAAATAAATAAGCATGAGCATGAGCATGAACACAGCCTCTGTCTGGGCCCTATTAAAGCAGCCATGTCTGTTTCTTATTTTTTAATGATGATGATGATGATGATGATGTATCAAATTTATATGCCATCCAACTCCCAGCGACTCTGGGCATTTTCACCCAAGCAATCCTGCTGATCCCAGGGAGGATCAGGTGAAGCCTTCCATTTAAATATCTTTGTGGTTGATATGTAGGCCCTCTATATCCTTTTGATATGTAGACCCAAGTGGTACACCTATGAATTGTCTTGCATGGCTTAGCTTTTGATGCAGGTGTTCTCTTATTTTTGCCCCCCGTTTTGGTGATCCTTCCATTCTTCTGTCTAGAGAACCTGAGGGTGGGGCCTGTGGTTCTCCTCCTCCTGTCTTCACAACCACACTGTGAAGGAAGCTAGGCTTGAAGTACTAGCTGGATTTGTGAACTTCATGGTTGGGGAGGGTTTTGAAGTCCAGCCTCTGTGATGCATAACCTCACCCGCTTTTAATAAACCATTGAAATGGTAGATCTTAAAAGAGTTCTCTGGGTGTTTTTCTACATAGCAGAAAATGGAAGCACTTTCTGAAGCAACCTTTTCTTTTCTCCCAGTCCTGTATCCAGTCCATCGTCACTTTTAGCAGAATCTGTAGCAACGTGTGAAGTGGAAAGTACGGACATAGTGGATAAAACCGGACTTGAAGGAGAAGATGTACAAGGTTAGCACAAGGGTTCTTGGAATGCCTTTTGCTTCTGTTTTCATTTTTGTGTGTTTCTTTGGCATCTGATCACACACACTGCCCAAAGGCAAGAAACAAATAAGTTTGTTTACTTGCTTTATTACTGGTTATTGATTATTCTGCAATGCTGCTTGTTCCAAAGCGGTCACGAGCAGAACTGAATGAAGGTGCCTGACTCCCAATTGTCTCAGAGTTGTGGTAAGGAATGTCCTGGGATTGCCAGTAATTGTTTCTGCTCTCCAGTAAAGAGTATTTGAACGTGCTTCTGATTTTAGTCCCAGAAGGCAATATCAGTGGATCTGGATTTTTTTTTTAGGGCTTTTTTGCCTGGGGAATTCTGTGTTGGCAGAATGTGAATAACTCATCTACAGAGTTACGGTAACAAAAAGTAAATTGCAGCATTTGGATGAACAGGCTCAATGTATGTTTATATCACCTAACTAGGTTTAAAAGAAGATTCTCTCTCTTTTTCTGGAGTTTCCCTAATTGGAACAAAGCAGGCTTTCTTTCTTGAAGATTACTGAGCAGGCACCTCCGTTTCCCTTGTTTTCTTTATTTCTTTTTATGCATTGATTGTACTCTTCTAACTGTTCCTTTTCCTGCAAAGCAGTTCAGCGATGCCAACCTTTTAATATTTATTACCTGGACTTTTTGACATGTTCCAGAGCAAAGTGGTTGGGCTTGGATACTCCATTCCAGAGTGAATTTAGAATGACCAAATTGGACAATTTTTCTCCCTCTAATTCAGAATTGTTTGCCCTGTCTGGGGTCTTGGGAGAGAACTTTCCCATCCCCCATTGCCTGATCCTTTCTTAGTTGGAGAAGCTGTGGATTGACTATAGGGATTTCTGTTTGCAAGGCATCTGTGTTGTCCCTGTGCTTCATTCCCTCCCTAAATAAAAATGTAGAAACTGGATTTGAATCCTTTTCAAAATATGGGGGGGAGGCATCTTTGCTTGATGGAAGAGTTCCTTGAACATATCTCCGATATCCCATAAAACCCTTTGTTTTGGGAAGTTTCTAATTCCTAGAATGTTGGGATTGGCAACATTCTAATGACCATTTTTTGCCTCTGAATGTCATGCTGGGGTCCATGCTTCAAAAGCAGTGGGTGGGGACAGTATAAAATAAAATTTGATGAATTAATTTAATTAAAATGAAATCTGTGTATAAGACAAGAGAGAGAGAGAGAGAGAGAGATTTCCCCCTTCTGACAATGTAATCTTACTATGTGGTAACAATTCTTAGAGTCTTATCTGAAGTTTTGGGGGGTTAGTTGTGACCCTGGGGCTCAGGCTATGCATCTCTGTTATAGTATGAAGAGCATGCATGATATGAAAAGAGATGTGAAACAGAGATGAACTGACGATCTAGAATTTTTTTTCAGTGTGCAGTATTTTGTATGCAGTAATTCATGGAAACTGTTGGAATTTAGGAAGACTGGTTTTTTGTAAGACAGCACATTTTGAAAGAGTGGGATGTTTAGAACTCTCCACCTTCCCACAAGTTGCAAGGCCTGATATTCATGCAGGAAGGGCTTGGTAATGCCAAAGGGAAATAATCACTTTCTTTCCCTCTCAAATGACCACATGTTTCCCTGTGCCAATAAGAAGAGAGAGAAAATGCAAAATTTAGAAGCTTCCCAGCATCTGTAGGGAACAAGTGATGTAGGAGTGAGATCATATGTAAGAAAGGCAGAGAGACATCTTTGGCTCTCCCAGGCTTTCTCTTGAGCACTTAGGTTCTTATGAAAAAGGGTCTGCATATGCATTTAGGCAGCAAACAGTGTGAATAAGCAGCCAAGTAAAGTGATGAAGAACACATGGAGTGTTTGCTACATGGAAGCAGTTTGGAGAATGTCTATTTAAAACATTGATAAGCAGGATCAGATCTGGATAATTCTTGGATAGGACACTGCCAGGAAATTTCAAGATCGTAGGCTAGATTGGACAGATAAACATGGTAGAAGAAGACAGTGCCAAATCATATGGACATGGATATGTCCATTGGAGTCCACTGGAGTTGGGAGACCAATGAATTCAAATAAATAATTAAATAATCACTAGGAGTGAAGCTTGACTTAAGGAAATATTTATCTTTTATACCTTGTTTATTAAGAGTTTCAGGGTAACTTTGATGCACGGAGCATTCAGGTGGTGTTATCTTACCCAGGTTTATCTGCCTGTAGGTCCCCAGATCTTAAAAGCAGCACAAGACACCATCTGTCCTGCCATTAGATGCATTCTGTTGTACTTCTAATGTTCTTCCTTTTTAAGTGTTCTTTCAACTGAATTTTGTCTATGCTAGAGGAATTCTACATTTCCCGGTGTTTGGCAAAGCAAGGGCATTAATCCAGTAGAGTTAAGGAAGTGATGGATGGGTGGGGTGATATGGAAAAATATGACTGCATGGGGGGAAAAATATTTAGATGAACTTCCCTTCTTCTTTGTTATAAGTACTGTTACTATCTTCTTGCTAACCACAGCAGAGCTAAAATTGCATCCCTTTGCTAAACAGTCCATCCTAACTACCAATTTACCTACCCTGTTGTCTGATGTCTCTCTAGAACTAATTAACTTTATGTTTCACAGACCTTGAATCCAATTAGTTTTGGGGTGGGGTGTTAACAATAAACAAACTGTTTTTAAAACTGAGTATGTAGCATGTTTTTTTATCTAAAAAAACCAAAAATACATAACACAAACACATCCCTAAAATACATGTCCATTGAACAAATAGAACCAACATCAGTGGATCTTGCCGAGACAATTTCAATAGACAGTACCGGAGACGAATTTTCGATGGATAACTCAGATTTACCTGACACTACCAGGGGCTCAGAAACAGAATGCGATTATGACGGGAGCCTAGACAATAATGTAGATGGTCCTGATTTCCTGGACGAGAGCTCGAAAGCCAAAATGAAGAGCCGTGATACAGATTTAACACTAACCACAGTAGGTAAGTGGGTTTCCTTGTTAAGATTGTAGGCTCTAACCATGATTCCCAAATAATATGCTGGGTTGCACTAGTTCATCACAAAAGTGGTTGAAGTGTGCCTGGAAATGTTGCTCCAGGCCCCATTTTTATGCCCCCGCCCCCATGCACACATCAATACCAAAATCCAGTAGTAAAGTCCTAATTTTTGAGTAGTGGATTTTGTTGAGCTTTTTCAATAAAGTGAAAGTTAAACATCCAACTTCTGTTAGAGATAAGCCTGTAAGATATGAGGGCTTCCATGAGCAGAGATGACCTTTAGGCAGCATTTTGGAGGACATATTCCAAAAGGTAGGCAGGTTCAGGCCAAAACTAAATGTAATTTAGTTTAAAGCTTAATGAAAATTAAATACAATTGCCAGTACCACAGATAGAACATTTGACTGACTTTGGCTGATCTCAAAAAAACCTATGCAGGGTTGAATGTGGCTAGTATGGATGGGAGATCATCATAAAATCACTGAGCTGGAGGCATGATCGGGAAGACAAAAACTATCTCAGTCATGATATTTCTGTATCATTGTGTTACCAGAATAACCACATAGATCTTATCCGTGAAGCCACCAGGAGTTGGAGCTGGGCTCAACTCAAAGGAGACTTTATCTTTGCTTTGATTATTCCCTATGTTCTTAACATTTTCCCCTTCACTTACATAAAAAGTGACATGTTTGGAAGGGGATTTAGAAGCCCAGAAGGCCTCAAGGTATGCGCTCATATTCTAGAGCTGCTGAAGAATATGTCCTCCTAATTGTGATTAAGATATCTATTCAGTCCCAGTCTGGGGGTTGGATGGAGTAGTTGTGCCCCAGATTTCACAAGTTTGGAAAACCCTGGTTGATAAATTGGATAAAATGAAGCTCAGAAGTCTCTCACTGTGACAGTGGAGAAAATGGGCTCTGTCTTACTTCAAGGCAGGAAGCATCAGTTGTTAAGTCTGCTGGAGTTAACTGGGGAAATTCAGAAATGGTAAACTATCTAAATGGTGCTCATTCTTATCAAGTGGTATCAGATTAGACATAAAACACCTTATCCCATCTTTTTCTTTCTTTTCCACATCGTTTGCCAAAATGTGATTTCTCTGTTTGCAAATGTCTCTTCCTAATGTGCTTCTGCTGTTACTTTATTCTTGCGTGCACTATGTAGTTTACTAATGCTGTCCTGAACTGTGGTCTGTATCCTGTAAACGTGTGCCAATTATTCCAGCTTTTCTGCATTGTTGCTTGTATATTTCCCATGTCATAATTCTCCTCTAATCAATCAATCTCTCTCTCTCTCTCTCTCTCTCTCTCTCTCTCTCTCTCTCTCTCTTTCTTTCTTTCTTTCTTTCTTTCTTTCTTTCTTTCTTTCTTTCTTTCTTTCTTTCTTTCTTTCTTTCTTTCTTTCTTTCTTTCTTTTTGGTTTTCATGTTTCTACCTGCAGCCTTTCAACTTCATGCTGTTTCATAAAGAACAAAAGTGTTACAGGCAAAGTTAACAATAATCATGACCTCAAATGAACACTTATTTCTAAACAATTTTCCATTGTCACCAAAGATGCTTGCTGTCAGTTGCATTGTTGTATGGCTATGAGTGTGTGAGAAAGCCATTTCTCCTCTTGTCATAATTCCAGGTGTACTTTAGGCAATAATTTTATGAACACGTGAGAAACAGCGGGGTCATTGCTCAGCATTCAGGGATCTATTTTATACATAACGAAGTATTTGCATGCCAGATGAGATTTATCCTTGCTTTTGTATACTGTAGAGCTGCCTTCTTTCATTTTACATATCTCAATGCTTCAGAGGTCTCCAGTTGAGCCATCCAGCAGGGGAGTGAGGCAGTCAATCATAGAACCATAGAAGGAATAACCAGGGAAGACTTTGGGATGATCTAATCCACATCTTTGCTCCAAGCAGAAATCTTGCGAATGTAGCAGATCCTTTTGGCAATGGGGCCTCCACCGTATTGCTTAAATTCAGGGCAGAGGTCTTTTAATTCAGGTTGCTAGTGACTGAATATGGAGCCTTCTGCAGGTTAAGTATGTGAGTTATGGAGCTTTCCCAGTTATATACAGGAGAGCAGGATACTTTTGTTTTTTTTTAAAGAACAAATGCTCAAATACCCTCTTGTTTGCACTCATTCTACAGATCTTTTCTTCAGAGCCTTAGTATATATCTCAAATGTCACAAGTGTTACTTACCTTTACCTGAGTTTACCTGAACCTGTCTTTCACATCTATGAGATCAGTTTTGGTTTTCCCCTGTCAGTCAAGAAGATACCTTGCCTGTCATTTGCAGAATCTGATTATAAGACTTCCATTAGTCTGTTATATTGAGATGCTCAACAGGATACTATTTTGAAACTATTATATTGAAACTAGTCAGGATGGTTTTACAGCATGCATTAGTTCCTCTGGAAAATTTTCCTGTTCTGGTGCTCTCATATCCCTTTCCTCCCAGCCAGAATGATTTACAGTCTGGATTCACACATTGCACCGATCAACAGTGTGGTTGATTTGCTTTTGGCTCAGCATGTGCAAACCTGGTCACTTTTGCGTCTATGTTGCTTAGTAATCATTGGTATAATTAGCTGTTGGACTCCTTAATTGGGAGCCTTTTATCCAATGAGTTATTAGTTCAGCTTTTCAGTGAGTTCTTAGCTCTTTTGCATACCATGTCCATTTGTCTGGAGTTGTTCATTTGTGTATTAACTGTATGAGTCAGTGTTGGAGCAGTAATTTGCTGGAGTCCTTTCCTGTAGCCATTATGTCAGAGAAGATAAGATGGTCACCTTGTGTAGCCATAATGTGGTTGGGTTAGATCAGATTGGGCTTTGCTTGTCCTTTTTCAGCGAGGTAATTTCAAGATGTGTTGGTCTTCTCTAGGCTAGTCAACCCATCTGTAGATGATGTTAGAGAAAGCCAGCTCAGTATGTTCTAAGACTCCAGCTATTGGGTTTGTTAAACCAGGGTTAATGTATATGTAAAGTCCATCCTGGCTTTAACCTCTTACTACCTTCTGCCTCTCTAAATTATTCTGTCTGCTTTGTCCTGTTTTTAGGTATTTATTCAAAGTATTGTTATTTTGCCTTCTTATATTCTTTAAAAAACCCTAATCTGCTATCAGATGAAATTAGAAGTATTTTCCACAATTGATTAAAATTATTATTAAAAACACACAATAGCAGAATGTGTTGACTTGAAGCAACATATAAATAAACAGTGGCATCAAATGGACAAGTCAGTTGCCGTAGTTCACCAAAAGTGAAAAATAAAGTTGTCTTTATCTTCCTAAATATTAGAAGAGAAGAGTCCTGACTGGGGATGAAGGCTCAAATTTTAAAGCATCAAAGAATTCCTCTCCTGCAATTACATTCTTAGGGCAGGAGAATGTGAAGCACGATGTTAACAGGGTGTTAGTCTTCACATCTTTCTTCAGACGTAATCCAACACAACTGGTTAAGATGGCAGAAGCTAGATTAATCCCTTAGTTTTGCCCTGCACCAAAATGCAGGTTAGGCCATACTCGTCAGCTTTCTTCATACAAATTCTAGAAGTTTGTATTCTTACAACATGGTAATTTTGTTTAGGCTTTATCTTGGTTAACCTTTCTATGGTTGAATCTTTTGTGTGAACTTAGCCCCATTTGGTAAGTTTATAATTTACAGAAGTCTATTGTGCAAACTCAGATAAGGGGTTAAGCATGTTGTGTGAACACCATTGTGTTGTTCAGAGCCATCCTTGGTAACTCTTGTGTATCGATTGATCGATTATGTGCCATCAAGTCATTTTCAACTCCAAGGAACCGCATAGATTTTCTCCACGACAAAACTCTTGTGTATTCCATGACTTAATTTTTACTGCTGCAGTTGCAATGATTGCCCCATGGCTGTGCCTTGTCAGCATACAATACAGTCTCATTTTCAGAATCTGGCCAGGTCTTGGTTTAGTTAGTACCACTATAAGTGAGCACTTGGAGAATTCTATGTGCTCCCCCTAAAGCTCTGGAAACGAAGGTAGAATGCAACTTCAATTTAAATCTGCATATTCCTTTATTTATGGACAGAGACTAAATTGGAAAAAAATGCATACAAAACAAATAAATTAAAAACCCATAGAACCAAATAAGGTTTATGCAGAAACCCAAACAGGAATAATAATAAGGCGATAACCAACTGTAGAAAACTACCATTTTGGTCCCCCATACAGTAGCTGGCTGATCCAAGCCAGGGCAAGTTTGAGCCCATTGACTTCAATAGCAGAAGCTAGTGATTCACTTAGAAACCTTCACTAGTAAAAACTGTACTCTTGGACTCAGCCCACCTCCTATACCTAGCAAAGAGTAGATGCAATAATTTGGATCACTGGTTCTGATACAGTTGGCAGCGCAGCAGGATATGAGTTACTGTAAGAGAAGTTTATAATCTTCAGATCCCTTTTGGATAATTTTATTGTTTTATCTACCACTATTTTTTTGTATTTTATGTTGCTGTTTTAAAGTTTATACTACCCGGATTGCTCATTTTAATCTCTTCTCTCTTTTTTTGCATTTGTGTAGCCTGAGCAAGCATCTTTTTTGATTTAATATTGTCTGTTAGCCAAAATTCTTTGTTCGTAGCTACCTTTCCTACTTACCCTGATATTGTCGATTTAATTTTGGATATTTGAACACCAATTCCGTTGTGCTGATTAATGACTGAAGTAAAGTTATTTAGTTTTTATTGGCAGTAAAATAAATCTGTCTAAGGAATTTCCTACCCATCACGCTACAGGGTAGGGCAGTGAACATGGCTAATGCAAAGACCTTTCAGTTTGAAGAGGAAAGTATCTTAAAAAGGTAGTTTGGAATAAGAAGGGGGATGTGATAAAAGTTTCCAGAAGCAACATTTGGAACTTTAGGACTGTCCGCTTGTAAGTGGAGGTCAAGGTCCCATTATTTGGCCTCAGAGACAAGCTATCTCTAAATCCTTACAAGTGATCCATCCTTGGGGCAAAGGACTTAAATTGGGGGAGCTTTGACTTTATTGCTTTGCAGAATGACTGAATGGATGAATCTCAAGAGAACACTTTGAAGGGCCCAGATGCACAATGGTAATCTACCTCTTTGACATTTGTTTCTTGAGGTGACCAGACCTTGTGTAACTTGTGGACCACTAGGCTAAAATGAAATCTTTCAGCAAGCCTTCCTGCCTTTTTGCAGCCACGTCAAAGAAGAAACAGTGTGTAAGGGCTGGACATCCCTTCTTTGAAAGATCTTCCAAACATGGTTGCCTGCCAGTTCTCCTCTCCTTATACTCAACTTCATTCCCATCCCCAGAAGTCAGTGGGAGGGGGAACAAGGCATAAAGTTAATATCTGATGCCAAGAAACTGTCTTAAACTGAATCAGATAACTCATCTTTCTGTTTTTATTTCTTCCATGCTGATTATGACAGCAACTCTCCAGTCCCTTAAAGATGCCATATAAGAGCCACCCTTCAAAAGTGAGAGCAGGGTTCATTCTGAGAGCAGATGTCAAGAACTTTAAGGGGTGAAATGAGTCTCTTAAACATTAGCAAGGCTTAAGACACTCTCTTTGATGCTTAAAAAAACCCCAACTCTAAAAATTATGAGGGAGGGAGGGAGGGAGGGAATAAAAAATTTAAGGACTCCTAGTAATCTCAAGGGACTTTGGAGCCCACAGAAGGGGATAAGCCTTCAGACAACACTTTTTGGAATCCAAAATTAGACCTTCTAGTTTGTTCTAACAATTTCAGTTGTTGGTTCACCAAAAAATAATGGTTTATGTTTCATTTTGGACAGCTACTTTGAGTGTCTTATGCATAGCAAGGTAGAATATAAATTGATGAGGGTGATGAATGTTTTTTTTTTTTTGGCAATGTCATGGATATATTCTTTGTATGTAAAATATGGGCTCTTTCATTTAGCCCCAGTGCTTTTGGAGATGGGCTCTTATCCCAAAAGAACTGGATGCTATATTCAGAAATCCTTGCAGTGAGAAAGAAAATAACGTCATTGTGTTTTTTATGAGGATGGTTTGTGGCCTTTGCCAGCAATCAGTGTTGAAAATACCTACAGTTTTCTTCACCAGTTGGTTACACACAGCCTGTTCCTTCTTTAGATGTGGGTAACAAGGATATATCTTGATGACTCGCTGGGCTGCTGAATCTGAAAAGTTGAGAGAAGAAGACTTCATACTGAGTCAATCCTCCACAGCCATTTTTCACCAGAGGAGCATAAAGTTGCTGTTTTAACTTTTCATTCTCAATATTATCTTTATTTTACATGTCCTGGGACAGCAGGAAGTTGTGGAGCCTTCATCTCTGGGGTGTTTTCAGAAGAGACTGGGCAGCCACCATTCATGGAAGAATTAATTGATTTTCTTGCACATTGCAGAGGGTTAGACTAGATGATCCTTGTGATCCTTTCCAACTCTCCAGTTCTAAACAGGAGCTCGAATTGTTCATAGAGAAAATGGAGTAGATGGTTATGACTGAATGACACAGAAGTCAAGTTCAGTTTCCTGGAGCTGAAGCCCAAGGGCTTTTGGTTTTGAACTGTGCTACGTTGGCTTCCAGATGTTCTGGCTGTATCCTGATCTTTCTCCATCTTTCTCCTTTAGCTTCAGCATCAGATAGTGCAGAACCTTCCTCTGAAGAACAAGGTAAATTGCTCGACAAACCCAAACAGAAAAAAACTCGCTGTTTCATGTGCAGAAAGAAAGTCGGTCTTACTGGTAAGTTCTCTTGGATTCGATCATTTGGAAGTTTGAATTGAACAGTGAGCATAAAACTGGGCTGGCAGCTCGTGGTTCACATAATAATTTATTGATTAGCCATTAGGCCATATCAGAATACAAAATACAGAACAATAACAAGACCATGTGTTACAAAATAGAGTAAAAGGCATAACTAAAAGAAAATGCAAATCTTATTTGTGTCACCCCTACAACTTACCCAGTCAGATCCCTATATATTGTTCCCAGTTGTACTGTTTTGTTCAGATAAAGGGTCATATTATATGTAATTTTGGGGTTCTGACTGCACATGAAATATGTTTTAATGTAAGGATCCCAATAGGCCGTTCATCTAATGTGCAGTCCAAGTTATTGATCTCTCTATTTCTTATACAGTTGACATTCAGATAATACATGTGCTATGTCCTCTGTCTCTGGAGCTCCACAAATACAATTATGTTTGTTATAAGGGACTTGGTTAAACTTTCCATATCTAATCATTGTTCCCAGCTATTCACATAAGATCTGCTGCTTTTGTGGCTTCAGAGTTCCCTCGACTGAGAGGAGGGCAACATTTTAAATAAGACGACTTGGGGGGAACAGGGTTAGCTATAGCTCAAAATGTCTATGTTAGATTACAAAGTTTTCTGGCTAGGATTTCATCCTTTCCCAGAAGGTAAAGAATGTGGTGGACAGAAAGGCATTGGTCTTATTGTCTAAGCTTTGTGTGATGGTCAAAGGGGTACCTTCTATCTTCTTTCTCTGAATACTTTTTAAAAACTCCGATAAGGTTGTTCCAAGTCAGTTGTATCTAATTTTGTGTTGAAGTAGAGAGAACAACTTTTTACGGAGACCTACAATTTTAGGTTAATTTGTGTTCATGTCAATACATCATTTATAAATGATGCATTGATCCCTTTGTTCATTTTTTACAGATATAGGTAGATACAACAAACTTGATCTGATCTCATCCAGCCTTCAGGGCTTAGAATGATTTCCATGATGGTGGTATGCAAGCTGTGGGGAGAGGAAAATTCATAGGACTTGGGATTTTATGTTGAATACCTTTCTAAATTTCTTCTCTTTTTCCTACCTTAGAGCGGGGAGTGCTCCAGTGCTCATAATCTGCTTTATGAACATGTTAGATACCTACTAAAACTGATATTAATTGACAAGGTTTCACCCTCAGCTAAAAGAAAAGGGACAATGGGCAGACTTCAGAGGTGGGGAGTTGCACTTAATTTGTGGGGGTGGAAACAGATCTAATGTGGATGGCAAGATAGTACAAAAAGGGGAAATTGAAATAAGGGGTGGGAGTGGGATGGTGGTTCCCATTTTTCCCCATTTTAGAATGGAATTTATTCTAGGGTTCATAGAACTTTCATTGGTTTCCCTGTTTAAAACCTCTTGCTGATTATTGGTTGTGCTCAAAAGTTGCTCAGGGCAACATGTGACATTGTGGGTCCTCTCCCATACAATATTCTTTTTGATCAGTGAACCATTCAGTTTGATTTTTGAAGTAACATCTTGAAAGCCACAATGTTGTGAAGGATCTTTTGTTTTCCCTTCCAGAGTTGTCGAGTAGGTAAAGTTTTCCAGCAGATTTTGTTTTTATGCACAATTATTTCTTACAGGTTTTTTTCGGAGGCTTAATATAATTATTACCATTAATATTTTTGGTCAGTGACAAGACTGGGAAAGGAAATAGAAAGTGTTTTAAGCAACTCTAATACTATCCATGGGAACTAGTTTGGTGTAGTGGTTAAAGGCACCAGATTAGAAACCCAGAGACTGTCAGTTCTATTCCCACCTTAGGCACAAAGCCTGCTGGGTGACCTTGGGCCAGTCACTCCCTCTCGGCCCTAGGAAGGAAGCAATGGCAAACCACTTCTGAAATCTCGCCAAGAAAACTGCAGGGACTTGTCCATATATTTTCCTTATACTTTCCTAAGACCAGACATTTCAGCTTCTGTCCTTTTTTTTTTTTTCAGGGTTTGAGTGCAGGTGTGGAAACGTTTACTGTGCTGTACACCGTTACTCAGATGTCCACAGTTGTTCTTACAATTACAAAGCTGATGCAGCTGAGAAGATCAGAAAAGAGAATCCTGTAGTTGTCGGGGAAAAGATTCAGAAGATTTGAACTGCTCCTGTAGCTGGAATATTAAAATGTTTGACCATCTGCAGATGAAAATTGACTTGAGCTTTTTCCCCTCCCTCTCCACAAACCCCCATACACAACCTTTCATTTTTCTGTTCCACCCCTTGTTGACTTCAAGAACATAGAGGACAAGTGTCCCAAATCGTGCATGTCATCAAAAACATAGGGGGTTTTTTCTCCCTTCTTTTAGCACATGACAAACCACCTTCTTTATTTCAGGATTTGTTTTTTTTTAGTTCCTACAGATGAAGACATAAACTTTACACATGCGATCCACTATGAAGGCCTATGGAAGCTGGCGAATGGATACCATGGCTCTAAAAGTATTATCATTTAAAAAAAAAAAATAGAGTGCGGAGGGCTTTCTCTAATACCACCCAAAGTTACATTGGAGGGCATCCATGTTTTTCCCACTTCTCGTACTAAATGTGCATGCATTAACTCAAGACACTTCTGTTCGTTTTGTATATAGCTTTTCTTTTTCTCTCTGCAGCACAATTTCCCCATTCCCCCGGTAATGCCTTGTATGGCACAACTAGCAATCAATAACTGAATGTATTTAATCATTAAGGCTGCTTGGTTTCCCCCTCTTAACAAAAATTTATACACATGTTATCATAATAGCTTGTTTGCACCCACTATCTATTTATGTATGCATCGTTCGTATCCGAGTGTGTAAGAGAGTGCTGAGATTTTAAAGCGTGTGTGACTTTTTCTCTTCGAAGATATTTTCTAGGTTTCTCTTCCCCCTTTTCTTTTTCTCCCGTGTGCACGTTGAGAGTTTGCCTGCTTGCAGATTTCCTTGGGAGTTGTGCTATTAGGTCTTTTATGTGCACCAATGCAAAGAATGAAGAGCTTTTAACCGTATTGTATTTATGTTCATCCACGTCTTTAACTTTGATTAAAATAAAATTTTTAAAAATTGGGATTGAGGATTGGCAGTTGGTACCTGTTGATTTTTATGAGTATGTGCTCATCCGTTTGCGCCTGGAAGAAGGATGGAACGAGGAGATTCGATGCAAGTCATTGCACTGGAGGAAAGTGGGTTAGATTTGATTAGCAACTACAGCAGAGCAATGTCGGTGTTGATTTAAACTACCTTGATGAAAGCCATATTTGAATATTGGACTGAAACAGGTGAGTCTGGGTTCAAAGGCCATTAAATCACTGGCTAACTTGCAACGTTCAACCTTTTAACAAGATGAGCCTAATTTCTTTTTATCAGAGAATAAAAGAAGGAAGAAGGGGGATTTAAAATAGATACGATAACCCCCCTCCCCCAGAAACCAACAGCCTCTTACCGTGTTAACAAGTTATTGATTGAAATATGGGCTTGAAACTAATATGGTTAATGGGAAGGACCGTAGCACTGGACAGTGTTCATACACAACCCTTGTTTTACAGCTTTGGAGTAGGTGTTGAAATGCAATTAGAGAAAACCCTTAGCATAGGGTTATCCAGTGGTATCCTTAATTTATTTTTCACACTTGATCTTCTGCATTTAGAGCATGTGGGGTAGGTACAAATGTGCTTTCTTCCAGCTTCAGCCTCTCCCTGGATTTCTAGATGTCCTAACATCTAGAGAGATCTTGACCTTCCTGCCTAAGTATGAAATACAAACACCGGAATTGTCCAATTTTCAACTGGAACTTGAAGTCATCCAATGGAATCTTCTGGTGGGGAAAATTCCAAAGTCCAATGCGTCTTATTTCTGGTGAAGAAAAGTCACTTCTAATCTGCCCAGACATCGCTGCTGAACAATTGATAGACCTGAGAATATCCTCAAACTTTTTTGCAAAGAGTTGCTGTCTTGTAATTTTATTCCAGTCCTGCCATCTGGAATTCAAACACGTTTGCTCCAATATTCTGTGGATGGTCCTTCAGATAGATAAAAACTTTCTGGATTTGCAATATCAGTGTGTATGGCTTTCTGTATATTCTGTAACCATCAACCCAGATCAGAAATGTTTTTGTTGAATTTGAACTTGTATGTAATAAAGGGAATCAAATTGGATAAGGATTTATTGTAAATAATGGATTATGTTTTGCTTTGTTTCCTTCCTAATGATGCATATTTGTAAGGAAATTATAGTCCTTCGACTAACATGGATTGAAGAATTGCATAGGATTGACTGTGTGTGTGTGTGTGTGTGTATTTATACACACATATTATATGCTGCAAAAAATGCTGTTCATTCATTGTAACAGCATTTCTAACCAACCTAATCATAGAGGATCCTATATAATGTGTTACAAGAGAAGCAATCTGGATGTGAAAAAAAGGGGGGGGGGAGAATTGGCTTTCAGATGGAATGTGCTTGGTAAAACTCTTGATAAAATATGAAAATAGTTGTATTGGCCCAATACAAAAACCAAAAGCAAATAATACTGATTCTGCCAATAGTTTTGATTTCAGAAAGGAACTTCACGTGGCCAGTAACAATGATTTCTGCTGCTGGATCTGACTACAGGGAATTTGGGAATTTTCAAGAAATAGCCTTAAGATTTTAAAATGCATGGTTATAGGGCCTTTGGTGACCGTGATGGATCTAAGACCGCACCCAAGCTGTGAACCTGCTCCTTTAGAGCAAGTCATCCCTTCAGATGGCAAGCCATCACAGCTGGATGGATGCACCCTCCACAAACAGTATCTCTGACTTTTCTGGATTGAGTCTCATTGGCTGTCATCCAGTCCATGACACTACCAAGCACTGGCTCAGAAGGTCAACCACCTAACCTGCATTAGATGAAAAAGAGGAATAGAGCTGGGTATCATCTGCATACTGATGACCCCTTAGTCCACATTTCTAGATGATCTCCCTGCAGTTTCATGTAGACGTTAAAAAGCGTAGGGGATAAAATGGAGCCCCGAGGGACTCCATAGCCCAACCACCATGAAGCAGAATAGTAATACCCTAGCACCGCCTTCTAGAAATGTATCCAAGTAGGAAAAGAACCTTAGTAGTACAGTACTCCATGTTCCAACTCCTAGAGCCTATTCAGAAGGATACCATGGTTGAAGGTATTGAAAGACACTGAAGTCCAAGAGGTCTTGGGTCACCCTCCCACTTTTACCTAGCACAGGTCATCTCCAGAGTGATCAATGCAGTTTCTGTTTCATAACCAAGGCTGAAAACAGATTGAAATGGATCTAGAAAACCAGTTTCATCCAAGAGAACCTCGAGTTGATTAGCCACCCTTGGCTCAAGTGTTGCGTAGGAAAGGAATATTGGCCACTGATCTATTAATAGTTTTTATCCTCTAGGTCCAGATTGGTTTCTTCAGAAGTGGCCTGATCACTTCTGCATGAAAGGTCAATTGCACATTAATGAATTTTCCTGGGGACAATTTAAAAAATCCAAGGCTCCATACAAACCTAGTGTCAATACATGGAGGATTGTGAGAAATCCGCACAGCAGCATTTAACCATTCTTCAAATGGAGCTGCTTCTGCAGGGAATCTGAAAAGCACCATGCCAGTTTCAAAGCTAAAGCCAATATCTTAGTATTACAAAAAGTAAGATCCCTGGGCAAAGTTTCTTGCTGGTTTGAAGGGGGGGAAGGATGCATCTCTCAACCATCAGAAGTCCTTGTTCTTTGATTTCTCGAGGCTGAATCTGCTGGAGAAGTATTGAGGAATGTGAGAGAAAGAGGGAGGTGCAACTGTGGCTGCTATTGAGTCATGTGAAATTCTGGTATTATTTAACTGCCTGGTTTGTAGACAGCAAATTCAGTGAGGGTGGGAGAGAGGAAGCGAGACTGATTGGCTGTTTCATACTGAAAAGGAGGGGTCTATCGGAGGTATAGCAACCCAAGCAACATCTGGGAATTTCTCTTTTTCTCTCTGTTGTGCCCGAAAGACCAAAGCAACATGTCTTTTATTAAAGTGGAGGAGAATTCCCATTTCCCCATTCAAAACCTGCCCTATGGAATCTTTTCAACACAGGACGAGGTAAGTAAGCAAATTACTTTTCACTTTGAGTTGGTCTCTCTCGCTTTCTTTCTGAGTCTCTTGATCCAGACAGGCCCTAGGAATCCACGTCAGGCACTTTGCCTTGGCAAGTTGCAACACTGCTAGGTCTAACAATCAAGAAAGACTCCCATCAACCCTGCCATTAATTTTAAGGAAACTTACTTGTAATTTTTTTTAAAAAAAATCCATGGAGACAGCTACTAATTCCCATAACTTTGTTGATGGGGGGTAGCAGCTTAAATAATAATTGGAACAGTAACAAAGATGTTAATTGATTGAGAATGCCAAATCTAGGGCAGATACAGTAGGTTTTCAAAAAGCTGTGCAACTTTTGCTTCAGTCTATCCTGCTTCTATTCAGTCCCCTTTCCATTGCATTCAAAGTGCCCATTGATGGTTTTCGGCCCTGATTTTTCTGCAGAGGTTTGACCCCTCTCTTCAATTTTCTCTTAACCTGTTTCTAATGCTGGGAATTTGCTAATACAATACTAATTTCTGAACTTTGTTCCAGAGGCTCCTCGTTCTAGGAACGAGAGATGGGAAAGAAATCACTTTGGTTTGCACCAAAATGCAAACTTGACCCAATTTGCACTTCCTAAATCTGGGGATCTTGGCTTTCTCCCTTGCAAAAGTTTCATCAGACCAAACTAGATAACATCGTCAGTTGGCTCTTTATGCGTGGCATTTTGTCTTACCAGTCTTGATCAGGATTACTGTAGTTTGTGTTCCTACTTGTTCCTGATTGCACACCCAGCAATCAACATGTAGATAAGGGAGAATGAACAGGAACATCTAAGATGAAACAATACAGCTAACCGAATCAAGAATTCAAGGCGTACCAATGTGGACCAGGTGTATCTATTAGCATACAGAAAAGCACAGAGAAAAACATGTGTTCCCTCCCCTCAATATATATGTATATATGAATTCCTTCCCCCCCCCCCCCAGCCCCAAATGTCTCTTGAAGTTTGCTGGAATTTATTTATTTGGTCTTGGAAAACCATCTCTGGCAAGGTTTGTGTCTGTGTGTGCCTTCAAGTCCTTGTTGTCTCCTGGCAACTGTCTGGACAAGTCCCTGCAGTTTTCTTGGCAAGATTTTTGGAAATGGTTTGCCATTGCCTCCTTCCTAGGGCTGAGAGAGTGACTGGCCCAAGGTCACCCAGCTGGCTTCATGCCCAAGGCACTACTAGAACTCACAGTCTCCTGGTTTCTAGTCTGCTACCTTAACCACTACACCAAACTGGCTCTCAGCAATCTAACAGTTTATACTATTAAGTATGGGAAGAAGGCTGTGTTGCAGTGATCCAAAGCATTTGTTGGAGTTTTATTGAACTCCTTCTCCAACCTGAATATAGATTGTACTGAAAATGTTGACACCATATCTAGTCTTAGGGCCAATTTTTGTTGCCAAATTCTTGTAAAGGTTTGCCAAAGCCCATTGTGAAGTTGCTGAAATTGTGTAAAATCAGGTGAGGTTACCAAAATCTTGCACAGCTTTTGACCTTGTGAAATGTCATTGTCATTTAATTATTAGAGGAGTGCCTCTTGATCTGGCTACTGTCCGATTATCAATTTATACTGTATTATGAACACGGGTCTGAAATTTTATTTTCCATTAATATTTTTAACAGTGTACATAGTGTATTTGTTTTAATGAACTAACTGTATATCTCTTTCCTTTGTCAACCATCCAGGAATAGATAGGATGAAGAAACTTATGCAAATACCTAAAGTCTACATTATACTGAAATCCAGCATGATTGTGGATCAGAGATTATTGGAATTGTCTTGTTTCAACATTAAGTGGCCCAATGCTCAGACTCTTTGAATAAAAACATAAGGCAGACCAGATCTGTTGGAACCAACATCTGGGGAGAGCATGGCTAAGAAGGATTTTGAAAGCCTCCTAATATGGAGTTCAGTGGGAGTGCTGCATTAATAGCCGCTAAACCTGTATGATCAAACCATAGAATACATAAAGAATTCAAAGGCCAACCCTCTACTGTTTGTGGGTGGCATAGTTTTCAGGAGAACATTAATAGGGAGAAAATGTGTGCAAATATTAAACCTACTATTTCTCTTTGACAGTAACAACAACTAGCCAGTTATAAAGTCTTAACGTGAGGAGCTAACATGGGAAAAGTTTAGTTTCTTAGAGAACCAGCAAAATCAGGAGCACTAGAGCAAATGAATTCTACACTGCAGGTTATACATTAACTTCCTGTTTGCTGAAGCTACAGAGGGACAATCATTCAAGGGATAAGGTTTTTCACGTTTTAAAAAGGTTTATGCTCCCCAACCCCAGTTCTCTTTCTGTCCTTATTTTTGAGGGCGCTCATCTGCAGAGAGACAGAATGAGGTTTTCAGTGCCTCACATCCCCCCAATTCACCTTTGAAAGCTGTGGATAGTCGAGATGACGTTGGTAGTTGGGAATAGCAGCTGAGCAACTTCTGAAGTTGAGAAAGCTGTTCTCTTAATTTGGATGGGCTCTGTTCTCCAGCATTTTAGATAGCTCTTTCTACGAATGCTGGGAACCAAAACTGGGACTTTCTGAATGCAAAGTGAGAGCTCTGTCCCTTAGCTACAGATCATTCATTTTGTTTACCATGCCCAGCCTGTCTTCAAGTTTTAAAACAATTAAATCTCATGTCTGATTAATTAGTACCACCATTATTAAAAATAATAATACTCCATACATTGATTGAAACCCTACTTTTAAGTTTTATGTGATTCTTAGACCAGAGGTCTCAATGCTTTACTTTCTTCTCATGCATATTTCTCTCTCCTGCAGCCTAGACGCAGGATTGGAGTAGCAATTGGTGATCAAGTGCTAGATCTCAGTGCTGTTAAACATCTGTTTGATGGACCTGTCCTTTCGAAGCAACGTCATGTCTTTGAGCAGGTATCCTTTTCTAGGGGAATTATCTTACAGAATGGTTTCAGTCATATTTAACTACTGGTGGGTTTCTCAGCTTCTTTAAGGAACCCATCAGTATAGTGCTTCTTCTGAAAACCATAGGAGTTGAAACACAGTGGTTAGTTGCTGAATTAGTTACATTTTTGTTCCAGAGTTAGTTTGAAGATCAGTAGAATAGTCTGCCTATAGAAGTTGTGGTTTCTTCATCTCTGGAGGTTTTAACACAGGCTGGACACCTCTTGAGGATGTATTAATTGGTCTTCCTGAATATTGCAGAGTCAGATTAGATCCTTGTGGTCCCTTCCAACTCTATAATCCTTTGATTCTCTGGGTAGGTGCCAAAGCCTACACCAACCTTTCCAAGTCGAGGTGCTCTCCAGGAATCTGGAAGTTAATGTTCATAATCCAGAGGATGATTGCATTGGAGAGAGTTAAGTAAAAGGTTAGTAGACAGTGGTGCAATTCTATAAATGTAGGTTCTGGATTTACCAAACTTATAAGATGCCTCCCTTAAAAAAAAAAAATGCAATGCTTATTAGCGAACTCAGTGAAATGGCTGGCCACCCCTACTGGGTTAGGGTCCCTCATCTTCATTCTGTAGAAAAGGCTCCAGGCTACTGCTCTCAAAACTTAGCCTCACCACCAGGTCTACATTTGATTCCAAGGAAAAGAGGAGCAACAGTAATGATGGTGATTTCAGGTTTCTCTCAACAAGCTAGAGTAGGAGAAGGTATTCTAGGAAACAAAAAGCTCCAATCCATGGGTTTATTGAAGAAAAGCTAATGAAGACTTTACAAAAGAATTTCAGTGACTGCTGTATAGTGAAACCAAAGTTTAAGTTTTTGCACCCTTTTCTCCTACCCATGGATGTAAAGAGCTCCTAGTCACTCTCTTCTGAGTGGGGGAAACAGTTTTCATCTATATCTTCTTCTGAATGATCTGGTATCAGGGTCTTTGGCCATGACCTTGTGAGAACTGGCTGAGGTGAAGACCCATATAAGGAGTACTGAATTGTCACCTTCCCCAAAGAGTCCTTGACCCGTTCCTGTGCAGAACCTATCTTCTGCATGCATGACTAGCAACTGAGTGGCCCACCATGATTCCCCATTATTATTGGAGTGGACAAGTGGCTTCAAGGCTGCGCATCAGGCTGGAATTGGAATCTTGTAGTGGCTTGCTGTTCATATCCTACATTAGAGCCATGGAAATACATGATTTCTTTCCTTTTACCTTCGCTGCAGTCAACTCTCAATGCTTTCATGGCATTGGGCTGGGAAGCCTGGACTGAGGCCAGGGCATTGCTGCAAAAGATGCTCTCTGCTGAACAGCCAACACTCAGAGATAATGCAGAATTACGCAAAAGGTACTTAAATACAGATGTAGAGTGTGCATTTGGTGCTGTGCATGTATGAGTGACGTGTGATTTAGTGGAAGAGCAGTTACAATTGTTTCAAAATTTCAGAATCAAGCAGTTACTTGTTAGCTTAAACAGCAATTCACCGAACAAGGGGTAAAAGTCTCATCCACTGTTCTATTGACTTTTGCCATTAGTCAGCCCACTTGATTTCTGATTGTGTGTAAAGAGTAAGGAAGATGACCTTGATAGAGATGTGCAGGCTCTTTTGCCTAGGCATAGCACAAGCAGACTTGCAAGGTTGATGTCAGCCCCACGAGGTAGACCAGGCCAGGAAATCAACTCCACAGGAAGGCTAAAACTGCTTTTATTGAGATTGGCTATTATAACAGAATCTTGCAAATCTGATTGTGCTGTGCTTCCTCCCCCTTCTTATACTTCAGTGAATTAGAGAAGTGTCTGTCTTAGTCACTTCTGAATGTTATCTCATAGTTCTGGACTTAAAAATGCTTTTGCCTAGGTTCCTGTGTTCCAGCATGCTGGCTGGGAATTCTGGGAGTTGAAGTCCACATGTCTTAAAGTTGCCGAGGTTGAGAAACACTGGTCTACATCATGGCCATTACCAGAGTGCAGTTGCTGGCAGTTTTCTCCTGGTCAAATGTAGCCTTAGCTTGGAACATGATCCTTCTCCCTGAGTTGCAGGCATGCAGGATATAAATGAAATAAATGAAAGCAAAAAGGAAACAATGCATTCAGCATTTTTTTCCTTGGGTAAGGCTACACATATAAAAACCCTCTTCTACCACAATCCTAAACTGTATGTACATACGTATTTACAAAAAATTGCCTCCTCACGCGTTACCAGACACATTACAATAACACAAGCATAAAAGCAAAAACATCTGGTAAGAGCAGATAAAACAATATACCACATCTATGCTCACTACTGTCCACCGCTGTATAGTTTATGCAGCAGCCAATGGGAGAGATTTGGAAATGTGAATGTTAGCGAGCAATTTATATTCTAAAAGCCAAGGAAAATATGAGGACATTCAACCTGAGTTTGTCCAGTCTTTGAGAATAGAAAAATGGTTTCTTGAGAATAAAATGTTTGTCCTGTTTCCTTTGCTTTTCCTCCAGAGCATTTATACCTCAAGCTTCTGCAATAATGCATCTTCCAGCTGAAATTGGTAAGTTCTTTGAATGTATAGCACAGTGTTTCTCAAACCTTGGCAACTTGAAGATGTGTATCCATGCAGGCTGGGGAATTCTGGGAGTTGAAGTCCACACATCTTCAAGTTGCCAAGGTTGAGAAACACTGGTTATAACATGTCAATAGTTTGTACCCACAAAGGAGCAAAGGGATTGTATTCTGAAAACTGCCATCCTAATGCCTTTATAAAGGAAGGGACCAGGGCTTTTCAGATCTGACTTGATAAGACCAGACTTGAAGGCTGCAAACATGGCGTGCTTTCCTGCGTAGCTTTTATAGTCAGTAATATCAATCAAGCAGAAGAGAATTATAGACCTGAAAATGTATGTGTTTGGGGAGTTTTTGGACATGGATGCAAACCCAAAAATCAGAATAAACGAGATTTCATGGAAGAACACCAGAGGGCAGTAGAAGAATTGTATTTATTAAAAGTTCCTTTAAAAGCAAATAAATGTTGGCCCTTGGAGAAGGAGAAGAAAAAATCTCAAACTTATTTTAGGGCAATACCTTTCATAGGCCATCTCAAAATTTACATTAGTGTTGCATGCTTTTTAAAAAATCTTGAGTTGGCAAATTGAAAGTATTAAATTAAAACAGATCAGCAATATGTGTACCTTTTAAAAAATATATTGACAGAGAGACAGAGAAAGAGAAGAGGACAACTAGACTTAAGGGATTCAGGCACCTAACCTTCTATATTATGCAAGCAGATAGATGAAAATCTATCATATAGTTAGATCCAGACATTTACTTAATCTTTCTGCCTGAATCAATAATAAATACACAATAAACATCTAGTAATGTTCTTTAAAGCAAGGATGGAACTGCTGAATCTGTAATGGCTAGCCAGATCTTTTTGGACTCCAGCACCCATCATCTCCAACCAGTATGATCCTATCTGAGGCGAGCTGGAGCAATAACAATATTCAATAGGAGTGGGCAGAGGCAGTGGGGGATTTATGAAGACTTGGGTGAGGGACCATGGTGGGAAGAAAAGTCTACTTTCTAAATCAGCTTTTTCCTACCTGGTGCCCTCCAGATGTTGCTGGTCTTACATAATTCTCAGGAGAATACATTTCAATTAAACATTAGGAGAAATCTCTTGGTGACATGCGGTACCTTGACAGTGGGACCAATTTATTGCTTGGAACAGTTAATGGGTAGCCATATTTTTAGAATATTCTGTCTCTGAGTTCTCTGCACTGAGGCAGAGCTGGACAACCTGGCTCCCTTTAACTCTGTGATTCTATGCCATCAATCAATTGCCCAGGAAAGAGACAAGGAGTTCTCAGTTAATAGGTTTCCATATCTATTGCTGAAAGCAGCAAGTGACAGATGTTTGTGCTGGAAGGTCAGGTTTGCTAAAGTCAGAAACAGACCTCCTACCTTTCCATTTTAAAGTTATTTCACTGGCCAAGCTTTTGGTCAGTTATGCACCACTTTGGCACCCCACATCTTTCCAGAATTTGTTTTCCACTGCTACTTAAGGAGGCCTCAAGTTTCCAGACTTCACGCAAGCTGTTCTATGATGACCATCATATAACCATATCTCTATATCTCACATAATATATTCATTCATTCATTCATTCATTCATTCATTCATTCATTCTCCTCCTTCTAGGAGATTACACAGATTTCTACTCCTCTCGGCAACATGCTACAAATGTTGGATTGATGTTTAGAGGAAAGGAGAACGCGCTAATGCCCAATTGGTCAGTAGCTGTCTTTCCCTCTCTGTACAAGATATGGGAGACATATTTTATTAGGGTGACTTGGGTGAAATTTTGGGATAATTTATTGTCTGCATTCTAGGAGCCCAATTTTTGAGGGGTTGACCTTTAGGTGGAGCCTGAACAAAAAGTGGAATAGGTTTGATGTAGTTATAATTTAAACTTAATTTAATGGAAGTTGAATTAAATTAATATTTTGAAAATCACAATTGGGTGGCAATTTGGTGTCCAATCTGTGGATCACAAAAATAAATCAATGAATAAATAAGATTGGGGGCCAAATTTTAGGTTTTTGTGGTTCACAGATTGTGCAGCCTGATCTAAGTTATCTATCTATCTATCTATCTATCTATCTATCTATCTATCTATCTATCTATCATATATCTATTTTATATACTGCCTCTTCCTTGTGACTCACAATAAAATCCTTTTAAAAGTATTACGGAAAACACTGAAAACAACATAACCTATAAATTTTTTTTTTTTTAAATCCATCATGTAACCATCATCTTCAGTACTGTCCCATAATTTGGATGTTTCCTGTAAACTGCGTTCTCTCCTCTGAAGGCCCATTGAATTTGGAAGGACAAAACAGGGAGAGGCTATTCTCATGTGGGGGGCAAATTATTCCACAGCAAGAGAGTTGCCATTGAGAAGACTTGTCTTCCCATCGGAGAGGAAGCCTGGTCTGGTTCTTGTGGCCTACATGGAAGAGATGTACAGGTTCTACCTGTCTCAGACAATTCCCCATACAATGAGATATACCTCCAGAGATTATCACTGAGATGTGCTTTTAACTTGGGTTGATGACATATGTTTTCCAAGGCTGCACCTACCAGTTGGATACCATGGACGTGCTTCCTCTGTTGTCATGTCTGGGACCCCAGTCAAAAGACCAGTGGGCCAAATCTGTCCTCCTGACAGTGAGTCTTTTAGGTTTTTACTTGCAAGTTTCAGTACTTATTGTTCTTATTTTAATGAAAAAAAAACATATTTATGAATTCTGTTTAAATCACAGGTAAATGTCCACTTTTTGCGGCTTCCAAACATTTGGACATTGAATTAGAAATGGTAAGGTTGTATTTTCTTACATCCTCTCCTTTCTCCTTTCATTTCCACTAACTAAACTCCCTTCACCTTTTTTTTTTTTTAATTGAATATATTTCCATCTTGCCCTTCAGTTAATACATGCATATACCCACACCGCATATGGCTACAACTTGATTTAAATTAATTAAAGTAATAAAAGCATTTTGTAAACATGACAATTTGAAACAGCAGGAAAGCAAAGGGCATCTCTCCAGGAGCAATGTAAAATTATAAAGTCATTTCTAGATTCCCTTTTGTACAATGTGTTGGAGTGAGGTGTGGGGAACAGAAGGAGGGATCCCAGAAATGCCAAGATCCAAATAATTGGTTTAAGATTTAATTTCCAGAGCTGATTTGGCAATGATTACAGAAGAGGGTCAAAATGAAGATGTTGTTTCACTATTCCGTTCCTGCCAGTTGAGGTTTCTGATCAGGAATTCTTAAGAGCCCTTCCTTGCCATATGCTTTTGATATGCTTTTCTGATATGCCTGACAAGGTTTCCTCCTTCCTTCCCAGGCATTTTTCGTAGGGCCTGGAAACAAGCTTGGAGTACCTATCCCCATTGGTGAAGCTCACAAACACATCTTTGGAATGGTCCTCATGAATGACTGGAGCGGTAATGCACCGTTGATCTTATTCCTTTGACAGTTGGCTAACTGTCTAACGTAAGAACCTAAGATTTGCTCAAGAGAACCAGGTTAAGCAGAAGGCCAACTTCTATAACTGACAGACAGATAGACAGATGAAGAAGTCAGATACCATCTTCTTTTTTGTTAACAATTATAGTATGTTAAAAAAAAGATCTTGTGGGTCAAAGAACATGTTAGGTACTATGAAAGGTATCTATGGGGACATTGCTTATATCTGTGTGAAGAGTTAAATTATAATTGTCTCAGCCGCTGGGAATTCCAGTAATGCTTTACAAAGCTTTAGCTTATGATATGGAGACATTTAGTTTGGGTGTTGTTTCTATCTCTGACTGGCTGAGCTTCTGTGATGTGGAGCATCCTCTATTGCAGTGTTTTTCAACCTCAACCACTTTAAGATGTGTGGACTTCAACTTCCAGGATTCCCCAGCCAGTACCAAGCTATTATTTCTACTGAGGATTTTTAGATAAAGCTTGATTTTTTTATTATGCGCTATCTAGCAATCACGTAGGTAGCTTAGTAAGTTCTAAAAACAGAATCTATGCAGTCAGAAGCAAGTACTCCTGAATTCAGTGGAGCATACTGCTAGGGATCTATGCAGAGGTTTGGAAATCTTCAAAAATGTGTAACATATTATGTGCTGCTCTCTGTGTGAATATCTGTGTTCATGTTCTTTCTCTGATATGATGGATTTATGCACCTCCCAATTCACTTGCGAATCAGAGAAGTCTTTAGGCACAATCGTGATGTGGAAATGATTTCATCCTGAATGTTTCTCTGTTTTTCTTTCTCCTTTTAGCTCGAGACATTCAGAAGTGGGAATATGTCCCCCTGGGTCCATTCTTGAGCAAGAGTTTTGACACCACCATCTCTCCATGGGTGGTCACCATGGAAGCTCTGAGGCCCTTTGTATTGCCAAATCCGATCCAGGTTAGTACAAAGTGTTCACACACAGAACTCCACAATGGAAAGTAGTCAAGATTCCTTGCTGTACCACTTTGGGGAGGTACTATCTCCCCAAAATTCAGTTTGGCTTCATACAATACACTAAACCAAAACGTATACATATCCACATACACAATACAATGGAGATTTTAATATGAAGTAATTAGCTTAAGACTGAAACTATTATCATGTAACTAATACTTCGATGTGAATTGTAGCATTTTTTTTTCTTTGTCTAATACTATACTTAACTTTGGATGGAAAGCTAAATAATTTTATGCTTGTAATATTGACATCCTAAATCGTAACGAATGCTGACATAATGTTTACCTTTCTTTCTCTATTTTCAATACCTTAAGCTTGTTAAACAATAGAAAGCTAATAATCATTCATCATTTTATAAAAATATTACTGCGTTGAAACAGTGTAATGTTAGAACAATATAATAAAAGGGGGGAATGTGGTTGCTTCGTTTCTGCCTCTGAGTGTTGTATGAAGCAGCCACAAGTGGCTTATTTAGTGAAACCTAGTTGAGCAAACCATGCCTCCATGTACTGTGTGAATGTAGAGTCTCAGTCCTAGTGACTGAAAGTTTAGCTGAAGGACAGTTGGAGCAAGAACCAGGAACCAACATCTTCCCAGTAGCCCTTTAATAACTCACCCTTGGGGGGCGGGGAGTTTTTTGGCATGCTTTTTGTTCCACTTTAGCAATACCAGTATACCCAGCCAAAGGTTTGTACTGCAACTACCAACTTGGAAGAAGTTAAATGAATGAAGAAGCCAACAGGGTTGCAACCATCTCAGAACATGCTCTGCCTCTTCTGTTTCATGAGCGCAAACAACTTGTTGCTGAGAGGCAGAAGAGTTGCTGTCAGATGGCCCATCTTTGCTAATTGGCTGGTTTAGTCTCTGCCTTTCAAACAATTCTTTGCTTTTTGAGATTGATCTCGTACTTTGTGATCAAGTCACAAGTTCTTGCCCAGTAGGGTTTTTGGGCAGGGGGAAGATTTGTTTAATGTACTCTCCTATCCATTCCTTTGTTCCAAGAGGCCATCCAGTTGTATAGAAAACACATTTTATTTTGGTGTGGTTCTCTTGCTGTTGTTGTTGTTAAATGATTAGCATGCTAACTCCCAAGTTTGATATTAGATAGAATCATACCTCTTATATTCTTTCAAGGACCCCAAGCCCCTGCCTTACCTTTGCGATGACCAGCCTTATACTTTTGACATAAACCTCTTCGTTGCTATTAAAGGTATGTACACCGTAGTTCCAAGTCAGTTTACAACTTGTGGAGCTCCAAAGGAGCAATTCATGAGAATAAGATAATGACACATGACATGTGACTTGATTGCATGGATAATACAATCTTGTACCCATGTACTTTCTCATTGAGAATGAAGAAAGCTCTCCTCTATCCAAGCAGTTGATTTGACCTCAGAGACCAGGATTCTTGCTTGCAGCCACCTCCACCTTGTTACTACCTAGATATATGTCAGCCCTTTGAGGTAGTCCAGACTAGAAGCACAAACCATTAATACTAACACTACCTTTATTTTAAGGTTACACTAAGAGAATCTTGCAAGTCTGAAAACACTTCTCCCCTCCTTTACTTTTACTTTCCAGAAAACTAGGGAGGATCCCTTCTGAAATGTTTCCCACACCCCCATTCCTTCTGCGGGCCGAGAGACCTTTTGCATGATGGTTGTCTAGGGCCCTTCCTCCTGTCTCCCAAGGTCATTCCCACATACCATTGCAATCTATTAGCCACTGTGTGAATCTCAGATGGGAGTCATCAATGCTTCCTTATAATTATTAAAACACACACACAGACACACTGCAAATGTAATTAATTTGTGCTTATACAGTTTAAAATTAAAGTTCCCTGGTGCGTGTGTTTGATCATGTTAAAAATTTAGAGTGGGCACAGACTTCCTTTTGTTTCCTTGACAATATTTCCTTGCTTTCAGGAGATGGTATGAACAAGCCAGTTAATATTTGCAGGTCAAACTTTAAGGTAAGAGAAAAAGTTATTATATTCTAATCTATCATATAATCTATGGAAAACTGATGTATGTCCAGTAATCTATATGGCTTTCATTCTCCTTCTTTATACATAGCACATGTATTGGACCATGAAACAGCAGCTAGCTCACCATACTGTTAATGGTTGCAACGTCAGACCGGGAGATCTTTTGGCCTCTGGAACTATTAGTGGACCAGTAAGTATTGAACTGAGCATATTGTTATCAAAAATATTTGCATTAAAAAGGGTAAGACTTTTAAACCTGATGTGAAGAATCTAATAGCCATAGAACTAAAGCCATCCAGGTTTTAAATCTGTTCTGAAATGCATCTCAATAGGTCCAGATTCAGGCACACCAGTAATAATAATTGGGACATAGGAGAACCTGGAAATCTCAGCTTTTAGCATTCAGAATTGAGTTTTCTCTGCTGCTGCACCTAAGTATGGTAGATAGTGAAAAAGAGAAAGTGCTAGCAGGATTGCATTCCTAGTTATAACCAGAGTTGACATCAAGGCCTTAGACTGTGGTATATCAAGGGAACATGGAGCTATGGGAAATGTAGTTCTCCATTTCCCAGTATCCTCAAATGCAGTGTATGGGTAGTAAGGGCCATTGCTGCAGACCCTACTGTAGTCTTTATCAAGACTGGAGCGTTCCTGGTTCTTCACTTTCTGCTTCTGGAAAATAATACAAAGTAGAGAGGGGAAGATAGAAAGAGCGGTAGGTTTTTCTACCAGAAGAAATAGAATTTAGATATCTCTTAATTAGAATTCTTCTTGGAAGTTTTTGTTCTGTCACTAGGTGCTGATATTTTATATGCTTTAGTTTAAAAAAAATACCCAACATGTTCTCTAAGCTGTCACATCTTCCAGGTAATAAAATATTAAATTATGGCCAAGGATTGACCACTGCTTTTCTCAGAGTTTCACTCTTCAAATCCCAGGTTGGCCTCAATTTCTGAAAAACAGACCAGGACGATAGTTAGATAGCAAATTGATGCTCGGTTTTCTTGTTCTGATTTCTACCTTTGAAGGAACCTGAAAATTTTGGTTCCATGTTGGAACTATCCTGGAATGGGACAAAAACTATTGATCTTGGGAATGGTCAGTCCCGAACATTTCTGCAGGATGGGGATGAAGTCATTATGACAGGTAAGCAAGTGTGAATGTAGATAGTGAAAGCAAGGGGAGAGCTATCAACCTCATTGTTAACATTCAGCTTCATTGGTTTGCTACTGACCTCCAACACATAGTAAGTCCAATGTGTATGCCAATTCTGGGCACCCATCGAGTAATGTTTTCTACTGCTAGACCACCATTTTAATTGCCCACAATGTTCCCAATTAGACCGAGGTCTGATGGAGAATTCAAATGGCCATTCTCCTAGTGGAACGTTGTTTTTTTTAATTTATTTGTACATTCGAGTTATTGTTGACTCCTGGCGACTGCTTAGACCAGGGTTTCTCAACTTTACCAACTTTAAGATGTATGGACTTCAACTCCCAGAAGTTGTGTATCTACCCTGGGCTGGATTGGAGATGTGGTCAAGGTCCTGGAGGCTGCCAGGGTCTGGATGGAAAGAAACAAGCTGACATTAAATCTTAGGAAGAGGGAGTTACTGTTCATTCATCAGTATTGGGGCCAGGATATTAATGCACTGTGCATGGGATATGTGGGGAACCTAGATTTTAATAGGGGCCTCAGTCTGGGTCTTCTCTTAGTTTTTAATGAATTGGATATATTTTCATGTTACTCACTGCCCAGAGTTTGATTGGATAGATGGATGGCCATAGAAATAAATATTCATACATACATTGTAGCCTCCTGGAAATATTGGTCCTAGTTGTAACTTGGACAGTGGGCTTGTTCTCTCCAGAAGGAGCTGTCTGACATGTTGAGCAAAAAGGCTGAACTGGACTGCAGTTTTTCTTGTCACTTAGATATATAATATAGTTGTAAGAATTGGAGAAAAACATGCACAATTTGTTCCACACGCGTACGCTTCTTTGATCTTGTTCTCTGGTGCAGTAATAGCAACTGTTAATTCCTAAGTAACCTGATTCCAAATAGGTACAAGCTCCTTATGCTAAAACATAACTTTCTATATTCGAGGCAGATCAAAGCAATTTTGGGAAATTCAGCATTTTTACCAATATAACAATCCTGACCACCTTTCAGATGCTGCTTTATGGGCACAGAAAACAATATGCTGGGATGGGAGGAATGGAAATGCATGTAAAGAAGAGAATGAAATGGAGCACACCAGAAAAGGGCATTTTTTAAAATTGGCTAACCGTTGCCAATACAATCTTTCTTTTCTTTCAGGCTACTGTCAGGGAAAAGGTCACCGCATTGGTTTCGGTGAATGTTCTGGGAAAATCCTCCCCGCCAGGCTGATCTAAGAGGATGTCCTTGAGAAAACATTAAAAAAAATGGAGAAGTTTGAAGATATTTCTACTTTTTTTTGACATAAACAAACATGAAACCATCATGTCGGTTGTAGTTTTCTCTCTTTTTTTAGGCAGTGTTTTTAACAAACACTTTTTTTGGTACTTACAGACTTCTGATTTCTTGATGTTTTCTTGACAAATATATTTTAGAAATGCAACAATAATAGTGTGTCAGGTTCTCTGTGTTGCATTTCACTTAGGTCTGGTTTCATAACTTCATTTCTAAAATTTTCCATCATCATACACAGGCAGAGGTGAACTCATCTTTAGACATGCAAGCTAGCTGAAAAAAGCACTTTGAGTATGCACTGAATTGTTCTGTAAAGGATTACATTATTCTTCTATTTTTTCCCCCAACCTCTTAGCCCACATACAGATATATACCAGCCAGTTAAGGCTAACCAAGGATCTGGTGAAAATTGGACCCATCCTGATTTGCGTTCCAACAAATTTTTAAATGTGAGAGAATTCATTTTGTTCACCATGTTCTTTCACAGACAAGCTGCTTATCACTGGTCCATGGGCGTCTTTGGAATTTTGGGAGCGTGTGGGTGCACTCACAAAATGACTGCCATGGTGGGAGTGGCCAGTGACAAAATACCCATTTCCCAGAATGGAAACAAGGCACACAGGATGCTGTTTAGTGGGACTTTGGGGGACCCCAAAGACATTCTTGCTAATGCGTTTGATGCTGAAGGCTAGTTCTTTTATTTCTTTTGTTTTCCTTTTGTTCAATGAGAGCTATTCCATCATTACCAGGAGCTTTTGCAGACCCCTATTTATGGATTCCCACCTTCTAACCATTGAATATACAAAGGAGATCTGTTCATGTGGATGCAATGCCAAAGGGCCACGATTTCAATTCATAGTGTGCTAGAATGAACCCCAGATATTTGCAAAGCAAATTTCTTCGCACTCCTGATAGGACCTCATTTTGTGTAAAAGAAGGGCATCAAGGCCAAGATTTCCACAAGTCCTTTGAAACTAGAAGCCACTCTGTTGCATGGCTTGATCAACAATCTATGGCTCTGTGTGTATGTGTGTGTGTGTGTGTGTGTGTGTGTGTGTGTGGCATCTCTAGTGTAAGGATGCAAAAGTGGTTTGTGGGCTACAAGCCCCCTTTTTTGCAGCCCCTATATTGGATTGTGCTAAGGTATAAAATGGGCTAATCCAGCAAATCAAATTAAGTGTATTGTGCAACTGTCCTCATGGGAATCAGAAGTCAGAACTTGGACCTGATTCTTGGATGTGGTCGAACACTCTTCTTACTGCAGAGGCAATAAAACAAGGCAGACATGCTTTACTTGGTAGGAGGGAGGGTTGACGCAGAGCTACAACTATCAAGTTTGCAGATTTCTGCTGGCTCTTTGATTGATTTTTCTAAATTATGCCAAAGGAATATAATGAATCTTTCTATCCCAGGGCGTTTGTTTAGATGATGTACTGGCCGCCCGAAATAATTTACAGTACTGTGTATGAATGGGACAAACCTGAAGTTCAGTTCAGAAATAGCATGAAAGCTCTTCTCAGATATACTGGCAAAAAAATATTGGTATCAAAAGTGAAAATCTTTTTATACTGGCAAGGCCCATTTTACACAACAGAGAGGGCCTTAGGGTACATCAGTGGTGCAAACAGTGCACTATAAGTTCCCCCAAGAGCAAGGGAAGCAAACCTGGTATCACTGTTGGAAATCTGGTTTGTGCAAACCTTTCAATCCTAGGTTGTTGAAACATCATTCTTCTGTCCCTCTCCCCCCAAAGTGAGGCTGTAGTTACCAGTGTGTTCCAGGGAGTCCCCCTTGAAACTTACTGCTCTACCTGATCATAATCTTTGTTTACAGCAATGCCTCTGAGTCCCTCATAGACCCAGCTTTATTTGCCAGCCTAGAAGGAACCTGAAGTGGTACTGAGCATTCTGGGGTGCTAGACAGAGTTTTGGACAGTGACTTTACTAGGTTGTCATCTTAAAAATAGGTGTTTTATGACTGGCTGTGCTGATCAAGGTAGCATGTTAGGAATGTTTGTTTGTTTGTTTATTTATTGGATTTCTCCCCCACCCATCTCCCCCACAATAGGGGACTCTGGGCGGGTTACAAAGACATTAAAACTATAAATATATATAAAATACATACTATATATACAATTAAAACAATACTAGAAACGGAAAAATCCAAGAAGATGGAAAATCAGGGCGGGGACAGCCGGCCACTATGGGGCTAGCCATCTCCCTGCTTGAGATGTTCCCTCCCCACCCCAGGCCAAGTGGCAGAGCCAGGTCTTCAAGGTCCTTCGGAAGGCCGGGAGTGAGGGGGCCTGTCTCACCTCTGGGGGCAAGATGTTCCAAAGGGCGGGGGCTACTGCAGAGAAGGCCCGTCTTCTGGACCCCGCTAGACGGAGTTCTTTTACTGAGGGGGTCCGAAGCATGCCCTCTCTGTGCGATCGGGTGGGACGGGTTGAAGTCATAGGGAAGAGGTGGTCCCTTAGGTAACTTGGTCCCATGCCATGTAGGGCTTTAAAGGTGATAACCAACACCTTGAATTGGACCCAGAAGCAAACTGGTACCCAATGCAGCTCACGGAGCAATGGTGTTACATGGGCCCTTCTCGGGGCTCCAAAAATAGCCCGCGTGGCCGCATTCTGGACCAGCTGTAGCTTCTGGATACTCTTCAAGGGCAGCCCCATGTAGAGCGCATTGCAGTAGTCTATCTAGGAGATAACAAGGGCGTGAGCGACTGTTCGAAGGGCTGTTGCCTGTAGCATGTTCTCCAGATTCTGAACATGCCCATTAGCCTCAAAAGATTGGAGAAACCCTGATCTATCTGGCAATACTCAGATTCCCCTCTATCTGCTTTTTCTACACTGCAGTTTTTGCTCTTGAAAATGCTGCTTCTTGGTTTGTTCCCATTCTTCCAGTTCATTATTCAGTTTTCTCCACATTTTGTTTTAGGCATCCAGGAGAACATGTATTCCTCCCTACCCTCCCTTTTTAAAAATCCTCTCAGCAATCCAGGCAGCTGGCTACGCATAGATTTAAACCAAGGATTTGGTCATTCTGATCTATTCAGGCCACTTATTGCCTTCTAGGAGAAGATGTCAGCTGATGAACAGTGAACAAATGGTGAAGTCCATACAAAGATCTAATAAAAGGATGCCAGAACATTCTTTTTGTCCTGTTGAAGCTGTTTATTGTATTTGGCAACACATTTGCTACAAGTGGTTTCTGCTAGGCATTTCCATCTTGAAGAGCAACATCCTTGGCATGGCAGACTAGTTTAAGACTTAAATGTGACATTGCTTTACTTAAATCAAATGAGCAGAGGCACTTTCTCTCATGCATTTTGGAATCACCATCCCCAACGCCGCATCCTTTAGTGCAGTGTTGTCCAAACTTGGCCACTTTAAGATGAGTGGACTTCAACTCCCAGAATTCCCCAGCCAGCCATCTAGGAGTTGAAGTCCACTCATCTTAAAGTGGCCAAGTTTGGACAACACTTCTCTCGTGGTTAAAGTGAACAGCCAAAAGATGGACACCTTTGGGAAAGCTCTGTGCATCAGAGAAGGGTTTTTACCCAGGGTCACAACTGGAAGCATCTGTATTTGGAAGACCACACTGTGCTTTCCCTCTTCCTGTTTCTGTCTTCCATGTGTTCTCCAGCTGGGAATGAAACTTGTACTACTTTGGAAGAAGGAAAATAGGATTTAGAAATAACTGCTGGCAGCTATTGATAAGGATTGCCTTTTTTTTTCCCTGCAAGGGCACCTCTTTCTTGAATGACAGCCTGTGAAGATAAGCTTCGATTGGAAAGGCTGACCGGCTACATTTCTGTGTGCCCAGCTGCAGTTAAAAATATTAAAACTCTGCTAGAATAAAAGTTGACCATTCCTGACTGCTGAAGGCAGGAACTGACATTTAGTAGACTTGGGTTTGCAGTTTTGGGTACCTCTCAAATGAGCTTGCATTGATCTGATTCAGTATAATAAATTTCTCTTTAATATATTAAGCCAATTTCCTTTTAAAGCATTCCTCCAAAATTGGTGGCCAGCAATGCAATATCCCTCAATTAATTGTGCTTTGGGTAAAGGAATCCTGTGACTTTCCAGGATCTACATCCATCATTTGTATTAGGAAACATCAGGGTTTTGTGCTCCAAATTCATTCTGTTCTCTACTGCTGCAGAAAACAATGTCACTTCCCCACTGAAGAATTCCTTAGCTTGAGTACAGGTGGGGGGGGGGGGGAGGAATGAGAAGTGGACTTTGCTGTCTCCAGCAGTGCTGATGCAGAGAGACTAGAACCAAAAGGTTGGAGAACCAAGGACCTGCTCAGTGCCCTATATTTTATAACTGACAACATGCTTATTGTTCTGAACAGCAAGCTATAGGACAGGGCTAGAGTTAATTATTGCACGCTTCTCTGTATGAAGGGTGGGAAAAGTTATCACTCTGTGTTATCCTCTGCAAAAAACCAGCCACCCAGGAACAGTAATGTGGTGGTTTTGCTGCAGAAGAGTTCCTGTCTCCCCTTGAAAGGAGCAGTGACTCCTTCCTTTAGGCAAGAAACTATTGAAGATTCCTAGAAGGATACAACTGGATGTCTTCCTAGTGCTCTCAGAGCCTTTGGCTATCAGAAAAATGCCTGCTTTGTTTGCATTGTATGAAGCCATTCATTTCTGCACCCATTTTAAAGTCAGTTCCTTGGCCACAGGCTTCTGCATTTTTAAAAATACTAGTTCTCACTCAGTGGGATAGAAAACATGGTGCCTTAGAAATTATTTCAAGGAAGAAAGATTTTGAGAAACATTCTTGGGTAGTGTAGGGTTTCTGTACTTGCTTAGCTAGGAAACAGCCCAGAGATAAATGCAGATGGTCTGACTTTCATTATGCAAGCTGGGGGTTGGGGTGTCCTGCCCTTGCATAATCAGGTAAAGAATTTCTCCTTTCCTTGGAAAAAATCTGAGAAATCAGCCGCCCAATTTTTCCATCCTCAGATTTGGTAGAGCATTCTGAAAACTCCCAGATGTGGCTGAACTATGGCATCTAGCATCCCTCATGACTGACCGTGTCTTCCCAGGGACGTTGGGAATCATAACTGAGTCATGTATTGGGGTGCCAACTAGGAGATAATAGGAACGTAGACTAGACTGAGAAGCAAAGTAATAATAACAACAGTACTACCAGAAATAGGCAAGGATAAAGCACTTTTGTGCTTTTCTGTTGGTGAGAAAGCTTTGTGAATTCACCAAGCAACCTGAAGGGGACTTTAGATTTTTATAAGATAATTAGAGACTCAATGCAGCCATTACACTTCCTCTCTCTCCCTCTCCCCTCACATGTTCTGTCTTGGTTTTCCCATATCTATTTTTTTTTTTTTTTGGTACCTTTCCTCCTCTCTATTTTTGCTTCAATGATTCCATTAAGGGTAATGAAACCTTAGATTTTGCACGTCTCTTAGGATGCTATGTTCTTCATTAAAAAAAAAAGTAAATGTGGCAACAGAAGGCTGTTACTTGATTAAGTAAAATCCTTAACCCTTTTATTATGTGTGTTAAAATACCCTCACTGTCAAAAACAATCTCTTTGATCAACCTACCCTAGCATTTTAGGATTCACGGCAAGTGTATAGTAATACCTCTTTATGATTTCAGTTGAAATAATGATTTAAATCAGAGGTGCATAACCTTAATCTGTAAATCCTTGAGTGCGGGCCATAGATACCCTCCCATAATTGCCACCAAACTGTAATTTTATTGAAGATTGTTTAATACATGGAGAGTAAGCATATTAGCTGGATCAAATTAATATAATATAGTCTTATTCATAATAAATTGACATGAACCTACAAACAATTTGAGGTTTTTTGTGGACCCCACACATGCTTTGTCCTGCGTAGGGGAAGGATGAAACCCTCAGGCCCTACTTAAATGCTAAGCCTGACCCCCAGTCTGAATAAAATTATACACATCTGATTTAAATGCAGCCAAAGTTGTTAAGTACGGATTATTCTAGAGAAAGCTTGAAAGAGAGTTCTAGTATCTAAAGAGCATTTGTGCTACTTGATGTAATAGAATCATAATAATTCCCTCATTAAAACCTGGAAGAGAGAGCATAGCAATAGACCAGAAGGGCAAGGTGAAGAATTCAAGTAGACCTGCAGGGAGCTATAATGAATGTGCTCTCAAAAACTTCTCCATTGCCATAAGCATCTTGGTGAATATGACCCATATTTAGTGCTTTCATCCTGGTAGGGTGGCCACCTAGACTGTGCTTTCTTGCACCAAGTGCTTGGTTGGTCCAAGCTGCAGAGAGCTCAGGGGCCCCATTATCCCCAAGTCCTTGTGTCGATCAGTCATCCAGGTGCTGTTCCTCCCACGTGGATGTTGGGATGGCACTGTAAGGGTCCATGATCACTTTGGCACAGCGGATAATCATGACGATGAGAAAAAGGCAGAGGAAGACAAAGCATGCTAAGGTTAGTCCTTTGTCCACATCAACAAAGGCTGGTTCGGGTGTTGGTCCTTCCATTGCTTATGTCTTTCCACATCAGGGTTAATTCCTGCTGCTACCATGATTTTTTTACCTGCAGAAAGTGACAATATTTAACAAACAATCCATGCACCATCTTTAGACTTCATTTTTTAGAATGCAAGTTCAAGGGTTTCTGCACTGATATACATCTCCCCCAGCATTAAAATTAAAGACCCCAATGTGCTTCATTAAGTTTCATCAGATTGGCAGGTACCAGTGACAGGTCTGTTTTGGTGGTGGCCTTATATATCTGGAATTATTTCCTTCGAGATGAATGTTGCCTCAAATTAAAACCATTCCTGTTTCATTCAGCATTTTTTAATGTTTTTAGTGGCCTGGTTCCTATATACTGTTTTTAAAATCTGTTTTACCTACAGTTTTCCCAAAAGGGAGGATATAAAATTGAATAATAATAAATATGTGCCAAAATGTTTTGGGGATTGGATAGACATAATTAATCACAACTGCTTGTGCTGTTCATTGTTCTGTTTTTAATAGACATTAGATTGCAATTTTGATGTTCTGGAATAATTAATGCTCCATTTTATTGCTCTTTTATTGAGAGCAGATTCTGGAATCCTCACCAGAAGAAAAACAGGTTAGGAATGTATTTATTAAGAGTATTTATCTTCTATCTTTCCATGACAAAAATAGCACTAATTCAAATTGCAATAAAATACAACACAAACAATACACCACAATGAAATTATTGTGGGTAGAAAAAAGGCAGTCTGGCAAGTCACTCAATATATCCCAGTCAACAACAACAACATGTTAAGAGCATTTACTTTCACAATTTCTTCCAAAGGAGAAGAGAATTTCAGCAAAAGATGGCCAGAGAGCATGTGTGAATGTCCAGTCATTCATGAGATAATCTTCTCTTCATCTTTAACCTCCCTGGCTCCCCACATTTCCATTCAATGCAAGTGAAAGATTTCAGGGGAGAATTTCCCTACTGTTCTGCACCCCTCCCCAGAAATCGAGGTATGAAGATCCAAGGAGGCTTCAGAGCACTGGAAAGACAAGTGGCAGAAAACAATACCAGAGATAGCATCTTTCATCACCTTCAGCAACAAAAATTACCTTAAAAACAGCACCAAGAGAAAGACAGGAAGATATTCTCAAAGACCCTAAGCATGAAGCAGAAAAATAATTCACTTTTTTATATAGGGGGAGAACCTTTCTGAATAATTGCAAGGTAGCTTTAGGCTCTAATGCTGGAAGGTGCCAAAACTCAAAAGTTTCAAACATATCCCTGGAGGAAACACCATTGAGATGTGGCTCCCTCATACAGTTCAGACATTCTAACATTTGCTTCATTGGGTTTTAACAGATGAATCTCCTCCTTTTTGATGGTCTTCAGCAGACACAATGGTTCCAGATGTTTTTGGAGAAGACTAACCTGTTGTCCAATATAGGCTACTTCTGGGTAAAATAGAATTTGTTGCCTGGAGCAGGTTGAAAATGAGACTCTGAAGGTAAAAGCATTTTTAAATGGTTAATTTCTTTCACAATGAATGTGTGGCCGTGCTACTTCTGGAGTTGTTGGTTTTGGTGAATCAGGTTTCCATCATTTTGCAAGATGCTCATACTTCCCAATGGGAAAAGGCTTGGGGGAAGAAATTTATTTGGAATACCTTTCCTTGGCATTTAACAAAAACCTAGGAAGCCCGGGAGGCTGTAGACCAGTGTTTCTCAACCTTGGCAACTTTAAGACATGTGGACCTCAATTCCCAGAATTCTCCAGCCAGCATGAGAAGTGCATGGCTGGGGAATTCTGGGAGTTGAAGTCCACACGTCTTAAAGTTGCCAAGGTTGAGAAACACTGCTGTAAACCAACAAAGAGAAGATTGCATGATGAAAGAAAGGACAGTTATAGAATCCCCTGACCACTCTATTGCTAAATAAATGCAAGAACATCCTACTTCACTCATGAGACTTGATCAGAAATTCTCTTCTCCTTTGAAAGAAATCTCAAAAGTTTATTTTCTTTCATGTAATTGAAAGAGTACAGATAGATCAAAAGGCAGGAACATCTTTCTGCAGGGTATGGGTTTTTCAATATCAGGCCACTGCTGTCAAGCTAATTATTTTTTCACACGATCACTACACTTCTGATTACGCTCACACAGAGAGAAGGCTCTGATTCAATGGCCAGAATGTAAGACTCTGCAGAGGATTCCAATTCAGTTCCCTACATGTCCAGAAAAAAATTCCACCCCAAAAATCTTAGAAATCTCCTGGAAGTCAGTGCAACTAAAGTAGTACTAGCTGGACTGAAAAAGTGACCCATTGTAAGTCAGCTTGCTATGACTGTGAATCTTTAAAAGCTGCTAACAATACAAAAAACTGTCATTGGAAGCATTCTAGCTTTGAGGTAGCATCTAGGAAGAATATTAGAAATAAGTAATAGTGAAGCAGACACAAGGTATGTAAATTCCAATGGAGAAGTCATGAGCAAAAATCTAAAACAAGTTGAGAAGATTTTTTTTTTCTTAATAATATGAAAACACATCTTGATTACATGCAAATGTAGTTGAGGAAAACAGATTTGGGAAGGTTGTTACAGACCAAGTCAAATCTTACAAAAGCCTTTTTGCTCCTAGCATTTCTGATAAGACTTACCCTGGATTCTGGCTTTGTTGCTCAGTTCCTGGAATATGGCAGCTTCGCTAAGATTCAGGGAAACTGATACCTAGGAATAGGCATAGCATCATAGAAGCACCCTCTTAGTCTGGATGTTGCTTTTGTTTTGATTTATTTTGTTTTAAACATGCCTCATGTATTCCTGCAACGGCACCTTTATGTCAAACCTTTTGCAAAGATACAGGCTGGATTCACACATACAAGCTACACATTGGCATGGTTAACCACAGTTTATTAAAAGCAAACATAACGGGTTGATTCCACACAACCTGCTAGGCCATAAACAGAAGTGCATGAACCCAGCCATGGTTTGTGGCATAGCAGGTTGTAGAAATGCCCCCAAATGTGGGTTATTTAATATATCACAGTGAAGCAAACTTGGGCATAATGCAGTGTGAAAAGCCAGTCTAAGTCTACTTATGGCATAGAGTTAGAGCCGAATGCCCCCAGGACTTGCATGGGACACAGTTATGTGTTCCATGGAAAGAGCTGTTGTGGTTGAATTGTCTGTGAGAAGAACCTTGGGAGATAGGAGGACGAGGAACCACAGACTAGGCGACGGTCAGACAAGAGATATCTCAGCCCACAGAAGGAATGGGGGTGTGGGAAGCATCTCAGAAGCAACCCTCCCTAGTTCTCTGGAAAGTAAAGGCAGGGGAGGGGGGAAGCACTTTCAGACTTGCAAGATTCTGTTACTGTAACCTTACAATAAAGGCAGTGTTAGTACTCATGGTTTTGGTTTCCAGCCTGGACTACCTTGAAGGGCAGACATGGTCGCCAATTATTTCAATAGAAGAGAAGGAGGAAACCACACCCCCACCAAAACTGGAAGGGCAAGCTACTGCATATAAACAGGCAGCAAACCCATACTCACTGGCACTGATGATGTTACCTAGTTGGGTAATGAAATGTCTGCAGGCCAACAACCAAGCTCAGAGAGCTCCAAGAACTCCACAGCAATTTATTTCTTTTTCAAAGAAATGGAGGTACTGATTTTTAAGGACCCCCTGTTACATTTCCAACAGTGCAAATTGAAGATCACCCTTTCCAAAGTTGAGAGATTGTGTTTCCCTATTCATTACAGGCAATTCCTTTCCTGCATTGTCCATCTCTACCTCCCATCCAAGTTTTAATGTCTCTTGAGTTTGTATAAGAGTTGCTTAATTACCGGCCATCCATTCAATTTTACCCCCGTGAAGCAGCTTCTAATTTCAGTTTCAGGTCCATTAACCAGCCCAGCTGCTATTTAATCATCTTGCAATAGCTGTGAATATCCAACTTTGATTAAAAAAAACAACAGCAACGTTGATTTTAAAAAAAACAACTCTCTCTGATTATGAAGTGACAGAGAAAGCAGTCAAATGACGTCAAATACCTGGGCAGCAATATGTGGGAACTACAACTTCACCCAGTAAAAATGAATTGCCCTTTTTCAGAAAAGAAACGAGTCCCTTTATGAAGCAGTATGGAGTCCTTTTGTCTGGCTGCAGCTCCTTTTGTATAATTTTTCTTTTGTATATTTTTTAACTTTTGTGTGTTTTCCTGAGTCAGTTCCTTTTGTTAATTATGTAATTTGGAAAGCCACATCAACTTTTACATACCCCATTTAATTCATGACAGTTCTCTTGCTCCAAGACATCATAGCTTCCCCAGTGTGTTCAACCAGTGTTTTTGTTTTAAACTTGACTATTTATGGAACAGTTTCAAAGTGGATTTTTACAAATCAGTAGTCTGCAAAGGGAACACTTAGCAAGGAAGGCCCTTCTGTGATTCTCTGGAAATGTGTGATAAGATTTGATGGCAGGGGTCAAGCTTACCACCTTTGGGGTGTTTTCCTCCAAAATTATATTAATTCAATCCTCTTCCATTTCATTTCCTTTTGCAGTGCCATTTATATCCACCCCTTGCAAATTCTTTTCTGCAACCTAGCATGCTAAATCAGGCTGAGGTTGACAATTAATGAGATTAAACATAGCTAATGACTGTTCATGATGTTCAGATTAATAGACTGGAAAGAAAAAGAATAGGAAAGAAAAATGCTTTTAAAACAACAAGCTTGGAAATCTTGCAACTCCATCTTAATGTTACAACAGAATCAATACCTCTCAATGGGGCTGGAAATAGACCTTGGACCTTTTGACAGCATTGTGGCTCAGTGTTCACAAAACTGACTTAACGCTTCTCCTTTGGCCAGAGCTGGTGCACAGAGTTGTCATTCTCTGCTGTCCAAATGATTCATTTCAGTTATACGTTCTTGTGCACGTATCACAATCAATCCAGTGCTTGAATTTTAATAACTCTGGAGATAATTCATAATATATTTTCCATTCTCCATGACTTAAAAACCATTCAAGCATCAACCTGGGTAGCCCATTACTTAAATCCAGAGCATGACCCCAGTTGCCAAGATTAACCTTTTCTCCTCTTGATATATGGTTTGTTTACTCTGTATAATGTAGCAATATGGACAATAACCCAAGTCCATTTGGATCCTCCAGCTACAGTAATTTTGGCCACTTTCTGCTTGTAAATATGGAACTGTCAATCAACTTACCTAATAACTCAAGCAGTATTGCTTTGAGGTCAATTGCATCATGTGCTATGTTGAATATAAGGCCAGCTGACATTAATTTTAAGGGGTGCATCCTTTTCCCTGGTTTAATTCTCTTGGAAAAGCCCACTAGTTAATGAAATGTATGTGTGTGTGTTCATTTGCAAGTATTCAGGTTTAATGTAGCTGGAAGCACAGGTGAAAACCTCTAGCTGACAGCCTAGGTTTCTGCTCCAAATCAGTTTCTGGGGATACAGCCAATGTCCTAAGCCATTTTAACACAGAACCCATTTGAATGAATAGCTGGAAACTCCACTGGAAGTTTTCCCAAGCTATAAATCAGGTTGATTTTCTTTATTATGCTTTTAATGTCAACTGGTTGTTAAATAACAATCCCTGATTTTCCTTCTCAACAAGTGTAGTGGGAAAAATGCCATCGGTAGCAGGAAAGCAAAGCTCCATTCAGAAGTTCCTGCGTGAGACTTGAATGCACTGTTATATAGGGGGGGAAAGGGGGGGGGGAGTGGAATTCTGACCACTCATATGTGACTTTCATTTGGCACATTGAGGGAATTGGGACAGAGTTCAGGTTTCCAAGTAATCTACTGAGGTCTGAGGTCAGGTAGCCCCCAACATTTCTAGATTGCCTGAATTCTTTCATGCACTACAATCATTCTCAAATGGCTGTGTTAGACATGACCTTAGAAGTGTTGGGGGTCTGAACTGGAGATACTGCTAGATATTCCTTAGTGGAAAAAAGCAGTCTTATGGATATGAAATATGTCTCCTTGACTTGCAATAGCTGTGAATCCAATACCAGAAAACCATTTGGTAGACACAGGACAATTTTTTTCAGCTGAACCCCCTGAAATATAATAAATGCCATGCCCATATATTAGGGTCTTGTCCAAGTCACATAGAACAAAGTGGGCATGATATTTGGACCAGATTTTTCTGCTGATACAGTCCTATAGTGCTTCTCCTTCTTTATGCAGTCTCAGACTAGAAAGTTTACTGGGGCTTCTATTACAGCAGTGTTTTCACAACTAATGGGGAATTTTGGGAATTGAAGTCCACACATCTTAAAGTTGCCAAGTTTGAAAAACACTGTATTAGAGCATCTCAAGTGTCTGGGCATGGTGACCTATATACTGGGCAGTGGTAAAGAGGCACAGGATTTGGCATTTATGGGAAGTCATGATTGGCATTTACAGTAATAAGTGAACATACTTTATAAATGACAACAGAGTATTTTTTGAACTTGACCATAAATTTGAAAGATACTCTGTTATGTATTGTCGAAGGCTTTCACGGCCGGCATACGATGGCTGGTGTGGGTCTTCCGGGCTGTGTGGCTGTGTTCTTGAAGTTTTGTTTCCTAACGTTTCTCCAGCACCTGTGACCGGCATCTTCAGAGTGCAGGAGCACAGACAGGAGCAGTTCTCTCTGTGCCCAGGGTGATGTGACCCTTTTGTGGGTATTTATAGAGATCTGAAGTGGGGGGATTGGGGGTGTGGGGGGGGGGTTGGGTTACTGAGTGGCTGCTTGTTTTGGTGTCAGCATCTGTGTGTATCTTCCTGGGGATTAGGCAGAGATTTTTCTTCTATTGAATTGTTAACGAGGGGCTGCTGGGGGTGATTAGCAAGTTCATTGTGTGAACTGTTCACATGTCCTGGTGGTTGAGCTGAGTTCGTTGACCTTTTGCAGGCTGTATTTTTCAGGATTGGTAGCCAGGTTTTGTTGATTTTTAGACTCTCCTCTTTTTTATTGAAACTGTGCTGGTGTTTGTGAATCTCAATGGCTTCCCGGTATAGCCTGGTATAGTGGCTGTTGGTGTTGTCCAGTATCTCTGTGTTTTCAAAAAGGATTTTGTGTCCAGTGTGCTTGAGAGCATGTTCAGCTACTGCAGATTTTTCTGGTTGCTGTAGTCTGCAGTGCACTGCAGAACACGAAAGTCACTATACCAGGCTATACCGGGAAAAATACAGCCTGCAAAAGGTCAACGAACTCAGCTCAACCACCAGGACATGTGAACAGTTCACACAATGAACTTGCTAATCACCCCCAGCAGCCCCTCGTTAACAATTCAATAGAAGAAAAATCCCTGCCTAATCCCCAGGAAGATACACACAGATGCTGACCCCAAAACAAGCAGCCACTCAGTAACTCAACCCCCCCCCCCCCACACCTCCAATAAGTTCATTTTTTTTTCTGCTTTATGCCACACAGAAATGAGTTAAGATGTTAAGTAAAAAAAGAACTTCCTTGGGATTTACATATGTGGGGAGATAACTAAAAAAAAAAAGGCTAATACCTTTGTAGTGGTGGAGTTTTTTCCCGGAATAAGCTATGCAGAGTAGCTGAGTCAAGGTTAATGAGTTTTTAATGCCAAACCCCCGTGGTAATCCAGCTGGTACACTTTATCAGCCTGAGCGATTTCTAGCAATGCCACTTTTCTCAAGGTGAAATGTGACACCCCTTTCTTAAAAAGCCCAATTTACCTGGCACTCTAGCATCCAAACCAGCTTGCACAAGTGCGTGCAAGCCGGGCTGGCATGTTGGTTTCTTCTGTTTTGTTGTATATGTGTGTGCTTGGGTTAAATATGAAGTTAAATAGCTTGAGAAGAAAAGGGGGGAACTTTGAGGTCCAAATGGGTAGGTGATGCTATGGGAAAGAAAATCTTGGGTGTAAGTTATGGAGATGGAAAGTCTTATAAAAGTGTGTCTGTTTGTTGATTCTGAGCTATTTTCATTGTTGTTACTAGACAAAATATACAAATCATTTTCCTGATTCATAGGAACACTACTATTTAGGGGACATCTATTATTATTCTGTAGGGGATGAAGAAAAGCTGGCATGTGGGTAGGGAGGGAGATTTATTTATTATAGAAATATTTGAGAAGGCGTAATGCATGTTGGGGGGGGTATGGATAGCAATTTTGCACACAGCTACATTTTCTTTTTCATTTTTCCAGGTTTACAACTTCTACCTGTAGTCCCACTATTTCATAGTTCCCATGATTACACCATTTATGATTTCACACATACACAATACATGCATGTATTTTGTTTTTGGATGCTAACATCTGTAGCATTTATTTCTGTTCCCTTGTTCAGAACTCCCAATTTTTCCCAGATGGATCTCTAAATAATTCCTTCCAACCTTCCCTCCCTTCAGTTGCATCCCAAATCATTTGATCACTTTTATTTTTCATTCCATTCACTCTACTTCATGTTTAGCCTCCTTTATGCAGTCCCAAAGCAATTTTTAAAAACATTTCCAGCAAAATCACTGCATTTACTCTGCTGCTTTTGATCTCCACTTGTGAATGTTGATTACCCTTTTAATATTGATAATACCATGTTTGTAGGCAGGGAATACTTACATTGGTAAGTTCAGAGTTTCTATATAATTTGTTTTGTCCTCCTCCCACTTTTACCTTCTCTCTGTCAATCATTCATTTGGAGATCGTTGGTTTTTATTGGTAGAATTGAAAGAGTATAGTTAACTTTTTCTTTTCATTGAGGGGTTATACAAAAATCTTTCAGCCTCCTAATTTTAGCTGAAAATTCCAGCCTGTTATTACATCAGTATGGAGTGAAAAGGATAACAGTAAAGAAATTAAAACTTTGGGGCTGGGACCAGGTACGATGCAATGCTTTCCAAGCTAGGAATAACTGTATTGAGTTTGACTGGAGTAGATAACTAAGAATTGTGCTGGGTTCATTCACTGGGTTTTTCCATATCCAAGCCACACATATGTGCACATAAATACATCTATGAAATACATATAGATGCATGCATGCACATGTGCATTTTAAAAGCCAGAAATAGTATGAAAAGAACTTGAGTTTTTTGTGGGTTTTTTTTTTAATGGAAGAATTATTTATAAGCTCCCAAGTGTGTTTCATAAATTTGAGGCAATCAGTTAAAAAAGGGAAAGCAATTAAACTGAAACGTGACCTCTTTCCTCTTTGTCAAGGTTACTGGCACATGCAATGAAAAGCTGAGTGGGGGCTATTCTGGATTCTTTATGCCTTCAGGCATCTCTTCCTAAACCAATGTTTTTGCTCTGTATTTTGTCAGAGCGTATGTCAACACCATCCATTCTTCACCCTGGCGCGAAGGTGTTCTGGTCCATTTTACAAGTATATTTATGTTGGAAAGCTAGTCACACACAGAGCTGAAAGCAAGGTATGTATGTTTGCGTGATGGTGCTTTTGGTTGTTAGTTTACTGTTAATACATCTGAGGCTACAGGAGTTGAGAGTTTGGATCAGGATTCTCCTGGAAGTACTTGGAATATAGTCCCAGAAGGATTGCTGAAGCTTCGAAGAAGCCTTTGGGATGGGAAAAAGAAAAATTTGAAGAGAGATCAAATCCTACGACAACATCTGGATGAATTAAAGATCAAGACTGTTAGAAGTAAAAGGAAGGAATATAAAGTTGGTTTGTCTGACCAGGGTTAAAATAAAACATGTTTCTATAAAGCTCTGGTAAGCCTTTACAGACTTTTGCTGACACCAAGACTGATGATTTATGGATTTGCATATCCATATCCATTTGCACATCAGGGATGGAATATGGGAAGAAGAGATGTTTGTAATATAATAGGGGGTGAAGAGTTATTAAGTTTGTTTATATTTGTGATGAAGATTGGAAGTCAATTCTTTATATATTTCTTTTCTTTTTCTTTATCTTACTTTCTTCTTCTTTTTCTTTCTGTTGGGTCAAATTCATCTTAAACTGTTAATTGGGTTCCAAGATTAGCTGTTTAGGAAACAAGGTTTTGCCTATAGAATTAATGTATGCTGTGACCTATTCTTTGAGAAGTGGACTGAAGTATTTAATTTCCTGGAAGAGGTGCAAGTTTAAGATGAAAAGGTAGAGAGGCATATCCATCCATCCATCCTCCTTTGCATTCAGTTTGAGTCAACTCCTGGTGGCTATTGCCCCAATATGTAGCACTCTTCCCTTGCTTAAAGTGAAGATCTTTCCGTTCACAATCATTTCTGGGTTCTATTATTTTGAATAGTTAGGTATCACTCACAAACACGACCAGCTTCCTGCCTACCCCTAAATCAAGATAATTGTGAACAAATTAAAAAGGGCAATGGATCCTTGAGAAACTCCACTTATTCCTCCTCTTGAGAAAGTGGCCTGATTGAGCAAGCTGCTTCTTTCCATTGGACTGTGTTGTTCTACAGGCTGTCTCTTTAACACACCATTTTAAACAAGCCGAGCCAATTACTGAAAAAGAGTTCCAAGCTATGTAGGACAGGAGGAATGAATCACAAGGACATAAATGCATCCTCTCTGATGTTATCAATTAATGGGGGAAGATTAAGTCATATATCACCTGAAAAAGGGAATTGAAAATAAGCTCCATTATTAATAGTCTCCCACTCTGCCCTTTGAATAGTTCCTCTGATAATGAAAGCTCTTGCTATGTAGACCAGCTGCCAGGCCATGCAGAGTGTTGCATATTTTCAGTAGCAAGTGAGCAGTAAGAAAATTGGGTGGTGATTTAGAATCAGTGGGTGCTGCCTTTCATCACTCCAATGATTTGTCTGTCTAGCCTAATCTAACTGGATTGGCAGCAACTCTTCAAGGGTTAAAAGAAAAAAAACCGTTTTGTATCATCAGAGACTTAGTTGTTTTAATAATAGCTGGTACGGATCAAGGCCAAATCAGATCAAATCTTTATTCTTATGTCCAAGCCTCGTATAGGGATCAATGCCAGAAGTAGATTTTAGCTAACCAGTGAATATTCCTAATGGTTTGAGTTGTTGTACAGTGGAACTCTCTGTCTTTCGAATTTATGGATTCTCCTTTGTTGCACGTACTAAAACAGAAGCTAGGTAGTCATCTGACATTCAGATAATCATCTGATGTTGTCATTTTGCCTACCCACTGAGGTGGCCCATAACTCCCAGAATCCTGAGCAGTTGCTTGGAGATTGTTCATCTGAAGTGGGGGGGAGGCTAGACTAGGTGGCCTTCAAAATTCCACTTCTGTGTTTTTTTGGGAAGAGCAACCACACTGAGGAGGAATCACTTGCAACTAAATGCCTTGTCTAGCAAATTGACCAGGCTTGGCATCAGGCTAAACTACTGGACCACAAGGAAGTTGTGAAATACAAATACTAAAGCGAGAAGGAAAATTTTGGTCCTACAGTTTTCTTCTCCTGTCCCCCCCCCCCTCCCAAATGGATCCTTTCTCATTAAACAAGGCCTGATTTTCCCCACCCTATTGAATGAGATGATGTAACCTGCCAGGTTTTATCTGCCAGGAGCAGCAATCAGATTCTGCTGATGCCACCCTAAAGTGCCAAAAGATGCCACTGACAAAGAATATTCCTGAAAATTTGGCTGCAGCTGGAAAAATCAGCTTAGAAACCAAATTTATCTTCCTATACTGAAGGGACATGAATAAAGCCATCAATATTTAACTTTTTGTTCTCTAAGTCCCAGGTTCAAAGTATGAAGGTGGAAAAGCACATTCTTCTGTTTTGCTTAGGCAGCTAGGTGAGTAGGTAGATCAGTGTTGTCCAAACTTGGCCACTTTAAGATGAGTGGACTTCAACTCCCAGAATTCCCCAGCCAGCCATGCTGGCTGGGGAATTCTGGGAGTTGAAGTCCACTCATCTTAAAGTGGCCAAGTTTGGACAACACTGAGGTAGACAGAAAGACAGACAGACAGACAGACAGACACACACACACACACACACACAGGCTGCGTGGGAAAGAGAAATGAGATGAAATGAAGTTAAGTATCAACTTAGTTCCTTTGCCTTCAACAATTGTGCATTATTTCTGGTTGCTTTTATTCACCTCACTACACAGACTAGTACAGACAAAACCCTATGTGCTTAGGAAACTTGGTGGAATGAAACATGCATGCGAATATATTTTTTATTTAAGATTCCACCCTCTTCTCAGAGGAGGAGGAGGAAGCAGCAATGGCATGGGACCAAGTCATAAATCGCTTCATTCTGCAAGATTTTCTTTCTTTAAATTCAGTATCCAATGATAAAGCAATATCTTGATTGGAATCAATCTAAAACAGCTCGACGGAGCAATGCAAGTTTTGGAGTTTTCCAAGATTCTTAATCCATTGTTATAAAAAAGAAGGGATGAAGCAAACGAGTTGACAGATGAGCCCTCTATTTCAAAATCGGTCTTGAATTGGAGATGATAGTCTGAAGGAATTGGTCAGTGGCGTGGATGATTAGGGTTAGGTTATACTTAGCCTACAAGGACCAAAGGGAAGAATCATTTTTCCAGCTTGGAAAACACAAAAGTGGCAAGTCTGTTTTCTGCCTGGAGTAAAGCGTATTAGCTTTTTCTCTTACAGAGAACAGAAATAAATACTACAGGCTCTATAGAAGCCAAGCTGAAGAGTAACTGTAGGTCAGTGTTTCTCAAGCTTGGCAACTTGAAGATGATGTGGACTTCAACTCCCAGAATTCCCCAGCCAGCATGGCTGGCTGGGGAATTCTCAAGTTGAAGTCCACACATCTTCAAGTTGCCAAGCTCGAGAAACACTGCTGTAGGTGGTGCATTAGATAAACAGTTAATGAAAACCAAAGATATAGAATTACCTTGTGGTTAGAAGGAATTGAGTCCCAGGTATCAACTTCCTCAAGTTGTAAATTCCCCTTTCCAGTTTTTGTTCCTTTATGCCATTTTTCCTCCTAAAAGGTAACGTCTACTGCATACTATTCTTACTACAGCAGTGGATTGCCATTGCGTACGTCCAGGGTGGGTGTTTTTTTTTCAGCTTGACAGTTTAATGGCCCAGGGATTTCCTGGTGCTCTCCTTTCTAAGTATGAGCAAGAGCCATTCCTGCTTAGCTTTTCCAGATCAGTCACGGTTGGCAAAGTGCTGCCTCTTAGCTCAGCATTTTTATTCTTTGTGAAGGCATTAAAATTAGGCTGGGTAGAATGGAGCTTAATATTTTGTCCTTGCTGTTATGTTAAACTGGGTATCTTCCATGCTGTAGGGCCAGTCCTGACATAGTTAAAAATGGCCTTATGTTTTTTCCTGCCCAGTTGCTCCAGATTGACTGAGGCCTCAGAAGGGATCTATATAACTGCCTGTCCTCATCTGATTATTTTTATACTAGATATTTCCTTTGGCTTCTTCCTGATACTTCCGTGTTTGCTCTGAAATCTAATTTGCATGCTAATTCCTAATGTAAACTGCTTTGCAAATTAGGGTCCTCCTTGAAGAAAGGGAAACAATTACCTTATCACATGGATTATTACTTTTTTTTAAAAAAATCCCCAACTTTCTTGTCAGTGATCTTTCATAAAAAGAACTATACTTTTGTCTCGTCATCTTGTTGAGTTGGTCATCCTGATGCTCTGTTGGCAGCATTTCTGAGGCTCCCAACAAATGAGGTCGTAGTTTCTTTTCTGAAAAAAATAGTAAGTCCCAGAGCTCTGTTTCCTCATCACTGAACGTATGCAACATTTCAACTTGAGAGAATTAGATTTAGGAAATTCAAACCATCGCTCAAGATTTCTGAAGGTCATTTTTTTGGTCATCCAATACATGTAGCTCGGGAATGATTAGCGATCACGTCTCTGCTGTCTCCTTAATTCCCTTTCTTACAGCTGAGCTCTTCCTCTCAGCAATGCTACAATTTTCATTTAGAAAATGGAAAGGGCGTCAGGCTTAGCTTTCCTTTAGGGGAAACTGTTCCATCAGCAACATTTGGGAAGTGTTCAGTTGGAGCTCTTAATCCTTCTCAAACACTAAAGCATGGCTGTTTATAGATGCCTGATGTTCTCTCTCTCTTGGGGGAAAAAGGGGATCATTTCACCAGTTTTTTCCCCAATCCCCATAAAATTGTACTTGGGTGAAGGTAGTATCTTTGCATAATCGTACGCAGTATGTCTTGCTAGAAAAATAGAGTAATCATTGTGAAAGGGACACGGTTATAACTAATGCTTCCTCTTTGTCTTAATCATCAGTTAAAGAATAGCTAAAACACCTCTAAGAGTTCCAAAAAAAAAAAAAAAAAGGCTCCAGATGGTTGTAAAATTAGCAGAAATTCCTGAATATTTAGAAAGACTGGAAAGGTGTGGGAGGAAGGACATAGAGTTGCATAACTTCACACAGGCATGCAACATATTAAGTCAAAACCAAACACACCGTATTGTCTATTTGGCATATCAGCACCTGTTTAGCCACCACTCAAGTTGCCTAACTAATAGATTGCAGGCATGGAGAAGCTGTGCCTGGCAGGGAGGCTATTTCTGAACATGTCTATAGATTATCTGAAAGAGCACTAGGCCCATGCCAGAAAGTAACCCAGATGATTGATTGCAGAGGTGCAGTGTGAAGTGGGAGGGAGCCCATCCTGAACTACTGCTGCAGCAGAATGGCAATGCTAGCAATGAGTCCAGTTCTGTCCCTGCGGCAGTCATCTCTGGATGACCATGCAATCAGTACCGAGCATGCAAAGGGGCACCCGCCAAAGTATTAAAAACAGTGAAAAAAAAAGACTAGCCATAGTGTTGGCAGAAGCAGTGGAAAAGCTGTAATGCACCCAGTGCTGACAGCACCAGCAACACACAGCTGGCACAACCCAGGCTCTTTCCTGGTTTAGATGGGCCTTCTTTGCAGTAGGAATCTGACCTCTCCAAGCCAAAATGGGCACGGAGGGCAGTGACCAGAGGAAAGGAAGGCAGCGCCCGCAGCAATTAAAAGGATCAATTGGAGCTTGACAAATCCCACCTCTGACCTGGATCAGCAATCATATCATCACGACATGACCTGGATCTTATCTATGGCCAAAAGTGTGTTGGGAGGAAGAACTACTTGTAGGCAGAAGATGAGATGAAGGTAATGTTATGAGGACTTGCCATCTAAAAACAATTAGCATGGCATGTCCGTGCTGGGACTGGAGGACGTGAATGTGAGTCCTGAATGAAGCCCAGCTTTGTTTCTCACTTTTCTACCCCAAAGGTTCTAAAGTTATTACCAGTCTCACTATCCGAGGCCAACCATTTCTATCTTGACTTTTTAAATAACCAAAACGAAGCATTTGATTTGAAGGGCCACAACAAAAGCAAAGAAGAGAATCCAACCAAAAGTTGGAGCATAGCAAACTGCCCGAGGTCCAAAAGCTGCTGAAAATGATGAGGCTTAACACCCTAGCAGAATTTAGGCAAAGATGGAGGATGGTAGAGTTGCCTTGGGGGCTATTGACTATCTCACGGCCACTACTGCAAAGTGTCCATCTTTTGCACTTATTTGATATGCTTTCAATAGGACACAGAGGATGTGTTTATGTGACATGGCTGCTCATGGCAGCATGAGAGCATTGGTGATCCAGGCAAATGGGAAATGGCCATTTTCTAAGTTCTTGTAGCTGCCATAAAGGAGATAGGGAGACAGTTGCGTTCCCCTCTCCCCCCACCCTTTGCATGAGCAAAAATGTAAATAACCGCAGCAGCTAATTGGGATCATGGTCACTGCAGACAGAGTTGGGGGAAAGTTATGCAACCCCACTCCTTTCTCTCTCTTTTTTCTCTTCCCTCCCATGTGAAAGCTCCAACAGTAATAAAGGGAGCATCTCTGCGAATTGATCTCTATGTCTGTGAATTGATCTTCTATTTCACAACCTACATCTTGTGACGGTTCAACGTAGTGTGTTAAGCTTTGGTTCAGTGTGTTCCATGAACCCAGCCCATGGTAGACCAGAGAACAGAGTTCCCAGTTTAGGGTGAAGTGTGAAAGCAGCCAATTGTGTGCAGTGATTTCTGATTAACCCAGTTTATGGTATGAGGCTACAGGCTGTGCTTGCTTAGCTAGCAGTAAGTCCCATTGAACTCAATGGGATTTCCATCTGAATGTATATTTATTTCTATTTGTTTAATTGAACCTATTTTCATACCATTTCCCATGGCAAGAAGGATGGCTCATTTGTGGCAAGATAAGTGTAAGTTTGGGAAAAGTACCTTGCCATATTAGAGCTTCTAATGTACAGTCCAAACATTGGGGACCTTAGTCCTTGAACAGCTGGGGGTCTTCCCCTATTTGGGATCCCAGTGTGTGGTATTCAGAGATATACTGTCTTTAAACATGGTGGTTTCATTTCACAGCTATGGTTAATATTGTTGAATTCCTTCATAAATTTACCAAAACATTTTTAAAAAGACTTAAAGTAGTGTAAAGTACTGATCGCTGTCCCCAAAATTATAACATCTGAAGTCTAATATGCATTGCCTATACAATGAAACAGATTTTAAAAGAAGGAATTCTCCTTTGCTAAAGTTACTTTAATAAGAGGCTGATGCCTTCTAATTAGGGATGCTGTGATAGTAGATTTGCTGGACTGGAGTAGAATTTCTTCTGCAGGAGGCTAATCTGGATGACCTTTAAGATCCCTTTTACCCTGGGACTCTATGAATATTTGTACACTTGGAGAAAAAAGTTATTTGGGAATCTGGTACCTACTTCTCAACTTGTGGTACCCTCAATTTCCCCCAACTGCCACCACATTTGACTAAGTGAACCAAATTCTTTGACTTCTATATTATTCTCTTTAAAAAGCTGGTTTAGAGAGAACGCAATACGTTTTGTTAAATAGAAGGGAAAGGCACAGCAAGGAATTCCAATTTTCATCCTTTTAATCTCATACATCCCTAGCTGGTTTCACCATTGCAATGCCCGCCCCCCCCCATTTTTATTTTGGGCATCTTTGCAACTTTTGTCTGATCGTGGCACACATAGAAAGACTGTATAGATGGTCAGCAAAATCTTCTCTAATTTTTTTCAACTTAGAGAAGAACCTTGCCTCCATAACAATACCTCAGCAGAGTTCTGCACATGCCATATATAATTATTTCCAAGCCTTGGGCAATCTTATTTAATACAATCTCTATTTCAGAAGCCACCTACAGTTGATCCACACTTACTCTGGAGCAAGCCCTGCTTAATCCAGTAATATGTCTACTCAAATAAATAGGTGCGAAGCTGAGCTATACAACTCTGAACAAGTTTTAAAGAATTGCCTCTTCCCCAAAATAAATGGAGAGATAAGGGGATCATGGGGTGCGGGGAGGGGAAAGAGTATAAAACCTGCTGTCTTCCTTATACGAAACGTCATTACCCCTGAAATTACTGCTCTGTGTTCTGATGAGAAAATAGTATTTTCTGCAGTTGCGACAAATATGGATCATTCATCATGTTGAGAGATCAATGGCAGTCATGATTTTTCCCCCCTCGTTAAATTAGAGATGGCACTCACTCTCTAATGTGTAACCTTTTAAAAAATATAAACTTGAAAATGGTGCAGTTTAACTGAATCTGAATCTGAGTGCTTTGACAGATGAATGATTTCTCTTAGGGCAATAAGCAAAGTTAATTAGGATTTGGCAAACAGATTTTTTTTTTTTAATTCATCCACAATGCAATAGTGAACATGTTAAAACCAGAGCAAAATACCATCAGATGAGTTATTTCACAACCAGGCTTGGAGAGGGTCAATTTTTGATCAATGAGTTCCTGCGCCAAGCCTATATTTGATAGGCAAATATTTCTTTCCTCTTTGATTATTAAGAAATGCATCCTTTGCTTCATTACAAAGTTAAACTTCAAATCACAGTTATTCATCTCTCAAACAGAACCTTGCTGGGCCACTTCTGAACATTCACTTCTGCCTACATGTGCATAGATAGATAGATAGATAGATAGATAGATAGATAGATAGATAGATAGATAGATAGATAGATAGGACAGACAGACAGACAGACAGACAGACAGACAGACAGACAGACAGACACATGCATTTGTGGAGTGGGGGGAGAGAAAATGTATCTTTAAGCAGAATTCTCCTGCAAACCAGCCCTTAAGTAGAACAAACTAGATCTGGATCCCCTCTGTCAGTTGTTACATAAAATAGAGAATTTTACTCTCTCTCTCTCATCATGATTTCCTTCTAGGATGGACCGCCCTCCCCCCTCCCCAAAGTAGAAAAGTCCGTGTGCAACCTAAGTCATTGCCACCCAGTTTTGCAGCGAAGGGGTTTGTCTACCTGTCTAAAACGCCATGCGCAGGTGAGCATTGTTTAGCAGGCAGGGAAGGACCTTCCCTTAAGAAAGAACTGGAGGGGAAAAAAAACATAGAGTTACCAACCTATCACAACTTGTTCACTCCAGAAGTACCAAAAGAGCCACCCTCCCCTGCGATGCGTCGATGCGAGGTACGGTCTCGGAGCATCCTTGCTTAGCGGCTCTGAAATTCCTCCGGCTGCTTCCTAAACCCCGAAGGACCCATGAGAGATTCCTCTGGGCTCTGGCACCAGTTTGAGCATTGAGGAAATGGCCTCTGGGTTACCACCGAGCGGTTGAGCTTCCCCCAGTTCCTAAATCATCGCAGGGCACTGTCTCTGCTGCAAGATAGCTACAGCTTGCTGCATTGTTCACCCTGCCTGGGCTTCAAAGCTACACCTGCTTGTTCGAGCCAGAAGGCTCCCCTCCTCCTTTCCTTCTCTCACAGTGCAATTTGAGCATCTGCGGCACCCCGAGAATCACGCTGCCATTATCTCTCCTGCCTGCAGTCCCTCATTTGCCCTAGACGCTGACTCTGATGTTTGCAAAGGCAAGGAACCCGCAAGGGACGGAAGAGACTCCAAGCTCCGCTAAAGGGACCGGCAAAGTCTCTTTCCCTTTATTTGGCACCTCTCCATTGGCATGGTTCCTGAACCACTAGAAAACCCCCGAGCATGACTTAAAATTGCCTATTGCTTCCTCTTAACCTTCCCGTAATCTGCAGTCAGCAACGGGGAGTCCAATTGGCTCTCACGATGGGGAAAGAGAAGAGTTCAGCCCTTTGTATTTGGAGGAAGGAAGAGATGCAAAGTTACTTCTTATCAGCCTGGTGGGTTGAACGAAATACCATCCCAGCATCCAGGAGGAGGAGTCTCAGGAAGAATGAAAGAACAACCCAAGAGGCCCCTGTGGGGGAACTGGGGAGTGGGGAAGGGGGGTTGCTCTTGTTAAAAAAGTGCAATGGATCACTTGTACTTGGGAAGACAAATAGTTGGGGGATTTGAAACATTTCTTGAAGGGAGAATGCGTTCTGGCTCTTTGTATATTTAGGCTGCAAAGCAGTGGGGTCAATTTATAAATAAATGAGTAGATAATATTAACTATTAATTTAGAAAGAGATTAGTTGTGACAATAATTGATGAGCACATTTTCATTCATGTAGTCGGGGGTGGGGGTTATAATCATTGACCTGCACACATAATTATAATGTGTGTGTGTGCCCATATGCCCATATAAGCAAATGAACACACATGTATCTACAGTGCACACCCAGGTATAACTCTGTATGTGTGCATGTGTATGTATGTGTGTATACACACACACACTAAGTTATGTTTAAAGACTCAGTCTTTACCAAGCAAGAGTTTTTTCCTTATCTAAATAAACATCCCATGTGCTGATTCTTCATGTATGTCATGTTGCCCCTGGAAAAGACCTCGTATGAGGATGAGCTGCAGCCAGTGAGGCTTGGTGGCTAGAGTATTTGACTGGAATCAGGAGGCCTTGGATGAAGGTCAGTCTCTGCTTGGCCACCAAACCCATTGGACAACTATCAGCTCCAACTGTTGTCTAAGGCAGTGTTTCTCAACCTTGGCAACTGTAAGATGTGTGGACTTCAAGTCCCAGAATTAATTCTGGGAGTTGAAGTCCACACATCTTACAGTTGCCAAGGTTGAGAAACCCTGGTCTAAGGTTACCAGCAGACCCAATGTGTACACCACAACGTGCTCCAAATTGCCTTTTCATCTCAGCATCTGAACTGCTATACAACCGTAGTTGGCAATAACGATTCCTTCCTTAATGTAACCATTAATCACAACCTGGATTGAAGCAGTAGGTTTATCAATGGGAGAAGCAGTCTTCTGCTCAGACTGAACTGAAAAACCCATTGAAATAATGGAGAGCTAATTATTGCCAAACATTTTATGTTAGTTGGGCTTCTTAGCCCAAATGTTCCAATCCTAGATTCTAGGAGATGCATTTGGACCCCACATCACTCTTGAATGGGGAACTGCTGCTTTGCTGTCCCATCTCTCTCTTTCTAGCTCTTTCCCTACAAGATGACTTCTGCATAGCATCAATGGTGCCTCTCTGTTGGTTGAGAAACACTCCCTAACAACGATGGTAGATACACAGGTTGTGGTGTGTGTATTACATCAACATGAAACTGGATTATCCCAAGAGATGGAAAATATGTCTTGTAGAGCCAAAACAGATAGTACAACTTTGGGCTGATAGATCAGGGTCTTAATGACTTGTAGGGTCGGAAGAAGGTATGTAGCTTCTATAATGCTCCACATTTACAAATATTACACAAAAGGTGTTGAGTGCTTTGTAGTATTTATCAAGGGCAGAATTCTCAACTGAGGGTTCAGATCAGTCAGTACCATGCCAGACTGCGTCTGCTGCATTATCAGTGTGTGGCTCAGAAGGAAATTATCCGTGGCAAAATCTTGATGTAGGTTCAAGGTTATCTAAAACAAGCTGAGGAAAATCTACATCCCCCTTGCAAAAGAGCTTTGTTGCTGTCAGCCACAGTGGCCTTTGCTAGCAATTGATTCAATTTATAGGGAAACAAAGGAAGTATATTGTAAGCAATATTCCTTTAACGAGGCTGCACAGATACTTTGTAGCTACTGTAGATCATTGAGTTGTGCAGCTAGTTAGTTTTACAGGGTGTATTTATTATTTAAAGAGGCAGACAAAAACCAACATTAGGACTACCAGATTTTCTCACTCCTATTTGTTTAATCATGGCAAAATGGGGGGAGGGCATCATTTCTTTGTATTTCTAAATTAGCACAGGAATGGTTTGCACAATTGTGGGAACTGAAAACAACACATACATAAAGTTTCATATTGGCAATGGTCAGTTCACAACAAGGGGTGGGCATTTGCCCCTTTTCGAACACCTTGCTGAATTTCAATTCCTTGCCATTTTATAAAAGGAAAGAGCAACAATATCCCAACTTAAAAAAAAACAACAACTGTTGAGAAATGGGGAGGTAGATTCAGCACGGCTTTAATTCTTAATTTGGAACCGCACCGTAAAGACAATTCTCTTTTCACTTTTCCCCAGCTGAAAGTGGTTGGATTCTACCTGCCATCAGTTCCATAGAAATGATTTTGTCAAAGGTTTTTCCTTTAATGCATGGAGTCATTAAGCATGAAAGGCTTCCAATTAATGAGAAGTTTATTTTTTATGACTTCACCCAAGAAGAAGCTAGCAATGTGAAAGACCTGTTTGGACCTGATGAGTGAGACGAATGGCAGAAATTTGCTTAACTTTGGGTAGTCTTTGAAAAGGTATGTATTCATAAAAAATACCTTGTACCATCTTCAATGGTTTTTAATGAAGCATGAAAAGGAAGCAGTGAAATCATATCCACCAAGAAGGACTTTCTCAAGATACAAGTTCAGGATTGCTTTGAGAAAGCTGACTTCATCTGTAGGAAGAAATCTTGGAGTACATTTGGGATGCATTACCATCCCCACCAATAGCTCATTCTATCCGTTGCCTGTTTATACATTGCACTAAACTGTGGTTTGTTTTAACCATAGTTTGTGGAGTAAATCACAGTTGGCTTCTTATGAACCAGCAAGCCCCAAGCAGACTGCTGTTTGGCTTTGAGAGTGGGTGCTCTGCTGAAATGTTGATTTTTGGTCTTCTAAAAATCAACAAGCAGCTCATTTTAGGAGCTCTGGTAGTGATGGTGATGATGCCCAACAGGGATGCAATTTGGGGAAAATGAAATGGCATTTATGAGTTGTTTTTTTTAAAAAAGGGAAGAGAAGGTATTGCTAGTGGACTCTGATGGTTGTCCAAGGTTACCAGATCCTGATAATGAAAATGCTGACTCCAATGACAGGAAAACAATACCTCTGCTTTCTATTAATGTACAGCTGTTACAAGCCAACTAGGGCTATGGTATCTGGGCTGCAAAAATCTGCAGAGCTGCTCAGTGGCAGCAAAGGGATACCAGAAAGGCGACTCTGATGTCCTCTGGCAGTCCTTGTGACTCTTGGAATCCAGATATGGGAAGCCAGCCCTGGAGGAGGGAGATCATCCTTTGGTAGTTGAGAATATCTGTAGCTCAGGGTTGAACTGTTGGGTGCTTGGTGCTCTCTGAACTGGGTTGTTCTTCTGCAGACGTTTTGTTACCAACATTATCAGTGTGAAGGATGATACAGTAATGATTCATTGATGATGCACTGATGATGATACCTAGCCTGGTAATGAAACGTCTGCAGGAGAACAACCCATCATTCTCTGGGGATTGCGGAGATGAGAAGCTCAAAGAGCAATCTGAACCCAAGTCTCAGTGGGGTTCACATTTTGGCCTATTTCCAGGTTAGCATATGGCGCAAAGCCCCAACATGGGGTGAACTGTGGAAACTATAGTTAAGCGATCCATGGCCTAGCACATCGTGCAAAAAAGCTGCTGAGTACATGTGCATTGGACTGCGCTCTCTGCAAACCCATATGTATTTAAACGGTATGGATGAACTTTGCACGAAGTTTGACATCACAGCTTTTTAAAAAACCGCATGTTAAAAAGTTGACGATCCACTTTCCCTTGTATACACCACCGGATCTAGAGAGAATCCCTGAGGGGTCAGGTGAGAGCCCTATTTGGGGATCCGCTTCGCTACTCCACCGCGCTCCTCCGCCAACTGCGACCGCAGGAGCCGAGCGCGCGGCGGTCCAAGGGATGGGGAAAGCAGTCCGGTAGTCAGGGCAAAGTGAGGGCAGCCGGCTTCACTTGCCCACTGCCCATGTGCAGCCCTTTGGCACATGCTCACTTCGGTGGAGGGGGGACATGCTGAGCATGAGCAGAAGCGAAATTTGAAAGAAGAAGAAAAAGAGATTCACCCGATCAGACATCTTGAGCTGCTGCGCGTTAAGAGCTTCGAGCGTGGCGAGCCGGGCGCCCCTGCGCGGACGCCTCCCTTTGTGTTGTTGCAGGCGGGAAGGCGTTTCCCTGCGGGCTACCTGGCCCGCTCTCCGTCTTCCCGGGTTGCTCGGAGCATCAGTCCCCCCCATCGCCCCCCCTCCCAGCTTGCATTTCTCTTAATTCTTCCCGAGACAAGATGGCAACGCCGGCGGCTGTTAATCCACCCGGTGAGTAGCTGCTGCTGCTGCTGCTTGCAAGTCTGCAAGGTCTTGCAAACTGGAAGGTCCGGTGGAATCGGCCAGGGTGTTTACGCACTCTCTCCCCCGCCCCCCCCCCCGGCCCCAGCGGTCTGTCTCTGGGGGAATCTCTCGGCCCGACAGCCACCGCTCGCCCCCTCTGACTTGATTTCTAAGCTTCAGCTCCGTCGGGAGCAGCAGGTCTCGTTAGACTCAGTGGCTGTTATCACAACACGCGTACCCGTAGTTAATGGAGCTCGGGGTGCTCGTGAACCCAGCGCCTCGAGTCAGCACGGCCCGATAAGCGAACCCCACGGGTTGCATCGCGCAAGGCGCCCTGATAAGATGGGTCGTTGGCGAGTTGGTGGGTCAGCGCGTCGTAGGAGCGCAGCCGGCGGGAGCATCTCTGGCTCCAAATTCCGGCCCTGTAGAGCCTCTCCGTGCCCGGCTAGAAGGAATAGCGATCGTGCACAGAGATGGAGACCTAGCGAGCCACCTGCGCCCTTGAGGATGGCTTGCCTTCCCTTGCCTTCCCGGGCACAACTGTCTTCACTTTGCGCCGATTGACAGCTACTCGGGAGATGTCTAGCATTTTTGACACTGTGTGAGAGGCCAGAGTCGGAGTTTGGGGACTGTCTGCATGGAAAAAAATGTTAAGTAGATCCTTCCCCTTAGGATTTCCCAACTGATGAAAAACAATCCTGGCTTTTGATCCACACAGACCAGCAAGCCAGGCCTTTTGCATCTGGGCATAGATGTTAACACTTGCAGGGGCTGAAGATGGAAGCATTAGGGGTGATCTGAATGTTAGGAATCCTCATAGGAAGCACCAAATTTATCAGCAAGGTTGGAATAGTGTATAAAACATTTGCAACTAGCAGGCCGTGGTCCTTCTGCAGCTTTAGGGATACTTGTAAATAACTAGATGTGGTGTTTCAACATCGGTAAGCCTTGGAAAAACTGGCCTTTGGGGATTGCATTTTGAAATGTCCCCAAAAGCTTCCTGCTCTCTTTTAATGGAAAAAAAGTTATAGCTACTACAATTTTATTTTCACTGTTTTATTCTATTTAAATACATTTGTCTGAGATTTCACCAGACACTCAAAGGGGTCCATGGCACAAAAAAGTTAAGCACCTCTGCACTAGAGGCTTATTTTTAACAAGCTGGGTTTAAAGGAAGTTGGCTAGTTTGTAGTTTAGAAACTAGTTTATTGCTCATTGTGCAAAACCAACCCATGTGGCTGTTTTATTGTTTGCTCTGTTGCACAAACCTAGATCATTGGATTAATTCAGTTAATCCCAGTAAAGATGTTGTGTGAACTCAGGCACAGTTAATTATATTGTTATCACAATTTGCTTTATACAGAGGCTTGAAAACTTTCACAGTGATAGGCAGCCTGTATGACGGGGTGGGGGTGGGTGTTTTATATGAAATCTGGAGTAATGGCAGTCTATGGCATAAATTCCCTGGTTCTGACATTGCACTAAATCACAGCATCTATGGTTTAGCTGCATATTGTGTAATTTTTGGATTTATTTAGTAAACCACTATTAAGCAAACTGTAGTTTGAGTCAATTACACTGTGCTAATCTCTGCATTTTTAGTTTATTGTGGATTTGGGGAACAGGTGTGCACAGAAGAAAGTGCTGGAAACAGAGATAAAACTCGAGGGGGCAGATAGCTTTCATGTTCTTGTACTTCAGTGTCAAAGTGTTCCAACTTCCCTGAGTATACACTGAGTATTTCCTGTTGTCTCATTCTTTCGCCTTCTTTTTCAAGGTAAACCCCCTCCAGCTTTCCCTTTAATTCTAATGTGTTATGATTAGTGTTTCATAAACAAACACACATATAGTAGCATTGTAATAGCAAAAATCAAACAGCAAGTTTGATACAGTATAGTTAGAAATAAGCTGCATGGTTTGGACAGTATGATAATGTATACATTTCTTTTGAAGAGGAGGAGAAAGGCTTGGAATTATTTTTTAACAGATCTGAATAAGTTAGGGAAGTGTAACTAGATTAGTTGGAAGTCCTTTTCTACTCTCAGAAAATATTCCGCTTTTCTAAAGAAAACTTCTATGAAAACTGGAACGTACTAATTTGTACTAAGGAAGGATCTAGCTAGTCCCAATTTAGATTTTTCTCCAGACTTTTGAGGATGGGGAGCCAACCTCTGGGGTCTCATTGGTGGAACAAATATTTAAGGCTATCATTTCATGGTTTTGCTCGCTTGGAAAAAGCATAGCTATTGATTCTGATGTTGTTTACTGGCTAAAAATGTTCTGAATCTGAGAACTGCAGCCTTGCTCTGCAATGCATGCTTATATTCATGCCTGAATACACAGCAAGTCCTCCATAAGCCCACTTTGGATCAGGCTGTTAATCACAAAAATGGAACTTGGCATTTGCCCATTTTATGACCTCTATAAATCTGCTGAGGTTGAAACGGAGTCGCTTTTCTTTGTAAGAGTCAAGCTTCGTAAAAACGAGAACAAAAGGCAGCCTGGCTTAGAGATCCATTTTTAACTAGAAAGCTTTAAATATTCACATGAAAATCAGGGTTTGATGGAAGCTTAAGAAGGGAATGTGGCCCAAGTTCCTAATATTTGGCGATTTCACATCTATGTCCTTTTAGAACAGTGTTTCTCAACCTTGGCAACTTGAAGATGTGTGGACTTCAACTCCCAGAATTCCCCAGCCAGCCATGCTGGCTGGGGAATTCTGGGAGTTGAAGTCCACACATCTTCAAGTTGCCAGGGTTGAGCAACACTGTTTTAAAAGATACGGTTCTTGGCCCTTTGTGGAAACCAAGTAAATAAATGGTTTTCTGGTCCTGCTGTGAACCATGGACTGATTTCACAAGGTCAGAAATCAGGTTTCAAGCACCAGCAAATTTTGTCACCTTTTAGAGGAGGTCAAGCAGGATCCACAAAATGAGTTTAGAAGGGGAACAAGTTTGGCTGCATTGTAACCAATCCTCTAAGTCTGCTATCTTCTGGGTAGCTTCGTGGCTGTGCTTCCCACCCACCCAAGCTGGCATACAACACAGTCCTTGGCATTAATGTGAACCTCATGGAAAAACTGCCGTAAACAGGCTGAGATGTGGTTTAAGATGTTTATTTGACTTCTGTTTGGTAAGCACAACTTAAAAAAAAAAAAGAAGTAAAGAAATGGCACTTTAATTTGATCTGTTTTATCTTTTTTTTTCAGTAGATAAAATTAGTCAACTGGAAATATGATTAGGATTGTTTTTAATCACATGTATTTAACAGTATATTTGAGTCACAGTGGACTTACACTCAGGTTAATATAAATTAAATAGACATAATAGCTCAGTAATTTATATTACTTTAGATTTTAATGAAAAATGGCATTGGCAACCATTAATAGTTGATCAAAGTTGATAAATGTGTGCATACATATGTCTTATGGCTTAGTATGTTTTGGAACCCTAAAAGCTTATAGTTTATGCAATCAACCATGGATAAACAAACCACAGCTTAGTATAATGCATTAAATCGTGATTTAATCATGTTTAGTAGAGCTAGTGGTTTATTATCACATGTGAACCAGCCCATTGTTTAGCCCAAAAATACAGAGTCATAGATTGCTGACTTTTTATATATCAGTTGCATATAAATCTTTGCACTTAAACACATGTACCATGAGCCAAAACCTAACTGTGGTTTGCTGAACAGGGAAATTTCAAACTCTGGCTAGAGATTATCATCCTGATTTTATACTACAGGTAGTCCCCAGTTTAAGAATGAGTTCCGTTCCCAAGGTATTATTGTATAATACTGAATAAGTAGCATTGTGTAATGAACTCGAACCACTGAGTATTTAACTCGAATTTTGCTACAATAGGCTCCATTCTTAACTATGGGTCGTCTGTAACCTGGGCATTCTTAACCCAAGGACTCCCTGTATCTTTATTCAGAGTTGCTGACTATTTGTGATAAGTGACAGGCATTCAAAAGCAGCACTGTGCTGATCCAAATCTATTAATTTTATGAGGTAGGACTCCAGCGTTAGGCATGATTACCTGGGAATAAACACTGATGAAATTAACAAGGCCTTCATGCTGAAATGATTCAAGGTGGAAACAGGTTGAGCTTTAACCGAAGATACTCGGTTTAACCGAAATACAATGCTTAGCTTTTAACCAGAAGTAGAACAGTCCTGCCTAGAAAAATGTTGGAAAGAGAGAGCAGGAAGCAGGATCTCTATCAAAGGAAAGAAATATTGAGATTCTGCTTAGCTGTTTGCTAGCCGGAAACACCCTTTGATCTGAGGATGGATCATCCCTTTTCCTGGCTCAAGTCCCAGCAGAGGCATTTTCTAGCTTCCAGAAAGGAACTGTAACAAGGCCCGGGAGTGTTTTCAAGCAGGTCCTCCCCAAGAGTTGACTCTGCTGACCCCTCACCTTTTCCCAGGTTTGGAAGTGTTCCCATACATTCCCGGAAACTAGCTGTCAAGCCCCACACAGTTGGATGAAATCAAGGAAGCGAGGATTGCAGTAAGGCATCTTGAATGCTAGTATTAGGGTAGAGCCAGAATCTTGGAAACTCCAGGAGGAATTTCCAGCCCCCATTTATGAATGAATTCCGTAAGGCAAATATCTCAGAATATTTTTGTTCATAACATTTTTATTAAGAATTTTGAAACAAAGATAAAAACTAACAAGAACTGATAGAAAGTAAAGGAGAGAAAGAAAGGAAAAAAGAAAACAAGGAAAGAGCCAAAAGTGCAAAAAGGAAGAATGAAAAGAAATAGAAGTAGCTTCTGATTTTCTTTACAGCAATTATAAGTACAAATACAAAATTACCTCATACTCTATGGTTACATAAAAGAAAACTCTCTTTTTTATTATTTTTTCTAATCAAAACCATGAATCATCAATTCATTTTTTTCTGTTTCACACAAAAAGTCCATAAGGGGTTTCGAGTCAGCCATAAATGTAGATGCTGTCTTTTCTCTAGTTAAGGAAGTCAATTTAGCCATCTCAGCAAGTTCCATCATCTTCACCAACCAGTCATCCATTGTGGGCAGTGCCAAATCTTTCCACTTTTGTGTATTGTTGAAGGCTTTCACGGCCGGCATACGATGGCTGGTGTGGGTCTTCTGGGCTGTGTGGCCGTGTTCTTGAAGTTCTGTTTCCTAACGTTTCGCCAGCACCTGTGACCGGCATCTTCAGAGGGCAGGAGCACAGACAGGAGCGGTTCTCTCTGTGCCAAGGATGATGTGACCCTGTTGTGGGTATTGGGGGTGTGTGTGGGGGGTTGGGTTACTGAGTGGCTGCTTGTTTTGGTGTCAGCATCTGTGTGTATCTTCCTGGGGATTAGACAGGGTTTTTTCTTCTATTGAATTGTTAACGAGGGGCTGCTGTCTGTGCTCCTGCACTCTGAAGATGCCGGTCACAGGTGCTGGCGAAACGTTAGGAAACAGAACTTCAAGAACACGGCCACACAGCCTGGAAGACCCACACCAGCCTTTCCACTTTTGTTCATATAATATTCTTGCTGTAGTTATCATATACAAAAACGAAGTGCCTTGACTTTTCTCCAGCTGTTTGTCCAGATGGGGCTTCATGGAACGTTAGGAAGCAAACACACTTATAGCGCTCTGAGTCAGCAGAGAAGGTCTGGTGGGCTCTGGTGAAAGTTTTCTTGCCTTGTTCTCTGCTGATTAAAGGGCAATAAAACTCAAAAGCTTTGTTATCACCTCACTCAGCAGAGCAGAGGGTATGGTGTTGGCTGAGGGTAGCATCTCTCTGCTCTGAAAAGAAAGACTTGAACCCTCGTCACTTTCTATCTCCCCTCTGCTGCACTAACTATAGAAATGTCTAACAGCATTCTTGATGTTCAAAGGAGATGCTCCCAGGTGCAATATTGTCACACCATAACGTTTTTGTGGAGCATTTCCTAAGCGTACACAGGAAAAGAAGAGGTATTGAATAAGAAAAGTTCTTCCTGGAAGCTTCATCCATCTCGTCTATGAGCCCTCAATCCAGTTCTGGCTGTAGGGAGTGAGTGCGTATGTTGCTTCCAAGTCATGCCGTGATATAGCTTTTAATTTTAAAACTGTCAGCAAAACCATAACTTGTGATGAAGGGCTACTGTTTCTCCTGACATTTTTGATTTATGGAGGAAGATACAAGAGGGGGGTGCTTGGGTTTTTTTTTTTTTTAAATGATTGTAAGGGAGGCATACATTCAAAAGATTCTTTCATTTCCAAAGCTGTGGGCATGCCACTTTTAAAACTGAAGAGGGACTACGGAGTGATGCTTCAGTCTGGATAAATTTTGTATGATTCAAACTGGCGTTAACAGTGTAGTTCAGAGCAGGAGTGGGTAATAGAATACAACCAGTTCTCTTTACCATGGTTTACACCGGGGCTTCCCAAAGTGGTCAGTATCAACCCCCAAGGTTTGATGGGCTATTCAAGGGGTTGATAAATGTCTGGAGGTCAATAGATGGTCCATAAATGATGGCAGGTCTCTGTAGAGCTCCATGCCGGTCCCTAGTCTTGAAGGTGAAATGGCTAGCGGCGAGACAGTGTTTCCCAGGGTTGGAAAGCCTTGAGTTGTCTCTATCAGCTGTGTGTTGTTACTGGCCTCGTTTATCGATTATTGTTGTTGTTGCTGTTGTTATTCATAGTACTATTAAAGTAGTATTTATTAAATTATTTTCATATAATAAATGTTGGGTGATCAATGAAAAATATATAACTTCATGAAGGCGTCGATGAGCTGAAGAGTTTAGGGACCCCTGGTTTACACCAACCTTACCCACCAGATATATTTGACTGCAAATCCCATAACTCTCAGCTAGCACGAATGGTAGTCCTTTCTCCTTTTGCCTGCTATCCTTGGAACAGGACCTCTGTGAAGGAAAGGCTGCAGCTCATTGGGAGCAAAGTCTTCTCTTGGCTTTTGAGCAGTATGCCTAGAGCTGTGTTTCTTCAAAATACAAGTAGTCCTTAGTTAATGATGGTAATTGGAACTGGAATTTTCATTGCTAAGTGATGCAGTTGTAAAGTGTGACACCACATGACTGTGCCGCTCAGCGACAGTTCTGGCAGTCCCCAGTTACCATAATTAAGCGAGGACCTCATGTGACCACCACTTCTGACCTCCTGCCAGCTTCCCCATTGACTTTGCTTGTGGGGAGCTGGCAGGGAAGGTTGCAAATAACAATTACATGACTGCAGGATGCTGCGATGGTTGGGAATCCGGGCCAGTTGCTGAGCACCCAGATCATGATCACGTGACTGCAGGGATGCTGCAACAGCTGGAACTTCAAGGGCCAGTCATAACTACCACTCGTTCAGCACTGTCGCAAGTTTGAATTGTCACTGAATGAGTGGTTGATAAACGAGGACCACCTGTATACAGAGTCAGAAATAAAATGTGATGGCATTTCATTTGCATTTCAATGCCAGACTTGATTCAGATTAAATAAAATGAATTAAATGGCCCCCTATGTATTTAATTCATTTCACCTTTCATTGCATTGGAAATAATAATCCAGTGGCTATTTGGGGGTCACCCCCAAAGCTGAAGAGTCGAGTTGCATGTCATTCCGAAGCTCCTGGTTTGTGCATCTTGGGCCAAAGTGGTTTCAGACAGCACTTTCAACTGGATTGAGTCTTGAAGGACCTCCTTAATTTAAACTGTTGCCACTAATGAGATATTCCCTGGAAGAAGCAGTTGCCTATGTTTGTTTTCCATTCTTCCATTTCTGAATCCTCTCTTGCTTTTGTTTGCTCCCTTTCATTTCATTTCCTCTTTGGTTTTTTTTTATTTTTTTACTTTGCTAAACTCTTATTTCTATTTTGTCTTTGCTTTATCTTTCCTCTCCTTGATCTTTTATTCTTTCCTATCTCCTGTGTCTAACCAGCTGCTTTTGTTCATCTGTTACAGTCAGGGGACCTAGTTGCGAGATACAGTATTTTTAAAGTCGCTGCAGAGTTACATTAAGCCCTCATCTGGTTTCTCTGTGACCATTGTTTAAACAGCACTGAATGCCGGGATTGTGCGACACATTTCAGCCGATCTCAGTTCTCTTTGGCAGAGAGAATGCTCAGTGCCTTTTTCCCACCAAGGAGAAGAGAAGCGAATGCCCAAATGCTAACTGTGCTCACTGTCCTGATTCTTAATTATGCTACATCAGTGCACAGTTTTATTTAACCATTAGTGAGAGATCTGGGCTGCAATATGCATTCTCTAGAAGCCCAAAACAGAGGTCTGTAGAGTTTCCTTGATGTCACTTATTGTTGCCTTTCTTCTCTCTTTTTGCTTGGGGCAGCAATTGGGGAATTGCATAAATTCACAGGTCTATCCAGGGCTAATTGTTGAAGAGTTGGTGTCACTCCTGGATTGGGAACAGCATGCCTTCAAATTCCAGTTTCATGGCAAGAGAGATATTTCCATCTCTGGCTTGCAATCATCCCAGAGATACTGTATTTGGCTGGCTATTGTAAGAAACAGAATTCTGGACTAAGGTGCGCTTTGGCGGGATCCAGATGGGATCTAGTTATGTTCTTCGGTTGTGCTTTGGTTGCGTTTTGCTTGCACCCCGTAAAGCTAAAAAACCTGAAATGCTGCTTCACAATGCACAATTAATATCGCAGGGATGGCTGCAAGATGCAGAGGTGGCTACTGATTTTAATACATTTGTACAACCTCCAGGTTTGGAGGCACTTTATTTCAGAATGTTGGGTACTGGGGGAAAAAGACAACAGGGGAGAGCTTGCTATTGACGTCATTGCGTGCGTCTTAATTTCCCAGAAGCGTCCAGTTGTTGATAGCAGAATGCCAAGCCAGGTGGAGATTGGATTGGTCCAGCAGAGCAATTCTTATATATGCTGATAGTGTTATAAATAGTGAGAGCAGTTTGGCTCCTAGGCGAATTTGCAAGGCTTTGCAAAATATTAGAGCTGACAAAATCGGTACCTAGTACTTCCTATAAAACCTGCAGAGAAAGGAAAAGTTCTGATTCAAGCTTCACTAGCAGGTATTTTGAAGAGTTTACTGGGGATCATGGTTCTTCCTTAATACCTGAAGAGATAAACCACTTAACAGCCTGCTTTCCTTAAATGCTCTTAATTAAATCTTCTCAGCTGGTTTTTTAATGTGCGGCTAGCATTTGACCACTCATTCGGTGCTTGGCATTTCTTTCATCCTAGCTGTGAGTTTATTGATTCCAGAAAGAAGCACTCCAGCATTCAAGAGAGCTTACTTCACATAAAGTTATGTTTATGAAGTGGTTGATCTGGAGGTAGGAGAACTTGAGAAGGAACTCCAAGATTTGCTAGCCAGCTTGGTCAAATATCTTTTGCAGAAGCAGAGGTATAGTCTAGGACTCAAAAGGGAGAAGGGAAAAATGATTAAACCTATACTTTGTTAAATACTTTAAATTATATAAAATTATATAATGTATATAATTTTAATAATTTTAATAATTAAATATATAGTATTCCCCAGAAGTTAAGGCCAGAATATTAGGGAAGCCCAATATATATATTTTTTTCTGTTGAGACTGAGTTGCATAGTTCCTCGGCTATTGTATTATGATTATTTTTAATTGTATTTTTGTTTAGTTTATAGGGGTTTTATCATACTGGTTTGTTTCTTGTGTATTGGTTGTTAGCCATCCAGAGTTATTTCTTGAAGATGAGATGCCATATACATTCTCTAAATAAATACATAATGTATGACTTGAGAGTTATCATACTGACTAGATTTAATTTTGGTTAAATTAGAATGGAAATGAAATGAAATGTGGCTTTTGTCCAAATTAGTTCTTTTGGGAGAAGGGCATCCAGTGTGTCTTTCAAATACCTAACAAGTAGTTGCACATCTGGAATGGAGATGCTCACTTTCAGTTGCTTTAGGATAACAGTATCTATGAGGCTCAGAAGAAGAACTAGTAATAGCATGGTTGGGGAAATATGAAAGAAGAGGAGGAGAAGTTGACATGGACTGTTAGGCAGAAGAGAAAAGGAAGTCATATAAGTATCCTTGAATCTATTTTATAGAAAACACCTTGTTAATATGAAGCTGAGAAGGAATAGCCGATTTGATGCAGATTACTTGATTGCAACTGATAGACCGCAGTGTAGTTTCTGGCTTACTCTGGCTAGGTTTGCACAACACGGTTAAGTGAACTGTGTTACTTGATGAACCCCAAAGAAACTAATGGGACATTGAACTATAAATAAACCATATGGTCTGGGTTTGTACTATGCAAGAGACTAAAGTGTGCTGGTAGTGCCAGCTTGGATAGTGGTTCCTTAAAGTCCTCCCATCGACCCAATCTTTAGGCTTGAATTTGTGGCCTTCTGGGTTTTACCCCGAGCCATGGTCTGTAGTGGCATTTACAACCTAATGGCGTGCCTGTTTTGCCTCTGAGAAATGAGGCTTGGCGATCTCAAAACAAGCAAACAGAAGCCATATAGCAATTTGCCATTCTCATTTTGGGGTGGCTTATTGTCAAAATTATGTTTTATGGGCTTCAGCACAGTAGGACTAGCCTAGTTCTACCTGACTGAATGTTGTGGGTGTGATACAAAATGGGAGCATTCTTGTCTCCCAGAGAGAGAGCTGGTTGACCCTTAAAATGCTTTGAACTAAAAACAGTGCTGAACCTCCATTTTCCAGACATCCATGCTGTTGCCTTGGATGCAGTGGACAAAACGTGGTGTGAACATAACCTCCCATCAACAGAGTCTGAAGCAATCTAGTCAGTAGATGCAATTTCTGTCATTTGCCTCAAGATCAGTCATTAGTGTAATTACGTAATCGAGGTTCTTATGGCATTTGTGTCAAATTATGATGTAGAATGCCTATTATGTAATATAATTAACATCAATTATCTCAATTACATAATTATCCAAATGATGGAAAATGACACATGATGAAACTGGAGATAACAGACGCTTCTTTCTCCCATACGGTCTCTTAAGATGAGATGTTTACCATGTTCCAGATGCAGAAGGTGGCTTTTCCTTTCCACCCTGAGAGATGTAACACAAATGTCATCTGGTACATTGTCTTTTCCTGAATGGTACTGCAATCGCTTTGCTTTGAAAATGACCACGGGCGGGCAGAAAAGCAGTGGGAGCAGGAACGAATTCTGACTTCCTGCCAGCTTCCCCATTGACTTTGCTTGAGGGAAGCTGGGAGGGAGCGTCAGAAATAATGATCATGTGACTGCGGGGATGCTGCAATGGCCACCATTTTGCAAATAAAACTGGCCTGGAAACATCATGGAAATTTCAGTTCCACAGGAGTAACGGGCCCCAGATTTCTAATGCATTCATTAAGTTAATGGATTTTGGGTAGCTTGATTCAAAAATTATTCTGGTATAATGCACCATTTGAGCTACCTTGAGGGTACAAACAGATAAACACAATGAAAATGTTGGTAGTATATAGATATGTTGCTGAACCGCTTGTCTCAAACACTGACTGAGGGATTGGGTTCATATAACACATTTAATCTGTGTTATATGAATTAACCCATTTTCTATGTTTGCACTATACATAACTGGGTTACACTATAATGGGTTGTGCTATGTAGTCTGGCTTCAAGCTACCTACTAAGCCCCCCACCCACCCAAAATACCCAAGGTCAAAACCAGACAAGCTTATTAGTATATTAGGCACAACTAGCTGCTAGAGCTTGTATTCACTTGGCTAGTAGTTGCCTGAATCAACCCTGTGCATGTCAGATTTCACAATCATTCCTCCCCCTCCTCGTTATTTTCCACAATGCCTTCAAAGAACAACTTGTTGTACAAAATAAAAACAGGCCAACTACTTAACAATTGAAGATTTGACTCAGAAAATACATGGAGGATGTTGAAAGCAGCAATAAGGAAGCAGAAAAAATCAATTCAGTTGCACATATCTAAGCTCGGTTTTGCAAATAAAATATGCTGTGCTCAGGTGCTCAATTAAACCTCATGTGCTCAACTCCCCTCGCCAAATGAATTCAACAACCTGCATTAATAGTGAAAAAGATTACAGAAACGTCTTCTGTATCTGCATATTTTTTCCTGCTTTTGTCTAGCTTGATTATTCCATGATGGTAACAGGCAATGATTTGCATCAGGGACTGTGACAGCCTTGTCTAGTCTCAGAAGCTAAGCGTTCTCAAATTTGGTTAGCACTCAGATGGGGGGTTTCCAGGAAGAATTAGAGAACTAAAGCAGCAGACTAGAATGGGAAGAAAAGGAAAAAAGACCACCACCACCCTTCCCCCCCCCAAAAAAAAATCCTGGGAGAAAGCAGAAGCGAGTCGCTTAATATTGGGAAGAAAATGACATGATTGTGACCACAAAGTCACCTGAAATCACCAGGAGTTGAGCTTGAGTTGTAGGAGATCTTTACTGACACTTTGTCTTCTTCAAAATCTCAGGTTCCAGCATATTTTCCCAGGGCATGAGAGCTAGAAACTAAGAACATTTTTAAAAAGGCATATAACCTTGGAGTATGTGTACTCCAATGAGGATGAATCTGAATTACCTGGATCATTTATACTTCCAGGTCATACTATATGTTCCCTGACATGGGGCTTGTTTTCCCAGACCCACTCTCATATGTGATTATTTGGAAAATACAGCTGTTACTCCCCCAAATAACAATAGATTATCCAAAATGTCCTAGTTGGGACACAGAACATGGAACAAAGGAATTGATTAGCATGCTCTTCAGCCAAAATAACCTCCCCAGGTGATTTATTGATATCAGTGGGTGAGGGCGGGGGGCGGGGGGGAGACTGCTTAACACAAAAGTAGAAGGATGGGAAAGGATGAGAAAAAAAGAAAAGTTAGCAACTATAGAGGGAGTAGGGAATGGCCTTGAAGAAGGAAGAGCTGCTACCAAAGCAAGTCAGATAAGAGGGGCTTGAGTCTGGGCCAAGAAAGTAACTTGAGAAAACGCCTCAGACAGGCCCCTCCCTAGTTCACACGAAGATAAAGGGAGGGAGGGGGAAGCAGATTCAGATTTGCAAGATTCTGTTACTATAGCTGTTACAGTAAAAGTAGTCCTGACCCATATGACATTGGTTTCTTAGTCTGGTCTGTCTAGTTGGGCTGACAGCAACCAATTAAAATAGTCATTCTTATCTATGAGCCCACTGGTTATAGATCAAAACAAGAGGCACCTGTTAGAACTGGTCAGACATAGGATCAAGGTTTATCCAGGGATTCAGGAAAAATCAACAGTGAGACTGTGTTCTGTACATTTTTTGGAATCTTTCCTTCTCCTTCTCTTCCTGGACACAAGGCATAGGGCATTTATGCACAACTCCCTTGTGGAAATTGCTTACTTGACAACGTCTGAGTCCTTTGGTATGCCATTATCCTGGGTTCATTAGCTGAGTGGTAGTCAGAAGAATGCAGCTGCCAGATCTGCCAGTCATCCTGAAGTTTATGCTTTACTCTTGTTTTACATGTGAAAAGGCTGGTTTGCTGCAGCCTTTTGTTTCAGTTTGAGAAACGAAGGGAGGTTGGGGAGGAATGGAAAGATCTCTCTCCTTGACCTTGTAGGTAAGCATTCAGCTTGCCTGTTCAATTTTTTTTTTAATGTGCAGATGTTCCCTATATGCCTTTTAGAATAAAAGAAACCTCTTGTGAGTGAAAGCCAGAATATTTTCCAGGAGATTAGGAGACAGGGCAGTGTAACTCTGAGCGAATGGCATTGAGAACTTTACATATGGGAAGTTCCATTCAAGTTCTGGTACCTCCAGTGAAAACTGACCAAGGAGTGCTAGTTGGTATTGTTTTGTACCCCAAAGAGCAAGGAGCTGATATGGTGTCAAGGCAGCTTCATATATTAAACGTTCAGGTATGTTGCATTTTGGATTACAAAGAAAAACATTGTCTTTTTACTTCTTCCTCGTCATGCACCACGCTGTACAGATTTAATTGGCCAATTTAACACTCCTGTTACTGTTCTGACAAGCTGTCATTACTTAGGTGGCAGTGGTATTATTAACTTTTATGACAACTTCTGCCAGGAGCTATAAAGAACAAAGACAGCTCTCTGGAAGCAATGTGAGCAAGCTTTCATCAACTGGCTGTGCTATGTCTTTTCCAGGCACCTGCAAAGCATCTCTTGAACTCATGCTCCAAAGGCTGTTCTCTTTCAATTACAAGCAAGTTGAGAAAGCTGGGGATGGCCAGCTTTCATGTCTGAAGGACACATTTTGGTTCTGGAGAGTTTGTCATGAGCACTTTTAGTGATACTTGCAAGGACATGTGTGTGTCTGCTTCCCAAATAACTACCATGTTGGGGATGTCTGGACACAAGAGGTTCATTTATCAGAGAGAACAGTGGTGAGGTTCCTTCCTGTTATCTTCAAATACTTCCTATCACCCCATCTTTAAGAACACCAAAGTCAGAGAGGCAAAGAACCTGAAAGACACTGAGAAGTGTTGGTGGGTGCATTGTCAACTGCCAACCCCTGCAAGAGAGAATAATGAGAGCTTACTATTATCTTCTGGAAAGCATTGTTATTGTTTTTCTACCTTCTGTTGAAGGACATAAAATAGCAACTTGAATGAACAAAGATGACCCAAGAAATCATTCATGGAATATTGACAAGCTGCCAAGTTGTTACCTTAAGGTTGGCCCAAATATGTATTAGATAGAAAATAACACTTCTAGATTAAGTTGTTGTCATGGGAGGAGAGATGAGGAACATAAAGGCAAACCTGGGGTCACTTACCAACAGGTAAGCCGCAATACATCACCAAAAGAAATTCTAAAGTACTGTGGGAACAAGGTAGGAAAAAAAGAGCATTCTTCAGAGGGTAAGGAAATGTTCAGGAAAGGGGATCCCAGCTTTTGGCACGGTATTTAATTAAAAAGAAGAGCCTTAGTTAAGACTCTTAGAACGGGATACCATATTCTCCAGCAAATAGCACAGACATCCTCTATATATGTTCAGTAGGACTGTGCCAAATTTCTTCAAAACGGTTTTCATTGCATGCCTTGCATACCAAAAACACCTAGTTTCAGTTTAAGGAAGGCCATGGAATCTGTATGCCTTTATCCATAGTCAGAGAGGCATCCTACCGTCCTAAGAATCGGCTAAAGTCAGAAAGATGTGCCTGTTCTTCTAAGCTCAGCAGAACATCAGGATGGATGGAAAGAGTAAAATCAATAAACAAACTAATTGGGAGGAAAAGATGTTGCTAGGTATTGAGCTGGAGCAAGGGTGTCCAAAACATTTAAAGCCCTTTCAAGCACAGCATTTTGTGAAATGTCCCATTTTGCATGTACAACTGTACTCAGGATATTTCTATGAAATTTCATGTTCAAAATGGTTTGGACTTTTATTGTTTGGTTCGGAGCTTTTATTGTGCTGTTGCCCTTAGAAACACATTAAAAGCTGGTTTTGTAATGCTTGCATGGAGCGGGGGACATCTGCCCTGATGATCTAGCAGTGAGCGAAATCACTACAGCTGTATTAAAATAAAATGGTGTAACAAATTGGGCTTTTACCAAATGCTCTTGAACTTTGTGTCCTTAATGGCTACTTAATGTTGGTTAAGATAAACTCATTCCCAGAGGGAAGGAAGATGCAAATGCTGTGAAATGCTCAGTGAAGAATAGCGAGGAGAGTAATGTCACTGAAATCGCTTGTAACTGTTACTGCTGGACAATTATTAAGGAAGAAATTACTGTAGAGTCTTAGTTGCAATCCTAAAATCTTAGATTCAAGATGAGGTGCAGTACAAGTGTTGGGTGATTCAGGGCAAATCTGGATGGATATACAGTAGATACAGAAAGGAAATAACCCAAGGGTTGTCTCTGGTGATGGATAGATACAGTAGAGGGAAGGTCCACAGGCACACTTGCTACTGCTGTACAATTTTGCAACAATTCAAGTCATCAGGACCTCTATGGCAGCTACTATCAATCTTCTATCCTCCAGATGCATTGGGATGGCAACTGATCATTGATCTTATGGGCTGAGAATTCTAGGGACTCTTATTTGAAGAACATCAGGTTGGAAAAGGCTGCTGCCCAAAGTATCAGTCAGCCAGGCACTGTGCCTATTTTACATATCCTCAGTTAGCAGCTGTGGCTTAATGTGCACGTGTGGGATTGAATACAAGTCAAGCATGCACACTGAGTGGAAATTCTGCTCTTGCTGTTCACGTACAGCATTCTAGCTACTATTTTAAGCTGTTCCCCTCCCCAAATGATATCAGTTGTGTTATACAGCTAAGTGTATGTATGTATAGGTGTGTGTACATATACATACTATGCCAGAAGGGTTGGGTCTCCTCCACCCAAGCCTTGCTGCTTCTAAAAGAACTCCCCTACCATGGGGACAGAAATTGCTTTCTAATTAAACATTCCTCTGTTCTTTTGAGAGTTTGGTAGATGTCCACAAATGTTGGCATAGCTTACTAGTCAACGAACAGGGCAGATTCCGCTAGCCCCCTTTCCTCCTGGAAATTAGGCAAGAAAAGCACAGCCAGCTTTCATTTCTGCAAAGCACTTCTTACTAACCTGGTGTCCTCCAGTTGTGTTGGACTTCAGCTCATCAATTCCATGCCATAAAGTTAGCATGGTCAGCACTGAAATCCCACAGAATAGGAGCCACCAGACTGAAGAAAGTTGGAGATCGTAACAGAAAGCTTTTATCTCAACTTCCGGTGAGGACACAGCAAACTGAAGATGTCCCTGAAGAAGCAGGGATGACATTGCAGCTGAAATGTCTGGGCCAGTGAAATCTCTCGGGAGAAAGGAGAGATCATGAGATTGCCCACACATGCTCTGTACAGAGGCTCCTCATGAGCAGATGGAAGGAACTGACATTTTTGCAATCTGCTTGCAAGTTGAGTGGCTGAGAATTGAGGGGTCACATCAAACCTCACAGTCATAATGTAGCCTCTAAGGACAAAAAGTTTCTTAATCACTTTGGAATTAATTTTTGATTGCTTTTTAAATATTTAGAATCTCCAGAACAGCAAGTTTCATGGTATTCATGGTGAGTTTCCTTCAATCCTTTACGAAAGAATCTTTAAGTACGAGTTTAAGGATTTATTTATTTATTTATTTGGAATTAATAATGAAAAGGTGATTAGAGTGTTGATTTTAGAAAGTTATGAATGGATTAAGGGTCCAGATGGATTTAATAACATTCTGAAATTAAATATAAGAATCCTTCCCATGGGAAATTATTCATGTTCATTCTTCATTCAGAAGAAAAACAACATGATAAGATGGGGCTTTGAAGGTTGAACACTAGAAGGCACCAGAAGGAAATAAAGATTATTATTAAAGGAGGAGCAAAATCTTTTTAACAATGGATCCATTGAGAGATATTTGTGAACAATGGACTCAGAAATTAGTTTTAAAGATCTCTCCCATTATTGATAGACAAAACGATGTTATGGAAGAGGAATACGTTTTACTGGACAATACTGCAACTGATTCAAATGTGGACTTAAAAATGACAGGCTACAAGAAGGATATGGAAAAAGATGAAATATTGAATATGCAAATGAAACTGGCTGATGTTTTGATAACTAAAAAGGACATACAAATAACAGATTAGAAGAGTGCCTTGGATAACCTTTCTATATTGGATTTACAAAAAAGATTTATTAATGATGTCAGCGATTTTATGAGAAGAGACAAAGAGAAAATGGAAAGAAATCAAGTGTTTGGACACTATTTGAAGGGACTAAAGATTAATATGGTTGGGAGCAAAGGCAAGGAATATAAAGTTGGTTTATTTGATCAAGGTTCAAATAGATAGGTTGCTATTTCTGGAAAATTTTAATGGATGTTTCCTGACCAGGACTGTATGATGATGTTTTAAGGTTTTGTTTATAGATAAGAGTTAAATGGGAAAAAGAGTTCATTTGCTATGCTTTAAATTTACCTGATTAAGGTTAAAACAGTTATGTTGTTATGTCTGGTAATTTTTATTGAATTTTTACTGACTAGATTTGAATGATAAGGTTTGGGGGATTTGTTTTATGATAGAAAATGAGATACAAACATAAAAGGATGGAATTCAAGTGGCTTTCTTAGATCAAACTTATAATACATAGGTTGTTATTTCTGGTAACTCTTAATGGACTTTTGCTGATTAAGATGGATGATGAGGTTTTAAAGATTTGTTTATAGAGAATGAGGTGAGATATGAGATGAAGAGATTGTTGTATTGGAAGAGATGGTGATAAGTTGTTAAATTTGTTTATACTTGCTGGAACGAAGGGGGAAGTTACTTCTTTTCTTTCTTCCTCTTTAATTTTTTTCTTTTTTCTTTTTATTCTTTGTATTCGTTTTATCTGTATAATGTAAGCTTTAATGGAATTATTCTTAAAAAAAAAAAAAAGAAGGCTTTTATCTCATGCAGATCAGTTACCTGTCCAAAAATGGTCATGGGATCTGATGTTGGGTTGCCAGCTCACCCAAGTCATAGGCCCCTTGCCCTTGGCAATTAGTTGGTGGACTTGTAGATGCCAGCTTATCATCCATCAAAAGCTCTCTTCCATTCCAATCTCTGCCCTCTCTGCAGAACACAAATATTTAATGTAGGAAGATGTCAGTGATTTCCCCCTGCAAATAAATTGATCAGTATGCAAGATGTTTGTTCCCTGCTGAATCCCGGGCTGCTGTTACGATAAACGGATCTGCGACGGCAGTTCTGAGCAGAATACCAATGTAGCTGTGCTTCTTCTCAGAGGTTTTTGACATTTCTTATGAATTCCTTTTGAAAGAAGATGTAGTCTCAAGGAGAGAAAAAGGACATATTGGTGGGACCGCTTCTGCACAGGTGGGAGAGAATTGGTCTACTTGAGAGCATGGCTAAGACTTATTGAAGGGTGTTGAGGATTAATGTGGAGGGGTGGAACTGGACATTTGCTATAATCTGTTGATCTAATTCTTTTAAATTCTATCTGCACAAACCAGCCTTTAAAGATCTCAGAATTTTGGGAGGGTTACATCAATACTTACCATGTGAAAGGAGATGGTTAACATTATTTTGTACAGTGTACGTTTTTATGAACGCGTTTGTTTTAGGCTTTATGAAAGCATGTGTTTTTCTCTGTCTTCCTCCTCCTTTTCTTTTTGCATTTGATGATAAAACTCTTCCTCTCACTGTATGGTAGAGGTGATATATCTGGCATGGGTTAAAACTGTATTTTAAAAATCTCCTTTACAATGTAAAGTATCTGGATTTCTTCTTGACATTCATGTAGAGTGGAGAGTTGTTGGGTGGGAATTGCTAATTCATGGAATGCTGAAAAATAAGGGACCTTTTTTTTTTTTAAATGGTGTTGTAACGTTCTCATACATTTCAAAGAATTATTTGTAAGAACATTCATACTGGATGAGACAAGATGTGCAGAAAGCCTAGCATTCTGATTCTTGGAATTCTCTTTAATTGTTCCTTAGATTTTGAGGTTACCTGGCTCCAAAGAGATCCTGGGCAGCTAACAAATGTACAAGAACACATAATATAAAAAGGAAAACATTAAGAAATAGCCATTGGCCTATTGTTTCTCCATTAACTATTCCTCAGCAAACGGCATTCAGTTGTATTCTTCCATACTGCTGCCTCACCTAAGTGTCTGAACGATTGCAGTCAGAATAAAACGTAAATGTTGCATTCAAACTAATTTGCTGGTTTAATATGGAACTTTTATGACTCATTTATTGTTTTTATTAGAATGCTTATAAATATCATTAAGACCTAACAACTCAGCAATATCATGGATTTTGAGAAAAAAATGAAAGCATAGAATGTTGCTAATATAGTGGACCTTGATTTAACGGACTGATGGAAGAAAGAGGTGTCCATTAGACCCGAATGTCCATTAAAAAGCAAATGAGATTTTGCATATGAGTAAAATGATTTTTTTTTTAATTGTATCCAAAGTCTGCTGAATCAAGAACAGGTAAATCACAGATTTACTACATACTAATCTTTTTGTTTTGGTTCCTTTGAGTCAGTGTTGATATTAACCACGATTCATCTGAATGTAGGATGCACAGGAAGAATCCTAAATGTATAACTCTTTAAGGCTGCTAAGATTAGCATAGAGAGCTAGTTTGGTGTAGCAATTAAGGCAGCAGGCTACAAACCCTGAGATCGTCAGTTCTAGTCCCACCTAGGCACAAAGCAAGCTGGGTAACCTTGGGCCAGTCACTCTCTCTCAGCCCTAGGAAGGAGGCAAGAGCAAACTATCTCCAAAAATCTTGCCAAGAAAATTGCAGGGACTATTGCAGGCAGTCACCAGGAACCAACACTGAAGTTTGAAGTAATTGTATTTGTAACAGGCATACTGTATATGTTACAAAAGAGAAAAGTGGATAGATTAATACACCCATTCCCAGCACTGGAGCCTATAGCATGCGACCCAGGGCTGCATGTGGCCCCTTGCAAAGTCTTGTACACCAGAGTCTCCTGGAAGAGAGAAATGATAAAATACCCAAGGAATAATATTCACCTTCCTGAATGTGCCTCCATTTTTTTCTTTTTTTTGGAGAGAGAGAGAGAAAAAAATGGCGGATTTGATATACTACTTCATTGGTTCTGAACTGCATTTGTGGAATGCCTTATAGACACATCAGAGCTAGGCTACCCTGGCACCTTGAATTTTTTATATGAGTTGTTTCACTCTTTCTGTTCCAGTTTATAACACACCAGTCAAAACTCCTCAAAGCAATGGAAGGGGGCCACGCGTCTACATGAAAGTCCCATAATTGCATTGAACTAAGCTGCCGAATGGTTGTCTTTAAGGAGAACTCAAGGCTGTGGAAGGCTCAGTTCAGATTTCATTGATATTTATTAGAGAAGGATACCTTAAAAATGAACCTCTGGGCCAACTTCTTCCACTTTTCCCTCTAAATTAAAAAAGGGTGGTTCACCCCTGAAAACAGAGGAATTTTACCATTCCAGTCCCCTTTTTTCATGGCTAGGCAAGGTACTTTTCTTGGCAGCCATTCTGTAAATTGGGAAGTCTCCTGTGGCAACCATTTTGTGAATGAGCCCACCACAATCTATCAAAATCCCAGATGTGCCACAGCCGCACATCCCAACTGCCTATGAACTTAAGCTGGTACATTATGTTCTGTGTTACAGAAATGGCATCGGACATACCTGGGTCAGTGACATTGCCAGTGGCACCCATGGCTGCCGGCCAAGTGAGAATGGCAGGATCCGTGCCTGCCAGAGGGGGAAAGAGGCGTTCTGGGTATGTAGGCATCACCTTTTCAAAGTGACATTGAATGCTTTTTTTTTAATGTATCAGTCTCCCCCTCCCCCTCCCCCCTCCTCCTCCTCTCCCTTCCCCTTCCCCTTCCCCTTCCCCTTCCCCTTCCCCTTCTGTTGTTGGAGTTCCACTGTTCCCTTTAATTTCTGTCTCTGTAAAGTTTACAGAGTGGCTGGCAGCTATTTTTGAGATATGGCCCTCTTAATTTTCCTTAGTACACCTGTTGGGAATTATAAGAAATTTAAAATGGACCTTCCCAAAGGCACCCCTGAAAGGTTCCCCCAATACTCTGGAGAAATGCTACATCGCAACAGTCATGTTTGAAAATATGAAATCATGGTATCAGAGCAATGCTGCTTCCTATCACAGGGGCAGTAAAACAGTTGACAGATTGTGAATTGGGACTTACAGCGCCAATTGTCTTGGGGCCTTGAACACTAAGTGATCTGGGGGTCCAAAAACGAAGTTGTAATCAAAGAACGAAATGTATTAAATAATGCTGGGGGCTGGTGATGTACATGGCAATCAGGTAATGCACAGTGGGCAATCGGTAGGGAATATAGCATAAAGAATAGTTGAGGCTAATGGCGTTCAAGGCCGTCAGATAAGAAGCAGTTAACAGTCTATGGAAATTTAGCAGCTGATTCAGTCCAATGAGAGAAAGATGAAGTGGGAATTCAGAGAGAGTAGCATATTCAGTTCAAGGGATAAAGTTGAGGAAGGAGTAGCAGGAACAATGAGGGGGGTCAATAAGTGATTCGCTTTGTAATAGTGGTCAGTTAGAAAACAAGAAGGCAGAAAGAAAAAAATAATAAAGACAAACAATATTTGAGGTTTCTCAATACAGGAAAAGGACAGGACATTTTCAAGATGGAGCCCCCGTCTCTCTCATTTACTCACTTTCCCTCTTTTTCTCTCACCTACCTAAACATACATGCATGCTGGATGGGGGCCAGCTTTGCACAGGCAACACTTCATTTGGGACAGAGAATGAAAGAAATAAAATGCTGTAACCAAGGACTTAAGAGGTGGGAGGGGATCCTTTGCAGTGCTGGACTTCATTAGCACACAGGTCTGGTCCCTGAAGGTCATTCTCTGATGGATCTTCCAACATTTGGAAAAGAAGATGTGGGATCACAAGATGGATAAATCATACACCAATAAATGTTGGACGTGCCACGACAAAGAAGGAACATTTTATCCTATGTGGTGGTTATGTTAAAAAAAACAACAACCCTGGAAGTATGGGAAAGAAGTAGACCAAAACATCCAGAAATTTCTGAAAATAAAATCTGAAGTAAAACCACAAATAATTTGATTGGGTATGATCCCAGAGAACATAAAGGAAAGGTATCATAATTTGTTGAGAGAGATGCTGACAGTAGCGAGAATCAATTTCGCCCAACGCTGGAAAAGAGAAACTATGCCATCAATTCAGGATTCATATTCAAGCAGGAATGGTTGCAACATATCACAGAGCAAGACAGGCTAAGACACTTAGACTATGGTTTTTGAAGAAAAACAAAGGTGTTTAAAATAATAACAATTAAAATGATCCAAGCAGAAATGAGTAATCATGTCCAAAGTAAGGTATAAAAATATTCAAGTAGCAATTAGTGGCTGGGGGGAAAAAGGGGGGAGAGAAAAAGAAAGGGGGGGGGCTACCAGAATGCCCTTTTTATAATAATCTTTTTTGTTTGCTTTATTTTTAATTTTTTTTCAAAATCCTTTACATATGTATATGTATATCTTTTTCTTTTTTTCTTTTTTCTTTTGCATGCTTTATTTAACCAATTTTAAAATAAGGTGTGTTTAAAAAAAAAACCTCAAAAATGTCAATAGATTTTTTTAGATAACATCCTTTTAAGCAAGAGATATTTTAGAAATGACCTCATTGCATTTATGTTGCTGGAGATGCAGTGAAATTAAATGTGCTTTATTTAAATATATTGTTCTTTTTTGGTAAGAAGCACTTATATGTATACACTCAACTTTGAGATTTAATATTTTCAGATGTTTGTAGTCTGTATCATATGGGAGTTGACTTCTGAGCAAAGAAAATGGATTTTCAATCAAAAGACTTGCTGTTCAGCATTGGAAAGGCAAACGTGGCTCCAACTGAACGGATTAATACAGATCAACTATGGATGACTGTAAAAAAAGAAAAGAAACAAAAGGCATATGAAAACTGTAAACTTTAAACAGGGTTAACATCATTTTTAAAAATCTTCAAGTTCTCCCCCCTCCCCAAAATAAAATCCAGGAAAATCCAGAAAATCGTGGTCCTGTCTACTCTGCATCATTGCAATGAAGCCTTCATCCCTTCCAAAAAGATTAACTTCAACCCCCCAGCCACCAAAAGGTTTTCTGCTCCTGAATTAATAGTTTCCCTCTTGTGTTTTTAGCTCAGAGGTAAAGTAAGACGCAATCCTATTTCTTGATATATGGATTTTTTTCTTCTTCACTTGCATCAAATAAATAATATGCCATGAAATTTCATGGTGAAAGGAGCAGTCTTTTTGAAAGATGGTATGCAGGAAATGAAACAAACAAGCCGAACATCTACCTGAAGGAAATGCTGGGTAAATGGTGGGGAATATTTGTAAAGGATAGAAAGCTTAACCTTGGTTTGATTTCATATTCATGTACTGATCTGCAGAGGAGTTAAATGCAGATGGAAAAAGATAAGCAGCTTGAATGACCATAAAGAAGGAAAATTCCAAAATCTATATTGCTGTAGAACCTTTTTTTAAAAATCCACTTGAGTGTTTACAAAATAGTTGACAGCTTGTGAGCTCTCTGAAACGTTTAATCAAGCAAGATGGTTACAAAATTCAGGAAAAAAAAGAAGATGGGTGGGGAAAGCATTTCTATCCTTTGTGGAAGACACAGATCCATTAGTAAGTGGACAGTGAATCCTGTTCATTTTATTAGCTAGCCAAGTGACCACTGGAGGTCACTGTTTCTCCACCAATCAATGACCATCAAAACACCAAAGAATTAAGAAGATCTGAAAGAACAGCTTAATTTCAATGAAGATGAGTGTCTTCCTTCCTGTAACTGTTGCTCAGAAATATGTAATAATGGAATTACAAAATGTGATCAGAATTTAAACAAAATTAAAATGCAATTGAGAAACAGCATAGCACAGTCTGAATTTTCCCCCTACTCTCGCCTCTTAAAGGTGATCTATGGAGCGAGATTATATGATCCTTGCTCCAGGCAAAGCACATGTTTTTGAATCAACCCTCAAACATTCTTGTCAAGCTTCAGAATTCAAAGCAAGTGACAAAAATAGGGCAATTTGGAAAGGATTACAATGATAGCAATGATGATGGTGGAGTTTTGTTTTCAAAGAAAGTTAAGATGGGGGCAGGAAGCACTGGATTTCTTTGGCTAGGTGACAAGGAAAGTAACGGGTGAAGAAACAGGGCAGGCTTTGGAGACCATCTGGCTGAGCACACACAAAGCAAGAACTGTTAAATAACAGGAGGGCTTCACCAGAATAGAAACACTTAACTTCCGGCTTCCTTTTTAATGGTCACCTGAGCGGAAAGGAAACCAATGGAAGTCAACGGTGGTCCACAATTCTGCTTTCCAAAAGGTGGGCAGGGTCAAGGAAAAAGAATCCTTTGCGTGGAGAGGGGGCATTCAGGAGAGACAATGGCCTTATGGATGTCAGAGCCCAGCTTCCCTCCTCTCTGCTGTTGGCCATGCAGGCTGGGCCTGATGGGATTTGGAGTCCAGAATATTTGGAGAGCTGCAGACATCTCATTTTGGCTGTTTTAAATTTGCTCCGAAGAAAGAAGGGACAGGACTGTTCATAAACTCTTAACAAAAAATAAGAACTGAAACTAAAATAAGCACCACGAATGAGTAGAGAAAAGGCAGAAGGGGAGGCACTATCAGAAATAATGCATATTTTACCTTGTCTTTCCTTAATCCTTGTAGACTCTTCCAAATATGGACATATAATTGTAATATTACTCTTTTTTCCCAGAATGGACTTTGACGATGAAGATGGTGAAGGACCCAGCAAATTTTCAAGGTGAGTTAAGAAAAAAGGCTCCATCAAGGAATTTAAATGAATGAGGGCACACATTTTGCACATTTAATAGTGCTATTGCCGTAATGAAACCCATGTACTCTCACCAGATCGGTATTAATTTGCATGTGTTTAATATTACTCAGCATGGAACAAAACGTAAAAATATCCAAGAGTTTTGCTTACAACTCTGACAAACTAAACATTTTTGGAGGGAGGGAGGGTGGGTGGGTGCGTGCACATGTGTATACATGTATCCACACACACACCCCTCTATGGATGTGCTGCTTTAATGACCAAAGGCATTTTCTTTAGCTGATCAGCCCATTGGACCTGGTTAGGGTCTGGATGGGAGACGTCAGGGAATATCAGGAGAAGGCAGTAGCAAACTACTTTGGGCATTGGTGCGAACCAAAGTATAAGGATGCTTCTGTGAAGTTATTAGTAGTTGAGCTGGAGTTGTCTGCAACCCTATTTTTTAGTATTTCATTTTTAAAAAGAGAATTGATATTCTTGTTCCAGCCCAAGATGGAGGAGTTCAAGGTAGAATGGATTGAGTACAAGAATAATTTTCCTATAGGTGGGCAGATCACAGTACTGCAGTGTATTGGGCCCTCCTTGGAAATGAATCAGGATGACTGTCATCCCTATGCTGTGGCGAACTCCCTAAACTTTTATTACTTCTGTTTTATTGCTCTGTCCTTGCACAACCTGGGTCAGGAGCTCTGCTTGAAAATGACGGCATGACAAAGCAGTATTTATGTGCGTGCGTTCCTTAGATCTCCTTCTTCAGTTTGACATATTGTAGGTGCAATGAAAAGAGCCTCTGTTGGATTTCAAACTCAAGGTTTTGCATTGCTTGTTTCTTGAATCTAAATGCAGCTTCGTGGCCAACCTTCATTATTTTGAAAGAAATTTTCTCAGGCACTTTGCTGCACCAGATGAGGTCCCTAAGGCCATTTGTCAGGGTTGGTTTACTGGATTCCTCCAGTGAGAAGGGGTTGGTGTAGATTGGAGGTCCCTTCCAACTCATTCATTCTGTGATTCTTTATGCTTCATCATAAAGCATAAAGTGGGGTAACCGTCAGCAAGCTAAAACAGTGCCTACTGAACCTGCTGAAATGTAATGGGCGAACCCTAGTGCGTTGTTGTTGATGTTATTATTATTGGTAATCTACAATTAGATTCACAGTCAAAGACTGGTGGAAACTTAATAATTCAAGTTCTGACCAAGAACCTAAGAATGATTAAGGTAGTGTCTGAGGATAGAGGCAGTTCCAAGCAAGGTCTTCTTTTGTAAAATTAAGGTGTTCAGGTCCGATAAATTCAAAATTTCCAGATATTGAGGGAGTCCTTTAGGTATTGCTCCAAGGGCTCAAATCACAATTGGTATAACACCAGATATTATTGGTGGTGGTCACACAGTCAGCCAGATGTCTAGACTGGATTTGGCATTTTTATCCACCTATCGAGTCCTTCCCAAGGACCTGGGATGATGATGATGATGATGATGATGATGATTTAAACTTATATGTCACCCAACTCCCAACACTTCTGGGTGTTCACAACAATCAACCAAAGAAATTACCATAAAATCAGTAGAAGATAAAAGATGCCAACCACAACAGACCAGATGGAATGAACTCTCCCTCGCCAAAGGCCTGGGTGAAGAGCCAAGGCTTAATGTTTGAGCCAAGACAAATGTTGGGTTTTTGCACTTTCCTCTGCTTTTCCTGGTACTGCTGCAAGAAGCTTAAGACACTTCTACTTTTAAACTCAGCACCATTCCCCATTTCCTCCAAATGCTGCAATATTATGATAAAAGTATGGTTCATTCCAACCAGAGGTTCATGCCCTGCTTTGTAATTCTGACCAGTTTGTGACCCACTTAAATTCAGTGCATAATCTGTGGTCACAGGGATATACATGGCCATCTAAAACCTTGGCTGTTGTCCCAAGAGTCTCTTAAGCTGCTGCCAAAAGTGGCCTTTTTCCTTTTTAATTTTATTTCATCATTCAGCAATCAACAAAATGTTGAAAGCAGAAAACTGCATAATGCAACCAAACGATGAGGATCGTACTTTTGAATTTGTCAAAAGGGGGAAGTGATTGAACACAGGGAGAAAGTGGTATACATTTGTACTTCATTAATTTTAAGAAACTGCAATTTTGCTTTTTTGTCCTTGCCCTGCCCAGTGTTTGGAATGTAGCCCCTAGAATACTCCTCAAAACTAAGTTTGGCCTTTGGCTTGAAAAAAATTACACATCTCTGGTTTAAATAAGCCACAGTGCGAGTTAAAATGTAACAAAGCTGTTCTTAGTTTAAAATAGGAAGCAAAGTTTTTGGTGTCCTTGATGGTATGGTAGAGGAGAGGGTTTTTGAGGTCTAAAAAGCCTAAGGCCAGACATAAAGAGACTGAGACAGACAGATCCATTATAATAACGATGCAGTGTTCTTTCTCTCTCTTTTGTAATAACTTTATTAAATTTTTAAACAAGAGAGATAAAACTAACAAGAACTAACATGTAAGCTAAAAGAAAGAAAATAAAGATAGAAGAAAGTGAAAAGGGCAGAAAGAAAAGAAAGAAAAAAGAAATATAAAGAAGTGACTTCTGATTTTCTTTTACAGCAGTTAGAGGTATACATTGAAACTGAACTCTTACTCTAGGGTTATAACATAACTTTCGTTTTTTCCATCATCTTATATTTTTTCTAATCATCAAACCCAGATATCATAATTTCATTTTTTTCTGTTTTATGCAAAAAGTCCAAAAGAGGTTTCTGATCGTCATTGAACTTAATCAGTGTCTTTTCTCTAATCAAAGCTGTCAATTTAGCTATTTCAGAAAACTCCATCCTCTTCATGATCCATTCTTCTGTTGTGGGCAATGTCAAATCTTTCCACCATTGAGCATATAAAGGTCTCACTGCTGTTAGCATATATAAAAACAAAGTTCCATGAGTTTTTTCCAACTCTTTGTCAGTCCCAAAACAAACATCTCTGGCTTCAGTTGCATATTAATCTTTAAAATCTTCTGAATTAATGTATGCATTTAAATCCAAATTTTTTTAGCTTTTTTACTTGTCCACCAAGCATGATAAAAAGTCCCCTCTTGTTGTTCACATTTCCAACATAAACTGTCATTCTCACTGAGAAATTACCTCTTTCAGTCTGCTGGGGTGCCCAGGCAGAGAAAAGAGATGTAAAATTTGTACCTCTGGAGTGCTGTACCTATAGCTTGGGACTTAAAATTGGCAGTTGCTGGTTTTCTGCTCTAATTATGGCTTTTATAGTATCTACGGTAAAAATAGGTGATCCAAGAGCTGTGTCCTTCAGTCTTTGCCTTCTGGCTTTCAAGTTTGTGTAATAGTCTGGGTGAAGCCAGACATGGAAGAATATATGAACTTTGAGGATCTAGCAAACTCATGTGGATAAACCTAAACCAAAGATATGAAATCTGATGCTCTCTAGATGGGTTATATATTAGTTTGCAAAAATTTTAGCTATTGGTCATGTTATCTAAGCTGGTGGGAACTGATGGCCAAAACCTTTGGAGGCCACCTTGTTGCTTATCCCAGCAGGCTGGAGATTACAAGACATTTGTTTTCAGTATGTTTTTCTCATCCTAATTCTTGTTATGAATCATTTTATGATTATGTTTTCTTTTTCTCCTTTGCAGGTATGATGATCAAATCTCTGTTGATAAGGAAAAATATGCAAGGTAGGCGTTGAGAAAAAAGGGAGGGATAATCCTAAGATGAACAAGAACAAAGCCGTTCTGCCTTTTGTATTTCAATCTAAGGAGTTAGTTTTCTCTTTGGGTGGTCAAAATAACAGCTGATCCAGAAAAGAATAGTGAACTAGGAGATACCATCAGGGAGGGTCAGTCATGGAAAGATGTTGTAGAATCAAGGGAAAGTGTCCTTGTTACAGAGGCAAGTAGATCTAGCTCCCCTTAGAAGTGGATTATTGTGAAATGTATAGAAAGGATGGTACAACACACTAACTTGATGGACTTGATTCAGATGAAAATTAAATGTAGCCCAAACCCATAACTGGAAATATTCCTTCCCATCCATTTAAAAATACTAGATTGCATTCACATAGCCCACTTAATTTGCTTATTGAATTAACCTGTTTTTCGTATTGAATCATAACCCCCCCCAAAATCAGCTTGGGTTGGTACAACACACTAAGCCATAAAAAATGAATCAAGGTTAAAGCTAACCTTGCCTGTTGTGAAAAGGTATCTGCTAGGTGTTGAGTGGTTTAGTAGCAGGTTTTGTGAATACAACCCTACAAAGACGGATAGAGCTTGAAGGTCATCCCCTTTCTGCAGTAAGTGATCTACAATTTCAAAATTAGGGGCATAACTTACCTTCAAAGGCCAAGCTTTGCTGCACAAGATGGTTGTCATCTCCTTTTCTTTTAGAGAAGCAGGTAGCAAGAACTGAACTACCTGCTTGAGAATGCAGAAAATCTCAACCGGTCGGGAAGAACAAAGAGACTGATCTGGTGCACAGCGGTGTCCTATGTTTCTCGCAGTAAAAACAATCTAAAAATGAATTCACTGGTTGGGAAAGACTACAGAGCAGATATGATTGAGTTTACACATCATCCTAAATCATCATCTTGTTGGCAGTGATGTATGTCCCCAGCCACTGAATAAAAACAGGGGCAGTCAGTAAATAAGTGTTGTTAAAAGTTTGGGTGAACAGGGACAGATTTGGTTGGTTGGGAGGAAGATAACAATTTTGGTGCCAGGCAGACTTATTTGGAGTCCACAGTTCAACCCTGAGCTACACATATTCACCTCTATTGATACTTATTTGGGGAAGGAACTGTACAACCAGGGGCTGCTACAGAGAAGCCTGCCTTAACCTGCTTGATATCTTGAAGTAGGAACATTGGAAAAGGACATGATTGAGATCTTCATTGATAAATGTATTTAAGAGTTAGGGGAGACCCCATCAAATGCCTCGGGAGTGCTGGTGTTTGTCTTCACTTTAAAGAGAGCTGAAATTATCGTCGTATAGCTTCTTGCCTACCTGGGTTGGCTCCCCCCACCCCCTTTCCTGGCTCTTCTTAGAGGTAGCTCAGTGGTTTTTTGGAAGCCCATGTTATGGATGGGCATGAGAAGCTATATATCATGATGGCTTTATTGTCTGACTGCCTTACCCTCGAGGTATTGCTGAATACTCGGATACAGTGAGAGCAGGCACTGGTCCTGTGCTGCAGATGACTCACAAAAAATGCACGGAATTTGTCATGTGCATTCACACATTTGAGGACACCTGGGAGTGCCATCGCTTTCTCTTATCCAGATATACCTGCACACATGGAACCTTTTTATAATGCATAAACCCTATGTCAGGAATCCCCAGTCTTGGAGGCTGGTGAGTAATTTGGAATTTGAGGAGCATCTCATGGCTGCTGTTACAAAGATCTGCCTGGGGAGGTTCCTTTCCACTGCACCCCGCAGCCTCCTAGAATATCCTTTCCATTCTCAGTTTATTTTTCTCTCTTTCTCTGGATACGGTCCTAAACAGAACCTGAGGCTACAGCCTCATTCTCACTTTTATTTTCTAAAAGTGATGCCCAGTCTTTCCTCCAGGCCGGAACTTTGCTCCAAAGCAAGCTATCTTCCTGGGAATATGTTTATAAAGTTAATCTCTCAATAAAATAGAATCAGGTAAGGCATGGAGTTTAAGGAAATTACATTCAGATGGCCTACTGGGGACCCAGGCCCTTGGTGGAAAACAAGCAATCTATCTGAAAACAGACAAGTTATCATTTTCTATATTAATCTGTTGCCTCATGCCAGCATTCACTTTTTGGGTGCAGAGCATCGCTCCACTTACTGCCCTGGCCACTCTGATCATGGCCGGATCATGCTTCCCTCCTCCTTCCCTATTCATTTCCGTTATCTTCCATGCTTCGGTGGAGGAAAACTTGGAAATGGAGAATCAGCTTTAGGCATGCAAACTCTGTCTGTTTTAGAAGTTGGTTGTGTTGAGAGAGAGGGCAGGGATATATTTAAGTAACCTAAATTGTAAAGGTTGTATTAGATGAAGCAACATGAGAAATGCAGAGTATGGAACTAAGTGTAGAATGAACTTGCTAAGAATCTCTCTCCCCAGTCCTCCTCCTCCCACCCCCTATAAAAGTTTCCTGACTTAGTGCTTGTGCAAATATGCTTGGAAGTGTATGTATGTATGGAGGTAGAATACGTACCTCACTCCTGTATGAGTAAAACTGGAATGAAATGTAAATGAATTAATTCAAACACCCATTTATGCACTTGCAGAATTCTATTCTTGGAGAAGAATTTGGGTTGCCTGGAGAAGAATGCTATTGTAGTAGTTGTTCTTGTTATATGCAACATAGGGCTTCATAAATAACATAAGATTTCACTGAGAAACTGACTGAAATGTCTGTAGTTCTGTTAAGTTTTGTTTAAAGGGTGGGAAATGGTTCTGTTTTCCTTGTTCTCCAAGTTTTTCTTCCCATGTTTGGAATTCTGCTGTTCCTTATTGCTTCCCTTCCTCAAGATACAAATTTGTTGCTCTGGTGCAGAGTCTCCTCTATATTTCAGTGCATGCATGAAACTCCCCGGCTTGCCAAGACCTACCTGTTTCATTTCAGTGGAGGAGGAAGATCTGCCCATGCCAAGAAATCAGAGTGTGGATCTGCTTCCTCCATTGCAACTTCAGGTTTTGTGGGCAGGGGGGTTCCATGTGTGTTCTTGTGCCTGTTAAAAAATGTGCCCTAATTTTCTAAGCAAGGGAAAAAACAAGAGATAACTGTGTTTACCTTGGCTGTGAACTTCAGTGCCTCTAGCAAGAAATGCAAAATATTGTTTCCTACCAAAATGGTATGATAGAATTAGTGGTTGAAAATAGCAGCGACTCTGGGGAGCAGAAGATTTGGTAGATCTGACATCTACAGAAATAGGCCCTCTTCTTCCAGCCCCCATAGTCCCTCTTGGTGGAAATTGGACACCCACTGTCCAAGTGGAAGCTGACATTGAAAGTGCATTGCTTCTTTGCACTGGAATGGGTGAGAGTAACTGGGATAATGTAATGGTTGGTAGGGCAAGGGGCTGGCCCACCCCTAGGCTCCAAGCAGAAATGACCAAATTGATGATAAAGATGTGGCAGACTGGGGTGGAAAAAGTGAGACACCCACACACTCCCCCAGTCCTTTCTTTGATTTTATCATGGCTTCAACATTTCTCAGATATTTGAATCTCTCAAGAAGGACCTGGGGAGCAAGGGCACTTCACCCAATTTTTCTGTTTTCCCCCCACTATCCCCCCAGGCCATTCTATCTCTAGCCATAATCTGGCATCCCTATAGACTGATACCCATTTATAGCACAAATTGGGAAAGAAGAACCACTGGGTGCAACTGGGTATAATAAGCATTTCTAGTCTGCTAGCTGACCTAACCCTATAAATGTGAATGAGAGCCTCTAACAATGGCTCTCTCCCCCGGCCTTGCATTTCGAGGCTTGGGGATGCTTGGGCATAGCGCAACCCCCTTGAGCCCACCTGGATCTGCTGTACCGATTTCCAAGCACTGCATCTTTTACCGACAGCATCTCGCTTTCTCTCTCGGTTTGCTCCTTCTCATGTCTGCTTAGGGAGAACCATAGTGAGATCGAGAGACGCAGGAGGAACAAGATGACCCAGTACATCACCGAGCTCTCTGACATGGTGCCCACCTGCAGCGCCTTGGCGCGCAAACCCGACAAGCTGACCATCCTACGCATGGCAGTGTCTCACATGAAGTCCATGAGGGGCACTGGGAACAAATCTACCGATGGAGCATATAAGCCTTCTTTCCTAACTGAGCAGGTGGGTGGCTTTGTAAAAGGCTGCAGACCAACTTGGGCGCCTTGCAGAGGCTGGAGAAACAGGGGCAAGTTTTGACCTGTTATAGCGAGGCTGGATTGTAGCTAGACCTGTGTTGGAAATTTCCTCCATCTGTCTTTATATTTTTCTCCTGCAGTTTGGTGGCAGGCATTTCTTCCAAGGGACAATATTTTGATGGTGTTCTCTTGATGAGGATGTTGGGGTTTGGGTGCTTCTTGTATACAAGGTAGCTGAAAGGTATGAGTGAGTGTCCTGTCTTTCCTTGTACGATCTGCTTTCTGGAGGTCTGCACTCATCTGTCAGCTAACAAGGTAGACCAGACTAAGATACCAATGCCATGTAAGTCAGCACTACTTTTACCGTAACAGCTATAGAAAAAGAATCTTGCGAGTCTGAATGTGCTTCCCCCTCCCTCATTTTATCTACAAGTGAACCAGGGAAGGGCTTTCTCAAGTTACTTCCTTGGAACAGGCTCAAGCCCCATTTATCAGATCATTGCCTTGGTAGCGGTTCTTCCTCCTGTCCTTCAAGGCCATTCCTTATGTCTTCTACACCATGTTTGCTTCCCACCCTTCCATTCAGTCCCAAGGAGGAGTTGATAAAGAATCAGACTGGAAAACAAGGCAGCCACAGAGGCTGCAGAATGACCAAGGATGGGGGGAAAAAAATAGCACCAGTATTCTTCAACATGTGTAAAAATAAAAACTTGGGAAAATTGGAAGGCTAATTTCAGCCCACTATTAGAGGTACCCGAGTGCAAGCTCTGTTCAACAAGTCTATGGGTAGCACAGAATGCATATTTATCCCATTTGGGGAAAGCGGCACATTGGCCATCCTGCAAGAAATAGCCTTGGCAGACTCTACTTTCCTTGCCTGTGCCTCGAGTTTGGCTTTGGCATGCCCACTTTCTCTGGGTTTACTCCATGCAGTTACTGGAGGCGGATTCGCATGATTGCACTGTTGCGTCTCCAGGCAAGCTTATTCCGAAGGAGCATGAGATGCAATGTATGGCTACTTATTTGCCCGCAGCCTTGTGTGGGAGTAATAGGCAGACCTGGTTGTGCACTTAGTTTGGGGAGATGTCTCAGAGCCAGTGTGGCATATTGCAAAGGCATTGGACTGGCACCAGGGAGATCCAGGTTCTAGTTCACCCTCAGCCATGGAAGCTCGCTTGTTGGCTTTGAGCCAGGCACTCTCTCTCAGTCAAACCCATGTCACTGGGTTGCTTTTATAGGGAAATGTAGGAGGGAATGCTACCATCTTGAGCTCCTGTACAAAAGGCAGGTATAAACCTAACACACACACACACACACACACACACACTTCTTTTCATTCTCCTTTTAGGTAAAAACTCCAACTGCAATCCTAGAGACCACAAGTCTTAGCAACTATATGAAATGGTTGGCCTTCTAGGATTTTTTTAAACCTCCCTTATATTTCCTGTTGGTTTCCCATCCAAATACTAGCCAGGTTCTTCCCTGCTTAGCTTATTAGCACATTTAAAGATGAGGCATTGGGTTAAGAAGCCTTTCTTTGCTCATGGTGTCCTACAAAATTCCACCGTCTGCTCCACAACCACTAACCTCATACCAACTCAAAGCTTTAACTGCTTTCCAAAATGCGGTCAAATCTTTGTCCTTATGGTGAGCCTTTGGTTGCTATGGATGGAGCTAGAATGAATTTGTTCTCAGGCTCCATAAACCCAGACAACCATAAATCTCTGTCCTGCAACTGCACATTGGTTTCACTTGACTGCTAAGCATGGATTCAGCTGAAATCTCACATGTGACATAGTGTGGCTAGGTAAGATTTTTTTAGCGTGAACTAGAACAAAGTCACACTGAACTGTTGATTGCCTTCTGTCAACATGAGGGGGTACAACAAGCCTTCTATCTATGGCTTGTTGCTTTCTTCCATCTTTCCCATGTTTTACAGTCTCTTTTCCCTGTGCTTCATAGTCTTGAAGCTGAATGGTTGTTGACATAACTGACATCTCTGTCCTGAGAAATATTGGCTCACACTTATCTCTGACGCTTACTGTCTTTGAACTGTTGTCTAAATTATTTATGGATAGTTAACTTTTTTTTTTTTTGCTATTGTGCACACATACACATATACACGTACATACATTCACACACATGTATTGTTTGTGGTCCACATAACACACTACCTTAGGCTAAAAAGGGACTTGAGTAGTTTATGATTCCTTGTGTTGTAGAAACCCAGCCAGTGCCTTAGCCCTGATGTGAATTATTTGTCTGGACATTGTATGTTATGTGAACCCAACAATTATGCTTCGTTAACCAGGGCTTGAGGTATTGTGTGAACTCTGCCCATGAGTGATTTAGTGGGTTTGAATTATTACTTGTTCTGTAGATCCAGACAGTAGGAAAAGACCACATGAGTGTGAGAGAAGTAGTGATCTGTGTTTGCTAATGTTTAGAGAAATAAGGAATGGCCAACAAATCATAGTTAGTTTAGAACAGAAACACCCTTGTGATTGGGTGGCTGCATGGAAGGAGAAAGTAGCTAAAGGAGGAGTTGACTATTTGTGTGCTGTGTGATCCTTCTGCTGAGCATTACATACAAACTTGGTTGTCCTTTCTCAACCTCAAGTCTTCAGTACAGAAAGAATGAAAGTCATTAACCATATCCAGGAAGGTCTGGGGCTGTTGAAAGAATGGCAGAAATATAGTGCACTTCTATCCAAAACACTTTAAATGTGCAAATGGTGTTCTGTGCACACTAGATTGTACAAACTGAAATGTATTGAATGCATTGATCCATGTACATTTCTTCTGTAATTAAAGCTCAGAGGCAAGAATGGTGACGTATCTTTTGGAGAAGGAAACAGTGGTAAGAGAGTTCATTTCTTTTCAGCCCTAATAGGGCAGCTGCTGTTTTAATTACCCAGAATGCTCTGAATGGTGTAGCATTCTGGGAAATGATTGAGGAGCAAGAATGGCAGTTACTAGGCATGGCAGCTAATTGCTTAGTAAAGGTCAAAACATGTAGTCAAAAAATTACTGAAGAAGCAAGATACGTCTGTAGCAAAGAAGAATGATAAAATGCAATGACTTGTGCTGGTTAATGACCAAAATAAAGTTATTTATATTTAAATGCAATGAATAATACTCAGACACAGAGACACATGCACTTTTAAGACACATATTCTGAAACAAAAGGAGAGGAGCTTGCAGGCAAAAAATGGGAAGTGTTATAAAATAATGTAACACAATATGTCCTATCTATCAAGGCAGCAGGGTGCTTGGTTTCTTAAATGCTTGTATTCCTTCTCTCATCAAGGAACTGAAGCACCTTATCCTTGAAGCGGCTGATGGTTTTCTCTTTGTGGTGGCTGCTGAAACAGGCCGAGTGATCTACGTCTCGGACTCGGTTACACCCGTCCTGAACCAGCCCCAGTCGGAATGGTTTGGCAGCACTCTGTATGAGCAGGTTCACCCTGATGACGTGGAAAAGCTGAGGGAGCAGCTCTGTACCTCTGAAAACTCCATGACTGGTCAGTGGTCTCTTGAACAGCTTTGCTCCCCTTGTGGGGGACACCCTAATGCACGCTTCCCTGCCCTGGTGGCTCCTAGATGGGTTGGGAATTCTCAGCATGTCAGGAATTCTGAGAGCTCAAGTCTCATTGTATGTGGAGGGCTCCAAGTTGGAGAAGCCTATCTTAATGGCTTGAGCTACCGTATAGATATCCACTCAGACGCAAGTCATTTGAAGATAAGGAGGTTTAAGGTGACATGTCCAAGGTTGCAGGCTATATACCGATTGGGGGTGGGGAGGAAGGGCACACTGGTGCAAGAAAAATAACAGAAATAACATAGCCCATTCTGTCCATTAATTAAGAATAGTTGCATCTGTGCATCTTTTTCATCTCCCTTTCCCCCAACACTTGTGTTTTTTCTCAGTTTTTCATTGTTTTCTTCAAGTGAACTTTTGTTGTGTCAGCTCCTTTCTGATTTATCCGCTCCTCTATTGTTTTTGGGTCCTTGGGGTTATTGCTTGTTTTTTAGTACACCACTTAAAATTAATCTCCAGCTGTGCTGAGACAACATTTTTTCCCAGTGTTAAATAGGTTGTGTTTGGTTATGACAACACAAAGCGTATAGCTCGTAGGTTTTGAATATACACAAGAGAAGCTTGGGCAATTGGGAACAGTCTGCTGTGGTTTTGGGTGAAATGCATATCGGTGAGAACAAAGGAAAGCAAAGATTATTTGTGCCAGCGGTGCAGTGCTGCTGATCTAGGTAGTTTATTACTGTTGTCTTTTCTTTTTCTTTTCTTCCTTTTTTTGTTTGTTTGAGCCGTGTCTCCACTTCATTTGGGCCATCGGTTCTCTGCCACTTGGCTGTGCTGCTGAATTTCCATCTAGCTGATCGCAAGAGGAGTGGGGAGTATCTGTGTCTGGGTTTCGTGTAAATGTTTCTTTTTCAGGATTCTCTGTGGTGTTTATGGGTTTGACTTCCTTTCCTTTATGAGAGCTGACCCTGAATGTACTCTGTTTTTCTGAAGGCCTTTTATCTGCTTCTGTTGCAATCCTTTCTTGCTTGAAATTTTACAACGGCTTGAAAAGATAATAATAGATTGTCTCTGTTTTCCTCTCTGGTACCCTGTTTCTTTTGCCTCTTTTTCTCTGACACTGTATTTTTCTGTCTGACATCCCCTCCTCTCTCTCTTTCTCTTTGAGACCTCATTTTTCTTATACTTTTTTCCATCTCTCTTTCTGACACTCCCTTCTTTTTAAAGCTCTCAATTGACTATTCCGTGTCCTTGACATCCTCTTTGTATCTTTCTCTCTGATATCCCTTTTTCTGACACTGATTCTAACTTTATTTAACCTGCCCCCCCTTCCTCTCTCTTTTTCTGACTTCCTCCTCTCTATTCAAAATATTATCTTGTAGAATTTTAAAAAAAAACTGCTTTGGATTCACCTACCCAGGAATGAAATTCTGGAGAAGAACAGCTGGTTTTCTTTCTTCCAACCTCCAGCAACACCACCAATGCTTTCCTAGGCTTGGTATCACAGGTTTTTAGAAAAGGAATCAAATCAACTTTGTTCCAGCCAGTTTTTGTGGCTGGTTTGAGGCTCTCTGATCTTAATAACTACTGAAATGTTTTTAATGGACAGCGTTTGTTATTTTTTTCCCCCATTGGATTGTTTCACATTAACCTTGCATGGTTTAGCAAGCTTGGAAGGAGAAGCAGGGTAGACAATAGCAAACAAATTGACCCCCCCCCCCCCCGGGAGAGTGATATGGCTGCCGTAACTTTGAACCTGGCAAATCGCTTGGCTACCCCAAGGGCCTTTCCCAGTAAACAGATTTTTATATGGAATAAAAGGTCAACAGAAGCCTTCAAAGAGACCTGAAGTGTAGGATGCCCAGCTGTTCTCACCTTTTTTCCTTCTTTATGTTTTTTCCCCCACAAAATCTAGTTCTCCACAGGATTGAGTTAAACAGTTTGATGCTCATCTATTCAGCATAAAAGCCATTTAGGAATCAAAAGGACTTTTAGATGGTCAGAGTACTTCATTTTATCTTCCTCTACATGTCCCTCTCCTCACCCTGGCAGAAATAAAGGTTTCAGGAAAACATATCTAAAATAATGGTAAGGAAGGGTGGAAATATCCATTGTTTATTTGCAGTGTGTTCCAGATACTTGTCTGGCAAGGGAGATACCATAATCATTTTTTAAAAAATCACAAGTGGGCTTATGAGTTAGGATAATTTAAAAATGCAGTTGGACAAACTTCTATAGGGAGAGGACAAGAGACTGTGCAACTGAACAAAATTTGCCCTGAAGCACACAACCCACCCAAGCCAAATGTGTTTGGATTACAAGATCCATCATTCCCAGCCAGCAGACCCACAGGTATGAAGCAAAGGATGGGAGTTGTACTCCAAGTGTGTTTGGGGAGTACCACCATGGAGAAAACTGAGACAGAGGGTCTTCAAACGCCTTCCCCAACCTGACGCCTTCCACAGATATTAGTACTGCAGTTCCCAGAATTATAAAGCAGAGTAGACAAAGGGAGAAGGAAGTCCCAATGCATCTAGTCACCCCATTTTGGAATAGGGTCTCCTAAAAGAATTCCATGGATAATGGTATCAACATCCAGCAGAAGATCCAGGAGACCCATTCCTTTTCTTTCCTCAGATAAGAATTTGTAATCCCACATACCATTACAAGTTCTTTTCTCAGATAAGAACTCGTAATGATATGTGGGAAAGACCTTGGGAGACAGGGTGAAGAGATGCTGCCTAGGGAACGGTCAGATAAGAAACAGCATAGCCCACAGCTGGATAGTGGGTGGGGTAAGAGGCTCAGAAGGGACCTCAGAAGGGACTTGCAAGTTTGATATCAGCCTTATCAGGTAGACCAGACAGGAAACTCGACCAGATAAGCTAACTCTACTTTATTGTAAAGCTACATTAACAGAATCTTTCAAGTCTGAAAGTGAAGTTCTCCCCCCGTCTCCTTTACAGCCTGAGAAACTAGGGAGGGTCCCTTCTGAGCCTCTTGCCAACCCGCTATCCAGCTGTGGACTATGCTGTCTTTTACCTGACTGTTCCCTTGGCAGCATCTCTTTGCCCAGTCTCCCAAAGTCTTTCCCAAATACCATTACAGAACTAAAGCAGGGGTCCCCAAATTTTTCAGCTCATTGGCCCCTTCATGAAGTTTCAGATTGTTTATCTGAGCATTTATTATATGAAAATAGTTTAATAAATACTACTTTAACTAATAGTACTGTGAAAATAATAATATTAACAACAACCCTTTGGATAGTCCCATTGACCCTTGGGAATCAATATTGACCCCTCTGGAGAACCCTGAACTAAACTCTCTGAATCTGGATAATGCTTTTTATGTGATCTTGGAAGTAATGCCTAACCCTCACTCAAAAATGCCCCATTTCTTTCCTCACTCCATCATGTATGCTACCATTTTTTAAATGGCTACTCCAGCTTTTCATCCTGGGGTCTTTCTAACTTTTTCTTGAGATGCTGAAGACTGAAATAGGAATTTCTGTATGAAGTGCAAATGCCCTAACGCAGATCTCCAGCCCTGTCCTAAGATAAACCCTTCTTCCTATCTGCAGTGAGGGAATTCCAATGCTATAGTGGACTGTATGTCTTTTTAGAGGCAGGAATAGTATCTACCAAAGCTTAGAGTTTGAATGCATCCCTTGTTTGATTGTTTAATGGAATTTGAATCCCACCTTACTTCCCCCATTAACAGAAATCCCCAGGACAACTTATAGTAATGTTTTTAAATGCATAAAAAATGGGTGTCACCACTGAGAAGGCCTTGTCTGATTTGCCCACTTGCCATTCCCAAACCATAGATATGGCAGGAGGATATATGCAAGAACACAGCATATGTAAAATTATTATTGCTCCATTATTGCTGTTAACATGTATTCTCTCTTATGCCTTGTGATTTAAAATTTTTTTTTAATGATGACTGTTTTCATATGTTTACTGTTTTATTATTTTGTTGTACGCTGCCCAGAGTCAATTTTCGTGAGATGGGCGGTCATATAAACTTCATAAATAAATGAAATGAAATGAAATGAAATAAATAAAAAGGCAAAGAGTTTTATGAGGAAAATACAGCATTATATTAAAGACCATCTGCTTAATAGCTTTGCCACACACTTACAAAGCAGAGCAAACATGGAGAAAGGATTCAGCCCTGCCACATTCATTTTAACTTGCAAGAAGCTAATTTTAATCACTTGTTTTCGAGATGAAGAAAAGAAATTTTAATTCATATTAGGGGGTATAATGTATATCATTTGGGTTAAGTTTTTGGAGGAAAGCAATGTGGGTTTTTGGGGGAGGAGGAATGAAATCTTCCCTAATCAAGCTTGTGGCTTGCATTGACTCCTCTGAGAAATAGTTGATAGGTTAAAGTTTCAGCAAAACAAATGATCAGAGACTGAAACAATCACTGCTTTTTCCTTATTGTGTAACTGAAAAACATGACTAAGCAGATTCAGTGGATCTTATTTTGTTTGGCATCTAAACATGATTGCGTTCTCCCATTCACACTATGATTTTGTAAGGAGCCATAACAGGAAATACGCTTATAGTATAATGGAAACAGTGATGGAACATGGATCGGCTTATTTTGATTAGCTGCCTTTTATTGAATTAAAGAACACAAGTTTTGCAGGGAATCTGCACACGCACGAAAACAGTCTGCTGTAATACCGGAATCTGAACCTTGTAAAACAGTAGGGAGTTTGCAGAGATTAAGACAAGGGAAAACAAGCCTGCCTTTTCAGAAGCCATCAGATTTGCAGATGTTGATAGCTTCAACAGCTGTACTTGGGTTTAGTTTGATGTCCAGTTGCAAGGAATGCTGTTAGCAAGCAAAGTTTGCACACCCAGAGAGAATCCAGATGTTGAAGGAGTCAGACTGTCTATATGCAACGGAAGATTAATTAATCAGCAAAACAGCGTTGTAGAAATGTGTGACATCAGGCCAAAAAGAGGATGCAAGGAGGCTTAACACTATGAGTCACTCTTGAATAAATAGCCCCAGAGATAGAAATGTAGAAATTGTTTTTTTCCTTTGAAAAATGGAATAAGGTATTACGTTGTTTATTTTAAAGGATATCTGCTAAGGGCTTGTATGACCGAGTTCACTTACAGTAAAAAGCACCGTTTGTTATATAAACTACAGTTGACTTCACACAATTTGCTAAGCCTAAAACAAACTTCATTTGGTTTGGTACATAAGAATCTAGCTAAAGATTGTGTATTTGGAGGCAAAGATAATCCAGAATTGCCAAGATTCTGATTTTTGATTCATTAGCAATTGATCCCTCTTGATGTCAGCAGCTCAGGAAGGCAATAAGCTAGGAAGAGCTGGGTGCAGCAAACAAGAAGCTAACAAGGAACTTCCTGTTACTTTTGAAGCCAGAAACTTTCTGCCCTAACATCCCAGAAGTGAAAGCCAGTTTCAGATCCTGGCATCTGTCTTCAGTTTGCTTGGGACATGACAAACTGGAAGCCTGGTTGGGAATCTTTTGCTTCCTTGTAAGATGAACCATTCTTGCTGGCAGGTTATCTAAGCAAAAACATTTAAGCAACACAACTTGGGTACAATAAGTAAAAAGTTGAAGTAATTCCAGTTAGGATTAAGCCCAAATATGGAGTTTCTGCAATGGCTTCCAACCTAGTCCATCATGGAGTAAGAAGGCCCATATGATATATACATCATCTTTCTATGTTAGGCACTTGACACCATGGCCATCTGGAGCTTCAGGTGAGCAACCCTTTGATTTGCAGTCTTCTCTTGATTTGGGGTCATTGTTGTCAGAGCTAGGAATGACTCCAAGGTGGGCTTTTCTCTAGTATGCGCTGTCCCAGATCATGCTCTTCTTCCGAGGTCCTGTAATGGTATGTGGGAATGACCTTGGGAGGCAGGAGGAAGAGCCGCAAACTGAGAGCTGTGCTGATTGAGCCTAGTGGGAGGTATATCCTTTGCAACACTGGCAGGACTATCAGTGCCTTCCCCAATAAATACTTGTAGGTAATTGCCATCAAGAACAAAGAACAAAACTAGGGTGGTGATGTCATCACGCAAATACTGTGATTTACATATTTGCATCAGACATTGGGACACAAGTAATCAACGGCAGCATTTGTGTGATAACATCACCAAGTGAGTGTTGTCATTTGGGCATCATAGTCTGCTTGTTGCTGCCTCTTATTTTTATAGATGCTTTTGGCTTAGCTGTATTAAGTATTCGAGGAGGGAATTAATCATATGGGTCTGTAGATATTAGTTTAGGTTTTGATAAGCAAGCCTACTCCAATCATAGTTAAGTGCCAGGTTGGCTGACAAACAAAATCAAACCTTTATTGTGGCCTATGGGCCAGAAAGCACAACAATGAAATACGTAGACCTGTAGTTATTAATAAAACTTAAACTTTAAAAAATTGCAATAAAATTACATAAAATACATTGTTATAGTAACTGTAGTACAAATAGCAGTGGCAATCACCAAAATGTGTGCTAAACGTCAACTGTAGGTAGGATGGATACAACAAACGATAGCACAAAATTGGGCAACCTGGAAAGATATCTCAGATAGAAGCTGTGGCAGACAGACATTGTGTTCTCTACCAGGGTGATTCTTTAAAACGGGATATATATCTTCCTTGATTCCCTGATTCCCTATAGCGAGAGCAACAAAGGAGCATCTGGCTTAGGAATTCCACAGAGCCACCTCCACATGGACATAAGCGCTGCTGAAAAGGGACGTTTTTATACTATCCTATAGAATTGCCAAGGGTAGTGCCTCCGACCTGGCCAAGGTGAAAGCCCAATGAAATTTCAGAATTAGAATCGAAGAGAGATAAGATGATGGCACGTGCCCATCTGAGAAGAATCCATCTACTGCAGGGTTGGATACTGGGCTGAAACTGGTTTGAAAATCAATATCCCAGATATGTTGTTTAAGATGACTTGTGGCATTTCAAGCTCTAATGGGTAGAGACTTTCCAAAGAAAGTCCTAAGGACAGAAGTTTGCTGCTATCTTTTGTTAACCAGGTTGATTTAAAATGATCTCAGAACCAGTGGAGCCAGACCCGCAAGAGAAAAAAAAAATCAATTTCAGCCAGAAATTAAGGAGATAGAACCAAGCTCTGGCACTCACAGAAACCAAACCTGTCTCTAACCATAAAACAGCATTCTTGAGGAATCTTGGAACCGCGAATATTGCTCTTATAACTTTGAACTGGACAGCTTCCAAGATATTAAACTTCGTAAAAATGCAAATTGGAATGCCATAAAGAAGCTGAGAGATGACCTTAGCATGGAAAACCTTGCAAGCTGCAGGAATAAAATGTGCCCCCTTTGAATAGAAGAATCTTAAAACAGCTGTGGAGCTAGGTTGGGCCACACTTGTCCAATAAGAGAAATATCCACTCCAAGATAGGGAAGCTTGGAACTGCACCCCAAGATATTTATAAGTACATACTTGCTCTGTTGGGGTCCCATTAATTTGCCATTTATGTAACCGACGTGTTGTGCAAACACTAGCACTTTAGTTTTTTTGATAATTTATTACAAGTTGTTCTTTTAGGCAGAAGGAAGTCAATGCCCTCAATGCCCTTCTCATTCCCACTCGGGAGACAGACAAAATTACTACGTCGTCTGCATATAGCAAGGCTGGAATTGCACGATCTGCTAACATTGGGGAGTGATAATTAGAAGATGAGAGAGCCTGAATTATTGAATTGATGTATAAAATTAAAAGTAAGGGGGCTAGAATACATCCTTGCTTTACCCCTCTTTTGATGGACACCACTCCAAAAAGGTGCCCCCAAGGGAAACCTCTGACTCTCAATGAGGTGTTAGAATAAAGAGGCTGGATAAGAAGGAGCAATCTTTTCTCCTGAATTCCTGAAGTTTTTGCCATAACCTCTTCCTTTGAATCAGATCAAAAGCTGACTTAAAATCCACAAAGGCTGCAAAAAGGGTGCTTTTGGGCAGTGAAGTTTTCAGCTAAATGGTACAAGTCCAGACAGTGGTCTAAGGTTGAACGGTCCCCTCTAAATCCCATCTGTTTAACAATAATATTTTCACTTTGGACCCAATCCAACCTTTTTAAATAAAGATACTTCGCATATAGCTTGCTTATTGTATTCATCAATGTATTCATAGAAGTTTTGGACTGTAGCTTCCATCACTCTTGTTCAGTTAGAGCGTACGCCTCATCAGATGGATTTCTTTCCTGATCCTGCAGGTCTCTTTCTTATGAAGATAACAAATTTAGAGCCTGGCCCATGTTCCTAATTAGTGACTTTTTGAACCAACAGTTTGCATCATAAACTCTCACAAGAAAAGTTTAGAAAACATTGCCAGTGTAGAGGTTTTGGTTTGGGTTTTTTAATATAAACCCTTACAGATTGATCTCTCTTACTTTTAGTTTGTGGGCTACAAAGTCCCATTTATATCTGTGAAAGGCAGGGAGGCGTTGACTTCCTTCCTGTTTTTTAGCAGAGTTGTGACCTTCTGGGATCATTCTGGGATATTTTGGAAGATATTAAAAAGTAACAGTTTCCATGCATGATGGTCAGATGCCTTTCTTCCAGGGACGACAAACTTTTTGGAAACTAAGTGTACTAGAGTTTAGTTTTTCTGGGTCTGAAAATTTCTTAAATTTCTTAGCCTTTAGCACCTCATAAGTTTCTACAGCATCCTAACTTTTATTCCTCCTTCTGAGCAATGATGTATAAATTCTTCAAAGCTCAGCTTGGATGAACTCTGAAATGCCCAGGAATCTTTTGCTGTGGAATGACAATAAAATTATAAATGGTGCAGGAGGTTTCTCAAGCCAATGCTATTTACCTATTTGATTGATTTATTGATTTTATACCCCTCTCAGTGCTCCCAAAGCTAATAAATAAAAACTATGGACTTTTAGGCTAAGCTAGATGATCTTACATATGGTGCCCTCCAGATGTGTTGGACTGCAGCTCCCATGATTCACAACCATTTACACCCATTTTGGAAATCATGAAATCATAGAGTTGAAGGGGCAATTTAGGCTGTTGAGTCTAACACTCATTGCAGGAATCCAGATTAAAATACCAGCTGTCCATCTGCTGGGGACACATTCAGGGAAGACAAGCCCATCACTAGTTGTGTACTTGGTTCTATTGTCAAATCTTACTGTCTGAATTATTTTCCTAACATCCAATAACAATCTGCCTTCCAGTAATTTAAATCTTTTATTTCTTTCTCCTGTCCTCTGATGTAATAAAAAAGCAAGTCTTGACTTTCTTCTGTATGAAAGGTTTTGACTTTCTTCCTTCCAAACATATCATATTGCTCTCTTCCCACCCCTCCAACTTTTTTCTCAAGGCTAAATATTTTGAATTCCTTCAATTCTCTTCAAAGGACTTAATTTCTATTCTCCTGATCATCCTTGCTGTCCTTCTCTGAATTGCTCCAGATTTTCTGAATCCTTCTTAAAAGGTGGGGCTCCAAATGGAATTACTTGAAAGCAAATGTCACATGCCTGTGAATTCCCTGTTCCTGATTTCCTTTTGCCTTCTGAGCATGACATAAAATGAAGATTATTGTTATTTTCCTTTTATGTTCAAATATGATCTGAAACAGAGAAGGCATCTTAAAACCCTTTTCCCTCTAGTACAGCTATCAGCAGTGGTATGCATAAACGTCCTTGAATTCTGGTAGTTGCAATCATGTTTCCTTTTTGTTCTTATGTCTTTGACATCAAGACCCGTGCTTTCCTTGTGGCAGTATCATATATGATATTAAAATTTACATATACTGCAGAATCCATTGAGATCACTAATTCCTGAGCAGATGGAAAGCCAATGTTCCCATCAGTAATTGGTGGCCTTGGATGGTAGGCCTTTTGTGGTTGACTTTGTTTTGGAATCCTAGAGGAGATCCAGGAGGAAAATGTAGTCAGTTGTGAAGGAGGGGAAAATTCTTCTTGTCCATGAGCAGACCTAATGTGAAGCATGCAAAACAAAATTATGGGCTAACCAGAATTTGGAGAGATAGATGCTGGAATTTCCATATCATTTCTGGATAACTTGGACATTTATATGGTGGTTTACTTCTTTACTACATTTAACCACATTGTAGTTTTGCATTAAGCACATTTTCAATGCTAACCCCAGCCAGGGTCATTTTTGAAGTAGAAGCATTTTCCAAACTGGGACCCATAAGAGAGTTTCAAGTTGATTGTTAAAATATTTGGTGATAGACCAAAGATGACCCATAAGAGAAAAAAAAATAAAGGGTGAAAGATTATGGGGAGCTGGGAAAGGAATGGAAGAGAGAAGAAACATAAACATTCAAGGGACAGTGAGTGAGTCAGTTAACAGCTTATCTCATAAATGCCAACTCAGCCCAAATGACACGATACTTGGGAAAAAGGATTTCAGATTCTTCAAAGAGACTTATGAAGTTGTCGAGGTATGCATATGAGAGTCAGCGAGGGATAGCATAAGCAAATAGTCATTCTGTCCAAGACCTGCAAATGCCCTAGCTTCTCAACTCTCCATTGCATCCCAAGGGAGGACTTGGTGAAAGAACTTCTCCAGTGAGATTCTTCCAGATTAGGAGGCTGGGCAGTCAGGAAGACTGGAGAGCATTGGGTAACAGAACAAAACAGCAAATACAGTGCCAGGACCAGCTCACAATTACAAGGTCAGCTAAAAAGTATTGCCCAAAGAAATTCTAAAATAATGTTCAAGCAGCCTGAGAAAAACAACCTCATTCATGGGAGAGGAAAACTTTCAGGAACAGTATTGATTCCATAATTGGGGAAAACCTTGATCATCATTTGTGGTTGATGGCATCTCTCTGCCATGCTTTTATGGAAACCCAACAGCAAGTTGTTTTTGAAGGTTACTAGAATATTAGTCACAAGCACAAGCATGTATTAGTAAGCCTTGTTTCCAAAGAGTTTTTAACCAAATTCCAGTTTATTGTGACTGAAACAGCATCAGATAGTTTTAGCATTAGTTGCTTATGTTTTTGATTAACTTCTTAATCATTTGCTTTTCTGTACCTTTATCTTGCAGGTTCCTCATCTTTCTGTATTAAAACAAAGGAAAAATGGTTTAGAGTCTACCAAGATTCTTCTGGTGCTTTTTTATTCCCATTTTCTGTTGTCTTTCCCAAAGAGCCTGTGGAATATTTTTCTTGGAGTACAGTCTTTTTTGGGGGGTTGTTGTTATTATCTTATCCAAGTCAAATTGAATTTCTCTGTTCGTTGTATAAGGCAACAGCGGGGAGCAGAAAACTGAGTGCACAGGGGCATTTAAGGATAGCTGATAGAAGATTTACCTCTGTCTTAGTGAGAATGTGGCCTAGGTTCATGCAAATCTTCCGCAGCTGCTTAACTTGGGTTTTTTCCCAACCAAGGAAATAATTCAGTGAAAACAAGGACATGGATCATAGCTTGAGCTAGACTTGCCATGAACTGCATTCACAGATTGTTCTAATGTGGGATGTTTTCATTCTAATTTGTTGAACAAGCCATAAGAGCCTGGTTTGCAGAGAATGTGAAGTCAGGTTTATGCTATGTCTGAAACAAAATGCAGGATGGTCTAGTGTTGTGTGTGAACTAGGCCAAAGTATCTGTTGTAGAATTTGGAAAATCTAAGTAAAGGCGTTCCTTATTTAAGGGAGATATTTGTGCAGCCTATTCCCAGAAAACCTCATCCAGTTATCCCCACCAGACCTACAGTATGCACTTGCCTCCTGAGTATGTATTCTGGTACAGGACAATGGTTCTTCCTCTTTTAATTAGATATGTCCTATTTAAAGCACATGATGAAAGCTGCCAAGTAATGTATATGTTTATAGTTGACTCTAGGAAGAAACACTATAGAATCTAAGAATCCAAGAAAGAAAAGCCCAGTTTTGAATTAGGAGGTAGATTCAACTACCCAGTGGGAAACGCAAGAGAGAGGGAGAGAGAATGAAAAAAATGGACAATGAATGTTGGACTATATTTGATTGTCAGCCAAGAAATTTCAACACACTGTATTTTAAGATGCCTTGTTTTATTATTGCACTGGATGGGCTGAAGCCAAGGCATCCAGAGGAGGTGGGAATCCCTGATTACTTTGAGAGAGAATCCAGATCTTGGTTTGAACTGAGCATGAATGGATACCATGTCTCCAGTCTTGCAAAAGCAATAACGAAAGGAACAATGACTGGAATATATGTTTGGCAGCCCTGAGCATGCTCAGCATAAAACCTAGAACTTGTCTCTAGCTATTCAGTCTATAAATGCCTAAAACAACCCAATATCAAATGGGTTCATGATTGTGTGTGCGTGTGTTGCAAACACTACCAATGTAATTTGAGGACTATCTATAAATAAATTCCCATGAGTTCAATAGGACTTAATCCCAGATTAGTTTTTGTAGGACTGCAGATGAAATTCTTTATATACCAGGTAGATATGTAAGACATCTTTTATTAGTGTTAGCATTTATTATAATCAATATATTAATTACTTGAAGGCAGATATGCATAGAATCATAGAGTTGGAAGGGACCTCTCAGGTCAACTAATCTGAAACTCTGCTCAATGCAGGTCCTGCGAAAGCATTCAGAGAGATGGCTATACAGCCTTTCTGAAGACCTGCAATGAAAAGGAATATATCAATCTGAGGCAGCCTGTTCCACTTGGCTAACAGCTCCTACCGTCAGGAAATTCTTCCTAATTTCCAGCATGAATCTACTTCTCTGTAGTTTCAATCTAGCCCTGCCCTTTGATAAGAAGTAATTCATAGCAGCTTCTCCTAAGATTAATCAATGTTGCATTTTTAGTAAGCGTTTTCAAATGAATTTTAAAACATGCAGGAACTTCAGGATAATTGTGCTTTGACTCACATGAATGGAAAGTATGAATTTGGTGAGTTTGTATTGAAATGTGAGTTAAATAATCCCGCCCCCCCCAGCCTTAAGTGATTATTGTTATTAAGTCAGTAAATCTACTTTTATGTTCTGCAAAGTTTCAGTGTTGATGCATCAACAGGAAGCTTTTAATCTGTTCTGCGTCCATCCTCACTGGCATTTTTATATTGTAACCTTAACCTTCCTTCTAATAAATATTATTAGTAAGAGCTCTGAGAGCCTATTTCTGGCAAACTGTTTCCAATCCAGATAGATGGGTAGAATGGCTGTAATTACACTGTAAGTGATGAAAAGGTCTGGGCTGTACCATTGAGTTCTATGCCTGCCCTAGAAGAAGCTCAGCCATGCACAGACTTGAAAGGACAATTGTAGAAATCCTCCAACATAGGGAGACAGAAAGGGTTAAACAGGAAAGTGGGAATCAAAGAGGGGCCATCAGATTTGCTTAAAAAAATCTAAAAGAAGGGATCGGAGCATTAGATGGGGGCAGGGGAGCATAAAAGGCATACTTTCTAACCCATTCCTACCCAACCACTGGTGCTCCCCATTTGTTGGAAAGCAAAACTTTGGTCCTGTTTGAATCATTTTGTGGGGAAAGATAAGGAATAATGGAAGCCTTTTTTGTCAGAGCTCTCTACTCAGGAAGCAATAGGTTGTGAAGATACTAAAGCTCAAAGTATGACCTTGTTTCTTTTGAATAAGCCAAATCCAGGTATGGTGAAGACTTGGGGAAAGTGAATAACTGGAAAAAATATGGGAAAGCATGCATTCTTCTAAACTTCTCGAATTGCTTAATCTTGAGACATTTGGGACTTCCAGTGGTCTGATGGTTTGAGTAACTACTTTGATTTGCTATACCAAAAGAATCTGCATCTTGTGCTTAACAAACGTAGTAATGGGTACCCAAATTATTGGAGGTTATGTCATACTTTCTGTTGTCCTACTTTCTGAGTCATATCTTAAAGAAGGTCATTGGGGTTGTACAGTATATAATTCAGGAGAAGAACTGGCGTCTGCTTGTAATCTTTTAAGGCATCTTTGACAGCATTCCTAAGTGAAGATGTAAGAAGTCAAAAATATGAGTGTGGGCAACGTACTTCATTAAGGTGCCCCATGCCAGAAAATGCATCACATGGAACAAATTATGATTTTCATAACTGTCACGGCACTAGGAGCAGAGAAAGAAAGAATCACATACATTTTCCAGTATGTGACTTGACTGTTACCATCAACTGTGGGGATTTTTTGTTTCCTTACTAGATGATTTATGACTGAGGTTTTTAATTCATTGTCTTTTTGCAGAAATGTCCACATTTTTGGAATATATGCTTGCTTTCACTGAATGCTTTGTTTCTCCTATATATATTTTATGGCTGTGATAGATTCTAAATCCTTCAATTCCAGTCTGTCTTCTCTGCTTCTACTGGTTTAATGTGGTTTTACTTGCAGTGGTACAATTATTTGAGCATATTGGGCTTATATATTGCGTTAAATCATGGATCAGCAAGGTATGGCTTTCTAATTCTGCAAAACTAATCTCTTCTGATGGGAATTAGGATTCACCAAGATCCGGATGGTTGGGCACTGCTTTCAAACAGGTTTAAAAAATGGGATAGATTATTTTTTCTAATAAATAAAGCAAAACATCGTTATGATTGCATAGACATAGGATTAATGTATACTGACTACAAAAATTGGTATCGTTCTCCTAGGAATCTCAGTGGCAGAAACTGTGACTTCTGTTTAGAATTTGTGTAGCACATTCACACCCTTTAATGCCAGATTCAGCTGCTGAGTGTCTAATGAGTGTGTAGATGTTGCAGGGCCACTGAAAAACAAAACACCGTTGGTGTGTTTTGGTGTGTATGTATTCAGATGTTCAGCAAACTATCTAATGTGAAGTGTCCCATAGGTGGAAGGTGTGAATCCACAGGTTTGATGAAGCTACTGTAATTGCCTCTCATTACTCCATTCTGCTTTCTCTTTCCTCCTTGCTGCCAATCTTTTTAGCAACTAAAGCACACTTACGGGATATTGTACTCTCAGCACCGTAAAATTATTTGCATTTAGATTGTGCTGCTCTAAGTCAAATGGCCATATTGGTGACCCATCTTTTTCTTCTTTTTGTTCTCCCACTGTGTAGGAAGGATTTTAGATTTGAAAACTGGCACTGTAAAGAAGGAAGGTCAACAGTCCTCAATGAGAATGTGCATGGGATCCAGGCGCTCATTCATATGCAGAATGAGGTATGCTATTCCAGCTTTCATGCTTAAGGAAAGACTAGAACCTGAGGCTCCTCCCTCCTAGTCCAGTACTCTAACCACTGCACCACACTGACATCCATCCATCCATCCATCCATCCATCCATCCATCCATCCATCCAGTATATATACATATACACGCACACATGCACACACACACACACACACACTGGTATATATACAGTAAACATATGCACACACATATACATATATGCACACATAGACATCTGCTCCAGGGTTAAATTCTAAGGTTCTTCCTTCTACCTTTCTTCCTTACTGTTGGTTGTTCTTTTCCTGGCCACAGAGTCAGAGACATTGATGCTGCCTGGCCTCACAATTTCTGGTTCCTGTTTTGCAGGCTTTAATCCTTACACTTGGAGCATTTCCCTTGTTCTATATATGTGAATATTGAAACTCTCAGAGCTCATGGCTAGTAACCTGATTCACTTTCTTGTAGAAGGTATCCTGTTTGATAGGTGTGACATTGGTTTGTCAACTGAGAACATCCAAAGAGATCTTCCTTTTCTTATTTTTCATACGAAGACAGTTATCTTTCACCAAGGTATTTCCTTCCTTCCAAACTCAGTCTTGACCTTCTACTTGAATCAACACAGTTGGAATTGGTGGAAAAGTAATGGTAGCCTTACTTTTTACAAGGATCCTATGGCAACCTATAGCTGGGACTGATATTTATTACTGCCTTTCCCAGGCTCATTTAAAGGGCATGATCTCTCTCTTCAGCATTTCTCCAGATGGACAGTGCCAATCATCAAACTTTGTTCTGAGCTGGCCAGAAACAGTGCCTCCTGATACATGCTCACCCTGCAAGAGTTACAGCAGCACTGACAGCATTGATCTAGGATATTCCCCTTCCCGAGTTACGCCAGGAGGCCCCATGGGCTCCACCTTCCACCTTCATCCAGTACTTTAGCCTGGAGCTTCACTCACAGAGAAATACAACTCTGGAAGGGCTCTCCTTTTTTTTTTTTTTTGGTTACCATATGATGATCAGACTTTCCTTTAGGTAAGAAGCTTGCTACTTGCCCAAGTGTGTTAATCACACAGAATATGATGAAGTAAAACTGGTTATTTACCTGTAATTGCAGTTCTTCAAATAGTCATCTGTGAATTAGTACAACCCACCCTCCTATTCTGCTTGGTCGTAGGTGACCTCACTCTTTCTTCACATCTACTGTATCAGCTCTTAGGAAATTGAAGAGTTATTGCAGGTCCTACTCCCAATAGTGCTATGTATGTACAGTAAGGATGGGGCTCCCACCAAACAACTCTGTAAGCTCTAGAAGTGTGGTATGTGGGAAAGAACTTGGGAGACAGAGCCGAGAGATGCTGCCAAGGGAATGGTCAGATAAGAGACAGCATAGCCCACAGCTGGATAGTGGGCGGGGCAAGAGGCTCAGAAGGGACCCTCCCTAGTTTCTTGGGCTGTAAAGGGGACAGGGGGAGAGATGTACTTTCAGATATGCTAGATTCTATCACTGTAGCTTTACAGTAAAGTAAAATTAGCTCATCTGGTTGTGATTCCTATCTGGTTAACCCCGCAAGGCTGACAAGAAGCCTACAGAATGGGGATTTGCACAGATGTATAACCCATGAGTAAGAATTCACAGATGACCATTTGAAGAACTACAGTTACAAGTCAGCAACCAGTTCTTTTCAGCAGACCATAAAAACATATGGTCTTATTTTCACCTATAAATTCTTTCTTTTATCTATAAAAGTGCTAAAACTGACTGTCAGAAGAGAATGACCCCAACTGCAAACTAGCAATTTTCAGAAAATTCTGTTGTGCTGGTTTTCATGAATAGCATCCATAAATCCAGATCTTGTGTTTTTCTGCAACTTATGGAAGAGTCAGTAGCTCACATCCTTTCCTCAGTTGTGTTTACCAGAACTTAATTTTCTTCTATGCTTGTTCAGAAAAACCATGCATCAGATTAACCATGGAATGTGATCCATTGTGTCAGTCTACTATATTATTATTCAAATTATTATTTCTGGGACCTAAGATTAGAATGGAAATGTGGCCTTATTTTTGTTTTCACAACAAACTAAACTTGTTATTTATATTTTAAAGGGGAAAGAACACAAATAATTAATCACCCAGCTAATTTTAGGCACATGAGCAACTCTTGAGAACATCTTCATTTTTGCAATTTTGAAATATTTTAGGTGACTGTCTTTAAATACTTTATTTTTTCAATCCTATCATATGGCAATAATTAAGCTTGTCCTGGGCCTGTGGCTTATGGTTTAACCACTTTTTGGTCTAAAGTAAATACTTGAGATTCTTCTATCCATCTTAAGGCTGTCACTGAATGTGGACCACATGGTTTGAACACCAGCCATCTTTGCCCCTCCTCACTTAGTTTTGTTTACCATCTTGTCCAAGGAAAAGCTTATGTAGTTCAAATAGTATTTTATTCTATGATCTTGAATTAGCCTAATATGTTTGTGGTCCTACTATAGATTTGGGTCCCCCCTGCCCCCCATGATCAGAACAGCTCCCTTTTTTGTTCTTGTTTTTTAGTATGTACTTACATGTATGACTTGAATTTACCCATATAACCATGGGATCCTACATCAGATGGAGAAAATTTTCTCCGCCTGAAGTTGGTGGTTTATCTTTGGCTAGTATCTCCCCTCCAGTAATTACATAAAGCTACCCCCAAAATGGCTTCTGGTTCAGCTTACAGAGAGCAACAAGAAGAGAATCACCTCCTTTAGGGTGACAGTACTGGTTTGACTGCACCCTCATTTTCAATCTCAAAAATAGATTGGATGCTCACTATGAAAGACCCAGAACACAGAAGAAAGGGAGTCAAGCCCCCCACAGCTGGGCACAAATAAGGAAGCACAAACCACACAGATCAGAAATGTATCTTTAATGCTAGCCTTGGGATAAATTCAAAATCTTGGAAGTTGCAAGAGGAATTTCCAGTCCTCATTTATAAGGAGTTCATTAAGATTGAGTCTCTTGGAATGATCTGCAGTGCTTCTCCCTAGGTTTCTTGCCACCTGGGCTGAATTGCTGTTTGTGAGATAAGCCGTCCACTGACTCCTTTTTTATCATTCATTCATTCATTTGTTCAATTTGTAGAGTGCCCATCTCACATGCATTTTGATTGTTTACATCTCCTCTCCCTTCCATTCTTTTCCCAGACTCCCCACAAGCTCTCACAAAGGAGAAGGAGGAAGTTACCTCTTACTAACCAACTCCTCATAAGTGACTCTTATTTGAGGAAGAATAAAGCCAATTTCCTGCATCTGCTGCTGCTTCGTCTGATATATAGGGCCTGGTTGGTCTCCCTTTTGCTGTGATTTTTTTCCCAGAAGGCTGGGAGTACAACTTCTGTATGGTCTTTAGTCCCTTGGCAGAAAGATGCCAACATTTAGCTCTCCAGTAGAAGGACAACTTTTGATTCTTTCTGGGAGCAAAACGTGTTACAATTATCCCATCTCTGGCCAGTGTATGAGAATGTTAGAACTTCCTCCTGCCTCGATTGCCTTGATAGTTTTTCTGGGAAAAATGGAAGTGCATTCTCACATTATTCCTTTCTTTTCTGGCCAATGAGTAACTGTTCTGATCTTCATATTAGTCCAGAAAGGGCAGATTAGATTACCTAGCTTAAAAATGCAGACTGGAGCATATGTTTGGATCTCTATATTCTGAATGCTGAAGTTCCATTAAGATAGCAGGCACTCTGTCTAAATGGAATTGTCATTGTTGAGACACTGTCCTACACTGAATTGGTCAGACCCTTAACTGTTTTATGTTACAACGCCCTATGGTTGAGAGTTTCTCAAATTAATTATGGTCTTGAATAAGACAGCCTGTGGTTATCAGTTTCTTAATTTTACTGAGTGTCTAGTATACAAATAAGGCTGAAATTGTCAAGCCCTACACCACTGGACATGATCAAGGAAGCAAGACTCACATAGGTTTCAGTTAGAAGCTTTAATATAAGAATTAAAGTAAGCAATGGAATCTTGGAAACTCTAGTAGGAACTTCCAGCCCTCTTTTAGTTGTGAGTTCATTAAAGCAGAGTCTTTCTGAACATTTTGAATCTTTTTTGCAGCCTGGATAAGCAACTAATGAACTCCTCTCCCATCTTTGGGTGGTTAATGGCTAAAGTTCCTCCTGTTTCTTTCTTAGCCTCCTTCCATAGAAATTCAGCACATTAATCAGAATGATGGATTTCAATCTTCCCAACGTGACCCTCTCTTGATATGTTTAATGTCTATTGTGGCTACTCTTTCAATTGGCATAGATAGGATACACTAAGAACAAAAACAAAGGAAAAAACTATCGTACTAATAGCTTCAAAGCAAACACTTTACAGTTCTTACACCAACTAATTGTTCTTCAAAAGCCTTCTGTTACAAAGACTCCTGGCTGCAGTTGTGTTACTGTATTGTTGTAGTTTGTTCCCTGCAATCAAGTATGGTCGCTAAATGTCTTGTGCTGGCTCATTTCTAGATGTGGAAATGCCCCATTAGATCATTTACCTCTGAACAGGATAACAACCATGCGGAAAAGATACAGGTTGGTGTCTTCTGTTCCTTCTTTGGCATAACCCTTAGTTGATTTTCTACAACATTAGGTCTTTATTGAAGAACCTAGAAGAACGTTGCCCTATTATAATGGACAATGCTTGATGTCCTGAGTTGACAAGATAAGGCTCATAAGCATCAATTCACATTCTTGTTAGCCTTGAGATCAGCTTTGTACAGTGATGGAGGAGGCCTTAATGTTTAGCACATGGAGGGTAAGTAATTCAGCAAAGGTGCCAGTGGGCTAGCTGAATTTGAACAGACCAATCAGATTAAAATATTGGCAAAAGGGTTAGGGTGAGCACAGAACCACTCTTATGCTTTTCCCAAAGTTTAGGACTGAACCACAATTAGTGTTGCAGCTGAGCATCTGTTTTCTTAGGTTGCAGGGTTTAAAATATGCTCAAAACAAGATTTATTATTTGTCACTTTTATGGTTAATTATGTTTCATTGGAAATATAATTTAACAAAATACATGTGGTTTGTGTATGTTTATGTTTAATATGTGTCTGCATACTTAAGGTGCATGTGTGTGCGTGTGTGTGTATGAGCTTGTGTAAGCATGTATATGTATCTATATATTTATATGTCTATATATTTATCTATATCCCATATAGATAAGACTAAAAAGATAGTGTTGGAGAGAGGGGAATATAAATACTGCAACAAATTTGGTGCCTGTTCCTTTCAACTGATCACCTCAATCAATATATTAATTCCAAGGTTTCTTATCTCACATGTTTTGTTCTGCCCCAGTATTTGGGAAATGACATCAGTTTATTGGCAATATTTTTTTAAAAGTAATACTGCCTTCCAAATTATCTTACGCAAGAAATAAAAGAAATACATTGTGGCTTGGTAGTCTATGTGACTCACCCGGTTTCTTCTATATTCTCCTCCCATGGCATCTAATTGACGTAATGGAGCGCCTGAGTTGTGACTTTGGGCCAGATAGGAAACAATCTGTGCTTCAAAGGGAGTCACTTTGATTTAACTAGGAAAAGGGGTTTCAGAGCGTCGTGGTAATAAATTTGCATGATCGGGTTGATTGAAAAATGGAAGCCGTCATTTTTTACTCTTTACTTTCCATTTAGAAACGGCCTTGGCCCAGTGAAAGAAGGAGAGGCACAATATGCTGTGGTCCACTGTACCGGTTATATCAAGGCATGGCCCCCAGCAGGTAAAATAGACAAGGCAGAGTTTAAAATCTTCCCTATGAATATCTTTGCTTTGGGTTGTTTCTGGACAGCTGAAGTGAACAGGAGAAGCATGGAGGCTCATCCGTGACTAGAGGTTCTTGGCAAGTTGCACCTTTTGGCTACAGTTATCCAGGATCTAGAAGGGAGGAAAGAAGCTTCTCTGATACAGTCCTCAGGGGACCAACATTTTAGAATTCCAGGGCTCGGAATCATATTTTATATTACTTTCCTATATGAAATCAGCGTTCACGGTATCTTTATGTCTGCATTTCTGATTTGTATATCATTAGGTGAGAGAGCATGGTTCAGAATTCCATACCTGCATGCCAAGGTATTTGGGGGTCTTTATATAGTTGAGTTCTGAACCTGGGAGAATTTCAACTCATTTTGGGAACAAGATCTGATTTTTTTTTTTTAAGCCCTTCATTCCAAGCTACTGTACCCTCCAGTTCTTCAATAAGGCATTTCTGTTTTGAATGAGGGCAGCTATCAATACATAACACCCTTAGCAGATTTCTATAAGCAACACTAGGGTAGACAACAAAGGTCATCTAGACCAGGGTTCCTCAACCTTGGCAACTTTAAGATGGGTGGACTTCAACTTGCTGGCTGGGGAATTCTGGGAGTTGAAGTCCACCCATCTTAAAGTTGCCAAGGTTGAGGAACCCTGTCCTAGACCACACTTTCACAGGTCCACAGCTAGCAACTGTATAAAAGAAGGGCAACTTTTAAAACCCAAGAAACTTTTATCCATTTTTCTCAAACAGTAATCTTTCCTCCCTGATGGCCAATTCTGAACCTGGGAGAATTTCAAAAGCAACTCATTTTGGGGAGAAGATCTGTTTTTTGTTTTTGTTTTTTAAAAAAATCCTATACGTAAGCCCTTCATTCCAAGCTACCGTACCCTCCAGTTCTTCAGTAAGGCATTTCTGTTTTGAATGAGGTCTTCTGGGAATATTGTTTTCTTTTCTTGGCCCATGGTACTCTACTCTAACCATGCTGTAACTGAATATCACGCATGGGGATACTTACATACGGGAAAATGTGGAAAACAGTTGGAAACTCAAGAGAGGATTGTGTCCAACATTGTTAAGGGATGGTTTGGCTGACCTTCCTTCTTGGATTTGCTGAAGAGCATCTTTTCTCTCTGACAGCTCCTGCTGATGTGAGTCAGAACAGGCGTTATCTTTTCTTGTTGACATTTGAGTCTATTACAGGCTTAAAGCCGTGATGGTTTTATTTCCCTTGGGCTGTGAATATCACCATATCCCATCACACAAACGCTGTATGTGGTTTTAGCCTGATTGAACTTAGAGCTGTATGTATTGGTCACGGATCATATACTGTAGTGTGGCTCTTTCAAAGAGGATTTTGCGCATGCCACATTTTAGAATGAGCCTAATTATTTCTTACTTTTGGGACCACCGCTTGTTACAGAATGTAAACATGTGAGCTAGCGCAAAGTCCTGTGAATCTTTCCAGATGTGGTATCATAAGTATTTATAACAGGGTTGGCAACCATTTCAGATGTAGAATGTTCCCTCCCTCTGCCCCATGACCAAAATGCCTTGTATGAAAACCTTGTACTCTTGTGAAAAATTGCCAAATGTTCATGACATCTTTTGAGAAATGGCCCAATTTTCTGTTATCTGAGCAATCTCCTTATCCTAAAACATTGTGAATGTTTGAATATGTACTAATTTGATTTTGTGAGATCACGGAAACACTTTTGGGAGGGACAGGTTCCCTGGTCGTTCACGTGCCATATTGCCAACTCTTAATTTTCACTTCATGAGGTCATTTAAGGGTTAGATTTTAGACCTTCTTTTTATTCACTTTTTTTTTTAACTGCTTGGAGGAATTAGAAAGTACAGGATTGGTTGGGTACAATAGCAGTCCAATGTAACAGCCATATGTTGCCGCATACCAATTATTCTTAGAAAAAAAGATGGTTGCCTGCACATACCAATAGGGCAGCCATATTTTTCTTTCTTATTTCAGTAGTCTAATAACATGGCTTCCCCCACTGGTATATGTGAGTGGCCATCTTTTTTAGATTCAGAGATGGACAGTACATAATGGCAAACAGCTGCTTTCCAAAGCTTTTTCCCATCTTTCAGAAAGAAAAAAAGAACACATTTCTAACTTACAAGTATTTCAAACATTTTTTGGAAAATGAACATTTCCATTTTGGTTCGTGTATTTTTTTTAAGGATTCCTCCAGAGGGGTCTGAGTTATGAGCTGCATCAGATGTAGTAGTGAATATAGTGGAAAAAAAACCCTATAAATTGAGCCAAGTCTGTTCCATCTATGCTTAAGAAATGTGTGTGTTGAATGCGTGCAACGATATAGCATACACTGCATTCTTTTGGCATTTCAGGAGCCTTTGAATTATACTTACCCTAATTGGCTTCTTATGGTAGCGCTGTATCCTTCAACAATGGAAAAATGTGGAGGGGGGGACTGAATTTTTTTCTTGGCATTTTCAGTGTCTTATAAGGGTCCTATAAAAAGCAAATGCTTTTGAACTTCATTGTGAAAGAATCAACAAAATAACTGGAACGTGGGAAGTTGTTCTCAGAGGTGTTAGAACATTTGCTTATCTCACCAAAGGTGGTGATGATGATAATGATGTTAATGATTCCTTTCTGCTTATAAGGAATCATTAACATCTTTCCCAGCTGTGTGCCATCCAGGATAATGGGAAATTTAGAGAATTATAGGGGCTATAATCCCAACAGAAAGAACCCAAGTGATACACTTACTAAAGTTTTGAACCCAGACTGGGGACTCCCAGTTTCAAGTCCAAAATGAAAGACGCTTGCTGAGTGACTCTGAGATAGTTCTCTCTATTAGCCCAATCTACTTCCAGGGTTGCTGTGGAGAAAGAATGGAGAAAGGGATGTACATAATTCTACTAAGAGCCACTGGAAGAAAGGCAGTCTTGAGAAATCAAAGAAAGAACATATGTAGAGGGCACCAGGCTGGGAAAAGACTGTTCTCTTTTGCATAAAGAAAAAACTCTTGAAGTCCATGACCTTTTTTTTTTAATTGCTTTGATGAGGATCTAGAGAAGTAGAAAGGTCTTCAATATTTATAGGCATGGGTGTAAAGTATCGAAAATGAAGAAGTGAAGATAACCAGAACATGTATTCCAATCCATTCCCACACCAAAATAGCAGACATATTTTGCTGACATGTACATTTTGCACAGATGGAGCCCAATGAACTTGTATGAAGTGCTATTCTTAATACATGTCAGCCATTTTCAGTTCATCCTAGGGTGTGAAATATCTAGGTCAGTAGGAAGGTCTTCCAGTAAAATTTGATGTTTGGCAGTAGTTACCGTATCACTCGCTTAGTATAAAAAAAAATGAACTTCTCTATAATCTTTTGTTACGCACAATGAGTTCCCGTTCAAATAAGTTGAAATTTGTCTATTTGCAATCCCATTCTCTTTTTTTCTACCTTGTTTATTTGTCAGAGACTATGATGCAAAGCCTTAATTTTACCATAATTTGTACTGAAGGAACTAGAAACTTAATTTTGGATCTACAGCTTTTAGCAAGAGTCAGGACCGTCTCCATCAGTGGCTTGTGTAAACAGTAGAGCCAACACACCAGAAATATTGTTAACTGGGGGAAATTGAATTTGTTCACATTCCTCTACCCTATAATGGAATTACAGCTATTAAGATCAGGTAAGGAGGGAACAGCAAACTTCTGGCTTCTGTTTGCTTTGAGAGAGCCTCTAGAACAACCTATATTGAGTGGTGAAACCAATAACTTAGAAGGTTCTGGGCTGACCCCCCAAAATTGCAGAACTCATAACCTCTGAAATCTGAATATCTGCCTTGTAATTGCTACCATTGAGGCTGTTAGTATAAACTGTGAATCAAAATCTTTTTTTCTTTTTTTCTGTTCAAAATACGTGCTGGAGTATAGTTTCCCATGATCTAGTTCAAGGATACAGCAAAGGAATGGTATACGGTGCTTTGCATGCAAATGGCCCCAGATTCAAGCCACAGATGTTCCCACTGAACACGGGAAGCACCTTTTGCCTTCCGAATCTCCGCCAGAGTAGAGAGTGCGACCTACAGTGTGGGCAGGTGGTCAGATTAGGAGTAAGCCAGCTTTTAATATTCTTGAGAAACCGTCAAGTGTATATATACTGAAAATTATTTATGTGGGAAATACTGTTCATCTTCGGATGTTACATTTTTCTAAATTGTATCCAATGCATCTCTCTCCCAGATTACAGCCTGATCATCTTGAATCAGAAGCCAGCAGAGATAGAGCCCATGGACACCAGTGTAGCTGCAGATTTTTGCCTTGGTATCTGCTAGTCTTTTTGCCCCATCTCACTTTTCTTTTGACCTCGTAATCTAAACAGTGATGGGGAATCTAAGGCCCTCCAGATGTTGCTGAACTATAATTCTCAGCATCCCTCACCATCGGCCTTTGGACCAGCTGGGAATTTTAGTTCAGCAATATCTGACAGCCACAGTTTTTCCAGCTCTTCATGAAAGGCCTTGTTCAGCATTTTGCATTCATATTCCATTAGAACCTTTGTTTCTTCTTCCATCCTGCTTCTGCTTTTCTAACCTTTTTCCAATGTTTCTTCTATCTCAATTCTGATTTTATAATCATAGGAAAATGAGATAAGAAGGGGATATCTGGCTGGTCTGACCCCAGTCAGAATGCAATGGGTGGGTTTACGTTCTAATTATCTCCATTGCCTGCAAAGGCCAGTGAAAACTGTTCTTTTCAAATAGAGAACTATCATAATGAGGAGAAAACACCAATCTTAGCTCATTACCAGCTCTACTGTAGTTTTCTATTTACAAATTATTTGTTTCATCGAGATGGGAGCATTGTACCCTATTGTTGTGGAAGCCATTCCAAGCCATTCCAAGCTTCCACAATCATTCAGTTAAAGGCTGGGTCAAGCACCTTCTGGGCCCTGAAAGAAATTGAAGAGAGATCACTAACCTGTCTGGCTTTGGCCAAATAAACCACTGGGACTTGCAAGCTGAAGGGGAAAATCACAGGTGTGGGTGGCTTTGTAGAGGCCATGATGCTCTGTAAACTGGACCTCAGCTCATGATTTTTCATTAAAGTAGTACTTGCTTGCATCCAAACCTGACAACCATGGAGTTGACCTCTCAGATATTCAGTCTTACTTTATTTCTGTCCTTTTTTTAATACTAAAAAAAAAAAAAACTGTCTGCCAAACATTCCAAACAGTCCTATGCTCTTTATTTATATAGTACCAAACAGATGTCTCCAAATAAAATAAAAAACAGACCTCTTTGTCTCAGATTCATCTGAGTTACACACTCAGCTGTTCAGCTCTGTTGTAGCAGTTAATATGAGTTTCAGGGAACAAAGGAGGAAATTTTTTCCTCCTCCACACCAGGGGGTGGGGGGGAGGTTGTTTTTCAGCCCATTTTGCCTCCTTCCTGAGGTCAGAGTCACAAGGATGCTTGTTCTCCTTGGTAAACAAATGATGCTAATTATACAGTGTTTCACCTTTTTTTCCCCCCCCCTCAGGAGGCCATTTAGAAGAAACTTTTATTCACTTTTGCCCATGTTGAGATGGGGCTGAAAGTTCTTCCTCATGAGTGGAAGGAAGTGAAGAGTGACAGCTCTTTCCAGAACCACCTCTTGATTACATCAGCCTCCCCAATAGCCTTTCGTGAGAAAAATTACCACATTTTTCAAGGTTGTATAAGTAATTTAGGACATGCACTGCCTAATTGGAGAGTGGCTGCTGACACCCTGCCAAAAACAGCATTGCTGAAAAAAAGGACATTGGTTTTGTAACATTTGCATCTGCTAATGGATAGTCCTAGATGCATCTTTAGAAATAATTGCTAAGTTTTAAATAGAAATGCAAAGTATTTCATTATAGTTGATGAAGGCAGTGTCCAAATAATTTGTATGTCTGCTACTCAGTCTGCTGTTCAGATATGAACGATTGATGAATTATTTTAACATCCCAGCTGTCCTTTCCTTTCTCTTCCATATTTCAATTGGAGTCTGGATCACTCTTTAAAAAGAGGACACCTTGGAAGCAGGAGCATCAGCTAGGGTGGGGAGACGTCAACAAAATCCAAATGGCAGCCACAGCCATGTCATCAAATCTCCATCCCTTTGTAGATGAAGTGGCAGGTCCATTCCGCTGTGACCACCATCTTGACTTTTTTAAACCCCTCCCGGGATGCCTTTTCTTGAAAGATGAATTTTCATCCTGCAGGTTGAATGCAGTCACCCACCACTTTAGTTTTCTGGAGCCAGAATGGAAATAGATATACTGTTAGCAGCTTGATGCTTTGCTCTGCAGTGATCAGCATCTTGATTTTTCTAACTGAAATGGTAAAAAATTAAAATCAGCTAGGGCTGGAGACCAGAAGGCTGTCATGGGTTGCTTCCATGGGTACATTGATGGTCACTTACTCTTATGTCTTTTGTATGTTGCCCCAGCGAATAGAACATGGGATTGTAATAAAAAATTGGAAGGAGATAGAATTTGGCTGATCTGGACCCATCAGTGATGTACATAACAATAAATTATGAAACTCAGTGCTGGAACATTAGTAGATAAAATGCCCTGTTGGAAGTGAATTCTGTCCTCAAACTTTTGTCCATTTACTTTGCTGCCAATTCACTGAGTGTCTTGTGTCCTCCAAAATATTGCATTAACCCAGCCCATGAAATGCACCAATGAAATGCACTTTACCCAGTCTTGGTAGGTACGTTTACCAATTTAATTTTATTTAAACAACCATTTGCCTTCCCCTCCCCCTGCTCCATTTCAGTTAAGGGATCTTGTGTTTCTGAGAAGGAAATGAACTTTTATGCAGTCCATATGATGTTTTTTTCTTTAATCAGATTTGTTCACTGCATGACAATGGAGGGAAAATATTTGGTAGAAAGACACACTGTAGCTTGATGTGCATGAATCGAAGCTAGGACAAATGTTCCCCTCCAGACTGCACTCTGGTGCACGTCTTGCACAGTCTGTACCCACAATAATCAGAATGTTGATAATACAAAAATTCATCCTTTTCTTTTCTTTTTCTTTTTCTTTTTTCTTTGTCACCCATGCCATCTCATTCCTTTGTCTAATTAATTTATTTTTATTTCTGGACTTCTAGATGCCATTTAAAGGAATAAATTAACCACAGAGTATAGGTTGCTTTATAACCCTTTGGCGTGCATCAGAAAGCTTTATAAAGCTTTCTTGAGGCCCTAATTAGATTTTAGGAACGTAGATGTGGCAAAAGCCTGAAATGTTTGGATAACTGAATTGATGTAGGCTGTTGGTGAGAAATTTCCACATTTCTAAAGTTCCTACCTGCAGAAAACAAACAAATGAATCACTTCATGCATTCAACTTTCTCTGTGTAGAAAACTAGTATTGAAGGGAACTTGGTTCATCTTTAAAAAGCTCAACCTGCTTCTTTATAGTTTTTTTTTTTAATTCCCCAAAGGGTTTCCTTTCTTGATGTTGGTGCTGAAGAACCATTGACTTAAGATGCTCCCTGCCATCTGATGTAGCAGAAGGTTGCATTTACTTTTTTTCTTTCATTTGCTGAAAGGCACATGGGATGTCCTGATGTCAATGTGGGAAGAGCCAAACCAAACGAACACTGCCTACAAAAAGCACAAATGCATTGTATGTTAAAATAATTCATCAGAAACATTTATTTATTAATTCAATTTATGTAGCCGCCCATCTCACATCCAAATAATAAAAAAGTAACCAGGAACAACAGAAAGACATGAAAAACCATTAAAAACAATAAAAACTATTCATAAATATCTACATCACCCCTGCCACCATTTCTATCTTAAAATGGGAGCAGACATCAAGGATGAAGTTTCATAAGATGCAAGTTATGAATGGAGGGGGGTACTTTTAAAAATTATGTTGCATGTTTCTGAAGGCCTTTTCATCATCTTCAGTTCGGTATACAGCCCACCATGAGCACTTTGGGCATACTGTCTAAATCAAACAAGCAGTATGTATTCTCTGTACATAAAAGGGTGGTCTTGAAGAAGACAATATCTTCATCCTTTAGTTTTGAGTTTGACATCACTGTGTTATTCACATGCACTGATTTCATCCTTGCAAGAATACTGAAAGGTATGTCAGTACAGTAAGGACAGAATTTGAATCCAGGACCTCTTTGTTCACAGTTCTCTTAGCCACAAAGTTATGTTTTGTTTTGTTTTTTAATTGTCTTCCAGTTACAACCATTTCAGGCAGAGCCTCAATTTAAAATCGCTTCTGTTTTCACAAGAGAAACAAAATGTAAATCTCTCCCATTCTTTTTCAGGGGCAGTGAAATTTGGCCCCATAATGAGTTGTGGGACTTGTAAGGGATTGTGGGGAAGCTGGCAAAGTATTGGAAGAGCAGGCATAAACAATCAAGAGATAGAAGGCAAGTCCATTGGCAGCTTATCTCATAAACGGCAACTCAGCCTGAGCATCAAGAAACCTGGGAAGAAGCATTTTGGATCATTGAAAGAGACTCTGCCTTAATGAACTCCCTATAATGAGGGCTGGAAATTCCTCTTGCAATTTCCAAGATTCTGGATTTACCCCCAGGACTAGCATTAAAGATAGCAAAGACTTACTGAAGTCTCTGTAATTCTTACTTCCTTGATCCTGCCCAGCCCGGGGGGACTTGATAGAAACCTTTTCCGTTAGCAATGGGCATAGCGTGCACAATGGAATTTCCTTCCAAATAGCTCAGCTGCCATTTTTTTAAGAGTCTTTCCATGCTTCTTCCTCTCCCGGGATCATGGAACTACAGAGTTGGGTGCACTGAAGAAACTAACTTCACCTACTAGCAGTGAAGTCAACACCTGAATGGAGGCAAATCTCTCTAGAGAATATTGGAAATATCACAGCAAAACTGTGAAATTCAGGGTGATGTCTTTTGGGGGCTCAAAATTATGGACCAGTTTCATTCGTCCTCCAGGATCTATGATATATAACCATCACGTAGCATATAACTGTCAAAGAACTATAACCATATAACCACCATACAGCTATACGTGGCACACCAGTGCTAATCTAAAATGACAACGTGGAATGATTGGGAAGAAGGAAAGTTATTTCTATCCAGGGCAGAATTACAGATGATGGATTCTTACCAATAATAGCATTTGAGTTGTGACTGGATGTCGTGGCCTTTTTTTTTCTTTACCCCTCAATGGGTTAGCATGTTTTTGGGTCAATGGCTGATTAATGCCAGGCCAACCGCATTAATATTTTATGAGTCATGTGTTTAGTTGGGAATAGGACAGCTAATAAATTTCCAGTATACTGTAATGTGCATGGCTTTAATGTTATCTATTTCCTACATTTAAAGAAACTCAATTCTACACTTCTTAAAAATCGATTTCTAAGGCTCGGTTTGTCAATAATTTCTCTGCTGTGTTCAATTTGGACGTGTGTTTATGTTGCTTTGGATATACCATGGGTCACGGATCAGGTGTGATGTTTTTGGAAATGCTTTTTTATTGCTATGATGCACATACATAAGTGCTCTCTCTCATTTGCCCTCAGGAGCGTCCTCACGTACTCGGATCTGATCTCATCCTGTTCAGTATGTGGCATCTGACAGGCTAGGAATGTGTAATGAATTAAGTAATTCACGTAATTAATCCGAGAAGAAAAAAATGGAACTAATATTAGGGAAAAGGGGGTTCAACATGTGTCATGTATCACTAGGCTGCTCTTCCAGGTGCTATAACAGGGTGGAAATCTGGCTTCGTAAGCAGGACATACCAATGAGCTCATAATGTCTGGTGGATACATTTGAAGCATGTCAAATGCATGCTACGTCTTCACTCAGCTGTGGCCCTGGCTAGAAGGCAGTGACACCATAGGGGGGTTCGTCGCTGTGGCCTCTTTCTTGGCTCTCCACCAACCCCTAAGGACTTGCTTTCTTTTAGTTTACTTTTGGGTGCAACACTTGGAAAATTATCGTGCTTTTCTCATTAATTTAGTTTTTCACTGGTATAGGCACTAGCAACCTGACCATATACCTATTTATTCAGAAGCCACTCTTAATATCTAAGTAAGTGTCAAACCCTCTTTACACACACACACACACACACTGCCCTGAATTGTTGCTCATACAGAAAATCATGAAACCTTTTCAATTCTGTTGCTTCAAAAACACGAGCTTCCTTTCTCCTTAACCTGACTAACAGGCCATAATTTCTTCTTCCAATGATTCAGTGCTCCTGCACGCCGTGAATCCCAAACACTCAAGGGAACAGGGCTTTAAATAACTTAACTCACTCAAGGATTGTAGGAAGTTTCTGGCTCCAAAACTCAATTTGGGAAATCAGATTACTTAAAAGATTTAGAAGGCCAATGGGTAGATTATACTGATGTACCAATCAAAGGTATTTATGCAACCCCAAGGCACTAAAACAGCATTCTAACATGCCTTTGGTTTTTTTAAAATGTTTATAACATTAAATTCCATTAAAAGATTGAAAACAAAGTGTAATGAAACACCCACTTTTTTTTTTCAGGCAGCTGTTTCTTTTCAACATCGCACAATATGTTGGTGATTTACAGTAAAAACAACTTCCCTGAAATGGCTAGTCTAATACCTGGATGCTGCCATCCCTTTCTGTATTTTTATTTTTATTTTGCATTTATGGGAATATCTGTAAACAGCCATTTGGTTTAGCAGGGGCCAGCAAGGCAATGTACAAAAACAAGCCATTAAAAGCTGATGACAAAGAAATGGATTAAAGAACCAAAGTACTTCGGCAGGATTATATTTTTCAATATTTTATATTATTCGATCTCTGTAGTGAAAATTATTAACAGCAGGATAGCATCAACATGTTTTTATTGGCTACCAGAAAATAAATTCAGATAGTGCCATCCTGTCTGTCCAGGAGCAGAGTAGCTAAGGAGAACTACCCCATATTTCTCATCTCTCTAACCTTTTTTTTAAATTATTGTTTTGGGAAAATAATTTTAGGAATGACTATACCAGAAGAAGACGCCGAGGTGGGACAAGGCAGCAAATATTGCCTGGTGGCAATAGGAAGACTTCAGGTAAAAACCCTTTTTGGTTACAAAAATGCTTGCAGAAGTTAACTCTGTGGCTTATTGGACTTCAGATAACAACAGCAATCCCAGATAAAATGTAAGGCAACAGGGTCTAACACAGTGGGGGTAGATATACAGATATAACAATGCTGCCAAATATACTAATATCCTAATACATGTAAGATCCACACACTTCATTGCAAATAATTTGGGATTATCAGGGGGCCCTGCTTCTGTGCAACGCACCACTTCTTGATATCTAGAGATGTTATTCTTCCCTACAGAGGAATCTGTTTTGAATCCAACCCCTGGCTCATCTAATGCCAAAAATGGGGAATCATCTGTCTAGTGTCACATTATCTCAAAGATAAGGGACAGGATTGAAGTCAACAGTGGTTAGAATCAGAGCCCAAAGTAGAATGGGACCCCGTTACCTTTGCAGCACTCCTCTTATCTGTCTCTTCAACCAGCAGAATACGGGGAAAGGAAAGGTAGAGTATCTCTAATCAGAAGCCTGAAATGGTCTCCTGCTGCAGGCTTTGGAAATTAGATCAAAGGTTATAGGCGTGGTACTGCATGTCCCAGTTTCTCCACTTTGATGCACCTTGCAGCTGGGGATTCAATACATCAGACTGAGGAAGATTGATCTATCCTAGCTGGCAGTAACTCTCCAGCATTGCTTCTCCATACTGGAGATGCTAGAAACTGAACCTGGGAGCTTTGGAATGCAAGGCATGCATTCTGCCTCTGAGCTATGGCCCAGTCCGTCAATAGAAGGAAGGGTTGGGAAGCAGCATCAAGAGGGCCTTGTCCTAATTCTTGTCTTATGATGGCCATTGATCTTTGCTTTAACCAGAACACGAGGTTCCACATCACAGGTAGAGTCCACATGCACAGATCAGGGACAATGGGCAATAGGAGTAACACATTTTCATGGCAGTAGGACAAAGCCAGGGGTCTTATTTTATGTGCTGGCTAATCAGGTGAGCTGGGTCCTTGAATAAGGCTCATGCTGGGTTTTTCCTATTATTTAATATGCACTATTAAAGGTACATATGCCCACTTAAAGTCCTTGACACTGGAAATGTGCACTGGAGTCTTTAGTCCCATTTGTTCTTCTATATAGCCGACTTCCTCGGAGATGCAAAGTGTGGTCTTGGCACTGCCGTCTTCCTCATGCCTTAAGTACAAAAGCTAAACATTATTTAGGGGTTGCAGAAACAGGAGAGGGGGAACATAATTTGCTAATGGTGCAGCTGTCAAAATAAGACAGCTATTCTGAAGGATTATTCGCGGCATGTAGAGAACCAAATGCTTTTTGCCTAAGTCGTGCTGTGAGGTCAACACCTAGGGAAGCTTCACCACAAAGAAATCAGGAAGGGCATGCATTATGAACTTTTCCTCCCCAGGAAGTACATAATCCACCTGGAAGCCAGAGCCCTCCTCCTTAGGGTGGCATCTTGACACAGTTTCAGTTCTGGGGGAGAATATTTAAGGGCAAACAACACTGGAACGTGCTTCTTTGTTTGAGAAACCCATCTGGCACTGTGGGATAGAGAGAAGAGGTCACAGAAGAGTAGTTTTGCCCCTTTTTTCATAATACCCTCTGTACTTGCATGACTTTCTTGATTGGCCAAGATCTCTCTCTGCTGCCAAAAGGTTGGGTTGCTGCTGTAAAACTGTTTATACTAGATACTACTTTCTAACCCACTGATTTATCCCAGTGAGCATATTTCTCTGCAGCAGTTTGCTGGGAAATTTCCATTCCTGTTTGCAGATATCAAAATTGCATCTGATGTATTCAGGCAGTTTGGGTCTGATTTTCAATGACATTATTAGCACCGAATGGATTCCTTAGTATTTTAAATCTTCTATATATTCATATTGCTTCCAGTGTTTAAAATTTATTTCCATATGGCATCCGTATGTTTTGAGCATTTTTAAGAAAGTTATTTGGAAACACAGCCTGTGAAATTTTTTTTTATTATTTAATTGTCCTGGATGCCAGGTATTCCTTTGTCCTATCTGTTTGTTTGAATTATAGTACCTATTTGAGAAGGGAAGTTACAGGCGCAGATCAATAACCATTCAGTCTTCTTCAGTAGAGCGGAATTAGTCTTCCTTTAGAACAGCCTTCCTGGATCCCTTGATGCCTTCCTGGAGCTGCTGTTTCCAGAATTCTAAGCCAGCACTTGTTGGGAATTCTGGGAGCTCCAATCATACCATAACTAGAGGGCCCAAGTGACTTCAATCCTTCTCAAATCTGTCCTACACAAGTAACCTGAGAACCACCAACCCATCTGAACATTGATCGTCCATAATTGTTCTTTTGGGCCAGGTAGTTGGTATGCAAAAACTAGACTCACTCTTATGCAGTTTTGTTTCACAAGCACCAGTAGATTCTGTTCTTGTAAATTGTACTTTGGTGATTCCCCCACCCCCTGCCATGTTTGCGGAATAAAGCATGTGTAATTATTTTTCTTAGGTGACTAGTTCACCAGTGTGCATGGATATGAATGGAATGTCAGTCCCCACAGAATTCTTATCCAGGCATAGCTCAGATGGAATAATTACTTTTGTGGATCCAAGATGCATCAGTGTTATTGGCTATCAGCCACAGGTCAGTTCATTCTCTTTGCCTAAGTAGCCAGATTTCAGAATTTGCTTCTGGATATTTTTAAAGAGGTCTATTACCAAAGATGGAGGGCTGGGATCTAAAGGAACATAGAGAGAGGGAGGGAGGGAGGGAGGGAGGGAGGGAGGGAGTCTTAAAAAGATGGTTAGATATACTGTACTTTGTTCATTAAATCAATGAATATATTTCTTATGTTACACAGTCTTAATCAGCTCTTCTCCATACTTAAAGTTATTTCAGAGGTTTATTTTAAAGGTGTAAAAGGTTTAAAGGTTTAAAACTTTTAAATCAGATTTCAAATTTAAATGAAATGTTATGGTTGATTCAGTTGTATTATTATGTGGTAGATACTTTGAGACTAGGAGCATCTGAATGTAATCATATCCATCTGACAGATCTGCAAACAGTGACAATTAGGCTCTTATTGCAGTCTTGCTTAATTTTTATTAAGTTGTTCCAAAAATTATTTTTAAACATTTAGTGTTTAAAAATTATTTTTAAACATTTAGTGATTAAGACAAATTCCTCTGGCAATTTGTAACCTTTTTAACTGTTGTGGTTTCTCTCCTTCTACGGCTGGCGTACCAGGATCTTTTGGGGAAAGATATTTTAGAATTCTGTCATCCAGAAGATCAAAGCCATTTAAGAGAAAGTTTCCAGCAGGTAACATTCTCCTTATTAATACAGTCCCTTTGTATTCTCCATCCCAAATGTGAACGCTATGACTGCTCAGTTATGCTAACCAGGTATAAGATAAGGGTAAAGGTATAAACAGAATAACAGTGGGCAAATATGCAATATAATATATTACATATTATATTATATATTATATTAGATATAATATATTACAAATATGTAATATAAAATAAATATGGCATTGGGCAAGAATTATATAAATCTATATTTTTATTAAAGTTTTTAATTTTTTAGATTAATCATTATCTCCTTTCTAGTTCCTGCATTTCTGACACAAGACAAGATGAGATATAGATACTTATTTATAATGCAAATAAAACTTAATTATGTTCTGTGTGTTCATGTTGAATCCTAGAACAATATGTAAGCACAAATTATGTTCTGCAGTACTCCCCTAAGCTGTACGTTGCAGGCAGGAATTATGTTACAGATCATAATTTGAGGGCTAAGTATCAACATGGTAATCTGTTTCTTTTGCATGTTGGAACTTCAAGTTCAGGTCTTTCCTAGTTGTAAAACGTGTTGAGTATTCTACACCATGGTAAATCATAATGTGGTTTGCTTCTTTTTGACTTCATGTGATATGTAAAATCTACATACAAACCTTAATGCTTAGCCTTCTGGATAAGCTAGGAGTCATTCAACAAACAAGAATGCTTTATCGTTAAAAGAGATCACAGCCACTTGGTCACTTAGCATCATCTGTAGCCAGAGTCTCATTCTCCCCACAAAATCTGATGAAATTAGTACAGGTAATCTGTGTTCAGTGACTGTTCGTTCAGCAACTGTTCAGAGTTACAACAGCGCTGAATGAGGGGACTTACGATTGTTCCTTGTAGCTGTGGCCATCGCAGCATCCCCGCAGTTATGTGATGTGACTCGGGTGCTTGGCAACCAGCTCGCATTTACGACAGTTTCAGTGTCCTGCGGTCACGTGATCACCGTTTGCAACCATATTTTAGTGGCAGATTTCCATCAATAATAGTAGTTTACTCTGGGTCATCCTTAGAGTGTCTTAAGCAACATTTAGCCCATTTTGGCTGATCTCAGAAAAGCTAAGCAGGACCAGAACTGGTTAGGACCCAAAAGGGAGACTATCCTCAAATCCCAGGGTTGGACACTAGTTTGGGAATTGAAAGAAAATGTCCCAAAGAAGGCAACGGCAAACCAGTTTTGCACTGTTGTCAAGAAAAACTATATGGAAATGTCCATGAAGTCACTAGCCTCCAAGGAGACTTTATCTTAAGCTTTTCAGGTTCCATAATTTTACTGTAGAAGACTATAGCCTGTCTGCCCACCTATCACTGAGCCATTCCAATAGCCATGAAACACATTGTTTGCAGTTTACAAAGGGTCCAAGTGTATTTACGTGAAGGATGCAGGGGTGAGTTTACCATAAAAAAACCATTAAGGGAATTCTATTTAAAGCATGACACATCCCTTCTCAATCAGACTTTCCGTGCAGCTTAAAAGTTAGCAACTAAGCATGTTAGTGTAATTTAAAAACGTTAAAAACGCATATAAAAGAAAAAAACGTTAACACGCATATAAAAGAAATCAAATCTAACAGCAGAAACTTGTTTACAAGCCAAATCGTAGTGAACAGTTGTGATAGGATTCAGAATATCACAAAGGCATCAGGGAAGGAGACAGGCAGGCAGTGCTGGAGAAGGAATTTCATTATTTCAGCACCATCCCAGAGTGCCACCTTTCATCTCGTGGTTAACAAAACGAGCCTCCAAAGCAGTTAAAATGCCTGTATCGTTGGCTATCTTCTGCAGCAAAAGCCAGTGAAGGCTATTCTGCCAATTTTGACTCTCTTAAACTGTAGATGAACATATTTGGAAAATATCAATCAATCGATCTATAGATATCTGACTATTTTTAAACCTTCTTACACCTGGTAGTAATAAATGTACAGCTCTTCAACATTTTGGCTCTGGGCACAGATAATTCAAATCGAGCCTAAAGATTTTACAGCCAGAAGCCTGCAAGCAGGTGGAAGCAATTCTATGCAGAGCTCCATGTTTTCAGAGAAGCATTAGAATTTGTGTCATTGTAAGACAAATTGTGATTTATCCAGCATGTCCTTTGACAGATAGCTTTGGCGGGTTACCAGGCACACATTTTAGCTGCTTTCCTTGCCATATTTAGCTGCAGATTAGACTGCTTTGGGCCTTGCCTGAAGCTCATCCCTTCCTTGTTTTCCAGCTGAAATGCTGAATGTTAATTTGAGTGGGTTAGCTGTGCGGGGTGTGCAAAAGCTCCTTTAGTTTTCTCCAGCTTATAGTTATGCTTTGCAAAAAAAAAAAAAAAAATAGTGACACAGCCTATTTAGGGTATTTGCTGGCAAAAGAGGAGATATACATTTGCTGATCGTTGACCGAATAGATACTACGACGACGATGACTACATTTCTTGAGTTATCTCCTGTTATTTTGAATCCTAGTGAGAGCATCATCGTAGAATTCATTTTAAGCGATGCTTCTGGCAGGCTGGGATGCTTTTTGTCAGGATAGATGGCGATTTCTTGATCTTGTCCATTCTGATTTCCTACAATTACATTGTTCATCATTCTTACCCAGCTATGATTCAGTACCGTGTGTTCATTTCCAGAGCTGAATGGCCCATTTCATCCCATAATGCTAGGCCAGTTTTGAGCAAATGTGTCAGTGGCAACACTGAACACTCATCATCCTTTTCTCTCTTCCCTTCAACTTTCCATCCTTGTGCTGATTTGCAGAAGGCTCACAGGTCTTTTTTTTTTTGCACTTGGCGCATCGATTCAGAAGCTGCAAATATGTAAATTTCTCTCGCCTCCATCCATCCACCCATGGCAGTGATGCTTATGTGCCCTAGATCTTTTTTATTTAGATATTTATTTCTTATGTTTGTGGTTTAAGATAACACTGTGATTCTGCTTATCAGAAGCCTGGGTGAACAGCACCTTGTTAAATTGGGATGGGGGTGGGGAACCTGGACATTTTCAAATTGCTGACCTTACTAAGAAACATTTAGGGGAAGATAATCAAGGAAGGAATTTGGAGGGTTTAACCTGTCCAGTCTCTTCCCCTTCAGACAAGACTAAAGTCATCTGCCAGGGTGGGAGAAGAAAATAAATAAATCTGAATGAAATACATTTGGAGGGCAAGGACAACAAAAGACTTTAGTATCAAAAGTTGGTGTGGAGACCTGTATTAGGAAATTCTTTAGCTGGGCATTAACAGACAAGTTCTGCTCCACTTTCAGTCCAGTCTTTGGGTGGGGCAGGAGAACCCTGTTATTGGAAGGATATTGGACATCTGGTAGAAATTAGGTCTTAATTCTAACAAACATTCCCACTTCGGTTTTGTTTTGTTTTTTTTAAGCAGGTCCTGAGTTTCTGGGAACTCGAAAAGGATTTCAGTGTTTTCCACATCTCTCTTTTGCTTATTTTTTTCTCAAGATTCCCATTGACTGGCATATCACTACTCAGTTGATAGCAAGCCCCTTAGCCAACTATAAACTAGGGCAAGATAGTCAATCCATAGACCAAAAATGGGTAGGATTGGACATTTAGATATCTGTTGGTTTATTTGACCTGGTTGTAGGCTTAAGGAGCAAAAGGAATGCCTGAAGAACCCATACAAAGTAATGATTCTTTTGAGTCAGGCTTGACTTCTGGTGACTACATGGATGGTCGCAATATAAAGTGGTTTGCCATTTTTTTTTTACCTTGGGAGAGGACTTCCTAGTATAGTCTACAATCCTGGGAGGCCCTAATAAACTCTCCTCTAATACTAACAAGGTCTGATCTTGTATAGCAGTCCAGATCAGGTAGGTGTTACTTATCATGGTTAAGGACCTTGAACTCCTCCCACCTCTACATTGATAGAAATTGCCCTATTTAGAGGCATGAAGTGGCAAGATCTCTGTTTTAAATCAACTTTTCCCCCTTCAAGTCCCTGCTTAAAAAGCAAGCAGTTCAAAGTGGTTTCTCTTGCTAGCCTGTAACCTCCCTTTATGACTGGGATGTGATCTCCTTTTCCTTGATCTTTACAATGATTCTGCAGGTTGTGAAGCTGAAGGGCCAGGTGCTCTCTGTGATGTATCGTTTTCGTACCAAGAACCGGGAATGGATGTTAATCAGGACTAGCAGCTTTACGTTTCAGAATCCTTATTCGGATGAGATTGAGTATATCATCTGCACCAACACTAATGTCAAGTATGTTCTTTGAAACCTAAGAAATGTCTTCCCTTCTCCAAAACAAGGTCCTGTAGAATGAGAGCCTTGTTTCTAGTTTACCCTCTGTATGCTTCTAAATATACCTACCTAAAGAAATGGGTAATGTATGCAGTGTTTGGCTCTAAAGCTAAGCCAAGCCCCATGTGACCTCAATCCTCTCTGCTGGGCTTCTTTTTATATTTTCTAAAAATTGTTTAATTAAAAATATTGAATAAATGAGAACTTAGCATGGCAGCTTTTACTATCTTCTTTATTGGGCATGTCTGAGGACAGGACCTGCCCAACTGTCAGTCTCGCTAGGTAGACCAGACCAGAAAATCAACTTCACAGGCAGGCTAAAACTACTTTTATTGAGAGTGGCTATAATAACAGGATCTCATAAATCTGATTGTTCTGGACCTCCTCCCCTTTTTATACTCCAGTGAATTAGAGAAGCATCTGCCTGCACCTCTTCTGAACGCTGTCTCATTGCTCTGGATCTAAAAAAATGTTTCAGCCCTTTTTCCCCAGGTAAAGGGTCTTGCCATAAAGGTCATCTTCCTTACTTTCTACACCAACCATGTCTAGGCTTGGAAGTTAAGCATTGTCAAGCCTGATTAACACAGAGATGAGAGATCTCCAGGAAAGTGCCAAGCTGGAGGCAAAACTGAGAAGTTGAAAACGCATTCCAGAAGATAGCAGAATAAATTCCTTCTGTATTTTTGCCAAGAAAAATCCAAAAATCATCCAGGGGCAAACCTGATTGGCAGGAGACTTGACTTCCCTTATGGCCAGGAACACCTGGGAGTTGCCAAGGCATAACATCACTTAGAAAAATAAAAATGGCAGTTGGCTACTGTTCAATTATTTGTTAGAAAACTCGCTCACTACCCCAGAAAATAGACAGATGTAAACTAAGATTCTAGTGGCGTCAGCTTTGTTTTGTTTCTGCAATGTGAGTTTTTGGAACTGGCTTTGCCCTACAGGGCCACTATGGAGCTACTTTGAAAACTTCTCAAAATTCTAGAAGTGGTTGGCCCAACTTTGGTCCAGAAAGGTTGCCTACTCCTGGCATGAGAAGATCTAGCAGCTGTTTTCAAAATGCTGTGATTTTCAAGAGAAGATAAAGATAACACTTACTCAAGTGTATTCATAGCAAAATTCAAAAGCAAGTCTTTCAGCCTCTTAAAAGATTAAAATGTTTGTGGCACCTGATGCATGAAAGGTGATGGTGTGTGTGATTAGGAGGTATGGGATACGGAAACAGGATTTCTTTGGACTAAAAAATACATTTTTGATGCATGTGGGAAAGATTTTGAGCTCTGTGTTATGTTCTCTGGGGGATCTTCAGAAAATCTAGGCTCCTTTGTGGCTTTAACTTATAAATGGGACCTTGTTTTAAATCTCAGTTTCACCTGATGGCAGGCTGGTGACCCCCAAGGAACAGGATTTTCTTGGGGGTTGCCCCCTTACAATAAAAATTTCTTCCAATGGAAATGGAAACGGCTAATCCAAATAACGTATTTCATCACTTTGGAATTAGATGGCTAAGCTTTGTGGTTTCCTTTTCTCCTTATTTCACCAAGATGAGCTTGAGGACCTGCAGTTAGGACAACGTGGGTGCTTTCCAGAATGCTATTCTAATGTTTTTTTCTATGATCTGTAGACTATCTTTAAGTTCTGACTTGGGTCCAAAGAGAAATCAAAACTTGGATAATAAATAAATGTCTGTTCTACGTGGTCAGATGTTAGAGGCAAGGGGATCTATTGCTCATAAACAAACTTCTGTTCACCCAGAGGTCTTCAAAAGGCCAATTTTAAATTACTTATGTTGACACTGGGCAAGGATTTTCCCTTTCAAGGTTGCATCTGTAGCCTTGCACTCAGAAAGAAATGGAATGGTCCAACCTTCCTTGGATTCTGTCATATTTATCCTCAGTTGGCTTAACAAAGCAGGCTAGGCTACTTGCCCTAATATGGGGGTAGGCTGCTGTTGGCTAATGCATTACTGTTGTTCTTTTTGAAGGGAGCAATAAATGGTGAGAGAGAGAGAAAGAGCCATTTTTCCTTGTTTTAGAAAGTTGCTGGGCATTGTGGTGCATCTGTAGCATTCTAAATAATCAAAGGAGCTAGAGCTACAGTTTATTGACTGCAGTTTCACAGATTTTCTAAAAGGTTTAGAAACAATCTGAATCTGAGATGAATGGATCAGGGCCTCTGGCAGATCTGAAAGGAAGCTAAGTGCCATTGATGGAATTGCTGTGAAGGCAAAAATAGATCACTTTGAGACAAATGCTTAAATGTATTAGAGAGCCTGCTGTAAGGCAGTTGTGCTCCCTGACAGACTACCTACATTTTTCATTCTCCCCAAGGCCCCAGACCAAAGCTATATCAAGCGTATTGTGGGAAAATTAAAATAGTGTCCCCCAGTGAAGGAATGTCATCAACAGATGTAGTGCCTGTTGCCATAGGATAAGATCTGTAGCAAGGCACAAGCTGTCATCCATAATTACTCCTGATGTTACAGTAGAACCCACTTAAATGTTAATTAGAGTATTAGAAATTGATTGGAGTTGTAAGGCCTTATTCTTTGCAGTACTTTACTTCAATACATAGTAAGTCTAGTGACACTTAAGTATTTAGTTAATGAATGATGTTTTCCAGTGAAAAACTGTTGGCCAGAGACTGAGAGTAAAGAAAGATAAACATTTCTCAAATAGATTGTACCTGCTTTGGCCTGCCAGTCTGGCATCCTCCAGATGCTTCCATTTGCATTGGCCTAAACCAGCATGGGCAAACCCTAAAGACTGTGCAAATTATAGGTCAAAACATCTGAAAGTCATCAGACTGTATATATAGAAAGCAGGGTTAAAAACTCTCTCCAAAAGCATGAAGGTGTGAAAAAGAAACAAAGAAGATTTGATATATAGAGCTATTTTTTTTTTAAGAGAACTATAGGGATACTGGTGATTATCATAGGAATTGTGTTTATTTGATAATGACATCTGGCTTGAAGCCATCAGCTTTCCAAATCTGGTTTCTGTGTGGAAAGACAACTAAATAGTGAGTTCAAATGTTCACATTCTTCTCCTCAGAAGTTTGTTTTGGGCACAACTATCCAAGCTGAGAAGTAAAATATTGGCATTTAACATTTCTTTGTTTTGCTGAAAAAGAGAGTCTAATGTAAAATACAGTGTTCCTCTTCCTACGTACACACAGCCTTTCCAGTTCTATTAGCTTTGAAATTGAGTAGATTTTCTGCCTCTTCCCTTTGCGTTTCCTCCCACGATACACAAAAAGGTCATTCCAGTATTTGGGGAGGGTTCTGAGCACTAATACCCAACACTTGGGGTCAGAAATGCAGTGAAGATGGAATATCAATGTCATTTGTGCATAACAAACTTAATTTCCTGCATTTGTGGAAACGTCAGAAGCTCTGCTGAATTTCCTGCTCAGTTTTCAAGGGCAGACCCAGAATTCATCAACACAATGAATGCGTGCATGATCTCAGTCAGATGCACTGACTGTATTATGTTTATCCATGTGAATGTATATTAACTGACTGATTCACTGATTAAACAAACAGATTAAGCACCATTTGAACACATTTAAAAGACAGTGCCATTAATTGGAACATGTATGTTAGCATTTTCCTAAAATTATTTTAAAACATACAACATCTGCTAACATGTTTACAAGTCAGTTTTTCCCAATTGGTTTGATCTTAATTCCAATCTTTCCCAGACTCTTGGTAGGCATGATCACTCTGGATGATAGAAGTTAGAATGTATCATGTCACATGGGAGAGGGTTAATGTAGTACTTAGAGTTTTGGAGGACTGGACAAGCCACTCATCCAGGAAGTTGATCTTGTGCTTGTTCATTTTTCAGCCTGATCTACTTCATAGATCTGTTGTGGGAAACAGGGGAAGAAAGACAGACTATGCCATTTTGATCTCCTTGGATGTAAGAGTGGTAAATAAATATTTTTCAAAGTTGTCTTAGCCATTTGATTAACTGATCGGTTATGAAATTGAAACTCACCAAATTAATTGCCTAAGATTAGATACACACACACTGTATAGCCTATTTTACAGGTTCCAGATAAAGTCCTACTGTGTTTCCCTCAAAGCCTTTGATGCTGGGCAAAGTTTATACCTGGCCTGCATTTAAAAGACTTATAGAGGCAGTTTGGATGGATTTCTTTCCCTCATTTCTGACTCCTTTCACCTTCTCTGAATTGGATGTGTCCGTTTTCTGTGAAGTGGCTCCAGCTGTGACCTCATAGCTTAATTTATTTCTGAAGTTTTACTAACTGGATTAGGACTGTGATTTGCAGGCTTTATTTCCTCCATTCTCATTAAGCTCAGAGGAGGCTTTAAAAGGCGGACTTGGGTGGCATGTTGGGCCTTTGATTAGCAAACCCAGGACAAGACAAATCTTCCTCCCCTTCATGATGGTCTCCAAGGAATTTATGACCACCACTTTTCTCTCTTCCTTTCAGGCAGCTTCAGCAGCAACAAGCTGAGTTGGAAGTACACCAGAGAGATGGACTTTCCTCGTATGACTTAACTCAGGTGAGAGGCTCCTGCTGAATTGACTTGGATTCTTTAAAATAACCCATAGCTAAACCAAGCGATTTGCCACCAGCAGATTTGTCAATAACTTTAAAAGAAGGCCAAACTAATTCACAGAGGAGAGGACTGTCAGAGGCTTCCTACAGACTCATGTTCATGGGTGGCACTGTGGCCCAGAATGCTGGACCTGATGCATCCTTTGCCCGATCCAGCTTCAGGGTTTTTTTTCCTGTTTTTATGAGACAAAAAAAAAAGGTATATTTCCAGTTTCCCTGTGAAGTTCTACCTTGCTCTCACCCTGCCTCGTTTGTGGGATTTAAGAGGGCATATAACAACACTGTTGACCACAGTCTTCCTGTGTTTTCCTTCTCCTCCTCTTGTCATTATTTCCATCCAAAATATTCAATAAGAGAATTCCTGCACAGTGTCCTCTGAAAATTATGCAGATTCTTTCCACCTAGAAGCACTTCTAGATAATTAAATGTGAGAATGCTTCTGATATATTGTGCTCTGCCTTTGGCTTCTGCAACTGTTCACCCGGTGTCTCTCACCTACCCCAGCCACAGGCCACTTTGGCTGGATCCATACCATTCAAGCACAGCTTCATTACTGTTGCAAAGGACCAAGCCAGCATCCTCATGGTCCAGGGAATAATAGAGCAGTACAAAGATGAAGTATGCCTATTGCAGAAAGCAAATCTGGGGGATAAGGGCTTGCCTCTTACTAAGATGGGTGGAAATTTAGCCATCAAAGAAATTGTAGTTTTCTTCTCTCTGCTTGTTTCAATTAGGTGCCAGTTCCAAGTATACAGTCCAATGTTCACGAGGGGGGGAAACCAGTGGAAAAGCCTGACACCATCTTCTCCCAGGAGAGGGATCCAAGATTTGCTGAGATGTTTGCTGGCATAACCACTTGTAAGTAAAATTTGTTCTCTTAGTTTCACTGTCAGAATTAATAGTAGAAGTTATTGTTATTTTTGATTCTCAGTTCACTATGCTATCATCCCATCAAGAGATCCTAAACCCCACACTCTGTTTCAGTGGAAAACACATAATGGAGAAAAGGAGACATTCATTCCCAAGTTGAACTGTTCTAAGTTAACCTTTTGCCCATGGATTTAATTTGGGAGACAACTGATGATTGCACTTGGAGCGTGTTAGCACTCTCACAAAATGGCAGTGTAGGGAGGTATCTCCAGTTAGGAGACACTAAAATGAAAAAGTAATACTTAGGAGTTACAAAAAGGATTAAATTCACCAGACAATCAACCCAATCTTCAGGGTGGTTTTTAAAGACATCTCTACTTTGCAGCAGCTAAATCTTACAGCTGTTGCCTATTCTTTTGTTTTCAACGTAGTCTATTCTTAGCAGTGAATGTAAGAGTTCTCTTCTCCCCACTTCCCAATTCATTGCTAAATATTTGAGGGAAAAACCTGGATTTCTTCATAGGGAAGGGGATTGGATTCAAAACAGTTCTTTCAGTTTTATTCTAAATTTAAGAGAAGAAAAAAAAATAGGTACTTGCATCTCAACAGTTGTCAGCATGGCTGATAGCTGGGCATGAATAGCAATTCAGTAAATCAACCAGCCTTTTCCAAAGAGGGGACAGAAATGTTGTCTTTTCCAGAGGTATTTTAGGATTATTTTTACTGTGATCTTTCTGTCTGTTTATTGTTCCTAACCTTCCCTGCTGCTGATGAAGTTTTAACATTCGTTATGAATTAATCATCATGCAACGAGTTCTTAGCCAAGGCAGAAGCGTCCCACTGTTTGTAACAAAGGGTCACTTGGAGACAGCGGCCCAGCTGGGCCTCCTTCTTTAGAGATGCAGTCATCTTTCTTCCATCCATCATGGAAAATGTTTTTTAACAGTGATTGCTCTCTGAAGCTGGTTATCTCCAGTGACAATAATAGGCCTGGATCACTGGGTGAACTTCTAGGATCCTGCAAACTCAACGATCTCCCCATTCATAATGGCAGACCTCTTTATTTCCCTAAGCAAAATGCAGCAGATATTTTTATGTTATTTATATATGCATTTATTTATTGTACTTCTATACTACCATAATTGAATCAAGTCCTAGCAGTTGTAATCAATAAAACACACTGCACATCATAAAAACAATAAAACTATCACCACTACAAATAATTGATAGAGTAAAAAACAGTAACTTCAATCTACACAGGATAACATCCCTCAATTATCAAATATCTTCTGGAACAGCTCAATTTTCACTAGTTTCCAGAAGGATTACTCAAGGGTGTTGACCTGACCTCAAGACAGAATAGTCCAAAGTATAGGGTGTGGTCCTGAAATACATTATCTGTGGGTTGCTGTCCCTTCCCCTCAGAGCACTGGGGACTACCAAAGATTTTGATGGGGCATATGTGTTCGAGGCAGTCACTTCAGTGTGGACGGGATGGTTGTCCTCATGACCCTCTTCAGAGTAGCCCCCAGCTGATCTCATTTGTCAGAGAAACAGAAAAAACCTTGAGAAGATGACCATGGCATTTCATCTCGCATTTATTTATTTTATTTATTTTACCATGTCTAGATTCCATCCAATTCAAAAGACTCTGAGCAACTTACAACAGGTTAAAATGTTAAGCAGCAATAGAAATGAATCAAAATTATGAAGTTCAACGATCACTCTGGCTGGGCACCAATAAAACGTAGCTAGGGTTGAAGGCCCGGTGAAATTGTCTTTCAAATGTTCCTCCATGGAGGATGGAGCTTTATGAATTTCTGGGGGTAAAGAGTTCTATAGTGTACGGTACCACAGAGAAGGCCTGTCATCTTGCCCACATCCCCCTTGATTCAGAGGGAGGAGGAACTTTTAACAGGCCTTCTTGAAATGTTCTCACCAGGCAACCAGACTGAGTTGTGACAAGAAGAAAAGGTGTTTCTCTGTGAAATAGAGAGGCAAATTCCTACATTATGGTTTAAAATCTGCCCAGACAATGTGCAAATCACAAAACACTACTCTAACAGGATTCCTTCACCCAGTTCTGTGATTTTGGGATCAAGGCAAATATAGTAGCATGGCTACAAGGGAAAAAAATTAGGGCTCTAGAAGAGGTAGATGCCCCCTTTCCTGTAGACTATTGCTTGACAGAGAGAGAGAGAGAAGAGGGGAAAAGGAGGGTGTCAGAAAGAGATTGGGTGGTTCCTACTGATATTGGGTTTAAGATGTGCTCACCATGTGACTCCCAACAGATTATACTGAGGGGGTGCATCCCTCAATTGGAAAAAAAATAAAGTTCCTTGCATTTGCTTTAAGCTATAAAGAAAGTATTTTTCATGTAGGATGCAATTAAAAATGAATAGAGGGTACACTACTTGTTACTTTAACATATTTGCATAATGTTGATTTTGGATTGATTTTCTCTGGGCCAGTGCGTGCAAATAGCTGGAGCTTGCACAGAGCGGCCTATCATACTAGGGACATTTGCTCTGCAGCCGTCAAGCACGTCTCTTTGCAGGAAGAAAAAAGAAAGAGAAAATATCCCCTATTGCTATGGCCATGTGTTTATAAGCAGCAGATCTTATAAAAATATTTCTTAAAAATACAGTGCAGGAAGAATTCTGTATTTCTGCATTTGCTGCATCTCCCAGGTCAGATATAACTCACTTCTCCTTTATCCCTGTCCAAAAAAATAGAAACAGATATCTAAATATCAGAAATCAGTTTTGCTAGATGGCTTGTTGCTTGGCAAACGTGGCTTCTTGGCCTTGTGCTGTGAGCAGAGACATTCGAATGATGCTGTACAGTCTCTCAGTCTAATTTGTCAACGATTTCTCAACATCATGGCAATGTTTCCAGATTTTTAATATAAGCATGAATCCAAACTTTATTTGCTGCAGTTGAGAGGTTCCCATTAAGAAGTCCTCATGCACCATTTGAATTTTGGCTCATGGGGGGAGGGGGGGGAGATTCTGGATAATAGACAAATGTTTGTTACTATTTTTGTTCTGTTTTCTGTCTGGGGTAATGATAGTGATCCCAGATGCTATGTGTTTCTGTCCAAATGAGGTTCCTTTCAATGTCAAGAGGCATTGATCTATTGCAGCTGTCTTTCACCTTGTCCCCTCCGATGGTTTTGGATCATAATTCTGAAAATGTTCAGCCTGCCTGGCCATGCTTGCTAAGCATTATGGGAGTTGTAGTCTGGCCTGTTTAGGGGCACCCATTTGGTGAAGGTGCCTGTGTTGCGCAATAGTTGAAGGAATTATTTGTAAGGAAAAGCAGTCATGCCAAATGTATTTTTTAAAAAAGAAACTTGGCAACAGAAGGCCCCTGGACTCCAAAAATGTGATCTAAATGTTTATTATTTTGGGCTGAAATTCCACAAATTCAGCAAAGCTCCTATGATTTGGCTGCATTGCACCAAAGCCTTATGAGAGTTGAATGTACAAGTGGTAAATCTCATGTATTTTTCTTTCCCTTCTTTTTCTTTTGTTTGTGTGTGTGTTTGCTGGGGGTGCGTGTACATAACTGCCAAAGGGCATCCAGCAGCTAAAAGATTGCTGACCATATTATATTTATGCCCCCCTGCCTTTTTCCTAAGAAAACAATGTGTGGTTCTCTCTCCTGCTCCCTTATTTTATCCACACAATAGTCCTATAAGGATAGTCAGCCTGAAAGGAGACAACTTGCCCAAGATCACCAGCTCATCAAGGGAAGACTGAAATTCGAGCTTCCTTAATCCTAATCTGTCACTCTATTAAACTGACCCTTCTAACATAGCCAGTTTTCCTTTGGCAATTGCTAAATCTGGCCAGAATTTTCAAGCTATCCTCACAGTCAATTACAAATAAATGTCTTTAGACAGTAGTTTGCAGCATCTTGGGTGAATTTGCAGTTTGGTACAATTTTGCCATTGTTCTTAAGGTCGTGGCTTAAAGCCAAGGTAAATAAGCTTAAACTGAGCTGAACTCTATGCTTCCCTGGTCAGCAACTAATTTTTGAACCAGCTGTATTCATGATTCTCTCCCACAGAAGCCAGGAGAGAAGCAAATAGATGCCCTGGCAGAGTTTTTCCCATTAGATAATTCAGAGGCTTACTCTATTTCTGCCCGCACTAGAGTTTACTTTTGAAACTCTCATTGTGCAACTTGTGGTGTGAGGAAGAGGAGCAATTTGGAGCAAAAGGCAAAAGTGTTGTACTTCTGGCATCAGCTCTCCCTTTATCAAGAAGAGGTTCTTCTCATCATGTGATCCAACCTGAGAAAGACATGATGTGCTACAAACCCCATGATCTCCATAATGGGAGTCTTGTGAGCAGTAGAATGGGCAGATTCCAAAGAACTGAACCATGCGTCCTCTGGCTGAACTAGAGACCCTTCCTCATAGGCTGAAGAAAGCAACAGTCATCCATACGTATGCCACTGCTTTGTACCAGATGAGGCCATCATCCATCCCAGTGTCTCCCAGCCTTGGCAATTTCCAGATGCGTGGACTTCAACTCCCATAATTTTCAGCAATAGCCATGCTAGCTAGGGAATTTGGGGAGTTGAAGTCCACACATCTACAAGTTGTCAAGGCTAGGAAACATGGATCTGTCCTAATATTGACTAAGGTGATTGGTAGCAGACCTTCAGAAACTTTAGCAAAGATCTTTCCCATCACCTCTTAGCTCAGTGATGGGCATCACACAGACCTTATTTAAACCTAGAATGGACACTGCCCACTTCCACCACACCACCCCAACATCAGGGCCCTGATCATTGACATGAAATGTATAACCACCGTAGGGTAAAACCTCCATTTTTCAGTAGAAAAACAGAAGAGGGAAAGATTGAATGACAATTATAGCAATAACCTAGCTTCAGAATAATGGAAATATGTTGTAGAATTTTTTTTAATTGAATAACTAGAAAAATAAGAGGGGCAAACCTCCCCTTACCTGGAAAAAATGAGTTTGCAATCCTCAATGACATCATAATGGTATCACTCTGTCTAATATGGCCCTTCCCCACTGAAAAATTAATTTGTAGAAAAAGACACCTCTAAGCCACACTTCATCACCCAAAACTTCCTCCTCTTCCTCACTGGAGATTTAGAGCAAGAGAAAAAAAATATTTGTATTAAGTACAGAGGCAAATGGAAGGCAAAGAAATATAGATCATGGCAATCAAGTTCAAAAGTAGACATCTGTAAACTAATTATAGTAACTATTCACAAAAATCTTTTGAAACCCATCCTGGCATTAATGAAAGCATCTGTAGTGTGATCAGATGGATTGCTTCCATTCACACACACTGCTTAACCTGTTTACTGAATTAACTAATTTACTGGATTTGCACAATACTTTGAAATGTAAAATAACCAAACAGTGAGGTTTGGTCAATATGATAAGTCACAAACAATAAGTCTTATACTATGCTTAGATATAAGCATATACCAAAGAAAAATGCCAGAAACCAACCCCAATTAATACTTCAACCAAGCTGAATATGCTGAATGCATCTGTAGAATGTTCTTCTGATTTGGGGAAAACATCATGTGAACACGGTCATGATCTCATTCTGAACATAGGTGCATTGCTATAACCTTGGATATGAGGAATTTTGTCATCATCCCACAGGCATAGCTGGAAGACAAGAATGTAGCGTTGGGTTGGGAGGAAACCTATCCACAGAATTGTTGGTGGCATTGAAAGGGCAGTTTCGGCAGTGCGAAACAGCATTCATATGTTACACGTGGATTGATGCCATCCCAGGGCTATCTGCAAGGGATGGTTAAAAATGTCAAGATGGCAGCTGCAACAGTACAATGGAAGCTCCACCTGATTTTTATGGGTGTTGGCTTGTTCTGAATCCTCTCTTTCTGTTGATGGCTCTTGCAGCAGATAAAAAAATGATGCCTTCAGCTTCCACGACAGGAAACCAGCAGATCTACTCTCAAGGCAGCCCGTTTCAACCAGGACATTCTGGAAAGTCTTTCAGGTATTGTGACTTACGGCAGAATGAATAAATACAGGGATGCCACACTTGTATGAGAAGCTGTAGAATGAATAGCAGTCCTTTTCATTACTAACAATTATTTCATTTACCCTGTTGGAAAAAATCTGAGGCTACTGTTAAATCATCCTCTGATAGGCATTTTCTGCTTCTACTAAAGAAAGGTGTTTCTATTTATTTTTACATCCTGTAATTTAGATTCAGATGTGTTTTTCTTTTTTTGAATTCTGGCATCTTTCAGCTGTGTGCAAATTTCTGTTTTGTAGAGTACTTTCAGATACCGAAAAGATTAAGTCAGTTACAATTAATTGATATAATTTGCTTTTGTACCTAATATAATCATGGAAAGAGAGATTCTCCATTGGATTTCTTTTTCTCCCAAGAATTAACATCTGGTGCTTGACTGATTTGTTACAGATGATGATGATGATGATGGAACCAACTTGATTTATATTGTTTAGCTCTCCATTCAGGGAGATCTTAAAATATGCATAATTACTTAAAAGTCACAACAAGTGAACCATCATGCAATGCAGAGATATATGTGCATGTTCTTCAATTCAATTTCATTATTTTTAAAAAACTAATTTAGCAAGTATTTATAATAGTATCTTTTGACCTCAGTGTTAGGGCTCAGAAATATCCAGATTCAACATCCAGTTATATCTGGACTGGTCCATGTAGAATGAAGGAACAGAGGTATATGATTGAGAAGAGCATAGATTACTGTGTGTCCTGTAGCAGGCAAAGGACAACATGGAGCTTGAAACACCTACAAGGCTCAGAATTGGGAGGGAGGTATTTACATTTCTTCTTTTTTAAAAAAATATAATTTTAATGAAAGTTTTAACAAGAGTAAAAATTAATACAAACTAAAATAGAATAAGAAAGAAAAAGATAGCAGTAAAAGAGAAAGCTAAAATGCAAAAAGAAAAAGGAAAGGAAAGGAAAAAAAGGTAGAAGAAAAGTAGAAAAGAAAGAAAAAAGATATAAAGAAGTGGCTTCAATCTTCTTTACAGCAATTATAAGTACAAAATTTATCTCATTCTCTAAAGTTACATCATGAGTTTCTTCTTTCTATAATCTATCCTATTTAATTTCCAAAACCATAGATCATAAGTTCATTTTTTTTCTGTTTTACGCAAAAAGTCCCTTCAGCAATACGTGTAGGTATTGTCTTTTCTCTAATCAAACATATTAATTTGGCCATCTCAGCAAGTTCCATCATCTTCACCAATCATTCCTTCATTGTAGATATTGCCAAATCTTTCCATCTTTGAGCATACAATAATCTCGCTGAGGTTATCATATATAAAAACAAAGTTCCATGACTTTTTTCCAACTGTTTATCCATCAGTCCCAAGAGGAAAAGTTCTGGTTTCAGTTGTATATTAATCTTTAAAATTCTCTGAATTAATATATGCATTTGAACCCAAATCTTCTGGCTTTTTCACACATCCACCAGTTCTCTCATCTTGTCGTATATTTCTATTCAATATTTCAAGAGGAGACAACAGGCATGCCTATCTTGTCCCTTTTTGTATCTCACGGGGTTTTGTCAAATTTCCATTGACAATTATTCTGTGAAGTGTAAATTGATCTTACCCATTTTGTAAAGTTCTCTCCAAAATTTATATTTTCCAAAATTTTAAACAAGAAGGCTCAGTTCAAATTGTCAAAGGCCTTCTCTGCAACCAAGAAAATCAATGTGGTTTGTTTTTCATTATGTTGCTCCAAGTATTCCAAAATGTCCAACACATTTCTTATATTATCCTTTCACTGTCTTTTAGGTTAAAACCCACATCGATCCTCATTAATAAATTCTTGCAAAATTATTTTCAACCTCTCAGCCAAAATCATTGTAAACAACTTACAGTCATTATTCAATAATGATATCGGCCAATAGGTTAAAGTCAAATTTTGTCCTGCCTTAGGTATTAATGCTATATTAGCCTCTTTCTAGTTCTCTGGCATCTTTCCGCTCTGTAAAATAGAATTCATCGTATTTTGTAAAGGTTGTAAAAGTTCATCTGCAAAGCATTTATTGTAAGAAGCCGGTAACCCATCTGGTCCAGGCAACTTTCCTGTTTTAGTCTTTTTTATAGCTTCACAAGTGTCCCTTATTGTTATGGATCCATTCATTTTTTTTTAAGTTTTATTAAAAGATTTTACATATATAATAAGAGATATATTTAAAGAAAAAGAGAAAATGTGAAAGAGAAAAAGGAAAGAAAGGAGAAAAAAGACAAAAAAGGAGATAGAAAAAAGAAGAACAGAACAGAAAACATGAAAAGAAATATAAAGAAATGACTTCCAATCTTCCTCTTGGCAGTTATACAGATAATTCTAATTAAACCTCTCTCTCTAAGATTACATCATAATTCCCTTCTTTCTATCACCTATTCTTTCTAATCATCAAAACCATAAGTCACAAAAGTTATGAGTCCGTTCATAATCTGCTTCTATTTCTCTGAAATCTTCAGTAAATTTGGTTTCTTTAAATATTCATCTATTTTCTCCAGGGAAATGTCTTGTCCTTTATATAAATTGGAATAATATTGATGAAATACATTTTGCATAGCCACATTATCTTTTATTATAATATCTCCCTCTTGGAATTTCAATATCATTTTCTTTTCTTTTTCTTATCATAATTTCTGTATCAACTACTCCCCAGGGTATTTACATTTCTTCTTTACTCAAGCCCTGTCATGACCTGAATCCCTTGGTTGGATCTTCCTGTGTGTTAGTGGTTGCCAGGATATATAGAGATGTGGGGAGAAATGCATAAATAAAATAATGAAAATATTTCATGAACCTCAGATTTCTGCCTAAGGAGGAGACTTGCACCTTGTTTGTAATCCATAGATGATATGCTTTGTATCTTTCTAATTACCTTTTGGGGAAGAAAGATTAGAGCATTCAGAAATGCAGCAGAATGTATTCCTTTTTGCCTGATGTAGTTCTTTATAGGTAAAGGTTTAGGATATAATAATATATCTTTAGGTATAGGGAACTAAAGACCATTTACTGGAATCTCAGTCTACTCATTGAGGATCCTCTTAGAAATTCCTCCTTCCGAAAAGATCAAGGGCAAGATGGTACCACCGATGTCACCATCTCACAGACTCCAGAACACCTACAAGCAATGGTTTCCAAAATATTCCCTTGAATCGCTGCTCTGAAAGTATCAGTAGGTACCAGTGAGCAGTCTTGTACTTTCCAAGTCCCTTTTCATTTTCTTCTTTGCAGCTCGTCTGTGGTCCATGTGCCAGGTGTCAACGACATTCAGTCCTCTTCATCAACAGGCCAGAACTTGTCACAGATTTCTCGGCAGTTAAATCAGAGTCAAGTTGCCTGGACAGGAAGTCGCCCTCCCTTCCCTGGGCAGGTATGGCCGCTAATTTTAAAAGGCTGGTTTTACATCTGTTTTTGGGCAGAGAAATCATATGTCATATTTTTGGCTCTATCCCTTTTATCACGTTAGAAGGTATAGTGATTAGGACTGTGCAGTACTTTGGACTTGATCTCCAAAAGGTGCTTTGGAAGATCTCCAAAGGGCACTTTGGAACATGCCTGAGTGAGAACATAGCTCTTGTCTGCAACACCTAAAAGCAGCATTCCATCCAGTTTTGCATCATCTGCAAATTGGATAAGTGTTTCCTCTAACTCATCTTGTTTGATTCTACGTGTTCCTTGAATTACAATGGCCATAAACCTGTGCAACAGAAATGAAAACAAATGACCTAGTTAGCTCTGGGAAAAGTTGCTTATACTATAATGCACAAGGCTGTCATTGCATCGCTCTATTTCTGTTTAAAAAATACAGACAGCTACTCCATCTCTTTTGTTTATTCTCCATTCAGCAAATTCCTTCACAAGCTAGCAAGGCACAATCTTCACCCTTTGCAATTGGATCCAGCCATACTTACCCTGCTGACCCAGCTTCCTTCAGCCCCCTGTCCAGTCCTGCTACATCTTCTCCGAGTGGAAACGCCTATTCCAGCCTCGCTAACAGGACGACAGGCTTCGGTAGGTATGAAAGTTGACCATACTGCATAAGCACCTTAATATATTTGATTTAAGCTTATGATTCTAGAAACCCATCAAGCATGGTGATTTGGAGGTCTAAAGAACCTCAGATAGAAAGCAAATGACTCAAACTGGGGGAGCATCCTTATTATGGACAGGGTCTGCAGAACCACAGGAGATGTGATGACACAGTGACACCACTGGAGGAGCTGGAGGAACTTTGGCCTTTTTAAAATCTATTTTTGGGAGGTCTCCAATAAAATAGGTATGTTCAGGTTACTGGAGACTTAGCAGTCTGATTTTACATTTATTTCTTTATGAAATATAGTTAGACAATCTAATAGCTGTAATCTGTTGGTGGTCTCCTGAGTTTGGGCAGTGCAATTTTAGTAGGCTTTGCAAGACTCAGCTTGTTAAGGAGGTAAGAGGATTTTTGAGAGCATTTCAGTACTAGCACAATAAATCCCATATGCTGAAGAGTCAGTCCAGCCAACTGCTGCAGAGATTCCATCTTTAACTCCCCTCTGAATTCGGTATTAAATGGAAATACTTAAACAAACAAAATGCAGTGGGTGAATGACAAAGGTTGTCCCATATACGTTTTCCTTTATCTCCCAGGTTTTATTTTACGGAAAGTCTGGCCTAGCTTATAAACTCTTATGCCTTTCTATAATGTCACTGTTCCTAATTACAATAATTGTTTTTGTCGACCTTTTTAAAATTACCCACTTTTTTACTCATTGTATTGAGAAAAATAGATAGGGAAACTGTCAAAAGGAAATGCAGGGAGAATACTAGCGAGATAGTACGCATAAGGTAATTATTGAATTATGGTAGTAGTGGATATTGAGGGTCAGTTTGGTGTAGTGGTTAAAGGCAACAGACTAGAAACTGGGAGAATGTGAGTTCTAGTCCCACCTTAAGCATGAAGCCAGCCTGATGACTTTGGGGCAGTTCCTCTCTCTCAACCCTAAGAGGAAGAAGGCAAGGGCAAACCATTTCTGAAAATATTATCTAGAACGTGACATCTATGGGCTTCAATTGCCAGATTCCCCATGCTGGCTGTAGAATTCTGAAAGCTGAAGTCCACATATCTTAAAGTTGCCCAGTTTGAAAAACACTGGTCTAGAAATGACCCCTACCAGCGGTTATCTTGGTTACTGTTGTTCTTGGCAGCCTTCAAGACTCTGGCTCTTGCAAGCCCTTTGTCTGGAATAAAATACAGACCTTTCCAAAGGTGATGCTAGCCAAAATGCAAGACTTGAATTTTCGGTGTGCATAAAGGCTTTGTGACTGGGAATCGTTGCAAAGGAAACAGACTTCAGAATTCTGACTAGATAATAGCCTAGTACCCACCCAAGCTGATTTTTTCTCATCTGACAATTTGCTGCTGTTTACACTTAAAAAAAATACTCCTGGAGGAAAAGGGGAGATTGAACAGGATGTGTTCTCAAGTCAGCAAATCAAAGCAATACCTCAGACTAAAGCAGACTTCACTGAAAATTCAGGACAGGGTGTGAATGGAGATGCCAGAAACAAAAGGTGAAGAGAGAGCACGCAAACATCAAAGCATACAGCAAACCAAAATATTTTTTTTCCTTCTTTCTTTTTCTTTTTTTAAGTTGCACGGTGAATTGTTCCAGCCTAAAGCAAGGAGAGGAAAAATATCTTCCTTTAGCTATTCCAGACACTGGATCTAACGTCTAGTGTTGTTTTCAAGATGCTGGATCTTCTAATTCAGAAGTTACCAACAGAATTCATTTTAAAAAGATCAGCCATCACTGAACAGTGTTTAGATTTGCAAAAAACATGCTGATAATTATACTGTTTTGGGTATTATTAATATAAAAAACAGGACTTTTGGACTGTACGCAGATAGAAAAGTTAGTATAAGATGTTTGCTGTACTTAGTTCTACCTAAAATGTACAGGAGTTGTACTCACTGCTTAAATTCAAAATAGCCAGAACGCCATTTCTAAACTACATTTATGTTTTGGCATTAAATGTAAAATATTTATTATGATAGTGTTGCCCTATCTTTCCTAGAATTTTTTCAAGGCTCTTAAGAGTTTTTTTCCCCACATTGCAATTTATAGAAATCTGGAAAATGCAGTGTATCTTTAAAAGGTTAAACACATCTTACTATTAGCGTAGTCTAGAACAAAGCTCTAGTAATGCCTGATGCCTACATTTTGTTTTGTTTTTTTAATATAATTTTTATTGAAGAATTTTTTAACAAGATAAAAACAATGCAAATATTAGAAAAGAAACAAAATAAGGAAGAATAGTGAATAAATAAGAAAGAAAATAGAAAAAGGAGGAAAAAAATTATAAAAAGCTGTCTTTTTGACAGCAGTTATAAATGCATTTATATTTTACCCTCTCTTTCTAAGGTTGCATCATAATTTCCTTCTTTCCATAATCTACCCTTTCTAATCTTCAAACCCATAAATCACAAGTTCATTTTTCTCTTTTTTCAGCAAAAAGTCCATAAGGGGTTTCCACTCACTGATAAATGTTGATCTTTCTCTAATCAAACAAGTTAATTTTGCCATCTCTGCTAGTTCTCTCATCTTCACCAACCATTCTTCCATTGTGGGTATTTCAGAATCTCGCTGCAGTAATCATATATAAAAATAATCTTCCATGGCTCTTTTCTAATTGACTGTCCATTAATCCCAGCAAGAAAAGTTCTGGTTTCAGTTGAATGTTGATCTTTAAAATTCTTTGCATCATTATATGTATTTGAACCCAGAAATTTCTGGCTTTTTGACAAGTCCACCAAGCATGATAAAATGACGCTTCATGCTGTCCACATTTCCAACATAAATTTGAAGTACCTTCATACATTCTAGACAATTTTTCTGGAGTCATATACCAATGGTACATCATTTTATAAAAATTCTCTTTTAAGTTATAACATAATGTAAATTTCAATCCCTTTAACCCCATATTTTCCCACCGTTCCATCAGTATATTGTGTCCAAAGTTAGCCCATTTTATCATACAGTCTTTCACTTGTTCTTCTTCCGTTTCAAATTTCAATAACGGTTTATACATTTTAGCAATTACATGTTCATCATTTGTATACAGTTCAAATTCTGTCTTCTGCTGCTCATTTCCAAATATCCTCCCAATGCCTGCATTTTGAAAGACATTTCTAAGGGATTATAATGTTCTCCTTTGGGAAGAATGATCATGGCCTGAGGAATGGCCCTGGAATGACTCTTTTCGTTTCCTGGAGCAAAATCTCTCCTTTTGATTCTTGGCAGACTTCATTGTATGCATGCTGGTAATGTTTTAAAGAAGGGGCTTCTTGTTGCATGCAGGAATATTGTGCAGACTGACCGAAAAGAGAGGGAAGCCCTACCCAGAGGAGCAAAAGGAGGGAATGAGCCTTCCCTCTATTCTGTGGAGACCTCACTCAAAATCTAATTTCTTCAGCCCAGATCACTCTGTGCCTCTCATTGCACAGAAAAAGGGATGCTCCCTTTCTTCTTGCACAAAGAAGCATGGAATTATCTTCTCATGGAAGGAGAAACTGTCCTTTCCTTTATCCCCAGCTGGTTTGCTCAGAGAAAGGGGGCTTTGGAAGGGGAAAGACTTAGAAGGCTCACTTGGCATGTTGTTGCTAACAATTCAGTCCAATCCATAGGCATTTTGAGGTGCCCAGTCCTTGCCCTAATTCACCACCAGAAAAAAAAATGCAAGAATTATTATTTTATTTCACAGAAAAGGTGTCTAACAAGAACTGTCATCGTGGTTTTCTGTTTTTGTTTTTGTTTTCAGCTGAGAGCGGCCAAAGTAGTGGACAGTTTCAAGGACGGCCTTCAGAGGTCTGGTCCCAGTGGCAGAGCCAGCACCATAACCAGCAGAACAGTGAACAGCATCCCCACCAGCAAACCAGCCAGACAGAAGTGTTCCAGGTGAGGGAGAACCACTAAAAACGTTTGGGGATCAGGAAGTTGTAGCTTCAAGAAAGCGGCAGGGATTTCATAGAACCATCAAGTTGGAAGAAGCCATAAAGATTCTTAAATTCAACTCCTGGTCACTATTGGAAGTCCAAGTTAAAGCATCCATAACAACTGTCTATCCCAGTGTTTCTCAACCGTATCAACTTTAAGATGTGCGGACTTTAACTCCCAGAATTGCTGGCTGGGGAATTCTGGGAGTTGAAGTCCGCACATCTTAAAGTCGCTGAGGTTGAGAAACACTGGTCTATCCAGTCTCTGCTTGGAGACATCTAGGAAAGGAGAGCTTACCATCTCCCTATACCAGTGGTTCTTAAACTGTTTGACCCAATTACCCCCTTCCCCAGTCTCAAATAATGTCATAACCCCCACCATAAAAACAGATTTTGTTGTTTACACAAGCATCTTGGCAGTGGCAAATCTAAACTGCAATTACAAGTTGCTCCATTACCTCCTTGGGAGTAATTACCTCCAGTTTAAGAACCACTACCCTAGGTCATGTTCCATTGTAAAATCGCTCTTACCGTTTGGATGTTCCTAACGTTCCACTAGAATTCCTGTAACTTAAGAGAACTGATCTTGACTTTCTTCTGGCTGACACCTCTTCAGGTAATTAAAAATGCTATCCTATCCCTTAGAGCCATCTTTTCTCAAGGCTAAGTATACCAGCTTCTTCAGTCTCTCCATATACAGTAAGATTTAATCTGCAGTCCCAGGATCATCACTGTTACTTTCCCCTACCCGTTTTAGGTGCTCTGATGAATCTTGCTTAAAATGTGGTGCCCAACCTGTGCAGGATGTAATTGAAGGATTACTTTTTGTGATTTGGAAGAGATTGCTCCCCACCTTCCTAAACCCCCAGATTTAAAGGAGCAAGAGCAGTATGATAACCTGGTGGGTCTCCCTTAGAACTAACCCATTGCTAGATTTGCAAAACTCAGGATATTGAGGAGTTAAATTGAAGGCATGGTATCTTATCACATTCTAGAGATTGACAGAAAATGGGCTGCATGAGAACTGTGGGAAATGTATAAATGTATGTATGTATGTATGTATGTATGAATGTAAATTTATTGGCCGCCCAACTCCAGTGAACTCTGGGCAGCATCAAATTAAAAAACAGAAGTTCATGGCTGCCTCATGTACAGCCTCTAGTAGCTGATGGAGGGTACCAGATATAGATATCTTTGCCTTACTTTCACTGTGGAAGCACTCCTTCGCCATTAGCTCTGCTATCTTTGGAGTTAACTGCTTTGCAACCAAACAAGGTTTTTCAGAAACGTGAATGGCAGAAGTTCCAAAACAGTGCTTTTTGCCCTCTCATGAAATAAACATCACATGTTCTTTTGCTTTCGTTCTTTTACAGGATATGCTTCCTATTCCAGGGGATCCAACACAAGGGACTGGCAATTACAACATAGAAGACTTTGCTGATTTGGGGATGTTTCCACCATTTTCTGAGTAAATTTATCTAGCCAGATAACCTGTTCTGGTGCAAGATTGGGGGAAGCCTGCTGATGTAGTCTGGGCTCTGTTTTTTCTTTGTTTGTTTGTTTGTTTTTTGGTGTTAACATTATCATAGAAGCTCTTATCCAAGAAGCCCCCGTTCTCTTATTTCAGATAACTTGCTCTCCTTCCCAATGTTAACCATGCAAATTCTAATAATTTACATCATATCAGTCAGGATTTGTGTAAGAGTTCCATTTGTATTTCATTCCCATTTGCAAAAGAAATCAGGGATGGATGAGTAGAGGAAAGGAGAGGAGGATGGGGGAGCACTTTGTCTGTGTGTGTGTGTGTGTGTGTGTGTGTGTGTGTTCTGAGCTCTTAACATCAAAATATGAACCACTGCTAATTTTCCATTTTCAGGAAAGTTATCTTGCTTAAATATTATCCTACTCCCAACTCTCAACACAAATCCTCCAGATTTTTGTGGGACTTTGAACAAGGGATAGTTAATGAGTCATGCATAGCAGTCTTGGGTTGGGATGAACTAAAAGAAGCACCATTCAGCCCCCATAGTTTACTTCACTGGGGGGAGATACTTGGTATGTATTCTTGGATTCGGTCACTAAAGCCCAACCATTTAAAAAGATCTTGACTAACAAGGCTGGAAAGAACCTCCTATAATTCTAAACTAGAATTTTCATTCATATATATGTTCAATGTATGGTAGCACTCACTGTGCCCAGCAACGAAAATAGGACTGTTATGGTTGTGTGTTATAACCAGATCTCACTTTGCATTGCAACCAGGGTCAAGTAGGTTCAATGTTTGGCTTCTTGGGGCTGCATTTCTTGTGATGCCTTGATCTTGTGGGAGCTGAGCATCAGTTAAAATAATAACAAAGGTTATACTAGCCATCCTGGATCACAAATATTGTAGCCTAGATCAGGAATATCTGTCCAGGATCATAAAGATTACAGAGTAGAGAATGGCTGGTTTCTCTATTCTTGGGATCTGCTCTAGATTGGAACTGTGGGGTTAAAAAAAACCACTTGTGCCATATGACCTCATCTTCAGCATGATTGTCTGTGCTTCATTATGCTCCTTACCGCCTATTTATAACGTTTTTGCAGTAATAGAAAAACATACATTGCAGTAGAGTAATAGAAAGACATACACTGAAGTGGAATAGTTTTGTGTTTAAATAAAAAAACAGAGCTGTGAAATGCTATCACATTAGTTTTAAATCAACTATTATTTCGTATAGTCGAAGCTCTAGCCAACTCCTTTCCATCAGCTCTGTTAAACTTTTGGTAAAACTGTTTGGAATATAAGGTTGGCATCTCTAAGTTAGCAAGGCTCTTTCAATGATTTTTTCCACATTGGCACTAAATATGATGCATTCTCAGATCGTACGGGAACTGTGAGGGGACTGACATATCAATGGCATTGAGAGAAATGCAATGTGGACGTGGTGCACAGAAATTATGTTACTGTGAAGTATACCACACATTGCAAAATCTACTTGTTCAAGCCGTTGTTTGCTGTAATGTTTGCAAGGCGCCTTACTTGAACATGATGTGCTTGTGACTGGGGAGAAAGATTAACTGAAGGGCTGTGACTTTTATGGCAGGGATCACTAGATATAGGCCAGTATACTGTGAGATTGGGCCAGAGATGACATGGCTCACCCACTTCCTTGGGGAAAGAGCGTGCATACATGTGCTAAGCACCCTTGATCCCTGCTGAAGATGCACCCTGGAACCCTGCTTACATTTTAATGCCTTCATCTATCATATTGTCATCTAGGCCAGTTTGAATGTAAGGTTACATTCCTGTAATCTGGTGCTTTCTGGCAAAAATGTTTATGGTCTTTCCAACTCCATGTTAATTCCACCTAAACTTGAATGTGTATCCATTTTTACTACCATCTGTGTATCTAGTATTGTACGAAATCAGTTCTTTTTTGTGTGTGTGTGTCTGGCTTTGAGTTTGCTGTAGGAGTGGGAAGTCTGCAGGAAGGGAAGCTGTTTGGAAAGGGAGCACGATAACATGGAATTTATAAAACAAATCTAGAGGACAGCTGACCTAGGCTGAGATTGGATAAGCACTTTGGAACAGGAGATATTCATGTCACATGGTGTGTGGTCTTAGACATCAGATGTGAATGACTACATAGTCCAGTTAATCCAACCTCCCCTCTTCTTTCTGTGAAGGAAGAATGGCACCAGTTGAATCACTGTGGCTTTCAGCGAAGGATCACATTACACATAAATTTACGGAATCCCTGATGGTCCAGAACCTAGTACCCTCCAAATGGGTTGAGCTACAGCTTCCTTCATCCCTGGCAGGTATGATGGGAATTGTAGTGCTGTGTATCCGGATTAGAGAGAGGCTATTATATACAATCAGTGATATACTTCTTGGTGGAATGTTACCAGTTCAGACTGCAGCTGAGTTTATATATAGCACAATATGTTTAAGCCATGGGTTTAAAAATGAATTATTCAATATGCCACAGGTGACTGGGTTCACACTTAATGCTGAGCCATAAGTCATGGTTTACAAACCAGTGCTTGAGTTTACATAATGCACTAAGCCTAGTTTGACATGTGCACTGAGTATTCTTAACTTTCAATGCCCTATCTATTCTCCGATGTGACATAGTTCAGCAGATTTGGAGTTGTAGACCTAGTACAAGTACAGTTTGGAGGCCACCAAACTGAAGAAAGAACTCTTACATTCCTCCCTGTTACAACCAAAAATAGTCAATTACAACCAGGAAGAAGTGGCTGGGCCCACAGATCTTGCTAAACCTGAGTTAACACAAATAATTCCTGGATTTGCATACCGTGCTGTATCCAAACAAACCACATTGTGACTTAAGGCAATGGCCTGTTTCTCACAACACCATGAATTAGAAATCATCAACCCCATTTTAGCCCAGTCCAGCATATTCTGCAAACCCAGCCAATATGAATAACTAATGTCAAGACAAGGGATAAGTAAACAAGGGTCAAAGGAGACTCTTCTGATGTCTGGCTCTCATACTTGATACAGGGATCCATTTTCAGCGGTAACCCCAAGTTGAGTGTAACAAGTAGCTCCATCCTTTGGGCTGGTTTGCACAAAGCTCTAAGCCATAATATGTTTGTTTGTATTTAGCTTAATGTAGTATACTTAGTGTGATATACCTATCCCCCAAAAAAGACACATTTGTTTTTTTATTGACAAATCATAGTTTGAAATCTTGCTTTCTTAGATTATAAACTCTGTCTTGCTTTAACCATGGCTTCAGTTTATGTCTAAACCCAAATTTAGATTATTTTTGTGTTCTGCCCACTTCTTTTACATATTGGCAAAAAGAATGGAGAAAACTAAGAATTGGCTGAAAAAGTCCTGATTATTTTGCTAGTTGATTAGATTCTCTCTGCCTTGTTCCTAACTTCTTCAAACCATAGTTTTTAAAAACCCTAAATTAGTATTATGTGTAAATTAGCTCAGTTTGTACATAGCATTAAGCCATAATGTGGCGTGTTTAGGGCTTATTACAGTGTTTGAACAAGATAGCTTAAAGTTATTGGCAACCGAAGCTACTGTGGGGTTTTTTCCCCCCAACAAATCTGGATTTAAAAAGCCTGATTTTGTGTTATATGAGAATTCAGCCATTGTTTCAGTCATCAATATTACATCTAGTTGGGTTGCTTTTCCTGCTAGAAAATAAAATATGGAATTACAAGTCAACATTTTCAAAGTTCTGAATTCATTTTAGTGCAGCATTAACAACATTGATGGATTTTTTTCCCCCAGCTGGTATGGCATATATATTTTATGTGCATTGTACTCCTTTCATCCCTCCTTTCCAAACGTTTGGCAGATGTGCAGTTATCAAAATCATACTGTCTATATAATAGATATTTTTGTTTAGACCTGATAAGTTTGTTTGGGGGACAGTAAGAAAGGAGAACCTGGCACCTTAGCTCTTCAAATGGAGGGAGGCATTACTAAACGTGGATAGGCGAGGGATACAGTGAAGACATTTTGCTATGACTATGGGGGAGCAAATATTTTACATTATCCATCTGTGCCTTTAGCTTACCAGTTGCATGGACACAAGCCATTGATTATTAGGTCCAGGCATTCTCTGGTCACTCTTAATACAATATTGATCTTAGGGGAGAAAGTAATGCAAAATAGTTGAGATATCCTGTTGGGGCTACTGACAAATTAATATAAATTGTCATGTTAAATAATTTTAATATGAATTGAGTTTACACAAAACACTTAACAGTTATGTGGTTGATTGGTTGTTTTTTGGCTTGGTGCTATGGATTAGTTCCACTCCTAACTATATTATTTGGCCCAACCTAGAGCTTTGATCTGACAAATTCTTCCAAACTTCTCACCACCATCCCATTCTCTTCTAGCTTCTGCCCAAGTTTAGCCTTCTGGTCCTTCCTAGAGGAAGGCAAGAGGAAAATATTTTTGAAAATATTTTCATTAGCAACCTTATCTTCTACTGGAATAACTGGTGAAATCATCTGTGCTGATTTCAGTGGGAAAGAGATAAATAAATTTTATTTATTTATTTATTTATTATTAAATTTGTATGCCGCCCATCTCCCCCCAACGGGTGACTCTGGGCGGCTCACAATTAAAATCAGAAACCCCATCAACAATTTAAAATCCCCCCATAAATAGTAAAATAAATAATCCATTAAAAATCAAATCTAAACAACAAACCCTGTACATAAATACTAAAAACATTCAAGATGATTGGGGGGGGCAAGGTCAATCACCCCATAAGCCACCTCCACTGGTGCGAGCCCCCATCTGGCCCCCAGGCCTTCTGGCACAGCCAGGATTTCACCCCTTTCCTGAAGGCCATGAGAGTGGGGGCACACCGGACCTCGGGAGGCAGATTGTTCCATAGGGCGGGGGCCACAGCAGAAAAGGCCCTCTGCCTAGATCCCACCAGTCAAATTTCCTTGACCAGTGGGGTCTGCAACATGCCCCTTCTGCTGGACCGAGTGGGGCGGACTGAAATAACCGGGGCAAGACGATTTCTCAGATAACCTGGTCCTGTGCCATAAAGGGCTTTAAAGATGATGACCAACACCTTGAATTGGACCTGGAAGCAGACTGGCAACCAATGCAGTTCACTTGAATATCTCCCACTGAGATCTCAATGTGCTTATTCTTGGCTCTGGATTGTATATTATTTTGCATCAGTTTTTCCCTAAGAAGTAACTACAGATGTTTTGTTTCTTTAACTGACTTTTCTTACCATTGGCATCAATCTCTGTTGAACTCTTTCATGTCAGTGTGTGGAACTGTGCTGTGGATAAAAATGTGTTTTGTACTTCTGAGTGTTCTGTGTAGCAAAACCAGTTTTGTGTGTCGGTATAATGAATAACTTGCCTTTTAAGATTTCATTAAAATAATAAAACATCATAAGCTACTTAACATGGAATGTAAAGCTGTTGTTGATTCCAGTATACAAGATAACTTGATTTTTTACTTTATTGACTTAATGATTGTAGTTAAGATTTATTTAAAAAATAATACAGGATTCCACTGTGTCTTTATTTTACTTATAGTATTTATATATTGTTTCTCCAAACTAATTTGCAAAGTAGCTGATAGTATAAAGCACTTTAATACACTAACTCAAAATCCTAAAATTATTGTCAAGTATGGTAACTGCCTCAAAAAAGGTTCATCTAGAAAACATTCTCAAAGACTGTTGGTGCTGAGGATAGGCAAACCTTTTTGGAGGTCATCACTTGGAAGCCTCTGCTCCGAGGAGATACATGGACATAATTTGCAAAATGGAAACTCTGAGATGTCTATCTCTGGTAGATCTCAAAGTGGGGAAAGTAATTGTTTTCTCTAAAGGAATGTGCACTAGAATGAAACAGCACAGAAGTATTATTCAGATAGCATCAGGCTTTCCAACTACACTAGTCCAAAACGATCATTTTGATTGAAAAGAAATAGTGAAGCTATTCTAACCTGACATTTTCCAGCTGCATTGGGACTGAACTCCCATGATGGCTGGAAATTGTGAGAGTTGCAGTTGCAGCCTAGATTGTCAGGCCGAAATAGCTTCTTCGTGACTTCTCAGGATGACCTCATAATCTAAGATCACTAGTCTCTGTAGTAGGACAATCAAATTCCCTCTGCTTTCCTGATTCATTATCTAAATTTGATCTCAGTTTTGTAAATCTAATTATGGAGTTTGGGACAACTCCATCCTAGACCTCTCTTCCCAGACTCAGATAACTTCCACCACCTCCTCTTTCAACCACAAGATTATCAAAACCAGCCAAGGTGTTCTCCATTACAGGAAAGAGGGATCTGTGGCACTCCATATAGTATTGGACTGCCCTTATCATTGGTCAAGGCAATGGTTGATGGAGCTGGAATCCAATATTTGGAGGGCTATAGTTTCCCATCTCTTCCCAAGACCACCATCTTTTTAAAGGTCAGTCTCAGCACCACAGACTTAGGTTCTGGTTATGCCTGGTAGTTCAGCTTCAAACAGGTGAGACTAAATCTCTAAGGATGCTTAAGAGATGTTGATTGGAGGAAAAGCTAAAAATCCCCAATATATTTCAACATACCCTCTTGACAGGAGAAATTTTTGTGGGGTAGTGTTCATCATCAGATAGCCCTTTTCTTTGTTCAGCTGTTTTGTTGGTGTCTAGAAATGGCCAGTTTGATTTCCTGCAAGGCTTCAGAACATTACATTACATTGGAGCACTTTCAGATCCAACTTCCCCCTACTGATCAGAACTCTGTTCTCTTTGCTGCTAGGAAGTCACTTGACCCTTCGTACTGATGTGTTGGGCAACTGGTAGTTTCCCAGTCCTGACCCCCAGTGCATTCCTCCATGGCACTCTCCCCCCCCACCCCGTTTTGCTAGTCACCAGATATTGCTTCATGAGAAAGTATTTGAACAGTAGCTGAGCAGCTGAGTAAATATATTAAGGGTTAAAAAAAAAAATACCAAATCTTTTGACAGTGAAAAAAAACACACCATTTTTCTCTTCCTTTAATCTCCACTCTTACCATCCCCTGCCAAAAGACCCACAGGGAAATAAAGATCCAAGCTGGAGAAGAAACAACAATAATAACACAAAAGGAAACAAAATATGGGACCTTTTCCCCCTTTTGTCCATTTGGATCTAAATGCACCCTGACATCTGCCCATTTGGAGACACCCTCCAGCTTTTCTAATTCACCATTTTCTAAGACAATTTCCTTCCTTGGCCTCACGGCTCAGTTAGTTAGGAGTTGTATAATTCTGAAAATCTTTCTCTGAACTGGAGGGACAAACCATGTCCACAAATTACTGGGATAGCTCCAGATGACTGCATGGTTTCTTCTGTTTCCAGCATTCACAGGTAAGTATTGTTGGTGACATAAAAGCAAAACTACTCTCCATCCACAAAAGCAAGGACAGGTTAGAGCAGTGTTTCTCAACCTCAGCAACTTTAAGATGTGTGGACTTCAACTCCCAGAATTCCCCAGCCAGCAGCCAGAATTGAAGTCCACACATCTTAAAGTTGCTGAGGTTGAGAAACACTGGGCTAGAGTCACACGGCTTGTTGGTTTGGAGGTTTGCAGATTGTGTGAATCTAGTCAATTGTTATTTAACCAATAAGCCATCATTAAGCCGACCACAGCTGTGAACCACACCAGACAGAACATAAGAAAGTTCTTGGCTCAATCAGACCAAGGGTATATCTTGTCTCATCTCCAACAGAGACAGGGGGGAAACTGAGAAGTAGACACGCAATGACATCTTCCAAACACTGCCCAGCAGCTGATTCTGAAAGGCATGCTCACTGATACTCATGGCAATTTATTTATTTATTTAATGTATATGGTTGCTCACCTCAATATGACTCTGGGCAGCTAATAACAGTTAAAAAACAATATCACAACAACAACACAATATTACAATAAATACAAATCGGCAACCAAGGTTAAAAAACACTACAACCATCCCACAGACTCTGCCATACATCCCAACTCTGATGCCCAGTGACAGAACCAAATCTTCAAGGCCTTACAAAAGACTACCAGGGTTGGGGCTAATGTGATCTCTGAGAGATGATGTTCCAAAGAGCAGACATCAAGACAGAAAAGTCTATGTTCGTGGGTCCCACCAGAAGGCACTCTTTAATACATGGGACCTGTAGCATGCCTCTATTGCTGGAAGTGATGGGGTGGCTAGCCACCATCAGGGAGAGAGGGTACCTCAAATAACCTGGTATATTCATTCATTCATTCATTCATTCATTCATTCATTCATTCATTCATATGGCTGCTCAACTGAAAGTATGTGACTCTGGGTGACATACAAATAAAAAAAACCCCATCAGATCTATAAAGCTGTCTGACCCTACAACAACTCTGGGTGGGTTACAACAATCAAAACAGTCCCAAAACAGAAGTCAAAGAGAAAGAACTATACACACTGGGAAAGCAATAAAACATCTAACCTAACATACATACAGTAGCCCCATAAGAGCCCATCACCCATCTAGCCCAATGCCTGGAGGAGGGAGCCATGTTTTCAAAGAGTGTTCAAACATAGCCAGGGTAGATGCCATAAGGATCTCTGGGAGGGCAGGCACTCCAGCAGAGAAGTCTTGTTTCCTGGGTCCCAACAGTTGACACAGTTTAATCGATGGCCCCTGTAGCATGTCATCTCTGACAACAATTATATTAGACCAAAACAATTGGAGATGACCCTGGTCAATGTCTTCTGAGAAGGTAATCTTTGGAGTCACAATGGAAAAATTTAAGGTATAGAGAAACTTAAGAAGTGAATCTTCTTTATTTTTTATATGATAACAGCAGTGAGACTTTTGTATGCACAGAACTGGACTCACAAATACCTACAACTGAAGAATGGATAGCGAAGTTAATGGAGTTGGCCAAATTGACTACTTTGATTAAAGAAAAGAATCTGACTAGCTTTGTTTCTGTTTGGAAACCCCTTTTTGACTTTTTGCTTAAAACTGAAAGAAATGAAATTTTAATTTTGGTTTTGATGACTGATATATTTTATGGCTATAGAAATACTTTGTATTAGTTTATACATTAGAGTAAAAGATGAACGTATTGTATATTTGTACCTGTACCAAGGAAAGTCAGTTATCCTTTCCTTCCTTTTTACTCTTCCTTTTCTGCACTTTAAATTTCCTTCCCTTTTCTGATCTTTTTTCTTTTTCCTTTTTTTTCTGTTTTCTTACATTTTATCCTTTGTTGAAATTTAATAAAGTTCTTAAAAAAAAAAAAAGAAGTGAACCTTTTCCAAACTATGGTGTATTTTGCTTTATTATACATCACTGAAATGGTGTGGGTTAGATTGAGCAAGAATTTGTATTCCAGGAAAAAATGTCAATAAAGATAATTTAAAAGTAACAATAACTCCATTTTGGGGTATTAAGTAATCTGGTATAGCATATTTGATTGATCTTAAAAACTATACCAAACCACAGTTCAAAAAAATGCTAGCCTAGCATGTTGTGTGAACATGGCCTTCCTTTTCTCTTATTCCCCAACCTAACAAGATAGTGACATTCTTCAACACCATTCCTTCCTCCCTGGACAAGATCTATGTTATTTTTTTTAAGAAAGAAAAGTTGTAGGTGGTGCTAAAACCTGCCCCCTTTGATGTAGAGCTTCCATCATGTACTAACCAAACCAGTCCTTAATGGCAATTTTTAAAATTTTAACTTAGAGACAGAGAATTACTGTGGCACTATTGTATTTAGTCTATTTGTCTGTCTGTCTGTCTCTGTTCATCCGTCTCATAGCTCAGACATTTGGTGATTGTCCCTTTGTGTGCTGGTCCTGCCCCATTGTTGCCAACTTTACACCATTGATCAAAGGTGGCTTCTGAATTTACTTGACTACAAGTATAACAGATTACTGAGAACTGTTGGCCCTTCAAGGTAGCCCAGAAGAAAAAGCACAACCAGGAGTGCTAACTCTATATTTATTGTAAGGTTATATTAACAGAATCTTGCAAGTTTGAAAGGACCCCTCCCATCCCTTACTTTTACTCCCCTGAAAAGTAGGGAGGATCCCTTCTGAGATCTATGCCCTCCTCATTCGGGCTCAGATTTCATTTATCAGACTGTTTTTACCACCTTTTTGCCACAATCATTGGTTTTACAGCCTCTCTTGCCATGATTGTTAGGCAAATCACTGCAGTCGTTAAGCCAGTCGCACGGTCATTAAGCAAATCCAGTGATCACGTGCCCTGGGACACTGTAACCATCGTGTGATGACCAGTTGTAAGTCACTTTTTAACACAGTTGTAATTTCAAACAGTCATTAAACAAATGGTCATAAGTCAAGGAATACCTGTAATGATTTACAGCCATAAATTCACTATATGGGTGTGCCTATTCTATTCTATTCTATTCTATTCTATTCTATTCTATTCTATTCTATTCTATTCTATTCTATTCTATTCTATTCTATTCTATTCACAAAGGTGGGATCATGGGAAGGAAATCAAGCCCTCCAGCCATACAGCCTTCCCACTGTAATCAGGGCAAAAGGTTAAAAATCACAATTGGAATGGGCTCAACTAAGAATAACATGCAGCGGGAAATGCCTATCTAATTGGGTGAATATTCCTTTGATAGATAGATGGGCATGCCAGCTGCTTGCTCCTTTCTGATGGATCATTTGAGACTATCAGATTATTCTTTTTTAATAACTTGAAACCTAAAAGAAACAGAAATTTGCCTTGCCTTCTCTTTCCTGGGATGAAGAATGTTTTCTAATCAACACCTTTGTTATGAGCTGGCAAGGAGGATAATAAAAAAAACCTTCTTCTGAGGAGGATAATAAAAAAAACCTCCTTCTGAGGATTCACCAGAAAAAGATGATTATGATAGCCCATCACCAGTCAGGCTAAACTTCTTAATACACCCTGGTCTATCCGGCTGAGAATTCTTAACCCTCCTCCCCAGGATTTCTCCCTTCATTCCAGCTCTAGGCATCTAAAAAAGGAGGAACATGGGATCTTTCTATCCAGAAATTCAGAACTAAACAAATCTTGTTCCAGTCCTGGAACACAAGGGGTAGCCATGCAATCATGCAATTTTGTACACTGGGAAATTTTTAATGAGAAATCCCCTTATAACACCAATGAAGCCAATTATCTGAATAATAAAAAGCAATTATTTGGAAAACAGGGAATGCAAGAAAACCTAGGGAAGGTAACAGTTGCACACACAAAATCAATATAGTTAACCTAACTGAACAAATTACCAGCTTCTTGCATGAGATATTAGGTTCGAGCACATGTTCAGAGTTAATAGAGGGTATATTTGGAGGGAGATTACCTGGGTCTCCTGCTTGTTTGTTGTTAGGCGGGCTCTCCTTGCACAATAAATGAAAGTCAGCCTCTTTGGCAAGACTTGCTTTGCCGAACCCCACAAAATGCTCATCCCTGATATCAATTTGGCCAGCGAATCAGAAAATTATTGAGCAATAAAACCCACCTTTCTAGTGATCTTCGAATGATAAAAATACTGACCAGTCAAACTATTGTAATAAAAGGATTATATAAGAGAGGTGCTTTTTCAAAAAGCAAGACCAAGGATGAATTTTAATTGTGACATTTTAGCATGGAATTATTCTAGATATTTTGGGAGCCCTATGGTTTCAAAACAAAAACTGCAGCTTTGCCTTAACTAGTGCAAACGTTAAAAACAAGTCCAGTGCTATGAATTTTATGTGGAGGAGGGAGGCAGAAGAAGTAGAAAAACTCAAGAAAGATACAGATGTTATCATCTGTACCTTTGATAAAATTATGTGAGCAAGCACAATTACAAAATAAAATTCATATCTGAAGGCATCCTAAGAAAAATTGGGTTTAGAAACAGACATTTCATATTACCAAAACCTCTGTAAACCCTGCATTCAGTTTCTGAGCTTTAACCGTCAATACAACGGACCATATTAAAAAAAAAAAATCAAGCCCCCCCCAAAAGAAATATGGTTATGACGGAATTATTATTGCTAATACTTTGGAGAGAGTCTCGATTTCCTCTTACGAGCTTCTGTTGGTCACTCAAAATGTGGATATTGGTCCCTTGTATTGGTCACTCAAAATGTTGGGAAAGTACAAACTGGCAGAAAATGGGGTTTGCAAAATGATGCCTTTTTTTAACAGTTTATAAAAACATTACGTATGTATCTGAGTTGAAAGAGTACAATGCATCTGGGTGGGAATTTCTGGAAAACGCCTTCTGCCTCATAGAAAAAGGCACAGTAACACAATAATGAAAGAAAGATGGATATGATGACTTGCCAAAAATTGAATGAATAGAAGTTATGATTTACAGCTGGTTTTGGCCAGGAAATTTCTCAAGCTAAAGGTTCTTTCGATTTGTATTCTGAGTCCCTCTGAATCATATCGTCCTTGGCCTTCCTCTTTTCCTCCAACTGCTACACTTATTTTTGCAATTTAACGTAAAAAAATTGGTCAGTTGCCTTTGCGAAATGAGGACGTACCTACAATTTAATAGAAACATTGCTATATCTGCAAATTGGTGTGAATAATTTCCGCAGTTCTGAAACAATATTTGTATTTTGCTCAATCTTGCGGAAGCGGAAGAAAAAATTATTTTCAGTCCATTAAGCTTTCTAAATAAGAGAATGCTAATAATTTTAATCATATTATATAAACATTACTGCACTGAAATCTGCACTGAAATAATGCAATGTATCAAGATTTATAATATTACAATAAAAGAATATTACAAAAAGTCAGTAACGGCATAGTCTGTGTACAGAAAAAACAAACAAACAGAAGAAATCTGCTTCATTTTAAAGCAAGCTAAACTGATTGTACCTTCTTTTAGGATACATATGGATTTTACTGTAATTGTTGCATTCACCACAATTTCATTTTCAGAAACTAAGACGTCAGAATTGCCTTTGCAAAATGAGGATGTACCTACAATGTAATAGAAACATTGCTATACCTGCAAATTAATGTGAATAATTTCCCCAGTTCTGAAACCATACAGTATTTGCATTTTGCTTAATTTTCCCTTTTCCCAGAAGAAAGAGAAGAAATCTGTTTCATTTTAAAGCAAGCTAAATTGATTTTTACCATCTTTTATAATAAATACAGATGTTACTGTAATTTGTTCCCCAAAATTTCACTTTTAGAAATTAAGATTCCAGAATGATGTAAAATAATTGCCAAAGAATGTTTGCAACACTTTCAGTCAAAGGGATTAAAAGAGTTCACACAATATAGTAAGCACTTTGTTTGAACCACCCATTTGGTATAGAGTTTATGGCTTAGTGTATGGTTTATGACTTAGTATTTTATGCACGTTCAGCCAACGGTAGAATAAAAGTGTTTTAAAATAAGTGAATTCATCCGGTGACTAGCTTCACACATTACCCAAGCCTGGGCTGCTTTGACCATGATTAGTCAATAAGTCACCATTTCCTGGGTTCACACAAAACAATAATAATTTATTAAGTGTATATGCTGCCTGACCCAGAGAAATATGACTTAGAATGTTACATGAACCAGGCCAGTATCTTTACTCTGTCAAGCATCTTTTATTAAGAATATAGTAATAGCTAACAAATTTGCTACCTACTGTTCTCTCATTCTGCTTAGAGATGAAGGTGAACAGTTTGTACACCTCACTTCGTAATGACTATATGGCCATGGCCATTTCTAATTCTTGCCAACAATATAGAGTGAGTTGTCATTGCCTTATTCCAATTTCCTAATCTAACCTACAGAATACACCTTGGTATTTTCTGATTGTCTCCCATACAAGTATTAACCAGGTCTCACCCTGATTAGATTCTCAGGGTCATTCATGGTTGCATAGGGACTGCCACCTGTTTTAACTAAAGGTAAAGATTACCTTGAGCAAAACTGTTATTTAAAGGACACAGCCATCTGATTTTCTTGGGGAGAAGGAGAGTGTGTATATAGTCTGCCATTGCTTTCTTCCAGAATTTTTTTTTTTCAAGTTTCCAGTCTAGCCTACAGCCCTGAAATCTATTTGTATGTTGACCAGTGAACTTGCTCTCAAATTTCTGGGAGAGAAAGAATGAGAGAAAGTTCTGATGTTTATATTTCCAACAAGGCAATGGTTTATTCAAACTTCATTCAAGAAGAGTTGATAAATGGATAATTGGCTTAGAGGCTCTTGAGCTGATGACGGGACAGAATAATCATGAGCAATTGTAGGATAGGTTTAAGAAAACAATAAAGAGGAAATGGTAGGAAATGTACCCTGAGGCTTACGGAATAGCTCAAAGGAAGCTGTTCCATTGGGGAAAGGATGGGTGGGGTAAAAAAAATCCTTTTCTGTATTTGCTCCCGTGACCTCTTTTCCTTAAGTTCTGATGTTACCAGCAAGACAGAATAACCCAATGGGATCCGTGTGGTTGCAGAAGAAAAATTGGCATTCTGAACTGCAATCAACTGATACTCCTCTGCGTTCACATTTTTCTTGGCATGAACCAAAGGAAGTACTCCATGGATAGTCTCTACTGTACAAGCCCTACCCTATGGACAAAGTGCTTGTCCGGATGTGGGAAACCAATAGAACTTTATTATTTTTTTAAATAAAAACTTGCAGAATCAGGCTGAGTAATTTCCTTGTGTTGTGATACCAGCAAACGCTCTTCTTCCTAGCACACTGTTTCTTTAGGTGACTCGCTTGCCTAACGTTTGTGCGTCAATTCTTCTCTTGTGAACAGTGGTTTTTGTGCCCTGCAGTAAGTCCAATTTCCTGGTGAAAAAAACAGGGAGAGTAACATCCGTCCTTACTATACAAGAAATTCCCTGCATTTCCATGCCAAGGTCTCTAATGAATAGAATAAGAAAAGGCATCAGTCACTTATAGGATGGAAGCATGTTGAAACCTATGACACTACAATCCATAAAAGAAGCATTGGGGTTTTATTAGTAATATCCTTACAACTGCTTTGGATTCTTGAAACAGCAGTAACGTTAATTTCAGTAAATGGATTCAGTCTTGCAGGATATAAAAACCAAGCTGATGCAACCTACTTTATTCCATCCTCCTTAATCCAACTAAACTGGAAACAAATTTGAGCTTTAGTGCAGATTAGGGAGTAAAATGCACTGAATCCTGGAAAGTTGTTCCTGATAATCTGAGTAAGGATTTTACGATTAGTGTGTGTTTTATAGAGAATTCTCTTTCGGAATATGTTTGCTAAAAAGTCCCACTGTTCAGAAGAAAACACCTTCCCCCAAAACAGCTGATGCTAGCCATTTCTGCACTCTGTGTTAAACCATGGTCCTTCATGAGCTGGGGGATCACTAGGAATTTTGAGTTCATTTTATGGGCATGTTCACAAAATCCAGTAGAAGCGAATAAGGGCTCCAAGGACTCCATGTTCACAAAATGATTGCCAGCACTGACATCACCAGTCATAACAAACCTATAACTGAAGGCAAAAAAGGCTGACTTTTTTTCCCCTTAAGAATATGTCCGGAAGTTTTTGTGGCCCAGAGGCATTGTTGGAAGTTGTAATGGTCATTTCACAGGAGGTGGTTTTATAAACAGTCCACCTGCAAATTCCTCCATTATCAGGGGAGAAAACTCATTTGCCAGTTCCCCAAAAAGCTATTTGAAAGAAATTGAGAAAGTCTCTGCCCTGTATTGAGGAATAAATTGGTTCTAAACCAAAAATAGTCAGTTGGTAAAACTCTTGAAATTCTATCTCTTTCAATAAATCCTGTTAAAGAAAGCTTGGAACCAGGATCTGGGGTTCTGTCAGAGCCTGATAGAAATAGGGGCTCCCTTCTGACAGCTGTCCCATAAAAGCAGGAGGAGAGTTATCCAAGTGGGGCCAATATTAATCATCATGTGGTTGGTGTATAGACTGCACAATGTATGAACATTGTGGCTCATTTAGTAAATCATGGTGGTGAAATAAAGGGTGAACCAGGCTATAATTGTTGGCTGCCTGTAGGAAGTCCTTGCTTCATCCCACAGTATCTTTAGATAGAGTCAGGTATAAAATTGCTGTTGCTCAGCTTCAATGCATGGAACTGGGATGGAAAGCACCTTGTCTTTCATTGCAGGCAAACAAAGCTGATTTCACACATCAGACAAAGCCGCCAGATTGTTTCCTGGTTTTGGCTTAATGTGTTGGGCCAACTCAGTTTAAGCAACTCTCAATAAGGAATCACCAAGGAGGAAACTACACCCCCATCAAAACTGGCAGGACAAGCTACTGCATATAAACAGGCAGCAAACCCCACACTCACTCACACTGATGATGTTACCTAGTTGAGTAATGAAACGTCTGTAAGCAAACAACCAAGCTCAGAGAGCAGCAAGAACTCCATAACTCTCAATACCTCCAACTGGCTCCCTCAAGATGTGTTGGGAAACAGAATCCCCTGTGATCTTGGGCAACCTCAGTCTTGCTGCTACTTTGATCAGCTGCATATGCGAAACCAGCCAATATGCTGAACAAATGAAAAAGAAAAGAAATGCAGCTTTAAATCTCTCTGCTTAGAGCTGCTATTGGGCTTTGAAATCAGTCAGTATTTACCCAACATCAGATAAGGCCAGAGTTGGTCAGGCCAGTATGGATTTCCATCAGTCCCTTAAATTTTCCAGTCATGAGTTTCCAGAATCACTGTTGATGAAGCCAAAGAGCTGAATTATTATTAGGGATGCCAAAAGTCCTGAAAATCAGGTCAGTGTGTTTTGGTATGTCAGTGATCTCAGTGTAGAGGTTCTCAAAACAAAGTGCATTTCAGGATTATTTATTCTATGCTCAAGGACCAGTTTAAAAGGAGGATGTGGAAATCCCAAAAGTGGGAGATGTTTTGAACACAATGCAATATGGGAACACAGGTATTCTTCACACTTGGTCACTGTAGGTCAAAATGTTTGATAGCCTGAGTTTTAAGGTTGGTAGAGAAATTAATCTTCAGGAGTGCAGATACTCTATTATTGAGGAGGCTTGAAGTTATGGAAAAAGAGAAGGTGGTGCTGGGCTAGGACTGGGAAGATCCAGGTTGGAGCCCATCTTCAGTCATGGAAACACACTGAATGATTTTGGCCCCGTCATTCGTCATTCATCCTATCCCACAAAGTTACTATGGAGCAATTAAAATACAAGACTGATCCCTAAGGAAGCTGCTTTGAACTCCTAGAGGAAGCAGCATATAAATCTAACAAATGAATTTTAAAATCTGAATATTTTTGAACGGCTATATTCCTCTCCTTGAAAATGATCTCCCTTACAACACGTATGCCACACATGTTCAGCAACAATAGTGGCTTCGTGTCTGTAAAGTCTCTTTTTAAATCTCTCCTGTATCCTTCTTGTTTACATTATATAGGAAATCCCATGCTCTTCAGACAGTCTCAGTTATCCACTTTTCCCATTTCAACGGATATACATGATGAGTCCTACTTCCATGAGAATTGGAAAAAGTGCTCATAGTTCTTCCTTAAGAATTACACATGCTGAGCTCACACAAAGGTGCTCGGTGGACTTGGGAAAGCTTTTATTCCATCTAAATAATGGGGAGAGATTCAAGAAGCTTGAAAATCTATTAATATTTGGGGAGGGGCTGATAGAGACAACGATCTGGTCACACCACTTAAAGTCAGGATTTCTTAACAGGTCATTTGTACCTCAAGTGAGAACTTGGAAATGATTTGTTTTTGTCCAACACTAGCCCTTATGAAATAAACAGTTTTATTCATGAAGGGGTTGCAGAAATTAATTTATGATTTTAGGGGACTCAGTACCTATTTGCTTTTTAAAAAAAATTAGCCACATATGGCTAGATTTGAAGAATATGGTAAACCAACCCTCCCCCCCCCCCCAACACACACATACTCCAAATCACTTGGTTTACAGTAGTTCAGAATTGGAGGGGGGGATTAGGCTGTAGAGCCAGGGGGAAATTGGGCAGTCTAGTAGGTAGAAAAGATGGAATTAGAGCTAGAATTGAGAATCCATCCATATAAACAGAAAAAGGTGGTTGGATTGCTGACCTGAGTAATAAGGAGTATTTTTAGTTAGATCAATTAGATACAGCATATACAAATACAACAAAAGCTATCTAAAAATTAAAATTATCAGTAAAATCTAAAATAAAATAGAGTCACTAAAGGTGAAGAGGAAAATTAAATTTGTATATAGTATAAAGAAATTAATTTGGCCTGTATGAGTTTTTGCCTCTGGACCCTGAATCTCCATCCAATCCAGGTAATTAAAGTTGAGTTGAATGGAGCAAAGGATATGTTTTGATTTCTCCATGTATGTGTGTAACTTTCTTACTCATAAGTGTAAAATAAACAAATCTGATTATTCAGGTCCAAGTCTTGTTTTGTTTAATATTTTCATGGTCCATTAAATATTTCTAGCTTTTATGAGAAATTTTACTGTATAAGAACTCCAAAGACTGCAAATCATCTGGCAATGATGAAGAGCTGAACTTTTTGCACTGATGAAATGTGAATTGTTCTCTATTTCTTTTTTGAACAATGTCTTTCCATTCGTCCCACCTATCATATTGGTGCCATGTTTATTCTTTTACACAGAGATCGAACAATCCCTTCCTTTTACTGAGGACAAGCAGACTGATCCCAGTGCAAAATGGCTGAACCATCACCCAATCTGACAACAGCATTTGTAAACCAAAACAATATCCCTATCGTCCTGGACATACCCCTGGGTGACCTGAATATTGCAATGTTCAATAAAAGTCAACTTCAAAGGGACCATCCTAGCATGAAATGGGGCAACGAAAACTTCTTGGAAAATCTGTTGCATTTCTATGCAATTAGATTCAAATCAATGGCTTCTTTTCCACTACAGCTGCTAACACAATTGGTCTTGTGATGTCATATCAGTCATCTACAGTGATCTCCATGGTTGCTTATCTTGTATTATAGTGAAGATCTACATAGAACATGACTTGGATTTCATGGCTCTTTGCCTCTGAAGTTAAATCCTTCTGTCTGTTTCTCTCTAATTCTATGAGTAAAGGATCTTTAAATATAATTGAAGGTGGTCTGGGGGAATTAGATTACAGAGGATGCCTCCCACCCCATTAGCGCCAGAGACTCAGCAGGGACATGGGGCTATGCCAGAAGATGCCAACTTCTCAATATCAAACCTGAAATCAGGAAAAGTATCACTATTTGAACTTTTTTTTTCACTTGTCATCTAGGCATATCAGTTACATAGGAAAATGTTACATATCTTGTGTCCACTTTTAGAGTTAGTGACAACTCTGGCCCTGAATCACCACTGTTTGTTGACTAATCCACAATTAGCTGGGTTTGCTCAACAGTTTAAACCATGAACTTAGTTTACCAACCACAATAGCTGAAGTCACACAAGCCGAGGCACAAAGAAGCATGATGGGTTATGCGCGCACACTCAGCGCATTTAAACAACGTATTAAAGACCTGGAAGCCCAACAGGACCAGTCTACTCTACCTAACAATGTTGTTTCTGAGCACTCAAGCCCCTTTTTACAAACCAGCGAGATACTTTCACCAAATTCTGAAGAGCACTAACTTTAGCACGCTTCAATACTGTCCCCACAGCAGTTTTGGCAGGCTGATACAAAACAGTCCCCTATGAGCTGAAACTGTGTCCCTGTGGACAAGGGGCTATTGGAACTACAGCTCCTGTCCTACTATATTGCACCCTCTATAGAAGGGTTCCTCAACCTCAGCAACTTTAAGAAGGGTTGAAGTCTACCCATCTTAAAGTTGCTGAGGTTGAGGAACCCTGCTCTATAGGAATTCAACGACCCGCCTTATAACTCCTTACCTGGTAAAACACCCAGGAAATTCTGAACTTTTTTATGTACAGTTGTTGTTATCAGATCAGTATGATTCAGTCTCCTTGAACACAGCTAAGTTTTGTTACACTGCCTGTAAAATTAAGCAGACTTTGAGTGTAAACCGATGAACCCACTATCAACTGTAATATTTTATTTTATATACTTTATTTTTAATGTGTTTCTGTTTGCAATTCTGGTCAGTGACTATAATAAAAATTCTATTCTAGACTGCATTATGGATTAATTAGTTGTATTCACTTGGTCACTAAAATCCCATTTGATAATGATGCTATCTGAAAAAAGAGCTCAAAACATAAAACCTAGATTTCTGATCATTTCTACCTATAAGTAGAAGTAACACTTCTGAATCAGGAGATGCTCTGTGGTCAGAAGATGCCTTTCTTGTGATAACAGCAGCAAGACTTTTATATGCACAAAAATGGAAGGATTTACAAATACCCACAGCTGAAGAATGGATATTGAAATTAATAGAATTAGCAGTGATGGCGAAATTGACTACCTTGATTAAAGAAAAGACATCGTCTAGTTTTGTTTGTGTGGAAACCACTCTTGGACTTTTTACTTGATACACAAAAAAATGAAGTTTTGATTTCAGGATTTGATGACTGGTTTATTTTATAATTACAGAAATATCTTGTACTACTTTTTAAATATTTTGCTGATATAGAGTTATTTTGTAAAGTTCTTTTTAATGTTAGAGCAAAGGATGGCTTTTATTAGGTGATTTTTTTTAGATGTTGGAGTAAGAGGTGAATTTATTTTATACTTATATCTGTACCAAAGAAAGTTGGAAGTTGCCTTTTCTCTTTCTGTACTTTCCTTTATTTTTTTTTTATTTTCTTTGATTTCTCTGTATTTTACTGTTTTCTGAAATTTAATAACAATTTATTAAAAAAAAGAAGAAGATACCTTTCTTGGAAATTAAATCTCTGCTATGTTGATTTTTGTCTTTGATGATTCCCAATTTTTACACTTCTGGTTTTTGCCTTATTTGCTTATTATTTTGTCCAACTGGCAGTGCTGCTCAGCCAGAACTTTACTGCTTGGACAACTGTTAGATCTGAAAGATGCAAGAATGGGGAAAGTTATCTATCTATCTATCTATCTATCTATCTATCTATCTATCTATCTATCTTTTCATATTCTTGCATCATATATATATATATATATATATATATATATACACACACACACACACACACACACACACACACACACAGACATACAGACATACATCATACACACATCATATATATACACATCACACACATAATCATATATATATGTGTGTGTGCACATACAAACACATACATATTATATGATGTATATATGACTAGGGTGACCAGATACCTTCATGACCAGATATCTAAACTGGCAAAGAAGGACGTGGGCAATTTGAAAGGAGGACATATGGGAAAGGAGGACGCTCTGCTTAATTTTCTTGGCATCCGTGGCAAAAATTACAGTGAAAAACTGCAAAAACTAAAAATGTACGTAGGCCCACATGTATATGACATTACTTTTTTCAGGATCAGGAAGACTGGTTTTTCAACTGGAGGAACATGCTAGAGCAGTTAGGAGGCAAAAGCCTTCATTGTGAAACTGATTAAGGTCTTGTCAGTTTCAGGCAGCAGCAGGCCTGGAGGGTACTGATGAAGAAATTAAGATCACAGAGCTGCTGCCTCACAGAGAAAAGCTGCTCAGGAAGAGATACTCAAAAAGTCAGACAGTATTTAATTTTAAGGCTATGCCTGCATATGGAGGACAAAAAGGACATGAAATTTTAATCACTAGCCTAAGCAAAAATGGAAGGAGAGCCAGTAGGTTTTATGACCAGGCTTTGCCCTTAGGCTTCTGTTTTCCTCTCTTCCCTGGAGATTTTTTTAAAAAATAAAAAATTGACATGCTGACATGCTCAGAAGTACACGTGAAATGCCAGAGGTTGCACACATTGCATGTTTTGCCTAAGAACACACTTGAGTGTATCTCCCTTGTGGAGAATCCATTAAAAAGGGCTGAGTTCAGGGCTTTTGTGATGCCAACCCAGGCAGGTCTATTCAGAAGTATACACCTTTGGATATACTGGGGCTTACTCCCAAGCCAATTTGCAAGGAGCAACTTTAGACACGGGCCGAGCCACGGTCGTCTGAACAGGACCAGCTAAAGCGCCCGATGCCTGCAGGTGCCGGGAGCGGGCGGGATTTTGCAGCAGCAGCAGTTTCAACTGCGCCTATCCAGGGGGCAGTAATAGGTCGCGGGGAGGACTCTATCATTCATACAGAGAAGGGACGAAAAGCGGCGGAGGACGCGCAGGCGCCGAAGGGGTGGGACGGGAAAAACGCAGCCTGCTCTTCTGATTGGTTGGTTGGTCTTTTCCCCTCCCTTTCCCTCTCTCTTCTTCCTCTCCCCTCCAGAGGAATAGAGGTAAAGAGCGCCTCTGGGCGGGCTATGACCCGGAAGTGAACCCTCGCGCGTCGCCGACTCGATAGGGAGGAGGGAAAGGTAGTGAGGAGAAGACGAGGACGAGGGTAGACCCGGGCCTCCTCCGACCCGCCGGCTTGCTCCTTCCCGCTGTCGTCCTGGCCTCCTCAGGGAGCCCCTGCAGCCGCGGTGGAGGGCGAGTGACGAGCTCTCGATCCCTTGCGGGCAGAGAGACTGGCTGACGGACCGGGCCCGCTTTTCTCTTGGGGCCGCGGCCTTTTCGGTCCGTCCCTTGGGACACCTTTCCTCGAGGCCGCGTTGAACGTAAAGGCCAGAGGCTATCTTAGGGGGCGGGAGGGTCGCTTGGGCAAGGTGGACCCTTCAGGTTGTGGGGCTCCTTGGGTGGGGGTCCTCCTGAGCTTAGGCGTCGGGGGGATAAAGTGGGGGCTCCAGTGAGGCTGGGAGGGTGGGTTTCAAGCAAGGCAGGCGGGAATCCAGGGCACTAGAAGTCTTCAGGGATTAAAGAGAGCAGAGAACGAGGAAGTGGCTGTGGAGGGACAGGCTTGGGGTGTTTCAAGAGGTGCTTCATTCATTGGGGAAGGGAATAAAATCTTGAATAGGGGCTGCCAGAATTTCATTTTTTAAAACATAGCGGTGCTGTGTTTACCGTAGGAGAAATTAGAGTCCCTATCTGCATAAGCCCAGGTGGGTCTTTGGCATGTTCCACGTGGGTTTAGTGGGAAGGTTCTGTAGGGATCATGCAAGGTTTATGCATCTGGGGTAGGTGACAGTTTGGAAGAGAAGGCTTCACAGTGAATAAAAGGGGAGGCTGAACTTCAGCTGCTACAAGTCACAGACGGAAACAGTTCTTACTGGGGTGTAGGAGGCATTTCCCAAGAGAAAATTGAGAATGGAATTCGTTTCTGGGCATCAGTTCAGGCGTTCCTAGAAGCAATGGAGTTCTTGGATGTGAATTTTTAGAATATTTCTGAGAGTTGACGAAACAGTTTGCCTCCGGTCTGTGTCACTTGGAGTGAGACGTTTCATCCAGGATCAACTCTGAATCCTTTCCCCATCTCTTCCTGGTGTGGTTTTTCATCAAGCATCTCTGATGCCAGAACAAGGCCCCAGAATGAACGGTTTCTCTCTAGGTGAGCTATGTTGGCTCTTCTGCTGCCCACCTTGCCCTAGTCGCATAGCTGCCAAACTGGCTTTTCTACCCCCGGAGCCCACTTACACTGTGATGCAACTAGAACAGCAAGAAGGTACAGCTACAGTGGGGACGCCAACAAGCAGCTGTAGCCTGCATTTGACTGAGCGGGCTGACTGGCAGTATTCCCAACGAGAGCTGGATGCTGTTGAAGTCTTCTTTTCACGCACAGCCAGGGATAATCGGCTGGGATGCATGTTTGTTCGCTGTGCTCCTTCTAGCCGGTATACCTTGCTTTTCTCGCATGGCAATGCTGTTGACCTGGGCCAAATGTGCAGCTTCTATATTGGCCTCGGCTCCCGCATCAACTGCAATGTCTTCTCCTATGATTACTCGGGTTATGGAGTGAGCACTGGTAAACCATCTGAAAAAAACCTTTATGCGGACATCGATGCAGCTTGGCAGGCCTTAAGAACAAGGTAAACGCAAGTTGAGCAAAAGAACCTATGGAAATGGTGGCAGGTATTTTTAATCACATCTTTGGGATGCTACCTTGTTTGTAGCAGAATGATTATGAGTTGTTTTGATACAACCGTGTTGACTATTCCTTTTGTTGTTGATGTGACTCAGTTACAATCCCAAATATTCAATTACCATAGGTCCTTGCATGTAAGAAACCTTTGTGTTTCTTAAATAGAAACCTTCCTACTGCCAATGCTGCACAGCAAATCTTCCTTAAACAGTTGATTTTTGTAAGAAATTACAGTCTTTCCTGAGTGTCTCTGATTAAACTGAAAGTGGGAGGTTGCTACCAGGGACATACAAGCCTTTAATTGTATGTCAAGTAACCATTATCTAAAAGTGGGGTTAATGGTAACTTATGATTCAAGAAGATGGTAATAATGATGTTTTGTAATTTATTGATACTTTGCCATGAGATTTGGTTTTCTGCATTCTTAGACAACACAACAAAATAATGGTGACAACCAAAATACAGTTATGGTTGTGTTGTGCTAGGTAGGTAGTATCAAACCTATTATGTTAGAATGCTTAACCGTTTAACCTCTAATAAGTGGGTGAGGGCGTTCACATAAAGATCCTTCACTCACCAAGACTGATTTTAATAGGTGCAAAGTTCTTTTTCTTTTTTACAACCTGTAATAATCAGGAGTGTAGTGTTGTTTGCTTTTAGGGCTTTGGCTTTATTTTGCCAAACACCATGTCAACTGATAACCCTGGGAGTGGAAGTCCGAATACTATAGGGCATCAAGTTGAGGTAGACTGCTTTTACATTAATCTTTGGCAGGTTGTTGGTGGTATAATATAGGTGTGTGCTCCAAAGAAGACTCATAGCAAACTTGCTTTGGATTCAGCATGTTATTTTGAATATATCAGTTTAATATCTGGCTTGAAATTAATATTGAATCCCTGCAGTCTTGAATACAGATGACTGAGGCTGAAGTCTTTCATGTTTTCTTCCAGCTTCTCAGTCTATTATTCCTGTTCTCAGTGAAGAAAGAATGTAAATTATACTCAGTTACCTGGAAATGAGCCCCACTGAACTTAACAGAAGGAATTACTGAGTACTCACGTACAGGCTTACATAGGATACCACCTATCCTCTGTGAATAATAATCTCTCACTTTGGGGTATATAGGTGAGGTTTACTTAGTATATGGATGGAAGACTACCAGGAAGTCCCAGGCCTTGGTAGTCAAAGAAACTTTCCAGAAGAAGGCAGAGGCATATCATTTCCATATTGTTGCCATTAATGCATTCAGCAGGTGTTGAGCTCAACTCAAGTGTGTTTTTATTCTCTCATGTTTTGAAACACATGCAATCCAGTTGCAGTCAGAGACTCTGAAGCTCATCACATCATAAGGAAATTAAGGTGGCAATTTTTCCCCAACCCTTCCTTCACACAAACTTCTTTATCCTGGTGAGAAAGCTAGGACCTTTCATTTTGTGTTCATGTGTTTTTATAATTTTTATAATCTTAGTAAAAGGAACTATCTAAATCTGTTCTGAATATAGTAACTCCCTTTCCAACTGTGATGAATTCACATATTCTTTGTGCAGTATTGCACAAGTTTATTTTTTCCAAACCACAAAGGTACATGCTGCATGCTCGCCATGAGTAGAATAATTAATCACACAAGTTAATTCAGGTTATTAGTCACGGCCCTATTTAATAAAAGTACTTGTGCACATTCAGTCAGAGAACTGAGATGAAATGAGCTAGCATAATTCGTGCTGGGCAGAGCTTTCTGTTTTAATTGCAAAGTAATGTTCAGTAACTGATAACAGAGAAAACCCATTTGTACAAAGGTCTGATCAGGGTTGGAGCTCCTTATCAGGGCTGGGAAAGATTGATTTATTTCTTCCTCAACTGCCTTCATTTCATTAGACTTTCTGAAAGGCGAAATAGAGAACCAGAACAATGCTGCAAGAGAGATTTTGTTTTATGCCTGTCCTGCCACTTGGCTGTCTTAATTGGTTTATTCCCCAACTGGATTTAGGTGAAGCCATGATGTAGTTCAACTGTCTTAAAATAAATCAGTTCAGGTTGTAAGTCAGAGGTTCTTGGTCTTTCCTATGGTCAAGCTTTTATTTATTTTATGTATTGGTTAGATTTGTATCCAGCCTTTTTGTATACTGAATCAAATCAAGATATTAGTTTCTAGATTCAGTCTTATTAGTTGAGTAAGCCATACTTTTAAAACATTCCGCTTTACTAATGTGATTTTTTTTTTTTTTGCTTTTAAATGAAAATGTTCACTTTTTAGCATCTGTTAAAGGCTAGATTCTGAGTTTCAAAAAACTTCTATGACTTGCTTAATAATCTGTTGTGATTGTTTCTGGTTCTTTGTTAAATATGTTTGGATCTAACTATAGTTCATTGGCCTGAAATTTCAGTCTGGTGGCTTTAAATATTTCTTTATATTCTAAGGCAGATATTGACTAGAACCACCTTCTTTTATGGTTAACGAAATAATTAATTCCTTAGGCTTTATTTCCTTCATAGTTTCTGATACATCTAAAATGATTCCGGCTCAAACAACTTCATGATGCAGAATTTACTCCCTCTTAGGAATTCAAATTACAAAAATGGGATGGACTTAAAACAAGTTGGATTATTTAAATACTTTTCCTACTAATCAGTAATCAGCCTTCTGATATAAACCTGTTTGGTAAACTTCAGTTGATGTCCTGGCTGTATACCTTAGGCTGAACCATGGTTATTTAGCTAAGTTTTACTCAGTAACCCACAATTAACTAAGTTTGCAAAACATACTAAGCTGTTCACCATGTTTTACAAACCATACCAGTTGGTTTTGCGCACACACTAATCCACAATGAAAAAAAGGCTTTTAATACAGTGTGAGAATCCAGTCATATGAATTATGCAACAACAGTGGCTTAAAATTCCTTATTGGTATTGTGTGCATATACATTGCATATGTACCATGATTATCACATGTTAGATCTATGTCCCACTGGGAAGCTTAAGGCAGCTTACATGCGTGTCTCTGTTTTATCCCAAAAAAAGAGCCTTTGAGGTAGATTTGGTGAAGAGAGTGACTGATCCAAAGTCACTCAGTGAACTTGCCTGGATGAAGATGGTTTTGAGTCCCACTCCAAAACATTAGCTGCTATTTGCACTGTTTGATATACAGTTGTTGTTTTTTTTATGGTCTGGTTTCCTAATGCCATTCTTTAATTATCACAGGTGGGTGCCTATTTATAAGCCAACTGCGTGTTAATATATATGCCTGTAAAGCATTCAGATGGCAAAAGAAGAAGCTTGTATCCTGTTCCAGAAAACCTGGAGGAGAACTTCCTCTGTTGGGTATCTGTTCCAAAATTGTTCCCCAGAGCCTGAGTTTGAATAGATATTGTGTATCACTCCAATTAAAAAACAAAACAAAACACCATACAGGAATGTAGCTGAGTTCTTCTGAATTATTAATAATTTGGTCAGCAAAGGGAATTCTTCATGGCCAGCAAATGCTTTCTTCCTGTGATAAATAACCTTTTAGATGTCTAATACTTCCTGTGCTGAAGGGCATCTTTAATTAAATGCAACTAACTCATTAACCATACACAGAGCACAAAAGTTAGTTTTTCTAAACAAACCAGAATGGTAAAAAAAAAATGCATAAGTGTTTATTGGTGGAACTCTAAAATCTAAGTTTTTGTGCTGTGGAAGCAGAGGGATGTATGTTGCAAAGCTTTAGGCCATGCTTTCACAAGAAGTTTCTTATGTTGGAGAAATCCAGTAGTATCAGTTGCCAATGTTAGGAGTTGGTATAAGATGTGGCAGTTGCATTTAGCCCTCCCCCATCCTCCATTTTCTATAGAAAAATGACTTGGGAATTCAGAGAGTAAGAGGCAACTAGCTTTGTGTAACAGTTTGCATGAAGTATTACATTGGAAAAGCTGTATTCTGTATCAGGAAAGAAAGGGTAACACTATCCCAGAGCCATGTTTGCAGAAGGGTAGATAGAGCAAGTCCCAATGAGTTGTTTTTTTTTTAATTTAAGCTGCTTTGGAATCTTTCAGGAATCAAAAAGGTGGTATGGTAGTAAAAATCCTAGGTTTTGTGCCATTCAGAAATGGAGGAGGATAGTGGGAGCAGGAATGTGACTTATTTTGGTTTTGTGAGGGGGAAAAAAACTGTTTTAGGGTTTCATAGTCTTACAATAGAAGTTAGAAAATATCACCTCAATATTGCAGAAGGATCTAAATTTGGGGAAATAGTAGTTTGTAGGGCAACATCAACCTGCTGCTGTTTATGTGTACAATTGCTGCTGTTGAGGCACTTTCTGGTTCCTCCTTTAGCCTTAAAAGTTATGTTTCTATATATGCATCTACCCCCCAAAAATGCAGAAGGCTGATTATTAGAGAACAAGAGGCAAATGGTTGCATGCTTGTTTATCTGATCCTGAACTGTAAAAGAGAAAAATATTTGAAATCTTTTCTTAGCACTCTTTGTGTATCACAATACACAAGTTCTGGTGCTTTAGTAGTCCCATCACAACAGGTTGGCTCTAATAACAACATGGATACTTGCTTAAAGCTTATAAGTAAATTTTGTTGCAAATCTGACTCTTTCCTCTTTCACACTAGTTTTTTAAAGCACTACCATTGTGGTCTTAAAGGCCATTAAGTTCTGATTTACTTCCTAAATAAGCAACTGGTGTAAATATCTGTGTTATGCTAGCAGCCATAAAGCAAATATGTAGGATTCACACATGGTACACCAAGTTCCATCTCAGTGTATCAGTGTGAGAAACAACAGCCAGCTTTCTAAACTTCCTAGATTTCTGCAGGCCCTTACTGTCTGAACTTTCAGACTCAATCTTGTATTTGTTACAAGAGAAGAAGCTTACTTATTCCTAGTTTTGCACAAAAGGATAACATCTCATATACATGACTCTTCTTAATAAATGAAAGGCTTTCATTCCAAGAACGCTTATGTTTGATTTCTATCATGAACCCACACATTAGCAGAGATACCTTCCTATCTTTATGATCACTTTGGTCCTATTGCTCTTGGTCTTTCAGAGTAATGCAGACTATATAATTGATGTTTATGGGGTGTAAAACTACTTGACAATTTCTTGATTATTTCAACCCCTAGCAGGAAGTAATTAATGAGGCTCAAAGTTGTTATTGTGTATTTATATATGAAATAAATCAGGATACATGAAGCTGAAATTTCTTTTTGTTCTTACCATTGCCTGTTCCTGTCTCTTAAAACAAAATAGGCTCCAACATACGTTTTTTTCAGTTTTGCCAGAACTTATACTGTTTAGATTATCTTGGGGGATAAATGTGCATTTTAATAAGGCCAGCAGTATAGGATCATTGTAAAATAATTATTGCTGGTATTTGTATTTTTATTTACCATACAAATGAATGTTTTCCAGTCTATGTTTTCTTCTAAACTTGTTGGAACATACTTTACTTTTAAGGAGTAGTTAAAATTTTCCATTTACTTCAGTAAAGTAGACCACTTTGGAATAAAATTGTTGGTTAGATATGTATAATATATTTGTCTTTATTCCCACCCTAAAGATCCTCATATTGCAATACTATTTCTAAAATGTAAGGAGGAAAATGCATAAGACACTTGACTATCATTAAGTAGTAGTTAATGATATGTATATGTACGTACATCAGAAAATTGGATTTTTAATAGTGAGTTAGGATAGAAATGGTGGTCGTGGCAGCTGCAAAGCCAACTGTGTCTCATTGAGAGGTATTTTGCAGTCAAGCAGCAAGGACTTGATATTGATGTGAGGTGCCTGTGGTCAAAAGATTTGCTTGCTAGTGCAAGGTGTACAGAGTATAAATATTGTTTTTCAAGAAGAGTAACTCAAGGCTGTATTACTTTAAAATAAATGTTTGAAGTTTTGTAAGTTTAACAGATGGTAGCAAAGAGACTCCAAAACCAGTTGTTTAATTTCAGTTTGTTTTGACAAAAATGCATTGCCATGCAACTGGACAGTTCAAGCTAGATTGGATAGTTTTATGTGTGTGCGTCACAGAATCGTAATGGGCTCCACACTGAGAGGTCCTTTTAATACTTTTGCAGTTACAGCTCTCTGTGACTAAAGTGTGTGTAAATGTAATTTAAAGCTGGAATCCTAAACATTTAATAGGAAATCCTGTTGAAATTAGCAGGATTTAATTCCATTAAGGAAATATTTACAAGTTGATTGTGTGATGGCCAAATGTAATTTGATAGGCTTATTTACAGATTCTTAAACACTACTTCATCTCTGCTTGCTTGTTGACACACTTGAGTTGCATGTGTGAAGCAACACTGTATTGAAAAGCATTGCTTTGGAGGTCACATGACATTCCGTAGACTTCACTCTGCAGTGGTTCCTTTACAGTTGCACAATTGATGTGACACGCACAGAAGAAATGAACAAACATAAATACATCAGCTAAGTGTGCGTTACTGCTAAATTATGTAGCCCACTCAGTCAGTAGGTACTTTTTTGGAAAACAAACCTATGTGCAGATGCTGAAAAAGGAAGTATATGAAATAGAAATAGATAAATAAATTTGTGGAAAAATAAAATATATGGAGCAGTAAGCTATCATTCTTCTTTAGGGACATGCTGTGTTCAAAATTGTTTGGCTTGGGAAAAACTGGACCTGTAATTTCTGGTGTACCTTGGGTTTGTCTGTGTGTACATTGAGCTTTTGTTTCAGAATGCAGAACACAGTCAGCCAGCCCCAACACTGGCTTATACACTAAACATTACATTTTCAACCCTGTATTTTCCACCATGTCTATCTTTTCTACTCCCTTCCTCCAAAACATGTATTTGCCATCCTGCTGTTTTAGGGATTTTTGTAAGGGATGATCTGTACAGGAGCAATTTGCTCATAAATTTTATCCTGGATGTTCCATAAAGTCACATAGTTTTCTGTTTTCTCAGAGACATCCCCCCTCCCCTTTTGCTTCAAAGAAAATATTTTTAGGAGTGAGTCTGCAACTCTCCTTGAAAATATATTGGGCACTCTAAAGCTGGACTACTAGGAATGTGACTCAGGCAGCCTGCTCCAACCTGATAATTCTACTGTAGGTCAAATATGTTAATGTATTGCTTTAACTATATCTGTGTCTTCGTCTATATATCTATATCTATGTACACACACACACACACACACAATCATGCCATAACCATGTACACTTGATGAAGAATACAGTAGTGTCTTCATATCAGCCATTTAAAATAAGCAGTTTTTCCCATTTTGCAAGCAGGGAAACTGAGGCAGGAATAAATTGTCATTCAGATCCATGTAGTGCCTTAATAAAGAACTCAGAACAGTGCTTCATGCCTAGGGCTGGAGAAGCCTGGAATGCCGATATTTGCTCAAATAATTTATAATAATTAATTACCAACCTCTTTCATCCATGTTTTAATGCTTCCCTACTTTTCCCCATCCTCTCTAGAGTCATCTGCCTGCCTGAAGGACTTGGAGTTGACCATCTGAAACATTGGTGTCTAGCTGAAACATAAATGCTGTGGGCAGCTAGAATTGGTGTGGTTGCTAGGAATGTGGCAAGATGTGAAACCTTTTTCTCTAATGAAGTGTAGTGGTGGTTACTGTCCAGACAAAAAGAATTAAGGCCAAAATGATAAATTGTTTCAGACTGCTTGGTTGATAATCTGTGCTTTTTGCCTTTCCCCTTATATTTTCCTACTACCATACCCCGAGTATAATTCGTGTGTTACATACAAGCTGTATGTAAAGCTGTATGTATACAGTACTGTGTATTTCCAGAACTGTACAAAACCATCCCTGGATTTGGCAATGTCTTAATACATTTGAAGCTTATATCTAAAAAAAAAGTTGTTTTTTCCCTAAAAGAACAAATTGCTTTTTAAAAAATAAAATGCCTATCTGTTCTCCTTCTCTTTCCCCTTGCAGGTATGGTGTCAGTCCCGAAAACATCATTCTGTATGGACAGAGTATTGGAACTGTTCCTACTGTAGACCTGGCATCTCGGTACGAGTGTGCCGCTGTAATCCTTCATTCACCTTTGATGTCTGGATTGAGGGTAGCTTTCCCTGATACCAGAAAAACATATTGCTTTGATGCTTTTCCAAGGTATGTGCAGAATTCCATCTGAGGGAAGCATTGTTCATTAAGAATAGTTAAATTCCATTTGTAGCCTTTTAAAAAAAGCTTATGCATTCTTTTATTCAGTTAAGCAACACTAATGATATGGAGGAAGTCTATATATGCAGTCATCTGTATGCACTGAGACACTTACTTCGTTTGACTTACATCTCACACCGTTTATCCTAACGTGAATTCTTTAAGATGCCTTTTTCACTTCCATTATGAGTGCCATGAACTTTTCCTCCGTGTTCATTTGGTGGCATGTCTGTTGTGCTATTTGCAGTCATATGGAAGGAGACAGAATCTTCCACTGTACTCCTTGTGTGATTGACACTATGTATTTGTATAAGTATAGACAATCCAAGATTAGCAGTTCTGGGACTTTTTAATGTTTTACTAATGATTTTTCTGATAGGGAACTATAACTGCAGAGAGCTCTGTTAGCCAGGGGTAAGTAACCTTCCCAGTGTTGCCTAACTATGCTTGCCAGCATCCCTTGCCATTGGGCAGCCCTAGGGCTGCTGTGAGGTGCAGTAGGTCAGCATCTGGAGGGTCACAAGTTGCCAGCTCCTGTTTTTGGCCCCATCTGTAGGTTGTTCAGTATGCGTCTTACATATATACTCAACTAAAACTTTGCACATGTAGTGGTACACTATTCACTGTGTAACCTGAGCCATCATTTGACAAGCTGCAGATGCAGTTATAATTAAGTCTATATTTCCCTAGAGTTTGGAATGGACGGCATGAATTGTCCTACTATAATGGATTGATATCTGCAGGAAAAATAGCAGAAATTATAAAAACAGTAATAATCATCAGGGGTCTCTGTTCTCTAATAGAATAGCAGCAGGACCGAGCTGAGCAGTATTAGAGGGGGAAAGTAGCTAAGCTCCATTGCCTTTGAAGTAAATCTAATCTTTGGGATGATTTCCTAGAGCTTGGAGCAAAGTGTTGGTATTGCACTGCTTGGTTGTGAAATGAGCCCATTTGCTGCAAAATATGTAAAGCTGCTTAGCAAGGTAACCACATACTGGTTATGCATTGTTCTTTCCAGTGAGAGTGTTTAAGGTTGGCAAGTTTGAAAATGCCATTTTAAAATTTTTCATAGAACTGGTAGTACAAATATCTGAGTATTTGGAAAATCAGAACTATAATTATATAGAAAATAGAATTTCACAGTCAGCCAGAGCCTCCATCCAGCTCGCTCTCTTTCGGATTCTCAAGACTATTCTTTCTTCAGCAAGAAAGATGATCAGAGAGATGTTGGTGCCCAATAGCTCTTCCTCACTGGAAAAGCCCATCTGACTGCCATGGGAAAGTTTTTCTGCCTACCTCCTATCTGCTAGTCTTTGCAGTTTCCTCCTCTTTCTTCCTGCATGCCAGCTAGGCATTTAAGATGCCCCTTTTTATGGTAAAGCAAAAGGTTTTCCCCAGAAATTGTCCCAGACAGATCAAACTGTATTACATAGAGTTCTGTTATTCCATGAAGGCAGCTTTTAGGGGGATATACTTTATTGGTCAATATCATTTTTAGGAACTTTCTCTACCCATCTCACATTTTTCCCACCACCATTTATAAAAGTTACAAATATTTACAATATGACTAACTCTTTCCCTGAGGATTCAGGTTTTTAAAACTTATTTACGTGGTTTGGGACAGAGTTTGGAGGAAATGGACCAAGTTAAACAGCAGGTGAAACATTGGATGCAGGAAGCGAGGGGGCAGGGTGGAGATCAGTGGACATCATATATTGCAAAGCTTTGGCTTTCTGTGAAGGTATTTTTCCCTGAAAGTCTCAATTCACTGTGCATGTTAAACACCTCCATCCTTGCATGGGTGCCTGCTTGCTTGCCTTGTAAGCCAGATTACACTGATTTTTTTTTGGTTTTGTTTTGTTTTGCTGATGTTGGGACCTCATCAGAATCTTGTCTCTGTCAATCACTCTAGCTGCAGCACAGTGTGGTTAGGAATATCAAGTTAGTCTAACAGACTTTCAGTACAGCTCGCTGAGCTGGTGATACGATGCTTTCCAGGAGCTTGCAAACTACAAATATTTGGTGAAATGCATGGCTGAGGATAAATGGCACTATTACATACAGTACTGTGGAGAGGCTTGCTAAGCAAGGGAGCATAAACAATAATCTAGCCTTTCAGAATGTGTAAAAGACTTCTCCATGTGGAATTTTAAGGCAAACGTTGCACAAGTTATAAATGTCCACTTTTATTAGGCAATGTGTAGCTGGTTTTAACAAAGTGTGTCTGTTTCTCTGTCTTATGTGTTCAGGTTGTGATGATAGCTAAGATCAAGATTAGCTAAGTTGCTCTAGAGAGAATGTGGGAACTAAATTATTATTCACTACCTTGTCAAATATAGAAGACCGGGGTCATTAAGTGTGGATTAGGGGAAAAAAATATTTGGGAGATTTCCTGCTTGGTGTAGATATATATAAAGACAGTCCTCAAATGTTCTTAATCGGTGGTGCATTGCAAAGGACTGAGAAGCCCAAGTGCAAACATTTATATAGCATTTTCCAGTTCCTATTTTTTTAATTTAGTCTACATCTGCATAGGGTGTCTTGGAGGATGAACTGGAGAGGTAAAACTGCACTCTATCCTGAACTTTTGGGAGAAAGTATGGGACTAAAATGTAGTAAAGAAACAAAGTATTCTAATCCTGTGTGTGCATTTAGCAGTATCACTAAGTTCAGTGAGGCTTATTGAGAAATCATGCCTGTGAAGGCAATTTTAATTTCTCAGAGAGCCAAGGAAAATTTAGATTTAGACCCTTAATCTAAGCCTCACCCTTCCTTGCCACACTGAAGCATGGAGCTGATGTACAACTGTTGATTGACTGACCTGTCACCTCCTTTGGTAAGAAAAACAAATGCTGTAACCACTTCTTTATGCGAACATGAGGAGATCCAAAATACTGTCTCAGCTGGGCAGCCCTTGTGTTTCTTAATTTCTGTCCTGCTGAATCCCAAGGAGGTTTTGATACCAGCAGCTCAGTATTCTGTCTCCCACCTTTGCTCAGCAAAGCCCCAGTCCCAGACCTCTTCAGCCATTCCTCCTCAGTATATGGGCAACCTATTTCCCTTTGCTTCTTTTCCTTCCTTCCTTCCATCCAGTCTGCTGTTGTAAATTGGCAGTTGAGATGTAGGGTGTGTGAGTGCACACATGTGCCAAGATCATTGCAGAGACTCACCTTGATGACATTTCATCCTTCCTGAATTCAAAAGGGGGCTTCTCTCTTGAGAAGCAAATGTAGAGATTTATCCCCTGACTGTAAGAGAATATTTCCCCCCCCTCAAAGTGCATTTATGCAGGGAGAGGTCATAAGAAATTCTTGTGTACAGCCTGGGGAGTCACCACAAGAATGTGATAGCCATGAGTGTCCAGTGACTTCTGTGTTTTAACCACAAGCCTATCAGCAGCAAATACCAAGCTGCCTTTTAGAGCAGATGAAGCCTTCACACAAGGCATGTTTGGACAGCCTTGGCAGAAAAGAATGAGCAAATGGTTCTTTTTATTGATATGTAATATTCTATGTTAATTAGGCCATGGCATCCTTTCCCTGGCTTCAAAAGTGGCCAATCTGAATTGGCCGTTATTCTTCTATCTTATTACAGGGTGTAGGAACAGTTGTCATTCTGTTTGGCTAATCTAGTCCAGTGGCTTTCCCACAACTTTACATGTGTTCCTTCCACAAGAGCAGCCCTGATGAATTGGACCAAAAATTCCTCAGTCCAGTGCCTGGCTTTCCCCAAAGACCTCTAAGAAGGCCATGAACAGAACACAGAATCTCCTGCTTTTGCTTCCAGTGGCTGGAATTCAGAAATATACCTGGAGGTCCCATACAGCCATCAAGCCTCACTGATGTGTTTTCACCCGAACTTGGGAGGTGGTGGCATGTTTTCAGTAGAAGGGTATTCTGATTCTCCAGATGCTGCTGGACAATGACACCAATGATGTTAACAAGTGTAGCCAAGGGAGAAGGATGCTGGGAGTGGTAGTTCAATAGTGGGAGAGGCCCAGATGTCAAAAAGGTTTTCAGGTACCGGAGAGCCTGTTGGACTACCTCGTCTTATTTGAGAATGATGCTTATTACACATCCAGTGCTTTTCAGTGCCATCTATTTCTAGTGAACCTATGGGCTCTTTTTTAGGAATTAGGCCTGTTGTTGATGGCCTTCTCCTTTAGAAACCTCAAGGTTCCTGAAAATAGTTGCAAGAAACAAGAGAATTGCTGAATGTTGCGTCCTCTTTAATAATACATCGATTTTGTGCTTATTTCCTCAGCATTGACAAGATTTCAAAAGTAACCTCTCCCGTTTTGGTGATTCACGGTACAGAAGATGAAGTAATAGATTTTTCGCATGGTTTGGCAATGTATGAGCGATGCCCCCGGGCTGTGGAGCCCCTTTGGGTGGAAGGGGCTGGCCACAACGACATAGAGCTTTATGCACAGTATCTAGAACGACTAAAACAGTTCATATCTCATGAACTTCCTAACTCCTGAAGAAACCTACAGTACTTGATTTTTTTTCTTTTTTCTTTTTTCTTTTTTTTTACCTCATTTAACTGTGAATAGAAGAATTTACCTGTTTTTGCACATGCATTAACTGGATTAACTGTAATAGCTTTATACTATGAAGAAAAGCCCTTTTGTTAGGGTGGATCCAATCAAGTCTTGACTGTCTCCTTTTTTATATCAGGAAGCTATTCTAATGGTCACTACTGTAACCCACAATATTTTGTACTTACCTTACACTAGAAGAGTTGGAGATGTAGAAGGACAATGAATGAAAGTGAGGACGCTACTTAATCTAAGTGCAGTATAATATTTCCACATTTTCCTATCCTGCCCTTCAGGTAGCTTGTCTTAGATATCTGTATGTATAGGGTTTTTTTTTTCCCTCCCCCTTTTTAAAATCTTCCCATGATCTGGAATGCAAAGGATCTGGACCACAGCTTCAGTCTTAGAGCATTTTCCATGTAACATTTTTAAACTGTGTTATTGTAACTGGAAAGGATTTTTGTGGTGATTTCGCATTGTGTTTCTTAGGGGCGCATTTTTGGTGACTTTTCCTTCCTAACTACAATAAATAATGAAAATTTCTGGGACATGCCCACAGTTGGTACACTGAGGTAATTCTCGAGCAACGTTTCAATTGTCTTTTTTCAAATTTACAAAATGAAATATTTGGACAGGTATAATGACTGAAATGGATAAATCTTTTAATTCTTTAAAAAAAAAAACTGGAAGAAATGTACAAATTTACTAACCCCATTGCTAAGATAATGTTCGCAACCTTGACTAAGAGCCAGCTTTGGCAGTTACTTGTGTGAGGCATTCCTTATAAAAGGTTTTTTAAAATATTGTATATAAGTGAGATTACTTTAATGCATAACTCCTGACAATTTTTAAATTTAAGTCTAGTTAACAAATTCTGATTTATATATGAATATGTTTTGTTATAAGTTTTTATCCCTGCCTTGCTTTGCTATTAAAAGTTTTATAAGATTTCCAGGACAACTAAAAAATTGCACATTTGTTTTTGATGAATTTGTGTAACTCTCATTGAAACTGATCCTTTTTTTGTTTAGGGGAAATTTTTCATTCTGACACTGGAATTGCACAGAATATGCAAAACACTCTTAAAATCATTACACTACGAGGCCTAAGGTTTTGTCCCCAAATTGAATGGCCTTAAATGTACTGTAAGCCTTTGATTGTTGTACAAACAGATTGCAATTGATTATGGTTTGTGTATTTGTTGCCAGAATGCAACAACAGTGGTTGTAATGGAATAAAGGATGCATGGAATAGTGATGATCAATTATTGTATTGCTTTTTCCTGTCATTGAACTGTAATTGAGGGTATATAACCAAACATTCCTATTGATATCTACCAAAGGATGATAGAAGCAGGAGTGAAGCTTTCATTGAGATATTATTTTGTGCAATATGGAAGCAGTGTGGTTTAATGGTGGTACTGCTGGGGTTGAAGAGGTGAATTTGAATCACTGATCCGCATTTTAGAAAGAGGCATTGGTAGACTCCATGCTCTTCATAAGGATGTTAATTCTGAGGTCATCTTGGCATCTGCCATGAGTAGGCTATGCTGGGCTTCGATGTGTTTTGGTTTTACACAGATCTTTATTCCAGTTTATTGGCATTCAAATATTTTGCTTTTGGGGACTAAAAATTCCACCAAGTGTTTCCTACAGTGGGGCAAAAAAGTATTTAGTCAGCCACCAATTGTGCAAGTTCTCCCACTTAAAAAGATGAGAGAGACCTGTAATTTTCATCATAGGTATACCTCAACTATGAGAGACAAAATGGGGAAAAAAATCCAGAAAATCACATTGTCTGATTTGTAAAGAATTTATTTGCAAATCATGGTGGGAAATAAGTATTTGGTCAATATCAAAAGTTCATCTCAATACTTTGTTATATATCCTTTGTTGGCAATGACAGAGGTCAAACGTTTTCTGTAAGTCTTCACAAGGTTTTCACACACTGTTGCTGGTATTTTGGCCCATTCCTCCATGCAGATCTCCTCTAGAGCAGTGATGTTTTGGGGCTGTCACTGGGCAACACGGACTTTCAACTCCCTCCAAAGGTTTTCCATGGGGTTGAGATCTGGAGACTGGCTAGGCCACTCCAGGACCTTGAAATGCTTCTTACGAAGCCACTCCTTCGTTGCCCGGGCGGTGTGTTTGGGATCATTGTCATGCTGAAAGACCCAGCCACGTTTCATCTTCAATGCCCTTGCTGATGGAAGGAGGTGTTCACTCAAAATCTCACGATACATGGCCCCATTCATTCTTTCCTTTACACAGATCAGTCGTCCTGGTCCCTTTGCAGAAAAACAGCCCCAAAGCATGATGTTTCCACTCCCATGCTTCACAGTAGGTATGGTGTTCTTTGGATGCAACTCAGCATTCTCTCTCCTCCAAACACGACGAGTTGAGTTTAGACCAAAACATTCTACTTTGGTTTCATCTGACCATATGACATTCTCCCAATCCTCTTCTGGATCATCCAAATGCTCTCTAGCAAACTTCAGACAGGCCCAGACATGTACTGGCTTAAGCAGGGGGACATGTCTGGCACTGCAGGATTTGAGTCCCTGGCGGCATAGTGTGTTACTGATGGTAGTAGCCTTTGTTACTTTGGTCCCAGCTCTCTGCAGGTCATTCACTAGGTCCCCCCATGTGGTTCTGGGATTTTTGCTCACCATTCTTGTGATCATTTTGACCCCACAGGGTGAGGTCTTGCATGGAGCCCCAGATCAAGGGAGATTATCAGTGGTCTTGTATGTCTTCCATTTTCTAATTATTGCTCCCACAGTTGATTTCTTCACACCAAGCTGCTTGCCTATTGCAGATTCAGTCTTCCCAGCCTGGTGCAGGTCTATAATTTTGCTTCTGGTGTCCTTCGACAGCTCTTTGGTCTTGGCCATAGTGGAGTTTGGAGTGTGACTGTTTGAGGTTATGGACAGGTGTCTTCTATACTGATAACAAGGTCAAACAGGTGCCATTACTACAGGTAACGAGTGGAGGACAGAGGAGCCTCTTAAAGAAATAGTTACAAGTCTGTGAGAGCCAGACATCTTGCTTGTTTGTAGGTGACCAAATACTTATTTTCCACCATGATTTGCAAATAAATTCTTTAAAAATCAGACAATGTGATTTTCTGGATTTTTTCCCCCATTTTGTCTCTCATAGTTGAGGTATACCTATGATGAATATTACAGGCCTCTCTCATCTTTTTAAGTGGGAGAACTTGCACAATTGGTGGCTGACTAAATACTTTTTTGCCCCACTGTATGTGGGTCCAGGTACTACCAGTGTATTGTGTCTCGGGCCCACATTGTAGGGCAAGAGAGTGTTGGATCATTTTTATCAACCATTTCCTAGCATTCTGAGACATGGCAACCACAAAAACTGTAGTGTAAGCCCTAAAGCAGACATCTGACATTCCTCTTATGGCAAGAAACAGCCAAGGAGAATTCCCAGCCTATGTTGCATCATGACCTGTGACCCTCAGGCTTGTTCTTCAGTGGCCCCTGACCTCTCCAAAAATGTTAATTGCAGTTCCTGGCCACCAAAAGATTGCCTATCCTGCCTAGGCTGTTTGCTGGGGGGGCGGGGGGGAGTGCTAACCACACTGAGCAGACCCTTCCCCTGAGTACACAATGGCAGGAGAAGATCCCCAGTGGACTGGCAAGCTGCCTTTCAGTACTGACCTTGGCATTGAGAAATCCTTGCTGGAGGAAACATAGGCCTCCCTGGATCCAAGCTGCAAATCATATTTGGGCACTCCTACTTCTAGGGCTACTTATGAGAGCCTGACATAGCCTTCTCTGATGCCAGTAAGTAAACTCTGAATGTGACAAAGACCTTCAGTGTTGCAGGGCTGCCTCAATAGACACCTGCCTTTCAATATGTGTAAAGCAGCTGCATAAGGGGGATATTGGACTAGTTTACAAGCAGCTACTAAGTAAAAATCATAGTTCAAGGCTTCTGTTTCAGCGGAGTGTGCAAGCTCTGGCCGCGGCTGGAATCCAGTTGCCTCCCGTCGGTGCTGAGAAACGGAGGGGAGGTTAATTTCAAGGGCAGAATAAGAATAGTATATTTGATCTTTCATTGCCTGTTGCCCGGGACATAAAGGATGAACGTTTCTTCTTAATGCATGGGAACAGGAGCAAGGCAGCTGGGGCACTCGACATGCTAAGCTAAAATAGGGTTGGCTGTTTTGTGGCTTCTTGTCTCATGGAAACCTAGAGGTGTGGTTACTTTATGGTTCAGTGAGTTGTGTATGTGTTAAGATAGCTAGTTCAGTAAGCCATGGTTTAACAAATCGTGTGAACACAGCCTTTGTATCCATCTTTATTCAATTTATATTCTTTTTTTTTTCCTTGGAGGACATTAGGTATTTTCTCAGGGAGTTTTATACTGAATCTTCAAATGCTACAAATTGCTGTTCAGTCTCTATATATCTGATGAAACAAATTCCACCAGCTCTTCAGGCAGTATCAAGAAGTTTCTCACTTTAGGTGCATTCTGCGGCTCTGCTCTGATTCTCCAGGGCTGCCTTTCAGATATTTGAACATGGTTGTCATGTTGTCTTAGTAGAAACATGCAGTTTCTTTCCAGATCCCTCACTACTTGATCACTCTTTTCTGGGTTTCTTAAATCTCAGTGCCTGTTTTTCTCAAGATCTTTTCTTAAAATACATCCACGGGTGCAATACACTTGGAGAATAGAGTGGAGTTGTGGATGCGTGTGCATGTCATACTTGCTGATGGCTCACTGAAGCGAGTTTACTCAACCCAATTTTCTGTGTACATCCATTAAACATTTTTCCGTTGTAGGATGAAATACTGGGATTTGATCTTTCTTTGATGCGCCTTAAGTGACTGCACCACATTGGCTTGGGGTTTCATTCCCTTCTCCCCCATCTCCGATAGGCAAGACAGTAATCTTTCTCCTCCTATCTATGTTTCACAGCGGAACCTCAGATGAAGAGACTTGGGTTCAACCAATTCTTGCATCAACTCATCCTACAAGTTAAACTAACTTATCTAGAGTCCCTCTGAGTTCAGTTGGGCTTTCTCACAGGTCAACGGACATATGATTACAACAACCATTCTTTCTCAGTTCCACTGAAGAAAGATTGTTTTATTAAGTACATTTACACTTGGCTCAGAGACCTGTGTAATATTATTCATGATACACAGCAACAGTGAAGATGAATATTTATGCAACCCCCCTGCATTCTTCTAAGCTGCAAAGTAAATTTGGAAAGTTCACAAGGTGTGTTGCTGGTTTGGAGGAATAATATTTGTTAAGGGTCTCTGGCTGCTTTGGGGACTCTGCAAGGATAAAAGGGGTGGGGGTGGGGGAGAGAATAAAAAAATGAAGCCCAAAGCTTCTTTAAGGCCAAGTCGAACAAGTAACAACATAGGAAGCAAGTGTTCTTCCCTCCACCACTTTCGGAAATTAAGCCTTAAGAATAAAATAGGCTGCAGCGGGTCCACCCGATGCCCAGTAAGGATTTGGGGGGGGGGGGGTGCCGAAGAGGCTTTCAGCTTTTTTAACTTTCCGCGCTGGCCTGATCCAAAACTATATCCAGAGAAGGAAGAGAGTTGTTCGTTATCCTCACTTGCAAGAGGATATACTGATGCCTAGATCGAGGGGAGAGGAGCCTATCGCAGCCAGGGGGAAGGGTAGGGAGCTTGGAAGCCTGGGCGAAAGCTCAGGCGCCGTTTTCCCGGCCCTTGGTGTGATTGTGGGGGCGGGGGGGGGGTGATTGGGGGTGACTGTCCTTCAGCAACTGCCAGGGATGCCCCGGGCAGCGATGGGCGGCGTGCTACAATTAACGTGGCTCTGCTGGAAGCAGCTGCGCGCGCTCGACGGACGGTCTCTCGGGCCCAAGGGGTGGGCTCTCCCCCCACCGCCCCTCCCCAATCTCCGCGCCAGGGTCGGCCACCCAGCTGCAACTCCGGGGGACGCTTGGGAGTCAGCTCGGGTGGGTGGCGGGGCTGACTCCGGAGGAGCCGCGCGCCACTTCGGCCCGCCTGGCTGCAACCTGGCTGCCTGCGGGTAAACCCGCTTGGGCCGAGCGGGGCTTATCCGGGGGTCCGCGCTCCGAGAGGGGCTTGCCTGCTGCCGTCCTGGCTGGGCGGACCCGGCCTCGGCGGGACTTGCCTTCGAGTAACAAAGAGAAGCTGGCGGCAGGAGCGGGTCCCTTTGGAGTCCTGGCGGGCGGACTTCTGCGTCTCCGCAGCGCGCTCGCGTTCCTCTCCTTGAGGCGGCCCGCCTGACGACCCATCTCTTCCCGGCTCCCGAACAGGGACAGAGGGCGAGGATCGTCCTCCCCGGAGTAGCCCAGAGTTCGCGTAAAGATTTGTTGGGGAATGAGCAGGAGAGGGAGCAGTCCCCGGATTCCGCCTCGAGGCATCGGAAGCGCCCCAGAGCAGCGAGAATCGTTCTTCGCCGTCCCTTCCCGCCCCGGATGGCCCCAATCCAGACGACGTCTCAGGATTGTACACCTGACCGAGGAAGTCAAGGAGGAACATCGTCAACTGATGTGGAGACATTTTCTGTTGGATGTTGACATTCTGGTGCCCTCTCCGTGTTTTGGACACGGAGAGATTTTCCTAATAGTTAATGCAGGCTGTGGCGGATAAGAGTTGAGGTCCATTGTATTTTTATAGCCTGAGTTCCTTTTCACCCTATGCCATAACGTGTTTGTGGTTTGTTTGATTTCAGTTTAGAGTGTGGTGCTTTGTAAGCTACCATTTAGGGTTGAGTGTGATGCACACATTCAGCCAATAATAACTTAGATAAACTATTTTTAAGCAAGGCACACTTTGGCACAAGATGCGAACCAGGTCTTATCTTTCCCTCATTCCAAGGGTTCATGACCATCTTTGTGATCCATCCATTTGGTACTGTGGCTTGCACCAAGCACATTTTGAGCTGCTTGCCAAATGTGTTGGCTAGTTTGTGGTCCACTCTGTTGTGTGTGATTACTTAAAGGTTGTATGAGCCCAGGCACTTGGGTTAATTTGCGGTTCAGGGAGTTGCATGTGGGGCAAACATGAGCAGAGTTGGGAGTCCCATGTTTTTTTCCCCCTGAAAGATTAAGTGCTAATTCCAAGCCGGTGGCACAGTTGCTGGCCTGCACCAGACAAGAATCTCTTTTGCCTTTTAATAATAACAATCATTTATTACATTTATACACTGCCCAACTCTCAGTGACTCTGGGTGGTTTACAAATTTTTAACAACAGTTTAAAACAGCTTCTTCCCCAGTAGCCTTAATGAAGTTGGGGGGGGGGGTCTTTGTGAAATGGGCATGTTGAAAATGGGCAGATGTTCAGAGTAGACAGCTGCCTCTTTGCAGAGCTTCTCTGGTCAGAGACAGCGTTTTTCCCCCTGCTCCCCCCTTCTAAGACACAGGCTGCAACAGCCAGAACTGCTGGCCGAGCTGGACCCATCAGCTGACCTCTTTTGGAGTCTCAAGTCCAACCTTTCTCCAGCAAGAAAGAAGATCAGAGATGGGTTGGCACCAAAGTGCCCTCCTCACCATAAAAGCCCATCTGACTGCCATGGGAAAATCTTTCTGCCTAGTCTTTGCCAGTTTCCTCCTCCTCCTCTTTCTTCCTGTTTGCCAGCCAGATGCTGACCCAAGATATTCACGCAACCATTTAAGATGCCCCCTTTTATGATTATTTATTTTTTATTACAAAAAAGGGAAAAAATACACAAAAGTGCTTTAACATGAAAAAGTTCAACAAAAGAAGTTATCATTATAATAGTACACAGTTCCAATTCTATATATGCTTATCTAATACAAATATTATTCAAGTACATATATATTTCCAATAGAGTTATATGAGTATCCTGTTGTTGTTGTTTTTAACCCAGGGTATTTTGTATAAATGAGTCCCATCTTTCATTATGTCACTTCCTTGTGAGATGGGCGGTTTCTAAATTTGAAATATAATAAATTATATTTGTCCATACAAAGTCTACGTCTACAGGCAATCCACTCATAGGTAGCAAGTGCAATCAGGTCTTCAATCCATTGTCTAAATGGGGCCATACATTTATCTTTCCAATGTTGTGATATCAGTCTTTTGGCCATAGTAAGGGCACAGAGAATCCATTTACATAGTCCAGTTGCCAAGTTCCATGTACTAGGTATATAGTTCAAAAGAATATTGTTCTCTGAAAATTTTAGCTTTTGTCACACAATCATATTTATATTGTCCAGATGCCCCCTTTTTATGATAAAGCAAAATGTTTCTCCCAGAAATGGCCCAAACAGATCTCATATTGTCTTCTTGTATGTGAAGGTTTGCTTGGACCAGCGCACGGGGAAAATGATCTGCTGCTATGGAACACTTTGCTCCGATTGAGGCAGGAGACTTTTTTTCCCATGTTCCACTGCCCAAGCTTTGATTCCACTTGCATCTACTTTGATAAGAACTGCCCTGAATAGTTATGCCAGTGCACCACCCCGATACATCCCTGTTCTGGTGGGGAACCCGAGGCTTCATGGAACCAGATGACATACGTCCTCTCTTCCAACGAGCAAACCCTCCAGAGCTGATTCGCTCTTTCCCACATCAGCGAAAATGTAGAGCAGCTCCTGAAGCAGTTCATCTCTTATTCATTTTTCCCAAAAGGGATCTGGGAAAAAGTGGATTTGGGGTGGGGTTGTCTCTTATCTGAAGCCCTTGAACCAGATGGCCTGAATGGGCAGGCTAGATTAGACCTATGGTTTCCACTCTGTGACTGGTAGGTGAACTGCGAGAAAATGTCAACTGGGTGTGGTATGATGTGTTCAGTGCATGGTAGTGGAGGAGGGAGTTTTGGTAAACTTTTCTTTAAAATCTCATTTTGTGGAAATTTGGGGGGAAGCCCATTTGCTTTACGGAAAAAGAGATGGCACAGATGGAGCAGGTGGATGCCCAACATTGAACATTGGAGGGCACCCAAAAAGTGGAAGGCAGGTTATCTGGTGTTTGTAAGACTGTGCAGTTATTTAAACATTATTTGTAAAGATTGGAGGGTAGGATGGAATTTAGGAGGGGCCATGGCTCCCTCTGATGTACCTTGTCTGTGAGCCTAAAATGGGGTCTGACTCTATTTAATCTGGGTTTAGAAGAAAGAAAGAGAAAACTCTTAATAGTTCTCTATGGGATCAGGATTACAAAGACCTGCTTGAAAAGATTCTCCAGGAAATCTCTGCCTTTCATAAACACCTGGATCTATTGAGTGGCAAGATTGCCCTGAATCAAGGGGAGCAAAGGTCATTTTTGAGAAACCAAAACTTGACAGCAAAGGTGAGAAGCAACAGGGCCTATGACCTGAAGTTTCCCCTATATCTATTTATCAGCCTAACTATCTATCTATCTATCTATCTATCTATCTATCTATCTATCTATCTATCTATCTAATATAGATATTAACAGAGTAAGTTTTTCAAACCAGCCCAGTCAGCCTCTGATATAATCTAACATGAAATCTGTGATCGTCTGGATCATCAGCTGCTGGATTTTATGAAAACCTTACCCTTACCTTATACTTGATCCATCAACTATTTGGAAAGACAGGAGTAATGGTTGAAATCAATCAATTCACAGAGCCTTCCAGAACATAAAACTAAGAAATTGTTGGCTAAACTTGAAGAGAAAGAAAACAGTAGGTGACTGCCCATCATTTTTCTGTTGCAATCAGAGTTCAGGTTTGCAGTATCTAAAACAGCTGGAGATAATGGGAGGCAACCTGTTGAGTCAAGAGGCAGGTTGGATTACCTGTTCCCCTTGCCTCATGCAATGGAATAAGACACCTATTTGCAATTGCAAACCTACTACCAAGCAATTTAAAATTAAGAATTAATTGTTCTACCAACTGAGATCCTGGTTTCAGTTTCTTTTGATTTTTTTCTTCTTTTTGCACTGGGAAGAAATTGACATAAAAGAAGTTGTCTTCCACTATTATTTCTAGGCAGGGGAGAAAGACTTAATTATCTTAGTAAAGATACTAATAATATTTTATATTTATTATAACTGATATTTATTATAATTCAAGTCTGTCCCAGTTCCAGCTGATACTATTAACATTTTAAAAAACTCTACTAAATGCACATCATGTCTAGTTTGGCCTGAAGTTTGTTTTAATGATAGTTTTGTTCATTTAAGGAGGGAAGCAGGGAAAACCTCTTCACAGATGTTGAATGTCTCCATGTCATCAGAAATGCTGGTAGATCACCCCCAGTTGCTTGTAGCATTTTGACATACCAAAAATTCAGCATCAATGAAACAATAAACCCATCGTGGCTATCACCTGGCATTTCCCAGGGCCATCGAGGTCTCTGTGAAATTGATAGGAAAGATATTAGAAGTGGGATTAGTGGGTTAAAGCGCCCCCTGTTGATCAAAGTGGAAATTACAGGCTCCACGTTTTGTGAAAATGTTTTTCCACGTGGGGTTCTTTCAATTGTGGCTTTTTGTTGGTGCAACACTTGCCTGTCTTATTCACCAGATTTTATAAAGGATTGAAATAGTGCTGACCTTCATTAGAAATATTTCCTCTTTTTTTCCATGGCTCTTTAATGATTTTTCCCCCAGCTTCCCCAAAAGCTGTGCAATGCCTCTGGAGTTAGGAGAGACAGTCATGCTTCAGTAAGGATGACGAGATGAGTAATACATTTTGACCCTGAAAGTATTTTGAGGAAAAACTCCTCAGAAGGTTTCAACACAGAGGCAAAATGATGATTGATCATTTATTTATTGAAGTTTACCTGCCACCTTTTATTTAGGAGCTCCAGGTGTAACACCCAAATCCCCTCATTTTTACTCCCACGACAAAAACCCTTTAAGATATGCTGAACTGTGGAGGCTGGCTGGCCCGCTTAGCTCTCTGTACTAAGTCAATACTTAGGGTTTTAAAAAATTATTATTATTATTCCATTCTCAGAATCCTTAGCTAGCACAAATTTAGGGAAGGCTCAACTAGAGTGTGGATCTTGTGCCTGGCTGGGGAACCCGATGAACTTGGAAAGAGATGCTCTACTCCAAGGAGGGCCAGGGTACCCGATCCACACTGTGGATCAAGGGGATATCTCCAAACTAAATTCCTGGGTCCAGACAGGGTATACGCACAATGTTCCACGTTGTCAACAAAAATTTTGACTTGGTTGGGAGTCATCCAGCCCATTATCAAGTTAGAGGGTGATTCAGACCTTCCAACAACAATATTATCTGGTTCAGATGAAATTGAGAAAAAGAAGTGGGTTGTGAGATGTCACCTCTCTCCAGATCCCCAGATGACCTCACCCAGCCAACAGCTGGTGGGGATGGCGAGAAGAACAAACACATGAACACAAATGGGACTGCTCTGAAATTCCATGGGGGTTAAGCAGATGTCCTTCCGCTAATGTCCAGATAAAGTCAGTGCAGATTCACTTCATGTATTATTTTGTTGTTATCCTTGTAACTACTTGTAAGGTAGGTCAGTCTTTTCACCCCCCTATTGAAGCTGGTTGGGAATCAAAACCGAGGCTGTAAGGAATGAGACTAGCTGAGAATTGCAGTAGCTAGATTCCCATCAAGCCAAGACATAATGAGATGTTTTTCTGTTTTAACATAACATCTGCAAAACCAGCCACTGGGATTTGTAAAATGTGTAAGCCTAGCCATTCTGGCTTATTCAAAAAAAGTTAGAACAACCTATGGTTTAGGGAAATCTGTGAACGTGGCCAATGCATTCATGGCTGAGACCAGGTTCAGGCCTGAGAGTTCTGTTACACTCAGTAATAGAGAACATCTATTTAGAATCCTGTTAAAGACCATTGCTCCATTGGGTACACCTTGGTACCTCCTCAAAATCTTGTTGGACACCCACATTCTGTTGTTGTAGCCCATCACTGGAACTGTACAGCTTCTCAATTTTTTGTGTTGAGGACAAGTCCATCACTTAGTGAAAAAACATTTGTATTCCACAGGGAAAGTTCAGCCCTTGGTATCAGGTTGAAGGTGTTGGGAGAGATTTTTCTGTGCCCAAGAGAACTGTTGCCATAGTTGAACAGACAATACTGAAGCAGATAGATAAATCTCTGACCTGCTATAACAGGAGGGGGCAACTGTTAGGGTTGTGCTTCTTGGGGACAATCTAGTAGGGTGCAGAGCCAAGAGTGAAGGAGGGGCACCCTTTTTCTTTTTGACACCCTTATCCATCTCACTCTCTCTCATATGCTTCAAAGAAGGGGCAGAGAGCTGAGCCAATCTCTTGCAAAGCATTTTTGGAATCAGCTCTACAAATTCACACTGACCTTCCTAGATCTCCCTGTCATTGAATGCCCACTATTCTTTGGGCTGGGAGGGTAGAAGTGAATAAAGAGTCCATCCCAGACTGATACAAGGCAGATTGTTATGTTCCTCAAGATTAAACTATTGTGCAATCTTTAAAGTGCAATCTCTGGGCCCAGTTTCAAAGCTCTGATCCCTGGCAGGATATTGACCTAGTTGTTGCTGTGCCATAAATTCATCTGCCTCCCTATGCTTGGCTTACCAAAGGTTTTGGTGAAAACTTCTGCTATCTCCTTATGCTAGGATCTAAAAATCACCACAAGGTCCCTGTTGGACCCGACCGGAATGTTTCTCGGCATCCTATTTTTCAAGTGGCCAACCAGATCCTGCTGGAAAGGAAGTAGTGTAGCTGAAGGGAGCTTCACTGATAAGCTCCAAGTATTCTCAGGATTTCCATGCTGGTTGGGAATGATGGGAACAGAAGTCCAATATATCCAGAGGCCTGTGGGTGAAAAAGAACTGAAGCAGAGGAATACAGCATCCTGAGCATGCTGATTTTGAAAGCAAGTCTCCGTCATTTCATGTGAGGTGATGTGGATAGGCCTAGGTTCTAGATCTCAAAAGAAATGTTCTGTGCAGAAAAAATAAAATAAGCATTAGAGAAATAACAGCTAAGGGTGGTTCTGATCTGACTTGCTTCTGATGAATTGCATTTATCAATACAAAAACATTATTTTTCCTTCCTCTATCTTGACAGAAGAGAAGAAACAGAGTGCTAGCCAGGTGGGACTTGGCTAGAGAGGAAAATATCTCACTGCCAAAAACAGATCTACTCTCTCTGCTCCAGTATGCATTGTTGAACTCTTGAAAGAACATTTTGAGGGGCATCCACTTCTTTTAAAATGAAGCAACTGCAGGAGGCTTTTATTAACAGGTCCCTTTAGCAGATCTAACTAGCTTTTGAATTATGGATGGAATTTTAGAGTCTCGATCCAGAAGCCCAATCCTCTTCATTTTAGGCTTCTAAACATGTTTCTCAGTTTTCTAAAAATGGTAGCTGTGAACATTGCTTTAAAACATGAGTAAGGAACCTATGACATTCCAGGAGCACTTCTTGTTCTCATATGTACTGGCTGGGATTGACAAATACTGTCCTTTAGCAATCACTACTTTCTTCTTCCTGTTTTATAGGGGAGGGTCTGAAGTTCCCCTTGCCCCATGTTTAGATTACATTTCTATTTAGGTTACAAATGTCAAATTAAATTCACACATTACATTGTATGGAACAAATCTCAGTGGGCTGGTTTCACACAATACTGTATGCTAAATTATGGTTTCTCAAACCTTGTGCTACCACGACCCCTAAACTGATAGATAAATGAATGACACTGAGTTATATATATAATAAATAAATTGATGTGAGTGGTGGATTAGTGGTTTAGCCATCTCTCAAAACTTACTCCAAGCATTGGTCTCTTGTCCAAGCCCACTTTGTCAGACTTACACACACAAAGTGGGAGCACTGTCAAAGTTCATGCTGGGGTTTTACTCCCCACTTATTTATGCCTTTGAATCAGTGTTGACTCCTGGTGATTGCCTGGACAAGTCCCTGCAGTTTGTTTTTTTTTGAAGTGGTTTGCCATTGCTTGCTTCCTAGAGCTGAGAAAGAGTGACTGGCCCAAGGTCACCCAGCTGGCTTCGTGCCTAAGGTGAGACTAGAACTCCTGGTCTCAGGGTTTCTAGCCTGGTGCCTTAACCACTATGCCACACTGGCTCTCTGACTCCCCACTTAGCCTGCAAAATCCAGGAGCGAGATTTGTTAATTCACATTTGCTGGAATAATCCTCATCACCTTTAAAAATATTTGTGATTCTAAGTTGCTTGAGACCCGGGGCGGGGGGGGGGGGGAGGTGGTCATGACCCACAGAGTTTGAGAACCTCTTTACTAAATCATAAATCAGGGTTTTCAGTTGACAGCAGCTATAGCCATGCAATGCAATAAGCCAAAATCAAGGGATATTATGACTCTGTGTGTTTTTTAGGGTGTGTTTAAGTGTTCAAGTTATATTAGAACTATCACACTTCAATTTTTCAAGAGAAGGCTGTTCATTTGAATTTTCCCCCAAATTCCAAAACTCTGTTTACTGATACAGTTGACCTGAAATATAAATATATGGGATCTTTTGCAGCCCTACTTGGAAGCTGCATGAAGTCTGTGGGAGCCTTTTCTGAGTAGACACATTGTGGAATAAGCTATAAAACATTGTTTCTTAGAACTTCAATTATAATGTTTGGAATGGTGGAAAGACATAAAGAAAAGCATTAAATCTTAACCCTTTAATGCATTTCTCACGTCCATCTCTTACAACAGTCATAACATGCAAGATAAAAAGTGACAATCAAGAAAGAATTTGGATTAATGGTTAAGTAGGTATAGAAGAAGTGTAGTTTGGATGTTCTCCCCAGTGGCTAACTTGATAAAAGGCAAAACTTCTCATCCTACAGTATTAGATGATGGAATGCAGTTGATGTTCTACAGACTGCCAAATCTTTGAAAGTGCTCAACTGCTGACTGATTCTAGGCTTTAGTCAGAAAGTCAGATTTAGGATGAGTTAATCTTAATCCACAATTTGTATATTTCTTTCTCCTCCCTCTCTCACTTTATTCCACCTTTGCTTTCATGGAATAACTTGTTTTATTTTTTGACAGCTTAGTATTGGTTGGTGGACATAAATTCTCACTTTTGTAGTGTTTTGTCTCCTGTCCATTTTTGTGTTTATCTTACTGCAACCTGGTGTGGCCACCAGTTAAAAATCAATGGGTAGGCAAAAGTTGGAAAGCTATGGAAAGTTATTCAACTATCTTCAAGGATTGGGTGAACTGATGACAAGTTTGGCCTACTATTGATGTGTCCAATCAATTTGGAGTTTTGGTATGGAAATAGCATTATGAGCCCTTTTAGAAATGATTAAAATGATGTGCCATAAAGGTACTAGTCTGTGCTGCTTGAAAGTGGGAAAAGATGGCTATGCTTAAGCTGTAATGGAAACATGATGAGAAACAACAAGGCATTGACTGTATCAGTCTCCTGAAATCTTCAGTGAGTTAATTTTTGGCAGTAAGGAAAAGATGAGAAAGTACTTGCTGTTCCCTGTAGTTCTGATTTTCAGATGTGAGAAGCTTTCATGTATAGTATAGATAAAATGACACCATTAAAAAGCTTGGAGGAACTTCCAAGATCAGTAACAGTACAAAATAGCTTTGGGGAGAAAAAAGCATAAGAGTAGATTCTCAAAAACCACCCCAGCTGGATGTCTCTGTGTTTGCACAATGCACATACCTACAGTTCACTTAAGCCAATTTTCTGGATTTGCACAATACTGAACCATGAACTAATCATGTGGGCTGAATTTGCACATCATGCAAAACTAAAATGAAAGGTCTAATTTGGGGTCAGCATCTCATGCAGACCAAGAATGTGTATGGTTGTCCTGTCATTCATGGAACAAAAATTGCTTCAGCCAGGGGCATCTGAGGGAAGATTGAAAAAACCAAGATGGCAGCTGCAACTGTGCGATCAGAGCAGTTTTATATGCATAGCAACACATAGAAAGAAGAGGTGGGACTTTGACCGCATGGTCATAGCCACCATCTTGACTTCCTTGGTAGCTCCTCCTCCCCCCGTGGATGGCCTAGAGTCCCACCACCTCTCCAGAAACTTTTTCAGAAAGCAAGGGCTACTGAGGGATGAAGAATCATGTAACAGAAATGATGGCAGACATAACTCCCTCCATCACCTCCCCACGAAAAAGTAAACACAGAAACACCAAATGAAGAAAGTCTAAAGAACCTTGTAAATGAGGTTAAAAAAATTAAACAGAAGTCTGAAAAGAAAATTCAGAAAATCCTCAGCATTTTGGAGGATGATGGATATCGTACTCCAACAGATTTGGAATGAACATTTGGTGTAATATATACTGCCATGCTAGTTACTATGATGGTTGTGTGAGAAATGTTGGTGTATGCTATGAATGTAACAGTTAACTCTGGTTTATCTCATCCAAGTCTCTGGAAGTTCATTGCCTGGTCCCAAGTTCTGGAGTTTTAATTCTGGGAGGAAGAACACATTTTTGATTCCAGATTACCATCATGACTGCTTGCTTTTTATTTATAAAGATTAGTTGCCTACAAACTAATCTTCTAGGAAACGTGGATTATTTCAATTGACCAAACCCAAACTGAATAATAAAATGAATTGTCCAAATCAGTTGTAACATTAGCACAAAAAATTACAACTCCACAACAATCCCCTAAGGAGGAAAGATCAGGGTAATCGACACTGAATACTGTAGGATAAATAATCTCCTACCTTCCAAATGTTTTGGACAATGACTTCTATAGTCCTTTAATTTTAGCCATGCTGGGTTGGGTTATGGGCATTGAAGTCCAAGACATCTTGAGGGCACTGCTTGCCATTTAGAAATTTTTAAACATCTCTAAATACTTTGAGACATTTTTATAGCTACCTAGGGATTGTATTTGTAAAACATGCAAAACTAAAATCTTGGCTGACAAGTACACACATTTAATCAGTAGCTAATGTCAACAGATACAACTACTAGCCTTAGAATTGACAATGAAGATGTTGAAGTGGTAAGTAGCTTCTGCCTTTTAGGATCAACCAGCAACAGTAAAGGAACCAGCAGTCAAGAAAAACACCACAGCCTAACACTTGATAGAGCAGCCATGAAGGCCTTGGAGAAGATATTCACATGCCATGATGTGCCTATACCTGCAAAGATCAGGATAGTGCAATCCATGGTATTCCCTATGACACTCTATGGAAGTGAAAGTTGGACTTTGAACCAGCAGGATAGGAAGAGTAGTTACACTTTTGAATTTCAATGTTGGAACTTATAAACCACTCTCAGTTGAACAAACCATGCTCTCTGCTGTACAAACCAGGATAGTATGAAAAAATCTGGCATCAAAAGCCACCTTGCAGTGTTCCTGTTGACAGAAGATCTTCCTGGGATGACTTTTTTTCCTGGAAGGTACGGGTTAGAAAAACTTTTGCAAGACCTGGTATGTTCTGTCCTTTATTCAAAAGGATGGTACATCTCAACTCATGGCTGAGAGAGTGCCTGAAGTTGAGAGAAGAAAAACAAGCAGCTAAAATGAGTCGCATCATTTTCCATCTAAGGAAAGTCTTAAATCTTGGGGCATTTTGGTTCAGATGCAAAGACGGAGGGGGAGGGGGGTGAGGGAAAGGGCATTACTGAGGCTGATAAAATTATGAACAGTGTCATAACAACACTGAGAAAAAAGGATATATAAGGCTTCTCTCTCTCTCTCTCCCTCCCTCCCCTGCCTCCTGAAAATAACTGATGGGTCACCCGGTAAAATTGATCAGTAAAAAAAATGGGTGGGCAACCTACAGTCCTAAGGCTGTCCGTGGCCCCCGAGTCCCCTTTGGTGAAGTTTGCTAAAACTTTACAGCACAGTTGTCTGCCATTTTCAGGCAGAAAGTACATGACAAATCCCCAAAGAGTGATACAAGTTTTAAAACAAAGACCCTGGGCCACCTGGTTTTCCTGCTGCATCCCCATGATGTTGGCGGCATCTTGCCCTCAGCCCATGCATGAAACAGGCCAAGTCATCCATATTTGTCCTGGTGTTACAGGAGTACTTCCCCTCTTCTTCTGACATCACCTGGGTCAGTCTCCAGGTGTGCAACATCTGTCAGGCTTTGTCAGGAGATTGCAGTGACTGGGAACAGAGGCAGGGGAGGCAGGAAGGGGTTGGCACGGAGGACACACCAATTTTACACGGGAACAGTTTGGGGCTGATTACGGATGGGTGGGGAGCGCTTCAGCTGAGCGGAAGGGGAAAGGCCCTCTCCTGGCTTTGCTTCAACATCTGATCCACAACTGGCCTTTGATTTGCTCCTTGGGGGACTGAGATGAATCAACCTCATGGAAAAGGAAAGGGTTACATTTTATTTTCCCTCTTCAAATTAACCATTGTTTTAATTAGAAGGCGTATGATTATGTATTTTATTCTCCTTTTCCTCTGAGAAGCTCCAGATGGTAGCTTCTGTGGCCTTTTCTCTTGACAATCATCTTACGAGGTAGACCAGCTAAGGAAGACCCTACTGAGGGAGCAGTAGTTGGGCCCTTCAGCTTGGTCCGTTTTGAGCTGATCTTCCTTGCCCAGCAGGAATCTGTGGATGCTTTGGACTACAGTTCCCATTCCCCTTGACCCCTGGCTACACCAGTAGCCTGACACTCATTCTCATAGAGCCAATTTCTTCCTTAAAAAGAAAAAGTGATGCCATCATGGTTTTGGTTTAATGTGCTAATGTCCACTAGTTCAGGAACCCATCCAACTGTGGCTTGATCAGGATCAGTAAGCCATACTTAAACAAACCATAGCTTATCAGATAAACCAAAGATTATCAGTTTGGATTAACCTTCCCAGTGTTATGCTTTACCCCAGACATTGGAGTACTGTTCCCATCCCTCCCACATGGAGTTAAGGAGACTTGAAGCCCAAGACCCATGTAAGGGATAATGGGAGTTGGAGTCCAGCGCTTCTGGAAAGCACCCACTTGTGGGAGGCTGGTTTTGACGATCCGCTTGGCTTTTCTGCGGCTTTTTGAAAAGGGACCTGCTCATCTGGTGCAGGACAGCCGGCGCCCTGCCGCCCCTCTCCCCGAAGCCTTCCCTGGAGTCGGCCAGCCATCCCTTCCGACTCCTGGAGCTGCTCCCGGTTGGACGGGAGGGAGCCGGATGGAGGCGACTGCTCTCCCCAGATCTCGGCCGCGAAGTTCAGCAGCGCGATCGCGGCGGCTCCGCAGGAGAGCGGAGGGGGAGGCGCCTTCCACTCCTGCCTCGGGTTCCTCCCTCCCGAGGTCGCACTTTCGCCCTCCCGCCTCCTCCTCTCCCTCACCGGCTTCCTTTCGCCTCCTTTGCAACCGGGCGCCAGCAGCCGCCGGAGATGCCCGGCGTGCCAGGAAGCGTCACTGGCTGGGAGGAGCCGAGCGCTCCGCTCCTGTCAACAGCGCGGCTCCGGGATCCTATAAATAAGCGAGACTGGTGGCCGGGCGGGGGAAAAGCCGGGCACCGGCGCGCGGCAGGAGTGCCTACGGGTCAGGAGCGCCGCTCGCCAGCGAACCGAGTCATCCGAAGGGGAGCTTCGGGGATCGCCACCGGAGCCGCCAACCTCTCTTTCCCCAAGCGACGGAACGGGGGAGAAAGGCAACGGCCGCGGTCCGAGCGCGGCACTCCAACGCGCTCGCTTTGCGCCGAGGGTCGCGATAGGTAAGAGCCGCTGGCATACCCACCCGCTTGACACCGAGGCGCCGCCACCAGGGGGCGCCGTTGCCGTTGGATTCCCGGCCGCGGCGGGCGCTTCGGTGCTCTTTCGAGCGCTCTGCGCGGCCGCTTGCTTCGGAGTAAGCCCCGGCGAAGGCAGCGGGAGGACTGGAGGGTTTGCGCGCGCGCCTCCTCCCAAGCCGGAGCTGCGATGATCGAACGCGGCTCTTCTGCTCCGAGGAGCTCCGGCACTCTAACCCCAAAGCCGGGCAGGGCATTGGGAAGTCGCGGCGGCGGCGGCGACTGATGGCTGCCCGGCCAGGTAAGCTCAGCTCCGTCGCGCCTTGAAGGAGGGGCGCAAAGAAGCCCGAAGACTCGCCGCTCTCGAGGAGAGGCTCTTGCGCGGGCCAGGCGCCCCGCTGGGCTCGGAGCGGCCGGACGAGGCTCCGCTGCGCGTCCGCCCTGAGCGCGGCTCCTCGGCTCTCGCCAGACGCGCGGAGCTGCTCTGCCAACGCGCCTCCAGGTGGGTACTTGACCGGCTCCACGCCCCCCTTGGCCCGCTAAGCCAGCCTGCCTGGCGAGTCTTCGCGGGCCGCGGCTTTCTGCTTTCCCTCTCTCCCCCGCAGCTCCCTGCGTCCCGCCGCGCGGAGCAAGCCTGGCCCCGGGGCGGCCAGGACACCGCAGCAGCCGCGGGCAAGCCCTGGGCTCGGAGGGCTCGTCACATCTCCCTGGCGGCTCAGCCGGGCCCGAGAGGTAAGCTCAGCCGCGCGAAGCCCCAGCCCGCTGGGCACGGGGTGAGGGTTAGCGCGGCCTGGGGTCGAGTGGACTTTGTGGGCAGCGATTCGAAAGGGGTTTGCTCTCCCAGACTTGCTTTTCCCAGTTTGGTTTTCCCGGTAGCCTCCTCTCCTAAGTATTCCCTGCCCCTGTTTGGCTTCTGAGCCTAAACTCGCTCGGCCGGGACTGACCCGGGAGGAATCCCCAAGGCAGTTGAGCGGCACCGAGGAAAAGCGAGGGGTCTGTTCAGAGCGGGTTCGCCTGACTGAGCAGCTCGCCCCACTCGCAGCCTTGGAGATTCATTGGCTGGCAAAGCGGTGCTTTATGAATAAATAAACCGACGGGGTTCAACCCCGTGCACGTGCAGGGACTTGGCAGAAGGAGAGGCTGTGGTTGTGGAATTTGTGCCTAGGCACGTGCCTGTTTGGACTGCATCCATTTGTTTGGGTGAGGACTGAAGCTGAGCAAAGCAATTTAATCAAGTTTTGCCCCCCTCCCTCTTTAATTTTCTCAAGTAACAGCCTCATTGATATGGGAGGCAGCTAAAATGACTAGTCCAGCTCCCCTGGAAAATTGTCAGGGGTGGGTGGGAGAGCCAGAGCATAGCATTTAGGAGATCTGGGGGAATCTGAATCTGCATAACTGCTTATATCCCCCAACAGCCAGTTCCCCAAAGTTGCCAACTTCAGCTAGTTGGTATTTGTTAGTTAAGGATGATCCCGATCAGGTTGTGGATGGGAGACCACTAGGAACCCTTAGGGCTTTAGGCTAGCCTAGAAAATAGAAGAAACAGGGAGACCTAGCAACAAATCACTTCTGTAGTGTTGCCAAGAAAATTACCTGGATGTGTTTATGAAGTCGTCAGGAGTTGAGCACAATTTGAAGGTGATTGGCCTTAATATGATATAGCTGGATAATTTTTATTTATGTCACCACATAGTAATTTCTATGGGAATGTAGAGTCTTTGTGCCAAGTCAGCATTAATTCCACATTGCAGGCAGGGAAGCTGAAGTTGCAAATGAATGACTTAGGTATGGCTATCTGGTAAATGTGCAGCAATAGCAGCACCAAAATTCAAATTGGGGACATTCTGAATGGCAACTTGGTACTTTTAGTCTTTGTACCAACTTTCTCCAATCCTGGTAACTTCCAGATGTGTGCCTTCAACTTCCAGAACTCTCAGCTAAATTGGTTGGGGAATTCTGAGAGATGATCCACACATCTGGAGTGCCCCAGAGTTGGGTTGATTGCCTTGTACTATATCTGTTGATCTCTTTGGGGGACAAAATATGATCTTCTTGCTTCCCGTCTAGGGATTGTGATCTTTGCAGATGATCTGAAGAGCCAATCACTCTAAAAGTCTAGAGCATCTTCTTGGAGGGTGGTGGAACTGTGCCCATGGGCTCTGAGCATTGTCCATATTCTACCATTTGTCTCTACAGGAAGGCTGTTGAAGGAGCTGATGTAAAATCTGTGGCAAAATGTTCCAGGGTGTGGCCAAAGGGGCATATTGGAAGTGCATGGCAGAAAGGCTCCAGCAAAGGATGCTTGTACCCAGGGGACTCCAGTTTGACAGCCACAACTCTTAAAGTTTTCACAGGAGCTGTGGCCTCAGTGTTTGGATTCTTGGTGCCAGTTCTGCTCAGATGATGGTTGCAGAGCATTTTGACACTCAGCTCCTTGTAGATGAAAGCAGGAGGCTCTGGGAATTCCATGCCGTGTGCTGGCTGTGGCAGTTGGAGATTCTGCAGCCGCTTAACCCTGGAGACCAGACTCCTTCTCAAGAACTTTCGTGTAGCAAATTCATCTTGCATCTGAAGTACAGGTAATGTTACAGATTGATCATTTTTATGTGTGCCTTTCTTGAATGCGTAGGTTGCTTAAATCAAGAATAGATTTCTATATTACTAGATTTTCAAACATAAGCCTAAGGGTCAAACTACACATTACTTTAAGGCTAAGTGATTTTAGATTAGTCCAGTGTATTGTGCAATTTTAGCCTTTCCTTAGCCTCTTTGAATGTTATCTGTTCTTGAAATTTTGTGTGTACATGTGTTATTTTTTTTTTGTTGTTGTTGACCAAGAATAATGTCTGGCTGTGCAAATTTTAGAACATACATTGTTTCTATGTAGTTGGAACAGAACTGTACTAATTCTGTTTCTGAAATTGTTTCTGTCTAGTTTTTCATTAGGGCTGTGCAAAGTTTGAATCAGAGAGTCAGTTTGGAGGTATTTCAGTTAAATGAACCCTTCAAATCAAATTATGGATTTAGTGAGTCAAAGTGAACAGAATGCTTTTGAATCAAAATGCAATTTTTTTCTGGATCAGATCAAATCAGTTTGGTTTGGGTCACAAACCTGACTTGAATTGTAAATGCAAATCAGTTTGACGGATCAAATCAATGTATGATTTGTATTGGATCAAAGCTGATGCACACATCCTGGTTTTTACCCTTGGTTTTAATTATTGAGCAGCATTTAATTTAGTTTTGTTTTCCTTTGGACAATGTGGTCAGGCTGTTGTCTCTGACAGCCCAGAAGCCTGTTTTTGAAATGCTTGAGAGGAAAATGTCTCAAACTGTGCTGTAGCTTTTGGGGTTTGCTGGTTAATCGAATAAGCCTCAAATGGCACGCTGAGGCTTAAAACCATGGTTTACAGAGAGTAGAGAGTACAGAGGGTAGCTGAGTTTCACACATCACACTAAGCCAAACCAACAAACCACATGGTGGCTTGGTACAATAAGTCAGTTCGTCCTCCTTTGCCTTTTGCTGGCTGCAAAGCTGGCCTGGGTTACAGCAGAAAATTGCTTGGTGGGAAGCTGAGATCTTTGGCTCTTAAGAGCCATGTTGGATCAATCCAGTAGATGGTTCATTTTTTCACAGTGGTTGACCAAATGCCTTTGAGAGACTCACAAGCCAAGCATGGCTGTGAGAGCAACCACCTGCTTATGTTCCTTAGCAACAAGTGCATTCAGCTTTTGATCCCATGGGTCACATATAGTTGTTATGACAGTTGATCTCTAGATAGCCTTATCCTCTGTGGGCTTCTGTACTTCCTTTTCAGGTTCAGGTTGTGGGGCTATGTAGATGTAACTAGGTGTCTTCCTCCATGTTAAATCATTATCCTGCAGTAATTTTATTTGCATTCATTTGTTAAAAATCTTATGATTGCCAACATGCTTTGACAATGAAATTGGATCTCTTCTCTGCTTTGTTATCTTTTTGGGGGTAGAAAAGAATTTAGAGTTTTGTAAAGAATTAAAGTTCCTGCTCCAAAGGGGTTACAATCTAGAAAGAGATACAAAGGGGAAGGAGAGAGTGATTAAGGAAAGAGGAGGGTTTTATTTGTGCCAGAGAATGAATGGGCTGTGCCAGACTTCAGTTCCCATTAGGGTATCATTGCTGTATCATTACTCAGCATCATGGGAGTTGTAATCCAGAGTATCTGGAAGATACCAAATTAGGAAAAGACTGTTCTCAGGATATCCAGATATAGCAATGTAAAAGCTTTGCAGTAATGTTTGTTAACCTCTGTCACTCGGCACCTTGCGTGATTATATTTTGTGGGTGTTACGACAACTCTTCCACCGGGGAAGAGTCTTGAAAACTGTAGCGCCACCATGGACAGCTCCTGGCCCTTTTCTTAACAGTTGTGTTGCTGTCCGCTCCCAGATTTTCATTGCACTCGGTGACTTGTTCTAGCAGCGATTCCTCTTTTCTGTTCCTCAGAGTTGATGATAGTGAAGCTCTTACTTTCTTACTTCTACTAGCAAAGTGCAAATGAAACGGTCCCTTCACAAGCCCAAGTCTTTTACTATTATGCCTTGTGATTACATATTGAGCTGTCTCCATCTCACTGTCCCATTTTGATCAATTTCTTCTCATTTGGGTGAGATAATTGAAGTGAACTGTGTCAGGTAGATTGTTTCTGCTGCTGTAGAACTGGCAAAACCATTGTTTAGATCCAGGGTGCATTCATTATGTAAGGTTGCCTGTTGTAGCTCCTCCTCCAAGGATTACTTTCTCTGACCTCTTTTCTGCAAGATCACAAAATTAGGAAGGACCTCTGTCTAGTCCAACCTATGTTTATTTTTTTTTAATATTTTTTATTGGAGAAGGTTTTCAACAGAATTAAAAACAGTACACATTTTGAATTAAAGGATAAAGAAAAGTAATAAGAGAGTAAAAAAGAAATATAGAAAAAGAAATAGAAATAGAAAAAAGAAAACAAAGGTTCTAAAAAAGCAGCTTCCAATATTCTTGACAGTGGTTATAGATACATTTATATTTCACCCTCTCTAAGGTTACATCATCATTTCCTTCTTTCCATAAGATACCTTTTCTAACCTTCCAACCCATAAATCACAAGTTCATTTTTCTCTTTTTTCATCAAAAAGTCCACAAGGGGTTTCCAGTCACTAATAAATGTAGTTATTGATCTTTCTCTGATCATACCAAGCCTATGTTTAATTAAAGAAGATGAGATCAGGGTTGTTCTTAACAATAGCTGTCCAATCTTTACTTGAACCTGCTTCTCCTCTGGGTCATAGCTGAGGGAAGCTGTCTGATATACTGTAGGAACTAAGGGTTTTTTTTTCACCTCTAAGCCTTTGTTTCCTAGAACGTGAGGTCCTCATGGGCTTGCCACATTTGTCAAGAAAGGTTATGTCAGGGAACCAAGCAGAATGGCTTTACTAGAAATTCTAAACTGCCTATTGAAAGCTGAATGCTACAGCTGGGATTTTTTCCCCAAAGGGAATGAGTTATGTGGGATGCTGAATATGTAGTTCTTAAGAATTTTACATGCACATCCTGTATACACATACAGGCCACTCTGGTGTTGTCATTGCTCATTCTTCACAGCTTTAGAAACTAGCTGCAGCCCCAAAGCATTTTAAGGGCACTCAGTTGTGGGAATACTATCTAGTGTACTTTTACGCACATATTTTCAAGTCCACTTGAGATTAAGGCAGGTTTTTGAGGCAGAGAGCTGTGTGCACACAACTCTCTACTGTGGGAACTAGTTAACTTTGAAACAAAAGATGAATTGGAAGTCCATTATTAAAATGAACATGAGATTAAGCTGGCGGTTGGACTATATAAGCTCTGAGGTCCTTTCCAATTCTATGACTCTTGAGTATATGGTGTGCATATTTTTTTCCATTTGATCTGTTCACTGTTAACTTCCACCCTGATAGAGATTTGTAAATCCTAATTTATGTCTATGTGTTAAACAACAAACAAACAAAAGCCTGAAGTGGTTGAATAGTCGAGAAATGTCATAAATGAAATCATGGGGTTATCATTATTTATCTGCACATTTTTTAAAAGTTTCTAAATAAAGCGAACATGTTCCATCTGCCTAAAATCAGCCAAATGGTTGGACATCTGGGCACCCAGAACTAGGTTGGTTACTGAAGTATAAGTCTCATGGCCATTTTTTGTCACCTCTTTCTCCTCCTCCAGACAGTCCTGGGCTGTGGTGAACATCCTTGGAGGTTTTCCACTAAAGAAAGTGCAATACCGTCTCGGAATGATGCAACATGGTTGACAACACCAGCAAAAGACTTAAAAGCATATGAAGGTGTTCACTTTGGAGTCAGTGCTTTCAGTGGCTGGATCAAAGATGTTTCTTCCTGCTCTCCTATCAAGGTAAAGTATTCAGCTTTATCTTTTGTTTCTTGAAATCCGTTTTCCTTAGCTCAGAATGCTCCAGAGACAAGGTGCTATGTCTCGTAGCTAACAAGTTGCATGGTACACTTCCCCACCCACAGTGAGGTTGATGGAAATTCAAGATATTTGGAAGGCAGATTAGAAAAGGTAATGCTGAGCGTTATCTCCCTATTAACATGATAACATTCAAGACTAGGCTGTCTGATATTTCTAACAAGCCTTTAAGTTTCTTTAAAAATAAGAAATAACATTTTGATAACGTTAGAAAGTCAGGGCAGTCTCTTATTTTAGCTATCATTAGCTAATGTTTGAATTGATCTTGTAAAAATTAGAGCTGGTCTGTGGGTATCTTCCTTTCTTAGATTAAAGCTAAGAACTGTTTGATCTCTTGCAGGTCAGTGTCTGCAACAGATAAGTGGCTACATTTGCTTAGAAACTAACTTCAACTTTTGATAACAGTTGAATCAGTTTTCTTGTCATCTATATCTCTTGTTAGTTCTGCTAAACTGACTGGTTAGAGTTGGGAGAGGGGGCATTAGAAATGTAAAAGCAGGCCAGTTTAGTACATCCCTCTAGCTGTTATCAGATTCCATTAGTGTCATACAGCATGATCAGTAGTCCAACAAAAATTGGCTTTGTTTTCTATTCCCCATTTCTGTTCTACATCTTCTTGAACTCCCCCCACTGTCCAGGCTCAGTAACCTCTTTAGGGAATGAGATCTGCTTCTTTCCTTTCTTTCCTTCCATGGTGCCTCTTTCTCTCTTCTGGACTTTGAAGCTCTTCCAGCCCAGATGTGTTAAGTGTCTGCAAAGCTTGGGGTAGCCTTACCATTCTATAGAGCAGGGCAGCTTCGTCATACAAATAGTTTTGAGGGCCATGAGAAGCTGATTAATTTACTGTAATTGTTTTACTGCTGGAAGTTTAGGAAAGGTTCTGGTGGGGTTTTCCAGAAGAGGTGAACCAATGTTGAGAGTTTTGCACCTAGAGTTCTGGGCCGAGGGTGTTTGGAGAGTCTCCATAGACAATTCACAGAGGCTTCTGGTTCCTGATCAAAACGGACAAGTTCTCACCCTTGATTTGGTCCCAAAATTCCTAATGAGTCCACCAGCCCAAGAAATATTTTACTTGGTAGTAGCTACTGAAGAACTTGACTACTTTAGCCTTTTATCTGGTGATGGCCTCATTTCTGCTGCAGGAGAAAGAATAAGAAGAAGGCTCTGCCTTCTTTCTGAGCTATTGAGTTCTTCCTTTCATTCTCTTGACAAAAGGAAGTGGGCATGTTAAGGGTAAAAGTGCCACTTTTTAAAAGAGGCACTTAGCTGAAATGGAATGTGAAATAATGACCTTAAAGAAAGATGGACAGTTATAATGCATATGGATTAACATTTTAAAATAACAATTGACATTTTAAGTGGGCAAAGAGTGACCTTGTAGAAAAGATCTAAAGGTAGCACAACTGATTTCCATTCTTCCTGCCCTGCACACCCTTTCTCAGGAGTGCCCCATTATGGCTTTGAAGTGTTGAAAAGAATCATTCTGGGTCTGATGGATGAAGTGACCAGTTGGTGAAATCGCTCTTGCCAGCATTATCTACTCCTTGTATCCAGTTGAAGAGTTCATACTGCCACCCTGCCCTGAAAGCTGGAGCAACCAGGTGAAAACTGATGGTATGATTTTAAAATAAATCCCTTCCTTACACTCTCCTTTGGAGAATGAGAGTGAATGCACCATTGAGCTTCTTCAATTCTTTATTTTAGGAAGTTCAATTCTTTTGCTAAACAGAGAAGTGCTTTTACATGTGGTAACACAGAAAGCTTTATTGGAGATTTGATTCCTTTCCACTTTATTGAAAGTCCTGGAAAACTTTGTTTGCATGGTCAAGTCTTCTAGTGAACAATTACTATTTATTTATTTTCTAGGGACTAACAATTGACTTCCCATTTTAGTCCTCTGTGCCTTCTGGCATTGATTGATCTTCATGGGGCTTTGTCTGAATAGAGTCTTTTCAAAGAGTAGGCTTCTAGTGCTGACAATTAAAAGAAGCTGATTGCAGATCTGTTATTTTCCATCTGAACATGTTTTTTTCTGGAAGGAAAATGACTGAAGAAGTGGTGGGGAAAGGTGGGAGAGTTACAGAGAGTGGGGAGTATCATCTAGACAGCTTCTTAAATGCTTTAAATAAGGTCATGACCGTTGTGTGTGTTGTGCAATAAAGCTCTCATCCAAAAGTGTCCATGGTAGATGAGACATGGGGAGGGTAATAATTAGATCTGTGGCTTGTTTTGTATTGTTTTGGTTAATTAATGATAAGGTACTGATCTTTTTAACTAGGAAGTCCACTTTATCTTCCTATGGGGGAGATAGTAGATGGTATAGACACGAGAGCAGAGGTTGCACTTTTGACATGAAATATACTTATTCAAGGAGATAAAGAAGATTCCTGCTGGGGGTTTAATCACTGCCACTTTTTCAGCTTCAGTACATTTGGAGGGCAGGTAAAAGTGAGGGCATGCTTGTCCAGATATGGCTTGTGCTTTTTTACCCCCTTTTTGCTGCAAAATCTTTCAGGGAGTAATTGTTCAGGTTTGCACATGCATGCCCAGGGGTGTGAGCAACTGCACCCCAGGTTTGTTCCATTCATTCATTAATCAACTTGTATGCTGCCTCAGTTTCAGAAGGAACTCTAGGCAGCCTACACAGTAGGATTAAAAACAATAAAATAATAACAATCGTTCCCATGAACAGGTCTCCAGATCCTCTGCCCAAAACTCTTGTGTAGCTTTCTACATTTCTGGGGACAGTATGCTGCCTGCATCCACTTTATTTCAGGGAAAAATCCTTCTCTGCATGGATTTACTCATGAAGGGGAGGGTGGCCAGACACTTCTGCCTTTTCCCCTTTAGCTTAGCCCAAGTGGGGAGAGCATCTTTTCAGAATGCAAGCGCCGATTCGGTAAAGAAAATAAAGTCTTTATGAAGTATATCCGTGTTAAAGAACTACAAGAGTTGAAAGCTGGAGGAGAAAAGGAAATAAAATAACAATGGTTTCAGCATAGCTTATTTCAGTAGCTGCTCCTCTGGAATACTCCCCTGGAACACAGTAAGATGGAGAATAAAAAAATGAAACAAAGGCACACACAGACCCCACAATTCAGATCATTTGCCATAAAACAAGAGTAAGATTCTAATTCACATCTAGTTTCCATTAGTTGCTAGATCACCAGTTCCCTGGGAATTTGGACTTTGCTTATCTGGCTGGTACAAATCAGGAAAGAGAGACCCTCTCCTGTCCAGTGGAAGATAACAGTATAAAAGCAAAATTGAATTTCCCTGCCCTTTTTTTAAAGCCCATCTCCCGACTGGTTGTTCCGAATTTGATTTTCCTGGGTTCTGGTGGTCTCAGTTTCTGTCCCCTGTTTAGACTGATAGGCTTAGGTTTGATGGACAGATGAGATGCAGGTTTTCCATGAATTCTTTCACATCTGAACCTCTTGGAATTGGATGTGTCCCCTTTAACTACGCTTGATATCTGGTTTGTCTTAACAGATGCAAAGAAATGTTGCCTCTGTTCACCTGGCCATCATGGAGCTGAAGAATCTTCATCAGCACACTCTGGGCAACTACCTGGTGCATTTTCATCCTGCAGAAGATGTGGACAAGAGGCAAGATGTGACTTACCTGCTTACTTGGACAATCTGGCTATCCATCACCGCTTTTCAAGGTGTGTTGCCATCCATGGAACCAATGGCTTTTTGGTAGGAACTTGTGTACTACTATTCCTTTTTTGGATGCCAAACTGCCTGCTGTCTAAACTTTGCATTACCTCTTCTTCTTCAGCTGGGGATCAACTTTCCCTTCTCAACGTTGTAGCCTCTGAGGAATCCAGGGGTTCTGGTATTGATAGCTGGAAAGGGTGGCTTCCAAATTTTCTAGCCTGCTTTTTCCTAATTGGAAAGGAGATTTAAATAGAAAATTACTGTGCTAAGATCAGTGGAAACTTTCTACATCTTTTAGCATTTGTTTCATGAAAAAATACACAAAATTATGCTGTGGTACATCACCGTTGAACTATTCAGTTTTAGGGGATTGACCTTGGAAATTTCAGGGATGCAAAAATAGGTGGGGGAGGGAAGTGAGCTCCAGGCTCCCCACCCCTGATTAGCGTTAGGGAGAATAATAACCCATCAATTCAGCCCTATGTAGGGCTACGCCAGTTGGATCAAAAAGCCCAATAATGCTAAATTTGTGTGGTTGATGTATCCTCTTGTGGATTTCCTGTGGTCTGCCCAGGTTGTGTTTTGAATAAGTTGTGAGTCATAGTAGAATCAAGTTGTGCATTTGGAGATAGCGGTTTCAAATAAAACTAACCTGCCTACTCTTTCCTCTCTTATAAAATCTCTCTCATCTAGCAAGAGATATCAAAGGGATGTAAAGATTAAAAAAAAAAAAGAGCTTGTTATATCTTTAGAATTGTTGTTTTTCTGCTGTGGGAATCAAGAAAGTGGGGGAGGAGTTGACAGAAGCAGTGTGTGTGTGTGGGGGCATACACACAGATGTGCACACACTTTTGGCTTCTAGGGTAGAGCTGAGCTCTTGGTTCTGACTGCAGTGGATAAGAGTCTGGGATCATGGAAAGAGTCCATCTGTTGGTACAAATGGAAACATGCATTTTAATTAAATAATTTTGCACATGTGTTACAACATGGGCCTGTTAATCAGTGTTGTTATTTTAATCTCTGCCATTTAGTACTGATAGATGGAACACTTTAATTTATGTGGCCATGTTTTAATGTGGATTTTTCGGCTGTTTTAATTAAATGTAAATTTTAGAAGCAAGTGATGTTGTTTAATAAAAGGTAGGCCAAAGGCCAAGGACTTTATCCAGCCTGATCAATTTTATTAGGGTGTGCGATGTGGAACTTCATGATGTCCTTGTTAGCTTTCCAAACATCTAAATCATCATATTAATTTAAAAATTGCACATATGGATTTCTCCCCAAAATGATGGCCTAGTCTCATGGGTTTCAATCCAGTTAAACTGTATACAAAGTCTTACTGATTTATGTTCCTAAGGACTGTAGTATTATATTGCATTCCACACAGAAAGTTGGAGGTCAAAATGCTGCAGGAAAGATAATTGGTGAACTGATTGTATCAGCTTAGATCTTCCTCTGCTTATATATCGTTGAAAAGACTGGTGGTTGGGGGTGGGTGGGGAAGAGAAATGGGATCAAGTCAATTTCTTCGAAAGCCAAATCTTACATCCCTTCTGGGCTTTCAAATATGAGCGGATTTGGGACATTTCCAAATAGCAAACTTATATATAGCTTGGTAATATAATAAATAATGTTTGTGCTCTCCAACAATACGTGTTGACGACTATTCCATAATGTTCAGTTGTGGTCAAATTTGGCACTCCATCTACCATGCAAGATGATGCTGAAGGAATCTGGCCAAAAAGTTTTCGGAATGTCTCATTTGGGCTCCAAGCCCAAAAATACTATCTCTTTTTTCAAGGGAGTGCATATACCAAAGCATATACATAACAGAGGAGAGCATTAGACAGTGAGAATTAAACCTTAGCATAAAGAAGGCAATGACACAGGGTTTCAGTCTAAAAAATAAGCATGAGTTCCGTGAGGTTGCCCTGTAGGGTTCTTGGTTGGACTTTGTGGTGTGGCTAATTTAGGGGGGAAGAAAATCTCAGAGTTAATATGGACTATGATTGCAAGGGTCCCAAATAAGCCATCTAGCAGGACATGGAAAGAAGGTTTGAGGTTTTGAAATTGAGGTTTGTTAAACAGGAAGGAAGAAGAGATGAGGAAGAACCATCCTCATCTGTTTCTGGTATTTTGTGACTAGCAGCCTCACTGCAGTCGTAGCCATTTTGTGAAATGCGTCACAGTCCACTCAAAATGCCAAATAAATTTCTTGGCTCAAAAAGCGGGGTGTGGGGGGGGGGGAAGGGGAAGGCCTCTGGATTAAGGAGTCCTAGAAGCAAAGCTCCTCCCCAGATATTGAAAATTAAGGGCACAGACCTGGATGATTAATCACAAGAAGTGGTAGACCAGTCTTACGGTGAGACAGACAAGCTGAGAGTGTGAACCACCGTTCTTCTCTTGGATGTCTGCTTTGGTGAAAGATACCATTGGCTATGATGTGCTAAGCACTGCTTCTTTCTTGAAGACAGATGGAACAGCAAAACACATTTCAATATGGCCTTACCAACGCTGGTACCATCTTGCCAACTGCCTGCAATGAAGCCATATGCTTTACCATACATGATTATGGCGATTATGTTCTCATATATAAAGAGATTGTATGGTAGGCATCATAGTCACTGTGAATTGTTACTCCACCCAGACTTTGAGAGAAGAGACAGGCCTGTTATCCTCACCTGCTCTCCCTCCCTCCATGTTTCTGTAGTATCCTCCGCCTCCATGTTAGGGACTAAGCTCCTACAGTGGGGGTGGTTTTGAGAAGTCTCACTGCACAGTTTAGAAACCTGACTTTCTAGGGTTGTAAATCATGCAGAGAATGGGTTGAAGTAGGAAATGCTTGCACTGGAGTGACTGAATTTGTCCTGTTGGCCCAGTCCAACACTGGGTTCGTGTCACCTGGCACGAGGGGCCAATCAATCACGCAGAGTCAAGAAAAATGGAATCTAAATGCTTTATTTCTGTGCAGAAGCAAAGAGGTACGCTCAGGACCCAAGTCCAGATCGAGCGCACCTTCATGAAGCCGCAACCATCTTTTATACAGTTCAAACAAGGAAGCAATAAGCTGATTGGTAAACGCCATAGACATGTGCACAAAAGCATTCTATCCCATAATAGTCCAGTGGGGGGGATATTAACATATGAGATTTCCACCTCTGGGTGTGCTTTTTAGCCTGCTAATGATAAACTTTTGTTCACCTCCGGACCCTCATCCGGATGCCTCTAACCGCAGCTGAACCTGAACGTCAGTCACCTTCCTTTAGGCCAGTCACAGGCTCGCTTGCAAAGTTTCTTAGCAAGGTGTCAAAGTTGCAGCCTGCCAGCTAGTCTCTGCAGGAAGCCTTTGTGGTCAGCTCTTCTATTCCTGTTAGCAAGTGCTAAAGACATGCTGATTCTTACAAGCAAAAGCACAGACAAAATGATTACAACTGAATACCTCTGCCTGAGGCTAATTCATGGCTTACGAAACCTCTAATGGTTTGTTAATCAACTGATTCAGGTGGCCCTTGGCCCCTATCTAGAAAGCTGAATGAATGGCAGTGAGCCTAAGCTGAATAAACCTCTCTCTTCCTTTCACTCCCCACCCCCCACATTATTTTTGTCTTTAATTTTTATAGAGGAAAAAGCTGAACCTATTTTTTCCCCCAAAGGAAATTCATAGAAACATTCAGGAGGAAAAAGCTTCCTATGGAACTTTTTTTCTTTTCCAAGGGATCTTTTTGAAACCTTGCATAGAATCATGGTACCTTAGCATAACACATTTGTTAGGCTGCGTCCTTTTTCGGGATGGGTGTGTTCGATGTGTGCGAAACCTTTAGAACAATTGTGTTAATTGTTAGGGTGCCATGAGATCCTTTGCAATGTTTTAAAATGTTTTTTTTTTTTTAAAAAAAAGAAAAACCTTGCAAAAAGATTAAGAACATTTGTGCTTGTTAACTATAACACTCAAATAATCATCTTAAAAGAATTAAACTGGTACAGGAGGATTCCAAAGCTGTCGGCTGAGAACAGATGATGTCCATGATTTAAGGTGGCTCCTGGAATCTCAGCCTTTCTCTGACATGATGGCTAACCCTAGTAGAAACATTGTGAGTGTGGTTCTCTGAAGCTGCAAGCTGGTGTTTGAACTTGCAGGATTCCTTAATGCATTTCTCAGGCTCAAACATGTGGTCTCTCCTGCTTGTAGCTTGGGAAATGTTGCCTGTGGGTGTGTAACACAAAGGTAATTAAATGTTTATTCATTTTATCATCTGACAGCTGATGAATGGCTGGCATGGCTGGCTGAACCCACACAACATGCTGCATTATATATAGATTTTGACGTAGCCTTGACAATTAAAATAGGAGTCACTGCTGTTTGTACTGAGGAATTTCTGGCAAATCCTATCAAATGGGCTGTGTTGACTAAGAGAACTGGTGTAATGTCTTTGATTCATATATCTGATAAGCTAGACTTTCAGCCTTCTTTCTGAGTTGAGGTCATGTCTCCATTCAGGAAGGCAACCTGAGAACTTCCTCATTTTGGCACACAATTTTCCATTTCAAGTTTGAACTTCCAACAGAAAGATGCTCTGGGGTAGCATCTCTATAGGAAATGCTTGCTTGTCAAGATCCTATCATGCATCAACATCTTTCTGTTTTTGGAGCAAGATTCCCCTTTCCCTTGTTGACACTAACCCAGTTAATAGAATTTTCCATGTTTACCACTATAAACTAGGACATGCTAACTCACTTCCAACTTGGCCTTCTACCTGGATCTACTTTCCTGATTTGCTCTCAACTTCAAATATTTGGGACTGGCCCATCCTTCTGTGGTAAAGTAGAAGGCCCCAAGGTTCTTGACATCTCCACTTGCTGCATACTTGGCTACCAGGACTAAGAAAAAAAAATCCTCTTGAAATCTCTGATTTCTGCAGCCAGAATAGACTCCACAGCAGAGATGCACAGACAGAGGCCCCATGTGGCTTCTTGAATGTCCGAGTGTAATCCTGAAGGCTCTCAAAAATTGTCACTAAATTGTAATGTATAAAATGACAGAAGGCAAAATTTATTGAGTGTGAGTTCTCATACAATCAGTGAAAAACAAGATAAGAACAAGAAAATTGACCATTGAGTGAGTCTGTCTGTCTGTCTCTCTCCCTCTCTCATTAAAGCAGTTCCTGAAGTTCCATGATATGACTTTTTACTTTCCTAAGAAATATTACTTATCTGAAGTTCTTGGATTTTTTGTGAAGTTTTGTTTTTTATTTATTTATTCAATCAATTTATATAGCCACCCATTTTGACAAAGACTCTGGGTGGCGAACAAAAAAGCTAAATACATATACAAAAGCTAAACTACATAGCAGCTGAGAGCAACAAACCATCATCCACATAGCTAGGAGACAGGATCCTTACACACTTGGGGCCTCAGGCCTGAGCACAGAGCCAGGTCTTTAGGGTTTTACAAAAGGCCAGCAGGGTTGGGGCCACCTTAATCCTTAGTCAATGGGACCCAAAGTATGCCCATCCTGCTGGACCAAATGGGACAGGTAGAAACAACTGGGAAGAGATGGCCCCTTAAGTAAGCCAGCCCCAAGCCCTGAAGGGCTTTAAAGGTGACAACCAGCAACTTGAATTGCACCCAGAAGCACACTGGCAACCAGTGCAGCTCACAGAGTAGTGGTGTTACATGTGCCGAATAACCAGCACCGTTAACTATCTGTGCCACTGTATTCTGCACTAATTGAAGCTTCTGAATCTTCTTCAAGGGCAGCCCCATGTATAGTGCAATACACTAGTCTGTATGGGAGGTCACAAGAGTGTGAGTGACCATGAGCAGGGCCTCTCGGTCCAGGAATGGGCACAAATGATGCACAACCCAAAGGAGTGCAAAGGCCCTCCTAGCCATAGCTGCTATCTGCTCTTCAAGCAGAAGTGACAAATCCAGGAGGACCCCCAGATTATGCACCGGGTCTGTCTGAGGCAGTGCCACCCTATCTAAAACTAAAGGTGGAAGGTCCCGGCCCCAGGAAGTCCAAATACCCAAAGCCACTCAGTCTTGCTTGGGTTGAGCCATAGCCTGTTGTACCCAGTCCAGGCCCTCACAGCCTCCAGGCCCGGGACAGGATGTCCATGGCATCACTCAAGACAGCCTGGGGTGGAGATATAAGGCTGCGTATCATCAGTTGTCTCATTAGTTCCTCTGCCTGGGAGGTGAAGCCTGATGTTAATCACGTTAACACACTTAATTTAACTTAAAATTAAAAATCAAAATTTTGTTTCTGTTCTGGCATCTAATATGTCACTCAAGGGCTGGATTCATATAACATGCTACAACCTAAGCCCAAGTTAACAAAATACAATTGTTGTATTTGCATAACAAATTAACCATATTACGCCTTAATGTAATGATCTCATTCATAGAATGTTCCCACAACAGGCTGAATCATGAGCTACCTAGCTCCATTTTGGCCTAGACTAGCATGTTATGTAAACCCAGCCAAAATTTAAGTATGTCCTTTGGCCTGAAATTTTGTGTATTGATTGAATTCCCATCCAGGTTGGCTAATACTTGGCTGGAGGCTCTGGAAATTATAACCCATCTTGAGGGCCCCATATAGAGAAAGATGGTCACATATGTTTTATGAAAAGGGTTTTTTTAAAGATTTTTTTTATCCCATCTTTATTATTTTTATAAATAACTCAAGGTGAACATATCTAATACTCTTTCCTCCTCCTATTCTCCCCACGAGAACAGCCCTGTGAGGTAAGTTGAGCTAAGAGAGAGGGACTGGCCCCAAGTCACCCAGCTGGCTTTTCTGCCTAAGACTCACAGTCTCCTGGTTTCTAGCCTGGTGTCTTACTACTAGACCAAACTGGCTATGTTACTGTATTACTGCCATGTTCTGTTCTAGGTGGGCAAAACATTGAGGTGTTGATTTTATGCCCAAGACTGGTTTTGCAATCTTTTTAAATTATATTTTTCATTTGCCTTTTTCAACTATGTATGTTATTGTAGCCTTTGGCCAAAGAGTGATATATCACACTGCAGTTCATTTGTATGGTATCACAAACAATCTTCCTGTCTACCTGCCTTTGGGTGACTCCTGGAAATGGGGCATCTAGCAGTCCAGCTGTGTTGTCCTCCCATACTTCTCCCTCCAGCATATGTGCAAAGCTAAGGCTTACTTCCCACACATGTAGCCATTACTTGAGAGTTGGTCCATCAAGGAGATAACAATTGCATGAATCAGCTTCCACTGACACTATATCACTGATGGAGTTTGTGAACAGATCTATTCATAGGCAGAGACATCTAGCAGTGAGAGATGCCTACGTGAAGTAGCCCAGTGCTTTTAGATTTGGGAAAGTACCCATGCCTGCCATGGCATCCAGAGATCTAGAAAAGGAGACAGCAGAATTTCAGGGGGAGTTTCCTGAATCCTGGGACAACTTCCAGGGCAGCATACTTTCCCCATTCTTTAGGGCTTAACAGTTCAGAAGATGCTTTTTCTACTGTATGATTCCAGCACTTGCTTTTTTTAGTCTTGAAGTACAATATGCAGTCTCATAAGCTCAGCATATTTGAAATCATTCCAGCTTGCAGACACATAGCCAGAAATGCTGGAACTCTGGGGCTCTGTTTCAGCTCAAGTATTTTGGAGTGTGGGTTAGCTTTTGATTGACCCCCCCCTTTTTTTCCCCCTGTGGCATGTATAGTAATTTCCAATTCTGCTGGGCTCATGATTATTCTCTGCTTCAGGTTTTACCCCCATCAGGATGCTGACCCTGAAGCGGCCCAGTTCCAGATGTCATTGAGGGCCTCATTGCCTTTGCAAATAATGACCATAGTGCCTGGTCTAGAAGAGGAGAGATTATCTTCCAGAATGGTGGGTAGGTGACTTCAAACATCACTTGTGGAAGGTTATCAATCAAAGGTTATTGTCTCAGTCTTGGAGGAAGCTGAGCCTCTCTTGATATAACCAAGAATGTGCAAAAGTCTCATTTTGAACCATTTTGAGCCTGAAACCTCTCAGTATACCCCCTTCCAAGTGTGAAATGGGCTGTTTGAAGAGCTGCAGCCTTGATTCATGCTTGAAACATCAACTTTACACTCAAAATGAGACATTTTGCAAAGACTTATGCTCAGAAAAGTTTGAAGTGTGACACCAGTAATGTTGTGCTCAGAAGGTTGCAGTTGTAAGTTACCTCTATTCGTCTCCATTTTTCCCCTGGAGTGGGAGCTTCCATTTTAAAAGTGTGATTGATACTTCAGAAGTTATGCCAAGCACAGAAGTGATGTTCTTATTATTTTTGTGTCTTCTCAATGTTGACTCCTGGCAACTGCCTGGACTGGTCCCTGCGGTTTTCTTGCAAGATTTCAGAAGTGGTTTGCCATTGCCTCCTTCCTAGGGCTGAGAGTGAGTGACTGGCCCAAGGTCACCCAGCTGGCTTCATGCCTAAGGCAGGTCTAGAACTCATGGTCTCCTGGTTTCTAGCCTGATGCCTTCTACCACTACACCAAAATGGCTCTCTAAGAAACAGTAAGCCAAATAAATTAACAGGATTAGACAAGGGACAAAAAAGGGAAACATAGGTAAAATTAGTTTACGCCAGTGGTATTCAGTTATCCCTTGGTTGCATCTGAAGCTGCATTCAGGGCTCCCTTGGATGGGATTGCTCTGCATCCCAGTTCCTAAAATCCCATCACTGTGTTGAAATAGTAGGCTTGGGAAACAGAGCAGAAGCACAGAACTGCTGGTATGTCTTGAGCCCAGAAACACAGGGGGGGTGCTCAAAATTGGTCTTCTTTTATTTTTGTGAAGAGGGGGGAAGCAAAGGGGACAAAATGGAGCCACTTCGTTTTTGGTTGGCAAGTAAGCACTGTTTGGCTGACCAACCTCTCTGCTCTCCTGTTGGCCAGAAGTGGCACGTGTTGATTGACCGCTGGTTCTCGGCAAAACCTGTAGACCTCATGGTCATTTCATCCAGATGTTGAAAATAGTTAGAACAGATCAACCTTTGTATTTTAAACTGGAAGAAGAAATGTTGTCTATCTGGAAGCATCCTTGATGCTGGCAATGGTGCTTAACTATGTGTGTGTATGGGGGGTGGGGGGCAGATTAGAATCATGGTGTAATTTTTAAAAATTCTATACTTTTTTATTTTGCTCTTTCTTCTAGTTTTGCAGATAATGGGATTGGACTCAGTCTAGCTAGGTAAGTAGACTTTCTAAAATACGATGTACTTTTGGGGAACCAGGGTGTTCTCTGTGACCAGGGACAGGGCTCAGAAAGGAAGCCGCGATATCTATCCACTGATTTTCCTTCATTCTCACCCAAATCATCTGTGCCATTTTCTGATAGCATCCTCTAAAGCAGGGTTCCTGTGATGGAATGGAATTATGAAGGCCAAGCTCAGGGAGATAAGCATTTTCTTAGCTCATCAGAACCACGTGGGAGGAACAAGAGGATGAGACTGACACCTCCCTGAGGAATTCACACTGTTGTGGCTGGAGGACTTTGGGAACTGGGGTTTTAGTCTGGGAAGATTCTTGCTAGAGGTTGTAGCTAATAAACATAGCTGGACTGAATTGGCATTGTGTCTTGGTGTTCCTTGGGCTAGGCCTGACAGTTCCTCAACCTTAGCAACTTTAAGATGGGTGGACTTCAACTCCCAGAATTCTGGGAGTTGAAGTCCACCCATCTTAAAGTTGCTAAGGTTGAAGAACCCTGCTCTAAAGGAATCCCTCCTGTCAGTAAAGAAGAAACATTGCAATTTCATAACTCTTATAGAAACCCTCTGGGTTGGCTGGACAAAAAGAATCTTTCCTGGCTGGGTATCCTACTTCAGTCAATGGCATTTTACTGTGGGCAATAGCACTGGGTGAAGCATTACTCCAGCTGGGAAGAGTCTTGAATCCTTTAATTCAAAATTGTTTTAATTCCTTCAACAAAGTAATTCCTCTTAGATTGCCTCTTTCTGTACAAATAAATGTTTGAATAGGAAGACTGAAAAGGTTTAAAATTATATCTGTTTGGGATTACAAATGCATTTATATATAATCCTAAACTATGCACTTTTTTTTCCTTTTTGCTTTTGTATAGCTTATTTCCTGGATGTTTTCCTTTTCTTTGGGGTTCTCATGGGTTGTTGTTCTTTTGTTTTTAATGTTCAGTGTTTTGTTGATTGCTGCAAGTTAATAAAAAGCTCTTGCCTGTTCTAAAGTAGCTGTGCATAGTCCTACAAAGTGTAAATTCCATGCATGCTGGCATGAAAACATTTCCATTTGGAACAGACACATGATGCTATTAGCTAGCCAAATGGCCCTTGGCCCATTCTAGATTCATTTTTAAAAAACGCTCTTTTAATTAAAAAAAAAAAAAGATTGGAAGCCAGTGTGCCACAAAATAAAAACACCAACCTCCACTGTCATCCTTATTTGAGGACTGCATCTATCCCCATCTGGGCCCTGTAGAAAATAAATATGCCAGGATATACCCAGGGCTTTGGGTAAATGCCCAGAAAAAGAGACCAAAAAAAGCTGGAGTGGTAGAAAGCATCTTGGGGGGATTCAAGCAGGTGGCAAGGAGCATCTTCACCAGCTTGCCTTCTGACAGCCATTTTGTGTCCCCAACATGCCAAATGCCAAATATGTGCACTGGCCCAAAAGGGTGCTTTAAATCCTTTCAGTAGCGCCTTCCTTCCTCTTCAGTAAAATCAGAATGACTCTGATGCAAGGGAGATACGTTCTCACTGGCTTTGCACATTTAGGGCATTGCTGTCCATCTAATTATAGCAATGGAACTTTCCCCATAGATGAAAGCTGCAGTCTGGAAGTAATTCATTCCGTCTTTGTCGGTGAAGATCACAGTGCTGGATCTTGGAGAGGACAAAACAGCTCCTGGGAGAGAGGCGCCGATGGTGAATGTGGGACACTGCCCTGAAACAAGTAAGTTCATTCACAGTTTGTGGTTTATTTTGGTAGGTTACATACATACCCAGCATACTGTTCCCATTCAGGGTAAGCAATGTTATGTCAAGCACAGAAAAGGAATAAAACTTGGTAAGCCAAAGAAATGAACAGCATTAGTTAAGAAAAGGAAAAGGAAACATAGCTAAAATTACTTTACACCAACGCTCTTCAGGATACCTCTCCATTCTTTTCTAGCCTTGTAAACTATCCTTGCTTTCACCATGTACTTCCACCATACACTTCTTCACACATTGTCTTTTCTTCTTTGAATTTCCCCCCTGTGTTTCAGGATCTCATCCATCCAGCTACAACTTTCTCAGTTTTCCCTTTCTTCTTCACCTATGTGGTCTTCCTTCAAATATGTGTTTTGTGACTTGATCCTCTAAATGGCCAAACCATCTCAAAGCACTGCTTTGCACTCACTTTTGTATTCAATCCATAGTCACTCAGTGCCTATTTCCTCTTGACCCTATTGCCTGTTGTTCTACCACACCCACTTCTTAAGTACTCCATTCCTAGTGCATTGAACTTTTATGTTTGCCCTGACGTACTTCTCATTTCTACGTAACAAAGGGGGCAGAAGCACATTCTTATAGACAGCTGTTCTTGCTTCTTTCAACAAACATATATTTTTCACAATAGACCCCATGCTACCCATTGCTTTTCAGCATTTGTGTGTTTTAAAATTTCTCTATCCATTTGTCCACCTGTATTTAACAGTGTACCAAGGCATGAAAATGCATCAACATGTTCTAGTTTTTCACTATTTCTGTATAGCTTTACAAAAATTTCCCAGTCAAGCACAACTACCTTAGTCCTTGATACGTTTTCAAACCCATACCCTTTGTTGCATCATGAAAATGTGTAACATTTACTGCAAATCATTCAGGTTCTCAGTTGTTAGCACAGCATTGGCTGCATACAAAGAATACATGTACAGTCATGTTCCCACCCAACAAAATTCTACTATTCCCATAAGCATTTCTTAAACCTTTACCCATAAGCATATTAAACCATCAGGAAGCATCACACATCATTGCCTAACTTCCTACACAGTGCTGAACAGCTTGCTAAGCATTCCATTTATTCTCAACATGCTTTATTTCCATCATATGTTACTCTTACCCCATTCAGTAACCCAACTTTCAAGCACAAAAGATTCCATAATTCAAACCTGTTCACTTTTATCATACACTTTTTTTTTAATTGACAAACATGCAATGAACTCCCTTTCATTTTGGGAGGCTTGCATGTGAGAAATGCCTTGTTATGGACCCACCATGTAAAAGCACTAAAACAGGAGCCAGAGCATAATAGGGACTTGTCAATTTTGATGAGTGTCTTTGTGAAAAGCAGGCTGTGTGCTTTCCATTATCCATGTCATTTCTGTTATTTATTAAATGTATTATATTACTGACTGCTGATATAGTGGAGGAGTAGCCAACAGAAAAAGAATAATACACAAACTTGAAACTGGTGGGATTAAAAAGATCAATTAAAAGCAACAGTTAAAAGGATATGTGGAGTCCTTGGTGCTCTCTGAGCTTGGTGCTCTCAGTTCAACCCTGAGCTACATATATTCTATTGAAAAGGATATGTTTTTAAGAGGTTTCTAAAAGCCACCTAGGAAGACCTTTGATGTGGTATTGAGTACATTCCAGAGAACTGGGAGAACAGCACAGAAGGGTTGATACTGAGCTTCATGAGATAAACTTCCGGCAGTTGACAGTAAATCTCTTGAGTTGATCTCAAAGGTTGGGGTGGGGATGAGATAGAAAGAGGCATTCTCTTGAGGGACCTGGACATAACCTGTACAGAACTTTAAAGGTCATCACCAACATTTGTATTTCACCTCTGAGCAATTGGGAGCCAGTGAAGTGCTTTCAGCACACACGTAAGGTTGTGTCTCGCCAGCAGATCAAGTTGAGAGAGAGCAGCTATTACATTCTTGCACTGATCCTCTGTGACTGCTGCTCTGGAGGTTATATGACAGTTCACTTTCAAAGAAGGGGAGGACTCATTTTATGATTGCTCTGTAGATCTTTATGTTCATTTCCTATTACATTTGGGGATCAAATTAGTTACTGAAAGCGAATAAATCATCCCCACTCAATTAATTGAGATTTGATCCATAGTTGGTATTAACTCATCAATCTTTATTCTTTAGAGGCTGTCCTGGCATTTGGGTGGCCAGAGTTAGCTTGAGCTCTTTTATTTTTCCCCATCAAGACTCTTTAGAACTAAGCTTCCTAGGAGTAAATGTCTAAAAACTCATTCTAAAAAAATGGGATGAAGTAAAATGAAATAGATACAATAAAAGGGAATAAAGTTGATAGAGGAGAATAGCCAATCCCATTATTTTAGGATTGTTCACTGCCCAGAGTCAGCTGTCGAAATGGGTGGTCATACAAATGAAATAAGTAAGTAAGTAAGTATATTGTAAAAACCACCAGATTAAAAAAAAAAAAATAGGGTGGAAGAGCAGAGATCTACAGCTCCAGTGCCATCATGGAAAAAAAACAAAAACAAATCAAAACTTTGAATTCAGAGGCCTCCTCAAACTGGGAAACTGGGCAAGTGGAGCACCACTTAGAATAGAGAGGTCTACCAACTCTTTGGATCTGTGACTCCTTCAAGAAAAGTCTTTCTGATTTGGATTCATTTTTGGCAGTTGGATCACTTTTGGCAAGAACTAAGTACAGTTTTGCTTCCACAGTAATATTGTCTCCAATGCCATGCTTTAATTCTCTCTACCCCCACCCCTCTTTGTTTAGTTAACTTTATTGTTTCAATTTATACACTGCACTTCTATCTGTCTGGCACTCAAGGCAGTTAGCTGTAAAAATAAAATATGACATGATTAGAATACAGGATTTAAACAAAAGGTTTAATCTTTATTAATCAGACTCTTAAGGGCCTGGCTAAAAAGGAAGGTCTGTCTGAAGGCGGAAAGAATTGAAACCAAATGCATTCCCAGGCTTGGGAGTAGCATAGGAGAAGTCTGTGTCCCTGAGCCTCACAAATAGGCCTTTGAAACCCTGAGAGTCCTAAGAACATGCAAAGCGAGTTATGAGTCAGAAAGGGCATCTTCTCCTGTGAGTCCTGGCTCCCAGATTGATTTATTCAGAGATAGATAGGTGCTCCCTTTGATAATCAGGCTTAAGCCCTTTAAGGCTCTGAAGACTAAAACCACTGCCTTGTGTTACATTCAGAAAGTGATCAACTATTAGCACAGATCCTTCCCTAAGGGTACAGTGTGGTCCTGGGTTGCAAAGAATTGGTAGAAAGAGATGTACTTGAAGTCACGGTTGGGATAGACGATCAATCTGCACTGGTGAGCTCCACTGTTTGGAATGTGGGTCATATTTGCCCCCTACAAACTGTAGCTCCAGTTACAGCATCTTTACTTTGCCCCTTAGGGTCCTGCGGCAAAATGTTGCTGTCCATTCTTGTCCTTCATTCTCCCAGGTTTTGGGCCAACCACCCCAAAACTTCTTTCCCTGCTGCAGTTTTCAATTTGGTTTTCCAGTCAATTGTCAACAACTGAACTTGTTGGTCTCTTTATGCTTCTGGGGTCAATCTGTCTTTTAAAACAAACCTCCTGAGAATGCCTTCTGTTTTCTAATTTTTGCTTCACTTCATTGGCACCTACCTCCCAAATTTGTTCCTAGAAGGAGTGATGGAAACAATCAAGGACTTACTAGCTGTTGTTATTGCCATTTCTGACATGCTTTTAGTTCATCCTTCTCCAGCTTGATGTTCTCCATGTGTGTTGGAGTATGATGTATTTCTGAAGGACACCAGGTTGGGAAAAGATGAGTGACAATGTCCTGGACTTTTATTACTCACCTAATAAGATCAAGGCATGTCCTGTGAAAGATGGATAAATCAAGGAAAGAACAGAAACACTGAGGAATCTGGTGGGAATGGAATTTTATCTGGTTGGATAAAATAAGCAAAAAATTGGAGTAGAGGAAATCTGCTTTCAATAAACTAGAAATTTTTATCAAATGGACAGAAATGATAAGTACAAATATACATTAGGTTGAAGGTAGCTGCAAGAATTAAGGTGGCATCTATCCAGAAACCCCTATGATAAAGATAGGAAAGTGCCAAAAGTAGAGAATTGACTCTTCAAACTATATATATATATATAGACTAACAGACAAAAACAGGGGAAGTATTTTAAAAGAAACCAGATTTATTACAGAGGGAAAAAAACACTAAGTAAGAAAAAGCAAAGCTGAACAGATGTGTGTTTGCTGAACAAAACTCAGAAGCCGAAGAAAAATGCAGGAATGCTCTTAGCTTGACAGCATTGCTGGATCTTCTATTCAAACCAAAAAAAGAGAGAGGATTTTTAGAGTGTCGAATACGTGATCAATCTGCCTGTACCAAAATCAGTACATGCTGGTTGATGTTGCAAAGCCACATCTGAAATACTCACGAAAATACATAGTTCATTCTGTTAACACGCTGTCAGTGCTAGAGAGGCCACCATCCTCTTCTGGAGTATAATAAATTCTCATGTGTGTTCAAGGAATTTGGGATAGGATAACAAGAATATGCTCAGGGAGCTAATCTTACCCATGCAAGGCTCCTTGGCAGCCACAAGGATAAGCTAGGAAAAGTTTTAGCTGCAGAAATCTCATAACTTGATCCTGAATCTGGGTTGGCTTACAGCAGCTTTCCTCACTGGATACTTTTCAGACTGGTTTTATCTGTGAGATTTGTAGCCCAGTAGCTCAAGGCAGCGTCTCTTCTCTTCTCTTCTCTTCTCTTCTCTTCTCTTCTCTTCTCTTCTCTTCTCTTCTCTTCTCTTCTCTTCTCTTCTCTTCTCTTCTCCAGTATCATTTGCATAAAAATGATATGCTTGAAGTAGACTGGATCGAAGATAGCGTTGCCCCAAAGTCATCTGGTGGCTGAAGAGTGCCTTGAACCTGTCGGCCAGTACCTAATCCAGCACCTAACTCAACACTATCCTGGGAAGCATTTTGCTCGGTCAAGATTTTTCAGCAAGCCCACTTAATTCATACATTCCAGAGCAAGATGTAGATTGAAACATGGTTATCTTTTAGCTTATGCACTTTTCGCTACACTGAAAGGCAGATCGTGATTTCAGAACAGGGCCAGTTTGGGAAAACTATGGTCAAAGAAGCAAGAATAGGAAAAACGTTGCATTCGAAATGTACATGCCATAGTATATAGCATATAAGAATACAGATACATTTTCATTTTCTTCCTCTTAGCACATCTGGAAGGCCCTAAATTGAGGGCAGCTGCAACAGAGTATGTGTCTCACATGCTGGATGAAGGATAATGGTGTGAATTCCTGCTTCCCTTTATTGCACAGCTTTATCTAACTTACAGGGTTGTTGGGAAGAGGAATGCAGTTAGTATCACTTTCAAACCCTTGGAGAATTAGAATAGTGCATTGTGTCTTTTCACTAAGATAGTGCAAATGCAGCTTGATTATATAATCTTAGTTTACTCAATCTGATTTTGACGGTTTGTGTAATACATAGAACCATGAACACTTGGGCTGCATCCATATAGCCTTCTAGGTTAAAATATGGTCAGTTGATTTGCAATTCTGTACAAATACAGCCTCCCAGTTACTACTTCTCCATCCCTATTGAATATTAGTCCCTTCTGTTTTGCAACCTTCTGTAGGACTTTTCCAATCCATGGCCTCCAGTTTTATGATGGTCCTGTCCTGAATGTTCAGAAAATTCAGCCCAACTGCTAACAGGCACTTGAATGCCTTCAGCTTTTTCTTGAGGAATGCTTGCCAGATCCGTACATGTGGTAGGTCTGAATGGAGAAAAGTATAAGCAAGATCGGTTGAAATATACCTCGGCTGGTTTTTATTTGTGCGTAGGGGAGTGGACTAAAAGACCTTTACAGTTTAATTCTTGTGTGGGTGGCATGGCCATGAAAACTGGCTATGCACACTTCAGAAATCATTAGGGAGAAATGTTTCAGACCTCATGCGAGCACAGCATCTCTCTGCTGCTCCATAAAGCGGCTGAATTTTTTCCCCAGGATGAGGCTGCTTTAAGAGTCCTACTGAGAAGGAAAGAAGATACAGCTGCTTTAAGAATCAGCTCCTTAATAGGAGAGAGACAGTGTGCTCACAGACTGAAGTGCTAGTGTCATTTTCAAAGCATCCTCAACCTTTTGGAACTTGTTTTGAACACTTGCAAATAAGTCACTGAAATTTCACGTGGGGAGATATTTGTCATCTAGGGCAGAAGGAGCACAATGTTGTTGTTGCAAGTCTGAAACCTCTGGGAGTTGAGGATAATTGCAAGTTCACTCCTGGTTCTTCCCTGAAGATCTAGAGCTGTGTTCTGCCCAAACCTGCTTGGCTCCAGGAAGACTGTTTCATCGTGTGCCTATGAATTTTGCCTTGGGCTCATAATAACAAGAGTGCTGAACTGCTACATATTCAGTAGGTCTCTAATGTTCCTAGAACAATTTCAAGATATAATTAACTAAATAGCAAGAGAAGAATAGATCATGACTAATCCTTTATTAATTTACCCACAAGAAGGTAGATAGTAAGACTGTATAAACATCTGATCTGAAGGCAGTACTAGCAAGTCAGCCTTGCCAATTGACCTGCAAGAGATTCAGACCTGGTTTAAAATCTATTTTAAAAGACCAGATTGAGTCAACAATTTGAATTGATTGAATTGCCAGTCAGGATGCCTTTCATACCCCCTTGTAGATAGGTTATCATGGGCCAAATGCAAAAGGAAATCTCAGAAGAATTACTCTAGGATGACAGTGTGAACTAAGAACAGTAATACAGAGAAGCACTGGTTCACATTTTGTCCTTTCTCAACTTTAAACATTGTGTATGATAGTTGTGAGGCTAAAATGGGATAATCCCACTGTATCTTTGAAGATGATTCAGAAATTCTGAGCTGCTGCTATCTTACTTCAGGGACAAACAACCTGGTACTCTCCAGGTGTAATGGACTTCAGTTCCCATCCACAGCAAATAGCAAGAATGGGACTAGAAGTCCCATCCACCCAGAGCAGTGTTTCTCAACCTTGGTGATTTCAAGATGTGTGGACCAACTCCCAGAATTCCCTAGCCAGCTACCTTTAATTTTGGGAGTTGAAGACCAGCCATCGTAAAGTTGCCAAGGTTGAGAAACACTGATCTAGAGGTACTTGTTCCTGCCTTAAGCCAGTGTTGTTGCAGAAGACAAATCTAATATTACAAATGAAGTTTGCCCTGTTTATTGTATTTAGCAGAATTGCTACATTCAATAGGTGGGGAATGGGCAGACATTCAGCTGATCCATCCATTTTAGCAAGGTGGCATGATAGAAAAACATTACTTGTAGAGTTCCTGCATGCCATACAGCTCTTTAAAAGGTCATATTGCCTTTAAGAGCCTGGCTTAGAACTGGGAGAATGTAGCCAGCTGATGATACAGTACTTGGAATGACTGAAATTAGAGGTTGGGGTAATGATGATTGGATTGAATGGGTTTGGTGCTTTCTTTCCTGAAAGGTGGGCTTAACCTGGTCTTGGACATATCAGGCCATGGTTAAGAGACAACAATAGTGATGGTGACAAAATCCCAATTTTCTGTGATTTGATAGTTCAGTGATGGGACATCCAGATTGCCTTATTGTCCAAGGTGGAGTAGAACGTAAGTGCCAGGAAATATGCACAGGTAACTCTGGGGCTGTTGTTGGTTGTGCAGAGATGTGGTGTGCTTTGGGCTGCAGAGACTGAGCAGGTAACTTCTGTGTGAGTGTGTGTGCGCGATGTGATCTTGTTTTAAGGTGTTTCTACATGTATGCCCCTAAGTGCTCTGACTCACATTTTACCCTTCAAATTCACAACTCTGTGTAACTCTAGTGTTGAGACCACTATTTACTTTTGAAGCAGCCTTGGTCATTGTCATCAGAGATGAAGCATAACTAGGTGGTGTTGTCCCTGGCTAGTTACTAGCCACCCTGGAAGTTTTTACTGTGATGTTTTGTGTATGAGATTTGCTTTGCTTCTTCCTTCATGTGTTACAATAATGAATTCTGGAAACTTGCTTTTAACTTTTAAGAATCTTAGGATTGTTTGAATCTTGCATGTGTCCAAAGGTTGACTTAAGAATCAGGGCGATGACCTCCATTTTCTCCCTGTCTGATTATCTCTTTTCTGTAAGGCTCTACTAGTTAGCCTTAGAAATGTAAGCTGGGGAGTAACATGCAACCCAAACCAGGGTGTGGACAATTGTTATGTTTCAAATCCTCAGATACATGATTAACGTTCCCCAGGATTTTCTCATTAGATGTGAGAATTCCTAACTGTATTAAGGGAATTTAAAATATGAATTTGAGCATCATGTTCAGCTAGCATCTGCTTAATATCCTTCACTTCCTTAAATAATTTACATGCCAGTAAATTATTGGGCTCAGCCTGTCGTAAAAATTACTGTAGTCCCTTAACATAAAGTTTAGCTATAACGAAATGTTAAGTTCATCCAGCAATCTAATTTTATCCCAAGGCTATCAGGCATCTTTCTCAAGAAAGGAGAGTGGGATCTAATCTTGCCAGCCTCCCTGAATCCATCTGATTGGAAGCCAGGGCTATTTTCTACACTCTCAAGTGTGTGTGTGAGGGACTGTGTGCCCAAGAGAGAAGGAACAAGATCTCTTACCTGCAGATTTGATTCTGAAAGTTTTCAGACAAAAGGCTTTAGCACTATTAGTTAAGGTTGATTTTTTACATCTTTTCTCATGATTTTTTTTTCCTGGATGGAGATACAAGCAGGTTACAAATGGAAGATAACAATGCATCTTTATGATGCTAAAGCATCTTATTAAATCATATTCCAGTTGTGCTTAGTTCGCTAAATGAATCCAGCACTTGTAGTTTATAAAGCATGGTGTATGGCTAAGACAGATGTGAGAAATATGGAGTCCTGGGGGTTCTCTGAGCTTGGTTCTTTTCTTGCAAACGTTTCATTACCCGGCTAGGTAACATCTTCAGTGCTAGAATGGAGTGGGGTTTGCTCTCTGTTTATATACTGTGGCATGCCCTGCCAGTGTCGGTGGGGGTGTGGGTTTTGTTTTATTTTGTTTTTTCTCTCTGGTAGTTCTTTGATTAGGGTGTTGTTTACTGCTTGATTGTATGTCTGGTGGTAATCTTGGTGTTAATCTCTGCTTATCTGGGTGATGATTGCTGGTGAGGAGATGTTCTGGTCTTTTGTTCTCCTTTCTATTGTCTCTTTTGAATAGTGTGTAGATGTTGTTCATTTCTATGTGCCTGTTGATGGCTGCCTTGTCTGAATACCAAGCTTCCAGGAATTCTCTCGCATTTTTGGATTTAGCTTGGTCTAAGATGCTGACAGTTTCCCAGTTAAAATTATGGTTAAGTTTTGTCGAAGGCTTTCACAGCCGGCATACGATGGCTGGTGTGGGTCTTCCGGGCTGTGTGGCCGTGTTCTGGAAGTTTTGTTTCCTAACGTTTCGCCAGCATCTGTGACCGCCATCTTCAGAGGACAGGAGCACAGACAGGAGCAGTTCTCTCTGTGCCCCAAACTGCTCCTGTCTGTGCTCCTGCCCTCTGAAGATGCCGGTCACAGATGCTGGCGAAACGTTAGGAAACAAAACTTCCAGAACACGGCCACACAGCCCGGAAGACCCACACCAGCTATGGTTAAGTTTCTTTCACTTCTGTTGGTTACAGATGTGAGAACCCAGGGATGTTCAATAAATCACGGCTAGTCTAACCATGGTACACAGATCTGATTAGTGCTGTTTTGATCTTCTCCATGGATATGTGAGAGGAGAAATGCTGAAGTCCCATGCTTCCTCCAGGCCTTTTTCTATTTGTTCATGTAACAGCAAAGGAATGATAAGGTTCACACTGTGTATAATAACATGAAAAGGTTGTTTGATTACGTGTGAGTTACCCTGTTGGGTGAACCTAGGCTTGTGGTTGAAAGCTGTGGTTCAGTGTGTTTGAGTCCTGGTTTGTTCAGATCAGAGTTCTCACAGAGTCAGTGAAAAACTACATGATAGCAAATCTGAGGGTTGCAAAAACAAAGAAGCAGCAGCTGAGCTCAGAAGAAGAGTCTGAGCAATCCATCTGGCTGGAAGGGAAGGAAAACACAAGCAAGAGGCCATGAACACTGTTTCACTAAATAGGGCTTGTCCTTAAACCATAGCAAGGACTGACATTCTTTGGATATTGCTTCCTGCTTCCTTCAATACATCTTACCTGTTTGTAGTTCTTAGGCTTTTGTGTGGTTGCTTCAGTTGTTCATTCCTGCCTATCAGGGGAAATCTGACAATTCACTAAGCCCAAATTAAGCAACCCATGAGTTAATTTGTAGTCTGGATGTAACTCCTGTACTACACTTCCCAGCTTCCTTCTCCTTGGATGTGCTGGCTGGGACTATTGCAAGTTGCTTGTTCATCAGTGATCAAGGATCTTACTAGACCTGATTAGGAAAAACATTTCTAGGATTTTGGGAGCTGGACAGTGGGCCTAGTGGTCTGATTTGGTCTGTGATCTTTTTCTTGCCCACAAGTGCCGATCCTGGAGTTAAAGTGAAATTTCTGGAAAGAGGGAAAGGCAGATCCCAAATCGTCTTGCCTGGAACCCTGCATTCATGAGTTGAAACAAGCAAATAGATGCAAATTTGTACGATTGGCCTAATTTGTTTGGGCCTGCAAATCAGTATTTTATTTTTTTGTGCCAAGTCATGAGAAAGGACTGTTTTATTCATATTTTGCTGACGGGCAGGGTGTTCTGTATCATTTAATTCTAGCCTGATGCAAGATTTTAAAATTACTTTGATTTGGGGGAGACAGAAAACTTATGCACTTGTGATGTTGATTAACCTTCTTCCTTTGCTTATTTTATGTGTTCATTGGCTTGCTTTTCCGACTTGCTTAATAAGCTTTGGGGGCTTATTTTGTTTGTTTCCTTTTGGTGGAAAGGAACAACAAAATAAGCAGAAAACAAGGTTTTGTTTCCTTCTTTTCTATTAAGCCATACAGGTAGTCCTCAACTTACAACCACAATAGAGACCAGAAAATTCATCATTAAGCGGTGTGGTCGTTAAGCAAGACATCACGTGACTGCGACTTGCGGCCTAACCTGCCGGCTTCCCCATTGACTTTGCTTGTTGGAAGCTGACTGGGAAGGTCACAAATGGTGATCACGTGACTGCAGGATGCTGCAACTGTTGTAAATGCACAATGATTGCCAAGCACCTGAATTATGATTACATGACCGTGGGGATGCTGCGATGGTCACAAGTGTGAGGACTGGTCATAAGTCACTTTTTCCAGCCCTGGCGAAACTACGGATGGTCGTAAGTCAAGGACTACCTGTACTTCCAGTGGGAGATAAAAATAAGTATATAAAATAAATATTTTAGTTAAACCTTTTACCATAATTTTTTTTGCTATTTTTACTTTTTTTTAGTAAGATGTTTTAAATAACCTGCCACATCATGTTTCAGACTCATGATATGATTGAGCAGTGCATAGGCATGATATGATTGAGCAGACAAGGCAGTCAAAAGCCTTGTGAAATTTGTGTGAACCATCTATAAGAACATGGAAAACTCCCTTGCCACAATCTAAATGACTGGGCCATTTCTCTTCATGTTTTCTCCCTTGGAATAGTCAACATTTAGGGGAGCATCTTGTGGAAGAACATGTTGTGATTGCCATGGTGGAGGTAGCCAGTCACAAAGCATCCATTTACTGGGAGACAAACTGGAAAGCTTTTCCCCCATTGTTTTTTTCAGTCCCATTCCCTGGATGTTCTCTCCCACTCAGTTTAATTTTGGCCATTTTTTGCTGGGTAGGTGGGCGCACCTCTGAACAGAGCAATGGACCTCAGCTAGCCCCCATGTTTTATTTTCTAAGAAGTCCTTTGGGGCCTGGGTATAATCTGGAGGGATTCTTGGGAATGTTGCTGCTAGATGCAGTTGTTTTGGGTTATAGGAGGTACCTTCTTTTTTAAAATTTTCAAAGACTTTACAAAAATTTACATTGAGTAGGATAAAAGAATGTGGTGGAACCCACATTATCACCAGACAACAAATTATTTTGACTGGATGGTTCGGCTTTGATGGCCCTCCAGCTCCATCACGATAATGGTAGTCTGCTCCTGTCTAAATGCTCTAAATTCAACCAACAGAAGAGTAGTGGATTTTCCAACCTTACAAGGAGATATCAGGGACTGAAATCAGATTTTCTGCCTACCCAACAAGTGTTTTCTACTGACTTATAGGCCTGTATTTGATGTGGTTCAGTTATCATGCTAAGTCATAATGTGGTGGTTGAGGTTTTGGCTTAGCATGTTGTGTGAACACAGGCAGTTGTGACTTGTTCAGTTAATCATGGCTTGGTAGGATGTGTGAACCCAAACATTGTGCAGGAAAAGGGAATGGCATCTAGCTCTTTGCTGCACTGAATTCAAGATGAGGAGGCACCAGAGGTATGCCTTTGTTTTCTTTTCCTTTGACTTTGTTTATATTCCCTTTTCATTATGGCAGTGGGTGTGGTGAGACCTTTTTTTCCATCTGCGAAACTTTCCTTGGCTATGTGTAAGGAAGAGCAAATAGTGACCTTCTCTGGGACCTCTCATTTTCTTATTACCATTTTCCCCATCAACAAACACTAAAAATGGGCAATGAATTTCTTTCAGAAGCTGCCTGGTCTAAAGGGGAAAACCTAAAAATCTGGCACGGATACCAGAGAGGCTGTCCTTTGAAATAGAGCAAACGCTTGTAGCCATCAATGTTGTGTTACTGTATGCCCTAAAAGGAGCATCCAGTTTATTTGATTCTTTTAGCACAAGCTGGTGTTGTCTGTTTTCTCAGAGTTTTAGCTTGGAGGAGGCATAAAGGGACTTAGCCAATCATGGAGGAGCCTGAAAACTTTAGTTCACTCTGATCTTGGAAATTCCATTACCAAGTCTGTTTTTCCTTCTCTTCTAGAAAACAGGGCACTGTATCCATCATCCATTTTAAGAGGCAACCTTAGCGTCTTAAGCCTTGCGTATGCTTATGAAACTGATTTCATTCCTTAAAATTCTTGGAACTGCCTTCCCCTTCCAAAATGGCTTCTGCTTAGCATCACATGTGGACACAGCTGTGAGTTAAGATTGTTGTTGGGTGATTTGCACTCCCCATACCAATGTTTACCTCTTATGGCTCACGTTATGAATAGAAGAGACCTGCTGGAATTGACTGCAAATGCCTGAAGCCCTAGCGAAAATTGCAGCTGCAGAAGCTGAGCTTGGTGGGCTCGTCCTGTGCTCATCTTCTGGGTATCAGCCTGAAGTGATGCTGGAGCAAACTGACACCGTTCATTGGGACAGCAGAGCAGCAGCAGAGGTCATCTTGTGTCTGATCAACTTCAGTAGGTCCCATAAGATGGGAAGCATAAGGCAAGATGGTGCTCTAGTGTTCAGAGGGATTTTTGTTGGCTACCTATTGCCGACAAAATTCCTACTGTTTTGTTAAACTTCTGAGACAGTTGGCCTGCTTAAAGCAGCCTTTTAAGAATGACATTGACAAAAGGTGAAGGGGGGAAAGTTCCCTCTGTTTTTTACTTTTGCTGCCATCTCTCTGATGTGCAAAGTTGTTTCTCCTTCCAGTAAGTTTATTTTGGAAACCAATTCAAGTTACTGTTGGCATTCTCTGAGGCTTCCCTGGCATGGCTCTCCTTGCTAGTTTACGTGAGCTGCTGCATTCATAATTGATTTCCCATTTCATTCTCTCCCTCTGTAAAGGGCAACAGTGGTTGGCATGGATGCCTGTGTGAAATTTGCTTCCCACCCACCCGCTCCTCGTAGCCTAAACCTACAACTGCTATTTAATTTTTAAGTTTTATAAAGTGTTAGAGAAACAAAAACAAAATGCACACACACCCCAACAGGATTTTTCTTGCTGAAAGAATTCTCAACTGTCATACGGTAGTCTGAGATTTTATTCCATCAGGGATTCCACATTTTGTGACATAAAAAGTTGGGTATATATATACACGTTCTTTCTCTCTCATACACACACATCCATATCACATTTCCTTGCATTTTTTCCATGTCGCCTAGATTGCATCTCTCTTCCTTCTGAAATCGCTGGCCTCCACTTCTTGTGTGCAAAACTCCTTAGCCTTGAATGTATTTTCAATTATGAGCCATTTGGAGCAGCCGCTGACCTTGCTTGGCAGATGGTGGCTAGACGGTTTTGGAAATGAGATGCAGGGAATTCAACACGATGCCCTTGCGTTCTGGCTTGTGTTTTTCCTCTCCTTCCACCTCCCTTCAGGTCTGGGTCATTTTATAAGAAATGCCTGAGCACTTTTGCAAAGCAAGAAGATTCCTAGTCTTGTTTATTCTTAGGCTGATATAAATGACAAGCCAGCACTAAGGGAATGAGCAAAGATTAGAAATGGCTGTGGAGGAGAAAATGGTAAATCAGCTGCTTTATGGGCAGAAGGCTGATGGTGACTCTTTGCAATAAAAGAAAAGGTCACACAGCGAGAGAGAAGCGAAGTTTCTGGCTGAAATTCTGGATAGCTGCTGTGGGTCAGGATAGGCTAGTCTTTCTCAACCTTTTTACCGTGGAAGAACTCTTGAAATAATTTTCGGGTCTCAAGGAAGCCCTGCATAAAAAGTATTACAGTAGCATTACAGGGTGGGCAAAATTGAAAAGTTTTTTTTTCTTTTAATCACAATCTGTCTTGGAACCCTAGAATTCCATGGAACCCCAGTTGAGAAAAGCTGGTGTAGACAATGCTGAGCTACACGGAGTTGGTTTACGGCAACTTCCCAGGGTGAAATTAGCCATTCTCAGTGTGGTTTCTAAGAGTCAGGCATTGTGGTTCTCCAAATGCAAAGTCCAACTTCTAGCAGCCCCTGTGAGCATTACCAGGAGGTAAGAATGCTTCAGCAGTACCTGGTGTGTTGAAAGACTTATTTTGCAAGTCAGCAGTTCAGTTTGTTTGCAAGAAAGACAGATGAAGTAGACTTGCAAGTAACTTAGAAACTTCCACCTAGATGAGTTTTGGAGACAGGGCAACAAAAGGTATTAGGAATAGGGATCAAATACATTTCAGTCTATGCTAGATAGAGTGCTGCTATACATAGCAGCAGGAGGAGAACAGTATAAGAAAACTTGGCATGATATTAGTTTTCTGGAATCAGTTGTGCTCTCCTAATTCTAACTGTTAGTTGGCATTGATTTGGGGCCTAAGTCCCTTGTTACACAGTTGTTGGGGGGGTTTTGCAGGTAGAAATATGTAATGAGGAAATGATCACAGATAACACCAAGGCTAGATAAATCCAAATAGTCTGGAGGTCTTCCATTTTATTGAGTTCAGTTGGGGGGGCCTGGAGATTTCAGAAAGATGGCTAATGTTTAACCCAATACACTGTTTCTGATAGAGGGAAATATGTGCAAAATGCCTATTGTGCAAAACCAGGAACTTTGATTGGCATATTTAATAGCTACCGCCTGGTCTTGCTAAACTCAGCTTGATAGCTTGGTTAAGTTATTTTTACCCCAGTGGACCAAGATAGTGGAGGGGAACGATGTTTCAGAGAGAGCAGCCATAGTGTATCTGGAATAAATATTTTATATTGGCTAAGAAACGTTCATGGGGGAAATAAAGAATTTTAATGGGGGGGGGGTGTGTTAGACCATTCCTGGGGTCATCTGTAATGCTGACACTCAAGCCTTCTGGGTGATTAATTCCTCTGCTGTCTTGGCGCCAAAAAAAATCCACCGATGTATTGGAAGGTCAGAACATGTTAGAAGGGATGGAATTTTCACTGGGCTAGATTTATTAGCTGATATCAACTAGTGACCAGAATACTGTGGCTGGGTTGACATATCCTGCTAAGTCATAAAGTGATTTATTTAATTTTGGCTTAGCGTGCCGTGTGAATTCCACCACTGTACTTTGCAAACTCATGCAGTTGTTGAGGATGGGTAGAAATACTACTGCTGGGGGTGGAGGTGAGGAGAGAGTTGGGCCAAGAATGTGATGCATTGATAGGAATTTTAATTGCCCCCATGGAACTCATAAAAACAATTTGGGACCTGCTCTTGTCTAGAGTTAGGATAGAGTGAAGGCTTTTCCAGGTCTGTAGACCTGTAATAATTGCAAAACGGATTTTCTGTTTGCTGTCAATGTTCTGCCACCATAACTTCATCCTCTTGTCCCATCTTTGCACCCATTCCATTGCATCCTCCAACTCTGTGGTCCCATTCAATGAATGAGTTAAATTGCCCAGAACTTTGGAGCCGTCCCAAAATTCCATCCCTTCTAACATGTTCTGACCTTCCAATACATCGGTGGATTTTTTTTGGCGCCAAGACAGCAGAGGAATTAATCACACAGAAGGCTTGAGTGTCAGCATTACAGATGACCCCAGGAATGGTCTAACACCCCCCCCCCATTAAAATTCTTTATTTCCCCCATGAACTTTTCTTAGCCAATATAAAATATTGGGACCGTCAATGTCAAGACAGCTGAAATGGCAGGTAGTACTTTCTTTCAGTAGTTTGAAGAGCAACTAATTAGGTGCAGACTTTTGGTATTCCTACGAACATCTTTGGTGCTGGCATGGTTGATTTAGAATCATAGGGTTGGAAGAAACCTTGGAGGTCTTCTAGTCCAACCCCCTGCCCAAGGCAGGAGTCCTCATACCATCTTGGACAGATGGTTGTCCAATCTTTTCTTGAAAACCTCCAGTGATGGAGCACCCACAACTCCAGGAAGCAAGCTGTTCCGCTGCTTAATAGTTCTGCTGGCCAACGACTGAAAGTCAGAGGTTGGAGACCCGCATCCTGCTAAATCTGTTGAACTATGGTTTAATGATAAGCCACCATTGCCTGGAGGGGCCCAACCTACTCAGCCAGACACCCTAGTTTTCACAGAGTAAATACTGAGCCCAATCAACTCCCCTTCAGTTTTGGGCAAGGTGAGAATGAAGACTAAAAGGGAAAAACAGAACAATTAAAAGAAGGAACAGAATGGAATAATCCTGGAAAAACTGATGGAAGGCTGGCCGGCTTGTTATATTTCTGAGCTTCTGAACAGGCCTCTGAAATTGAAGCAAAACTCTAGCAGAAACTTTCATATAAGAATATTTTGGGATTTTTTTTTCAGTTTGTCAACCAGAGAAGATGTTCCCAGGCTCCTTCTGGTTGTTGCTGTTGTTGCTTTTTAAGTATCTTAGATTAACACAGTTCTCCTCCTAGAACTAATAATCATACTTTATTAAAATAAATACCAATTTATTAAAATTACTGTTAATCTATGGAGACTAATTATTAAAATAAATGCTATTAAAATTACTGTTATATGCAGATCACGAATCATAATTCCTTAAAATAAAGACTGATTAATAAAAATCACTGGTAGTTTATGCAGAATAATAACCATAATTTATTAAAATAAATGCTGATTTATTAAAATCATCATTAATTTATGCAGAATAGTAATCATAGTTTATTAAAACAAATGCTAATTTATTAAAATTACTGTCAGTTCAAGTGAATGTCTGCTGTAAACTCCACTACAGTGCATAATGTTGGAGGCCTTAACTTAGATTCTCTTGAATTGGAGGGAGAATAGCCCTACAAATAGACTTTGCACCTTGGAAAATGAAGATTTACAAAGGTGAAGATTCCTTGCTCACTCAGGATGAAAGATTTGTAATCAGAGAACTGATCTGTGTGTCTGCTACTGTTCTTATTGATCCTACTGATTCTTATCTTAAACTCTCCTAGACCTTCCTCTCCTGGAATTGGCAGTGAAGGCTACCCTGATAAATCTGCAAGCCTCATACTGTCTTGAGCCAACAACAGCAAAAGTTGCCAGAGACCCTTGCAAGAAGCTTCTCTTCAGTGCTTTGTTGCAAGTCAGTTAAGATTAAAACTAAGCAGAGAAGCGGATTGACTATTTGGCCTAAAACAGTTACAGTGGAAAGTGTCCAATTGCTTAGGGTAAGACTGGAAGGAATGTAACACTTGGAATACTTCGCTTGAATGTATTAGCTTGGGCTCAGGAGGTGGGATGCTTTAAAAAGAGAGCTTGGCACAAAGTATAATTTAGGAAGAGTTGCTATACCATTCTGGCTGGGGATGGAATAAAATCTGGAAGAAACATGGAGGTGCTGTTTTCAGCAGGACCCATAGATCTTCTGTAATAACATTCACTAGAAAATATGAGCTCTGTCAACAACGATATATTTTGAGCTTTCCTATCTGAGTTCCTCTATCAGTCTTCTGGCATTTAGGAGAAAAGGGAAACATCTCAACTAGCAGGTTTCTGTAATACTAGCTGTGGCATGACTTTATCATGTTTTGTGGGGTAATAAGATGGAGAGGTGGACTTTAATAAAAGAGAAGTTTGAAGAGAGACTTCAGTTCATTACTCCAGCATGGATGCTCTTTTTCACTCTGAGTGGTGTCAGCTATAGCACGGTTCCTCAACCTTGGCAACTTTAAGATGGGGGGACTTCAACTCCCAGAATTCCCCAGCCAGCCTGAGGATGACTCCTTGACTCAACAGAGGAGGTAGCATCTCTTTACTGAATGCTTCATTTCCAACTTAACCTTTTTAGGAGCACAACAGGCTTTGCCTTGCTAGCCAATGTGAAGAAGGGTAAGAAAGAAGACTCCTGTTAGGCCCAGTTGCAATAGCCACAAACTCATTGGAGGAACATCACAAAAGCGGTAGCCTTTCTTCCCCCCATCTTGGTACCCTCCAGTTGGCTTGAGACTACAACTCCCAGCATTGCCAGGCAGCATCTTACAGCATCTGGAGGGCATCAGCTGTGCAACTCCTATTAAATTTTCCCTGGCTCCCTATTATTTGGGAATAATAATATTGCTCTATACCGAGCTTTGAGTGGGAAAATCAAGAATAACAGAGTAAAAACAAGACAATTGCAGGAGTGTAATATTTTTATACCCACCCACCTTCTCTCTGTCTCTCATTTGCTTCGCTGAATTAGAATAATCTTTCTAAATTTCTCTAATCTATGCAGAGCTAGGGTACATGATCAATTCCTGAATCTGTGCTGAGTAGCAAATATAGTTGGTAATGGTGCAACTGGAAGCAAGAGAGCACCCAATTTTCTCCCTCCTTCCTTAGCCAGGGATGGCCCCAGAAAAGACAAAGTTAGATGGAAATGCAGCCAGAGTAAAATCACTTGATCAGTAAGAAACCTTTTCCCCACCTGCTTGGTTTTCAGAATGGAAAGAATTAGGAATTAACTATAGGACATTAATAACGTGGGAGAGAGGGACCAATGAATAGTTGAGGGTCACTTTTAAACAAGCAATAGCACTGGTGTTTGTAGCACATGCGTACTCTGCTAAGCTTCTTTGGATCCTACTTCCTTCTGAGGGTTATTCTTTCTCTGCTTTCTAAACTGTTAATCGCACAATGATTAAATTCTTTCCTGGTGATACACTCAGGTGGGAGTGCAGAGTTAATACACAAAGGCCTGTTGCAGGCATGCCCAGCTTAATAGGATTTTCCCCCTCCTTCCTCCTTTCCACACCTTATGAGCAATCATATTTGTCTTCAGCATCGTTGGGGAGGGAGAAAGGTGGAGGAGGATGGAAATGAATCTTGGCACACTCAAGAGCTGTTGGGTTGTTGGCAACTAGGGCACCAGTTAACAGCAATAATGACCTCCAAAGCACCCACCTACATCTTATGGGGAGCAGAAGTAGTCCTCCTTTTGCCAGCTGATACGACGGGATTGCAAAGGTGGTGTAGAAATGCCAGCTGATATGAAGGGATCGGAGGTGCAGAAATGGCAGCTTTTGCGTTGATTCTATTTTTTAAAAAAGAAGGTCGCTGATCCAGAAATAGGATGCAGTTATGCATGTAGATTGAGAACTCTCTGACCCCGAGTTCTCTCCTTATTTTCTGGAGTGGTTCTGGTTCTCCATTTCACTGATGTTAACATTTTCAGAGGAACTGGAGGTGGGTCAGTTTGGGAAGAAGCACATCACCCAGCCACTTGACAAATGTCTGACAAAATTGCTGATTTGAAGCAAGAGACTTATAAACCAAACAAGACTGGACCTGGTTAGTACTAGGGAATTGTGATCTCCCATCCAATGGATTGTGCTTGATTCAAAGGTGTTGGCATTATTCAAGGGTAGTTGCTTGATAAACCTCTCTTCAGACTGCATCCTTCCTGGATCTGCTGGCTCTTTACATGTATTGCTCTTAACATTCATTCCCTTCCCTCTAGGATGAGGAGGTGGGACAATTCTTTGCACCCTTGGTAAGTTATGAATACAGTGAGTTTTTTTCTGAGTCATTCCTGTTCCCTGATTTAAACAGACAGGACTATACAAGGAACTTAGAACTCCCAGTGTTGTCTGCAAAGTGTCTTAATAGTTCCCCTGGTATGAAACCGATCAACGTTTGTATTGTAGATGCCTTGTGAACAGTTCTGATTTCTCGTGCTGCTATTAGCACTCTTCTGAGGAGTCTGTAGGTGGATTTCTTTCATTTTTCTCTTTTGTTATGCTAGCTTCTGATTTCTCCCTAAAACTAACTGGCCCACCAGTTGTTAAAGAGAGCATCAGCAGCATAATTGGGCATGGGTGTGTTTCATAGGCACCCAAAAGGCAAATGCCAACAGTGCAATTAAAAATAATCATGAGGAAAAGGGAAAAGGCATTGCAAAAGCAGTTTTCAGTTCATTTTGCTAGCTGCTTCCAAGAGGATGTAAACAGAGCTACAGTGAGTTCATTTAAAAAAAGAAAAAAAGAAGCAGCACACGGTATGAACTGTTGAGAGCAAAGCAAAAGAGTTACTTTAGGTTTGAGATTCTTACTGCTGGGATTTTTAAAAGCTGATTGTAGCTTTTGAGTTTAGCAATCTTTTGTGTGCTGTGCTCTGCAGAACTTTACAGAGATTAATGCTGAGCCCTCTTTCTTCAAAAGCAAACACTGGGGATGGAAACCAGAGGGAGAAACAGCTTTCCAATAATAAAAGTGGAAGAAAAAAACTATTCATGATGCAAAATAGGCTCTGTTCCTAGAAGAGGTTGCAGATAGAGATATCAACTCTGCTTGATTTCTCTCCTTTGGTTTCATTTAGGCAAAGCACAGTCATCTCAGACAGATTTCTCCAAGCCAAAATCAAATCTTCAGGTATTTTTAGCAGTAGTAGTCAGTCAAAAATGTGGCCAGTCAAGTTTTTTAGGCAGAATCACTGGGGAGAATTTTATCTTCTAAGATTCTGCCAGTCAACGGGGAAGGGAAGGAGAGGAGAATTGATGTCTGGAGGAATCTTTAAAATGTCAAATGCATGTGATGAAATTACCTGTAGTCCAGGAACCTTTATATTCTATACTAAATGTGCAAAGTTTTAAGGAAGCAGACTGTGGTCAGAACATTTTTCATTGAGATAAAGAGGTCTCCCCTCCTAATTGTGTATATGGCAGAGTGGAGTGGCTCGGTGGGGAGACCCCGGTTCAAAGAGCAGAGAGAGTGACTCCTCTCTTTTGACCACTCACAGCTCTGAGCGTTTGGTGGCAGTTCCCTAATAGTAAGGCTGGTTTTGCTAAGATGTGTTGGCATATTTTATTGCAGTCAGCTCTATATGCTTCTATTTAGATCCAGTCTGTCTATTAAAATGCAATCATCATCTATTAAAATCTATTAAAATACAAGAATAATCAGGGATGGTTAAAAAAAAATAATCAAGATGTGACCATAATAGTATGATCACAGCTCCGTTGGCACCCATTAAAAAAAAAAGGCAAAGTTTTGTCCACTCTGTGGCCACCATTTTGCTTTTTTTACTCTCCCCACTGGGCACCCCAATAATCATAATACGTTTTCCACATAAATTGGAAGCTGAGAACTATGCCATTTATACTCACAAGTATAATACCTACTCATCAGTAAGTTGTTATGTATTTGGAAATGTCGAGAGGAGAAGACCCTAAGGCTGTATTAGTAACCAAAGAAGCATAGGGCAAATTTTTATAATCTGTTTGAGTCTGGTCAGCAAATTGCTTGGATTTTTTGCCAGGGAAAAGGAGCAAGCGTGTGCTGTTCTAGATTTCAGAAGCCTGTGTCAAATTCCCAGCCCTTTCTCGCACTGTAGTTTTCTCCAGTAAATTTTCTTTTTCTTTCAGTCTGTGGTTTATGCATAGACACCCACAAAAAGATGCTGTTTCTAAGCTATGCCTGTTGTCAATTCCTGCCAGTGAAGATGTTAACAGGGATGACTCTGGAGTAGTCTACTGCAGGGGTGAAGTAGGGGTGCTTGCAACTGGGCAGCACTTTTTAAATTATATTTTGATGAGTAAAGATCACAAGGGCATGGCACCAACATGGCCTCCCCAGGGGAGAGTAAGATAAGAACGTTTGGCCCACTTTTCAACCTGTTTTGATTAATATTAATAGTTGTGTTAAGTTTCTCCAAGACCAAACATGCCTATCTTTATATGATTCACCACCCACATTTACTAGAAAATGGTACTGCCAGTATTCAGTGGCTCTCAGTGGGCTCCAAGCCAAGAGAACCCAAGCTCACTTTCCTGTGTTCTCTAGAAAAAATGTTGATTTCATCCATGTTGTTTCATTATCTGAAGCATGTTTAGGTCCCTGAAGATGGAATTGCCAAACATTATCCAGTACAGAACATTTGGCAATAGTTCTTCATTGTTTATGACCCTTCAGTTGTTGTCATCCAAAGGAAAATCACAGAATAAAAATAGAATCTGTAGAAATGGGAAACTCTGGGATAGCTTTGAACATCTGGGTTCAAGCATTTCTGGATGCTTCGTGTTACACCTCCTCCAAGCTGTTGGGCAAACTTGAAATGTTTGTGGAGGGGGGACGCAGGGAGCAGGAACGAGGCGCTTTTAAGAAAGTGCATCATATGTTCGCTGATCTGTTTTTCATCACTAGCTTTAGAAAGAGTAGTGATGTCATGGCTGATTCCCTTCTCCTTCCAAACAGCCTAAGACTGCTCCGAGTGTGGCCCCGCCACCATGGTTCTTTTGGTGGAGAAAATAGGGGGCAGAAATAAAATAATTAAAATATGTATAAAATAACTGACATTGAAATGTTGCCAGGCAGTGAAAAGAAAACAAAAATCTATCTAATGCCTTCTTCATTTGAATTCTGGCTGCTTCTTTATTACTGTTTTTTAACGGGGTTTGTTGAGCAGAGTTTAGAAAGTAACAACAAAATATACTGAGGATGAAAAACAGACCCAAAAAACTGTGCATTGTCTGCTACCAGGATGGACAACGCGGGTGGCCCTGAATAGCTTTTCTGTGACCACTGGGGTCATGGTGGATTTGGGTCTGCTGACAATTGTTGGCATGCTTCCTTTTCATTTCAAGATAGGAAATCACCAGAAAGTCTTCAAGAATTAGGAAAACTTAATGGAGGCTTTACAAAAGTAAATCCATAAATACCTCCCTCAACTGTCCCTACCCATTTTGTACCAGCACCTCTGGTTCCAAGAGACCAAAAAAGCCGTTCTTTGATTGTCAAAAGGTTGTCCATCCTGACTGATTGATTAGCTCCTGCTTACCCTCACATAGGTACCCCACCAGCCATTTGACTGCAAAGTAAGTGTGAAAATGAATTCTCCAAAAGGAATCCCAGCAGTAAATTCTCTGTAATTGAACTGAACAAGAACTGGTTGGAAACAAATGAAGCTAAATGTTTGGTCACCATGACTAGCAGCCACTGGCTACTGTGTATTTTTCTAATCCTTCTTTAAAGTTGGTAGCCATTGCCGCTCCTTGTCAGAGTGAATTGCATCATTTTACATTACATTGGAGGAATACCGCTTTTTTTTCTGCCCCAAACTTTCTACACTTAACTTCAGAGGAAGGGTTTGGCATTTATATTATGAGAAAGGGAGGCAGTTTTACCCTTTTCAGTGCCATGTTATTGGTATGGAAAAATCAGTCTCACAGCTGTTTGAAAAGGGAATGGATATGGAGGCCAAAACACTAGCTTTGGAGGGGTTTTAAACATGACCTTTTCCGAACATGATCTAGAAAAATTCCTTTAGGTTGTGTGAATTCTGGAAGGTTTCCTTTGCTGGGAAACTTTTTTTAAAAAAAGTTATTGGGTGGGTAGTTTTGAGCTATATTTTTTTCTTCTTCCTTTCCCAGGATCTAAGGTAGGATTTATAGTTTCTTTGCCCGTAGAACTAGGATGTTGCTGATGGTAATGCAGAGGTAGAATTGACAAAGCCTCAAGGTTGTTTGCCCCCTGCCCACCCCTTGCTACTGTTGCCCTTAAAGAGACATTTTGGAAGATCTGTGCCTGAATGGAAGAGATTATATCGGAAATTCATCATGGCTTCACAGTCACTGGACCTAAAAAAACCTGGAGCAATGACTATAATTGATGATTGGTGATAAATTAGGAAAAAGTGTCTTTTGTTCTGGTACTGGGCAGAGAACAAGAAGAATGTCCCCACCCCAGGCTGCAATCTGGAATAAAATGAAAGAGCAGCAGATTGCTGGTTATTTAAATGTAATGGTTCCAAAAGGACTGTCAGTGTTAGATTCAGGATAGTTTGAGTTGGTTGGCTGGAGGGTCATCATTTAACTCTTGCTTGAGGCGGCCAACTGATCCTAAGAGCAGAAGTGTTTTGATATTAAACTACAGATCTCAATGTACATAAATCATTGGTGTGCCCCAAGGCCACCTGCCCTCCACGTCTTTGGTTCGTCCCTCTAAGTAACTTCCATATGTTCATCCCAACCTGTAGGTTTTTTGTTTTTTGTTTAAATAAGTCAGAAAGTACATTGAGAATAATTATGTTGAATTGGTTTAATTTAGCTTCAGTTAAATTGAAAGCAAATTTTGTTTTTGTCCTGGCTGTATCCAATGTGTCTTCCCTCTTTCTTAGTGAGGCTACGGGTGGCCTATGGCTTGTGGAATAGTCATTACTGAACTTCTGGTGACGGATCAAAACCTCCATGCAGGTGAAAAGGTAGCATGAATAGAAAACAAGGGGGCAGATATCCTTTCTGAGATGTTGTATTTTTTATTTGTATGGAGTTGTCTGATTATGATCACTATTTTTAATATGGAGGACTATGTTTCCCTACCTGTAACTGTCATTCCATAGCTACAGCAGGAGGAAGTATCTAAGGAGGTTTCTGGAGATGAAATCTTAATAGCCAGCGCTTTGCCAACTAAGGCTTGTGAGAATGGTTCACTGAAGTCCTTCTGAACATACTGCCTGAAGCCTACATTGTTTTTGACCTTCGGCTCTAGTGGATGTCATGTTGGCCCAGTAAAAGTAACTGAGAACAGATGTGAGCTGCCTGTACTGTATGTAGGAAAGGACTGGTCCAGTGGTCTCTGCATTTGTGTTTTTTTCTCTTTTGATAATAGCTCCTTCAGCTGGAGATTGTATCTCTTTAATAGTCTTTTAGGTTTTCCTTGAACACACAAGTTTTAATCTTAACCCTTCTTCTTTCTTCATCAGAAGGAATGAACTGGACATAGCTTTATACTACCCAAAAGGAGCCATTTTCATTGTGATAGGGCACATTTACCAACAACAAATAGGGAGAGCCCACAATCAGTAGCACTACTTGGCCACATCTTTCCTTCTTGATAATGCTGAACAGGACCCACCAAAGTTCTTTTATTTCAACAGGGCATTGGGATGAGTGTCTTTTGCATGTCTTTTTACACCAGCCATTAAAGTCATCAATGAGTCACTGGTACCAGTGTTACATCTCTCTAGGCCCACCTTCCCTGCAACCCAGCATTCTTCAGGTGTGCTGGGATTGCAATTCCCAGAATTTCCAGCCAGCTGGCTAGGATTATTGAGAGTTGTAGTCTCAAAATACCCGAGAGGCATTAAATTGGGTGGGGGGAAATTTGCCCAGCACCTTGTCATTGGTTTAAGACTATGGAGATAAAGAGTGCAGAGACACAAGAATTTAATTTAGTTGGACAAGCCTACCATGTGTGGTGGCTTGCTAGCTCCATTCCTTGGCGTCACATAGATATCAATGTGTGCTGATCTAAACCCTGAGCAAACTGATAGGCCACTACTGTGGACAATCGGCTTGTCACTCATACCAAAGGTGATAAACCTGTTCCTGCTTGCTCAGTGACTCAAATCCATGCACTACCTGGTATGAAAAGATTTAACTTCGCTTTTAATATTTAGCGTATATATGAATTAACATGATTCCATTACTGTCCAGGTGGTACGTCCATCAATATTGGGGTTCACGTTGAGAGGAAATAGAGGAAGAAACTGCTTCCAAGCTTGACCTTTGTCTGACTAGCTCAACGGCCTTGGGCTGGCTGATAGCCTCTGTGACATTTTGGCCTGGAGGATTTTTTTCCCCCTCCCAGCTCTACTTAGAGATACAAGTGACTGAAGCTGAAAATCTTCCTTGCAAAGCAAAGGTTTTCCAGCTTCAGTTTGAAATCCTTTCAAAGAAAAGGAAGATTCTAGTCCTCATTTTTTCTAAAGGGTCAGCTAATTTAAATAGGAATAGAGACATTTGCTTTGTCCTGAACCAAGACTAATAGCTACACTGTCCAGCAGTTAAGTCTTCAAGGTCTGAGCTGGAAACTTTCTTAGTTGTACTTGGGGAGACTGGTGACTGAAGCCAAGACATTCTGTATGGAAAACATGCAGGCTGCTACCAAAGCTTGTTTCCTCCCATTGGGTTCTAGTGCATTCTGAACTGATGTGCTGAACATGTGCGTTTTATGAATCCCTAAAGTCCTTAAACTCAGTAATGAACTTTTGGGGCTACTGTAGTTCAGACAATAATAACAACACTAATAAAAATTAACTAATAATAGTAACCATTACGCAAGTTAACTCACAGTTTTAACCACGTGTTTGTACTTAATTCCAGAAAAAATAATAATAGGAAACAGCTTAGAAGGAGACAGTCTAATCATCTCCTGAAACATCTTTGGGAGAAAATATGCACTGTGTACTGAAAAGAGACTTCTGCATTGCAGAACCCCAACCATTAAGGCTGTATTTAATCTACAACTGTCAGCTCTGGAACTAAAATTAGAATTTCTCATGTTTGGACAACTCTTGTTGACCCCTCAATCTTTGGAATATATATTCCAGAGCAGAAAAAGGGCAATCTCTTTCCGTCTGCCTTTCATAATGGGAATTGGCCAACCATCATTTTTTTCCCCCTACTAACCTTCCTTTAAGGAAGTGTACATCATGTTACCCCCAAATTATGCAAACAGCTTGTTTACCAAAGATTGTTTTACCACACAGTTATTCATAAGGTCATAACTTTATTTTTTAAAAGCTGTAAGCTCTCCCCTCACCCCCCCCCTTTTTTTTTTTTTGGCTTTTTGCTGAATGAGATGGAAGTCTAATAGCTTTAATCTGTTTGGGGAGGGTTTTTGTTTTTCCCCAAGAAGATTTTTAACTGCCTCTTATCAAGAATATGTGTGAGTTTGGAAACAAAACCTTGTGTTTTTAGCTGGTTTTATTATTGTGAAGTGAAGGACTTAGTTTTATAGGGATAGCCTATCAGTAGGAGGCTTCAAGGTTTGAGTGGCATCATTTTATCCTGTAATTTTGATTCCTCCACTTTCCAACCCATGAACTATGTGTGACACCTTGTAATTCACCAATGTAATATTGACATGGCTATTTATGTCTATTTACCAAATAGTGGGGTATTCTAACTATTTAACGTGAGTAATCAAGTTGAATAGTTAGATGCCAGAAATGCATGTGAACACATTGTTTGAACTAGATCAAACTGATTCAGATGATCTGATGCTCCGAACTGAATTGGCAACCTGATCCCAAATTGGATGACCTTGGACTTGAATAGCCCTCCATTTCTGCTAAGTAGACATTTTGGGAATTGGGTCTCTTGAATAGTCCTAATTTGTTTTAGGCAGAGGACATCTCAACTATTTATAGCAAGAAGAACACTTGATAGAAAGAGAAAGAATCTAGCATTTGCTAATAAATAAAAGTGCCATTCACATTTGGCCCTTGTGAACTGCATGGAAGCTGTTCTTTCAGCTTTCCATCTTTAATATGGGGATAACTGTATTAGTCCACTGCACAGAGCTGCATAAAGTTTACAGCAAGCCCATTATGTTATGAAGACATCACACTGCACAGTGGGGTGATTTCCCTGTAAGACAGGTGGGGCATAAATACGAAGAACAGATATAGTGGCTGGGTTCTCACATCACGCCAAGTCATACTGTGGTTTATTCCACTTAGTGGTTGTGTGAACTCAGGCAATTATGATTTGCAAGCCAGAGTCTCTGCTTTAAAGCAAGGGAGGAACTAAGCAATTGCGCTTAATTAACCCACAGTGGTTAACAAACCACAGCTTAGTATAATGTGTAAACATAACCAGCATGACACACTTTGCTTGCTCCAAGATTTTTGATATTGGATGTTGGGCTTTGGGGTTCAACCAGAATCTCTAGAGCTGCTGAGGCTCCATCTTCTCTGCCTAATCGCCCAGGGAGTTTGCACAGTGTCAAGGGTTAGTCCAGGTTGCAAGATCGAAGAGAGGGTATTTCAAAAATGTGCTTCTTTTGCTCATCCCTTGTAAATGGTTCAGTCTAGAATGCTGCTACTTTAACTTATGTACTTTTATAGCATAGTTAATGTAGCCTTGAGTGGTCATGCTAGTGTGTACCAGTCAATTGCAGCTTATTTGTGTTTTAAGCTGCTTTGCAAGGCTGGTGCTTGCTATTTTTGTAGGTGTGCAATTTTGGTAAACCAGACACTTTTGTTTTTATTTTGGCCTGTATGGTTTTCAGATATAAAGTGACTACAAATTTGGTAATGTGGTAATGGTGCTTTGGCTCCAAGCTGTGGCTGTATTTTGGCTTTCGTTGCTTTCTGATGTGCTGTGGCTAAGTATCTCTTTGTTCTCTTCAAATACATGAAGCCTAAAAGGGATTTAGTTACTTCTTCCAGCATGGCTGCAAATGCCTTAAAACAAAAGCCTCAGTGTCCCCTGGTCTTCCCTGGAGTTGCACTTCAAATCCATCAGGAGAAGAGCCTCACCTCTTTTGGGGCTGCATCTGTGTGGTCAGTGAGGTGCTTCTTTGGGATGGTACCCACATTTCCTTTGATACCCTTAGAAGACAAAAAGGATGGGAAGATCTAGAGTGGATGAGTTGTCCTTCAAAGGACAATCCAGAAATTGTCGGGATGGGTCATCCTGCAGTTGGACTGAGATGCTATCATTGACTTCTTTTGGTGTCTTTGAGTCAGTGTTGACTCCTGGCAGTTTTCTTGGCAAGGATTCAGAAGTAGTTTGCCATTGCCTCCTTCCTAGGGCTGAGAGAAAGTAACTGGTCCAAGGACACCCAGCTAGCTTCAGGCCTAAGGTGGGACTAGAACTTACAGTCTCCTGGTTTCTAGCCTGATGCCTTAACCACTACACCAAACTAACTTAGGATAGTTTTAGTCTTCATCCTTCTTCTCAAAACAGGACTGCTATGCTGACAAGTTGTGTTACTTCTCCAAATGCCCTATCTAGAAAGGGCTGCTTACAGTCAACTTCACTTTTAGGATGAAATAAATATGGTATAATATTTTTTTACTATCACACTCATTACCCTGGACTCTGTTGTACTCCATCCTGAATAGAGCCAGGCACATCCTTCTTATCTGGTGGCGGACAATCCATTGGCCACATGTGACCACTGAAATGTTTTTCTTTTGGCCTTTAGAGCCTTCTCTTTCCCTGGGATCAGACCACTGAAATTTAATACAACCTATCAAATAGCAGTGTGATGTCCTGCCGATTTTCAAGTTTTCAAAAGAAAACTTGGTATATTAAGGCTCACATAGGCTTTATGTACCTTCAAACCAATAAAAAGCCTCCTGATTTCCAGCCTGGCTGTCCAACAGTGTTGTTACATTACTCCCTGCCCACTGTGGCTAGTGGTCACTGGAAAAAGAAATAAAACAAAATTGTGGGCCCAGCCAGCAAAAAATCTTTGCATTTCTGTCTTAGAGGCTCAAGCCTTTTTCAGGTTTCCTGAATTTTGCTTATTAAAAATGGATATTCTGCTGTTACCATTTCCTTTCTAATGGTGCGAATACGCTAACTTTTTCTGTCTCTGTTTTGGATTGATTTCTTAGGGAAGATTGAGAAGCCCCCAAAGAATGTTATCATGTTATAAACACAAGAATGTTTGTCGCTTGTGTTGTGAGTTCTTCAGTCTTTCCTTTTGTTGCGCTCTGGCAACATGTTTGTTTTACATAGCGCATTCTAAAGACACATGTTTTGGAAAATACTTCACTTGCAAGCCCTTAACAAATGTAATTAAAATTCCTTTGGGTGCTTGGCATTTTTTTTCCATGGAGGCAGACCATTTTTTTTTTAAATAAAAAATTGTAGTATGGTTAACCACACACTAAGTCATGCAAAAAGCCCTTTATCGTAGGATATACCAAACCAAATCAGAAATGGCTATCATCTGTGACGGGGAGTGGAGGGAATAAATGTATTATATGTACATTGACCACGCATCCTTTATTTCAGAAAGCTGTCCTTTAGATTGATTTATTTTTCAAAAACTCCGCTTTGCCCTTTATTTTGGTCATTTAACTTTTACAGTACAAATGGTACCACTTAGTGCACTGAATGCACATTCATGTGAAAAATACGGAAATTAAATTGTCTTTTTAACATAAATTTACATATACGGTTTGCTTTTAGATGTTTTTATTAGAATGTGCGTTTTTGTAGTTTTTCTTGGCTTTGCTCCTGAATTTTCCTCTTTAAAGCAAAGTTATAAACATAAACAATTAAAAAAAATTATCCTTATGAACCTCTTCAGATTTGCCCTTTTTTCAGGTTTCTCCTTTATTTTTTCCAAGAAAATAGGGTCGCCATAACGATATGCAAAATATCAATCCTGCTTTGATAGAAGCTACAGCCATCTTTAGTCTACCTTGTTCTCATCTGCTCGCTGCAAGGAATGTTTCAAGCTTAGGGATGGCTGGTCTGCTTCTTTGTGAAACACCAAAACAGCATAAATAACATGCTGCCAACCAAATTTGCAGATAGGGAATCCATCATTCAGGATTCTGCCAATGCTAATGAATGGCGTGGTCTGAATTAACAGTCTGAATTCATATATTATATAATATTTCGATGTTGAAAAGAAGAACAGGTGTGGAGATCTGTATAGTGGCAGAACAACAGAAGACAACTTGGCCTAATTGTATCCTCTTTGCCCTTCTTTTGAACAAAGGCAAATTCAAATGTTGATCACATAGGCTGGTGCTATTTGTTAATATTTTCTAAAGTTGCTGGCTGCTGCTTTTTCTTGATTTCCTCTTCCCTTCTGCTCCCCTCTATTTCCTTCCCGCCCCATTCCAAAGAATCAGTCTAAGATTCTTACTGCAGATTGGAGATTTATCCAATCAAGTCAAGCACTCGCACACCAAACTGTTACTCAGTGTAGCTTTTCAGGTTCCCAACGATGGTGGGCATTTCTTTCTGCTCCTTTCAAATTAACAGTTGTACAAAATTGTTACCCTTAAACCATCTTTTTAAGGATGCACTGCTGACTTCTTGTTTAAGAGTATAATTGCCACTTTAGATCAGATGAAAGGGCCAGTGTTGTGTCTCCAGCTGTGGCTAGCCATATAGCTTGGGGAGGCTTATGGAAGACAGCTGCACAAATGCCCATCTGCTTCAGATGCTCTGACATCCCTTGCAAGTGCCTTGTATGAGCATTTAGAGTTGGCTGACCAAAGGCCATGCCTCTCAAGATTTAGAAGTTGATGCCTTGTTGGAGGGTGAAGGGTGTTATATATGTGGTTTTTGCAATAACAGCAGCTGTTGAGTGTAACTCCAAATATAGAGATTCCAGACCAGTGTCTTCTCATGAATCTTTGCTAGTTTCAAGACATGTACTCTTGCAGGTCCTGCATGAGGACTGCCAATCAATTGAAGTGGTTCATCATCTTCTTCTTCTGGAGCTGTCCTCTCCAACAAGGCATGCTCCAGATGGGTTGAAACTACAACCCCCAGAATTCTTAGACATTGGTTGGGCTACCTAGGAGTACTGGTTGTTGCAATCCAGAGGGTACCACATTAAAGAGAGCAGTTCTACAGCCTTCCAACAGCTGTATATGGGCCAATGTGACATGGGGATAAAGGTGTTAAATCAACAACATCCAACTGGGCTTAGCTTCCAGGCCCAGAGAAGACAGGCCAGGTGCTGAATCTACTAAGAAATTCTAGAAAATTAATGTCTTTGTCCCATGCAAAAGTTCAAGTAGCTGATCATATTCTATTCCAAGTAACCCTTGCCTATTGACATCCTGTAATTAATTATATTCAAAGTACCCTCTTTATATCTAATTTCAGTGTGCTGTCAGGAGTAGACATTCAAATGAAGTACATTCGGATCTGGATTCAGTTTCTCAGGATGGCAGACGTAGATAACCATGCTGGGGTGGCTTTTGATAAGGTAGGTCTATCATTCAATACTGTATATGAATGTATGCAAAGAAGAGTCAGCATAGTTTAGTGTGTTGGCTGGGGAATTCTGGGAGTTAAGTCCACACATCTTAAAGTTGCCCAGGTTGAGAAACACTGAGGTAGAGGGAAATGTTTCTTTATCCAGCAGCAGTTAGTTAAACTGTGGAACGCACTGCCATGACATGTGGGGATGGGCACTCAAGTAGGCTGTTTGAAAGGAAGCCCAGTCATGGATGAAAAGGCTATTAATGACTACTAATCTTATTAACAATGAAAGATTAGCATTGCCTTCCTGCCCATGGTTAAAAGCTTCTTGATTGCATCAGGATGGCTTGTCACGTAAGACAGAAAGCTAAGTCTGATCCAGCAAGTTCTTCTTAATGATATTATCAACTGTGGGAAGCTGGTAGCAACATTGCAGTTAATGGTTTCTTTCCCACCATTCCATAGATAAAATCTTTTAAAATAGCTGTTGTTATTAAGCATGTTCATTTCCAAGACTTTTACCGTTAGCCCAAGCAGTTTCCAAGAATGATCATCTGAAAATAGTCCTAGTTCTTCTCTTCAGGTTTTCTTTCCTCCCCAAGTAGACCACATGTTTCTTTTTTTCTTTTTTGGTGACAGACTAAAACGAGTGGTGCCGCTAGACTTTCCAATAAAACTTGGTATGTTTCCTCCCCCTGCCTTTCCCCTTTCATTTTCTTTTTTCTTTTCTTTTTTAAAAAAAAGTAAGTCAGTGACTGGACTTTCCCATCTGCCTGCTAAGTCCTTTTCTGCCTTGGATGTATTTTCAGCAGAAGAGTTGGACGCTGTCCTTTTTTTGCATCTGTTCCACATTCCTTGTGGTTGGGGGTTTTTTTGGTTTTTTTTTTTTTTTTGTTGCCACATAAACATGGAACAACAGAGATTTATAGACAAAAGTCTTGGCTGCTGGCAAAAGCAGGTCAAATAATCTGAAAACAGATTCCTATAGTTCATGACCATCAATCTGAGTGCTCTCAAGTGGCCATCCTTCTATATATAACTGTCACTGAATGCAATGTCATGACTTCACAAATGAAGAGGATTTGAACTCACCTCTCCAGGCTTAAATATTGACACAAAATTCCCAGTTTCATTCCAATTCTGAGAAGCATCAGCTTTGAATTTGACTTCCAAGGGTATTAAAGCAAATCATGTACTGTAAAGGAGTACAGAGATGACCTTGGAGAAAATAGGTAGCAACCTTTAGTAAAACATTACAGTAGCTTAGCCTGGGAAAACAAGAAAGTGTGAGAAAGAAAGTCAAGATTGCCCCACCTTGACTCTCTTTGGTATAAGGTAGAGTGAAGGGGAAATGCTGTCAGGCTTTCAAGATTCTGTTATTGTAACCTAGATCAGCAAAGTATAGTGTTTTAGAATTTCCTGTGAAGTCTGCTTCCGGACTGGGCCTACTGTGAAGAGCTGTAACACATAACATCTTGGGGCTGTAACATTTTTATCCTAATAGGGCTTGGCTAAGTGGTTTGCTATAGGATGGAAGTCAGCAACCCACTGCCCCCCTCCAACAACCCTGGCCAGTATACCTAATCCCAAGGGGTAGTCTGAAATAGCTGGTAGGCATCCATGGTTCTTCATCTCTCCTTGAGGGCAACTGGCAAAATCCATGGATCAGCATTAATTTAAGCCGCCTGTCTCCCATCCAAATTCTACACTGTCTGATGCATTAACCATTTTTGACAGTGTCTGTCATGCTAGGCTGAAACTCCCTGCTTTTAGCCAAGCTTGAGAGTGACTCATTCAGAAGGGGTGGGGAGAAAGCTTGGATGGAAAGAGGAAAAACATGGAGAGCATATTGGGCAAGGTCAGATTTCTTCCTTCAGCTTGGTCATAGGAAACTGGATCAGAAAAATGTATGATGCTTAAGGAGGAATATAAAAGACTAAAGAAAGCTTGGGTTGGAGGAATGAACATTTTCCATCTGCCTGGGCCAGGGAATAATGGATACAGTATTGTAAAATAGCTATTAAGATGGCTGTGGATGAGACAATTTCCTTGAATGCCTAACAGTTTAAACAAGTTGGAGAGTGCAAGACCAAGACAATGCTCTAAGAGATTTCTAACAGCTTACATCGAGGGCCTTTCCCCTTTGAAAAGCTTGTACCAGGGAAGATGGTGTGTAAAAAATAACCAATGGCTAAATAGCTGTAACAAAGAGCTGAATGGAAGCAAAACAATGACAGTGTTGATTTCATTATTGTATACGTTACTTCCAGTCCTGACACATTTTAAATTCAACTCATTAGAAGCTCTCTAACGTCACAAGCAGACCAGGAGGCCTGGCGTCTGAAGAAGAAATTCAAATCAACTCTTTATCACGGTCATAGACTAGCACAGAAATTCAATTAGATTAGGTGGCAACAGATGGAAAGCGTGAAAGAGAATTCTGGGCAGGAGGGAGGGCTGGTATAGTTGAGTGTCTGTCAGCTGATTGTCTTTGCCACTTGGGGTGGAGCTGTTTCCCAGCCTGTCACTCACAGGTGAGGGAAGCCAGTAACGGGATGTTGCTTAGAGGAATTAAGAGAGGCCAAATCTCATCTTTGTAGGTCTGTTCACCCAGAGATTCCGAAGTCTGAGGATAAATGGAGGATTGTTCTAGTACACTTCCAACCTGGTGACTTTTTGCTCTGAAGTTTCTAAATGCAAAGACAGCGCATGACCAGAAGGTTGTGCAAAGAGACAATAAGCTCAGCATTTCAGGGATGGAGTGAGAAAACCACTGCACATTTTACGTGGACTGGCTGGCATTTGAACTGGGCAGGATCCAGGTCTCCAAAGGAACATGAAGCTTACTTTTTTTATTTCAAATGCCTTTGAAAGCAGTTTTTGCAGATGTCAGATTTAAAGAGCAGGCTGTTCTCTTCTTCGTAAGATGCAGTTCTGCCATTGAAAACTGCTTGACTGCAGGACCAATCCTTCCAGTCCCTAGAAATGTTTTGCTTCAACTTCTTTTTTGCTGAACATAACAACAAAAAATCATGATCAGAATTCACCATAATTCCCTACCCTGAGGTCTGTGATAAAATGATTAGTGCAAAAAGCAATTGCCACAGGCTTGGCATACTTGACCTGACCTGATGGTTTTTGAGTTGTTGTTTTTCCTCTGTAGAAATTCTTCTGAAAAATAGGTCCAGAATATTTGGCTGGAAAGCTCAGCCAAACCCTTCTTTTTTTAAAAAAAAAGTGTAATTCACTTGCCCTGATAGGAAAGCCAGCCCCTGTGACTCAGTTCTGATCCTTCTCTGCAGGTTAACAGTTGACTTAGATGTATTTATTTCCAACTGCTGAATATTTAATCTTGCTGGGGTTTGGGATCTGTTCTGTGGCTTTTGTGGCCCCCAAAGGAAGTTGATACTGTAAAAAGAAGTTACTGGCATTTAGTCTGCATATTCTGAATACCTATGCCAAAATGTCTCTATCGCATTGGTACATAGAATGAAGAGCTTGGCTTGCTTTAAGTCCCGCCGTGCTCTTTTGTGCTATCCTGCAAAAATTGGTGAGAGAAGGGAGAAAGAATAGTGATAGAAACAAAAATAGACAACTCAAATTAGCATCAATAGGCGACATTTACTTTCTCAAAATCTACTGCTCTTTTTTTACTCTGTAGATGTTATTTTTCAGGATTGCAGTGATTGGGAATTAAATTAGGCTTCTTTGGACCTGGGCCACAGATATTGATCTGGAGCAATGCTTTGAAATGAGCAGTATGTGTCAAGCAAGGTTGGGGGAGCTGAGGGGTTCCAGAGATGTTAAACAGCATCTTAGCCTCAGTCAGTATGGTCAGTAAGAAGGAATGCTGAATGCTTTGCTCAGTAGCACTAAAACCTTCCCTATGCCTGGGAATGCCATGTGTGATTCCAAATCTAGCCAAAGTTTAGCCTCTGTTGGTTTGTGAAAATACCTAGTTTGGAGGTCATCCTGATGGAGGAAGTTAGCAACCACTTTTATGGATGGGTCTCCATTCATCCAGAAAGCTGCTGGGAATAAAAAGCCTTCAGTATAGACAAGGCCCCTTCAGTAATGGATACGTTTCTCAAGCTGTGTTGGTGGGGCCACCTCTTATGAGCAAACGCTGAGGGGTGACCACATGGAGCTTCAATCTTTTCCTCCTTTTCCAGAAAGCATGGCTTTTGACATGGCCCACTGTCCTCACTTCTCAGCAGTCACATCCAAATTCCTCTCTGGATCGTTGCAATTGAGCTAATTAAAACCCATCCCCTGCCAGCTGCAAGGCATGTGGACTCTGCCCTCGACCTCTCCAATCATGCTGCCCTCTCCTTTTTCCAAAGGGGCCGTCCCATTCCACTTGGGAGGTGGCCATAGCAGGAGGCAGAGGAGAAATGTTTGCTGTGTAATTACAAGGCCCAGCTTTTGCCATCTATGGATTCTTTAGCCCTGACAGCTTCGCTTGCATAAGCAGGAGAAGTTGCTGACAGCCTTTTCTTCCTCCCTCCAGCATGCCTCCCTTCCTACAGAAACGCATTAGAGTTAATGATGCTGTCTTGAATGGGTCAACCCCATTGTTCCACTGCTCTATCACGTGCCCATTGCACAAAGGGGATCCTTGGCCACAGCATCCTCTTCATGTCTGATTCTGTGCAAAAGCAGGCAAGGCTGGATAAGGAGAGTTCTTCTGGCTGCATGAAAAGGATAAAGCATAACGGTGAACTCTTTTTCAGAACTGGCAACTGGGGCAGGAGGCTTTCCAGTTAAGGCAGCCTTTAATTATTCCAGGGATGGGCCACCTTATTTGCAGCCAGTGTCTACACTTTTAAGCATGTATAAAGCTTCTTTGAAAACTAACCTTGCAGTGAATTCAGTGGAGGGTATGGACATCCTACAGGCTGCAAGTCCTAAATTATAAGAAGACCCATTGATGTTAGTAGATCCACTGCAGAAGTTCTCCTCCTCCTGGGAGTCTTCAAGCAATTCCTTGCATCTCAAGTTGTCTGAGCCTTAGGAAAAGGACAGGTGGCTTCATAATGTCTCATCTTGGTTGTCTGGTGCTTTCCTGAAGAAAGTACACGTGGATGCACACTCTAGTGAGCCCATTAGGCAAAAGATGTCATGAAAAGAGTCAGAATTGAAACTCAGTTACCAGCTCCCAACTGGAAATATTCAGCCATGGATGGCGATGCACCGGTACAGGCGTGCCCATTGATGAGTGCAATCTTAAGCCCCAAATGTTAGGTGTTGGGTTCTTCAGAGCAGGTTGTACTTTTTTTCCAGGATCAGATTCTGAACCCTGCGCAGCTGAAATAGAGATTAGAAACCAGTCCTGGCAGTTCAGGAGCTTGGAAGATAAATATGCTGAGTGAGGGCCAATTTCCAGAAAAAGATCTCTCCAAAATGCACAGATATGTGTGCTTTGGTGAGCCTGTCCTTGCTTTCGATACTGTATCTTTTAAAAATGGGCATGTATTCAAAAGAAATATCGAGGGGGGGCGTTAACTGGCAACATATGCCATATTATTTTTCATAGAATGCAAGTTTTAACGATTCAGAGAACTGAGCATGGCGCATATGGCCATGCTCTTTTTGCAGCTTATTTGCCCAACTGACCAACTGTAATTGCATTCTTTTTTTCTTTTTATATTTTCTGTCTTTCTCTCCCATTCCAGGCACCTTTGCTATGCTTAGATATAAAGGAGACCCCAATCCCGTTTGGATTAAAATCTACAGTCAAGGTGCTGATCAGAAATCCACGTCTCTCCAATATTATATCCCCCTGATACTGAGAGAGTACAGATGATGGACGATGTGACAAGACTTTTTTGGAACAACCCAGGATGCAATTCGGCAAACTCTTGAAAGCTTGCTAAATCAGCTATATCGTGCATCGCCTTAATTATAGGGTGGCAACATTATATTATGAGATGGTTGTTATAGGCTTTTTATTGGAAAATGCCTTGGAAATATAACATTCATTTTATGACTAATAAATATATTTTACTGTATTCTGATGAAGTGGGGGGGGCAAGTTTTGTTGTGTTATTTCATAGGCTGGGCTCTGCTCCTTTCTAAGCAGAGGAGGACAAGGCTTTCCATTTCATTGGAAGTCAAATCCCTGTTCTGGTAGTTCTGTTTCCTTAATCCTGGGAAGATGGAGGTAAGTTTCAGTTACAAAACACAGTTTCTACAATCACAAAGGCATTCATTGCAATTGCTTCCTGTATCCCAGTTGATTTCTCCAGATGAAGTGGAGGCATTCCTAGATCCTCAAGCAGGTTCCTTGCATCCAGGGTCAGAACCAGATCTTTAAAACTGTTTTTTCCTGAGAAATCCTGGCAAGGATTGAGTTTACAAGACCTAGAAAGAATTAAATGCAGCAATGCTTGCTGAGTCCTAAAGGCATGGCTAACTAGTGGGCTACGTATAGCCGCTTAAGCCACAATTTTGCATCCTCCAGAGACTTTCCTTCAACTCTGTTGAATTTGGACAGCAGAACACAATCCAGTGGAATTCATTGGCAAGGAAAACCACTGAAAATAGGAGTGGCAACTTCCATAGGGTTTATTGCTAGAGGTCCAGAGATGAAGACAGTTCAACTGAGTCTTTGAAGTGAATTGGTGAATGCTTTAGAGCACTGCATCAGATGCTTTAAAATCATTTTAAATACCTTCTGGGTGTGCGCAGATGTCTGAAACCAATTTTCCAAATTAGAAATTTTAATTGGGTTGCCAGTCTAATAGATGGTTCAAATTTGATTTTTTTAAAAATTGCACCCATCTACTCCTTGCATTTTTCTCATCAACCCTGCATCAACAAAGGGCAGAAATCATCAGCGTTGTCTCATCTAAAGTTATACCCGCTTCAGCCTTCTGAGACCAGGAAAAATAAATTACAAATCAAGGGTAGCCTCCATCTGAAAAAGATTTCCAGCTTGTAGCCTGGAATGAAGATTATGCTACCAGCATAGTTTTGAAGAACTCAACTTATTACTGGGTACAGTCCAGTTCTTTTTTTCAAGCAAAAAATGTTTTTTTGAATAGATGTATGTTAAGAATCACTTCGGCAAGGAAGATTTTGCTAATGCATCTCACAGAGGAATGCGCTTTTAATCACACTCTACTATGATTTTAAAGTAGCGTTGCCTAATCCTCCAGCTGCTTTGTATTACAACTCCCAATATTCTCAGCCAGCCCTCTGGGGAATCCTCCATGGATGCACAGAGCCAGGAACTTACTTCTGAAACAAAACTGAGGATAGCAACACGCTAACTGAGCAGTCTAACTTCAACATCAATGTTTCTTTTCCAGTCAAATCTATCAAGGTGCCATTCAGTGATAACTTATATCTCTTTATTCGCCTGTCCATGGATAAATGTGCAGATATTGGAGTCAATCACCCTTGCATGCTGGGCTCAAACTCAAGAGTTCCTTTCAATGCAGTCCACACAAGTCCTATTGAGTTCAATAGAATTTTTGCTCAGGTAAGTGCCTATAGGATTAATGCTGCGTGTTTTTATGGGGCCTGCATATTTGTCTAATATGGCCACACCCACTTTTTCTGGCAGCTCTTGTCACACTAGGGAATGTCTAGTTGTGTGCTGAGTAAAAACAAATGCAACAGTGCCAACTTTCTGGAGTGGTAAGATATAGTTCCAGGCATTTTTTTTCCATCTAGGGATGCTAGTAGGAAATCCTGTAGAAATCAAGGGAAAAGGATGTAGCTTAGTGATAGACCATCTACCTTCCATTAGAGTAGTGTCTAGTTCAATTTCCTGTAAGATTGGAAAAGTTCTTTGTCCCAAACTTTGGAAAATTGTCAGTGCTGAAATTAACAGGCTTAGATGCATGGTGTTTTACTTTCCAGGCATAGATTAAGTTGAACCTGCCCCAGAATCCTATGCAACCTGCAAGGTTTCCATAAGGTAAATCCAGGGGTTTCTGAGATGGCTGATGTCGAAGGAAGACATCCATTATTTTAGGGTCAATGTTAAACTTTCCTTTAGATGTTTTGGAGCATTGTATTTATCCACGTAGAATCTTACCTTGCATGAGGGTGCTGTGTTGTGTACCCTCTGGCTTGTTCTGAGAACAGCTGGATGTCTTGTGCTCCTTCTTCATAGGGGAATAAATCTTTTCTTTGCTGTAATTATAGAGAGAGGCCTGATCAGTTGGCCACCATTTTAGAATTTTGCCAAATTGCAGATGGTTCTTTAGCACAGGGTTTCTTCCGTTTCTCTCTCTTCGTATTAGGAGCCTTCAAAGGCTCAGATCCAGAGCATTTTGAGGTTAGGTTTCTGGCCTGTATTTTGCTCCCTGGTGGGTCAATTTCCCTTGCGTTGGCAGCCTTGCCTCCTGCCTGCCTGACATCATGTCACTGACTCATTTTCAAACCACGAAGCATCAATTGCTAATATGACTCCAAAAAAAAGTGTGTCAGATAGAAAGTGGGGATCACTGGAGAGTTTTGGGGCAACAGGACACCTGAGGCTGCCAGGAAGGAAACAGAATGAGGGTGAGGACGGTTGAAAACTGATCTGTAAAACACAGGTAAGGCAACTTTCTTGCTTCTCTTCTCTTAGCTTAGTTTTGCAAGGAATTATCAGTGGAGTTTGGGGCATGATAACCTTCCATACAAGCCACATCCAGTATCATCTGCTTTTTATTTCCATGACATTATGCAACAATCACCTGGCAACAATTGTAATTTAGCCGGGCGAGGAGTGCCACTGCTAACCAAACTCTGAAAGTGTAAATTTCTTGCATTTTTGGGGTCCTTGGGTATTTAAAGGGAAAGAAGGAAAATTCTAACCCTCTTTGGAAAAAGTCCAAACGTCTTTTCAAAAGCTGACCTGCAAACTTTATCCCCCTGCAACGGTTGTGACTTTGGCAATTGTGATATTCAGCAACGATGCTGAAAGTAGCTTGATTTATAATAATCTGAAGAGTAAATCTGTGTTGAAAGGGTAGATGTGTGTTGGGGGGTGGTTTTTTCCTGGCATAGCCTAGACCCATTTCACAGGCTATTTAAATAAGAGCCCTTGAGACTAAACTGAAGGTGAAACTTTATAGCAGGTGTAGGTAAGGGAAGGATCTCAAGTTCCTTTTTTGTGCCTTCCCCAGACCCTCTGTGACCACAGTGGCCATAAATTGTTGATGCAGTCCTGCTCCCATTCATTCAAATGGAGGAACATGAAAATTATCATATCATCCCCCAACAGGTCTTAAAAGGTACAAGTCTGCAAATTAGACTTGACCTTTGGTAGCTATATGGATATGTTCAACATAAGCTCTGGAAGTGGAAGAGTTCTTGGTGTCTCCCCTGTCATGGTCAGATCATGCCCTGGTGACCAGGAGATTCTCTGGCACTGCTGCAGGGAGGTAGAACCTATTAGATTGGTCTGCCCCTGGTGACTGATGGGTCCTGATGGGTTCCAGAGGATGCTGGAGGTTATTGCTGACAGTCTGCTACATGGCCCAACTGAAACCTTAGCCATCGCTTGGCATGAGAGCGCAGCTGAGGCTTTGGATCAGATCGTGCCTATGCGACCTCTCTCCTCTCATGGATCCCGCCGCTCCCCATGGTTCATGGAGGAGCTGAGAGAGATGAAACAAGAGAAGAGATGTGTAGAGTGCCGCTGAAGGATAACAAGGGATGAACTCAGCCAAACACAGGTAAGAGCCGCTATTAAGGCCTACCTTGTGGGCAGTAAGGGCAGTGAAGTGACAATACTTCTCTGCCTTAATTGTATCTGTAGATAGCCAACTGGCAGCCTTGTTTAAGGTGATCCAAGTCCTCCTGGGGAAGGGGGACTCGGATGTCTACCTACAAGGCTGTGTGGTGGAATTTGCAGAGCATCTGTCAGATAAAATCACTTACGTTTGTTCCAGGGTAGATGCCAGGTTTGGTCCAGGTCCAGGGGAGATGACTGGGGTATGGTCTTGCCCAGTTATCTGGGAAAGTGTGATCCTGTTGGGCCTGAGGAAGTGGATGGGGTCCTTATGACTGTGAGCTCAGCCACTTACTCCTTAGATCCAAGCCCCTCCTGGCTAACTAAAGCTGCCTGGGGCAGCGGGTGTTGTGTGGTTGGATCCTAGCGATGTCCTTGCAGGACAGCCTGCAAGGTGGCTGTATGAGATGAAGTGATGTTTGTTCTCCCGTTTTCTTGGGTTTTATCAGCTTATTCTATCTGTTTACTTTATCAGTGTTATTTTATTTGTTTTTAGATAGTTATGGAGTTTTTAACTGTTGTTGTGTTGTACCCCCCCCTGAGTCATGCTTTTTTGAGATGAGCGGCTATATAAAGATGCTAAATAAATAAATAAGTTTGGCAACAATACAGAAATGCTTTACCATTACTACCATCTAGATATTTTTTTTAAAGTTCCCAGGCTACCCCATATCCTGAGGAGCGTCCTGGTAGTCTCCCCTCCAAGTACAAACCAGGCAAGACCCTGCTGAGTTTCTGAGTCCAGACTAGGTCAGCCAAATGCTTTGGCCTGCTCCGGATCAAAGGGAGTGAGAATTGATGAGCAGCCATGTTGAATGACCATGACAATTGCCTAAGATTTGGTGAAATGTTATTCTGCGCTTCTATCTGTGGTAGCAGGCAGAATGTTCAACAGGGTGTAAGAACCCTCCTCTCAGGAAAGCCTCACCCACAGGAGAACCTGCTTAGCTTCTCTCTGCCTTCTGCCCTGCTCCCAAGTATTGCCCATGGGCTTCCAAGCCTACCTACTGATCCTTGAGGCCTCTCAGCTGCTGTTTTAAAAACGAAAGAAACAGAAACCAAAACAGCAACAAAGAAATGCAGGAATTTGGAAGGGTAAATTTGCATCTGCTTATGCGTTATCTTGATGGATGATCAAGGCTGCCCAAATCTCTTTATCTACTGTAGCTTGGGTCAGGAAGAAATATCTTCATTTGGGGCATATGAAATTATTTTTGCAGCATCTGAAAGTTATCTGCACTCCTGATGGCGCATGGTGGAACGTCTATTTTTTTTGACCCATCAGGGAGGTTGAAACTGTGAGCTGAAAGAAAGAAAACCAGTCCCCAAACCAACTGAACTGCTTTAATGTCAGAGTTGCTCAGGTTTAGTCAAGACCGGAGAGTTATAGAATGTCTTTCGGCACCTTTTTTGCTCTGGTGTGTGAAAGACCCCAGCCTTCCATCGCCAAAGGCAAGGATGCTCTTCATGTTCTGCCTGGGACAAGGGTAGTATTGCCGGGCCGGTAGAAGAGGAAAAAACAATAAGCTTGACCTTCTGGAAAATTACACATTCACTCAAATTGCCACCCCAACAAGGGGGAGGCAAGGTGAGCTGAGCCACTTGTAAACAAGAGCTATGCCACCGAGGCAGAAAAGAAAACTGTCTCCACCCCGCTGTTTAAGAGACAAGCAGGTACAGGAGGCTGAGCAGTGAGCGGGTTTCAGAAGCTAGCCAGTCAGGCCATTGGAACAGATCTCTGCCATCCAGCCCAGAACAAACTGGAGAACCTCAAAGGGCCGGTGGAGGGAAATCCACGTGCAGCCGGGTCCTCAGACTACTCCAGGTAGGCTTCAAGTTGGTAGGGCTTGTTCTGCTTCTCCAAATAAGTTGTTCCTCAGGCAAATGAGGACAGTTGAACCTCTGGTTTTTATCATGATGGAAATACCTTAGTTACAGTCAGGGACTGGATTCTGTTCTCCGTGATCTAAAGCAGAGATGTCCAACTGCTTTTGGACCACCCTTGGTCTTGGGGAGACAATCCGGAGGTGGGGCTAGGATAGAACTGAACTTGGGTTTGATTTCCTGTTAAGGGCAGACAATGTTGTGGGTCACTTGGATCTGATCATTGTCCCCTTTTTTCTGTGTTCATACTTACAAGTCAGTAGACATTTGAGGGGGCTTGGAACACTGTACCTAAAAAGTTGGAGGGCTGGATTTAGCACCTGAACTTTAAGCTGTATACCTAAAGTCCCACCTATTGCAGAGTATTTTCTACTTCCTTGAACTTCAGCATTTTTCAGCACATCTGGATAGAAGTAACCGAAGCAAAGTGGAGCCCAGTATTCTGCAGCCCCCCCCCCCCGGTAAATAGTGGGATTCAAGAGGCTACAAGGAGTTGGAGCACCAGTGACAAAAGTGTTCTGTGACACGCGGGAGGCTGTCCAATCTGATGTGACATTAACATTTGGCAGAGGTAGACAAGCGATACAGCTCTCTACTTCACCATTTTAGAGCAAGTTTCTGATCCTTAAAGGAAGGTATTCAAGCGTCTGGGTATTATGCCTGGTGAAACATCAATAAGGTACAAATTGAGGGGCAGCTAAAATTTTCTTTTATTCTTGTACTCTGACAAAGGAGTTTCAGAGTTCTGCATATTCCCACCTGCCTGTGATTCTCAGAATCCTTTCTGTGGAATAAGCAAATCTAGACAACTTTGTTTAATTTGCATTGCTTTATACAAACTGAGGAATTTCATGGCACATAGTTTTGTTTTGTTTTTTTAAATCCTCCCCACACCCTTTGGCCCTGGAGATTATTTGCAAATTTATTTCTATTCATATTATGTAGAATTCAAAACAGAGGGGCTAGCAACAGTGCCTGCTGCTTTGGGATAAATGGGGGGGGGGCAGGACAAGATTGCAAGAAAGGGGGTAGAGCTTGCAGACGAATGCTGAGCTTTTCCTTCCGTGCTCTAAAGTTGTGGCCCGCATTCTGCAGTGGATTACAACTCCCATAATCCCTGGTAATTTCATATTCAGCGATTAGGTCATGCAGTGCTTACTGTAGTCCAGAATGTCTTGAGGCAACCAGCTGGCTGACGTTGGGCTGAATCTTCTGCCTCCAGCATTGAGTGGGATGGAAATTCTGTGTATGACACTGAAGTTCAAAATATCCCCAAGGATCTGGGTGCATCACCCTGATTCCCTGACCCAGCTGGGCCTCCTGGCTTGAATAACAATTATGACCTCCCACTGCCCTGTTTTGCATTAATTTGTGTCTGGAGACTGACACCTGCAGTAAGCAGTTATCAAAGGTCTTTTTTATCTGCTTTCAGCACCATCTGCTAATATTTGCTATCTGGAAAGATCCCAGCGCTGGGAATCTTTTCAAAACAAGCCTCTGGCCAGAATAAAAGATGTAAAACCCACTCAAGCCTCTGGCCAGAATAAAAGATGTTAAACCCACTCATGTCCCAGCCAAATGGCTCCTTAATGGCTACTTTTTTCTTTTTTTTTTTGCTGGTAGAGGACTTGCAACTGATACTGGTAGTTTTTCAAGCTCTTTTGGGCCAACTGGCTACTTAATAAATGAGCTACTTTTTAAACAGAAAAATTAACCTTTTGTAATGTAATTAAAGACATTAAACTTTCTCTGTCCTCTCATTTCTGTGCAGGATAACGTGCCCCCTGCTACATTTCTGCTTTTAAGAGGAACAAGCAGAGATTACTTTAAAAAAAAAAAAAACAGACTTTCAGATTTATTGCATGGTGTTGGTTTGTTGACTTTAAATCTTGTAACGTAGCGCCAGCTCTGAAGGCTGGGAGAAGACTTAGAACATATCTCACCCTTGGCATTATTCCTGTTCCTGCTTTCTTACTTCTCCTACTAGGTTTTATCTGTCCAGAAAGCAGTCCTATCACAAATGAAGATGCTCAGGCATCTGTCTCATCATAGGTAATTGCCCACCCAGTTTTTCTTTATGCTGGAGGAACCACATCATGGCTTATCTTTTCCCTTCTACTGCTTTGAGGTGGGGTGGGGTGGGGTGGGAACCACAACCTTGCCTTGTGCATAACCATTTTAAATAAATAAATAAATAAATAAATAAATAAATAACCCCCTTCCAAACTATGCATTGTCCTGGTTCATGCATTGCATGAGTTATGGTTCATTTAATTAGGCTTCATTAAATAAGACTTATTGCTATGGTGCACACATAATGCTATGCCGTAAATCATGGCTTACAGACCATAATGGCTTGCTTTGCAATACAGGCTACGTCCAACCAAATACACCTTAGGGCAGGTTAGTGCAATTGTGAACCTGGCCATTGTAGGTTTTCCTCTTAGACAAGTGGTAGTAGAAGCAAGGAAATGGAATCACCACAGACAGGAGTTTCTAGGCGTTAGCGATAGGGCTCCTCCCAGCCTCCTCACGAGGCTGACCCCTGGCCTGCCCTCACTCAGCTTCCCCATGTTGAGCAGCAAGGTCTATGGGAGGAGTTGGCCTTCTCTGCACATCTCCTAAAACATAGGTCAAAATTTCACATGATTGGGAAGCTCAGTTAACTCCTACAAATGACACAGTTTGCATTCAAGTCAACAGGGTGGAAAGATTCTTGCTGAATGATCTGGGAATGCAAGGAATTTAAAGATATGGGACTCAGGGTGAGATCAGAGGCCTGGCAAATGCAAACATGTGAAGGCACTCTCATAATGGCTTCTGCACATGATCCTCTGCCATATTTGGGCATTGTCCCTCAAAACAGATTCTCTCTATTGAGTGTCCTGTACAACTATGGCCCTCCTAGAACATTAAAGGAAAGAAAAAGGCTGTCTGATGATAGTCACCTCCCAGGAGGTGGTAATAACAAGGCAGCATTTTCCAGACAGGCTCAAAGGCACTTGCTGTATTTCCGCATAACTGTGGAATTAGGAGCTTACTAATATGGCCAGCTGACAGTAGGCGAAGTTCTAACATTTGCCTTGGCACTGGGAGATGATAAATAGTTGAATTTGTGTTTTCCATTGTAAGGAAGAGACTTTCTCTTCCTCCCCCTCTAACTCCAAAGTCAAACAGGCTGAAAATCTATGTTCTGCCTTCAGCTGAAGAACCTAGTTTGCCCAAGGACAGTAGCAGTGTCCTTTTCACACAGCTGCTTATGTAATTCAAAAGCTGGCTGGTTCTGTTTGGAGCAGGTCGCCACCCCTTCGAGGGCTTGAGCTTCCATATCTTGAGTGGTTTCTCCATGGACACATCTTTACGTTGAGATAAATCTTCACAGAATCTCTTCAACGCTTCCTGTAACTGGGAAATATGGAGTTCTACTTCCTAACATCTTACGAAGGGGCCAGGTTAGGAAAAAGTGGTCCAGCTCAAAGTTGGGTTTGGAAAACACACACAACTAGGCTAAAGCATGGTTGTGTAGTTTATGTCCAGTGTATATTAGAAACTCAGCCATTGTCTCAGTTTGTTGTAAGAACAGACCATCATCTTAAGCCATAATGTGGTATATTTGTTTGGAGTTGTGTGTTATGGAAACACAAGAATTTTGTTTTGTTAACCCACTTTAAGGTTTAGCATGTTGTCAGAACTTAGCCTACGGGTGATCAACCTGCAGTAACCAAACCAATCTGGGTGGGTGACTGGCAACAAAAGAAAACTACCCCCTCCTTTAATTATGGCACCAAGGCAGGTCTGTACTGCAGTCTGAGACTCCAAATCTGCACTTTTCCTCTGTAGGAGTCCAAACTCTTCATAGCTATGTGCTTTATGCTATTCAAAGATGCTGTCCAGTATTTTTGGCCTTGTCTTGTCTGGTATAATTGTTAAAAAGAGGTTGAGCACTATTTGTATTTAAAATACCACAGAAGTGTTTATTGCAATGGCACATAATCGTTTCACCTATCTGCACAGAGATTATTTCAAGGTAAGCCAACAGCACCAGAAACTGGGCAACTGTGGACATTGTGCTTTAGAGTAATCCTCACGTCTTGCCGGAGCATACTTGGTGGAATAGGATGAAAAAGCTGCGGAAAAGTTGGTACGCTAATTAGTTTCAACTTAATTTATATCATTAGCATTCCAATTTGTCTAAAGTATTCATCATCCTGTTTCTATCATGGTTAGAAGTCCTGTGCCTTTGACCTACAGCTCTTCCTTTTCTAACCTGATATTTTCTAGACGTGTTGGCACTGAAACTCTCAGACTTTGCAGCTAGCGTGTTATGTATGTTTGCAGTTCTTGCAGGCGTGATGCCAAAAGATCTGAAAGGCCCTAGGTTGGGGAAAGATGGTAGAACTCTCTCCCCTGCACGATGCAATTATGGGTATCCCTTTCCATCTCTCACCTGGCCTATCATGGCTTCTGCCTTGACCTCCAGTTTTGACAGCTATTCTTGAAAAGAGAAATGATACTAATCATCCAAACCATGAATTAGTTGGAGGTGCAAGGAACATTTGGAAAATTTGGGTCAAAGGTGATTCTTGAGTCCAGGTTCCTTGTTACTATGGATGTAGAACTTTTAGCTCTGTGTTAAGCTGTGTTCAGTTTGAGGAAATGTGTTCTCATATATCAAGCCAACTGTGCCTTTGAGTCACAAAGGGCTCATGGCACAATTTCAAAAGCTCTTTGCAAGTAATGACTTCATACTTTTGGAGGAAAGCAACTTATCTGTTCTGCGGTAGCCTGTTTTGTAAGGGCTGAGGGAGAGGAAATATCAGAAAGGGGGAGAGAGGGAATAAAAGGGATGCAAAGGAAAGGGGAGAAAGCATGCCAAAGGAGAGAAAAAAGAGTGATCTTACCTACTTTTCTTCATGATGCCACTCAGTGTTGACATGATTCAGCCCCCAAACCAATTACTCCTGTAGGTACATAGAAATCGGCAGGAAAAAAAAGGTGCCTTTCACTAAGATTTTCTTTAAAACTTCTCCTCTGGACGCCTTGACTATCTGATGGAGGACAGGAGGGGAAGAAGGTGTTCTCTACCAGGGTAACCAATTTATGGAGGACCATTGAGGATTCTTCCGTTTTTTGTTCCAAAGTCTTTAAACTCTGGAGTATTTCTCCTTCTGCTCTGATGGGTTATTTTATGGTTATGCTTTATCCACTGATGTTTGAGTTATATTTGATGAGCTCTTGAAAAATGTCCTGAATATGTTTATTTGGAGACTAATATGTGTGTGCGCGCGCACACACGCTCTCTCTCTCTCTCTGTATGTATGTATATATATATATATATATATATATATATATATATATATATATATATATAAAATAAATAACTAATAAACTCTGCATCTGTAAGAACAACACAATCTTGTTTTTTTGTTATTAATACCACGCCCTTGATCTTCTTGGTCATTTTTTTTCAATGCTCGTTCTTTGTGTGGTATATGATTGAATTGCTCTTCTTGTCTCAAGGGTGTGAGATTTAAGATATACACGCTTAAAGCTGAAATAGATTTTGAAGCAGGGGGTAACTTTGAGACCAAGTTCTCTTGTTTCCACATGAATCATCAACCACATGAATTGGTGTACTTGCATGTGACTTTTGCTTCCTTTGTTTTTTTTATGTGTTTTTATAATACCGAATAGTTTTAATTCGTAGCCTGCATAAAGGGTGCATAAAAGGTGAGGTGGAGTGGGTGGAGGTAAAAGCATATGCGTAGTCATATAACCAAGCTTATTCTTGCTTGATGCTCTTTTTTATATGAACATATGTACAGAAATGCTGAATGAGTCCTCTTGCTATGATTCTTCCTTTATTTGCAGGTTTTCAGAAGACAAAAGAGACATTTGCACCTCCAACGATGTCCCCTGTCATTGGCATGCTTTCTCTCTTATTAATGCTACCTGCTCAGCATATGGGTAAGAACTGTTGCAAGTCTATGACTACAGTGTCTGTGTCATTTATGGCTTTGTGGTAAGCCTTCAAATTGGTTTCTAAACATCAAACATAAAAAAAAAAATCAGAAATAAAAGATCACAGCTGTAGAACTGAAATCGATACTCCCCAATGCTAGGAAAGCAGTTTCTAATATTTTTCTCATAGCTAAGCATGGATGTCTGGAGGCTTATTTTGGCAACCGGCTTTTCCAAGTGAGGTACCACCCACATTGTCTTTGAAAGCTTCTGCTGAAAAACCTAACAGTTGGGCAGGTTCATAAGAGCTTCTGCAGATGTTCTTAAACTCTGGGCAGTTCTCGCTTGGGGGCCCAGTATCTTTAACTTTGACCCTGTTAGAATAGGGCTACCCACAGCCTTGTATCAACCACACTGTTTTAAAAACCAGCAACCTATGGCAACATTAAACAAAGATGGCTTGGAGAACATCAGAACAAACTGGGAATAAAGCATGCAACAATGGTGGTAGCATTTCTCTAACTCTTTTGACAAAGCATCTCTGTGTTTCCTCTTTGGATCAAACTGGAGAATCTGATAACAGGTCTGATCCATGATATTACTCCACTTGAGCAACTGGGTGCAGGCCCAGCACACTGCAGTCTAGAGAGTTCTGGATACCTTAAAAAGAAAAGCAAATCAGATGAAGATTTATTTGCCCCTCCTCACAGCTTGTTCATCTCTCCCCAACGGGCACACCCTTTTTTTCCTGAAAATTGAGGAATTGAGAGGGGAAGAGAGAAACTAGGCCCAAAGCACCCTGAGTTATTTTTTTTAAAAAAATTGGGTTATTAAAAATATTTTGGAGAAAAACAGTATCCTCTTGTTAGTGTATTTGAGGTCAACATTCCCCAAATCATTCTCCCTTATTTGTTCTGGGACAGAAGCTTCTAGTGATACCCATTGTTGCTATTTCAATGAATAAAATCCAGGGGTTAAAAGCAACATCCATTTAATATCTCTCCCCGTTTATCGTGATAGTAAAAGCACTTCCATACTATTTTGAGCCCTTTTTTTCATGTCCTTATTTCTACCTGTTGATTTTCTCTGACTTTTAAAGAAGTGTGCTCAGAGTTGGAAGGTATGGATCCTCCTGAGCTACAGTTAAAACTACCTGTTTCATTTCCTATTTCTGTGCATACTGAAAAAGGGGGGTTTCTTGATTTGGTCTTGTGAAAGATCAGGAGGAGGGGATTCCTAGCTGAGTATTAAATCATGGGGAAATTTATAGCTGGATGAGAGATTTCATTTGTGTCGGGAGGCAAATAGAAACTGGACAAAGGGAAAGAAACACTTAAGATATGGGTTGTAAAACTGTCTCTGTCCCCACTGGAATTTGCAATCAGTTCTTTGATTTATCTTCCAAGCTTGGCCATTAACCATCTGTGCAACTTAAAATTCCCCCCAACCCACACTTGAATTACTGGCATTTGATGATAGGCTATTAAAATGGTGCCTTCTGTTCAGTCATCTGAGTATCTCCTCATAGAAGCCAAAGTAGGGATATTCTAGACCAGAGGACCCCAACTTTGGTGGCCAGAAGGCACATTTGGAATGTTGAAAGCCTGTTTGGGAACTCTTGTAAAATGGTGGGTGTGGCCAATCATAAAACACCCTTTTATCAGAAGACAATTGCCACCCTTTTATTTTCTAAGTATGCCTCTGGAATGCGTTCTTGGAGATCAAGAGGATAGTGAGTCAATGAACATATTGGCCAGTCTTCACTTCACTCTTTTGAGCAGGTCAACGTGTCCAACTAATCTGGCATTTAGTCTTCCAAGAGTAGCCACCTCGATGTCACAAAAATATTTAAGCTAGAATGAGATGGGCTAAAGATATTTATCTCCTGAAATTGCTCCACCATTGTCCACATATCAGGAATTATTTCTCTTTTTTTTAATATAATTTTTATTGAAGAAATTTTTAACAAGATAAAAACAATACAAATATTAGAAAAGAAACAAAGAAAATAAAAAAGAATAGTGAATAAGTAAGAAAGAAAATAGAAAAAGAAAAAGAAAGTGTCTTCTGATCTTTTTGAGAGTGGTTATAAATGCATTTATGTTTTACCCTTTCTCTCTAAGGGTACATCATAATTTCCTTTCCGTAAGCTACCCTTTCTACTCCTCAAACCCATAAATCACAAGTTCATTTTTCTGTTTTTTCAGTAAAAAGTCCACAAGAGGTAGGAATTATTTCTCAGTGTAGTGGAACTTGAGTGGCTTTGTAGGGATTGCTGTAGAAGTCAGCCCTGGGCACTCAAAAATAAGAGTTATTTCTATATGCTGAGCAAGACACACTGAAGTATCTTAGTTTACAAGTAAGTATAAAATGGTCAAAGTCCTGATAAGACCTGTGAATTTGCAGGTCATAGCTTCCAGGACATCTTGAAGTTGTCAGTTTGGAGGGAAGGAAGGGATACAATAGAAGATAGGAAATTTGGTTTGAAATGGCATGTTCTCTGTGCATTAAATCTATCATTTTCCACACACAGTTTTGTTATGTGTGTTAGAGTATAGTGTTCACATGAGATTATTTCAAGTGAGAGTCAGCTATTAGAATTAGGGAGATAATAGCAAGAGAGACTACAGTTTTTCCATCAACAGTTTTGTACCTTCCCTGCCCATGAGTAACAAGCTTGGATACCTGTAGAAATGTCCTCTCTTTTTCCAGAAACAAAGATACAGGAAGAGTACATTTTGGTTACCTCTGGTCACTTCAGTGAGAAGTTCAGCAAAGTATGTGGTCGTAAAACCACGAGTGAGCACATTTGACAGATCCATTTCAGGGCTGAATACAACAGGAGACTTTGTGTCGATGGGGGAAAGTATGTGTGGAATTCTCTGTCCTTGGTTTATCCTTCCAATGGCACAGAAGAATTCTGTCAGCTGGAGAAATTCCCAAATATCTGGCTCGGAAACTATTTACATTGAAAGTGAATCCATATTGGCTCTTCCTAACGAAATGTGATTCTCATTTCTGAGAGTTGTGGGGAAGGAATTAGCAGCTTTGGTTAGGCTTAAAGAGATATAACTTACGGTATTGGCTGGGCCATGAGAGAGTGAATAGCCCAAAATCCTCCCAGTGAACTTCCATGACTTGAACTTGGGTCTAGTCCAACATTTACATTTGTTTGTACCTCAAGGGCAAACATTGACTTTCTTCAGCAGTGCGTGGGGTGTCTTCATCCATCTAGGCCAGTGCCCTAATTTCCCAGTGCATCTTTCTGACTCTCGAAATCATGAATGATGCTGAAGCCATGTGTCATCCTAGCATGTTGGCTTGGAAATCAATTCCTCCAGGTAGGGCATAGGACTTTCTCCATAGGAAAGTGTAGGTTGGATTCCAGCCTGAAAGTGGCTTGTTTTCCCCATGATTCTCCAAGTACCAACAGATCCACCGTGGGATCATAGCATTCTTAAAATCATGTCTGTCTTCACCCCAAATTTTCATTCTCTGCTTCCTAAGTCATCAGCATCAGAAGTGGTTCCTTTGTCCTCTAAGCTTAACAGACTTGTTTTCTATTTTCCACATAAAGAGGTCCATGTTCTTTATAGTTCCCTTTGTGTCTGCCAGCAGGAATGGTCCCACCTTGCCCCCATTTGGATCCAGAGCTGAAACTCTGGCAGCCAGGACACGATGAAGAGAATCGAGTGAACATCAGCCAAGGCCAAAAGCTTCTCTTATCTTCTTCTGCCACCGTTCACTCCATTGTCATCACAAACGGAGGTAAGTCTAGCTGGATGGAAAGCTATAACATCTGTGCTACATTCAGGCCCTTACCGGTGGTGCACAAGAGCTTACTTGTTTGCTTTACTGAAGATCTCCCCTTAATGAAAATCTGCTTAATATTCTTGAACAGTTTTAAAAAATTGCATTCATTTCTTGATTTTTTCATGAAACCCCCATTTACCTGGTGCTGGATCTCCATTTTTATTCTACTAAGCATTTAATGTACTGTTATTTAGGGCAATAGCTGAATCCTCCTCTTCCAGATTGACCCAGGATGATGGAATGTACTGGGTGTTTTGGGGCAATAACTTGGAATGATGCACCATTTGGGGACAATACATGACAGCCCTTGGGGACACCCACTCTATTTAAATCCCATTGCTGCTGGAGGAAAGTTTTAACTCCCATTCCATCCAGACAGGTATTAATACAAGTAATGAGAAACATACTCACTTCATCATTTGTTGCATTAGGTTTGGAATGAATGCAAAGTGAATCAAACCTGTTCCATTTTTAATTTGTTCTAAAACAAAAGCACATTCCTTACTCCCAGGATCTCAGCAAGCCCCTCTCTGGGATTATGGTTTGCTTGTGCCAGGTGTAAATAGTACGGTGCTTGCTTAGCTAATGATTGGATATGGTATAGAGAGCTTCAGTTATTTATACCGAGGGCCGGTTTGTATAAACAGAATCACACAGTAAGCATTTTGCTGGACTTCCTCACATGAGGGTTGCCCTTTATTTATGGGGAGACTTTATGTTGGAACACTGCTCCCCACTAAATTAAAAGACAGAAGCCATATATTGCAGATGTAAATATAGCATTGTCAAGATAAACAATGTTAAATTCAAGATGGATAAAACCAGCTTCAGTTAATATCAGGGTAGAAGTTCTGGGGAATGAGATTTCATCAGCTACCTTGTATGCAGCTAAGCTTGTTTAGTTGTCCCAGCTGGAGAAACTGCAAGTTTGATGACTGTGTTGCTTTTCCACTTCCTTTTTCAATGCCCGCCTAATCATTCACTGAGAGTCCATAATTACATGATGGGTAAAGGCACAGTCTGCTATAAAAAGGCACTGTACTGCAGGCTAGTGGTGCCAACAGACCTGGTCCATGTAAGTTCCTACTCTCTACTTGTCTTGTAGAAGAGGAGGGTGCAAAAACCTTTAGATTACGGGCCACATTTAGCCATTCAGTGGCACACTGGGGCATACCTCAAAAAGTGAGTAGGACTAAGACCCACACTCAACTTGGTTTAGTTTTAGTTTATTGTATAACCTCCCCCCCATTTATTATTTTCTTCTGGCAATTTGCAGAGGACTTCAGGAAGCTTCTCTCAAAAAATGAGATAAATAATAAATGAGATAAACAAATAGAATGATATAAAAAATAAACATAAAATTTATTGTTTTAATGGATTTTGTGAGCCACTGTGATGGAATGGACTTATGAAGGCCAGGCTCAGGGAGATAAGTGTGGGAGTTCCCCCAGCAGGAGCATGGGAAGTTCAAGAAGATGAGGCTGGCACCTCCCTAAGGAATTCACGGTGTTGTGGCTGGCTGGCTTAGGAACTAAGGTTCAGCCTGGGGAGATTTTCTGTCTGAGGTTGTAGCTAATAAACGCAACAGAACTGTATTTGCATTGCCTCTTTGAGTTCTTTGGGCTGAACCTGACAGCCACCCAGAGTCCCCCATTAGGGGGAGATGGGTGGAGATAAATTGGATGGATGGATGGATGGATGGATGGATGGATGAAGAAGGTGGTCTAAATTGCATAGTGTGATCTGGGCTATGGAGAACCAGTAGACAAGGTTAAAACTGCCTTGGGTAGCTGCAAAGAGTTCTGGCATTTTCTGGCCTTACTGATTATGTGCCATCAAGTTGTTTTCGACTCCCAGTGACCACATAGATCAGTGTTGTCCAAACTTGGCCACTTTAAGAAGTCCACTCATGGCCAAGTTTGGACAACACTGACATAGATAGATTTTTTCCATAATGAGGAAGGCTACTCTGTAACCTGGTCTTTCAAGTCTCCCAATGGTGTACTCATCGCCACTGCAACTGAGTCCATCCACCTTGCTGCTGGTCATCCTCTTCTTCTCTTTCCTTCTACCTTTCCCAGCATTAGAGCCTTCTCCAGAGAGCTAGGTCTTCGCATAATGAAGTAGGATAATTTGAGCCTGGTCATTTATGCCTCAAATGAGAACTCTGCGCTGATTTGTTCAATGATTCATCTGTGTGTTTTCTTGGCTGTACCCTTTCAAACATCTTTCTCAGATTGTTGAAATTGACTGTTCTTCTTGGTTATTTTGCCCCATTTGTGACTGAGTTAGGGTTTATGCATTAGGCATTGTGGTCTGAGGTCAAGGTAGTCCGACAGTACCCTAATGCAAAATGATCTGCAGAACTGAGCAACTTGACAAAATAAAATCAGCTTTCATTTGTTGTTGCTGTGGTTAAGATGTTTCTAGCTGTTATAGTGGAGTGCTGAAATGTCAGGTAATAAGGCTAAGATTTCAAATGATCAGGCCTAGGAGGACCTGTATAGGTAAATGTGCTTCCAGAGAAGCAAGGTAAAATATTTGCTGTTTTTAATTTATAGCTCACAAATTCTGTTCTATAATGTAGAAGTTTGATCAATCCATTAAGCTGACACTTTACCCAATCTGGTTGAAGCCTCTCTCTGAAGAAAGAGTCAACCACGTAGCTCAGAAACCAAAACTGCTGGGTCCAAATATCAGTGGATTATACAGACAGTGATAACCAAATCTGGTTTTTCCTTCTGAAAAAGAGAGTCTTTCTTTTAGAGAATGTTTTACAGAGAATCCAACAAGGAAAAAAATCCGAAGACTAAAACTGGGCATTTAGACAATGTTTATCATCTGCCTTCTTTAAAAAGGGGCACAATTGAGAAATGCAAGCATGGATAACATATAAGGAAAATCTTAACATTATGGTACAATTTTAAATCAACCAGCTAAATACCCCCTTTGCTTCTCCTCTGTTAGGAAAACTAGTGATTAAAGATAACATAGCCCCCATTGTTCTGCGCACTCGTCATATACGGATAGAAAATGATGGAGAACTACATATTGGGAGTGAGAACTGCCCTTTCCGGAGCAGCCTGACAATCATCTTGTATGGACGGTATGTAATTAAACAGCCCTCATCCATAATTTTGAAGATTAGCCCCACAAGGCTATTTTTTTTTTTGGATGGAGGAACAGAGATCTGGTGCATTTGGCAGGGAAATTGCTATGATGCATTGAGAGGAAGAATACTAATGAGAAGATGCTTAATTTTGCAGAATTATCTCTGGTTGGACCTTGCAATAACATATAGCTATATTATAAATCAAAAATGAAACCCCCAAGAATAAAAATACACTGAATTAAAGGTTGTTAGGATATGATGAAATTGAAATTGCCTAAATTTTCTGGTGGAGGGTCTTCGTTTCAGGTTCCAAAGGTAGGGCAAGGGTTAGGTGTGACCCTATACATCATTGCCCAGACAGAACTCTTTTCCTGTATGTTCCTATTCAACCCAACCCTAAGGTTATATTTGGAGACTCCATTACAAGTTTTTGCAATTCTGAGATAGGATAGGTGACTTATTAAGAATGGGAATGAGAATAGTACTTCCAAAGATATCTCTTCAGGGGCAAGTAGGAGCTTTTGGAAGAAAATTTCTTCAGATCTGGGTTATTTGACTAGTACCAGTTTGAATCTTTTTGCTATCTAGTGGTTGCCTATTAGTAGCTTCCCATTTTTGGAATTCTCTTTTCACAAAACCTGCTCCTTTTGGTGCCAAGTGAAAGTCCATTTTATTTTTCCCGGGCCCTTTCCTGTTTCTGCTGCAACACAATCAATGGACTTCCTTTATTTTCCCTGTATTTATTTTCTGCTGCTTTCAGCAGCTACATTTGCTTGATTATTTCAACTGATGGTTTCATAATGCCCTCTATTTATTTTTATGGCACTCTGACCACTGCTGTAGAGCAACTCCCAAAGGTGAGAAATAAAATACCATTCAAATTAATCCCACAGTGCTGATGATGGCAGCCAACCTGACATTTATTTTGGGCGAAAGTTTATTGGCATCATTGATGGCGGAACTCTTGAGGTCCACGGTGAGCGAAAACTGTCTTGGACTTTCTTAAACAAGACTCTGAATCCAGGGGGATTGGAAGAAGGGGGCTATTACTTCGAGCGAAGCTGGGGCCATCGTGGTATCATCATCCACGTCATTGACCCAAAGACTGGAGCCGTTATTCATTCTGATCGGTGAGTTTAGAGTTCAGACTCAGTCCATATTTCAGCCAATGCCCAATGAGCTTTTCTGATTTCTTCTTTATATTTTTCCAGAGGTTGAAAACAAATGGCTAGCCACTCATGGTCCAAAACAAATGGCTAGCCACTCTGATCTCATGGTCCAAACTGAGTTGCACAAACACCCTTAATATGTTGTGCTTCACTTTGATGGGATTCAGTCCCCAGAGAGCTCTTCCGAGTTGACAGCCTGAAGATGCTCCTGGAGGGACAATCATTTCAATACATGCTGATTTGGTGTTGGTTTTAGGTTTTTTGTGTCTTCAGTAATTTTTAACAGTATATTCATGGTTCTTCTTGTGAGCTAGTTTGAAAAGCCCAAGGAGATTTAGTAGAAATAGAATATAACACAAATAATGTGTAAGATTGTGACAATCCCAATATAAAGAACATGTGTGTATGTTTTGCACAGTTTATGAAGTCGTTAAGTTTTGTATCCTACCTTTCCTTCAGGACTTCAAGGCAATGTACATCAGATTTTATCCTCCATTATTATTCTCACAACAACCTTGTGAGCTAGGTTGCATTGAGAGTGAACCTGAATCTGGATCTCCAATCCCAATGCAACATCCAACAATCTATAGACAGTATAACAATCTAACCACCATGTTATACTGTCTCTCATATTTCATGACCAATATGCTTCCTAATTACTAAATTAACCCTTAATCTGGGTTTACATGGTGCATTGAATCAAATAGGCTAGGTTCACACAATATGCAAAACCAGAATAGAATCTAAGCAAGGTTAATGCTAATCAAGGTTAGTATGTTGGGCAAATTCACTGACCATTTCTTTACCTGACTTGGTTAAGCAGGTTGTGCAAACACAGTTGGTGAATGCAGGGCCCTTTGGGGGGTCCAAGTTAGACCTTGGAATGGGTTAGGGGCTGTGGGTGATCAAAGAAGGCGGGGGGAAATGGATGTGGTGTAGGAAGGGAGTATGCCTGGAGGTCAAAACCACATTTTTCTTAAACTTCATTCTGAAGTTGATTGCCCCTTCTACTTTATCAGGCTTAAAATTACAGTGTTTAACTTCCTGAAAATTGGCAGGAGCAGGAGAGGGGGCTGTAGGATGCACAAAAAGCAGTTTGAGTTAGTTAGCTAAAGTTCATTATGGACTAGACCAGCATCATAAAATGAATAAGCATATCCAGTAGAAGCAGATACATCAACAATATGGTCGTAAAAGGAGTAAAATATATAAATATATTTTATATAGAGAGAGATATATAGATAGATATATATATAGATATATCTCCCTGTTGGGGGAGATGGGCGGCATACAAGTTTGATAATAAATAAATAAATAAATAAATAAATAAATAAAGTAAATAAATAAATAAATAAATAAATAAATACTTGCAAATAAAGGCTAAAAAATAGAACAGAAAGCAATGGAGGAATACATTTGGCCCCTGGGCCAAAGCTTGCCCACCCGTGACAGACAAAATGGCAAAAAAAAAAAAAAATCCACTATAATGGGATGAGCATGGGTTATCTGGTTCTTGCAGGTCACTCTATCCTGCAGACTTGGCTTATCTTGAGTGTGAAAAAGAGCACTGGTGTTGCCTTCATCTTCAAGAGTGTCTAGGCATGAATTAATATGGCAAATGCAGATACTGCTCCCTCTTACATGTTCTTCTGTGTTTCTTCAGATTTGACACCTACAAACTCAAAAGCGAAAGCCTCCGCTTTGTGCAATATTTGAATGCTGTGGAGGATGGCATGATCTTGTCAGTCGCGGTCAATGACGAAGGCTCCAAAAATTTGGATGACTTGGCCAGGAAAGCAATGACCAAACTGGGCAGCAAGCATTTCCTCCACCTTGGCTTTAGGTAGGAGCCTGTCCTGCCAGGGTTACAACACAAAGTCCTTATTATGCTTTTCCTGGACCTAAAATAATTCCACTTTTTTCCCCCTCTACCCAAGAGCACAAACATCTCTCACAGTGATTTTCCCTTCTCTTCCTTTTCATCTGAGAGTATTCAGAGGCCAAGGACACTGCTTGAAATGGGTTCAGCCACTCAGTTGGGCTTCATTTTAGGAATGCCTCAGAGTTGGATAAATCAGTGCAAATTGGGCCAATGACCACCATTCACAGATGGGGTAGAAATATTGTATGCAGAAGATCCCATGTGCAATCCCTGGCATATTTCCAGAGAGAGCTCTAAAAATCCTCTGAAATCTTGGAGAGCAGTTGTGGGTCAGTGAAAGGAGAGATAGCATAATGGCCACGGGTATCACTTCATCCAATGATTGCATCTGTTGCCTTGCCTGATTTTTTCAAGATTCTTTTAATTCAATGATATGAAACAGGGAGCTGACACATTGCAAAGCAAATCGCTAACATCCAGCACCATTTCATTGCATATAATAGTGTCTCCAAGATCCACATGGGCCTCACCGGCATTCTTGAAAAGCAGAAATGGGGTGGCTGCATCTCATCGTTTCCTTTGGGAACCTGCCCAATTGCCCAAAAAAAGATACAGTCATTAAGCTGGAATAGAAGGCCCTGTGCTGACAAAGCTTAAAGGGAGTCACTCCACCAGTTTCTGTAATGTTATGGCCTTGGGAGACAGGGGGAAGAGCCACAGCCAGGGGAATGGTCAGATAAAAGGCAGCTAAGCCCACAGAAGGAATGGGGTGTGGCAAACATCTCACAAGGGACCCTCCCTGGTTTCTTGGGCGGTAAAGGTGACAGGGGAGAAATGTACTTTCAGACTTGCAAGATTCTGTTAGTGTAACCTGTAGAAGTTAGTGTACAGTAGAATTAGTTCATCTGGGTGTGCGTCCTGTCTGGACTACCTGGCAGTTTCCCTCTCACCATTTGGTGAGAGCGATGTAGTATATTCTCAATTCTATAGTAGGTTCTCAAAATTTCAAATCATAGAAAGCTTTTCTTTTTCTTATGCAGACAGTGGTGAATCCCTGGTCTCACCCAATATGAGGCCATTTCTTATGGGATTCCAGTGCCAGTTCCCTATTCCTTACCCTCCCCCTCCCAAAAAATGAACTGCAGGAATTCTGACCCATCAGCCAATTTACACACTGAAGTCATAAGAAGTTGAGTAATCTTTATTAAACCAACCACTCAGAACTCCCCAGACTGGTCTTTTGTTTTGAGAAAACTTAGCTGCAATCTTAGGGAAGCATTTACCTGGGAGTAGGCTGCCTTATGTATGAGTAAGCATGGAGAGGATTGTATTGCAAGTGATTGTATTGGCTGTGGTTCCTCTCTTTGGTTTTGGAGTTTTAGTTATGGGGGTGTATGTATTTATGTTAAGAAAGATATCCTGCATTTCTGGAGGTGGCATAAATAACATTTCCTCCTCCGTTTTTTCTCCAGTAACCACCATCCTGTCAGGTAGGTTTGGCTGAGAGCAATTGACTGGCCCGAAGTCACCCAGGGAGCTTCTGTGGCCAAGGGTGGACTTGAACCTGGGCCTCTCCCATCCTGCTCTAACACTTTAGCCATTACACAATACTGCCTCTCCAGTGTTTTTTTAGAATGTATTCTTAACTGATCTAGTTCTGTCAGTATTTGTGTGACTGGGTTTGATGTTCATAGGCATGGAAACAAATCCTCTCTCCCAGCCGTCTAGGAGATCGACATGCAGTTTCTCCCACTTGTCCATCCCACTCATCTGGACACAGTTCATAGTCTTTCCAAATTCCTTTGCCACATGGCATGTCCAAATCAGTCCAGAAGCAGCACTGGCTTTGTGCCGGCAGAACTTTCTGCTCCCTCCCTCTCTCCTTGCTTGGAATAGCACTCATAGCACCCCCTCCAGGGACTGTGTTGCTCAGAGTTGTTCTAATTAGACATCTCTCATCTTGGGCAGACTTTACAGTTGTGATTGAAACCAAAACGATTATTGCTGTTTGAGAAAGTTGCATTCTTAATCCTGTCCAATATACATACCTTGAAGACAAGAAATCAAGCAATTCCAGGCAGAGTGACAAATTCTCTTCTATCTGCCAATTTGTCAAGTGCAAACATATTTTTTCCTTCAGGCCTCTCTAGTCATTCCTGTAGCTCTGGGATGTTGCCCTATTCCTTCTGCTCTGGCTACAGGCTCAGCTTAGCCATTGGTGAACCCTTCCTGCCCTTGGTGGTTCCAGTCAGTGGTTTTTCTAGTTTGAGGGGGCCTAGCAAAAGGTTCCCCAGGGCCCCCCACAATTCCAACACTTCCCCCCACTTTTTCTCCTCTTCAATCCTTCCTTGTTCTCCGTCTCTGTCATTTTTCTTTAAAAAAAAAAAGTAACATGTAGTTCTCCAGCCAACTGGGGAACGGCCAGCCACATATTTGTTGCCTGCCAGTTGCTTAACAATTGTCTGTCTTCACTTTCCAAGGCAGGCAGTAAAAATGGGTGGCTTGTCAATCAGTTGATAGACTTTATTGTGCATTCAGAGCTCCATTACAGAATGCAACTATAAATAGAAGACCTTTTTGCCAACACCACTTGACCTATCAATGAAAAAGGAGTACGAAAACTTTGTAGATATAAAGGGATGTGAGAGTGCTATGTCAGACATTGATCCAGCTGGCTAAGTAGTTGTCACTTCTCTCTATCACCACCCTGTGTGCATCCAACTCACATGTACCACTCTTCACTGGAGCAATGTTTTCTTTGAACCATCAGCAGGCAATACTACTAGGGATTCTTGATGCTTGGGATTCTGCTTAGTCAGTCCCAAGTGAGAATGGACTCTGAATCTGTCCTTTTCACATCTATTGAGCCATGATTCCCTCCTGTTTACACATGTATTTTTCTTAAAATCTGTAGGAAAATGTGCATGATAGAAACTTAGGGGACTCCAGCTGGATCATCCAGCTATGCTGCTGTGGAAAGGCCAGAGGGGATGTGTTGCAATGTCACACCTACATTGAGTTGTGCTATTCAATGAGCCACCTTCTCCCTACACTGAGCAGGCCAAACTGCCTCTTAAAATTAAGCAACATCCATGTACAGATTTCCATCTTCTCCCTCTCAATGAACCCTCACTTAGCAAAAAGATAGACTTTGCCTCTTTTCTTTTCAGACAGTATTGGGCAAAAGTGGCCTTCTAACCTACATTAAGGATTATGAATAAATAGCCAATTTGGAGTCAAGAATGCAGCTAATGGAATCCAGCACCCTTCTAAGCATATAGTGAAGCAAATTTAAATATGGCAATGATGGAAAGTTCTATAAACCTTATGCTCAATAATGTGTCCTTTTTAGTCTGATTTTTTAAACTTTTGAATCCCAGTTAGAATCCTGTAGGCTGTATTGAATTTCCCACCATGTCCTTCTCATTTGGTAGTGGCAAATGCCATTAATTCACAGTGTTGTTGCTTGGGACAGCAGGGCAAACTATGGTAGGACAAAGAATTTTCAGTTCTTCTTGTTTATGTCTGGTTATTTTTTCCCCCAATCTGTGTCCTTCTGCTCATGTTCTTAGTGGTCTCTGCAACTGTCTGGTTTGAAAAAGTTAACAGCAAAAAATAATATATTAAGAAAAAAAAAACCACATGCACATATTACTCACCTAGATTTCAGAAGGATCTATAAACACAACTCCTAACCTTTCAGAGTTCCATGAGTTCAGGCAAACACATATTTATTAAAACAGACACACAGAGAGAGATTTAGTCAATTAATCAATAAAATGAAATCTTCCTATAAATTCCCTACAAATGCCGTCTTTGTATTCTGCTACAACATTTGCCCAGTCTTGATTCTTCCAGAGAGTGGAGATGAAAGCCAGATATTTTCAGTTCATTGCAAGGCATTTCTACAAATTCAGGACTTCTAGTCTCTACAAAGCTAGTTCTTTATGGTTTGACCTCTGATGGGATTCCGCCGAAGAAGTTCTGAAAACTTTCTCATCCAAAGCTGGAGATTTTTCAACTTGGAAACTGTTGAGGTTTATGCTGTAAGGCGTTTGCACAATGGAATCCTTAAAAGTCATAACTGTTTGCTTTGTTTCAAGCTGAAGGAAATAAATGAATTAAGATAAGAAAAGGTTTTCTGGCTTTTAAAAAATTTTCTTGGGGAGTATGCTTGTGTGTGGGGTGGAATAGGTGCAAAGGCACCATTGCCTTTATCCAGGTTGGAGCTGGCTAGACTGGGAAGTTGAAAACACATTGCAGCAGAAGGCAGTGGCAAACCACTTCCATCCTGCTGCCAAGAAAACAGCTGGATGCAGGCACCAGGAGTCTAGCTCTACTCAAGAGCATCTTTTTTTTATCTCATAGATCAGTCTGTCTGGGGAGCTGTGAACAGAGAACAAAACAAGCCATATTCTGAAAGGATGCATGCATTTCTTGCAAAAGAGTAATGCTCTGTTTTTTTATGCTGTTTTTCTTTAATTCCCCAGGCATCCCTGGAGCTTTATCACAGTCAAAGGAAAGCCTTTGTCTTCTGTGGAAGATCATGTTGAATATCAAGGTAATCACCAAGATTTGGCCATTAGAATAATGGTAGATAAATTATACCGAGTGGCATTTTGGCATAAGGCGTTAGGCTACTTCAGGCATAATTTGAGGCCAAGGCTTCTGTTATCTGGAATTAAGAACCTACATCAGCCTTCTCCAGCCTTGATGTCTTTTAGGTGGATAGGCTTCAGTTCTCAACATTCATGCTGATCATTCTGGTTAATTTCTAGCTTGCTTAGATCCTGACACTCTGTTCCCTACTAAATCTGAGTGACAACTTGGTGGTATTATCCAAAAAGATGATTGGGGTACCCTTCCTACCCCTATGCAATTTACTGTGCTGCTGCTTTGTGTGGAACCCCTTTAGATCTTTCACAAGGCCATTTGTATCTATTCTGCAACCAGAACATGAGGGATGGGGGAAAGTAACTAGTTCATGTTTTCCCCCCTCTCATTCTGCGGTTTTGCAGACACTCCCTTTCCAGAGGACATCCAACTTTGCCTAAGAGATGATCTAAACAATCATGCCAATATTTAGCACTTGCAGTTAAAACTTTGTAGGTCCCTTTCATATGTGTGTTCTAAATCCCCCAAAGGAACATAAAGGTCAGATTGTTGACAGCTTCTCCATAACTAACTGCACATTTGGGGATTGCTAGGAAGTTAGTTGTTTTCTTGCTTCCCTTTTGGTATTTTGTGTTTTTTTGCAGGACGCAAAGGTTCAGCTGTAGCCAAAGTATTCAAATTGTTCCAGGCAGAAAACGGAGAGCGTTTCAATGTGTCTTCAACCAGTGAGTGGGTTCAAGGTGAGACTTTTCTTCTTCAGAGCAAGTTTGCAATGCAGTTCCCAGTACAGTTGGAGATATTCCCCAACCCCAATGTGCAAAAATCAACATAGGGCTGAACTACAGCTCCTAGCACCCCTCACCATTGGCCCTGATGGATGTAGAAGCTCAGCAACGTTTGGAGGATCACTGAATCTCCACCTTTTGCTCCTACAGTGGACAGGAGCATTAAAAGCTGTTTTGATGCCGCACAAAGGAGCAGATGGCTTTGTTGAACCAGCCAGGCCAGTGATGAGCAACCAGTGACTCATTGACTGCAGGCAGCCCTCCAGCACCCATTTGTAGCATCCCATAGAGAAAATAGCTAAATTTGGAGGGGATTAAGGATGCATGGTACTAACTGGTCTCACAGAGAAGTCCCTCTCCTATGCTTATATTTAAATTCACTTCTCCCTCCAGATGCCAAAAACAGATACATACAGCCCCAAATTCAGCTATTTTGCTTCTGACCTTCTGCGGTCCTCCAGAAGGTTGAGTCACTGCTCCAATCCCTCATAAGTTGTCCAGTTTGGGAAAACTAATCCTTGCTCATTTTCTCATGAGAACTTTATTGTGTCCTATGTACGTAGGTATTTGGAATAATCATAAATTAAATTGAAAAAAAAAAAGAATGTATCTTACTGGCTAAAACACTCATGTTAATATCTATCTATCTATCTATCTATCTATCTATCTATCTATCTATCTATCTATCATCTATCTATCTATCTATCTATCTATCTATCTATCTATCTATCTATTTATATTGTCATTAGAATCTCTGCAATATTGTATCCTGACATCAACCATAATACCATAAGTGCTCCATCATGGACCCATTTATTTTAGTTTTGCTATGTCTCCTCTTCTCCAGCCTGTCCTTCAAAGGTCAAATGTGTCCCATCAAAAGATTGGTTTCTCTTTAATCTCTAGCCTGATGTGCTTTGGGACATCCCCAAATAACATCTGACTGACCTGGAGAAAGCACCAGGAGTGGGTAGCTTTTAAATAGATTTGCTAACAGTTTTTGGCACCAAGACCTGTAGAGCACATTTTTTCCAGCGTTCGTTAAAGCCTGTTCTGTCCAAAATGACCTTACATTGAGTCGTTTCCTTTTTTTTCTTCCAGATGTTGAGTGGACCAAGTGGTATGAGAAGCCAAAAAAATCAAAATCCAAAGATGGGGAGAGGCTGTCAGATTTAAGAGCTGCTCACCCAGAAATTTGTGATCACCCTGTTGATCTCCAGGTATGTCATATGGAGTAATCAACCTGAACCATTATACCTGCTTTACTTAATTTGGTTCTATCTGTTGTATGGTTGCAGTTCTCCAACCTTGGTTTTTGGGTTGTAGACATTTGCTTGCTCTAATATAAGCAATGCAGTTATCTGGGAAAATTGAGGTTCATTGGTTGGCAGGAGTTACATATCTTTGGTCTTATCTGCTTTGTGTGTGCTTGAATGGGATGGTCTTATGGGCAGATGTTATTGTATTTTGCAGTTGATTGATGACTTGTTGATAGATCATTTTTTTGGCTGGTAGATGGTGGTTCTCTCTTCCAATAGGTATGGGAGAGAAATTTGTTTGGTTTGCATTTGAATGCAAATTTATTGAGGCATGCATTTTTGAACCAATGTGTGAAGCAAAACTTAAGCATCATTTGAAAGTCGCGTTTCCACATTTTTCAACCCAGTTCTCAGTTTTCTTCTGAGGGAAACATCTGTAATATTCAAAATCCATATTGTCATGAAAAGACTGTACCCAAATGGATTCTGCTAGGAGAAATTGTTTGCAAAAACTCTGCATGAGATAAAATTGTAAGCAAAAATTTGGAGAAATGGACACCAAAACACATAGATGAACTTTAAAAAAAATCACAGTTCAACCTGATGGACCTGAAAAAATGAAAAATGGAGAGCAATGAAAGCTCACCCATCTGTACTTTTCCAGTTGGCATTCCAGCTGTTCCAATCATTGTGTAATAAACTGGAAAATGGAAATAATTTCTTGTTAAGTTTATGAGACCTTTGGGCTTTTTGATGGACTGTGTTCTGCTCAATACTGGCATGGCATATTGCTTTGCTGAGATCGGCGTGAGATGGGTGGCTTTGAGCCAACATGAAGACACATAAGAGTCATGAGTACCTGCTTTTTGTGCCAAGATTGACTCTGTAATTTGCTGTTTTATCCTATATCTCAGGTGTCAATGCAGCCTGTATAATCTCTTCCTTTACTCAAGGGACATTTTTTAAAAGTTCAAAAGCCCCCCAAAAGTAGATTAGATTATTTTGAGAAAGAGAGAGGGAGAGAGAGAGAGAGAGAAATCTTTGTTAAAGTTCTTGCTAATTTTTAGTGGCACGAGGAAGAGGGTAATGGATGTGTGCAACATGTGCACTGGGTGAACTCCCTCTTTGGATCCTAGAAGCCATGTCTGATATTGATAATCCCTCTGTTTTGAAAAACCAACTAATTAAGAAAATTCCATTCTTCTGTCATGGATGGATCAGAAGCCATCACACTGCCAATCATAACAAATAATTCCACCATAAACCATTTCATAATGATTTATCATCATTTAAGAAGGATGATTCACTAATCTGCCCTGTAAGAATGTTCCAAAGTTTTCAGAGCTTTCCGCAAACAACTTGGCACGCTCTACCACCATTCAATAAAGCAAGGCAACTTCTTTAATACACCCCAGGGGGACGGCACTTGAAAGAAAGAAATTTGCCTGAGGCCATCAAAGGAGCTGTGACCCACAGATTATTTTCATAGAAAGCAACCTGCTGCTTGTTATGTTGGACTCGCTCCTGGGTAAACCTGGAGTAGATTGTTATTCTGCCTGAATTGTTATTCTCCGCCATCTTTGCTGACTTACTTTCAGGCACGTGGCTTTCATTCCCGGTGTTATCAGCCCTTTGTACCTTTTAAACAAGTGGCAGCGTGAAACAAAGAGACATTTGAGTCAAGTGCAGAATCAACGGCCTTAAAAAGAAAAAGAATTACCAAGACAGATCCCAGCGCAGGCCAAAATGTGTGGTCACGTACCCATTTGATGGGAGTGGGGGTGGATTCTACTTGTCTCATATTCTGTTTCAAGCTCAGTCAGTTTATGAAGATGCTACCCTGCCCCAGGATGGCTTACAGCAGTGTTGTCCAAACTTGGCCACTTTAAGACGAGTGGACTTCAACTCCCAGAATTCCCCAGCCAGCATGGAGAATTCTGGAGTTGACGTCCACTCGTCTTAAAGTGGCCAAGTTTGGACAACACTGGCTTACAACCTATTAAAATCGCAAGGCAAAATCTCGGAGAATTAGAATGTTCATTTCATGTAATAATCCTATTTCAAGGCTGCCGGGTTCCATAGCAACTCTGGGTGGCTTACAATTAAAAAAGAATCCAAGAGAAAGCAACATATATCAAAGAAAAGGGAACACAACCAGCCAGAACACTGACCCCCTAATGCATCCTAAAGCAAGGTCTGGGAGAACAGCCAGATGTTTAACAATCTGTGGAAAATCAGTAAGGTGGGGGTGATGCTGATCTGCCAGAGGGGGATATCATTCCAGGGGCAGGAACCATCATCAGTCTTTCAATATACTGAAAGAGCCTGGAGCAGTTAGAAGGCCTTTGCGTCGAGGTGAAAAGGAGAGAAAGTTGGTGCCAAACACCCTCATTCAGAAGGGCATTTGGGGGCTACCAGTAAAAAGGCCCATTTTGGGGACAAAGAGCTTGGCTTGGGACATTCTGGAGCCCAAAGCATCTAAAGGCGATCTTAGGATGCAGAAGTGAACGTGCTTTCCAAAACTGTGGTCCAAAGCCATGAACTGCTTGCCGGGCTCATATTATGATCTCATACTCGGGGAACGCAGTGGAGATCATGAGAAATCTGCCTCGTGTGTTCGTAATGGTGCTTTGGGACTGCTTTCAAGGTGAATTCCTCACTCAACGCACTGTGGCAATTTAGATAAGTTACCAAGCAGAAAATGCTTGTTTTCTCCTTCTCAGAAGTGCTGCTAAGCCTATGGTTCCAGCTGTTGTTGTACTAGCTGTTATTCTTGATAATAACACGCTTGGCAATTACTGAGTTTGCATTTTGATTCTCCTCCCAGGCAGTCACACTTGAGGGAACGAAACTGGCAACTGAGGTCCTTTTCAAAAAAGGCCATGATTATAGGTTTTTTTGCCATGGTCCAGAGCAGACGGAGGGAGGCTGTCATAACTACAGAGTGCGCTTCTTATGTGGCCAACCTGGTAGGTGACTCATTCTTGAAAGTTGAACACAGTAGAATTGAGAGGAAGCTATTCTGAAATTTGCTCCTACTGATCTATATATTGTAAAGGCAGCAGAATTTTACCTCAGAGACTTAAATACTAATGCAGTCTTTGCACGAGTCTAAAGCTTTTGGGTTTCTGCGGTAGCTTTTGTCACACAAACTCTTTCCATTTCCAACTTATCAGGTTTCCATCCTCTGTATCAAGTTACTAGTCCTTATGCAGCCCTCTCAGCTTTGACATATGAAGCATAGGGGGGCTGACTCTAAAAGGATACAGAAGATGAGAGGGTCCCAAGGTGGCATCAAGGGCTACTATGGTCAAGCCTTTTCCCTGTGATGCTAGTTTTCTACTTGCCTGAAATAGTTTCTTCTGGGGGTTTTGTTCTACTGTATATGAAAGGCACTGAATACACTACCGTCCTCCTAGAGGCCATTCTGCCTTCTCAGGGTTTTGTCAAGGGGTTGAATGAAGGTAGGGCAACCTCTCACAGTTTTCCATGATGGCTATATGCAAACTCTAGCTGCATGAACTGGGACAGAACGGAGTGACGTACTGACATGGCTGAAAGACGGCCAAGTTGCCCTGACTCAGGAAATGTCTGCTCTAAGTGGCCAAAATAGTTGGCCCTCAGAGGAAATAGTGCAGCCAAGTCCTGAATGGCCTCTTTTAAATGTAATTAAGGGGATAGGAGAAACAACAGCAACAATAATGGGATCTTAATAAGAATTATCACTTACTAACAAAGGGTTGAGGGAATCACAGGACTGAAAAATGGTTGAGAATGAAGAAGTTAAAGTTCTGTGGGACTTCCTGATACAAACTGATGAACATTTAGCCTGTACTAAGCCACACTGGACTGCGGTTACCAAGAGACAAGTCCGGATAACTAACATTGCAGCAGCTGGAAGAGTCAGTGAGACAGAACTAGAAAAAATAGGGAAATGTAAAGACTTTCCAGTATAGACTGAGCAAGTATAGTGGTGTCAATAGTGGTTGGTGTCTTGGTGTCACACCAGAACTTCTGGAAAAATGCTCATACACAAGAGGAATGGATGGAATCTCAACTCTTCCGTTACAAAAAGTTGCATTACTTGGAAGGGTAGATTATTAGATTATGGCAATATCTTACGATATCAGGCTGGGACATCAAAACTGGAGAATATGCAGCTGTATATGCAACGATCTGTATATATCCACAGTAGAGTCTAATCAAATTTAAGCAAGAATGACTCCCGTATATGCTACACATTACACAGCAGGGCAAATGTAGATATTTGGAATATGGTTTTTAGGGAGAAAGTTAGGAGACCAAGAAAAAGTAATAGATGAAAGGATTTAAATTGACACTAGCAATCATCTTTAATGTTTAATATAAAGTATAAATAGCTAAGTTATGGCCAGCAGTTGGGGAAATAAACAGAAGGGAAGGGGAGAACATGTTCCTAGAAAGTGTTTCCGTAATCCTTTTATTTATGTTTTATTTATGCTTAGTAGTTGTCTCTTTTTGTGTTATGCAATATCCCATGTAGACCTTTTTTCCTATTTCATTATTCTAACAATAAAAATAACTTCTAAAAATACAGCTTTAGCTATCCTACATCCTTGGAAAGGATCCGATAGTCAAAAGTACCAAATCCAGTTAGAACTAGCTGGATGGAAATAGCTTGTGTGTAAATAGCAATAATAATAATTACGACAACTTGCTGATGATAACCATCACAACTATGTGGTAGACTGTGTGTCAATAACAACAACATAGGGGCTATTTATTGTGCTTCTTGAATAAGAGGAAGACACACAAATCTAGCCTGTGGTTGACCACAGCTGTCTTATCTTTCCAAGGTCCTTGTTTTATGAGTATGAAACAAGTTTGGCCCATGGGGAATTGGGGAAGGAGCATGTGAGATGTTCTTCAGCACTTCCTACCCCTATGCACTTTCTTTTCATTGCTGGCTTTTCAGTGAGACCCAGGCTTACCGTGCGTGTGGATACCAACGTGAACAGTACAATCCTGAGACTGGCCGACAACATGCAGTCATGGAAGGTGGGAGACAAGATCGTGGTGGCCAGCACTGACTACTCCATGTACCAAGCTGAAGAGTTTGAGATCTTGCCCTGCAGAGCTTGTAGGCCCAATGAAGTCAAAGTGGCAGGTAGGCTGAATGGTTCCTGCTTTGGAAGGAGAGCTAATGTCCTGTGTTGGTGTGTTGGTATCTTTAGGGCTAGCCGTACTGTTAAATATTGAACTACACAGCTGATCCCTACCCAATACAAAACTCTTAAAAAGTCTGTTTCTTTTTGGCTATGTGCAAACATGTTTTGAAAAAGAAAAAAGGGGATAAAAATAAGATGAGTGGCAGTTGAACTAAAGGGCAAGGAGAGATTGAGAGGGAGAAGCTAAGAAATGCTGCATGGTAACAAATACTCGGATTTTATAATGTAGTAAGCCCACAAAAGTTGCTAGTCTGCTTTTTTTAAAAAAATCTGTTACGAGACTAGTAGCCTGCATTTCTCTGTTTGCTGTAGAAAACCAAGCTGCTAGTCTTTTAGAAAATAATTGTTTTCTACCAAGCAGATTGGTTGTGGGAGCGATTTATCTCTGCTGTGCCAGCTCATAAGGGGTATAGAGGGAAGAAATTTTCTTTCTTCCATGCCTAGCATAGAAACCAAGTGGGCTGGCAGGCAAAGGGGGGATTGAATGATTTGTGTACTTATCTACATGGAATTTATGATCATATGTGATCACTGGGCATATTATGGGCACAGGCAGTCAGGTGATACGACAAGGTTATGATCAAACCCATGAGAAGAAGCTGGAACTGAATGTGGTAGAGTAGAAGAACCCAGTGCCAATGAACGGTATAGTTGCTCTCTTAGCAAGAGAGACAGTGTAGTGTTTAAGGCAGTAGGTTAGAAACCAGGAGATGTGAGTTCTAGTCCTGCCTTAGGCACAAAGCCAGTGGGGCAACCTTGGGCCAGTCCCTTTCAGCCCTAGGAAGTAGGCAATGGCAAACCACTTCTGAAATCTTGCCAAGAAAACTGCAGGGACTTGTCCAGGGAATGGCCAGGAGTCAACACAGACTTGAAGACACATACTTACAAAAATCCTGCAAAAGGTAATCCCTTCTACCTTCCAGAATAGATGTAAAGTTACTTAGATAATTTGAGTAAGACACTTTTCAGCACCGATGCTCTATCGTTTGGCTCCTCCATTGTGCTAACTATCATGTGTTTTCTTCTGGCTATATGTGAGTCCATCCAATTGTAGCTTACTCCGAAACCATATTTCAGCTAACTAGAGCTTTGTGTGATTGGTCAACTCAGTGGATCAGTGCTAAGTAGGATCATAGATGGGTCTATGACTTTGAAATGAAATTGGACTGGATGAGAAAGGGAGATCAGATCGGCACATACCTCAGCCATGGTACAGATCATTCTTAAATCATGAGTCCTGTTAACTCTGATGCAAGTGGGTCAGTAGGAAATATAGCTTTTTGGCTTGTGGTTGCCAGGGCTGAAAGAAAATGAGTGGCTTGTGCCAAGAAAAATATTATTCTGGCTTTTAAATGCATCATAGTCTCATGACTAAAGATGGCAGGCAGTTCTCTGCAGGGAAAATGTATCTACGGTCCTGTTTTCTTTTTCCTCCCACTTTCTCTTTTCCCCAGCAACACTTACATAATTGGAAAAACCACACTAAATGAGTGTGACCCCAAAGATAACCAGAGATAATAGAAAGAAAGCTGAATGTTGAAAGTCTTTCCTAAGTTCCAGATGCATCTGAAAATGATGGTGGGGAGGGAGCTGAAGAGGTAGGAAGTGCTTGAAGAATTCCTTCCTTCTGCTTGTCCCCAAGAATTGGCTGCTTCGCTCTTCCCATGGATTGCTTTGCAATGGAGAGCTGGTGACTTCAGAGCTAAAACCATGATGGATCTGACTGTAGTTGGTTTTGTTGTCCAGGATAAAAAATTACTCTGATTTCTAATGCTTTCTCCTGAATGGTTGGGTACAATAAATACCTTTGCCAATGTCCTTAGACACCAGTATTTTCATATTCTCTGCATACGATACTTGCTGAACAAAGGGAGCTATTTTGGAACAATTTAAGCTAGTGGTATCAACAGCCTTTCAGAGGTTCAGTGAGGAATCAAGTCCATCTTGGTTGTCAGTAGAAAAGAACATTAAATTGGTTATTAAGAATCATGGGTACACTTTCTCCTTCCAGCAAATCCACTCTTAACCCTTTAAAAATTAAGGCAATTTAACGTAAATGATACAACTGAATAAAGCCATCAAAACAGATAAGACATTTGGCATAGGAGAGCACGTTTTGTTCATTCTCATAAAATAGCTGCCATGGGAGGGAGGTTATCTCCTTGCAAAAATTAGCAGACATGATGGGGATGGCTAAGAACACGCATTTATCAGAAAGCCAACAGCTGCCAGCCACCCCGAGTTGATTTCTATCAACCCAGCCTATCTCTGTCTTATTTTTTTTCCCCTGGGCATCCTTCTAATGAAACCACTAAGTTGTAGCTACCTGCTATTTTTTTTTCCTCAAGAATATCTCCTGGGCAAGCTTAGATCCCAAAGCACTTTTAGGAGTAAAGATGATGCTGAAGGCCTGGACTTTGTAACATGCCAGCTTCCTGTTACTTTTTTTTTTTTTTTAACCCAAGCATGTTAAATGAGCAGATGAATAAATAAAGTCCCCATGAATGAAGGAGCCAGGCGGTTTGCACACTGGCATCTTCGCCACCTCCTCATTTAAGACACCTCTGTGACTGTATTCACACAACACTCTTCGCCTGATCAGATCATGATCTAGCAGCTGCATTTGCACCACAAGTTAAGTTAGGTTAGTTTTAACTTCTGTGGTGGGGAGGGGGCATCAGCCTGTTGTGCTTGTTTTGTTTATGGTTCAGAATATTATACAGACCCAGAAAATGAATTGATTCAAGAAACCAGCTAAGGGCGTTGTGTGAAGGCAACCCATATGCACCTTCAGGCCATCCCCTAGAGAAATTGAAAGCCCAGCCCAGAGCACCTTGGGAGCTCTGGAAGGCTGTAGACTTCTACTGTGGAGCAGTATATAGGCAATTATCCCACTAGAGAACTTTATTGTCCTCTATTGTCTGTTTTAGTTGTGAGCTGCGTAGAGTCATTGTATAAGATAGGAGGCCATATAAGTCCTGTAAGGAAGGAAGGAAAGAAGGAAAGAAGGAAAGAAGGAAAGAAGGGAGGAAGGAAAGAAGGAAAGAAAGAAAGAAAGAAAGAAAGAAAGAAAGAAAGAAAGAAAGAAAGAAAGAAAGAAAGAAAGAAAGAAAGAAAGAAAGAAAAGGTTGGAGGACTCTAGAAGGGCCTAGAAATTGCAAATGAGAAAAGGATTATAACCATGTATTTGTATATTTATCATATTTATATGGCTGCCCATTTCATGTGACGTGACTCTGTGTGGCATACAAACAGACCATAAAAAACCATTTTAAAAACATATAAAAAGTACAAAAATTAATATTATTATGAAAAAGCTAAAAGAGAGTGTCAGATTATGAACAATGGAGCCACCTCATCAGATCACCATTCCCTTGTGACCCGCATGCCTGACAACACAACCAAGTTTTAAGGGCAAAGATGGAGCCAATCTCACCTCAGGGGGGTGATGATGATGTTCCACAGGATGGGTGCCATAGCAAAAAAGACTCATCTCCTAGGTCCTGTCAGATGTAACTCTTTAGCAGACGGGACCCACAACCTACCTCTTCTGCCAGACCTGATGGGACTGGCAGATGTAACCGGGAAGAGGCAGTCCCTCAAATAACCCGGCCCCAAGCCATGAGGGCTTTAAAGGTCAGAACCAGCACCTTGAATTGGACCTGGAAGCATACTGGCAACCAATGCAGCTTGCTGAGTAGAGGTGTAACGTGTGCCACTTTAGAGCACACATAACTGTCCATGCCGCTGCATTCTGTACCAGCTGAAGCTTCTGGATACTCTTCAAGGGCAGCCCCATGTAAAGCATATTACAGTAGTCCACCTGGGTGGTGACCAGGGCATGTGTGACCATGAGCAGATATCAGCAGCCATCTCTAGCATCTGAATGTCCTTGTGGGATGTGAATGGCAAAACAGGTTATTGATGAATGAGGCATTTCCTGAATCTCCTTCCCCCACACTCCTGTCCCACAATAACATTCAGTATCCTTTTCTTTAATGACTGCTGGGCTGAAATGCTAGAATGTCACAGCAAAATCATGTTCAAAAGCAAGTTCTCTTTAATAAAATAATATTGAATGAGAACTGAGTGGGCATCAAAAATGCAGGATGATTTCTTTTTCTACCCAGCCCATATACAAATGGTGGCTGTTCAGAAGTCCATCTCCAGTAAAGATTTTAATCCCTCTGCTAGGCAAATGGGTGAAGGGAAATGCCTCCCTTATTTGAGACATTTCAGTTTTCCTATCTGAATCAGATTGGGTTTTCCTGCCATGGGTGAGCTCTGAGTCGAGATTTTTCCACCTTCTGTGAAGGATTCAAGGCTTTTGATGCTTTACATCCGGACTTGACTGAATTGGAGCAAAAGCAGCCAAAGGAAAGCAGGAAGGGTGGTTCTGAGAACAGGAGATCAAACAAGAGCTAAAATCCCAGCCATTATCTTTAGACTTATAACCATGTGGAGGTGAAGCTGCTTCCAAATCTGGGGGCAGGGGTGGGGAATCATATGTGGGCAGAAATGATGCAATGCCCTTTTCATGTAAGAGATAAAACTATGAATAAATTGGCAGGCATAATGATCCATCAGACCAGCCTGGTTTTTATAGAGGGCTGTTTCTAGTTTGGCTTTGCAGATATCTTTGACTCTCAACTGGGCTACACAAAATGGATTATCAACAGATTTCTGCCAAGGTTTATGTTAAATCCATGGGAATCCTAACAGCATGTAAAAAGTGCATGGAATGTCTGAAGTCAGATGGAGGGTTGGTTTACCAGGGCCCTGCTGCATCTGCTTTAAATGATGCCATTTTTGTCCTTCACAGCTGGCTGAAGCTCAAATACACCCATAGTTGTGTTCACACAACACACTGAAGTAGGTCAGGTTTAGCCGATCCATTTGCCCCAAATGCTCCATTTGGTTAGATTGTGTTGTGTGAGGACTTAGTTCGTTTGGTTGGCTTATCATTCAGTGTCTTGTGAAAATGGATTAATTCAGAAACCAGGTTATGATCATGTAACGAATGCAGATGGGTAGGTAGGAAGTAAAGCAAGCAATGAGTAGTGATTATTATAAAGGTAAATACCTGAAATGTTTTGATTACTATGACCTACTTCCTCAGAACGTGTGGCTCAGAAAACTCCATGTTAGGATGGCACTTCTCCAGAAGGATAATTTTTAACAGAGGTTGTTGTTGTTTTTTTTAAAAAAAAGCTGATTTATGTTCCAGCCTGAGGCTCCACAGCAACGTGGATTTCACAAAAGCCTTTTTGATAGCCCCCCCCTCGCCCCATTGTCTTCAAAAGCTGATATTAAAAAGTTGTTTTTAGTGTGATGGAAGAGGAAAATGATTAAATACATGACTGGAGAATTCTCATATGAATGATATTTAATTTTAACAAATTAAATGCAAACCAGGTCTATCTTTAATTTTGTCCTGTCCCAACCAGTACTTTGTAGAATATGGTTATTGGAATACCACTCCAAGGCTAAATTTGGCCTTTAGCCTGGGGAACGTAGTCCAGCCCTGGCTTGTGTTTTCAGGTTCTCCTAACATAAAGCCTTTGCATGCATTTAAAAAAAAATTACGTAGTTATTCATCTAAATTGCTCGAGAATAAGGTTTCGAGGAAGTCTATTTATAATATTCACACTAGGGTCTGTATAGTGCTGCCTTTCCTAAAGTAAATGCCCTGCAGGTGGACAGTTTTCATCTCCCAGAATTCCCCAGCTGGCCTGGCCATGGCTGAGAATTCTGGGAGTTAGCTCACATATCTGCAAGGGATTGGCGAAATCTGGTAGAGAGTTTTTTGCACAATCAGAAGGTTTAAATACATCAGCAGATCTTTCACAGATCCCCTTTCTTGGCAATGCCAAGGTGAATTTGGGAACTTCTGCATTCAAAGCAGAGGCTTCTCCAGTGTAGTAGGCTTCCTCCTCAGATATGGAGCTTGATTTACTGTCCTTCTGGATAAGATGATCTTGTCTCATTGTGTACTGTGCAGTTGGCAGCTTCCATGCTCCCAGGGGCTGGTTGTATCTAATGCAAATTGGCCTGTCTTTAATGTGTGTTTCTCAACATTATGTAGATAAGAGTCTTGCTACTGCAGGCTTCTCATGCATTTGTTCATGGAAAACCTTTCTTGGAGTCCTGTGACTTCTGGGTCATGTCTCTTCTCCCAGAAATGTGGCATGAACCACGTTTAAAATGCAGAGATTGTGCCCCCCCCCATATTAAAGGCAAAAAATAGTGATAATCAAAGCTATGCAACTAGATAATCAAAACATGAAGTGTTTTCCACCAGCTGTTACTGAATAAATCAGTAACAAAAATTTTTGCTCCTTTCTTAAAGACCAGCACGAGCAGGTCAGAGCAACCGACTTCATGAGACAACCAGTCCAAAAACTTGGAGGCCTTTGCAACACTTTCTTTCCACAGGATGCTCAAGTTTGTGAAGTCTGGGAAAAAGTTCAGGAAGGAAATTAATATTTTGTTCTGTTTTTTTCTTCCCTCTCCTTCCGGTCTGATTCTTTCAGGGAAAACCCTAACCCTTCAGGAGTGAAAATGCTTCCTTCCCCTTTTGTTTTTTTCTTCTGCATTCACATCTTTAATCAGTTCTTTCAGAGGTGATCTTAATAAGCAGGAGCCCTGCATGGGGAATCTAAGCTGAGAAGGTTTTGTGTAAGAATCACTAATAACCCATCATGGATCCATTTTCTCTTATTCTAAGAAAAAACATCAGGCTACACTAAGCCCTGAGCGATGCAGATTTTACAAGACATACAGAATATGGAGAATCTCTCCATGCTACTTCATTACTGTCATTCTATATATAATCAGTTGCATGTCACTTATTCTATTCAACACGAAATCTGAATATTGAAAACAATGTGAGTGTTTATGCAAACCTTAGCTAAGCAGAAGGCTTGAATGATAAACACGATTGGTCTTTAAGGACAAGGAAACGCAAACGAAGCTAGAGACGTGGTTAAAGAGCCACGAATCAGGTCCAGAAGAAATGCAAACACACCATCTTTCTCTCTCCAGCCATTTCTTGTGGACCTCCAAAGCAGCTCATAGATGTGGTGGGATTATTTAATGCAGGACACCGTGCACATTTCTAGCTACTGCTCAGATGGCATCCCTTCTGAATAAACTCACTCTTGCTGTGGGTATGTTTGCCATCAAACAAGTCGATTCCTTTAAAGTTAATGGATGTAGTAATAAACATGGCATCACTGTTTCTGAAGGAGAAAAACATACTTATCAACACTTACCACAAACCACCCGCGGTTGTTTCCTTATCTCAGATCATGTCAAATCAGCAAAAATGCTTTGTGTAAACAAGCGTCCAGCATGTGTTGAATAAAGAAACCTCTTGCTACACATTCCACATTCTTGCCGACGTTTAACATTCTTAGCAGGTCTGTGCAGATATCTAAGAAAGCACGTGGCACCTGAAAGCTGAGACTAGTGAGAAAAACATTGCCGCTTCCAGGTGGATGTTTCAGTATTCAGTTCTCTGGATCAGAATGGTGGATATTTGAGCAAAGAACCATCATCCAGAGAGAACACCTTGGTTTGGATGTTTCTGAACTTTTGACATCATTCATTCATTCATTCAGTTTATATGGCTTCATTACGCTTTGTGAATGTGTATGAGTGTGTGAATCTGTGCAAGTGTAAACTGTAGGCCTCTTCTGAAATAAAAGTACAGGTAGTCCTCAGTCAATGATGGCAATTGGGACTGGAATTACTGTCACTAAGCGACATGATCATAAAGTGCGACATCATGTGACCGTGCCACTTAGCAACGGCAATTCTGGCACTCCAGATTGCCGTCGTTAAGTGAATTATCATGGATCATTAAGCAAGGACATCACGTGGTCACCATTTGCAACCTCCAGCCAGTTTTCCCACTGAGTTTGCTTGTTGGAAGACAGCAAAGAGGGCGCAAATGGCAACCACGTTACCACAGAGACACTGCAACGGCCAGAACTCTGAGGACTGGTTGTAAGTATCACTTATTCAGTGCCATTGCAGGTTCAAACTGTTGCTGAATGAGTGATTGTTAAGCGAGAACCACCTGTACGTGCAAATGTAACAGTTTTTAAAAATGTGTGTTACCCCAGCGTTTCTTTAATGAGTGCATTCCTTCTGGTTACCAGTTGGAATAGTTGTATATAGAGAGATAGAATCAAAATGTTTGTATGGTAAGACTCTGGTAAGACTCTGATAGGTAATAGGATGAGAATGTAAATCATCATCACAATTTAGCCATAAAAAAATAAGTTTTTTGCAGCATATGCTTTTTTTTTTTTAGAAAATGGATTCAGTATATTAAGGAAGAGGATTATGCTCCTCCCTTGCCTCTTTCTGTCTCCTTCACAAGACATCCTGACCCTTCCCACCCTTTAAAGCCAGGTTCCTGGCCATGCTGATCTATTTTTCTATTGAAGCCCTCCTTATATTAATCTTAACTCTTTTGTAACACACTGGATGTTATCCTTTCTCCTAGGGAAAGCCACCTATCTTCACATGGGAGAGGTAATTGACGGAGTTGACATGCGAGCTGAAGTAGGGATGTTAACCCGAAACATTCTAGTGATGGGCGAGATGGAGAAGAGATGTTACAATTATAATGCCCATCTGTGCTCCTTCTTTGATTTTGATACTTTTGGGGGTCACATCAAGGTACGGTTTGCAGCTTCTTTTGTGTGCTTGCTTTGTTGGGGGATCTTCTCTGTATCGATAATATAATATAACACAAAGTGTTGGTATCACCATCTTCCAGTCTGGTATCCTTTGGAAGCCCTGGATGATAAATCCTAACAGCTTCAACCCTCATGCTGGGGAAGATGGCACTGTAGTCCAGCACATCTGGAGGGTACCATATTGGGGAAGCCTCATCTATAAACTTTCTGAAATCCTACAGTTAATTTCTATTGGGATTTTATTGCAGCCTGAGCTCACTTTCTTCCCATGGTGTTCCTGTGGACTTCTAGGAAGCACCAAGCCCCTGCTTAAATTTTTTCCTTTAAAAAAAACTCAGCGTTTAAAATGGCTTAATTTGGGCTGGATCCCCTTTGTGGTGTGTGGTGGCTGTGTGTCTTTAACCCACCCAACGATGCAAGTTTAGGGATTTTCGTTCCATATTTTCATTTCGCCTTCTTTGTTCTCTAGATTGGACTTGGATTTAAATCTTTCCACATGGAAGGCGTAGAGTTGAAGCATATGGGCCAGCAATTGCTGGGACATTACCCAATTCACTTCCACATGGCTCAAGATGTGGATGAGAAGGGGGGTTACTACCCTCCTAGCTACGTGAAGGAGATGTCCATCCATCACACCTTCTCTCGTTGTGTCACCGTGCATGGCTCCAATGGTCTGCTGGTAAGATGCTTGGATCTGGTTCTTCTATTGCTGCAGAGATTAGATGGCATCAGGTGGGGAGGAACTGAGGTGTTGTCTGTCTTTGATTTTATTATGCATCCACTTAAGAGAGGGGGGGAAAGGTAAAGATTCCCTTGAGATGACCTCAGCTGCTCCTGGTTTCATGGACCATCAATATTGGGGGGGAGGGGGTTAGATTTTTTAATCCTGCTTTTATTACTTTAAAGTAACTCAAGGCAACAAGCATACCTAATACTCCTTCCTCCTCCTATTTTCCCCACAATAACCACTCTGTGAGGTGGGCTGGGCTGAGAGAGAATGCCTGGCCCAAAGTAATGGTATTGGTTTCTTGGTAACAATACTAGAGTAATCTGACATTGCTTTTCCCCAGGATTTAAAAAAAAAATTCCAGTCCAGCCTAAAACCTTCCCAATGGTTGCCCATTGAAGTACAAGCTAGGCTGAATCCTGCTTAGTTTGTTTGACTGGCTGAGGAATTCTGGGAGTTGAAGTCCACACATCTTAAAGTTGATAAGGTTGAGAAACCCTGTTCTAGGCTCTCATGCCAGCCATGATGGGACCATTCCCCACTCTTCTTCTAGCTCCTCAAGAGGCTTCTTACTCCACCACTTGACCTTCGTCTTTTTTTCTGGTTGATTTCATGTGCTTCCAAACAGAGCTCCAGACGTAACTGCCCACTGTGTAAACCTGCTTTAATAGAGCCGTGTTGTATTCTACGTTTAGATTCCCTCAAGTCCTGACAGCACCTGGTTAGGTCAGCTCTGTTGGTTAGTTGCTTGCTGTCAGTCCATTTGTAAACTGGAAGAGTTTTATTTGGACTTCTAGAGCACTGTATGTTCATTGTTATTCCAGTTGTTTTTGATCCTTTTGGATTGCTGTGGTTTTTGGTTTGCCACTGTTCGCTGCCCAGAGTTACTGCAGGAAGGTGGATGGCCATATAAATTGCTTAAATAACATACGTTGAAAAATACATCTTTCAGGTGGCTTGTATATGAGTCCTAGACACTAGCTAGCATCAAGATGAAGGCTGCAGACCTATGTACAGTACACTGATTTGGGAGTGAGCTTAGGCAAATTCAGATGGGCTGACTTTCAGGTTAGCTTGCAAGGAATTGCACATCTGTATGCAGAGAACTGCAACTGTTTTGGGGAGCATCTAGTCCACTGAAAGAACAAGGCTACTCTCCAATATAGGAATTTGTCTTGTATTGGGTCAGCCTACATGTTCATCTAGGTCAATATGGTTAATACTACTGGCAGCAATGTCCAGTTTTTCCACCCATACTTGTAGATACTGGGGGCCAAATTCTGGATCTACAGCACCAAACCACAACCCTCCTATTAAAATATTGGTGAAAGCAGAGCTGTACCAGCAAGGAACAGCCTTTTGGTCTGAAGAAGGCTTTTCTTTCAGCTAGTCTTTAACTACCTGGATTGTCTGTTCAGGCAGCAAATACTGCTAATGGGGCAGCTTATCTGGTGTGCAAAATACCGTACATAACTGAACCCCTTACCCAGGGCAGGCAAGTAAATCAGCCTGGACTGCCTGCCATCTGTACCAGTTAAAATGTAAAATGTTGCTCTGTTTGTAATTGGGATTTCAAAGTGCATTGAGTTTCTGCTCTCCTCATTACCTTCCTAAAGACTGTGGCTGCAGGCGCCCTTGCTAAATCTGCCTTCTTAACATTCTGGCCCTGAGTTATGGGGAGCGATGTTGATATTTATGGCCGCGGAGCTGCACGTTCAGCCAGAAACCATTGATATGCTCTATATACGTAGTAGAAGCTATCACTGGGTGTAAAATTAAATGGAGCCTGGCAAACCGCCTGCCAAAAGGAAGACTCCAGATGCATTTCAGTGCTGACCAACTGTGGCAATTATTGCATCTGTACTGGTAATTCCATCTTTAATTCATGACTCTTGCTTTAATGGGAGAAAAGGCCATCCCGTTCCTTTGGCTGAATTTTAGGCATTGCACATTTATACATTCTTTGATTTAAAGCCATGTCATCTTTCAGGCACATGATGCTTGAAGGACTGGAGGGAAAGGGGGGAGGAGTTAGAAGTGAATTAAAGCCGGTATCCTGATCCTGTTTTATAGCTATAATCGAGCACATGATATCTTATATTGGTGAAGGAAAAGCCTTCTCTACATACTTGCTTTCTGTTCTTGCCACTGCAAGAATGAGGGAGGAGGTATCTTTTCCTTAGAATGGACATTCTGTGCTTGTGCAACCAAGAGACAGTTCCCAGGGACCTGAGGGAAAGGAGAATAACTATTAAGGCAATTGAGGTATAAGATGTGCTTCAGATCCAGCAAGAAGAGTGAGCAAAAAGTATTGCAAAGTTTTAAATCCTTTATGAATTAAAGGAACTGAATTCCTTTACTAGCAGTTCACCAACCGTAGAGATTCATGTGAAAGTTTCAAGATTAACGCAACCACTTTGATATAAGAGCAGGATCGAAGGAACATCTTCAATGAAGCTTTGAGGAACCATACATTCTGAATGTCACAAATGTCCTCTAACAGATATATTCCATTAGGAATAATGGACAGTCATCAAGAGTGTGAGGAAAAAGCTACCCAGAGCATTACACTATGTGACTATGTGTTCTCGCTGCAATTTTCCTTCCTGGATGGATTATTTATTACTTATTTATTTATGTGGCAAGAAAGAAGGTATATAAAAGGCAGCAAGGGAAAAAATCATTGCAAATGGTTGAAGCAATGTAGCATAATGGTACAACACGATCCAGGCATGGCACAATAAATGTCTAATCTTGGATCATCCTTAGCATAAGACAGGGGAGCTCTGGAGTTGTGCTGCCAAAATATAAAATATAGAAAGTGGATAGTATGTTTTGAGCAAGGTTTTCTGTGTGCATCTAAAAATAACAAGCCAAGCAGATGTGTTAAGCCTCCATTAGATTTAATGCACTTGTTTTACTTTAACCTCCCTACAAATCCCCCAGAGCCCCTGAGCGATAAAAAGTTTGGCTGTCTTCCCTCCAGTTACATCAGCAGAAAGTTGGTCCTTGGAAGCTGAAAAAAGAAAAAAAAAAAAGGAATGCAGCAATTCTTGCCACAACAAGGTTGTCCTGTTCTTGCATATTGCAAGTTCTTTTTTATCATTATTTATTAATAACAAATATTCTAGAAGAGATAATATCAATAACAAATAACAAGAAACAATAACAAGGAAAAAAAATTGAGATGTGTGTGTCTTGCTGTGTGATATGTAGGAATCATTCTTGCTTAAATTAAACTTCTATTCTGTACATCTACGGTTAGTTTTGCCATGGCTCCCTATTCTCCAGGTTTTAGTTCCAAATCAGATATCTTGGTACTATGTCTCTTTTCCAATGTTGTGCAAAGCAAGTTCTTTTTGGAACTGAAGCTCTTGTTCTATGTGGTGGGTTGTTGGAAGCTGAGTCTTCCTGAAGCTGTGCACTTCACACTGTTGTTGAGATGAAGGCTTGTATGGGAGCATCCAAGGGGATGGCACTCACATTGATCCATCTTCTTGCTGTTGCTGTTTCTGTCCCCCCAGATCAAGGATGTGGTTGGGTATGACTCGTTGGGTCATTGTTTCTTTACTGAAGATGGGCCTGAGGTGCGTAATACGTTTGATCACTGCCTTGGACTTGTGGTGAAACCAGGCACCTTGCTACCATCCGATCGGGACACAAGAATGTGCAAGACCATTACTGAAGAAGCTTATCCAGGATATGTCCCAAAACCTAGACAGGACTGCAAGTGAGTAGGGAAATAACCTTCTATGTTTTAATGATCTCTGGCTTACAGAATTTTGCATGGCTTGTTCAACATACAAGGAGGATGTGTAAGCAAATTAAATGTCTGTTGTCTTACTTTCATGAAATAGTCACCTGAACGTGTGGTTCCAAAAAAGCATTTTCCATGAGAAAAGCCAGACCAAATTAAAAACATTTAAATGCTTTTGCTCTCAAGTGGGATAATAGAAGTACACACTTAATTCATCTTTCCTTTTTAAATGCCTGAGAAACAAGAGGCCTGGCCATTATTTCAGACAAAGATTTTGCTTTTCATTCATATTTTCCATTCCCTTTCTTGACGGAGTATCACACATTCATCACTTGTAGGCATAGATTGAATTGGATAAAATTCCATGTATACATCATACAGTTCCTAAATGCACAGCCCACCTGGGTCAAGGAAAATAGTCCTTCTGCTTATCCTGGATCTTCTTCCATAGAAAATGCCAACAGGAACTTTTCTGTCTTGCTTGGGCCCCCCAGATCTATTGTTACCTTAATAATGCAGATGGCCCTGGCATATTCTCCTCCTTTCAGTTTTAAGGGTATATCCTTGTGCTTTGTCCTTCTGTGATTGATTTTGAAACACAAGGCATCAAAATAGGGGTAGACGTGGGACTACTCCATGAAAGATGGTCATTCTCGAAGACTAGTAACTTGCTGTTTCATGCGGGGAAAGAAAAAAAAGAGATTTGAATCAAATAATGCATTATTGCGATGGAGTTGGGCAGCCTATAAATTAAATAAGTAAATAAAATTTGCCCCAAAAAGAAGCTTGGACAAAAAGTGATACATGCTGTAATATATTATTTACCATTCCAAGTACAAACCAAATTAAAATCAATATTGCAGTCCCACCCAGAGGAGCAGTGCAGCATGTCTAGAATGGGGCTATACTCTACAAAACTCCACAAAACTTTTATTCTGCTAGTGGAGGATAAAAACCAAAGTGCTTGACAGATAAAAGTGAGCAATGATAAGGAAGAGAAAGACCCAAGAATGATAAAAGAAATTAAGCATCTGGAAGAGTCTTGAAATTCCAGATGTGGCGAAAAGCCGGAAGGAACAGTTGCGTTCCCACTTAAGCCCACTGACCTACACATTCCTTTTCCGTGTTTTGCAGAAAGACACACTCATAAAACAGAAATGGCCTTTTACAGCTTCGTAGCTATCTTGCAACTTCACTCAAAATTTGTCCTGAAATTCCAGCAGCCTTTCAAACCTGGGTTGAGATCTTTCCCTTGTATTGACAAGGGTGAAATGAAGGAAATGGGGCACCAGTAGGAGTGGGGAGGGGCGGAGAGAGACGCCAGCCAGTCATTACACTGTCTTCCACCAAGTTATTTGGCCCGGCTTGGCTGGGATCAAGAAAAATCCATCTCCTCTGCAGGCCTGGCATTGGGAGGGTGTTTGGGTTTCGCTTTCTCATGTTTGGGTTTCTCATCCAACAGCGCTGTGTCCACTTTCTGGCTGGCAAACCCACACAATAACCTCCTAAACTGCGCAGCTGCAGGATCTGAAGTGAGTATGATGTTTTTTGCTCTCGGGGCAAAAGTCTTCTGATTGGAACAAAAGTGGCTTTGCCATTCGGGGGTGCTTTGCGGGATACACTTCCTTATTCCAACTTGGGTTGGAAACAAAACCTTACTAACCCATCAGCCAGTCTGCAAATCATCTGTGTAAAATAACCCTCTTGTTTCTTAAGCAACTGCGAGAGACCAGCCCATTCTGAAATTAAAATTGATCGCACTCTAAACACATATAAAAAGTGTTATTTTTAGGGTGTGGAAGAACTACAATATACTTCCTGAAAATTATTCTGCAAACATGTTTCTGTGCGCATCAGTCTTTTGAGCAACACTTTCCAACTGAGAGTCTGGAGCAGTGATTTATGCATAATGGTAACCAAGCGCTTCCCCAAAGCAGCTGATCTTACTGAATCTTTGTTTCATCATGAGCGATTAAAGGATCCAAGAGAGAGTGGGAGAATAACACGCTTCAAAGGCGCTCCTTTTATGTTCTTTTTACATAACACTTTTGTTATTTGAGGACGCATGTAGGAGAGGCGAGCCTGAAACTGCAATTCACTGAGTAGCGGACAGGAGTTCTCATGCACAACTCTGCCAGGGAGAGGATGGAATAGTGTGCAAAAAGAGGGCACAATTTCCTGCCCTTGTAGAGGGGACAGAAAGGAAGCAGGCGCTGAACACTATATCATGCAGGCAACCTTCTTCATGGAGTGTGGGCTTTGATCTCCTAGGAAGCTTTAATCATTTCTTGTAGCACGCGTACAGAGTAAGGAAGATGACCTTGGTGGAAATATGCAAGAGCCATTACCAAAATGGGGTGAACATTTTTTAGCTCCAGAGCAACAAGATAACATTTGGAAACGGCTTAAACAGATGTCTCTTTAATTTACTGGGGTATAAGAAAGAGGAAGAGGTCCAGCACAATCAGACTTGCAAGACTCTGTAATTATAGCCCTTCTCAATCCAAGTAATTTTAGCTTTCTTCTCACAGTCTACTTTGGAGAGCTGACACATACATTAGTAGGTCTCTTCCATCCTAGCATGGCACAGGATTAGCAAACTTGGCTTTCCAGCTAAGAAAATTTGCTGCAAACTGAAAGAAATGCTTCATTAGCGTTACGAAACTTTAAAAAAATTCTTACAGCAGGTTTTCGGCCGCAGTTTATATCAGCCAGGAAGAAATCTGGCCGTACCCGGGAAGCTTTCAGAGACTGTCATAATGATAGGAGGTGTTGGGGGGAATTACCTGTGAATGGTCCATATCCTGATTGGACTGGGATATTTCCTAAAGGAGCACTTAATGTAACAGTTAATCTAGTTGGATTATTTCTCAGGTGCTGATTATTTGGTTTTGCTCGGTGTGGAACTTAGGGCCACCTTCATCCATTCTTTTATACTTGCAACAATCCTGTAAAGTAGGTTATGCTAAGAGACAACGAAGCACTGCGCCGTCAACTTAGCATAACTAACTGGATCTGCCACCTGATACCATCCAGATTTATTGAACTTCCATTCCAGTTTCTAGCCAACATGGCCTACGCATTAGGAGAGGGCACCAGGTTGGGGGATGCTGTGCCACACTGCGCTAGCTCTTCCCAACTCTTGTTATTGTTCTTAGCATTTGTCCCAATCAGTTGCTTGTTTTGCACTGCACTCCATGCAGTTCGTAATGAAGCTCTTAGAGAAGGATGCCACAAGGAATTTTATATTTCATCCACCTACTGTAGTTGTACAGCCTGGTGCTGATTTGGACTAAGAGGGAGCGACTTGCCCAAGGTTGTCTCATTAGCTTCTGTGCCTAAGAGAGGACTAGAACTTGGCTTTTCCTGTTCCTAATCCTGCATCTTAGCCACTACACCACTGGGTTAAGAGAGGGACTGGCCCAAAGTCACCCAGCTTTAGGGTTACTGGATGGCTGGAAAAGGAGGATGTGTCCTCATTTTTGTCCTCATGTCCTCCGTCCAGCAGGCATAGCCTTAAAATCAAATATTGTCCAGCTTTTGGAGTATCTCTTCCTGAACAGCTTCCCCAGGGCAGCACTACCCTAATTCACTGCTAACCACAAGTTAACAAGCTCAGCTCTGTGACCTTAATTAGTTGATTAGCACTCCCAGCCACTTGCCCTGCTGCCTGAAGTTGATAAGACTTTAATCCGTTACATGCGGAAGACTTTTGCCTCCTAACTAGCTCTAGCACATTCCTGCAGTTGAAAAACCAATATTTCTGATGCTGAAAAAAGTAGTTTCATATACTTGTAGGCCTAAGTACATTTCTCTTTCAGGGGGGAGCAATTTTTCACTCTAATTTTTGTCGCAGATGCCAGAAAAGTTAGTGTGTCCTCCCCAGTTTCCATGCCAAAGGGAGGATCAGAACATGGCTCTCCCTGCTCCTAGTCCAACATTTTAACCACTACTTCATACTGGCTCTCACATATGGTCATTCTGTATCTAGAAGTAATTAGATTTTCCTTGTTTTTAATACCTCAAGTAACCCAATTCCATCTGAGTCTGAAACTGTTGTGATTTCCTTTGCAGGAAACGGGTTTTTGGTTTGTTTTACATCATGTACCAACAGGACTTTCGGTCGGAATGTACCCGCCTGGCTATTCAGAGCACCTCCCAATGGGCTTGTTCTATAACAATCGGGCCCATTCCAACTATCGAGTAAGTCTCCCGCAGTGAAATCAAGCAACAACCGCACCTCCTGTGGTTTAATGTTCTTTTTCCTCTTCTGATTTCTGAAGCAGAAAGCTGTTACTGGTCACTGTTCCTGCTCCTGTGAAATCAATGGCAAACTTTCCTGCAAATTCTGTTTTTATTAGCTTTTGGCTCCAAGTGGAGAGAGAGATAAAAAGGCCTTCGTTCCCCCCAACCTCTCTTTTCAAGATTCCCAGTTGATCTTTGAATTAGCTTTTTTTTTTGGTCTGTAGCCTTCGCTAAATCTGCATTGTATGCCTGTGAAGTAGTCCACTCCTACGTTCCCAGATGTGATAATCCAAATGACAACATATGGCCAAGGCTCTCGACTAATATAGGAGCTATCAGAAAGGTGTATACAGTCCACCTTCCCCTAAACTCTCAGAGCAGAGTTACAGATATTTAATTACGCCACGTTCCCGTGTACATGATATATGACTTCTATTCCCACCTCTTGGGTTTTTCTATTTTTTTTTACACAGTATATATCCTGTATCAGATCAAATCAAATCTTTATTACAGTCATAGACCAACATAAGGAAGGTGGAGAAGAGTCCTTAAAAAGGCATAAAGGATACCTCAAGTAAAAATAAACATCTAAATCCAAAAAAAATTATGAAAAGCTAGAAGATATAAAAGAGATACGAATTAAAAACTAAAAGTATATATTAAAAGCGAGAACCTAAAAGAGTCTAAAAGAAGGGGTAGGAGCATTAGATGGGTATAGAGGAGCATAAAAGATTGCATGTGGAAGGCTATATTTAATGAGCACCTAGTTCACCATATTATAGTGCTTTGTAACTTGATAAAGTTACTAAGCACTGTAATATGGTGAACTAGGTGCTCATTAAATCTAGCTTATAGCACAAGTCATCTTTTGACAAATTTTGAGTGCTGCTGCACAAAACCTGACAGCATTATAACTTGCAGCAGGGTTGGTATCTGAAAGCAGCAGGGTGGTGTAGAATTGTCCTGTGTGGTATTTTTCAGTTATATTGTCCACCAGCAGGGACCATGTGATCAGTTTCATCCTTACTGAGACTCCTCACATGTGGGTAACCAGATGTTGTTCTATGGGCAGTGTTGTCCAAACTTGGCCACTTTAAGATGAGTGGACTTCAACTCCCAGAATTCTCCAGCCAGCATGGCTGGCTGGGGAATTCTGGGAGTTGAAGTCCACTCATCTTAAAGTGGCCAAGTTTGGACAACACTGTTCTATGGGGCTCAAACCTGGTGCCTGCTGGTGGGCAAGGTAACTAATCATCTAGTACATGTGAATGATAATGTGAACTTTGGACCAAATTAAGCTTCATACCAAATGCACTGATGGCTCTGAGATTTTTTTTTTCAGCCATTAAAAATAAAAGTTATGGTGGAAATTAGAATTGAGACCCTACTGTATAATAAAGGAGACAATTTCATCCCCCCTCCTCCAGTCCTTATGAGTATCCTCTCTCCAAACTGGTTTGCCTCAAAAAAGCAGTTTCTCTTGACACCAGTGGAACATTCCCAAGGTTTTTTTTTCTTTACAGCAGAATAAATTTCATTCTGATACATCCTAGAAGGAACCGTTAGCCTCCACTTTCTCTGGGTAAAAAACAAAACAGGTTTAAGTGACAGATATCCCTGTCTTTAATCTATGGAAACTTGATGTGTGTATCTTATTCAATATAAATTTGATGTATGACTACATACACAATAAACTTAATACTGTTAAGAACGACCGTCTGTTTAACATCATGAGTACTTTGACCCTCAAGAGAACTGCAATTAAAAAAAATGTAAACTATGTTTTTTTTCTTTATGAATATATTTCAAGCTGGTATGCATTTAATTCATCCCAAAGCAAGACTCTCTTTGATTCCTCTACTTCCTTGATTTTTCTAAGCAAGACTAAAACTCTTTCAGATAGCTCTCCTGATTTCATGTTCAGTATCTTAAGAACTTTTGAACTGGAGACAGAGGAAGGAAAGGATGGCTGTATAAAACTGTAGACTACAGTTGAGTAGGGACATTGTAAAAAAACAAGAGGCATTTTAACTATAATAAAATCTCCCTTTTCTCTAACACAGTGTTGTCCGAACTTGGCCACTTTAAGATGAGTGGATTTCAACTCCCAGAATTCTCCAGCCAACCATGCTGGCTGGAGAATTCTGGGAGTTGAAGTCCATTCATCTTAAAGTGGCCAAGTTTGGACAACACTGCTCTAACACAACTGGGAAGCTGGGCGAATGGGTGAATATTTGAGGCCACACTTCCCTCCGAGATGAGACTGGCCCCAACCTTGCTGAGCTTTTGCAAGGCCTTAAAGACATAGTTTTGCACTGGGTTTGGGAATCCAGACGTGTGGCAGAGCCTATACAATGGTTATGTTGATTTGTTGTTGGTTCTGTTCTGTTGGTTATGTTTTGACCTTGGCTGCTGATTGTGTGTGTGTTGTTTTTATGTATTTTATGTATTTTATGAGGTGTTTAACTGTTGTGAGCCTCTCGGAGTCCTGAATTGGAGATGAATGGTCGTACAAATTGAATGAACCAATGAATGACTGAATGAATGAATGAATTAAATTTCTGAATCACGAAAATAAAAGGGAGGGCAATCCATTTTGTACCAGATCAAATTGTACCATCAAATTCTTTTGTTGGTGTCAATGGTATAGACCTCTGTAAAAGATGTATGTTTCTCCCCCCCTCCAAGAATTTGTCCCATGCAGATTTGTCAGAATAGATGTTGCTTACCAAGTGCCTTTCCTCCTCCTCCCCAGGCTGGAATGATAATTGATAATGGAGTTAAAACAACGCCAGCATCAGCCAAAGACAAACGACCTATCCTGACTTTGATTTCTGGAAGGTAAACTGACTTTTCTGGCTTTGTTGTGGCTGAGGGGGGAATTACAGTTACTGTTTGTGTCCATGGGAAATTTTGCATTGATTTGGGCTGTTTTCTGATACTGGCAAGGGGAATCTGACCTGCCAAGCCACGTAACTTCTTTATCTGGGAACACTTTTCCTGTTCCAACAAGATCCTGTCTCTCTCTTGCATTCTCACCTCCTGCAAGTTTCTAATCATCTTCAAGAATGCTGATTTTACTACTTTTTCTCATACATCTTCTGATCCTTGAAGTTCAGGCTGTCATTAAGCTCCATGTCTCCCCTTTTTGGTTTCAAATTCATTACTTTTCCCAGGGTGTTTGTTGTATGGAGAGCAGATTCCATTTGTTACACCCCCTCCCTCTTTTACGGTGTAATTGCATTCATTCTTAGATGATTTTTCTTCTAAGTTTACTTGGACTCAAGGGTGGGTCAGAAAAAAAAGTCCATCATTAGTGAGAAGTGCCATTCAACATCTTGAATGCCTTTTCATCATTTATACAGAAAGGAGCACATTTTTAGTCTAATGCTTCCAAAGCCTATACAGGAAATATGTTGACAATGCTTGATCAAATATCTGGAGGGGGTTTTTTTCCTCCTTTTTCAGGAGGGGAGGGGTCACTGGGCATTTTGTAAGGTCAAAAGCAAGACTTTTCTATGAGCAGAGCTCCTTTTATGTCTCCTCCTTAACACATCAAAGTAAAATAAACAGGGTAAAATAAGCTCATGTGTTCAAATTTCTGTAATGCTGCTTGTTGGCAGGGATTTACTTTGGGGGAGTATAGAATTTAGATTGTTTTGCTGGCACTGAATAGTCATCACACTCTCCTTGTTGCTTTGTAGTCTTGGATCTTTGAGATCCACAATTTTAAAGTAATCTCTTACTCCTCTGTTAATTGGGATTGCTGGAATTCCCCTATTATGGCTCAAATGGGAGAAGTGAGTCTAAACTAGGTGCTAATATAAATACTAAACTCACACACACACATACACTCTGCAGTTAGCATAGCCCTATCCTTTAGCCATTGTTCTTCTGATCTGTCAGTATCAATGCAATCAGAAATCAGGCTTAAATGGCTAAAGGGAGGACTAATTTTTTGGAATTCCCTGAGTGCAACCCCGTCCCCAGCCAATTAAGCTTCTTATAATGGATGATTACATGAAAGGAAATAATGCTGTCATCAACCTGGGCATTTATTCTAGGCCTGCCTGCATCCTAATCCTCATCACCATCATTGTGTGATTCCCATGAGTGTGTCCAATAGTAAGACTTCAAGTTTGCTTAAAATGCCTCGTGCTCAACAGAAACCAGTTCTGTTTGGGGACAGCAAAAGAAAGCTATCAATCCCCCCCCCCCGTTCTTCCCGTTTTACTAACAGAAGCTGTTTCCCCCACTAGTGACTTTGTAAACTATCCTGAAAATGACAGAAAGCCTGTCCCCATTGTTGTTATTTGGGCACAACAATGGTTGGATAACTCTAGTAAAGGAAAGAAGTCACTGGTGGGGAGAGGATTTGCAGCTACTTGTACCTGCGTGGCAGCTGAGAAGCTGCTGGGGCAAGATTTTCTTGTAACTTCCTTTTCTGGCTCCTTTTCCTTTCCACAGCTTCCCCTGACTCTTGAAAATGCTTGAGTAATACTCCATCTCATTATGACTAAACCTTGGCGGGTTGATGTTTGTTATGGTTATTAGTCTGATGAGAACTGAGAAAGCAACAGTTCTTTCTAACATTCTCTTCCTGTCCTGGGCTTAAATCATATATTGTTAACTCCTGCCTCGTTCCTTCTCCAAGGTCATCTCTGTAATTCTGTACAGTGGTGCAGAGTTTGGTTGTGTTTTTCTAATGAGGACTAGAAGCTTGACTTTGATGCAGGGCCTTGTGAGGGGATGAGATTAAAGCAGCCCACCTCAAGGGGGTTCCTCAGAGAACTGGGGTCCCTGATCCCCCTTTCTGCCTCTTGCAATTCCAGATACAGCCCACACAAGGATGCTGACCCTTTGAAGCCCAGAGAGCCGGCTCTAATTCAGCGCTTTATCGCTTACAAGAACCAGGACCATGGAGCCTGGCTGAGGGGAGGAGACGTGTGGTTGGACGACTGCCAGTGAGTGTTGCCTCTGTTCTCCTCTGAGTTCAACCCCATCTCTGCAGAAGCCGGGCTGTGGCTAGGCCTCTTTTTCCAGCATCTTTCGTCTGGCTGAGATTTAGGCAAAAATTAAAATCGGCAGGGGGGCAGGGCCCTTGTTTTTGCAAACACAAACCCCAGCTTGTCCGCTGAAGCCGGTGCGAGTGCGTAGGGTTGTTTTGTGATGCACATCTGTCTGCATGCCCCCTTTTACAGTATGCTGCAGCAGGAGGGGAATTTTAAATAAACCCTTCTTCCCTGAGCCCAAAATAAAATATAAGCAGCTGGTCTAGTGCTTTTATTTTATGTGGTCACAGATTATTGCCAAGAATTCCAGTGCCAGGCAAGTAGACATAAGACAGTGTTGCTTGGCGAAAGGGTGCGTAAACAATGGTCAGCGTAAAAGTCTTGTACAGATGGAAGACAATTCCCTTATTTTGCTTTCTGAGGACACTGGGTCATCCAATTATGTATTTATTTTTAAAATTTATTTACAATTTTTATAGCCTGCCGAATCAACAAGGGCTCTGGGCAAGGTCCAGCAAAATCAGATGCCCAGATTATGTCATAAAGATGCTGTTTGTCTATTTCCTGGCTCCAGTGCAGGGGGCGAAAAAAGGGAATCAGAGTCCCATTGCATTTTTTTAATTCTCCAGCTCTAGTCCTTCAACCAGTCCTCATTCCAGGGATGTCTGCAGGAGCGGGGCTGGTAAAAAAAAGTCAAGATGCTAGCCACAATCATGTGATTAAAGCCCCACCCTTTTTTACTTGCATGAAAAAGGGGGACAGGTTCATGCAGAATCCCACAACTTGAAGCCCATGGGTCACTTGCCGCCCCCCCCCAAAACCTTGAATGCAGCCCCGGGGGACCTCCTACAGGTGTTAACAAATTACAACTTTAACCATATCAAAGGGGAGAAATGATCACATAGGTACATGAGCAGAGAGTAACCATCTTCTGTCTACTTTTTAACAGCATGAACGTTTTGAACAAAACGGTTCATGTTTTTTAAGTTTTAATTTAGCTCCACTCAAAGCTGACCTGCAAGATTCCTGCCCTAGCGAGATTCCACTTGACCTGGAATCACCCCAAATTTCCACTTGCTACTGGCAAGTTGTGGAAGTCAAGGAGCACAAGCAACGATGGCGTGCTTATTTGACACAGGAAATTGCTTCCTGTTCCACAAACAATGGCTGTGCTGACTCCATCCATTCCACCAGGTGTTTGTGGTTACAGTGGCAAATTGGTAGCTTAACCTCCTCCAACCTGATATCTCCCAAACGTGTTGGGTTTGCAGTTGTTAGAACTCCCAACCTTCAAAGCCACTGGCTGCGTAGTCCTAGCACACCTGGAGAGGATCCGGTTGCAGAAATCTGAGCTTGGCAATACAACTGTGCAAAACATGTGGCTGTTGTTTTGGATTTGAGCTATAGTCTGTCTGGGTCTTGAGAACCAAGCCTGCAGATTTCCTCCTCCTGATCTCAGGGCAGCCTTTTTTAGTTTAAAACAAAACAACCTCTTGCTTTTGAGAACTGCAGATTTTTTTTTTTCTACAGAGGCCTGCTTCTAATCTACACATAGCCAAGCATTATCTCTGATAACCGAGAATTAACATGAAAACTGTTCAGCAGTGTTTCTGGTGGTTATCTGTAATTGTCCAACAATCTACAGGAATCCAAAGTTAGTTTTAACAGGCTTTGCTGTTAAATGATGAAAACACTTGATGCTGGTAGTTTAAAATGTTATTATTTGTTTTTTCAATTGCATTCTCTTATTTTATTGCAGTCCCTCCCTCCCTTTCTTCCAAAGAGATTTCACACTAAAAGTATCTCTAGATGGTATAGCTACAGGTTGACACGTATCTTTCAGTACAATTCTTATCATGAAAAAGATTCTGGGAATTTAGCGATGCTGCTACAGAGAACTAACATGTGGCCTTAAAATAGGCCATACTGTTTGTCCATCCCACTCAGTCTTGGCAGTTACATCTGGCAGTAACTTTCCATGGGCTCACGTAGAGCTTCTTCCCATCACCTGTAGCTGGTGCTTATTTGCTTTTAATTGCAAATACCAGGGAGTGGATTCAAGGCTCCCACAGTTGCTGTCCTCTGAGTTGCATTCCCTTTCCATGCAGCTCTTAAAATTTTATTCATTATTAGATTTACACCCCACCTTTATTTTGTACAAAGTGTACAGAATAGTGTCCATAATGCTCCTGTGTCCTATTTTCCCCACAACTGCAACCCTGTGAGGTGGGTTGGGCTGAGAGTGAGGGACCGGCCCAAAGTCACCCAGCCGGCTTTCATGCCTAAGGAAGGACTACAACTCACCAGCTCCCGGTTTCTAGTTCAGCACCTTCACCTCTACTCCAAGCTGACTGTCGTTATAGCTCCAGGCACACCCCACAATAGCTTATAGACATAAATCCTATTAAACCAGTTTAAATGTGTGATGCAAATTTAAAATAAAATCCTAAACGTTGCTTATCCTCTTTTTCTTGCCTTTGCTTTCAAGTCACAAAGGGCAGGTCCTCCTTTCTCTCAACATTTAGACTAGTAACTTCCTTGGAACAAGGACCTTTATTTGCTCCAGCTTCAATCCACCCATACAAGATGCTGCATTGTTAATTTCAGGTGCTATTTAATAAATATAAATCCGCTACAGGATGGAGAATGCCCACCAGCATAGGCAGTAACATATGTAGGTTTGACTCTAATTTCTTTTAGCCTTCTTGCTTCCCTTCACCCAGCGTGTCCTTGTAACTGAATATTAACAACCAATTTGAGTATCTCGGGCCTTTCTTTTTTTCAATTCCCAGAAAGGCTTTTTCCAGCTTGTTAAACTTTTGGCAGTGTTTATTCAGGCCAATTTCAAATAAGTTTCCAGCTTGCATAACTTAAGTATTTTTATAACTGTAGGAATCTAGCTGTTTTAATATTTGTTACTGCACCAGAGCAACACAATGTAGGCTAAAGTAAATTGCCATTCACATATTTTTCAATGCATCAACTTGGGAAGGCAAGGGAATTAGCTTTAAAGCAGGGACATAACCTGCTTTCTCTTTTGATTTAATTAATTTAATTTAATTTAATTTAATAATTTTAGTGTTTTCCCCCATTTTTCCTTAAAATCACATTTAGACCGACTTTCTGGTCTAAAAAGAATAAGCAGAATTGGCCTGAATACTACTTAGATAGAGACACCGGGAAGTCTTGCAGCCAGGTTAGATTGGAAAGAGCCAGTTTGGTGCAGTGGTTATGGTATCAGGCTAAAAACTGGGAGACCGTGAGTTCTAGTCCTGCCTTAGGCACAAAGCCAGCTGGGTGACCTTGGGCCGGTCATTCTCTCTCAGCCCTGGGAAGGAGGCAACGGCAAACCACTTCTGAAGTCTTGCCAGGAAAACTGCAGGGACTTGTCCAGGCAATCACCAGGAGTCAAAAATTGACTTGAAGGCACTCCCCCACACTCAAAAAAAAAAAAGAGAGAGAGAGAGAGAAAGAGAGAGAGAGGGAGAGAGAGAAGGTTGGGAAGTAAAAACTGCATCCTGGAAGAAGTCAGTGACAAACTATTTCCAGTTTGTTTTTTGTTTTTTTTTAGTACTTCATGCTCAAAGGGCTTCTCTCTCATTGTCATTCAAGCTTATGGGATTACTTCAGAATAAATGACTTGAGGATTGGAGCCACACTTTTGCAAGAAAATGAAGGACTGGTTATGAGGATCCAACAGAGAGGATTTCATCAAAATGATTTTATGGGGTGGGGGGCTGTTGCAAAATTCATAGGTTGTTAAATTAATAAATTTACTGAGATCTCTAGGGTTTGCAGCACCCCTACACCTCCTATTATGTTTAATCCTGGTTGAAATGTACCATGAAGGAAATGGTGATCTTGTTTATGCCTTTGCTGCTTCCTAATCTGGCAGCATGTTGGGAGAACCAGGAGTTCTGGATAATGCAGAGATTCAGATTGTAAACCCTCTGAATAATGAGCTTCCCTTCCACTTCCCTGAATATTCAAAGAAGCTTGTTAGTCTGTGAAATCATGATTTCTTTCACTGCAATGATGGGAGAAGGTTACTGAGGACCAAACAAGTAGCCTAATCAATAAAATCATGGCACAGATTGGAATCCAATTCTCCAGACTAACCCTTGAACGGTCTCTCTTCCTTACAGGTTTGCTGACAATGGCATTGGCCTCACTCTGGCTAGGTAAGCACTCTTGGTTCCTGTTTTAGGTTCAGGGTTTTTTTGCCTCTACAAGTTACAGAAAAGTAGGAGTTGTCTCAAGAAGCCATGCTGACCAGCCATTTTGATCTCTTCTAGTGGAGGGACCTTCCCGCATGATGACGGATCAAAACAAGAAATTAAAAATAGCCTCTTTGTTGGTGAAAGTGGAAATAAAGGAACTGAAACAATGGACAACAACATCTGGGGACCTGGAGGGTTAGACCACAGTGGACGGACTTTGCCCATTGGACAGTGAGTTTGGGAAATTCTCCTGTTTGGTCCAGGTTTCCAAGCCAGTACAAAATTTAATTCTATTCTTTTTTTTCTAAACTTGCCACTGAACAGACCATAAATGAAAGAAAAGCTGCATTTTAGATCTGTTCTTCTACAATGAGCAGATCTGAGATTCCCATTTCAATCAATCAGTCCAAACTGAAGTTCACTCAGCCTCCCAAAGACCCAAATAAATATTCTTTGCCACAACAGTTGTTTCTAAACTCACTGTAGTTTTCTATTTGTCCTCAATTTGTCCCCTTTCTAAGGGGTGAGCCTACAAGTAAGGGTTCTGCCTAATGTGTGTGGCCTTTGAAACTACTGAAGTAAACTCCTTGAAAAGAAGAGCATGTAAACTGTATTTCCTTCTAATAAGAGCTGATAGATTTTGTATATTACATTTTGAATTATGCTACCCTTTGCACATCTGGATTGAGGCTTAATTCCCTGTGACGTTAATGTGGACATCAAGGGATGCAAAAATGGCTCTCACTACTATTTTAACAGTATTAGTATAGTAATTGTAATTGGCTCTTAAGAATCATTGTGTCACATACTGGATCCCACCAAAGGGATTATGCAGTCTAGCTTCCTGCTCCTGTAGTAGCTAGCTGCTATGCCTCCAAGAGAAACATGCACACACAGCCCAAGATCAAATTATCTCTCAACCCTGGAGGTAATACGTAGGCCTCAGGAGCAGCAGTCATTGATAGCTTTATCCTCTTTAACCCCCTCATCCTAGACTTGGATTTAGATTTCAGCCACATGCTTTCTCTGTTCTGAAATATCTGGCTAATTTAAAGGCATCTCTGACAAACAATTGCCTTTTGACTACTTTTCTCCCACCCCTCCTCTCCCAACTTCTGTTTTCTTATAGTCACTTATTAAGTCTCTGTTTTGGGAAGTGTTTCATGCTGTAAATGAATGAATGAATGCTGGAGTATATTGCTTGATAAGGGATTGGCACACTTAGTGGGTGGGTGGGTGGGTGGGTGGATGGATGGATGGATGGATGGATGGATGGATGGATGGACAGTCATAGACCAAAAAAATCCTCCATAGTTGAAATATAAAATATGCAGCCCATAGGGGCATTAACAGCTTGAACACAGCTTAAAAAACCTGAGGTGTGTTAATAAGAGTCACAAACCTTCCTACTCACTCACATATACATACACACATGAGAGACTGTAGAAGCTAATTCCTTCAGCTAAATTTGAAAATAGTCAGCTAACATGCAGGCTTTATGCATCACTGCCTAATGACTTACTTGTTAGATGTACAGTATATCGTGGTTTTCCTCCTGGAACTCAAGTTAGCATACATATTCCACTCTCTTCTATTTTTTCCCACAACAATCCTAGGAGTTGGACTGATAGATAGTGACTGGTCCAAAGCCAGCAGTGAGTTTCCATCACTAGACTTGTACTTGGGTATCCTGTTCCCTTAACTGTTGCACTGCACTGGTTCTTGGCAATGCACTTGTGCTTTCTGCTAATTTCTTAGAACCAACTCCTATGCACATCTTTTAAAAATATGTTTCAGGAATTTCCCAATCAGAGGCATTCAATTCTATGATGGGCCAATCAACGTGCAGAACTGCACCTTCCGGAAATTTGCTGCACTAGAAGGCCGACATACCAGTGCCCTGGCATTCCGCCTGAACAATGCCTGGCAAAGTTGCCCCAACAACAATGTCACAAACGTGTTCTTTGAAGATGTCCCGGTGAGTTTGTCTTCAGAGAAGATTGATGAATCGAAGGATTGTGCCAAGAACAAATCCTTGAGGCACAGTATAGTTCCAACAGAATTTGCAGAGGAAGTTTTGCATACAGTGGCCCCATTGGCAGAATCTCCTCCCTGTACAGTTGGTGCTAAACTGAGTTTGGATTTGGCTTCAAATAAGGATCAAATAAGGTTTTGGTTATATAAAGTTTAAAGTGTTTTTGTTGTTGCCACCATAGTCCCCTTTTAGGGCTTTAACTTTTGCAGGTTTGTGTAGTTTTAACTTTGTATAGAAAGGGCACTGACACTTTTGAACTTTGCTGTTGGAGAAGTCTCCTGAGAATACAAACAAATAGCCAAGAAAATAAACAAATTGAGAAAAGATTTGTTTTGCCAGAGTTCTCACTTGAGGCACAAATGACCAGGCTAAAAACCTAAAAGTTACAGCTGGGGATAGATCACCCTGGAGAAGGTCTGTCATGTGGTTGCTAAGAGCTGAAATTGACTTGATGGCACATTATCAATATATTAAACTGCTTTCTATTAAAATGTCTGTCTAAATAAACAAATGATAAACATGTATTCCATTGTTGGGAGAACCATGAATGCATATATTCAGAGATTACCATGTGGAGAGCAAGTTGTGCTCCTCTCAAAGAGATCCAGGCATTTACTAAGCAATGTGTCTGTCTTCTTATATGTAGATTTCCTCTAGAGTCTTCTTTGGAGAACCAGGGCCTTGGTTCAATGGGTTGGACATGGATGGTGATAAAACATCAGTTTTCCATGATGTAGACGGCTCTGTGTCAGAATATCCTGGATCATACCTTATTAAAGAGGACAATTGGCTTATTAAGCATCGAGACTGTATTGAAGTTCCAGACTGGAGAGGATCCATCTGTAGTGGACGCTATGCACAGGTAGTGGGGATGGTGGGTGTACAAATCAGAAGGCTGTTGGTTCATAGGACAGGGTGAAATTGAATTTATGGGCTGTCTGCAATCTAATATGAACCCAAAGATCTAACAGAATTAGTGGAATGAAGATTTTTCCATAGGGCCCCATTCCTACAGGTTAAAAAAGCAGTAAACTCAATTATAGCCTTCTATGAGGCTTAGTTTCTTCTATACATTGATAGCTGAGTGGGAAGCCAAATTTCCTGCAACTGGAAAGATATTTAAAAAGATAAAACAATGTCATTGTTCAGAAGGATAGGAATGAGTAGAAAGACCTCATTGAAGACTGAAATTTGAAAACCACTGGGAATAAATGGTTGTGTTATATAGTTAAACATGCTATGAAGGGTCTTCTCTTTTTTTTCCCAAACAGGTGTACATCCAAGCATATAAATCATCTAATCTGAAGATGAAAATCATCAAAAGTGACTTCTATACACACCCCTTGTATTTAGAAGGTGCTCTGAGCAAAAGCACCCATTATCAACAGTACCAGCCCGTGATCACTCTGCAGAAAGGATACACCATCCACTGGGACAGGACCGCTCCTGAGGAATTGGCTATTTGGCTCATTAATTTCAACAAGTGAGCATGCAACCCCTGAATAAGCTTTCTGAACTTTTCATGCCCGTTGTTAGGAGAAACAAAAAATGTTATAACGATTGCCATACTCTTCCAGCTCTGACATCATAATTCCAACAATTTCATTATGAGTTTTACCGTCTTTTCACCTAAACATTCTATGTTCTTGTAGAATAAAGGCAAAGCAGTCATAATTTAATTATTTAATACATGGAATGGGTCAAATTTATCCTTTACTCAGAGCTGGTGATCTACCATTGGAAAATGGTTCCATATGGCTCTAATGGATCTTTAAATCATTTTGGAACTAGTTCAGCTCCAGCATCTAAACATTTAGCCAGCATGGAAAGAATAACTTTTTTTAAGCTAAATATTTGACTTGGCTTGCAGCATGTTCCAGAAAAGTCATAGTCATGAGATTTGGGGTTGAACTTTTTGTTTTTAGTAATGCATTTTTTCCTTTTCTTTATTTAGGAATGACTGGATCCAAGTTGGATTTTGTTATCCTAAAGGGACAACATTTTCCATTCTCTCAGATATTCACAATCGCCTTTTGAAGAAAACCTACAAAACTGGGGTGTTCTACCCAGCTCTTCAAATGGACAAACTTGAATATCGATATCCTACCAAAGGCTATTACTATTGGGATGAAGACACTGGGTAAGGAATGAACAAGAATATCCAATATTCTCAAACTCTCATGGACTTGGGATAGAAAGAGATATTTTTTGATTGGGTTTGAATGCATGTCAACATAAGTCATCCTTATGACTTGTCTACGTAATCATTCATATCCTGCCCATTGGCCTTCTTTTTCTCTTTGATGGGAATGTCCTCAGCAAGAAAAACAATATCATATGTGGTCTTGCAACTTTGTCAGTCTTAACCACTTAGCTCCGTGGGACAATACATTAATTGTGTTTACTTTCATTTGTTTTTAAATGTTCATGGGAACATTGAGAGAGAGAGAGAGAGAGAGAGAGAAACTTCTGTTTTTCACACTTTTTCAGAGTTCTTGTTTGCCATCTAAAAGAGAATGGGTACCCACACAAAAGGGAAGAGAGTTTGGTTTAAAATCCTAGAGGCCTGTCCCTTGCTGTCCCCCCTCCCCAAATAAAAAAACCAATCCTATCCCTTTGTGGGTACAGTTAGGCTTCCGGCAGAAGAAAAAAGGTGTGTTCCTCTATTGGGCAAATAAATATACATGCCTGTAAAAACGCTTCCTGAGTCCCTGTGAAATTTTATCTTTGCCACTGCCAGTTGTGTCCCATTAGGCTATGTCCTTTGTATTGACTATGGTCATGGCTCTTCAACTCTTGCCTTTCTTTTCTTTTCTTTTTTTTTTGGTAGGTTGTTATTTCTCAAACTAAAAGCTCAGCATGAGAAGGAGCCATTCGCCTTCTGCTCCATCAGAGGCTGTGAACGGATCAGGATCAAAGCCAACATCCCTAAGAAAGCTGATACCAGTGACTGTGAAGCTCTAGCCTATCCAAAATACGCCGAGAAGCCATCAGTGGATGTGCCAATGCCCAAAAAAATGCCTAGTGTACACATGGTAGATCAATTTACTGATTGACTGTTGTAATTCTCTTAGGGGAATATGTCTCCTAGGTTTTCAAGGCATTGTTTTGGCTGTAGTGAAAGCTGCAGAATATGTTAAGCCTGGAGGCCTGGGTTGAGTCTCTCTCAGTGTTGGCTTCAGTAGAGGACCTTTCTCCATGTGTTGGCAGGGAGGTGGTTACTGACAGGGAATTCCATCTGACATAGTCTGTGTTCACTCAATAGCTGTGGCTAATTCAATATCTGTTTGCTCAGTTAATAAAATTTTCCAGTTTGCCCAAGCCATTGACTCAGGAACTCACCATGCAGACTGAAATCATATAACTTACTAGGTTAAATTATAGTTGGCCAGTTTGTGGTTCAGCATATCATGTGAACACAGTTATAGAGTTAAACCCCAGTCCTGGATCACCTAACTTAATAGCATTTTTCTCTTGACCAGCTTTAGTTTCATAATGTTAATAAAATTCTAGTCCATTATATCTTCTTCCACATGGCTCAAAGTTTGTGATATTATACCAAGGAAGGAAGGAAAGTAAAAGACGTTTGTTAGAGTCTTGGGTCTGATGCCTTCAGAGTAGAGCCATAAACTGCAGATCTGATTCCAATATTAAGGTTTTTTAGAAGATCTTTGAGGATTAGATGTAAATGCCTTCATTTTCTTTCTTTTAAAAAAACAGAACAAGGATCATTTTGTAGAACTGAAGATAGACAGCTACAAAACCAAATATTACCATCTCAAGGATGACTTTGCCTATATCTCAGTAAGTGTTTGCTTCCCATTTTTTTTTAAAAAAATACTTATTTTATTAATTTGTCAATTTATTTTTATATAATGATGTTGCTCTTAGGTTCAGTTTTAAATAAGCAGACCATATGAACTCACAACGAAGCATCAAAGAAAAAAATCAGAATAAGCAGTAATTTGTTTCCAATTCTCCATCCTTGGAGGATGTTAAGAAATTGCCTTTTCCTCTTGTGTAGGTTGATGGCAAGTCATTCTATCTTTCTGAAGAGGGTATTCAAGTAGTAGTGATTGATGGGCACGATGGAAAAGTTGTTGACCGGATGAGTTTCAAAAATGCTATTCTACAAGGAATCCCAGCTCAGATCATCAATTATGTCAACAACATTCGAAACAAGTAAGTTAACTGGAACAGAGGCCTTCAAGAAGGTTTCAGGAAGAAGATATACATCATCTAGTGAATACTCTATCATGAAATAGTCATGGAAACTGACTCCTTGCTTCTACTACGTATCTCTATCTGGAGCCACTTATCTCTAGACAAAAGGTTGCCCTGGAGGCTGTCTATTAAAATATTCTGGATGATACTGTGATCTGGTGCAGTGTAAGTCGATTCTCTGGAATACTCAGTTACTACTGCAAGGTCTTCATACTCTTAGCGTTGACATTACTGTACCAACTACTTGCTTCTTGGGAGGAATACTGAATCCAACTTTTCCTCGACCTTGCATTGTAAACAGGAATGGACAACCTTCTTATTTGTACAGGGCTCCATTTCCTCAAGGATAATTTTATTGGGGAATGAATGATGGGGAGGGCAACCTATTCTTTCTGCCATCCTCTTTCCTGCCCGGGGGCTGGATATTGTGTATCCTTGCTTAACAAATGATCAGTGCTGTTCAAGCTGGTTCTTTAAGGCTTACTCTGCAGACAGAGACTGCTGAGTGATTGCAGAAAGGAAAGACATAAGCAGGATTAAAAACAAGGAAGAGGGCTGGAGTATAGAACAGCATACAGCATTTGTCTGGATTAATTATAAGAAGGTCTGAACATATATACTGAGTTATGAGTTTCTTTATTGTGGGGAAAGCATTATGACACTCTTGGTACAGGGCCTGACATGCATCCATACAGGAAGCCATAGTTTGCATTAACCATGGTCAGAGTTACTATACCTGAGTTTGTATATTATGTTAAGCCTAAAATCCCTAATTACATATTACATTGCTAGATTTACAGGCCATCACAGTTGATTTATGTTAAGCCAAACCACATTATGGGCTACCCAGTTCCAAACCTTGGCAGCGGCAGAGATCATTTCATGCTTAGAGCTGAAAACTCAGTGTTTTCTTGACTGAAGTCAATGTGGCGTTTTGTTTTATTTGCTTTTTTGTGCAAGGTTAATATATAGAAGAGCTGGGAAAGGGTGTGCTATACTATTTTCTCATACATTCTAACTTTTCCAAACATTGACCAAGACTGAACTCAAGGTCATGAGTTTATTATTATTTTACTGGCTTATAGACTATATAATAATAAAATAATAATAATAAAATAATAAAAATAATAAAATAATTATTTTACTAGCTTATAGACTATATAATAATAAAATAATAATAATAATAAAGTAATAAAAATAATAAAATAATTATTACTTTCCTGGCTAATAGACTATATAATAATAAAATAATAGTAAAAATAATAAAATAATTATTATTTTACTGGCTTATAGACTATATAATAATAAAATAATAATAAAAAAATAATAATAAAAATAATAAAATAATTATTATTTTACTGGCTAATAGACTATATAATAAAATAATAATAATAATAAAATAATAATACAAATAATAAAATAATTAATATTTTGCTGGCTTATAGACTACTCCAACTGCAAATAACTCTGAGCAGCATATATCCCAACCCTCATAATTTGGGTTACAAAAACAGTATGATAAAAAGAAAGCAAATCGATGACATTATACAACCTGCATTTAGCACCAGAAATATTCATCAGTACAGCCAACAATCGAAAGGACTTCCACAACCCAAATTGTAATATAAACTGATCAGATGATATATGCTTACCGAGCAAATTTTGTATGATTGGAGAAAGGAAGATTCTGTTAAATTCTATGGATATCTATGCTGATGAGTGCAGTGCAGTTGTTCTGTTAATCATTTTTGATGAATAACTAATTCAGTCAAATGATATACAGTATGTAATTTTTCTGCCTTCTTCTAGTTCCATAGTGGTGATGACCTCCAAAGGAAGATTCATTTCAAAAAGTCCATGGACTAAAGTTCTGGAGACACTTGGAGCAAAACCAGGCTTTAAATTGAAAGGTAATGTATTATTGATATAATCTAATCTAATCTAATCTAATCTAATCTAATCTAATCTAATCTTTGCTATAGTTCTGTTATGACTTTGTGAAGAGTACCTTTTCTAGAATTGAGTTTTGATGTTCTATGGCTGGTCCTTTCTTCAGTTTTCAGATCAATCATATCTTTTACTACTCTACTATTTTCACATAGAAGGTTGGTAGAGAAAAGGCCACACTAAAACTGTTCAGAACTGTCCATCTATTTTTTACATGTGAAAATACTCCAAATACTGGATTTCGCTAAACTATTGAAATCCTTAATGGAACTGAATTTAAAGAGCTGAAGCTTTGGGTAGGGGAGGGCCCGTGCAACACAAGGTTTTTATCTACCCCTTTCTAGCCAAAAAATGCAGTAATTTCTTTTAGTAGGATGAATACTGAGAGCCAGTTTGGTGTAATGGTTAAGTCACCAGGCTAGAAACTGGGAGACCTGAGTTCTAGTCCCACCTTAGGCACGAAGCCAGCTGGGTGACCTTGGGCCAGTCATTCCCTCCCAGCCCTAGGAAGAAGGAAATGGCAAACCACTTCTGAAATCTTGCCAAAAAATCTGCAGGGACTTGTCCAGGCAGTCACCAGGAGTCAAGACTGACTCAAAGGCACCCTCTCCCCAAAAAAGGATGACTATTAGCTATAAAATTCAGCTGTGCTTCAAACAAATACAATCAATCTAGAAATCCTAATTCCCAAACAGCAAAGATAGCATAGTTTCTGCATCAGAAAAGTAAGCTTAGATGTTACACTGGAATAGCCCTCAGAAATATTGCAGAGTTTTTACTGAATTTAAAGTATATTTGACGGATGTGTTTGGGAGATTGCTTCTGCAGTGTGGTAGCTGATGTGATTAGCCTTCTGAATTTTCTTGCTTCAGCTGCTTCCATTTTTTGGCATAACAACAACAACGATAATTTAAACTTGTATGTTGCCTGGCTCTCAACAACTCTGGGCGGCTCACCCCAATCAATCAAAGAAATTACAATAGTGTCAATAAAATATAAAAAAACAAGCTATGCCAAGCATGATGAAGTGAGGGATCTCCCTCTCCTTCACCCAAAGGCCTGGGTGAAGAGCTGGTCTTCACAACTCTTCTAAACATGGCTCCTTCATGCTGTACGTTTTCCCAAACATGTGAAAAGATTAGGGAAGCTTGGTTCTGTTCAGGTTAAGCTTGTATCATTTTTCTGAAACATAATAATGCTGGAAGTGAAATCTACAGCTGTTGCACCCTCCCAAATATAATTCAGAAGACCGTTGTACTGGGTTTGTGCCTCTTCAAGGTTGCACTCTATATAATGTGATAACGTATTTTGGAAATGTTTAGTTATTGCCCTGCAAAAAAGGTAAATCTGTAGTTCTACGCCAGCATAATTGAGTTTATTTATTTGATCTCCAGGAAGCCCTCTGTCCTCCACCTCCTTAGGAACTAGTCCCCAATATCTCAGTGGTGGCCATATTGGAGGCAGCAGATCCTTCCATTCCCCATACCGCCTCCACCCAGTTTCCCACCTAACAAGAAATATGCTTTTGGGTACTGCTGAATTGCAACAGGCCTCCCTTTCCCACCCTGTATTATTTTGTAATTGATGAACAACCACATTTATAACTTTTTCACCAGGTGTCACTATTTTAAGAATTCCACACAACCGTTCCATCTTTCCAAATGTGGTGGGCTGAGAGAGAAATGGAGGGGGGGGGGGAAAAACACCGGGTTCTTCAGGCTTAAAACATTCCTAGAAATTGTGTATTGATCACCAAATGCAGAATGGCAAATTTTTGTTGTTCAGGGTACCCCAATTTCTAGTTTGCTACTGTTAATCCTACTCAATTTTTTAAAACAATCCTAATACCCATTAGGATAACTGGGAAAAGAGGGCTATGCATGGAATTATAGAATTGTGGAGACAGAAGGGATCGAAAGGAATACTTAGCTCAACCTTCTGCAATATGCAAGAAAAACAGTCAAACCCTCCTTGAAAATGACTATTCAGTGTTTTGGTTCTGATCTCTAAAAGGTTCTTGAGTGGGCATGGGAACACAAAGCAACCCTTGCTTCTAAGGCAGGAGAAGCAGTTGCATCTTCTCAGGAAGACATGGCTGCTTTCAGGTGTGAAAAGGACCTCTGAAGGTGCTGAAATGCGCTATCTGCAGAGCACTGATTATAAATGTTACCACAGATCATTTTCCTCATTGCACACTATTATTTATTTATTTATTTATTTATTTAAAGATAAAATGGCTTTTGTCGGCTACAAGGGCAGCTTCCAGCCATTCTGGGTCAAGCTGAATACAGACGATGATGCAGTGAGAATCTTTCAAGCTCTGCCTGTTCCTGTGGTCAAGAAAATGAAATTGTGAGGAAGCGCCTCTCTTTGAAAATACCCTCCGCAGAAAAGGGATGAGGAATGATGGCTCTTCTAAGATGTAATATATTGTGTTGCTGTACATAAGAGAAAACTTACTGTAAATAAGCCTTCAGATTGAACAACCAACATTCCTTGACCAAATGAGTCCAGTTTGTTTGATCTGTTTTATTAGTAACAGATTCCTTATCCTGCCAGCAGGTTCAAGGCAAAAGAAAAAAAAAAATGGTCTCATCTTGTCTCATCTCATTTCTATGAAGCACCATGACCACCTCTTTGTTGATTCACGTGTCTCTGAAGTCCTGAATTATTGGACATACAGAAGATGCTTCTTTTCCAATTCAACCTTTCCCTCATTTTGAATGTTCAGATACAGACTCAGGAAACGAATTCCACTTCTAAGTGGTACTGCTGGCTATGTAAATAAGAAAGTGTAAGCTAAAGTCAATATGAACATGAGACATCTAGCAAGAACTGCCAAATATCAGAGCTAGTCAGTATTGCTAGACGGGTCAATGGGCACTGCATGGAGAGGGAAATGTATAGACACAGTTTCTTGTCTCATTCAAATGCTAGAATAGTGTTAAGCTTGCTGATTACATTAAGGCTATTATGGAGATGGTGGGAGCCTCACCAAGCAAGACAACAAAGATTCAATCACAGGAAATAATAGCTTATGAAACAGTTACTGTCGAATGTAAAGGATATATTTGGCTAAAGAGGAATGCCTATTCCATCCTCTTTCTAGCCCGGAAGATGTTACTTCTTCCCTTGTATACATATTTAATAATCGAAACTATATTTAGCTATAGGCAAACATTGTTATGTATACATTCCCCTGCCCACACTCCTAGATCTGAAAGCAAAATCTCAAAAGGCCACTGAGTGGGAATATTGTACAATGATGATAGTAATTAAGGGCAGTTTCAACCAAGAGTCTCCGGCGTGTGCCCTTCTATAATTTAGAGGGACAGAACGGCGTTTAGGTTTCTGGCATAAAACTACCATTCACATTCTGTGAACCATGACTTTTCTAAGATGATATTACAGCAAGTTGTTTCACTTCAGCCTACATTTAACAGTCAGCTTTACATGATCTTTTGTTTTTGTACATATGTCAATTCAAAACTTTTACCCGAAATAGCTGGTCCTTTTTCGGAACAAGATGTATAGCGTTTTGTATATTTTCTAAAAATTCCTGATGGGGGAAAATATATTTATTTATTGCAAAGGCACTAAAAGGGTTATAGCAGAAGAGAGCAAAGCTGTTACAAGGTGGGGAGGGTTTTTTGTTTTTTTGCCAAAAATACCTGGAAATGCTCTCTTTGCAGTTGAAATTTTTTAATGGCCACACGTGTGGCGCACTGTCTCTTGGCAGAAGTTCTTTTTTTATGATGATAAGCAAACCTCTTGTTTCCAAATGTTTTCACTTACAATTTAACGTTTTGTTGTTTGGAATACACAATTTATTGAAATAAAATTTCAGTGCAACGTGACGATTGCTTATCCGTTTGGTGACTTTATTATGCTAAACTACTAAGACGTCTTTCATCCCATCATCTACTCCTATAGTAAAACATCTGTTTACCCTTTGTGTTTGAAAATGATCAATGTGCATGAAGCACCCTTTAGAAAGCTAGCTAAGATTTTAAAAAAAATAACATGCCAGAGCAGAAGTATCGAGAGCATTGCTCACAATTTGGGTGAGGGGCAAATTTAAAAAGCTGATTTTTGTGACCTCCTTCCAAGCAGTTGATGAAAATAATGAGGAATACAATCACAGTCTTCACCCTGCTCTGTGTAAACTGTAGTTCTATTCACTGTTTACTCAGTTGTGACTCACTTCTACACTCCAATTCCCAAACAGTTAAAATTCGCTTTGGTATTTTAAGCAATCTACATAAGCAAAAAAACCCAAAACAAAACAGTCTTCCCAGTCTGCTGCTCTAATGAAAAATCAATTATTTTGGAAAATAAAGTGGCTTAAAAAGCTGCTGAGAAGCGGCTCATATTTCCCAACAATTAAGTTCCATAAATCCTACCCGAATGGCTGGGTTTACACAACATGCTTTGCCAAAACATGGCAGTATCCTGGTTTGTACTTCAGCATCTTATGCGAGCCTAAACTGGATTAACTCAGTGAACCTTGGTTCAGCCATCCATAGGCTGACAAGTTGGCCCCACACAAGCCAACAGAGCAATCTTCTTTCACAACTTTCTTATGCTTGACTGCCCTCTAGTGGTTTCCTTGGGACTGACCTGGAAAACAGAACATTTCCAAGCACTTGTCTCAGTGACCTAAAAGATAACTCTTGTCCCTTAAGAGTTTGCTGGAAACACAGAGAAATAAATAGCACATGGCCTCAGTTTACCCTATGCCCAATATAAGAAGCACGTGTCTTTCAAAGATGCATGCAGTCTTAGGCCTCTAAGCCAAATTCCACCTTCTCTTGAAAAGCAAAATTACCTTTCTCCTTTCACCAGAGCATCAACAGAATGGAGATTGGGACTGAACAGATTAAAGCAGAATCTGGGCAGTAACACTGGATCTGTTCTTCTTGAATAGGTTGAAGCTTCCTGTGAAAAATGCAGTTGTGCGCCCATCCTTTGATCAGTCTGATCTAAACAAGATAACTAGTTTTGTATTTTGGTTCTTGGGGATTCTCCAAATGCTCATCCCTTAAAAAAAATGGTGTAAATCAGTGATGGTGAACCTTTTGGGCTCGGCGTGTCAAAAATTCGGAAAATGCCTAACTTGACTCTGGTGGTGTGTCACAAACACACACACCGAACAAAAGAGAAACAATTCTTTACATAATACAGTCCAGTAATGTGTGGTGCTATGTATTAAAGAAATCTCAAATAATTACAAAATTACAAAAATGAAATACAAGTAAAACAAATTCAGTTTCTTTGGTAACTCAAACAGGGAGAATACTTGTTGTCAGGTGTTGGTGAATGCTGGTGTGTCACCCAAAACGTTGTGGCGTGTCACCCTTGACACACATCATAGGTTCACCATCACTGGTGTAAATAATCCATATGTACATACCCAGCTAACTTTGGGCTCAGAAGCTAAACAGGGCCAGCCTAATTAGGACTTGGATGGGAGCTCACAAAGAAATTTCAAGATCATAAGGCCAGACTCAGAAGATGGGAAAAAATCCCAGAAGCTACTATCAAAGAATGTTAGTTTTTTCCCAAGAAAACAACATGGATGGATATGTTGATAACATCACCAGCTCAACTCCAAGGAGACACGGCAGATCTTGACTGAGCTCAAAAATGCTTAACAGAATTGGAACAAGTTAGTAATGGATGGGAGACAACCATAAACCCCAGGGCTAAAGGCTAGACTGGGAAATTGGGGGGAAAAAATCCTGAAAGAAGACAATGGCAAATCTCTTCTGTACTGTTTGCAAGAAAACTACATAAGTGTTTTCATGGAATCGCAGAGATTGAGTTGGATTTGATGACATCTTTAGCTTTACCTAATAAGTCATGGTCTTCTTTTGGGGGACTGTTTTTAACCATTATAAAACCAATTATCAGTTTAACAGAGTTTACAAATAATAACATTCAGGAAAGCCTACTAAAAACACTTATTTAAAACTATATTAATTTTAAAGTACAGGTAGTCCTCACTTACTGAACACAATTAGGACCAGCAACTCTGTTGCTAAGTGACACATTTGTTAAGTGAAACATCATGTAACTGCACCCGACTTACGACATCAGTTCCAGCTGCAGTCGTGAAGCAAATTACCCATGGTTGTTAAGTGCGACATCATGTGACTGCGACTTGTGACTTCCTGCCAGCTTCCCCACTGACTTTGTTTGTTGGAAGCCAGCTGTGAAGGTTGCAAATGGCGATTGTGTAACTGCAGGACGCCGCAACTATTGTAAATATGTGCCAATTACAAAGTGCCCCAATTGCTGCGATGGCTGCAGTTTTGAGGACCAGTCGTAAACCTCCCTTTTCAGCACCACTGTAACTTCAAACTGAACAAGCAGCCAGTAAGCGAGAACTACCAAAAGAACAGAAACAAAGTACAGTGGAACCTCGGTTTACGAACTTAATTCGTTCCGTGACTCTGGTCGCAGCCCGAATTGGTCACAACCCGAAGGAAATTTCCCCATAAGGTTCAATGTAATTACCTTATTAATCCGTTCTGGCGTGGAGGACAGGGAGGCGGCTATTGCTTGGAGGGAGAGTCCCCCTCCCTACGACCATGTGTCAGGGGAGGAAAAATGGCCGCGGACCACGTGTCAGGGGCGGAAAAATGGCCGCGGACCATGTGTCTGGGGCGGAAAATGGCTGTGGACCATGTGTCTGGGGCGGAAAATGGCCGCGGACCATGTGTCTGGGGCGGAAAATGGCCGCGGACCACGTGTCAGGGGCGGAAAATGGCTGTGGACCATGTGTCTGGGGCGGAAAAATGGCCGCGGACCGTGTCACGGGAGGGAAAATGGCCGCGTATCCTGTTCGTACCCCGAGGCGGAGTTTGCAAACTGAAGCAAAATTTTGCGGCTGGAGCTGGTCGTAACCCGAAAAGTTCGTTAACAGAAGCGTTCGTAACCCGAGGTTCTACCGTATTTGTTTGCCAGCCTTTGGCTAAATTCTGGTTGAATCTGTTATAGCTTAAACTGGTACTGAAAACACCAGGAAGGCTTGGTTGCTGACTATAATAAATAAAGCAAGAAAAATAATTCAAGAGCTTTTATGTGCAAAGCAGAGACCAGTATTGCAGACCTTACACACAGGAAATGTGTAACAAATCATGGCACAATTTACTCCAGTTCTGATTATTTAAGGAAAATCAAACCAAGTGGGCAGAATAGCTCCTGAGTAAGACCTGCAGCCACCTTTCTGCAATTTTAAATTCTTAAGGATTGTTTTTATGAAGGTACAAATCTCCTCAGGTGAGCTCTGTCCATAAAATATGGTAGTTAGAAGAGAAGCCACCCAAGCTGAGCAAAACCAACAAGCAGCCAGTGTTTGAGCTCATAACTTCAACCTTGCCAGAAGTCAGAGGTTACAAACATCTTAACCATTCTTACTGATTCCTTTAACGGAGGATAAAATGGATATGCATAAAACAGGTTATGAATGGCTCTTAGTAATGGCCACGTATACTGATCTTTGATACTGGAGGCTGTCTGTTTATCAACACTAGCTGTAGAAAAAAAAAGGTGGATGTTCTCATGTATTCCCTAGTATAGAAAATAAATTGTAGCTAGAGCATACAGGTAGTCCTCATTTAGCAACTGCCTTGTTTAGCATTCGCAGTTACGACAGTGATGAAAAAGTAACTTTGCACTTCCGCTTGAGCACCATGGTGAGCTAAATGTCTCTTTCTGCAGTGGGGCCACATTACGACGGAGATCAGCGTGGGATGCAGAGTTCTGGCCACCAAAATGCTCTCCAGATTAAAGAGAGATCTTTGAGATAGCCTATGTGACTATCGTTTGAAAATATTACTTTTTGGATTAAACAGCGAAAAGGTGCTCAGAATATGGACTTTAGAAAGTTTAAGGGCTCAGATGGACTTGGAACTATAATTTTAAATGCCCACAAAGAGCTTTGAATTAACTAGAAATATTCTCATGGGAAAAGCGGCAATTGTTTTGAAGTTTTTCATGTTTTTCATGATAAAGGAACTTTGAAGGTTGGATATTAGAGGGAGCTAGAGGATAAAGAAAATGGAGCAGAAATCTATAATACAAACTTGGGAATATCTATCTGCCAAGCTTCTTGACAAAATAGATGAATTTCTTGGCAAGATTGACAGGGCATGTTGTAATGAAATTACAGAATAAGTTGTAATGGATGATTTTGAAATTATTTTGAAGGGGGACTTAAATGTAATAAGATATGGGCACACAAATGGAACCGATGGATGACTTGTTCCCAAAAGGATATACAAATATTGAACCAGGAAAGTGACTTGGATATATATATTTTTTACTGGATATACAATAGAACTGTTAAGGTTTTGAAGGACTTTTATTAGAAGTGACAAAAGGACAAACTTTATTGGATATATAAAATAAATCTGCTGAAGTTTTTGGCTTGAAACACAGATGAACAGAAAACTAGCTTTGGGATTCTATTTGAAGGGGTTAAAAGATATATTTAAAAACTCAGGGAAGGAATACAAGGTTGGCTTATTCGATCAGGGCTAAAGGAGAAAAATAATTACATCTGGTTGCCCTTCCTGGACTTTTGCTGATAAAGAACGACAAAGCCTTTGGACTTTTTTTATTCAATAGATATGGGGTAAAGAGAGGTTATGTTGCATTTAGAGATAGTGATAAACTATTAAGGTTGTATTTACTTGCTGGGATGAAGGGGGAAGTTACTTGTTTTTTTTTTTTCTTTTCCTATTTTTTTTTCATTTTTTTCCCTTTGTATTTTTCTGTTTGTGTTTTTTGTAGCCTGTATTTTGTTCTTTTCATTTATAATTCTTAATAAAATTATTTGAAAAGAAAAAGTAACTCTGCAGCCAATCCTCAGATTTACAACCTTCACAGGTCTGTAAAGGAAGGGAAAGCTGAAGAAAGATCATAAGCAGCCGTGGTTTCACTTAGTGACTTCATTTAACAACTGAGTTGCCAGTTCCAATTATGGTCACTAAATGAGGACTGCCTGAACTTCCATTCTTGTCCCCTTCAAATAGGTTGGTGTCTCTCTGCATCTCTCATGCCCCCAGTGTAGGTTAAAGAATTGCAGGAGGGCCCATGGCAGAAGAATTTTAATTAAACATTTGCACATCTATTTCAAAGGACTGTGGGCAGTTTGCCACTTGAAAGCTTTGTATATTCGTTACTGTGTTGAGGCTGCTTCTTCTGCTATCTTGCAGCTGGTTCTGCCATCACCCCATTTTTCCCTCTTGGTTACACTGGTTGACAGAAGTCTTTTATCAAAATGAGGATTTGGAATCCGTTTCACAAACAGTTCACAACTGCAGCTCCAGAATAGCCAACAATAAATCCTCTATCAGTCATGTAAATGAGCCATCAGACGTGTTTCTAACCAAGCCTATAGCTAGTTGTTTGGGATCTTAAAAAAAATACAAAGCCAAGCTGTGTTTGCTCTCTGCTGACATGCAGGAAGCACTGATGATGCTGAAGACCTGTCTGCACTGCATCTTTAGGACAGGTATGTGGCACAGATGAAATCCTTAAGAAGCATCATTTCATCCACAGGAAAAATCTTTTCACCTGCTCAGAGCAAAAGTGCACCTACTTGTCCTTATTCTTGCAGGTTACGCTGAAGCTGAATGCAAGAAAAAAACTTTCAAAATAAAATCAAGAGGGAAAACAGAGGGAGGAAGCAGATAAATTTAACATTACGAATAAACAGTAAATTATCCATTCACTTAACCACCCTAATCTCTATCCAAAATTCAAAGCAGGAAAGCTTTTATAGAACCACCTTCATTTGTAAAGTGTCAATTTGTTAAAACAGGCCTAGATTCTGGAAGAGATTTGCACATTACATTAGCCAGGTCTTCAAAACAAGCACATTCCCTTTGTTATTAGTTGGCGCATAAACAGCGCCACCATGTGGGCAGTCTGGGCTGACATCAGTTACCACAGTAAGAGGGATGGACGGATAACACACATGGAATTCCGAATAGCAACCTGTTCTGAAAAAAGTATAGAAATTTATTGAAGTTTTGGAGGAAGCATTCACACTGACAGCAACTTTCCCTCAGTTATCTTTTTAAAAAATCCTTAAAAAAAAAAAAGTACCGCACGTTTTCCATGGTACCACGAACACTCAACAGTCCATTCAACCGAGTCCAAGACCGTAACAGCAAACGAAATCCAATACAATGGCCACAAACCTGAACTGAACTTTGCTTTTTTCAATTAACATTTTGGAAGAAATCAACACAGCCTGTAACATATCCGCTCACATGGATGTGTCTACCACAAAAAAACCATTTGGTTATATTCTCACACATCTTGTTTTTGCAATTAATTGAACTGCATCTGTGGCTATTCTTTCATCCCATTTTATGCTACTTCAGTGAATGACAGAAGTATACGAACCAATTGTTTAGTGTGGCAATTCCCTAGCCTGATTAGCTAATTAACAGGAAGCTTTATTTCCACTTCAATGGGGATCACTGGATTACCAGTATTTTAAAGAAAAAATCAACTTAGATAAAAACGTGTCTCTGCGAATCTGTTCTGGTATAATCAGTGACAATCTCAAGCTACTGATTTTATGACACAATGACTCTGAAAGTGTATCATTAATGCGGATTAATCAAAATATTGGAAAATGAGAAGCACTCTTAAGGGTTGCTTCTCCTTCTACCAATTCTTTTGAGTCATCTGGAACACTACCTGTTTTGGAAGAGTCAGCACTCCAAATGGAGACTTGCTGGACCACTCTTCTCATCCCCTGGACAAAGTCCATAATACTAAATTGGCAAGGAGTTGAGGCTTAACAGTTGAATGTAAGCAACCCAGAGTGATTAACCGTTGACTTTGTTGTTTCTAAATGAATGACTCTCATTAATAAGTAAACTGCTTTCTTAACCAACATAACTTCGGAACTTGCAAAACCAACCCCATTTTCTCTTTCTGAAATATTCTGAACCTCTTTCTGCCCTTTTTCAGTCTACTTCATTTATCAGAGATCCTCTTTTCCTCTGCTTGCACGGTTGCTGTCTGTAACAGTTCCAGGTTTCACATCTGTGTCTCTTTTCTTGGAGGATTTTTCAGGCTTCAGTTTATTTTTTTCTTTTTGCATGGCTCCTTTACCAGGGTACACTTGACCTTCCAAAGTGACGTCTCCACATCTCTCTTGATTTACCAGAAAGTCTTTGATCTCCCAGGCATAGCTTCCATCACGCAACATAAAGATGGCACGGTTTGAACCAACAATGAACCTAGATTTCAAAAGATATTCAGTTAAAGTCTTTTCTAAACCCTTACATTTCAGGAGGCAGAAATCCAGAAACAGAATAGATATCCAAGTATTAAGTGGCACATCTGCATTTTAAAAAGCAAATGGTGGTCAAACTGGAACTTATCACAGCATACAATACTTTTACTACCCTTTTCAGAATTATTTTTTCAATCAACTGCCTGGTAAAAATGGAGCTCTATATATAATTTTGGGATGAGGTGGATAGGAAAATACAGTAATGTCTGGCTGGCAAACACTTGGATGCTCTTTGACAGAACATAATTCCTATTTCAGTAGGATGTCAGTGTGATGACACTAAAGCTACTACTCCACGCATGCACACACCATGGTATTTCAAAGTAAAATACTAAACATCTGTATCAAAATTGTATGGGAACAGTATTTGTACAACCCTAGAACAGATCTATGGCAAAATTGGACAACTGCCTAAAATCCAACTACAATCAACCCTACCTGTGAAGGGCCTATTATGTATAATGTCTCCCAGATGTAGGAAATATATTCATTTCACACAGATAAAGTGAACCAAAGACATGCACAACCTTGCACCAAGGTTTGCTCCCCAGAGAATGCATGCAGATTTCAACTGAGATCAGAGAAAAAACGTGAAGAGTAAGACCAGCTACATACACAAATGTACAGCGCTCAGTGGATAAAAGACTACATTTACCTGAAAGGAAGGTGAATGTTTCCACAAATAAATTACTCCTTAAAATAGGAGGATATTAAATTTACTTCAAGTAACGTACAGAAGCAAATGATGGATCTTCTTTTGGGTGGGATGCTCTTCAATTCAGGATGGCCTATTTTTTAAGTTGGCACACGTGCTGTTGCAAGCTTTTAATGGGTCACTGAGATTCCATGCACCTGTTTTAATGCCTTCTATTACTATGTAAGTTGGCAAACCAGCCTCTACTTCAATTTTGGTCCAACTCGGTGCCCATAAGAGCCATGTTGCCTGGGAATGCTGGGATTCCAACATACCCAGGTATGCCAGGCTATGACAGGCTGTTTCACTTGGAAAACCTTACTTCATCCAATGAGATATGCTTCTGATGTAAGCAGTAAGGACTGTCACTTTTGGACATGTATTGTAATATTCACAGATAGATTTTTTTGAAAAAGAAAAACAAATATCATGCTTAAAATGGGACTTAGGAAATCACTGCTGTAACTAGAAGACTACTTATTTTTTTTCCAGTGAAAAGAAATCCAAGCCCGGGGGGGGGGGGGGGAATCACCCAGCTCTAAAGGCTTTTACCTCTGTACATCATAATTGGCATTGAAAAGGCTTCCTTGCCACAGATTTGTAATCTGCTCCGTCTCCTTCTCAGTTGGCTCTCCTGACACGGTGACAAACATCATGAGAGTTTTCCCCTTTTTGGTCATTTTCAAGATGCTCTCAGGCTTGCCTGGGTCAATCTTGGAGAAGTCTATCGGTGCAGATGGACGCAGGTGCTCAGGAAGATCTCCTTCTTCTATATCATCGTCCTTCTGTTTTGGAAACAGAACAGGAACTTTGAAAACACTTTGAAAAGGAAGAGAGCCCTTAAATAGTCTCCAGGTGATATAAGCTGATTACTGAAAAATGGCCCCATTTATTCATTCATTTCTTTTGTATCCTGCTTTTCATTTCAACCCAACAAGCCTGAGACCGGGTTGAGAGAAGGTGATTGGCCCAAAGTACTCAGTGAGCTGCATGCCTAAATGAAAATATGAACCCAAGTCTCTCCAGTCCCAATCCAACCTGTGGAGTCCTTGGTGCTGTCTGAGCTTGGTGGTTCATTTGCAGATGTTTCATTATCCAACTAGGTAACATCATCAGTGCAGCAAACCACCAAGCTCAGACAGCACCAAGGACGACACAGTTCAACCCTGAGCTACAGATATTTTCTTCTATTGGAACCAATCCATCCTCTTAACGACTACACTTCATTGGTTTATTAAAAACTGAGTTGAAAAGTTGCTGTATTTTTGTTTGCTTGCAGTGATTATAACTAAATTCTTTGAGTTCATTCTTTAAGAGACAGGAACGAGGTGATGAAAAATGTACCACCAATATGTCAAATGCAAGTATTGATATTATGGTATAAACCAAAGCCCATTGCCAGTTTCAATTCAACACTTAAAACTGTAAAAACAGCAAAAACTCAGTACTGACCCATAAAAGTTCTCCATAACATCAAGCTGAAGTCTGTAAGCCCATGTAAAAATACAGAGTTGCACCTCAGTGTAAAGGAAATATAATACTTTTTAGACCATAAAAAACTTCAAAGTTAGTTGGGAGGGGTGTTGAGTTGTTGTAACTTCATGCCACAATATATTACAGTCTTTAGTCTGTATGATGTGCAAACATTGGTGCTATATTGTCTATTAATGGAGCTTGGTATTTGTCTTCTTAGTTTAGGAAAAACCTGAGAAAAGTTCATAAAATCATATCAATATAGAAAGTAGATTGTATTTATGTTCTCCTTCATCAACTTGAAGCCAATCATTTAATTAATTGGCAGCAGATTAAGGATGGGTCAAACAACCTCCTCCTTCACACATATAATTTATGGGATTTGCTACCATAAGATGTGCCACCAGCAATCACAACAGTTCTACAGAACCTCCAGAATTAAAGGCAGTGAATTGGTGCAATTCACTGTCACCATTTCCTCAAAGAAGACATCAAAGGCCATGAGTCCTGATTGTAACATACAACCCCCAGATTACGGGCAGCATGTCTCTGAATTATAGATCGGGGGGAGCAACAGTAGAAGAAAACTACCTCTCTTACATCCAATTTCTGGCTACCCTATAGGCATTTTGCCTATGATTTTTGTAATTTCTCCAGATATTCTTCAGTAAGCCTATTCCTTGCACTTTACTTTATTACTTTATTTAAGCATTTAAAAAAAAAAAAAACCCTTGGGGAGAAACATTCTCAGAGCAACAGATGACTTCAATAAATCTCTCCCGTTCCTTGGATCCTCATGGCAACCCAGCAAAGTTGAGCTGATAGAGACTATGGCTGATCCGAGCCCATCCCAGGCGTACAATTAAGCAATGCCTCCACCTGCCCTGCCCAGCACTAGCCTTTACACCACAATTGGTCTCAATTTCTTAGTCCATTACACCATCCCTGCGAAACCAAATAACAAAACAATGCTAATCATGGGAATTATATTGCACCATATCTGAGTCTTCCCCAATGGATGTCTCTCCAAATGTACTAGACTATAATTACCAATAGCCTCAGCCAACCAGAGGCAGAGCTTAGCCCGGCACCAGATTTGGGAAAGCTGTGCAATTCTAAGGGAGTGTTACTCTTACTTTTTGACCTAAAATGGTTTTGCATTGCTCACCTTAACCTGAAGCACTGGAGAGGTGGCAAACTGGTTTTAAAGGGATTTTTTTTTTAATTGACCTTTGTATTTTGTTTATTGGTGTTTAATTATGTGTGCCACCCACAGCCACCAATGTGAGATGGGCAGCTATACAAATTGAAAAATTAAACTTGGCCCTTCCATGGCAAAAAGGATTGCATTCTGCTCACACTCAGAGGAACGTGTCCTCCCATTTTCAGAGACTGCCCACTCAATGAAGGAGGTCCTGAAGTTATGGGAGGGGGGCAAAGTGAGGCATCAGGTAAGCTTCACAAGCCACGATGGCCAGATCCACCCAACACCCAAAGCCCATGATGGCATAGTGGGACCAGGGGGTGAAATGTTGCTGCGCCAGCCTTACTGAATGACCTGAGACCCAGGTTTCCTTGGTTTGGGCTTACCATGCTGGGTGAAGTGAGCCCCTGGGTTTGCATATCATGGCTTAAGGATTCGCACGTTATCTGAACTAGCCAATGATGGCTTATTCCACTAGCTAGGATTAAACCTGATTAGTGGAACCAGGCGAACCCCAGCGTCGCTCCTGAGGGGGCAGGAAAGGGGGAAGCGGAGGTGGGGGCTTCTAAGAAGCTTCCTCCCCCCTGCTTCTTCCTCCTCTTCCTCCTCCTCTTCGCCTATACCTCCCACTGCTCCAGCAGCCGCGCCATGTCGGCGTCGTTGTAGTCCCGAATGTCTTTCTTCTTCTTCGCCGGCTTGCCGGGGCTCTTCTTCGGCTCCTCAGCAGCCACCAAGCAGGCGCAGAGCACCACCACCAGGCACAGCCAGGAGCGGGCGGTCGCCATCTTCTCCCGCCGCTCGGAAGGGGAGCAGGAAGTCAGGGATTCGCCCGCCCGGCTGGCGAGGAGAGGCCTCTGCGCAAGCGCAGCAGGCCTGAAACAGGAGAAATCGGGAGCCGCTGGGCGCGACAAGCTGTTTTTAAACGAGGAGCTTCCTACCTGAGGCAGAAGGAAGGGGGGAGGTGGACGGTACTACTTTGGATTCCGAGAGGGGGGATGTTTGGGTGGTTGTAAAAACGCTGATTGTATTCCTCCCATTTTCTTCTTTTTTTTAAAAAAGCAAGCAAACATTCAGTTTTCATTACAGGCTGAGAGAATCCCAAGCAACGCTTACGCAAAGCTGTAATCTTGCATAAACTTCCTTGGGAGAAAGCCCCATAGCGTGCAGGTGGTTTACTTCTGAATCCATATGCCTAGATAGGGAACTGCCAAACCTCTAGCAAGTGGTGAAGTTTGCTGTTTCCTCGGTAAAAAAATCTCTACGTTATAGCGTCAGGGATATATTATATCCCTATAATATGTTATATCCCTATAATATATTATAGCGTCAGGGATATGCATTGTTCGCTACAGATTGACAACTCCAGACGCTGGTCGATTTTTTTTTCAATTGACCTTTGTATTTATTGACTTAAGAGTAGTTTGCAACATAGCCTTTTCTGAATGAAAAACCCCGGAGAGCCACTATCCTATAGAACAGTGTTTCTCAACCTTGGCCACTTGAAGATGTGTGGACTTCAACTCCCAGAATTCCCCAGCCAGCTTTGCTGGCTGGGGAATTCTGGGAGTTGAAGTCCACACATCTTCAAGTGGCCAAGGTTGAGAAACACTGCTATAGAACCTTGTGCTAAGTTAAGATTGATTTAAGACTGATGTAACTGTAATTCGTCGGGTTTGCACAATATATCAGAAATAGGCTTGATAATGGCTTAATGCAAGATGCGAATCCAGCCAGAGTTGTTTATGTTAAGCACAATGTCTAAACATAATATTTCCTGTGTTAGATTTACATCCAAACCTTCCTCCGGGAGCTTAAAATGGATTTTACAACTTTATTTTATTCCCCCCCCCCCAAAAAAAAACAACTCTTTGAGATAGGTTGGGTAGCGAGAGTGACTGATGAAAAGCCACACTGCTAGGAGAAAGTTTACTCCTTATGTATTTTCAAAAGTTATGGTTGTTTTAGTACGGCAATTAAAGGTGAGAGCGGCTTGGTTGCACGTTGTGGGTGCAAAAAGACCCACATATTCATAATCTTTTAATACTAGATACCAGGCAACATTTTTAGATGTTCTGGCCTGGTCTCAGTGTGCTTCAGAAAGCACATTTATTGCTGGGCTAGCTATCAGGATAACAGAGTGTGTTGTTTTTTTTAAAAAATGGGTCACTAACAGGAATTGGAGTCTCTCTCTTTTGGGCCTGTTTTTGTTAACATCAAAGGAGATCACAACATTTGCGCACAAATTAAATAGGCTCCCACCCTTCCTGACTTGCATTGTGTATAACCAAACCCTTATGTTGCCCAGCTGCAGCAGAAGCAGAGTGTCTGTTTCCTGAAATGTATGGAAAGACTTTTCACAGCAGCTTCACAGATGTCATTCTCCAAACTCCCAAAGCGTTCTCCAAACTCACAAAGCCGTTGTCACTTTCACTAATCTTAGTGTTCTTGATAACTCAATTCATGTGCAACCATGAAGTTCCTGATCAGCATATCATTCATTTGCAGAATTTGTATCTTGACTTCCCTTCATCAGGAAGATCACTAGAGCCCTGGAGAAGACATACAGTACAGGTAGGTCACGATTAGTGCCAGAATGGTGTGGTATTCGATTGAGTGCGAATTATACATTGATACCAGGTCGCATTTAATGCGAGCCAAAATTCAGTTAGTGCGAGGCTAGCACACACACAGTTGAGGCTAGCACACGTGCAGTTGCGTTGAGGTTTTAGACACTAATCGTCATGTGCGCAAAATGGAGAAGAGAAAGGTTCAGTTTGAAAGCTCAAAAAAGAAGAGGCTCATTTTGAAGAACTACAGCAAAATACAGGAGAACACACATACGCTTTGGATACGGGTTTACCCTCCAACTTGTCTACTTGATTTATTTAAGTATCTATGAGATCTATCTATCTAGAAGATAGATAGGAATGGTATTTAGAATTTTCTTTTTATTTTGCTTTCTGCAACTACTCTGTGACTTTGTTAAAAATAAATTTAAGTTCTAAATATATTCTTTTCATCTTTTACTGTTATGTTAATAAACATATTAAAAATTATGTTCAAAGTTTTTCATTGTCTGCTTCTGTTGAGCTGGAACCAATTACCCTATTTTCCATAGAAATATCACTTCGAATAGTGCAGATTTGAAAAATGCGATCATTTTGTGGGAATTCATTATCAGCACTAATCGAGACCTGCCTGTACATAGAAAAATGTGAGGTTTCCGCAACCCCCAAAGCCAGAGATCTTCTGACTGTGTAGACAAAGTAGGAATCAAAGCCTAACCCTTTTCCCTGTACAATTCTGATCAGATTTTTAAGTAAAATCATGAGTCTTCTATAATCTGGTATGAGTGGATAAGCTACCTTAAACCATAATGTGGTTCAGTTTGGATGCTGGGTGAACCTACCTACCTTGGTTTGCGAGCTATAGTTTATGGCTTAACATTCACAAATAGATTATAGTTTATTCAAGAAACAAAAATCATTCATGGCTTGTGCAGTGTATGAGGCAGAAAAGCGATGGACTTTTCACCAAATAGGTTATCTATTATGGGGGCTTTGATTTGGATTCGTGCAGAGGCCGGGGCTGAATTCAGTGGCTTAACTGGCCCCTTCAAGTTGTACAATGCTACGTTTACACAACTTGCTATCCCCTCTTCAGCAAACACTGGCAAACATAAATAGTGGGCTGGCACAAGCTAAGTCAAGATCAGGCAATGCCCACCTTGGCTGGCTGACCTGTGCTAACCTAGATTGCGGGAGAAGACAGGAGGAGAGCAAGATGGTTACAACGGTGCCGGTGTTCACACCCGCTTACTGGTGGTTGGCTGGCTGAACACGACGGCCTGGGTTTGCACACCCGACATTCGCAAGCGAAGCGCGCGAGCAGCATTTGCTCCGCGCATTGCGAGCGACGAACTACGCAGCCACTTTCTCGTCTTACGTGCGGTGTGAACCCAACCAATCCGTGCCCAGAAACGCTTTTCCGAGACAAGCTGCGGGATGCAAACGAGCCTCCGACCTCTCGCGGACCTTGATGTGGTCACGAGGTGTTAAACTGTGGCGTTTTGTTTCTCTTTTTTATGACCCATTGTTTTAACGGTTTTATGTGGGCTCCCCCTTCTTTTTAAAACCGGGAACGCGTCCAGTAATGAAAGACAGTGCGGGGTGTTTTTTTTTTAAATGGTGCTGTTTTCTAATTGGCCAGCGGGAACAAAACCGCGGCCCAATCAGCTTGCAAGACCAATGGGCTGACCTCATTAGTTTGCATTGTTATTATTTCGTCCTCCCTTCGCCCCCCTCCCCTTATTTTTCTGCCTTGAAGAAGGGGGGGAAAATCAAAACAAAACAGCTGGCTTCGGAAAAACTCTGTTGGCATCAGAGAGATCGTGAACGCTGCCAGCCTTTCAGTAGATAGCCAGGTCTGTGCATCTGATGTAGTTGGGAAATTATTATTATTATTATTACTATTATATTATTATTATTAATAATATATTTAATAATATATTAATAATATATTAATATTAATAAATAATAATAATAATAATAATAATAATAGATGGTCTCGGTTTGAAGACACCCCCTCCGAAAAAAAGGAAGCGCAGACACCCCCAGCCACGTGCGTTATCCTACTCTTAAGACATCCAAGAGGAACCTCCCGTTTTAAAGATAAATGGGGGGGGATTAACCTTCCGTTCAGGTTAATACAGTCATAACTTTAAAAAGAGAGAGCGAGAGAGCGAGAAGGGCTTCGTCCTGAATGAATGCACAATTTACATCAGGCTGGACCGGCGCCGAGGACGACTGTGTGTCAAGGGCGGTAGCAGCGCCGGCCCTGGGCGCAGCAGAGGCGGTCTGTGCGCAGCCCGGAGCGCGCCGCGGAGCGCAGGAGCCAACGCGGAGCTCGAGACCGGCGCCGCCGCCGCCGCCGCCCCGCCTTTCCTCTCCTCTCCTCTTCTTTCTTTCGCCGGGGAGGAGTTTTCCGTAAGCCGCGGGCGTGGGCATTTAAAAGGAAGGGCGGCGACAAGCCGCACAAAAGATTGCTATAGGCTTAAGGCGAGGTTGCAGCGGAGGCGACGGGAGGGAAGGGGGAGCGGAGCGGGGCGGGCGGGCGCGTCGGCTGGGGCGCGCGGCGCCCGCCCTTCCCAGCCATGCAGCCGCGGAGGCATCCTGGCCGGGCCGTCGGAGCCACCGCAGCGGCGGGCGCTGCCTAGCAGGCGTCTCCCCCCACTTTTTTTTTTGAAGTTGGGAAGTCCGAGGGCCCCCACCCCCACCCCCACCCCGCTCCTCCCCGCAGATAGGAAGCTTTTCTTTCCGGCCTCCGGAGCCCTCCGCCCCGCTGGAAGCCGGGGCGTCCGCCCGGGGGAAGAGGAGCCAACTATGGCCCGGGCCGGGGGCCGAGGCCGGCGGGGCGCCCGTCCCCCGGGACGGCCCGGGCAGCCCTCCACCTGGCCGGCGGCGCGAGCCTGAAGTTCTCCGCCCGCCTAGCGGATGCGCCAACGCCTTGGAGGCGGCCGGAGATGCGTCTTCCCGGAAACGGGGGAGCCAGCTGGGCTGCGTGATCGGGGCAAAAGGGGAGCGGAACGGCCCGGAGGATTCCGGATCGGCGAGGGAAAGCGAGAGCCCGCGAGCAAGCCGGCCGGCCCGCCCGGCCGCCCGCTGCGCCCCGGTTCCCCCGCACCCCCGTGTCCTCCTCTGCTCCGGAGGTGAGCGCGTAAAAACGCTTCTAGCCCAGCCGATCCGATCCGATCCGATCCGGCCCTCCCCTCCCTGCCGCCGCCGCCGGGCTGCTCAGGCTGAGTCGGGCCACACCCTCGCCTGCTCTTCCTGATAGCGGGGAGAGGAAGACCGGTGCCCTCCCGCTCCCCGCGCGAGAGGGCGGCGCGGCGAACGGGCGGCGCGGCGGGCTTTCGCTCTTCCTGCCCGCGAGGCCGGCTTCCCTGGGAAAGGCGTGAAGTCCGCCGGGGGTCGCCACCCGGCTGGCTTCCCCGGGGGTCGAGATCCGGCCCAATGCAGCCAGACAGCCGGGAACTTTTAATGTTGCTCTTTGTATTGGCAGGGCTGCGTTGCAGCGGCGAACGGGCGGCCGGTTTCTTTCCTCGCCTCTCCGAAGGAAGAGTCAGCAGGAGACCCGCGCGAACATGCCCTTAAAGCATCGAGGGTTTGAGGGTCCGATGAGCCAGGGGCGGCCACCGCAGCGGGTTTCATCGGCAGGCCGGGCGTTGTGACCGGCGTCTGGAGCGGCGCTCCTTCCTGGAGAAGGCGGAGGGGCGGCGGCGGCGGCGGCGCTCGCTTCCGACTGGGTGGTGGGTCTGCCAGCCCCTTCTCCTCTGGTGCTCCGAGACTCTGGTTTATTTGTGCAGATTAATGGAATGATGGTGCGGAAAGGGCAGAGCGATCCTGCCGGGCTCAGCGGGGACTCCTCGGGAGGCAGCTGGAAGGGGAGTGGTGGCAGCAGTGGGGTCCCCAGCGGCATGCGTGTGCCCCTCAGGCACCATGGCTAGCGGCGGCTCTGGCAAGTCCACTACTGAGGCATCCACCGCCAGTGGCAGCGTTTTGCCAAGGAAGAAGCTTGTTGCCGTCTGTGACCTCTGCAAGATCAAGATGCAGCTGGTAGCAGATTTGCTACTGTTATCCAGTGAGAGCCGGCCTGTCCACACCGAGAGCTTGTCTGTCTTTGGAGAATCCTTTGAAAAGTGCAGGGACACCATCATTGCCAGGACAAAAGGCCTGTCCATTCTGACCCATGATGTCCAGAGCCAACTCAACATGGGCCGTTTCACGGAGGTGGGGGAAATCCTGGGGGAGATGGGTGACCTGGTCGTCTCCTTGACAGAGTGTTCGGCCCACGCTGCTTACCTGGCCGCGGTGGAGACACCCGGGGCTCAGCCGGCTTCTCCCGGCTTGGTGGATCGCTACAAGGTGACCAGGTGTAAGCACGAGGTGGAACACGGGTGTGGGATCTTGAAGACCACCCCTCTGGCTGACCTAAGCCCTCAGCTCCTTTTGGAGGTCTCTCAGAACATGTCCAAGAACTTGAAGTTCCTGACCGACGCCTGCGTCCTGGCCAGTGAGAAATCCAAGGATAGGTTTGCCAAGGAACAGTTCAAACTCAGCGTCAAATGCATGAGCACCAGCGCCTCTGCCCTCCTGGCCTGCGTCCGGGAGGTCAAGACTTCCCCCAGCGAGCTGACGCGCAACCGGTGCATCTTGTTTAGTGGACCTTTGGTGCAGTCCGTTTGCGCCTTGGTGGGCTTTGCCACAGAGCCTCAGTTTTTGGGCAAAGCGGCCTCCATCAACCCAGAGGGCAAAGCTGTGCAGACGGCCATTTTGGGCGGTGCGATGAGTGTTGTCTCGGCTTGCGTGCTCCTTACTCAATGCCTCAGGGATATAGCCCAACACACCGACAGTAGCGCCAAGATGACTGAATATAGGGAAAGGTTGAGGAACGCTGCTTGTGCCATCTCCGATGGCTGCAACCTGTTATCTCAGGCTCTAAGGGAACGCTCGTCACCCCGGACTCTACCGCCAGCAAATGCAAATTCTGTGAATTAATTGTTTCAGTTTTAGATTGCATGGCCGCCTCTAACAGAAAGATACAACATCCCTTCTCCTGCCCCAGATTTTGTTTTCATATACCAAAGAATTTGTGTAGAGCAGTCCTTTAATTCTTGTTATTATTGCTCAAATAACAGTGTGATGAGATGAGGCAGCGAAACCATGCTTTTTTAGCTTACATGTCATAATCAGCATGGATGTCTGTAACCCCCATCTTTAAATCATCCAGGCAGCCTAAACATGGAACTGTAGGAGACTTGTAATGGTGTCAAGGAAGCCTGTAGAATTCCATGCAGGCAAGCGAGCAGAGGAAATCTGCAGTCCTCACTTCCTTCCGTATGCTCGGCACAAAATCAAGGTCAGTTGTTGGAGGACAAGGGTCTCCTCTTCCACGCCTTGTGTGAAAGGGTTTAAGTTCCCTGCCTTTCTCTTGCCAGCTGCCAGCAGGCGACTAGAATATTGCCCAGGCTAGTAACTTGGGGGGAATTATTCCTAAGGCTGCATCCAAGCTGACTCTCCTTTATAGCTTCTTTCTTTAGTTGAAGCCTGTGACCAAGCAAAGGTTTACTGATGGGGTCCAACGTTAATCGTGCTGGATGCGATTTTAAAATGTTAGGAGATGGGAGGGGAGTTAGTGGGAGGAGGGTGGTTCTTTCAAAATCTCCTAGATTTTATTGTTTAGTTGGGCAGGAAGGAGAAGAAAAAAGTTACCTCAGTTTTCATACGCTCGGGAAGAAAGAAAACTTTAAGGATGGATGTAGCTACGATTTTATTTTATTTTTTTTTGGTATGGTTACTTTTGAGTTGTGATGGGTTAGAAGTGCATTTGCAGGGAAAGCAACAAGGCTGGGTGTCATTTTCCAATGGGGAGAGTGGGGGAGCTACTGTGAGTGTGTTAAAATAGGGATTGGGTAAATTACACTATAACATGAGTGATTTTGATTTTTAATTATTTTTTCAGTGTTTTTTTTTTTAATCTTGCATGTATTGGAGTATTTATTTCATCTATTAAAATGTTGTTTCTCAGTCTTCTGTGAATCTCTCAACACTTAAAGAATACCCTCTGTTGTATACTGTGTCTCCTTCCCTAAAGAACGAGTGATTCAGAAAGAGGCTTAATTTACTATGAGCTTCTATAGGTTTGAATTCTCTGGGTTTTTTTTTTAATGACATGTTCTTTTGCTTTTCTCTTCTCCTTCCCTCTCGTTTACCTGCATTTTTCTTCTGCTTTTCTAAAGTTGGAATTTGAGAAACCAAAGGGTTATTTTTTTTCCAGAGCATTCCAAAAGGGGTTCTACTATATTTGATCCAAATGTGTCAAAAACGATCCACCAGAACCTTAAATATGTTTATTCAGAAGCAACCCCCTCTTGTTTTCAGCGAGGAGCTTCTCACTGTAGACATGTTGAATTTTGCTGTTTTAAAATACAGATTTCTAGATGTGTACGTCGTGGGAAGTAAGCCCTACTGATCTCCATGAGGATTGCTTTGTGGTAGACAAAATTGGGTAGCAAACCTGCAGTCCTAGGTGTGTATGCTAGAGGTTAAGACATAGGGTGTTAATGAAGGGAAATTTGTAATAGTAATATTTCTGTTCAGGGATACAACTTACCTCAGCAAATCTTCAAGTTGTTAGGGTGCTGTGATGGGAAAGGATTTGCGCTGCCTTGATATCCTCAGAGGTAGCACAGGCAATAATATGTAATGAATGATAACGAACCATACTTGCCTAAGCATTTCTAGGCCAGAGAATGCTCCCATGCTTTCAAGTGATAATCTGGAGCACGTACAGTGACTCCTTTTGTTCAAGAAATGTATCTTGTTTTCTCTCTGTGTTGTTTTTTTTTTTAACGTATGGCTATCAGAATTCGTCTTTTGTAAAGCCGTGTAATCTTTGATATCTGTGGTGATGGAAGATGGCTTGCTTTTAGCTGGCATGGCGACGGTTGGAGGGTTAGCCAAGATACTACTTGTGTTTGACGTCTGCTGTCAGAGCTGTGTTTATAAAAACTTGCATTTTAGTTTGGCCTGGTTGGAATGGTCTAGGGCAGCAAGCTTATATATGGAGAAGGAGGGAATTAGTGAATATTGATTAGAGGCTCCAGAAATCCCAAGGCTGTAGTCTGGGAAAGTAAAATTAATACCCCAGAAGAAGGGAACAACAGACTATTCAATAATAATAATAATGTCACTTGTCAAAGCTGATGGTGTTCAAGTGGTGCTCTAGATGTTTTGGGATTAAATCACCATCAGTCAATTTCAAAAGGCAGTTTACTTGGAACAGCTTCCATCCTGTGACAATACCTTTAACACCATCAAACAACAACATCTGCCTATCCCAGGTCCTTGGGAAGGACTTGATAAGTGGATAAAAATGCCAAATCCAGTCTAAACATCTGGCTGACTGTATGACCAATGATAATGTCACTTAAAGTCGAACTTGAATCCAAGGAGACATTATCTTATAACTAAGAACGTAAAGATAGGTAAAAGTATGAGCTAGCCCAGCTTCATTCAGGGGAGTGTTGAATGTCCTTTGGATCCAAGAGATCTAGTTAACAGTGACAGATTTCACTGCCAGAGGATGCAGTGATGACCATCAACTTAGATGACTCTAAAACAGGATTAGACAGATTCATTGGGGGTCAGGTAAGCAATTGTTGCTATGCATTATACCAATACATGAGCTCCTATATCTCAGTTATTGGAAAGAAATAGACAATCAATTTTAATCATAGATTTGCCATGCGTGGTTAGCTAAAATAGTGAAGGCATTGGTCCATGTCAGTCTCCCCCGATCTGGTGTCATTCATGTTACTGGGACTACAATTTGTAGGATGCCTGTGGGATACAGCCAAAGTAGCCTAGCAGAAAAACCAAACTGGGTTGAGAGAGGCTTTCAGTTTGATTGTGCCCAGTTCTTCTAGGACAATTTGGGTCCCTTCCAGGTGTCTGGATTTCAGCCCTGAGAATTCTACAACCAATGTAGGCTATTGCTGAGAATATATATATATATTTTAGATTTTTTATCCCACCTTTATTATTTTTATAAATAACTCAAGGTGGTGAACATAATGAATACTCCTTCCTTCTCCTATCTTCCCCACAACAACAACCCTGTGAGGTGAGTTGGGCTGAGGGAGAAGGACTGGCCCAGAGTCACCCAGCCGGCTTTCATGCCTAAGGTGAGACTAGAACTCAGTTTCCGGCTTTCTAGTCTGGTGCCTTCACCACCACATCAAACTGGCTTTGGAGAAAGTCCACATGTCTGGAAGAACTTGCCCAGTTTGGAGAAGGCTGTTCTGAGAGGAGATGTGCCATATTGGATCAGACCAAAACCCCATCAAGACCAATCTATACAAACCATTAACTTAGAGCAATTAGACTGTGGCTATCTGTTCAGCTGCTGTCATTCCAACCATTCATGGATAGTGTGCAGATGTATATAAGCAAGGTTTGTACAAAGGCTGTTGAGACTCCTCTAACTGGTGGATAAATCTGTGTATAAATCAAGGGAAAACTGTAGAACTCTCTTTAAGACTAGACAGAACAACTAATCAGTGGGATAGTAGCAAGTGTGCAACAGATTGTGATTCCGTGGAATGGGAATATTTCATCCTTTAATTGGAGACTGCATTTGGGGGTCAGCTTAAGGTAATATTCTTCTGTCCTAACTCTTCCCGCTTAGCTCTCCAAAGTGGCTCATAGCGAAACAGCGGCATTGTTAATTATTAGATTCATTCTGTGCTTTGATTTGCTTCACCAAGTTTAGTTAAAATCAGCTCCAAGTAGTTGGGTCACATAGCCCACTAAAAACGCAAACCTCATTGTGAATCTACCATGATACGTAAACTCAGAAATGTAATTCCACCTGCAGGTTTTCCTGAAAAGAGCCCTCGGCAATGGGAGCAGAAGAATTCTCACGAACTATTTGCTAAGGAAGAGTTACTTTTCTGGCATCTTTGACAACCAGTAGATATACTCATGAGGTCACTGAGTTGTTTCACATTTCTTACAATTTGTTTTGACCAAGTTTATTAGACTCACTTCCAGTTATAAATGGCAGACAAACAAAAAGTACATGCAGGACAATAAAAGAGAAGGCATTGGCTTCTACTAATTCACAATGAACTTTATTAGAAAGAACACGTTAATAAGTGCTGAAAGAGGATTTCTACTGCCAGTGCTTAAGTATTATGTTGTTTGTGGCTAGAGAGTGCTTGCAATCCATTTGTGCTTATTTCTTTGCAAGAAACTCAGACTGTACAGTAGTCCCTAGGTTTATCTGAAATCATATTTACTTCTGAGTAAACAGTACACAGAGGATTGCTCTGTGAAATGAGCCTCAACCACTGTAATAGTTGCATTGGTGATTTCTTAGAAAAATAGTTTAAGAAAGATTGTGTGTGCTTGCGTGTGCATGCCACACACATATCCTGCCTGCTTGATCTGATTAATGATGTATGCGTAAGATTTTGAAACGTGCATAGGAGATGAATACTTCATTTTCCTTGAAAACCTTTATTACAAAATGGAATCACTAATGCATAGCATTTCTATCTTCCTATTTCTCTGGAACTTAAGGCAACCTTCCCTAATTTTATTCTCACAAGAAGAAACATCTGGCTGAAAGTTAGTGAAGAAGTTCCATGATGGAAGCAGAGACTTTAATCTGGGTTTCCCCAGTTGTACTCCAACATCTTAACCTCTGTGCTACTCTGACTCTCCATAGAAGGTAGATTAATGGCTGGATTCATGCATCATGTTAAGCCAGGGTTCCTCAACCTTGGCGACTTGAAGATGTGTGGACTTCAACTCCCAGAATTGAAGTCCACACATCTTCAAGTCGCCAAGATTGAGGAACCCTGTGTTAAGCCATCATGTGGTTTCTCTTTGACATAATGTGATTTGTAATAATTATGATTTGTAAACCATTATTTATAAAATTGTGGCTTGTTCAAAGCATGATTAAAACAACAGTGGCTTAGCAGAGTGTGTGAACTCGCCACTAATATATATCAGGCAGTTTGTAATTTCCAAAGAATGTTTTAATGGGAGTAGGTTTAATCATTGTCTAAAGGCAAACATAACTACAGTAATTGGCAAAACGTATTCCTGAACTTCATCTCTGTACTTCCTCTACCACTAGAAGAGCTGCCCAAAGTAGCTGTTTAAAAAGGCAAGGGCTTCTACTAACAAAGAAAGAGTGACCAACCTACCTTTAGAAATAATCTCAAAGGCACGAAGGCTGGCTGGTTATATCTCGTTGTTTTTTCCCTTTCTCAAATGCAGTTGTTCCAAAAACTCATGGCTGAACTGGGAGTAAGTCAAGTTTGGGCTATAGTCTTCAACTGCTTCCTAGTCATGGCCTTGTGATCTCAAGCATAAGCATTGGTTGGCAGCCGTGAGGATGTTACATGCAATATTTGCATGAGGACATCCAGATGTGCGATGTCACTTGCCTCTCTTCCACCTACCCCATGGACACCTAACTGTATACATTGACATGAGTGTTCCTTGCAATCCTCCGAGTCTGAGCTGCTTAGATGCTGCTCAGAGGTTGAGCAGGCAAATTTCCTTTCTGTGCCTCTTCTGCCTCTAGTTTGTGTTCTGTCCCTAATGGAACAACCTACAGTCCATTCAGGACACAGATTAATGCAGCTGGGAAAAGCCAGAGCAGGAATAGAGACACAGACATGAGTGGGGAGGGAGATCCCAAATCCCAGCTATTCCAGCGTTGTCATTACTCTGTCACTTCTCTGCTTGGTAGCCCTTGATTTTCCATAAATGATAATTAAAAAGGCATCTGAACACCAAAATGTGCAATTGTTCCTGTTAGGCTGTTCCTTTGTTACGTACCTAGGTATGTTCTCTGTTTTCTGACCTGCTAGATGGGGATAAATAGGGGTGGGGGTGGATAGCTAGAGGTTCATTTTGTGGTTGGAACCCTGCTTGAGCATGTGGGGTGAACCCAACTATCATGTGAAGCCATTACACAATTCATTTGGATTAAATAGCCTACTACGTGAATAGGAGTCATGTTTTGTTAACCCAGGTTTATCATGCTGTCATCACCCAGCTGGGGTGGTTTACTGGGGAAGATGGCTGTGGCCCATCATTGTATCTCCCTGGTGTACATAGCAATTGGTCACTCCACTACAACCGAATAGGAAGTGCAGATAGAAATAATATTGGCCATCTGGGCAGCAACGGTCTCGACCATTAATGGTTTTGCCATTCCATATGCTATGGGGACAGATTATATTTAGGCACGGTGTTTTTGCTTTGGAATGCCTCGGCTTCTTTCTTAACTGTCTGAAACACTTCTCACTCGGCTGTGATTTTTAAAAAAATCTTAACAGGATTTGTAGATGTGCAGTTTGTCTCCATGCTTATGTTTTTTCAAAATGTTTGGCGATAGGCAAAAGCAACTTGCTTTGGAAATCAGACTTCGATTTGCAATGGCTTCTAACAACAACATTAGGTGTTCTTTTTTTAAATGTTTACGTTGGGGGGGGTCCCACTCTATTTGGGAAAAAAATTAACATAGGTTGTTTGATTTGGAAAGCTTAACGCTGATTGTTTGCGAAGTTAAGTGAGCTACAGGTAGTCCTTTGTTGAGCAGGGCAAAGCAGTTTGCTAAACTGGTGATCGGTATTAGGAGAAACAAACACAGACAGTCCGTAGTTTACAAATAACAGTAGAGCAACTTACATCAGGCAAAGAACTCAATAGCAGTTACAATTCAGCAGCAACGTAGTCAGAGCGGAGAGAGAGAGAGCAAAAACTTGCTAGGCTCTCTTTTATACTACTTATAGCCAATCAGTTTGGGTTAGCTGTGCCTAAGCTTTTTATTGCTCACACCTGTGAGTGAGTGAGCCAATTTTGACTGTTTTAGCATCAAAATTTATTTCCCTGACACCCCTGAACAGTGTGTAAACCAAGTTGCATTACGAGGTTACAATGTTTTTGTAGACTTAACGGTTTGGTCATAATATCTGCTAGGTTTTCTTCTGAAGGACAGTATTGTAGTTTAATTATGTTGTTTTTTATAGCTTCTCTTATGTTACAGTATTTAATATCAATATGTTTGCTTCTATTTTCATTCTTTCTCCTGTTGCCATATGAATACACGTAGTGTTATCTTCGAATACTGTCACAGGTTTTTGTATTGTAATGTTTACATCTTTTAATAACTGTTCAAACCAAGTCACTTCAGAGCACAACTCTGATAGAGCTATAAACTGTAGCCAACCACAAGTGGGACCAGAATTTAGGTCACTAAGTGATATGGTTGTTAAGCAAATCATCACATGACTGGACCCAATTTTATGATCTTTTTTGCAGCAGTTGTTAAGCGAGTCACGTGGGTCCCCATTGATTTTGCTTGTCGGAAGCCAGCTGGGAAATTCACAAATGGCGATCGTGTGACCCCTGGATGCTGCAACCATCATAAGTGTGAGCTGGTTGTCATGTGACCGCGGGAGCACTGCGACAGTCATAACTTCAGGCACCAGTCCTAAGTCACCTTTTAGCGCCATCGTAACTTTGAATGGTCACTAAATGAATGGTAGTTAAGCGAGGACTACCTGTAATGCCTATTAAACCAAAGGACTAGGATATGCAGAATAAACGCATTCCTGGATACTCACTCAGAAGTAATTCCGATTGCAGATGAAATTTAAATAGTCTGAGATCTTAGGATTAATTTGAAATGAAAAGGGGAAAAATCAAGACAGGGATATAGTCCATACTCATTGCACTAAGCTCTTTGTTTAGTTTGGATTAACATGTTGCATAAATTCAACCCCTTGTGGTTTAGTCAATCAACCACAGTGAAATAAGACATGGTTTAGCATGATGTGTGAACACAGCATTCTCTTTAGTAAGTTTCTTTGCAATTGTATGCTTTTTATCAAGGGAGTAAATCTAACTGTTTAGTATGACTGTACACATCAGGTAGAGGAATTAGCCATAAAGGTGACTGAATTTCTGTTTTGAAATTTTGCTTGGGTACGTAGAAATGGCACACTTCACTAGTATAACTTAATCTGGGAATTCAGTATGCATTTCTGCTTGTCCCAGCTTCTTCCATGTTGTTGGTAATCCATTTGATCCTATTTTGCACAGATTAGTATGGGATTTTTCAAGGATTTCCTCAAAGAGAACTGTTCCTCCATCCATGGAAATGTCTATGATTGCATTTTGGTTATGTTTTTATTTTGCAATACCGTGATTTGGAGAGATAGAATATTTGTTTACTCTTACCTTGGTTACTTCAAATGGAAGTGAAAGTTAACCATTTTTTTCCCTGAACTAGGAAAATTAGGGGAATTCACAGACAGAGAAAATGCGTAGTTTCAATTTCTGTTTGGAAAGAAATATAAAATTCTAGATAATTCCCCTTTCATTTTTTTAGTGCTAGGCAGATAAATGCTTCTGTGTTTTTTCCCTACCACTTCTCATACAGTTTAATGAAAAACAATTTGTTTGTGAACTTTATTTCCAAGGAAATTAATTCTTGTGGGTGGAGTTTGGTATGCTTGGACTTGTACGGTTATGAGATGGCAGAGGACAGTATGTGAAAGTCTAGTCTTTCATTATCACTGTACCAATCTGCAGCCTTCCCAACGTTTTGCTCTTCCATTAAATCCTATCAAAGTGGAATCTCTCCAGAAGCTTTTTCAAAAGTGGTGTGAATGTCATTACGAAGGCGGAAACATGCCCTTGAGAAATGGTTGGAAAATGTCTCCTTTTCTTGGGGAAATGAAGAGGAATGATCCACCCAATTTCTCTGCCCACAGATCTGAAGGGAGAATTTTGAAAGGCCATTGCATCGAGCTAAACTCTGCCCAGCTGGGAAGGTAGATACTGACAGTCGAGAATGCCTAAGCCAGCAATGAGTGCAGGCAGAACTGTGTGGGAGAACAATTCTCCTTTTTATCTCACTGGGAAAGGTTCAGATCACATTTCTCCAGAAATATGAACTGACTGCAGTGGCTCACATCTTATGAGACATTTGCATGATCACTCATAACAGTTGCATTTTTAGCACAATCTGATCCATATTGCTTTAGAAGCAAATCTCGTAACTGATCAAAATGGTGATTCTTGACTTGGTTCACAGATCATCCTCTGGTTTGGCTGTGACCTGCAACCTCCACAGGGTGGGGTCAAAATCTACATGACTGCGGGTACAGTGTTGTGATTGAAAGCCTGCTCCCTGCATGGATGGAAAGGGTGGGGCATCAGTTGCAACACTGCACTCCTCATCTTGCAGATTTGGATAAGACACCCTTGCAGATGCCCCTGGTTGTGACTTTGTGTTGTATGAATCCAACCCAGATTGTGAACTATGATTTATGGCTTAGTGTGGTTGTGAATCTGGTCAACTATGGATTAGTGAACCAACCAGAGTTAAGCTAACTACAGTTTACCCTAGTTTGTGAACCAGGTTTTAATGTGGTGCAGTGATGAAAGAGATTGGGATGAGGGAGATCCAGATTCAAGTCTGTATTTACAGGACCAAGGAGCTCACTAGTGACTTTGGACCAGACACTACTTTTGAGCACTACTTGTCTTACAGGCTGGTTTCTGAGAAGATAAAGTGTGTTGCCTTTATATTTCCCCCCACCCATTCCTAGAGGAAAGGGGGAAGATAGATATAACAATGTCAGCCTAACAGGATTGTTTTGTTTGTTTAATATTAAAATGATAGTGTTTTGAGAGCTCTCTTGTAAGAGTGAGGAAGTTTTGTTTCCCAAGGACAGGCTTGCTGGCAAAATAAAAAAAAGTCTACCCTGATTCTGCAGGTTTTAGATTTTTCTCTTTCATCTTAATGATGTGTGATCATTTCAGCATCTACAATCCAAACTTCAACAATAAACATGATATGGATTCTTTAATTCTTTGCCTGCGAATGCTAGTAAGTCTGGGGGGATCTTAAGCTGTAATACACGTGACTGTAAAATGCATTTCATCCTGGCTTAGTTAACCTACTCCCTGGATAGACATACATGGAATGATGAATTAAACAGGCTGGATTTCACAGTGAAGCCACCCAAAAACCCTAGTCAAAGTTTTGGTCTGTTGTGTTTTGTGAATGCAGACACTAGTTCTTTACTTGGCTCTGTTCATGATCACAGCTCTTCTCTTGCTTTCAATTATATCTCCATTTTCCATTTCTAGCTATTACTGCCTTGCAAAAACCTTATCGTTCAATGGAGCCTATATTCACACAACTTCCTTATGCTTCAGTTGATGTTCCTTTGCTTCAGTTTCGTTTTCATCTCAATCCAGGTTTTGCCAAATTGTAAAGACAGCTGTAAAACTTAGAAACATGTCAATTTCACATGCTGTCCTTGCCAAGAGGTCTTGGCCTAGAAAATTACCTATCCGCTTTAAATGGTCGCAGATGTTCACACCCTGCAAGCTCCAAAGTGTTGTTTTGCCTTTGAGTGCAAAGTGCCGTAATGCCACCATTTATTAATCTATGCTTTTATCAATTGTTTTCTTGTCCAAACTGTTTCATTGTCCAAATTTTATGGCAGACCATTTCAAGATTTTTTAAAATGGGAAGCGGTGCACAAATGTTTTAAATAAAGTTTTAAAAAAAGAACCAGTACAGTTGAGGGCTTGATGAACAGTTGAGTGGGGAAGGGCTGGCACCAATATTTTCCCCTGATGTTTCTTTTTGTAAACTGTACTAAAAGCAAATACGTGGTTCTTCGCATTTTTCCCTTGCATATGCATTTGCTCAGTAATTACACATGATTGGCTACTGTTGGTGAAGGAGCTCTTAATTGGATTCTGTAGTTAAAGTGCTAGAAAGAGACCTTGGGCTTCTATGCTTGTTTAGAAACAACACCGAAGGTGTTTTGATTGCACAGCAAAAAAGGGGGAAAAATGAATGGATTAAAAGCACCAAACAGGTATTCTGATCAGTCTGCCAAGAGTGACTTTTTATTAAGTGGTGCCTAGTATGGTTTTTGGTTTTTGTTGTTTCCACTTAATCAAACCAATTTCCTGGGTTTGCAATACCCCCTGAACCACAAACTATTCCCTGATGCTGGGGTCAGAACTCACTTGGCCAAAAAAGGTTTGGCTAGGCCAGTGTTTCTCAACCTTGACAGCCTGAAGATGTGTGGACTTCAACCCCAGAATTCCCCAGCCAGCATGGGGAAGTCCACACATCTTCAAGCTGTCAAGATTGAGAAACACTGAGCTAGGCTATGCTAGCTACTGTGTATAATAATAATGTCCTTAGTACTTTATACTGGGTTTTTCAAACTGTTTCAGGGATATCTAGGGTTCAACAAGAGCTTGGTGGTGACTCATGAAAAGGGGGAAAATAAGTTCACTTGAAGCCAATTTTCCATCGCTAGATCTTTGCCTCTTGGTCAGGAACCCCGGGAAATTTCTTCTTTTTAACTAACAGGTTCTGTGGTCTGAAAAAAGGGTGAAAACCTCTTCTTTGTACCAGAATAATTAAAAAAAAAGACATTTCCTTCTGCAAGGATCTTACAGTGTAATATTTGAGAAGAGAATGCAATATAGGATACTCTGGATTTAGGTCTGCTCTTGGTGATGGAAGCTCACTGGATGACCTTACCACTTATCTTTTGACTCAGTCTACCTCACAGGGTTGTTGTACAGGGGAAATTGGTGGAGGGAGTGCTCTATACTGCCATGTTTCAGAAACACAGGTCAAGAGCCATTGGTTTTGAATGGAAACAAGATGCCGATAGAAAACAGCATGGAATGCTTTCCTAAAATTGCATTAAGGGAAACTGACTGCCCCACGAGATTTGATTGCCTCACTTTACTGATACACTACCATGGCTTAAAATCTTTTTTTAGCACTATGCAGTAGAATTCTTCATTTTCCTGCCAGTTCTCATTCAGTTTGATCAAAGAGCTTTCAAAATCTCCGTCAAAATAGAATTTCGGTGAATGTCATATCTTAGAAGCGGGATTCTTGCGTTTCCCTTGACCTGGAGGTGACCAAAGAAGGGGAGTGTGAGCGAATGTGTGAGTCACCTGTCTTTTGAGGTACAATCCCCTCCCAGCAGTTAACAATCACCCTGGCATCTCACACTTCGATTCAGAAGAATCAGGAGACAACCCTGGATTGAGGGCTTTGGCTGCATCAGAAAGATGTATCCCAGAAATGTCCCCAACGTAACTCCAACCAATGACATCATTTCAAAAATGACACCAAGACAAATGTTCAAGAAGTTCTCAAGCAGCCTGAGAAAAAAAGATAAGGGGGTTGGGGAGGTGAAGCAATTTTTAAACATTTCAAAAGATTAATGGATGCTTGTTGGGTCTGATTTTAAACAGATTTGCTAATCTGGATATTTTTATCCGGGAAGAGAAGGGTGGAGTATACGTTTTAAAAAAAGCATTCATAAAATGCTCCTCTTCCTTCCTTCCCTGCAAACTCTCCTCTTTCTTCTATCACTGTGTAAGGAAGCTACATAGGTTTCATTTCTGCCTTGGTTCTCATAATCTGTTGCTTTGTTCCTGGATTGGTCCTTTAAAAAAAATAATGTGATGAGGCAGTCTTGAAAAATTCAGCATCTTGCCCAGAGCTCAAAGAGGTCTTTTCCTAAAAGTAAGTGTTTCTGGGGCCTGCTGAACCACACCCTTCCCTTTCCCACCAACTTCCTGCTGAAGTCAGGGTTTGAAGAGTTCTCAAGTCTTTTCTGTCTTCCTCTCCTCTGATGTGTGTGTGTGTGTGTGTACACTGACAATTTCTGAGCCAAGTTTTGTGTTTTCATGACACAAAATGCCTGGCTTTGATCCTTCTTAAAGAAATTCTTAGGATGAAGTCTATGTACTTATCTTTATTTTTTTTCCCCATTGGCCTCATAAGGTGAAGGTGTTGTCTTATTCGGCTACTGCTAAAATGTAGTGTATGCACACACACATTCTGGCAAATGTTGTTTGGGGATAAGCTGTACTTTGGAGTGCTCTGTTTTTTGTTGTTTTTTTTTTTCACCCAGGCGGTGGTTTGGAAAAGCTTTTGAATTCCATTTTCTGTGCACTCTGGTGTGGAGCGTTCAGCAAGAGAGCAAGCCCATCTGCCATTTTAAGTCTAATATTGCTGTCTTCTGTCTCGTAAGAACTGGCAGATGCTATGTTTATCTCTGCTGCTCCCCTCGATTTAAGAACATTAAGACCTGCTTAAAAGAAATGAGTCAGGAGCTTGCAAGCAAATGTAATTGTGTGTGCAGATGGGGAGAAATGAAGCAGCCAGTTTACAATTAAACACGTTTTAGAGTACAGTATTTTCACTGGTGTAAAGATCTTGGTAATTGGGCTTTTCCTCCTGTCTGAATTGCTCCAAGCAAATGCCCCATGATTTTGTTGCAGGGCTAGAAATCCGCACTGAACCTATTTGTACCTCTTTGGTCCAAAATAACGAAATAGCAGAAACTGTCAAAATGATATGAAGACCTCACTATCATATTTCTTTCTCCCCCCAGTCACATCCAGAATTTCTTAAGTATTTCATGTTAAAGATAGAGAGCTGACATAATTTCCTACCAGTATTTGAGATTCTGGGCAAAACAGTAACTGGGCACAGCTGTTGCATTGAGAACTAAATCCTGTAGGATTACAAAACACACCGTTCACTAGCAACAGTGGAGACAATCCAACTTCCTAAAGCAGGGAGCCCAGCTTCCAACTCTAGACTGTCATATATATTATTACTTGGGAAAATAACTTCAACTGGATAACAACTCTCAGTGTTAAGACTAACTCGTATGCACTAAGCCATAATGTCATTGCTTTGACTTAGTTGTGTGAATCTAGCCCCTGTGGCTTCCAAATCATTCTTGACAACACAGTATGCCAAGCAATGATGATTTGTTCAGTAAACCATGGTTCAACAAGCCATGGCTGAGTATTATAAGTTTCAAAATAAAGTATATTTCAAAATAAAGTATAAAGCAAGCCACGTTTTCTTGGGGTTGCAGAATGTACAATACTGAAATAGGAAACGGATGAAAAACAGAACGGATCAAATTGCATCTGAGCATTCTAGCTGATTTTGGCTGATCTTGAAACGCTAAGAGGATCAGACCTAATTAGCATTTGGATGAAAGACCACAAGGACATCTCAAGGTGGTAGGCTAGTTAGTCTGGGAAGTAAAACAGGAGGTTACAGCAAACCCCTTTTGCACTGTTGCAAAAAAAAAAAAAACACAATGTGGACAAGGCCTATGAAGTTTCCACATTTAATCCAAGGGTAATCTATGAAGCCCTGTCTTTAGAATGGTACATACTGTCTACCTTCCCTTTCTTAAGCTCTCAGAGAGAGATGCACGTTATGCCCTCATTTTATGAGGGTTTACATGAAAATAGAGAATTCCACCACTTCAGGGGTGGGGATTCTCTATTTTTACCCAGTGTGTATCCTATGTGGTGGTATGAAGCTATGTCTGTCTCAGGGTTGAGTTAACTATAGCAGGGTTCCTCAACCTCAGCAACTTTAAGATGGGTGGACTTCAACTTCCAGAATTCCCCAGCCAGCCATGTTGAAGTCCACCCATCTTAAAGTTGCTGAGGTTGAGGAACCCTGAAGTATAGGACTGCTTTTCTCTAATTCTCTCTACCTGTCTTAAAAGATCTGACAGTGTGGTCACAATCCAGGTTCCTTCTGTTGTGAGATCTTGGAGATGTGCCTTCTGTCCTTCCCTCTTGAATACCATTCCCCCAGAAGTCCATGTGATCCCATCCCTGCTCTGCTTTAGAAAAGTATTGAAAATCTGTTTGTTTTTTTTCTCCCCCACAAGCCATGGGATGTGACGTCTTATGATCCTACTGAGCGATGACTGATAAAGAATTACTGGAACTCTTTTTATGTACTTCTCCAAAGCATTGATTCATTTTTATACCTTTGGCATTATGACTGGTTTTACTGAGGTGGTTTTTCTTGAGTCTTTCCTATATGGTGGTTATATAAGTCTAATAAAGAAATAAAAATTAACTTATCCACTATAGAAATAAAATAGGTTGTTTCAGCTTCAGAGAAGTTTTAGCTTGTGGGATTCCCCTCCCTCCCCCCCCCCTTTTTTTTTTAGCTTCACTCGAAGCTTCACAACTGGAGCCAGGTGCAAAGTGATTCAAAATGCAGACATGGCACTTAGAAAACAGTAAGGTGCCTGTGAATGAAACTCATCCCCAGAACTTAATTTCTGGCCTGTACATCCCCTTCTTGCATAACCAAGTTCCTAATTCTTTGAATATAGAAAAAAGAAAATCCCACTTTCCCAAATAAAACCTTCCTTTGTTTCAGCAGCCAGTTTCTGAGAAGCAGAGAGAGAGAGAGACTTTGGCTAGATTTGCACATCATGCTAAGCTTTTTGTCTATGGTTTAATCCCTGGTGGCCAGGTTAATAATGTAATATAAACCATAGTTAGCAAAGCATAGTGGCTGGGTTGATGCCATGCTAAAAATCAACCACATAATGGCTTAGCCTGCTTTGTAAACATGGTCTTCTGGCTGCTGTTGTCATCTGAGAAGGAACCCCAACTTCAAAGGCTACCAGGAGAACAATTGTCTATTTGGGAATCAGGAGTAGCTCTGCAGCTTTAAAATAATGAGTAACAGCTGGGCTTGGGTGGGGTTGAGGGAGCTTCCTGAATAAAAGCCCCTCCCTGAGCAGAGACAGATGCTACAGTAACTCATCAACAGCCCTGCCTTGGAGTTCTGCATCTAAAGTTTGTCATCTTGGACAACAGACCTTTGCTGGTTGAGCCTTTGAACTTGCTATCTGAGCAGCTTGAATTCTGTTTTTTGACTCTGTTTATCTATCTGCTGATGTTGTTTTGAGTCAACTAAGATAATTCAACCTGAGAATATTTGCCTAATATTTACCTTGAGAACTTTTTGTTGGAAGCTTAAATTGAGACAGTGGAGCAGAGTATGAGAGGAAGTGCCCTTGAGGCTCTTACTACTGTACTGCAGCCCACTCTAGGGATGAACAGTGACAACAAGGCCTTCTTAATCTGTGGCAAAATTTTGACTGCTATGAAATCAGAGTGCAAGGGATAGAAACCATAAACACAATGCCTCGATTCACACAACACACTGGATCCTGTGAACCCTGATGGCTGCATTTATATGACATGCTAACCTTGGTTAATGCCCAACTTAGTTTTTTGTGGCTTAGTGTCTAATATGAAGCCAGGCTGTTGGGTTAGTTTATAGTTCAATATACAATACAAATCCAGAAATGCTTAATTAGATAAGCATAAGACTTAGCCTTGATCATACGGAAGATGATTAGGGCCTGTTCCCCCTAATTCTAGAGTGTAGAACATGGAATAATGGACTTAAATTCCAGCAGAATATATGGGTTTCATTTCATCAGGGGATGTTCAAGTGGAGGACAGAGGGAATGGCCTTGAGAGACAGGAGGAAGGTCCCCTGCCAAAGCAATAAAGAGATAAAAGAAATCTGAGTCCAGGGCAGGAATGTGAGTAAACAGCTCAGACAAGTCCCTCCCTAGTTCACACAAAGATGGAGGGAGGGGGGAGGCACAGTCAGACTTGTAAGATTCTGTTACTATAACATTACAATAAAAGTAGTGGCCTATTTGACTTCGGTTTCCTAATCTGGTCTACCTAGAAGGGCTGTCAGCAGCCATCTCTTGGAGATGTTTGGATCTATTCCTGCAGGAGGTTGGAATTGGCCTAAATGGTCTCTTCCAACTCCAAGATTTGATATCAGGAAGAAGAGGTCCACTTTAAGCATGCCATGGCTATGTAGAGCTGGCATTCCTCCACATACTTGCAAAAGGGTTACATCAGTGTTTTTCAAATTTGGCAACTTTAAGACGGGTGGACTTCAATTCTCAGAATTCCCCAGCCAGCATTTGTGCTCGTCTGAATCATGTTCTTACACAGCACAACTTGTGGGAGCACACTTCACATCCATCGATCCAGAACTAGTGAAAGAATCCATGGGAGCAGTATTATACAACACACCCAACCTAGCTAAATACACTAAGATCGAAATACCCAAAATCATGGACTTCATCAACCATTCTCGGGACTCATAGCAGAGACAGTAATGCAGCATCTAGAAATTATATACTCCCACACACACAACCAAAAGAATGGATCCAGTATGCATGCAGATGACACCTTTGTCATAATAAAAAAAACAACTAGAGACACATGAAACAGTCAACTTCTTCATAGGAATAAAATTCACAAGGGAAGAAAAGAAACAACACATTACCCTTCCTGGATATCCTTATCAGCAGAAGAAACAATGGCAAATTAGAAATGCAAGTCTATGGAAAAACAACCCATGTTAACCAAGTGCTCCATTACCAAAGTAACAACCCAACCTCCCACAAAAGGAGCTGCGTAAGAACATTATTCAGATGAGCACAAATGCAGTGCAGCAACTCAGAACACCAGAAAAAGGAAACAGACCATCTATACATCTTCCAACAAAATGGATACCCACGCAACTTTATCAAAAAGTGCCTAACCATTCAACCCACTACAGCACAACCAACACAAGCTATGAAAATGATAACACCACCATACATCAAAAACATCTCAGAAACAACCAACAGACTATTACAACTACACAGCATTGCTGTAGCACACAAACCAACTAAAGCCCTCCAATACATCTTAAGTCAACCAAGAAGACCCAGTAGCCTAAGAAGAAAATAACAGGAGTCATCTACAACATACAAGTGTATGGACTGTAACAGCCACTATGTAAGCAGACAGGCAGAAGACTAGCAGACCTCATCCGTGAACACCAACCAGCGGTCAGAAGATGTGATGAAAACTCCTTAATCTCACAACACATGGACAGACTCAACCACAGTTTCAACTGGGAAACTCTGAGCATCCTAGATCAAGCAGAATCCAAAAATGCTAGGGAATTCCTGGAAGTTTGTCATTCAGACAAATCAGCCATCAATAGAAATAAACCATATTTACAACCATTCAAAAGAAACAACAAAAAGCTAAGAAGGAAACAGAAAAGACCAGAACATGTCCCCTCCAGCAGCCAACACCCAGTTAAATAGAGATTTACACCAGGCAAACAATCAGGCAGAAAACAATACCCTAATCAAGGAACTACCAAGGAGAAAACCACACCCCACCAACACTGGCAGGGTAAGCTACTATATATAAACGGGAAGCAAACCCCTCACTCACACTGATGATATTACCTAGTTGGGTAATGAAATGTTTGCAACCAAGCTCAGCACCAAAGACTCCACAGTAAAACAGCAGCATCAAACCCTAGGCTTGAAAGACCCTAACACTGAATTGGTATACTATCTGCTAAGGGGAATTATCTAAAAAGTAGAGAGTAAGGACCAATTTGGGAAGCCTTTCTAGTGGTTCAGGAGCAGCCTTCCTATTGGACAGAGTGGGATTACCCCTTTAGATGTAAGCGCTCAAGCTCTCAAATGTATAGCTATAATTGCATGCTGTTTTCCTCAAGTCCCATACGTTGACTGTTCCCGTGTACCTCTACCAGGTTATTCTTCTCAAATTTGCACTTTGATTGGCGTTAGCAAAAATCAGATTTGACAGACAGCGGAGTTAGGTTCACTAGGAAGAAACCGGGTTCCCCATTTTGAAGGACTCTATTCCGTTCTGTGAGTCTCTGTTATAAAATAGCAGTGTTTAATCTCTCTCGCATTTGCATGCACACAGATGCCATTTCCCCTTCCCCAGTCTGAGTCTCTCAGAGATCCTGTGCCTGATTCAGCATCAGTCTGGCCGCATTTGCACTGTGTTTCCAGGCCATTGAATAACTCTTTTGCATCTCCCAACAGGCTGGCATTCTGCATATCTCCAGAGTCTCCCCAAATGGGTCCTTACTGTCTCTTTTTGGTTATGCTGAAGAACAATATTACTTAGCAAAAGCTATTGGTTTCCTGTTGTTAACAGGACATGTTTCCTCAACAGCAGCAGTTTAAAAAAAAAAGTCTGAGAAATGACTTCAACCTAGACTTCACCCATTTCCTGTAAATGGAGGAAAGAAGGCCCATTCCATTCCCTTGGAGCTCTCTTTTCCATCTTCTCCATGGCGCAACACCACCTACCTCTGCAAACCCCTTTCACTTGGTGATGGGTTCAACCGTGCTTTTAAAATGATCCTCTCTCTTCAAGAGCAAAAGTTCTGTCAATCACAGGCTGTACAACTCAGAAACAGGGTTCCCATGTGACTTTTTAAACCACTGTTTTTGATTAAGCCAACAAATTTAGAGAGCCAGTTTGGTGGTGGTAGTTAAGGCATCAGGCTAGAAACCAGGAGATGGTGAGTTCTTGTCCTGCCTTAGATGCGAAGCCAGCTGGGTGACCTTGAACCAGTCCCTCTCTCTCAGCCCTAGGAAGCAGGCAAGGGCAACCACTTCTGAAAAAAAACTTACCACAAAATTGCAGGGATTAGTCCAGGCAGTCACCAGGAGTCAAGAACTGACTCAAAAGCACCAAACAAACAGGCTTGGTTTCAACTTGATCTGATGGATAAGTGCAACTGCCATGGTTTGTTTATTGTTATGGCTTCAGGATGTGGGCACTCTTTCCATGAATAACCAAGCACATGAATGCAAAGTTGCCATGTGAGATCTACACTGTAGTAAGGAAACCATTGGGTTCATGCAAAAATTAGCCTTAAGAGCAAAAGTTGCCTTCTGCTACATCTAACATTTGAAAAGTACAAAGAGGGCTCTTAAATGAAGCTGTCTGTGCCTAGCACACACTCACATGGTTAACTGAACCATTGTTTAATTATTGAACCCAGTTGGGGCTGGGTTTGGATAACATACTAGGATAAATCAGGTTTGACTAGTTTGTGCTTCACAGTGCTTTGTAAATGCAGCCAAACTGGATTTTAGGATTGCAGCTTAAAACCATGCACCTCAGTGTACTGTTACCTACTAGACCTGTGTTTCTCAAACTTGGCAACTTTAAGACATGTGGACTTCAACTCCCAGAATTCTCCAGCCAGCATTCTGGGAGTTGAAATCCACATTGTCGTAAAGTTGCCAAGCTTGAAAAACACTGCATCAGGCTGTATGTTACTTTGGATCTGGTTTTACTAAATAAAAAGATTCCTTTAGTTTGGTTAGGACATGAGTGAAACAACAGCCTTTTGGGCCAGTTTAGGCCCTGGTTGGAACAGCTCTCCTGTAGCTCTCCTGTGGGGATTCTCAGCAAGGATGCTCCCAGAAGTAGAGCAGAGTTGCTCAGAATAGAGGGAGGTCAGTACCTAATTGAAAGAAAGAATCCCATGAGAATTTAGGGCTAGCTATAATTGATGCCATAAAGAGACTACGGTATTTGTGTTTCTCTTAAGCTCCTAAGAGCCAATTAAATGCAATGAGTTTAATTGGATTCTCCTGGGCAATTCATAGAAGGCTGTGCACATGTTGCTTGTTCACATTTTAATGCTTAATTTGCTTTCTAGCTCTGGTCTTTGCAGGACTTTGTAGTGACTGAATTATAGAATTGAAAGAGGCTATTGAGGCTCAGGAGGAGCTGAAGCCCTCTGCTCAGGGCAAAATCCATAATAAATTACATGCCTGAAGACACGGAGCAAAAAGGAGCACGCCATTGGTTCCACCATCAAATTGCTCTTTCCATTACGGCCCTTTCTCTAGCTTTCAACCTGTATTTTTTTTTTCTTATAACTCGAGGCCATGATTCTATGTCCTGTACTCTCTTTCTTTTGCACGATATCCTTTTTCGCTCTTTGAAAAGTACAGTTTTAGAAACCCGCCAAGCCAGTTTTAAAGAACAACAAAAGATTCTGTGTGGTGCAGAACGGGATGCTTGGGTACTTCCAGACAAACTTTTAGATCAGTGTTTTGTTTTGTTTCCCCCCCCCCCCCTTTAACTTGGCAACTTTAAGATGTGTGGACTTCAACTCCTAGAATTCCCCAGCCAGCATGTTGCCAAGTTTGAAAAGCACTGTTTGAGATAAACTGCCTTGCTTCACTTATGGATGTTTCCCCACTGCCTCTCCTACATGCAAGGGAAAAAAATCATTTCAAATACAGCAGACATATTTTTGCTAGTTCCAATCTGGTGCTGGTGCAACCAGCTGTTGATACTTCATGTAGATGTTCAAAGAGTGTAATTTAATACAGGGCTGAGGCCAACCTCAAATTCTAGACACATGGTAGCAGTGAAACCTGAGCTTGTGTGAATATCCCAGTACCAGAAAAAGAAAAATGGAGAGTCTGGCAGCACCTTTTCCAACTCACAACTTTTATTAAGTATGAAGTATACTTATATACTTTAAAAATATAAGCTTCTGTGAGCTGCAGCAACCTTTATCAGATGCCTAGAATGGCTGGGCTGATGTAGGATTTAAATTGGGGTGGGGGAGAAGAGAGGCAGATCCAGGTTGCAAGTGCCTTATCAATTAATAATTGTGATGTGTTAAAAGCCCATCATGTTTGTTCAGGCTTTCTGAGATTGCCTGAAACATCCGATGCCTATAAGTTCAACAATTTCTTGCTCAGTGGTGTTGGTAAAGTCCTACTTTTTCAAAACAGTCACTTCAAGGTCTACCATGGAATGTCCTGGGAGGTTGAAATGCTCTGATATTACTGTGTCCTTGTTTTGAATCCAGATGTCAGACTTGTGTCCATTAATTCTTCTGCATAAAGTTTAGCCTGCTTGTCCTACATAGAATCCAGAGGGATGTTGCTGGTAGATGATGGCATAGACTATGTTGGAGGAAGAGCGTGGGAAGGTGCCTCTAATCTTGTGCATGGATTTGTTGGGGCCTGTGATGGTGCTGTTGGTGTAGATGTGGAGGCAAAGTAGAAATCTGGGTTTGCTGCAGGGTCTGGTTCCCATGTTGGCATCCTTGTTCTGTTGTTTCTTGTGGCTTGTGAGAATCTGTTTTTGATGTATCTAGAAAAACAGAGCCAATTAGCTCTACATGGCTGCTTACCAAGGACTGATGTGCCCCCATCTTGAATGCCAGAGAGGCCAACTGAGGATCTGGAATGCCATAACATCAAGCTACACTTGGCTTGATAGGTCACAAATTGTGCCCACTTAAGTTGCAGCCAAGCTATATAATCGTCAAAATCATTGGAAGTGATCCTTGCAGGACTGTACCATTTCAGCCTGAGGGTCACATTTGTATTCCTTCCGTGGCAGCAAAGCATTACAGTAACATAGAATGATAATGTAACACTAGATTAAGGAAATACATAGAAAAGGAAAACTCATCTCTACCTAAACTACATCTTGAAGCACAAAAGAGAGGAGAGAATTGTTTTGTTTGTTGGTTGGTTGGTTTTAAACAGAGAAACATTTTTCTGACAGTAGGCCAGGTGAGGAGCAACCACCAGGAAAGTTAATCCTATCCTCCTCTTAGCATTTCCCGTTGTGCTCAAAATGAACTCAAAGGTACAAAGGGATGACGTGACTTCCAACACTCCTTTTAAGAAAAAATGGGAGTAAACCATAGGATTAGTTGTTTTTCTGCCCACAGAATCCATCCTGACCCAGACATTATGGTTTTTGAGCAGCAGACCCATGGAAGTGTCTTGGATATGCATTTCTGCTTGGGTCACTTGAGCTGGTAATTAGCTGCTTCTGTCCCTCCAGGAAGAGGCTCTTAAAATACAAGTCATAAGTTACACAGATCTATCCCCCTCCCCTTTTTTTTTATTCCTTGAGCTCACAGGATACAGGATGCTCCAGTGATGCAGCTCAGATGACTCACCCAAAAGGCCTGATGACTTTCTGGCATTGGAAAGATCAGTCTGGTCTTATCTGAAACTGAAAAATGGACTTTCATAAAATGGATTTTCTCTAGAGTCTTCATTAAGCTCTCAAAGGGCTCTTGAGATCCAAGAGAAGAGCATCCAAAAAATGTAGGAGAGAAAACATTTAAAGTTGATTCATAGCCTTTTGGAGGTTTTTCACATTTTATTTGCATTTTGTTTGCAGTTAGGGCATACTGATTGGTAGGGAAGGGTTTTCTAATCTAATTTGGGAAGGAATGGAAATCCTTTTCCATAAGCTTAGAATTTGAAAGGTACAAAACAGAATGGGAGGGAAGAGGAAAAATAAAGAAAATTCAGGCAATGACCTTCTCCCGTAATGATATTCTATCTGGTAAGGTCAAGTAAGAAAGTAAGGTTATTCTTTTTTTCTTTTTTCTTTTCTTTTTATGCCTTTGAGTCAGTGTTGACTCCTGGACAAGTGCCTGAAGTTTTCTTGGCAAGATTTCAGAAGTGGTTTGCCATTTCCTTCTTCCTAGGGCTGGGAGGGAGTGACTGGCCCAAGGTCACCCAGCTGGCTTTTGTGCCTAAGGTGGGACTGGAACTCAGGGTCTCCTGGTTTCTGGCCTTGTGCCTTAACCACTACACCAAACTGTCTCTCCAAGGTTGTTCTACATTGTACGGAATCAGGAGTCTGATAGGACCTTTTCTGACAAACAAATTGTATTAGAAGGCATATGCTTTTAAAATTTGTTAGTGGGGAAAAGTCCTACCAGACTCCCTCTGACTTTGTGAAAAGGACATTCAAATATAACAGTGATTCTAAGTCCTTATCCACAAAAACACTTTCTTAAAGTGATGTCTCTTTTACTAAATGTGTGAATTGTCAATACAGTTTCAAAGCCCATAGGGCAGACCGCTCTTTTTCAGCTGAGACTTACCATGAAATATCCATCTGCTCATTACTTTGAGATACCCTCGTTTCTTTCCCAACCCCAGAGGTAATTCTTACATGGGGTTTCCATTGTCACTTAGATTCTTTTAAAAATCTAGGATTTGTTATTCCAAGAAAACGCTCTTCATTTGTGGATGTACCTAGATCCTTTTGTTTAACCTTAAATAAAAATCAGCAACTCCATGGTTAAAATTCCTACTACGTTTATAGGAAAATATAAATGTTAAAATGAGTATTATTTCAAGACCAATATACTTCCTATACTAATATATGTACATTGCTTTCTGCAGACTGATATTAAGATTTTATTTATGGTCGTTCTTGTGAGATGGGCAGCTATATAAATCATATAAATAAATAAACATGGGAAGGACAAATCCCTAGATAGCCTTTATTTATATTACAGTTATCATATGAAGATGAGTTTTTTAACTTTCCTAATTTTATCATTGCACATATATTTTGACTTCAGTTTCTCTATGGAATGCAAGTGATCAAATTAAGAACTTTGTAGGCAGAATTAGAAAGTTATTATGGCAGAGTCAGGATCTTGGTTCTATTTTTAACCACAGCTGTATTGTATTTCCTCCGTTGTAGGCTGCAAAAGACTTTTGGAAGATGCTGGGACTGAAATGTAATTTGACCTCTTTTCAATGAAAAATGTATCCCCAGGGATAGCCCAGCTAGAAAATGGCAGGTATATCTTTCCTTTGGAAGTATTGAGGTACCAGGAATACAAATACTTCAGACCAGCTTATTGCCCATCACAATTTTTAGCCCATTTAAATTACTACAAGAGGAATGTGATTATCTAACATTGCAGCATGGCAGTACATTCAGTTAAAACACCCCTTGATTTCACAATTAGATGAAATTAGTTTAGGCAGCATAAAAAACAACAGCAATAATAATCATGATCAAAAACCAACATCTGCCTATCCCAGGTCTTTGGGAAGGACCTGATAGGTGGATAAAAATGCCAAATCCAGTCTAAATATCTGGCTGACTGTGTGACCAACCACAATAATATAAATGCATTAGGAGCATCCAAGACTCTCAAACTTCTATCATTATTGGAATGAGGCTTTGGATGATTCTAAGCCTAAAGTTTTTGATAAACAATAAGTATTGCTAATGTGTGAAGATTAAAAAGGGCCAAAGAGGATGGGGAAAAGAATAAGATGATAATCGCTCAATAGAAGGAAGGGTGGAAGACATAACTGTATTTTCTTTTTGTTTTCATCCCTTTTCTCTTTTTCTTTCTATCTTTTTTGTGTTGTATACTTTTTCTGTATTGAAAAATTCTAATAATAATATAGAGAGAGAAAGAGAGAGGAAAAATATTGCTAATGTAGATATTATCTGCACTGGAATTGAATTAGGATATCCCATATTAACAAATAATTGTCTATGGGTCTTAAAGAATATTTAGTATGTTTCTTATGATCTTAAAAATGAGACTAATTTAAAAAAAGTTTTCCCCCATGGTTACTGGATACTTCAAAGAATGTTTTGAAAAGATTCCCTCTCAACCTCATTTTAGTGGAAGAAGACATAGGTGAGGAAATAGTTGTCTCACTATTGCTCTGTTTTGGTTTAATATATTTATTTAATATGGTGTTCAGTGTGAATGCAGTTTTAAATTCTATACCCAAAACTTGGAACTGATCACACTATGACAAATTACAGATTAACTGAGCAAAAAACTATTACTCTATTCTTAAATGCAGGAAAGGCTCCAAAGGTCCAATCTTGAACTGGTGATAAGTATTTGCTTTCTGTTAATGAGTTGGCTGCCTACTAGTGTTATGAGAAAACTGAACATTTCTTTGTGGTGATCAAATTTAATAATGCATTTAAAAATTTGGTCAAAGGATCTCTATATGTAAAATAGTTTGTCCTCTTTCCCCCTCTGAGTGAGTTTTTCCCCCTTTTTATTACTCTTATCCCCCACCCTTTTTAAAAATTCTTTCCAATAGATTGTTGGAAAGAAATTGTGTAAAAAGTGTTGGGACTCTGTCACTCTCTCTGTAACTTTCACAAAATAGAACAGAATGGGACTAAATTTGGTGCGAGAAGCCGGCATAAATTATTTTTTTAATTAATTAATAAGTTTGAAAATGTCCAGATCAAGCCAGGAGCTCTGGAGGAAAAAAAGAATCCAGAAAAATTTCCCCGATGTATTCCTATGGGAAAGACAATTGGGTATCAGCTTGGAATACCTACATCCTAAGCCCCCTCCCTCCACTCTCCTGGTCACATGACCCAAAGTGACCCTATATCTAAGGGGTTAGAAGGCATTCCAGAAGTCCTCCTCTCTACCCCTTTCCCTCCCATGATATCCTTTTCAATCCAACAGAACGTTGGAAAGAAATTATATAAAAGGGTTTGGGATTCTCAGCACAAGAACTCTCCAAAATCTAAGCAGAACAGGACCAAATTTGGTGTTTACAGGACCCGTAATGGCAGATATGCCACCCACCCTGGGCTTCTCAGGGCAGATATACACATACACACACTACAGATGCCCCATGACAGGAGGAGAAAGAATTCCAGAAGCCATGTTCTGAATGCTTTTCTATCCTATTTTCCTTCCTGTCTCTCTTTCTGTATATTAAGCAATTAACAAATTAAAAGCCCATACACCACACTTGACAATACAACATGCTATGCAAACTGCAATGACTGTGTGCAGATATGCTAAGCTAAAATAAAATTGTGGAGTCCTTGGGGTTCTCTGAGCTTGGCTGTTTTCTTGCAAACATTTCATTACCCGGATAGGTAACATCTTCAGTGCTCGAATGGAGTGGGGTTTCCTCTCCATCCCATTCTAGCACTGAAGATGTTACGTAGCTGGATAACGAAACGTTTGCAAGAAAACAACCAAGCTCAGAGAACCCCAAGGACTCCACAGTTCAACTCAGAGCTACAGATATTCTCTTCTATTGGTAAAATAAAATTGCATTATACTTTAGCATGTTGGGTGAAGCAGGTTTTACATTCTTTGGTCTACTGTAAGTTCTAACGGCAGTTGTAGGTGACTAAGTATTAAGTATTAATATATTTGTGTTTCCTATTAATGTATTGGCAAGATTAGTTTTAAGCTGTTAACACTCAAATCACCTTTTGTTCTCTCTCTGTGTACCAAAAGTATGTATGTATGTATGTATGTATACATATACATACACATACACATACACATACACATACACATACACATATACATACATACATACATACATACATATATATATATATATATATATATATATATATATATATATATATTCTGTTCCTGATCTCTTCCTAATGAGGGAGAGTTTCATTCACCAAATCCTGCCAAAAAGAACTCTGGGAGCTGTAAACAACAGCTTGAGCGCTTCATTCATAAATACTAAAATAGCCTTTGGTTTCATAACTATTGTTTGATGATTCCAGTTTGATCAAGATAATTTTTAGGCAGTTGAATATTCTGCACAGAAAGGCTGAAAAACGAAGAGTGTAAAATGACATTATCCTTCCTGCCACAAATGCATGTGTTCTGCAGAATTCATTCACAATTCCTCAAGGATGAAATAAAAACTTAGCTAACAGAAAGAGACTTCCTTAAAAAAAAAAAAAAAAGCTATATTTCAAAATATTAGATAAGTTTCCTTTAGGTAAATCACACAGCGGGTCAGATAAGTTTTCAACCAAATAGGCTGTGGAATGAATAAGAAAAAAAGTTTTCCCACCCGTCTCTTTTGCTAAACTTTGAACAAAAAGCTTCATCTTGGATCCACCCAAATAGTTGTTGCCAAGTTCAAACATTTAAAAGGTGGACAACTTCTATATTTTCCCTTACCCTTTCACCCTTATTTGAATGACAGCATATTCATGTGACATTACTGCACTGGCAAGACTATTGCATGAAAAAGCTTTCTATAAATAACTCCACTATTAAATGAAAAAGCGAGTGCGGGGGCGGAGGAAGAGAGAACACAGTTGTGTTGCAACCCACCCAGAGGGCTCAGTGTTGGGCGCTCTGTGTCACCAGATTGTTCTCCAAACTCATCTGGTTAGAAAGCCTTCAACAGGACTATGTTTTCCTGTTTCTTTCGACAATGTTAAAATCAGGCACACGTCCCCGTCGCTGCAAAGTTTTTACATCTCATTTTCCCTCCAAAGATAGAGAGAAGAGATTAGGCCCTCGGCAGTCTGCAGAGGATAGCGAGGCAGATAGAAATGAAAGGTGGGAAGAGTATGAAATCATGATAAGAACATCTGACATCAGAAACAGCGGTATTTCAAAGCCGGGCGGGCTGCCGTGCATTTTGTCACTGAAGTTAAAGGCATTTTTAAGCAATGGGACTTCAGAAGGAAAGCTCCATGTGAAGCTACTGAATTACAATTCATCAAAAAGTTTCAGTTTCTGGAGTCAGCCACAGGAAGCCCATGGGCCCCAATGTGCCCCCAACCCCTCCCTTAGCCCCATCTTATTTTTAAATATTCTTTTCAAAAATATCAAAACACTAGCCTCTAATGGCATCTTTAAAACAACACTTCACTGGGCATTCTCAAACTATAAACTGCCTGGTGGGGGCCACCCAGAGATTTCTTTAGAAAGGAAAAAATAAAAAGATACACTAAAGGGGCTAAGGCATATCCTTTAAAAGTGAAAAGGGAGGCAAGGGGCAACTTCAGAAGTCTGTCTTCTGGTAAATGAGTGTTTTGTGACTAGGCCACCATAATATCCATTTTGTGAGAGAATGTACAACTGTGTTCACCAACCTGAATTTTGCCTCCCCCAATCTGTTTCATGTATAGTGTTAAAAATTATGTCGAATGTATTAATTGCCAATGAGATGGCACTTAGGCAGCGTTGACCGATCCCCCAAAACTAAGTTGGGTCAGAACTGATTGGCTCTTGGATGGGAGACTACCACAAAATACCAAGGCTGTAGGAACCAAACCAGAGGAAGGCAATGGCAAACCACTTCCACACTGTTGCCAAAGAAATTTCATGGATGAGTCCATGAAGTCAACGAGGATTTAAGCTCAATTAGGAGACTTCTTTTTACTAAATTCCTGAGATGGAAGTCACCTGGTCTGGAATCCATGTTGCTTAAATTGGGGAAAAGCAGGGCACTGTTGCAAAAATAATAATAATAAAAAATGGTCCAACTGTCTTACATCTGGTGAGGCTGACATCACCATTCCTGATTATCAGTCAAACACACATCCTGGATAATGGAAATGGAAAACCCCAGGAAGCTGATAAACCTGATCCACAGAACCCTTCCAGATGCAATCAAGACAGTACTGTTGCAATTCCTTGCTGTTACTGAACATCATCTCCCTTTCTTTGCCTTAGAAAAAGGGAGAAAGCCTGATTTACAGTAGTGGAACAAATGAATTTAATGAGTGAGAGACTGACCGGCCCAAATTTACCCCATGAGCTTCCATAACTGAGGGTGCACTAGAACTCTGTCCCATAAACATGAATTCCCTAAGGCTGTTGAACAAGATATTTTGGGTCATTTGTGACCAACACTAAGCTATAATTGGGCATTGTGCCAATCCAAAAGTGAATGGTTCACATTAAAACTTACAGTGTACTACAGTTTGCTTCACCATGGTTTACTGCATCCCCTGGGCATGTTTTAAAACATGGTTGGGTCAACTGAATAAGTTACAAATCATGTTTTGCAAACGAATGGTTAAGGTGCTGGATTAGGAGCAGGAAAACCTTATTTGTACTCCACCCTCAGCCACAAAAGCTCACAGAGTGACTTTGGGTCAGTCATTCTCAACCCAACCTACTTTATAGAATTGTTGCTGTGGGGAAAAATGGGAGGAAGGAGCACCGTATAATCCACTTGAGCAGTCCTGTGCAAAAGGTGGGATATAAATCTAAAAAAGTAAATATATGTGTGCTGCACTTTAGGGAACGTCATCAGTTTTCCTGCTAGTTTATCCGAGAGTGGGCTGTGTGCTTGCTATTTTTTATGGTAGGCGGGGGATGTGATTCTGAGGGAGGTTTTGATATTTTGAGAGCGATATTAAAACACCACCATCCTTTCATTCATATTTAATGGATGCGTTAAATATTGATACTTAATGCGTGCATTAAATCTCCGACATGGATGAGAACGTACCAATGATCCATCCCCTTTGATGGTGAATTTAAATAAAGAAAACCACGAGCAACACTGGAAAGCTTTGGAAAGTATTTGCCCCAAGCCGACAGCAAGGATGACATCATAGGGAGAGAATGTACACAGTGCTGCAAAACCATCCTGCTGGTTTGTATTAGCTCCACTACTCGGCCAGTTCCCATGAAGTTGGAATTAGGAGTGACCAGTTTGGAGGTAAACGGGCAGCTGGGCAAAGACTTCAAGGGGGCAAAAGAAGAGGCAGTACAGAATTTCTTTAGGCTGAAACGGGATCCGTGTTTGACTAGCCAAAGTTGGCCCCTGTTGATTTAGAAGCAAGCCTCAGTGTATTCAGTGGGGTTTACACTTAAGCACCTTTAGGACTGCAGCCAGAATCCCACTGAACTCAACTGGGACTTAGAAGTGCTGGCCAAGTTTAAATATTATGCTAAGCTAATAGGTGGTTTGTTTTGTTTTCAGCTTAGCACATATCATGAAGCCAGCCATTGTGGTTTGTGAATCATAGATATTGGCTGAGCATGTTAAAGGAAGCCAATTGTGATGTATTCGATAAGCTGTGTTTAAACACACTCTGGTTTATCATTTGCAAACCAGTTCATAAAGTTGTAAAGAGCTTGCAGACCACTTAGTCCATCTTTGGCTCACTGCAGAAAATCTAACATTGGAGCATCCCCATTGAATATAATTCCAGCAAGAAAACAACCCGCGGACAGTCTCAACCACAGTTTCATCTGGGAAACTATTAGCATTTTTGAGCAAGCCAACTCCAAAAATGTGAGGGAATTCCTGGAAGCTTGGCATTCAGACAAATCAGCCATCAATAGACACATAGAGATAAACCACATTTACACACCATTCAAAAGAGACAATTTAAAACCTAGGAAGGAAACAAAAAGACCCTCCAGCAACCAATATTCAGATAAGCAGAGATCAACACAGACAAACTTTCAGACAGAAAACAAGGAACCACCAAGCAGGAAGCCGCCACCCCCCCCCCCCAAAAAAAACTGGCAGGGCAAGCTACTGTATATAAGCAGGCAGAAAAGCCCACACTCACTTGCACTGATGATGTTACCCAGTTGGGTAATGAAACGTCTGCAAGCAAATAACCAGAGACTACCAAAAACTCCCAAGAAACTTATTTCTGAGTAGTTATGCGTGCGATTGAGCTGTAAAATTCTGCTAGCAAGATGGGTGATGTTGCTGTCCATGTCTTTTCTGTGCCACTAGGGGGAAAAAATCCATGTAATTAGAGAAAGTGCATCTAAAATATAAGTACTGGGGGAAAGTGGCTGGAATATATGCAACTTTGGCCACTCTTGTTTCCTTTGAGATTGAATTTGTCAGTTTCACAAAACGATTGGAGAAGGTTCCTCTTACATGGTGGTGACCTAGCTAAATTTTTCTGAATTAGTTGCTTACGTATAAAAACTCTGCCTGACCCCTTGTTTTCCAAGGTTGTTATTGCCCAATTTAGCTGGGGTGGGGCTCCCTTCCTTCACCGATACAGAATGGGCTGCAGTCAACTCCATATCCTGCTCCACTGAGCATGCTCAGGTTCTAAAAAGCTCTTGTATACATGTACTTTCGAGGAAGGGAGAAATGCCTGCACCCCTTTCCCTGGTGTCATGTGTTGAGCTAGAAGATATAATGGAGAGAGGAAACAAAGCTCATGTTGGGGACTCCAACATCTCTTTGCACCCATGAGCCTTTTGACCATCAAGACAAGTGGTGACAGACAGAGAAGGAAAAGGTTTTTCATGCATTGCCTATGTCCATCTCTCACCTGGCCAGCTGTCAGTAAAATAAGTCTTGGAGTTCAAGGGACCAGGGAACACCCTTCCTCTCTCTTGTCTTTTTCTCTTTCCAGGTTGTAGTTTGGATTGAAGTGAGGTTTTCCCATCCTATGTATTTCTAAATAAATCTAGCAATTATTCCAAGTAAACAAATGCCTGCTGGCATTTTTAATAGCTAGGCTTAGCCCATTCTCTGCATCCACGGCAGCTATATTATGAACATTTGTGTTTTTGAATGCAGCCTGCTGCTGCTTCATCACTTGGTCTTCTTGTAGCATTTTGCATATGCTCAGGAGCACAGTCTCTAGCCAGGGTTCCTGCTGAATTCAAACTCTGTTTTTCTCCCTTATTCTTAGGGTGTTTGAAAATTCCCATTTCCCATTTCTCTTGGTAGAGTTTTTTAGGGTTTGGGTTTTTTGGCAGGGTGGAGTTATTTTCCATGTCACATCTTTCCTTCACTTGGAAGCCTCCCTGGCTGCTCATACCTCCCAGCAAGGGTGTCCGCAGGATATGGTATAGCAAGTCAAGATGGCAGCCACGATGTGCAATAGTAGTGCCACCCATTTTTTATGTGTGTTGGGTGTGGGAAGCCAGATAGGCTGCCAGATTGGGTGTAAAAAGTGGAATCCAGGGGCGTTACCCACACCTCTTAGCCTCCTCATAACTGAAGTCCAAAACCACCACTTTCTTTTTGATTCGGGCAATCTGTGCATATTGTAAAATAAAAAGAAGAGGTTTTCATCTGAATTCTTACCCCTTTTGAAATTGAAAATCCATGTCAAAGCAAATTACTGTACTTTCATTAAACTGAATGAGAATGGTGAAATGATGAGAAAGAATATGAATGTAAGAGTGAAATAATGGAAATAACGGTGAAAGAATGAGAAAATAATGAGAATAGGGAAACAAAAAATGTCAGGGAGAAATAGAGAGATGAAGGTACGGCATGATCTCGATCTACAGTATATAACCACTCAGAGTCACTTTTTCGTGAGATGGGCAGTATCTAAATTTGAAATATAAATAAATAAATGATGCTTGTTCCTACTTTATCAGTGGTTTCATGGGCTTAATGTGTAGCAAGAGGAGAGTGAGAGCGCTCACCAGATCCAACTTTCTTAGTATTACTGGAAATGCTGGAGAGACACTCTGCTGTAGTGGTGAAGGCATCAGGCTAGAAACTGAGAGACTGTGAGTGCTAGTCCCTCTTAGGCACAAAGCCAGCTGGGTGGCCTTGCGCCAGTCACTCTCTCTCAACCTTACGAAGAAGGCAAGGGCAAACCCCTTCTGAAAATGTTTCCAAGAACACTGCAGAGACTCAACTGTGAAGTCACCAGGAGTCAAGACTGACTTGAAGGCAAACGAACAAACAGACCCAGAAAATGCAAGTGGAGGAAAGCCAACTCCGTATTTCTGAAGTCATCAATTGAATACCTGCTGAGCCTATCTGAAGGGGGAAACAGGCCCAGCGTGACCTACAAAAGCTTTGGGTGCTGTTGTAAATTTAGGTTAACTTGCCTTATAGCATCTGTAACCCACTGGCCATTAAGCTGTAGGAAGCCATTCCGTCTGTAAAGGGAAGAATGAATTGAAATCTGAACTAGCTGAAACAAGTCCAAAGTCCAGCAATACATCTGGTGCTACCCTGCAGCAGGTTTCCCCAAATTGGTGTCATCCTGATGTTTTGACCTACACCTCCAGAATTGCAATACATCTGGAAGGCACCAGATTGTGGGAGACAGCCCTGGATGGAGCCTTCTGCAAACAACAGTCTGAACTGGATAAGTCACAAAGCTAGGCTGCTTTGGGAACAAAGGGAGGAATTTGCTTCCTGAATTCTACTATCCAGTGGAAGGGACTTGGCCTTGCTAAGACTCCAAAGGATACCCAAAGACACTGGTAGAAACCCTCATTACCAAATCAATGTCTGCATCCATCAAGTAGCTAACAGAAATCAGGGAAACTCTGAAGTATTTCTTTATAGCAAATCAGTCCGTTTCAATTTCTAGTTTTTATCAAGGCACCCAATTTAATTTTTCCCCCATTTCTTCTGTTTGCAAATCTGTCAGATTCAATCTGTTGCATTTCAGATTGTTATTTCAAAAAGCCTTTGCACTAAAATGTTTGCATATTTTTGTACAGATTTCTCCAAAGGGTCATATTTTGGTCTGCAATATTGCCTAAAGCATAGAGCTTTTTCCCTGATATGAAAATCGTCTTTATATATGATTTTCATGGATACTGTATATGCATTTTTTGGGCATTGTTTCAGACTACGGGATTTTTTTTAATTGGCTAACTGAACTGCAATATTCAGAGAGATGTAACTTTTGAAAGACAGTTTCAGTCTTAGTCTGAAAAGGTAAAATTAAATAAACTTGCATATAAATGAAACCTAGTTTCCCCATCTCCACCCTTAACAATATTGCTATTAATAATAGTAGTAGCAGAAATTAGAGTAAAACTGCTGAACATAGCTTTTTTGTGGTTACATTAAACTACACCAGATTTAAAACAACTCCAAAGAACACACATTAACAAGGTAGACCCCAAACCCATCTGAGATCTGAAATTATGGACTCCTGATCCATCCTAATCTGTAGAGACCTTTGTCACTGATATGCAATAATTCTAATAAAAAGAGAGCCGCACTTTGAGAGTATCGGTAATGAATACCAAGGATGAAACCTTTCGTTCTTCTCTTTAAAACATCCGCTTTCCCCACCCAGCAAAACCAGAACATTTAACCGCTACAAATCACGTGGAACTTTGAATATAATCGCAAGCCCTTAATCATAATTGTTTCCACATGCTCAGTGATATGACTTGAGAGGAAAGAAAGGAAAAGTAAAGGAATTCTGCCGAACAAATGCAGGGCTGAATCCTTCAGGAACTGAATTGCTTCCAGCATTCTAATATTAGAAACAGACAACAACGGCCAAATTAAAGCATGCTTTCTTATTTTGTTCCCAGATGGGCTAAAAAGCAAATAAAAAGCCAAAGGCCAAACAGTGCAGCAGGTAAAACAAATTACAATATTAAAAAAAAAGGGGGGGGCTCCAATGTACTTTTATTACCATTTCATAGGATCCCAAATGTAGTTTTTGGTTGGGATGAATGGAAGAAACCCAGGGCATGTCCATTTCACATGACCTCATTCATTAGTTGCTCTATCTCCTTTCAACCTGAATGATTTTTTTTTTTTTTAAGTGTCCAAATGTCATGTATAAATGCACCTTTAAATATGGACGGGGAGGGGAGATTCAGTTGCTCATGCACAGATGGGCTGTGAGTTACTGGGGCATTACTGATTGTCAGACCTTCAAACTCACAGCTTTGATTGACTGGGGAACTTCTGAGCCCACCCAGCTCAAGCAAGCCCCAGCTGGCAAAGCAAAAGGCCAGAGGAGGACCACACTTCCTCCTTGAGGACCTTGAGGAAGTGCTGAGGCAGAGCAAGTTGTCTTACAATCAAGGCAAATAACAGGATTAAAATTACTTTGATTTCTATTTCCATGGAAATACTTCTAAGCAGATGCATCTTAAACATACACCTTTTGAAGTTCATGGTGGTTCCATTAAAAAAAAAAAATCTGCATAGGAATATTAATCATGTGAAATACCAAGGAAAATTGAATTGGACCCAGATTCAGTTATATTGAGGCCCTCTTCGCTCACTGTAGCTAACCCAGCCAACTGTTATCCTGGGAAGGACCCCCCATCCCCTTACAGCACCAGATCAGATCTGCCTTAGTCAATCAGGAGCCGCAAAAGTGTCTTGAGACAGTCTTTTCCTTTAAAAAAAAAAAAGTTTTCAAAAGTAGTGCCATTTTTGCTGGTCCAATCTAGAACTTTGTCTGTTAATTTAACATTCCCACAACACACGGATTGAAGGAAAGTAGGTTAGCCCTAAACACCACCAGGACCCTTTTCTGCTGAACCTCTTCCCTTCTAGGCTCAGTGGTGATCGGGTTTAAATGTGCACATGACACACAACTTCCTTTTTAAGCATCTCTTACAACCAGGATCCCAGAGTGGATCTATGAAAATGGAATTTGGGGTGCAGCTTTAATTAGAAAGAGTTGCTTTATGGCGGTGTTTTTCAAACTTGTCAACTTTCAGATGTGTGGACTTCAACTCCCAATTCACAGATTCTAGGCAGATTGTTCATAGATGTATTTTAATTTTGTCTTAAATTTTATGTACTGTTTCTTCATACAGATTGACTCACAAAGCACTCATGGCTTGTACTGGTCTCAGACTGTAATAAACTGAATGACTGCCTAACCTTTGATTAACTATAAAATAAGCATAAGCTTTAATTTTATTGTAAACATGGGAAAAGGTCCCCAACAATGATGGCTGAGAATGGCCCTGATGGAAAGGCCAAGAAGGTAACTTGGACAGTATTTGGATTCATTAGCAACAAGAACCTTTCACACTCCTGCCATGTTGTTTGCTAGTTCATCCTCCTTTAAAACCTCGCCCAGACCCAAAAAACAGCTCCAGTCCTTTTTAGCCATGGCTAAGCAAATGCCATACTTCTGCAGATATCCCCAGAGTACAGAGCATTAGCTTTTGTGGTGGACTACAGCAGGGTTCCTCAACCTTGGCAACGTGAAGATGTGTGGACTTCAACTCCCAGAATTCCGGGAGTTGAAGTCCACACAACTTCACGTCACCAAGGTTGAGGAACCCTGGACTACAGTATTTGTGTCCCATATTTGTTTCAAGGGCATTTTTCCCAGGAATTATATCACTGGGTGGGAACTCAAAAAAGAGGCCAAGTTAGACGGTGAAAAAAAGAAAAAGGAAATGCAAAATTCACATCTGCTCTCTCTCTCCAGTGCTGTTCTGCAACGGAGAGACGCGCACACACAAAAATCCTAAAATGTGGTGATGATTTAGAGAGGGCATCTACCCCAAGCTTTAATGACTGAAAAACTGGGGGGCAATCTGGCCTTGCTGTTCACTGTGTGCCAGTGGGTCTCTGTTTGGACTCAACCGCTTTGGAATGCAAGGGGGGTCTAGACTTAGGACCATGTTGGGTAGGTAGGAAGGGTTACTTGCACAGAGCAGTAGCACGCAGCAAAAACTAGAACTTGACTCTTCACCCCCAGTTCTCTCCTACAAATTTCCTGCCCTGGGCCATTATCCAGTCATTTTTGTCCTCCACAGAGTTCTGAGACTGGGGATGAGGAAACAATGTGGTCCTACAAAACAGCTAGTTGGTTGTCATTTCCTAATAGTCAAAATCTGCTGCCTAAGGCAATTGTCTTATTTTGCCTAATCTCAGGGCCACCTTGCCTCCCCCCACTTTTTTTTTTTTTTTTTTAATGTGACCTCCTTCAAATAGGTCTTGACTCCTGGTGACTGCCTGGACAATTCCCTGTGGTTTTCTTCACAATGGTTTTGGAAGTGGTTTGCCACGGTCTCCTTCTTCCTAGGGCTAAGAGAAACAGTGAGTGGCCCAAAGTCACCTAGCTAGATTTGTACCTAAAGTGGGAGACTCACAGACTTTCTAATCCAGTGCCTTTAACCACTTCATCGAACTGGCCACAAATGTTTGTATTCTCTCTCTCTCTTTGTGAATATAGAAGGAAGGAGAAACTGAAAAAGTAAGGTTGAGTAAAGAAAATGGAAATTGGTGGGGGTAGGGGTAGGGGTAGTAAAAGGAGTCAAGGACAGTACTCAATTTCCATGGTACTTTTTTGAAGTTTTTCTTTCCAGCTGTGAACAGAAGAATGACTTGCATGTAGGAAGGAGGCTCAGGGCAGGCTGGGTGTGTCCTTCCCAACAGCTATGAATAGGTGGAAAACTTTTTTAAAAATTTCCCTTGATGGGGGACTTCCTGCTAAAGAGGAAATGAATGGCCAAAATGGGTATTCAAAGATGCATTTAACTGACATGTTTCTCCTGAAGGGCAAAACAGCCCCCCCCCGCTCTCTTGTGTGGTCATGCTGATTAAAAATAGAATTGATCAAACTCCAGCTCTGGGTAAAGGACAATTTCCAAAATCAATTTCATAATTAGGATTTAGAAAACAGGGAACGGATCCAATAGTGAGCTTTCAATCTTTTCCATGATAAAGCAAAACAAATAAAATGGGCCACCCACTATCCATTGATTTATTGATTTTTCTAGATTAAAGAATCCCAAAGACCATCTGAATGGAAATAGAAATAACAGCACCATGTAGATGGAATGAATTAGAAGAATCTAGTATTGTCTTGTTATGACTATTATGGCCTATGGGAAGTAATTATTTATTTAAAAGTAATTCCCTCCCTTTCTCTACCTTTCTGTAACATGTTCAGATGACACGTTTCTGTGTGGTTATCTTAGCCATGTATTTTAAAATTAATCCCTTTTTCTGGGCTCGCATGGCACACTGAATCATAAACTAACTACACGACTGAGTTCACACAACTCATTAGACTAAAATGTGGTTGTGGGTTCAATGTGTCATGCAAACCCAGCCAAAGTTATCCAGATCCAGATATCACATGGAAGCATTCTGAAAGTAACAACTGTGCAGCACAATTTCCTTCACAAAGGAGGCTAATCCCACAGAAAAAGTAAGATATGAAGTATTTATTTATTAATGGAATTTGTCTAATCACTTGAAACCAGTTGGACTCTAGGTCATTTACAGAATTTGCATAATAAAAACAATACAAAATCAAAATAAAGTTAATTAAAATACTAAGGAGAAACTGAAGGCTAAAATATAGAATGATAGAAAATGGTGGGCTATGTCATCCATGATTCCAGGGGCAAGATATTCTGGAGGAGGGGAGCAGCTCAAAGAATCATATGTCCTGCTAGATTAGGGGTCTCCAAACTCTTCAGCTCATCGACCCCTTTGTGAAGTTTCAGATTGTTCATTGACCCTCAAACATTTATTGTATGTAAATAATGTAATAAATACTACTTTAACTAATAGTACTACAAATAATAATAATAATAATAAGAACTCAAGGCCGTTCTCACTGGTGGCGAACCATCCAGCCCTGGGTAATACTGTCTCACCACTAGCCAGCTCACCTTTAGGACTAGGGACTGGCGTAGAGCTCTACAGAAACCCCAAAAGATTAATTGAACCCAATCAACCTTCCATCATTTATTGACCCCACAGACATTTACTGACCCCCTTTTGACCCCGAGCCATTTATCAACCCCTTGGATAGTCCCATCACCCTTGAGGATCAACATTGACTACTTTGGGGAACCTTGTGCTAGATGGACCTTAGCAGGTGCTTCCTAGTTGACTAAATAAGATGGGCAGGAACTTGTGAGGCCCTGAACCACATAGGGATTTAGAGCTAGCTACCAGCAATTTGATTTGCCATCAAATGGAATGATGGGCCTTATATAATGGTTTGGGAAATGCTAACAGGGTCAGAATGACTGTTCTTGCATCTCTGGCCTCTCACAGCCTTAATTTTTTTCAGAAGTGGTTCAAGGCAGCATTTAGAGACATCCCCAGTCAGTCATCTCAACAGCCCTCTGAGGTAGAATAGGCTAAAATATTAAGGCTGGCCTAAACTAGTAATGTTTAAAAAGGCTTAGGGAACTGTTTCAAAATTCTGAAAAAGAATGAATAATTCTAAAGGACGAACAAAGAGAAGAGACTTGAAAGAGAAAGCCAACTGACTGCCTCAAGTTTTGGTTGGACATTTTGAGTGGATATATTATGTGTTGTGATAACTACATTCCAGTTTCCGTTTTCAGTTAATAGAGAGCAAGGTGGTATATGTGTCATAACTAAGTTATGTTGCACAAGTGGTTTTGGAATTGCCAGTAAGTGTTGATGTTTATTAGATTTCCACCACTTATCAGAGTATCATTAAGGTCAAATCATCCTTGATGCAGTCATAATTCTGCAAAACTCCACTGCAAATAAACGTGCTGGATTCTAGGAACTCTTTTGTCTATTATTAAAACAATTGTAGAACATGTGATACATAGCAATTTTGCTAAAGAAAAAATGACAAAATGTTTCACTAAACGTGCTTTAATTGCAGAAGAAAAAGAATAAATACCCAGAAATTCAGTTCTATATAGCTAATACGTGACGTCCAGGACAACCCAATTCTATTTGGAAGTAAGTACCTTTGATTTTAATAAGACTTATTCTTAGAAAGATCTCCAGGATAAACATGTATAAAATTGCAGGCTTAGGTTTCAGATTGCCTTTTTAAAATGACTTGTATACATCATCTTACAAATATCCAGAGATTAACCAGCCAACCTAATTAAAACTCTTTTTTTTTTTAATTCACACACATACAAAACACTCTTATGATCCTGGACATTTTAATTAGATTATTATAAATGGGGCAAACTCTACACTCCACAAGTTGATTCCAGAACCCTTAATTGGGAATTCTAAATTCTAACTTGAGCAAAAACAAATGCTTGTTCACTCTTTTATATAAGTCTCCAGCAGGAGGGTTTTGTGATCTAGTGATCAGTTTTAAAATGAACTTAACCATGTATTGTCTCAGATATTCCAGACGATGGAGCTGTTGTATGATCCTTAAGTTATGAGCTTTTAAATATGTGGTCCTAGTAAGTATACAAATAGAGAGCCAGCTTGGTCTAGTAGTTAAGGCTCCAGGCTAGAAACCAGGAGATCGTGAGTTTTAGTCCCATCTGGCTAGGTGACTTTGGGCCAGTGAGTATACAAATAATGATGTCATTTTTAGTACTGCATATGATCTCCAGTATGTCAGATAGCTTAAATAATATGTAACGGTAACGATGTATATTGTACATGTCTCTAATAAGTGACCAAGGTAAATAGGAATTTGTTTTAAAAGGTTCCACAAGATAACATAATAGTCTTTACCAACAAAACACTAAAGACTCGTTCAGCAAAGACTTGTCACTCTTTAGGACGCCACAAGACCTTTTGTTTTGTTTTTACATTTAGTATTTGTTTGTTTTAAAGTTGGATATAGTATAAGCAAGCTTGTTTGGAACACAGTTCGAAATGAGAATATCAAACTATCCATTACTCAAATTAGGAGTATTCATATATTCAGTACCACCATTCAGTTCCCATTTTCTCATTTTAAGGCAATGTAAATACTGTGAAATCACAATCTTCCTGTCCCCACTTCCCTTCCTCACAACTAGTATTTTAGTGACGTGCTTGTAAAATATCCATGCATACCATTTCACCCACTTTGGATGGGTAAAGGTGGTGTAAACCCAGACATCTTGGTAAATTTGAAATGGGTTGTTTTGACTGCATCTCCCAAGATGGGGAAGTCCTCTGTAGGAAGGTCAGGCTAAATTCATCGCTGCTGGTTTGGCAGGTGAAAACATTTGTGGTCAACTTAAGACTATGACTGTTAAGCTGTTATGGCTGCTGAGTTGGGTGGATGCTGTTTTTTAAGCCAATATATTATCAATAACGCCTTTATTCTATCTTTAATTATGTGTTTCTTTCATATCGATAGATGCCTTAAATACTATAAAAAGGAAGATTATACACAAACAAACTTGAGATACGAGCAATTGGCTCGTCCCTTCCTTTTTCACCTTTAACCACCACTTTCATTTCCTTGATTTTCTTGTGCATGTCGTCTTGTTTATTTATTATTTATTTTTTAAAAAACGATTGCCTCCATCAAATACAGTGTCTCATTCACTGTAAAGCTGTGGCGAAAACCTGCCCAGTATTTTTAATCCAGAGTATTCATAGGTGTGTTTATCTCTTAAAGCTGCTTGTCAAGTTGTTCTTTCACATCCTTTCTCTCTTTCATGTACACAAGAATTGCGTCTCATTTGTGGCTGTCTCCAGTCCCGCTGTGGAATTTAAAAGATTGCAGATAAGCTCCTACATCTTTCCTCATCCATTCTAGTCAGGTCTATTCTGATTGGCTGACAGCCCTTTTCCACCAGACCAATCCTGGCCACCCAAGGTCCCCATAGCAACCTGTAAACTCAACATTGATCAGTTATTTTGCCGATCGCAGGTGCAACACACAAGGTGTCTTTTTCTTTAAGCCAGACCGGTGCCTTCATTTCTGAGCCATTCAAGATGTTCAGTGTCCGGACAAGTAAGAGTGGCCGGGAGTACAGTCCTGGTGTACTTCTTGGTAACTGGTATGAAGACGTGTGCCTCGAAGAGGTAAATAAAAGCTCTGCCACCCCCACCTTGTTCCATTCATGTTTGGTCTTTGTGCAAATCTCAAAAGCCCCATACTGAGCACATTGTGGGAGGGAGAGGTTTGGTAGCAACAACTCTAGGTTTTGCTGTGTGGACATTCAAGTTGACCCTCATAGCAGTGGTCAATGACTTGCTTTATTTCCAGCCTGCTACTTGCCTTTTTTTTTTTTTTTAACCCCAGATCCCATCCTATTCTGCTTCTGCATTATCCTGTGAGTTATTTGGCATATTCCAGAAATAGGAATTTAATTCTGCATACTAAATGTGCATTCTCTCTTTTTGAAAGTGTATTTTTATGTGCCCTTGGCAATTAACTTCAACCTCTGGAAAAGGGCAAAATCTGCTGGATCACCTTCTACTCTGTTGCAAATTATTTTGTACAAGAATTCACAAGAACGGTGTTCCTCAGGCATCCTCACTGTATGTGTCTGCAAAATATTGTCTTCACACATTTGCTCTGTCGTCACATGTGGAGAAACAGAGCCATGTTGGGGAAAACCTCTTCCTATTTCCTGTATGCTCTTGTTTTCATTCTTTATGATGGGATTTGGCCATTTGGGCTGAATTTCCCAAGGTATGAGATTTTATAAATCTGATCATGCATACAGGATGCATGTTCAATGCCATGTTAAACTTTTTTTTTCTTTTAAAAATAGGAAACATTGAAAGATTTTTTATATAAAAGAGAAAAAGGAGAACTACTAATCCAGAAATCACGAAGACTGAAAGATACTCTTTACAAGAAGGTATCACATCACAAAACACTTTTCAGGGTTCCCCCAGTTCTCCAAAAACATGCACTTTCTCCCTCCCTCCCTCAACTTTTCTTCTTTCTTTCTCTTATATACCCAAGCATTCCCATCCCTTCATCAACATGGATATTCTTGGGGCACAGAGCCCTTTACTTTTTCATTCTTTACTCTATGTGGACTGTTATTGTGTTTATAATTCATTCAGACTATACAGTTGGATAATATTTATAATTCTACTGAAAGATTAATTGAATATTTGGATTTTCTTTTGCTTACATTGCAATTAATTTGTTATCACTATTATTATTGTTAGTCATAGCATATAGCAATACCTAGCTGACCTTGTCTGGTTTTGGAAAAGCTAAGCAGTGTTGGGCATTGTTTAGTACTTGGATAGGAGATCCACCAGGACAGCCTAGGGCTTAGAGACTAGGCTGGGAAATTGGGGGGAAAAATCTTCTGAAAAAGGCAGTGGAAAATTACCTCTTTGTATCCGTGAAAATTACACAGACTTGTCCTTACAGTCAGCAGGAGTTGAGAAAAAAAAATTACATGTTATTGTTGTTGATGATGATGACAATGATGATGATGATGATGTCTGGTTTGTTTAAATACCTCACCCCCAAATCAAGGGGTGAGGAACAAGATCAGACTCAACCCCAGCCAGACTGAGTGGCTATGGGTGTTTGGTCTCCCAATGCTTGGTCCTGGACAGGACAGCCATACTCCTTTTGGGATTGGTGCACAACTTGAGGGTCTCCCTGGACTCTCAGCTCCTGCTCATGGAAGGTTGTTACTCAGGTAAAGTTGTACACCAGTTGTGCCCAATTCTGGATCAACAGGCCCTACTCACAGTCACCCATGCCTTGGTCCAACCTCATGATTGGATCATTACAATGGACTCTACATGGGGCTGCCTTGAAGACCACTCAGAAGCTACAGGTAGTCCAGAATGCAGCAGCATGAGACAAGCCTCACTATGCCCATGTAATGGTCCTGCTTTGTGAGCTGTACTGGTTACCAGTTGGCTTCTGAGGACAATTTAAGATGCTGGTTATTATCTATACCAGGGTTCCTCAACCTTGGCAACTTTAAGATGGGTGGACTTCAACTCCCAGAATTCCCTAGCCAGCTGGCTGGGGAATTCTGGGAGTTGAAGTCCACCCATCTTAAAGTTGCCAAGGTTGAGGAACCCTGATCTATACTATAAAGCATTACATGGCACAGGGCCTAGCTAGCTGAAGGACTATCTGTCTCCTGTAATGTCTGCCCACCTTGTGCTTTCCAGCAGAATTGGCTTGCTTTGGGCCCCATCAATTAAACAAGGTCATCTAATGGGAGCCAGGAGGTGGGCTTTCTATGCCATGCCCCTGGCCTTTGGAACAGTATCTCCCAAGAGATCCTCATGGCTCCCACGTTGCTCATTTTTAAATGTTCTTTAAGGAACTGCCTTTTCCCTAAGGCCTTGGGTTAAGATGGATGGGTGAGCCTGTGTGAGTTGCTGTGTATATGGGGGGGGTAGTTTTCTTCCCTTAATAGTCACTATTTTATGACTATTTGTTGTTGTTGTATAGTACTGTTGTTTTTAAATTTTATGAAACCACCTAGAGTTGTTTGAAATGGGGTGACCTAGAAATTTAACAGTAAATGAACAAAACCCATAGGCCTTTGTCTTATACTCCCCCCCCCACCTAATTAAAAAATCAGGTATGCAAAGGATCTCAGCAAATGCCAAAGGAGGTGGGTGTGCATGAGCGACACATTTTATTAGCCACCTTAGTTCTTGCCAGAGCTGAAAGCTGTGGTATGAATCAGACCAACCAACCAACCTATTTATGAACTATCTGGGAAATTTTCAGCTCTATCCTGTATCACTGGTAATAATTCTATAGAGTAGAGAAGATTATACCAGGAATCATACTTCTGACATACAATAAAGGTACTCTGCCCCCAAGCTGCTACAGCTCTTCCGTACCTCAAGAAAAAACTTGCTTATAGAAGCCAGATATTGGAATTGGTATTCTCTGTTCTGATTCACAGGCAATCTCCAAGATTTCAGGCAAGGGCTTTTCCCAGCCTTAGTGGAAGGTGCCAAATATGGAACTAGAGGTTTTTTTGCATGCCCAACTTTCCTTAACTTAATGTAGCTTTTACTATGCCTGAAAGTAGTTATATTTTTCCAAGTTTTAACTGTTGTGAGCTGCCCTGAATTACTTAGGTGAGATGGGCGGCCATACAAATCAAATGAATGAATGGGGAATGCTTTTTGGAAATCTCAGGATTTTCTTTGTAGTAGATGCATATATTAGATTCTATGTATTTTTTTTTTTAAAGGGAAGGTTTAAAAGATGCCACAACCAGAGCTTTCCAAACTCGATGCCTTCCAAAAGACTTCAGATCCCCAAGTACCCATTTGCCCCAGCCACCAAGCCCAATGGCCATGCATTATGGGAAAGGTACCTGAGGGAGGGGGGAACTATGCACAATTATCATCATCTTCCTCTCTCTTCTTACAAACAGGAGCAGCTTTCCATTTCAAAAGATGGATTTATTCATTTTGGAGACACAGTTCTATTTGTGAACCCAGACAGCAGCAGATTCCCAGAGGAAAAAGCTCTTATTACGGGTGGGAATCTGTCCCTGGCTGTTAATCCTGATACATCGATTCTGTATACTGGCAATAAATTGTCAGCCCCATGTGACTTGAGTGCAATCGAAAGTGTGACCCCCATTGGGCGGAATGCATTTCGGATTTTAAGGTGGGACTCTCTGGTAAAAATATTTAACAGTAAGGTGGGCTAGGACCAAGCCTAGGGAACATTGAGTGGGAAAAGCAGCAATGGATGGAGCCCTGATGTCATCATGGGAGGAGCTATGATGATGATGATGTCACACTGAGTGCAGCTATTAGAGTGAACAGGGACTGATGGGAGGGTTAAATAAAACCCAAAGTGTGCGGGGGGGGGGGAGATACTCATTCTCTCCTGACACACTCCTCTCTCCCAAGCAGAAAGCTACAGGAAAGGGGCAATCTTTATCCATGGTCCCAGCTGAACTCTTACATAAAGTGTTTGAATTTGTGCTGAGAGCCACATGAAATTAGCCTGAAGGTCACATGTGGCCTTAAAGCAGTAGGTCAGAGGTGGGCAACCTGTGATTCTCAAGGCCTGCAGCCTTCCAATCTCCTAACTGTGGCCCAAGCATCTAGTCACAATTGCTGAAAACTGACAGCACAGTTTCCCACCATCTTGGGATGGGAAACAGACTGAATATAGTATGAGTCCTAAGACAGACATGTCAGAGCTAGAAAACAAAGAACTCCCAATTCTTCCTCCAAACCTGCCCTACATGTTATATGGACACACCTATTTTATGGGCAGATCTTCTGCCCATTCCTGCTGTAAGTAGCCCAATCCTGTAATATGGAAATGTAGGGAAACACCTGATGATGAATCAACTCTTTGCCATCTCTGATTGGCAGCTGTTTTCCAAGTTTCCAGATGTTTCTCCAGAGTGTTTTTCCACCCTACCTGGAAACACCTTTTTGGGATGGAAGTGAAATCCCTACCACTGATTGGAGATTTGACTCCAGGATTCCTTACTCCTAGATGAGTGCTTAGCAGCATTGTTATTGTAATTTTATCATTTTCAATGGATGTTCCATTTTAAAATCAATTCTTTTGCTCTCTCTCTTACACATACACACACATACACACACACACATTCTCTTTGCTGTTTTTTTTTAATAGCTGCTTCATAGCCTTTATTACTATATAAATGTTAAAAATAAATTCGTAAACAGTGTCATCAACCTTGTGGTCTGAAGCACTTTGAAAGATCTCTGCCTTTCCTTCCCAAAAGGTCTCTTTCTCCCCATTAAAAGTTGGACCATAATCTCTTAGGAACAACTTCTTTTTTTCCCTTCTGGTTAGACTCCCAAGGAAAAACATTTACTGTATATAGAATTAAAGGAGTTGCCTAAAGATAAATGAATGTATTGTATTGCAGTGCAGTGCAGTGCATTGCATTGATATTTTTCCTCTTATTAAAGCATTGAAGGAGAAGCCATGGGGGAACCTGTTAGATTTGGGCAGAATTTTGGCCTTGGAGCAACTGGAGGATTTCAGGATAAAATGGTTAGTGATAAATAACATCATTTTACTAGCAAGCTCCCATGTTTCATTCCAAGAAAAACAATTTTTGGAGGAGCTAATAGGAAAGATATTTCTCAGGAGAACTGGTGTCTGAGACAAATAGACAGGTGTGATTAAAGAGACAAATAATCTGATATCGGATAAAATCACTTAAGCAATACTTTCTGACTTTTATATAGTCCCTAGTCCAATTCAAAGTTACAAACCTACATGCATGGCTGCCATCCTGACTTTTTTTTTAAACCCCCCCCCCCCACCCTCCCTGGAGATGCCCCTGATTGCATCCTTATAGGGAGTTCCCTATTGCTCAACTTCAAAATTTCATTTGTGTCCTGAGCATAACCTTTAGATCAATGTAACTTTGGCAAGGACCCCAGCTTCCAATTCAATATAGTTGCATTTCTATATCTTCTCTCATTCCCTGACGCTATACAGAACCCTCCACGTATCCAGCCATTTGCCTCACATTAGCAAATGGAAGAAGGCGACTTCTGATCACAGAGAACAGTAAATGCGCTGGTATTTTTTTCCTCAATCTTCAGCAATGCTTATCTAATTTCCAGACAAATCACTCCCTTCTGTTTCCATTTCCAGCTATTTCTGGCAAGTGACCATAGATCGTTTCAGAATATGGCTAAGAAATCTTCTCTCCAGCCTGTGTCCCTGACAGATGAACTTTCTTACCTGTGTTCTTGGCAAGCTTCCTTCCTGGATCCACAGTTACGCATGGAGTATGAAGGTTTACCAGTCCCTGTAAGAAAATATCTGTATCTGTAAAGAGAGAAATATCTGTAAAGAGAGAAAGTGAGTGTGCGAGTGAGAATTTTAAGGGAAACCACTCTGAACTTCACTCCTAGCCTTGTTGGTGGACCTGCCTTAAGTGTCTTCTTCAACTTTACCAACTTCATCCAACACTTCCTCAGTTTCCATAACACCACTTTTTCTGCAGCTTTTGGAATAAGCTAATTGTTTCCTGCTTCTGAGCCTTTGTTTCTCAGGACAATATAGATCCAGTTCATGTGTACATATTTTATGCGTCTCACTTTTGGTCATATCAACATCCAGACCTTTCTTGGAGAATAGCTAAGGTATGTGCAATTGCTTGTACTATAGAAGAGGAACAGATTAAAGTTAACATGCCCCCAAATATATGGTCAATATTAGCAGGCTTTAAAAGAGATGTTAGGGTGTGAAGATACTTGTGTACAAAATATGTTTAATGGGAAACATAGATTTCCCCCCTTATTTTATATTCTATGCTTGAACTTTCTGGGCTAGTATAACTTACTGAAATAGCAATTAAAATATGGAAATGTAAACCCATTTTCTCCTTTTTCTAGGCAAATACAAAGGTTGTCGTTGTTCATAGCCATACAAATCAAGCACTCGCAATTCCGAGGACATTCTGGATAAGGTAGGCCCAGGCATATCCAGATTACAACCTGGATTTAACATTTAAATCAGCTTTAATTCCATATCCAAGAATTCTGGAAATTTTCTTGTGAACAGGATGCTGGGCATTTTGTTAGAGACTACTAGCCATTTCGTCTCTTAAGGAACTAACTTGAGTTATTTGTAGAGGCAAGGAAGTGAGTATTAACCAGTTTGCATCTACTGTGTAGACAGGGTCAGGCTTAGAGCAACCTGCAAGTGTTGTGGCTGGTACCGTACACCACCCAAGGTCCCTCATGATAAGGTGGTCAATAAATCAAACATATACATGCATGTGGAGTCCTTGCTCCATGCCACTGTATATAAACAGAGAGCAAACCCCATTCCATTCTAGCACTGAAGATGTTATCTAGCCGGGTAATGAAACGTTTGCAAGAAAACAGCCAAGCTCAGAGAACCCCAAGGACTCCACAGTTCAACCCTGAGCGACCCATATTCTCTTCTATTGATATATATGCATACACAGAGGGTCATGCTAACATTCTGAATCTAAGTTGCTCAAATAAATGTTGACCTCTAAACATAGGCTGGGTTATTTGAGGGACTGCCTCTCCCCAGTCACATCTACTCATCCCATCAGATTTGGCAGAAAGCGCGTGTTGCAGGTTCTGTCCACTAAGGAATGTCATCTGATGGGACCCAGGAGGAAAGCCTTTTCTGCTGTGGCACCCGCCCTCTGGAATATCATTGCCCCTGAGGCCAGACTGCCCCTGTCCTTACTGGCTTTGCCATCTGGCCTGAGGATCTGGTAGTGTGAAGCCTACGAAATGGCTGTACTGTTAGTGAGACTGATTGAGCTCTCCCACAGATCATTTTTAATTGTTTTAATAGTTTTTAATTGTTTTAATGTTTTAATGGTCATTTGTTGTTATGATTTTGGTTATTTTTGTATCGTTATTTGTGTTTTTGACTCTGTAAGCCACCCAGAGTCATGTATATGAGATGGGCAGTTATATCAATCAGACAGACAGACAGACAGATAGATACCAATCCAGAGCAGGTATACAAGTCTTCTACTTTCCAGACTATTCTTACTATTATTTTATTGATCTACAGCTTTGTTACTATTATTTTGTTGATCTACAGCTCTAGAGTCTAGAGCAGTATACAAGGCAGTAAAAGCAGAGAAACGCTATACAACAAGGCTTCTCAAATTAGCAATACTACAACCTCCTAAAATCATAAATGAGTTTGCGTGATCCCCAAGAAAGAAAACTAAATGATAAATAATAAATAAAACTGTTCTGGTTGTTTGGTTTTATTAAGGACATACTTTGGAAAAGAATGCGAAGTCAACTGCCACACTTATCTGAATTCCCATAAAGCTGAAGAAAGCAAGAACTACTGGATAATAGTCACTGGGAATCCTAGTGATGAATCAACTACGATGTTAGATCGACCAAACCCTCCATCCGAGGAGATTAGAGCACAAAATAGAGACCTTTATGCAGAGTCCTAACTCTCAGAATGAAAAATTAAGCTTCCTGCTTCGTTAGTGCCCCCATAAAAGAAAAACAGGAGAAAACAACATGATGATGATGAAGAGGAGGAGGAGGAGGAGCAGCAGCAGGAGGAGAATGAAGAAGGAACTAAAGGTATATTGAAGCATGTTTTAAATAGCAGTGTGAACTGAATAACTTTCAAAATAAATAATTGCAATCCTGAATAAAATGTTGGTAAAACAATTCTCTAACCTGGCCTTTTCTTTTATGTATCTTTGACCCTCTTTCTTCTTGACCGCAGGGTGGCAGCATTACTTTATAAGAAGCATCCTCCCTCTCTCTCTCTCTCTCTCTCTCTCTCTCTCTCCCTCTCTCTCTCTCCCCCTCTCTCTCTCTCTTTTTTAAGAATGTTTATTTTACTCTAACGACTGAAAGAAGATAAAGCTACATCAGGCTTTCTCTACTGGGCAACTTCTAGATGTGTTGGCGCTACAGCTCCCAGGATTCCCCAACAGAAATCTGAGAATTCAGGGAATGGTTGTCCAACCGTACCTAGAGAGTGATCAATTGGAGAAGGCCTATGAAACCCCAAAATAGTGCTTTCCTGCCCCACCCCTGGGCTGCCAGCCAGTTGGCATAAAGAAGTGAGGGTGGTGGAAATATTCATAGGAATGAATTAGCAATGGAAAGGATGCTTGATGTACCGTCTCCTTCTTTTTCTTCATAGCAGGAAAACAAAGCAGTTTAAAAAGAAAGAAACATGTCCTTCACTTATTACCAGTTATTGTGATTCACTTATTGCCAAACTGTAACAAAACAGTCAACAACTCAAAGAGTATTTGGGGAAGGGGGTAATATGACCTTGTAAATGCTGGATGAACTGACAGGTTCTTCATTGTCTAAAACGTGGCCTTGAGGAGGCCAGCACGTGAAGTTCATGTCAGTATCACTGTGGTGTGTGATACAGATGTAGGTGGTGTGCGGAGGGTTAAAGAATTTTGCAGGACAGCATTCATGGAAACAGAAGCACTCTACCCCCTTTTTACCCTTTCATTCTCCTTGTCAAGCCACTCATCTGCATTGCTATAGAAAACAAAGGCATGAATATGGAACTCCCTGCCTCAGGAAAGTAGCAGGCCATTCTCCTCATTCCTTTGTTAGGAAGTCTTTCATTCTACAGGCAAAGTCAACTGTGATGGCAGTTACCCACTCCATCTGCAATCTTCTTTTCTGTAATATTTTTTTACCTTGGTTTTGTTTCCTTTTAATCAGTGTTAAATGTCCACTGGATTTTAAGAGCTCCCCAGGGCGTGTTGTATGCCCTGGAAGGGCTGGATAGAAAGTTTTAGATAGATAGATAGATAGATAGATAGATAGATAGATAGATAGATAGATAGATAGATAGATAGATAGATAGATAGACAGTCAGTCAGTCAGTCAGTCAGTCAGTCAGTCAGTCAGTCAGTCCGTCCGTCCTCCGGGAACATGCCTGAAACAAGTCTGCGGCTTTCTATGCTCTCAGTCTCCCCTTCGCTGAGATCTTCTAAAGCCAGTGTTCCCATGTTGGACTGAAAATCCCGTAATTGGCCAAGGAGACTGGGGTGGGGGAGGTGGGAAGCTGCTGGAGAAAGCTTCTCTCAGGCTTTTGTGAACTTGGAGCCGCTTCCGTAAATGATTCATTCAAAAATAAAAAACCTGGAAAGCATTTACTTTCTGGCATTGCTATTGAAGGATGAGCTGTGCTTTTGAGAGTAAATTTATGCAGACAAATTCCTGCTTTCTGTTTGCAGATATATCGTTGGGGGGGGGGTCGTCCTTCTGACGTATGTCAAGATACCCCTGCCACACATGGAAACTTGGAGCAAAACTGAACAGAGATGGACCACCCAGATCAAGGATCAATGTAGCATATCAAGATTTCTGCAGGAGTGATTGCACCGTTCGCTCCCTCTGAATATGCCCCATTGGCTAAAATCATCCTCTTCTCTTCCCAAAAGGCAGCACTGTGCTGAACAAAGATTAAGTCCAGCCCTCTGTCCCAATTGGCTGGAAGATGCTCTTTGCAGTACCAAATGCAGAGATTTTATGAAAAGCAGAGGGTTGCTCTTTAAATCGGTCTCCTTCCCCTTTCCAATTCTCCTTTATAGTGTTTTACTCAGTTTTACTGACTAAATGATGATTGCATAGCTAGTCCCTGGCAGAGAACATTAACCTGTGTGATTTTCTACCACATTTCATTCAGTTCTATTTAATGAAAGGGAACCTGCTTTTGATATTTCTTTATGAGAAGAGAATTGTGGTGGAATTTATATGGATGGGGCAGGGGTGTTTTTCCATTTGTTTAGGGCTGAAGTGGCCAAAGGATGGGTGTTAATCTCTTCTCTTTCATTCTACGAGCCTTCCTCCAGTAGTCTGTACCTACTCAGGTTTCCATTCAGTACCATCAGGAAAGAACTCCTATTGGGCTTTTTCAGGTTTGGAAGTATCGATAGGCTACAAGAGTGATGGAAAAACATATCACAGAAAATAGCGGCCACAGTAGCCCCCTGTGCCACCTACCACAAGGAACTCAGCTGAAAAACACCAAGAAGAATTGTTCAGAAATGTTCGAACAATCCCAGAGTAAGGTAGGAACATAGAAGCCTCTTTCACGGGAGGACGAAAACATTTGAAAAATTGCAAGGCAGATATGAGAACACCATTTGCTCTAGCTCTCCATTTGAGAAAGACTTTGGCATGCTCTTTTCCTGTTTTCCCCCTGGGGTAGATATGTCAGTTGACCTGTCCTTCCTTGAAGAGTAGGCAGAAGAAAAGGATAATCATAGTAGGGTTCTGTACTGAATGCCAAACAACCATCATCATAAAGGTCCTCAATGTTTTGGTCTAATTTACTCTATTTTGGAGCTTTGAAAGTAATGACAACCGTCCATTATTCAGCAAATAATACTCAAGATTGGACCCCAACAATAGCATCAGCAGCCTGAAAAACCAATCAATTCAGTACTGGTTTGACTGAATCCATAAAGCACTTATTTCCCCCGGGTCTACTTCCACTGCAGAATTTTGCTTTGCTCTCCCCATCACTGACCAGAGTCCTCAGTGTTCTGCTCCATGACCTACTGGGCTTCAACTCAGTTAATCCACCATTCATCTTAGTTCCTGGTGGGCGTGTTTGCCTGCCTATCTTTCTTTCAGGACAGCTTTCCTAAACCACCTGTGTTAGATTACCATTAACCATGGTGGCAAAGGATAGTAGGAGAAGTTCAATACATCTGGAGGACATCATATTGGGGATGATTTCCTTAAAGCAACTGGCAGTTTGGAGCATGGAGCATGGAGTTAAAAGAAGCCATCTAGAGTTCTAGTCCCTCAAAGTCTAACCTCATGTTCAGCATAGGAATCCAAACTAAAACATTCTTAACAGAGGGTTGTCCAGCCTCTCTTTGAATGCACCCAGTGAGGGATACCCTTGATGGGCTGGAAAACTATAACAGGTATCCTTGTTCACATGGCTATCATTTGACAAATATATTTCTCTTTCCATTCATACCCACTTTTGAACCCCAGACTCTACTTCACAGGGCTAGCTCCAGAAGGTAATCAGACTGCACATTCATCCATCTCTAAAGAACAGAAAGCCCAATCCACTTCATTTCCACTTTGCCCTGAATATCTGGGGTGAGAAAAAGCAGCCTGAGAATTCCCAATTTGCATCTCCTGCCATTTTCAATGTAGGGGATCCACCAGGGCTTCAGTAAACCCCACCCCCAAATCTTGCAGCAAAGTCAGGCTGATTCATACAGTCGTCATTATTAGAGCTGTCCCCCCCAAACCCTGAGATAGATTATGACTTCAAAAAGGACTGTGAGAATTGTGGATGCATATTTTTCAAAAGGGAAATAGCACCTATGTACCATAAGCTTTCTCTATTTCCTTTTTTAAAAAGTGCTTGTACCAACTTGAAGGTTGTTTTTAGCTTTGTTTTCTATAGGCCATAGATAGATGAAGTTTTAACTCAAGCATCCCTTGGAATGGACACTTAGATGTTGCCCAAACTTATTGTAGGACTGACCAAAGGAAGAGAGATTTGTATAACATGGAAGTACAAGAAGATGGGGACTGGTCATTTGCAAAGTATATCACTCTGTGTGCAAGAGAGAGTACAAGCATGCTCAGTCTACCCCTGCAAGCAATTATTTTTTTTTTCTGAACAAAGAATTCATTCATCAGGCATACACACGCACATTCAAATATCCCAAGGCTTTCCCCCCACTCCCTAAAGTCCAACTTGAGCCGGCAACATTGATTTATGCTGAACATTACGCCTCTTGCATAACTCTACTGCAAGCTGTTTAGTTTCAAGGACTCCCCATTATATACAGTCACAAACTGGGCTGAAAACTGTTCTTGTTCAACAGGAGGCAATGAGCCCATTCGGCGTATGGTGGGTGGTATTGTTTTTTGTTTCCCTTTTTTGCAATAAAACAAGGATTTAGAATGCTAATTCAGCACCAGCAGCATAAATAAAGGCCACTCCCCTCTCCAGACACACGCAAAGTCACACTTTAAAAAATAGAGTACTATTTATATCTAGCTACCTTTATGCAATGATTTACTTCTGGGTCTAACCTGGTGTTTCTTTTCACAAGCTATGAAAACCACTGGAGTTCCTGTTCCTTTCAAACCTCCAGTACAAGGTCATGCATGATCTGCTCTCATTCTTCTGCCTCATACACTACAGGAGGATCCCATCAGCCGGCATGGAGACACTTGGGTTTCAAATAGTGATAGTCTCAGGTTAAGTGGCAAAGCATGGAATGTGTTTCAACCTCTCCAAATTATAGAGGCAACCTCCATCCTATGAAAGGTGAGAAGACCATGGCTACACTCTTAGTCTCATCTCATTAGCTATCAGTAATCCTCAGTAAAGCAAAGGATTGTCACTTCAAGAAGTGCATCTTCCCTGAAGATCTGGTCACGGTATCTGCAGGTAAGTGACTTATTTCCTATATGGTTCAGCTTGCAAACTTTTCTCCAGTATTGGAATAAGGGGGAAATGCTGTTGCTCAGCATCGAAGCCAGCATTTTAATGTTATATGAGATTCACAGATTTAATTCCCAGTTCAGTAGCAGTGCATTTGCTAACTGTACTTGCTATGAGAAATGTACTAATTTACACAGTCAACTATATTTCTTTTTGCTACAGAAACTCTTCAGGAGTTGGGTATTCTGGCTCTTTGTGTCTGTGTGTGATTTCACATGCAAGTGGCTTGAGAAGCAGGATTTCAAGTTTGTTTCAGCCATTTCAAATGGTTGGAGATCCTACACGCTTTGCATCTCTCACATGAGCAGCTGTTAGATAACTGCAACAGAATTTGAAAATCTGCATTCATTTCAAGGAATTCTTAATGCTATATATAAATAAGAGAAGTTTCCTTTCTCCCAAGTAACCCATCTAAGAGGCTTAGCAAACATAACTGAAAAAAAGTATACATTCTAATTATGATAGAAACAGAAATGAGTTCATAAAATCTACAAGCTCCATACCCAGATATGCTAAATTGCATCCACAATAACTTTTTCAAAGCAGTGGATCAGGATGCAATTCCCAAAGATAAGGCTTTTTGCTTCTACCCTTTAATTAGATCAGTTAATACTCTCCAAAGAATCTGAATGAAGAAATCAGCAAATGACCATTTTTGGAAATACACCAATTTTCCCCATTAATTTTTCCTTCATTAATTAAGCCCTAATTAAGAGAAAAACCAATGAGACTTTAAAGCCACTAGTTCAGGCAGTCTCTAAGTCACAGTCTTCATGCATAAATTCAAGCAGCCATGGTTTGTTTTATCAAAGATACCGAACAAGCCACAATATCAAGTAGTGTATTGATCTTGGCTAGAACAAACCACAGTACCCCATGTTCCAATGGAAAAAGAACTCCAGTTTATGTGAAATAGGAAGAAGAAGAAGGTGTGAATCTGTCCTCAAACCATAATTTACATAATTGACTGAACTAATCTACTGAATCAAGGAAGACTAATTGACAACCTTGTGGCTGGACTCACATATTATGCTAAATTAAAATGATTGTTTGTGGCTTAGACTGGTATGTGAATGCACCAAAGATACCATTGCCATTGGTTATGGCATCATCTATGCATCAAAAACTGTGCCTTTTTAAACTAACAATATTTAACATAAGCCATAGTTTGGTTTAACACAATGTGTGAATTGAACCTATGTATGTATAGCATTCAAACATGACAAGCCATTAGCCAGCATTTGAAATAACAGGTATATCCAGACCAATTTTATGATATTTAATTTAAATCAATTACAATGGGTGAAGCAGACACCTCATTAAAATCCATAAAACATATACATTTGGCTGACACACAATCATAATAATAAGAATTTAAGGCTCATCTGATATTGATACATTATCCAGAGAGTGCAATGGAGGAGCAAACTCTGCTTCCCAATGAATGCTGTGCCAAAAATTCCTTCTGCATTTTCCCCAACAAATCTCATTTAATCAGATGGAAATGAAATTGTATTCCATATTTTTTTTAAAGAAGAATTAAACTGGTGATATATTTATGAATTAAATGAAAGATCTTGTTGCCACTGTGTTACTTAGGAGGTGGCCAAGAGTTCAGTAGCCTTCCTAACTTCCCATGCTTCCCATGCTTCAATTCCAAAGAAATGTAGTAGGAGGGAAGTTGTAGCTATCTAGTTATAGCCATTGTAGAATCTCCATCTCTGGAGGATTTCAAGAAGAGGTTGATCAGCCAACTGTCAAAGATGGTTTAATTGGTTTTCTTGCATGTTGCAGAGGGTTGGACTAGAGCAGGGTTCCCCAAAGTGGTCAGTATCAACCCTCAAGGGTTGATGAGACTATCCAAGGGGTAGATATCACTGTTGTTGTTATGGTTGGTCGCACAGTCAGCCAGATGTTTAGACTGGATTTGGCATTTTTGTCCACCTATCAAGTCCTTCCAGAGGACCTGGGATAGGCAGAGGTTGTTGTTTAATAATATTAAAGGTCTCGTCGCAGGATGTAAGCTGTTCCAAGTAAAGCTGTCTTTTGCAATTGACTGATAGTGACTTTGTAAATGATGATGCTCTTCAAGTGGTGCTCCAGATGTTTTGGGATTGCATCCAAGGTGCCTATTATTATTGGTACTATCTTTGCTTTCTTTTGCCACATTCATTCTACTTCTATTTGCAGGTCTTTATATTTTGTGATTTTTTTTCCAGTTCTTTCTCTTATATTCTGCTCTCTCCAGGTATTGCAATATCCACTATCCAGAACTTTTTTGTCTTTCTATTATTATTATTATTATTATTATTATTATTATTATTATTATTATTATTACTACTACTACTACTACTACTACTACTATTATTCATTGTACTATTAGTTAAAGTAGTAGTACATTATTTTCATATAACAAATGTTGGGGGTCAATGAACAATCTGAAACTTCATGAAGGGGTTGATGAGCTGAAGAGTTTGGGGGCCCCTGGACTACAGGATCCTTATGTCCCTTTCAGCTCTGTAATGTTAAGATTCTATGATTCATTCTCACACATATGCACAGCCAGAGAAAGGGAAAGTTTCCTTAGAAAAGAAGATGGGCTGTGTCTTTCATTTACCAAAGTATCGCCACACTGATCTCTACAGCTGCTGTCCAAGGTTTCAGGCCAAATTTTTTTCCACTCCCACCTGAACAGAACAAGGGTCTTCTGCACACTCAGCAGGGAGTTTGAAGGTTGAATTCTTATTTCAATGGAACTGGGGAGGGGGATTCCACTTTCTGTGTTCAGTGCAGATTTCAAGAGGACTTCCAAGTACCAGATTCTTCTCCTGTACTATTTTCAATGTCTTCTTGGCAAATCCCATGTAAGAAAAGCACAGACCACCATTTAAGATTTCCTAGGCTTTCACTCCTCACTTGCTAAATCTCTAGATTTGCTCTCTGGGGAGGTGGGATAAAAATATAATGATAATACAGTAGTGACATTTCTTTCTGTTGCAATAGGCCCTAGTGGTGGCCTTAGATGTTTGTTATTTATTACATTATAATCTTCCTTTCCCCCAGAAGCTGTAGCATGTAGAGTACTTGCCTCCAGTTTTCTACTCACAGAACCTGAGAAGTATAATAGTGCACACGAGAGAGTGATCACCCAAAGCTGGCTCCTGAGCTTTGATAGTTGAGGTTGGACTTGGACCTGGATCTCCCTGGTCCTAGTCCAACTCCTTCTCCACTACACTATGTTCATTTTCTCATGACAAGTAGCTACAGAGCTCTGCTTCTGGCCAACTTGATCTAGTTTCCATTTTAGTTGTCCATCATGCCCTGATGGAGGATCACTCCATCAGAGAACAGTTTCTTCCTGAAGTTTAAAGATAAAGAACCACAACAGAGGCAAGCGGATGGTTTGCTATCCACAATGAATACCTGAAAAGGAAGCTGATCAGATTTATAAGCCCCAAGGATGTCCACAGGGTATGGTGAAAAATCAAGATGGGGGCCATGACCAAAGGCTCCACCTTTTTTTTTTTTTTTACATGCATGGTGTATGTGCTCTCTGGAAAGCTTTTAAATTGCTCGTATTGTCAGGAAGTTTTTTCTGACATTCAGTCAGAAGCTGCCTTCTATGTCATGCACTGTGGAACAATATTTACTGTATATTTCAATTTAAATAATAGCAAGAACCAATAGATGTACATTAGTATAAGCAAATCTGTGTTTTCTTTCTTTCTTTCTTTCTTTCTTTCTTTCTTTCTTTCTTTCTTTCTTTCTTTCTTTCTTTTTCCTTTCCTTTCCTTTCCTTTCCTTTCCTTTCCTTTCCTTTCCTTTCCTTTCCTTTCCTTTCCTTTCCTTTCCTTTCCTTTCCTTTCCTTTTCTTTTCTTTTCTTTTCTTTTCTTTTCTTTTCTTTTCTTTTCTTTTCTTTTCTTTCCCTAATAAAGAGCCAGAATTGAAGGTATGTCTTTAACCTAAATGCTTACTGGGCAGCTATTTAGCAGTGTTATAATGTACCCTATTCTTCCCAGTCTGGTTTCTAATGCAGTCCTAATGTTTTATTTTGATTTGTTTTCCTACATTTTTTTTTCTTTTTTGACCACTGCTGTGCGCTGAGCAGAAGTTTCCACTGAGCAATGCACAGTAATGCCTAAGTTTCTTTTTTTTCCCTCTTGAGTGGTTAATTTAGAAATTGGACTCTGTGCATGTGTGTCTACCCTTTCAAATTGCATTACCTCAAGCTTACCTACATTATATTTCAATTGTTTTCTATTAATTTCCAGTAGGATTGAAACTGTACTGCAGTTTGTCTTTTTGATTTCCCCCAAATATTTTTCCCTTCGTAAAATATTTCTGTCCTTCTGCCTTCTTCTCAAGCTTCCAGACAGTTTGTTTTCAGTTTCTTCTGGTGGTGTTTTTCGAGCTTCCTTTTTTGCCGGAAGGAGCAAAGGGTTCTAGCGCTGGTGTTCTTGCTTTCTAGGAATCGTCTTTCCTCCTTCTGAAGCCTCCCTGGATGTCTCTACTTTTCCATTTGAAAAAGCCTCAAGAAAAAAAAAAATCCCTCCTGATTTCTTTCCCTGGGATTGAACAGAAGGATGAGAAACCAGGGAGGCTGCAGACCATTGAAGAGATGATTGTGAAGTCAAGACAAGACATTCCTACACATTTCTTGTCACTGCATAATATAGGAATCCCATCTCTTCTCAGTTCCTTTCCAATTTTCCCAGGCATTCTTTCCAGCTCATTTTCTTGGAGGTGGTAGAAAGTGCTACTGTTGGTGCTCTTTTCTGAAGCCTCCCACAACTCCCTCTACATGGAAAGAGTTCTTGAATCCTACTGTCTTCCATTGGGATTGAATAGAGCCATGGGAAGCTAAGAAGGTTACTCCTCTTCTTGACCAGCTCCTAACTAACCGAATAGTAACCAAGATCTGGCATGTAATTCATGAAGATATCACCAAAACTATATTCTCCTTTAATTGCAACAACTGAGTTTAATTTGGAAGCTTTTCCACTTCCCTTAGCCATTGATTCATCTACTAATTAAAGCAGAGAGCAGATGAGGTAGATGGTTCACATTAGGTTGAATTTTTCCCTGTGAAGTGGTAAAGGACAGCAATGAGTCTAGCACAACAGCCATCCATTTGTTGGAGCCTCCCTCTGCTGACCATTGTAAGTTCCAGGTTGAAACGTTGCCCTCTTACACCACCCCCTTGGTAAGATGGCCATCCATCTCCTTAGTGACGTCACGGATACATTTTTTCTATAAATAGCGGCTGCATTTGCCAACCTTGTGTTGTTTAGTCTGAGTTTAAGTGAAGAAAATGGGAAATTCATCTGCACAGCCTGAAGAGGGTGTGGTTAGAAACTGAGTTGTTTTCTTTTGGAGGATCTGTACTTTGGGGAATCCAACCCACAAAGAGCTGGAGGATATCATGAAGCCATTTTGCCATGGAAAACTATGGAAGCAGGAGAGGAAAAATGAACCAATATTGCATTTATACGATGGGTAAAATACGCTTAGTGTTCTTGCAGAAAGCCAAAACTGGCTGAAGAATTTAACTTTTTCCAGAGTGAAATATTCCCCCCAACACACACTTGATATTTTCTTCTTTTGAGACTCTTTTGGGAGGCTTACCTTTTAGATAGATGCTTTGGACATTTTGGCACAGGAAAGCAGTTTAAAATAAACAAACCAAAACCCCAAAAGAAAATAAACCCCCTTTTCATTATTTTTTAAAATCACACTTAAAGATGGAATCAACAAAAGAAAGGATGCCTTTTCTCAATTCTGCTATTCTGAGCAACTAAAACTAAGCCAGACCTGATGCCTCCTAAGTCTTCATTTGCTCAACAAAAGATTATGCCAATTTTCTTGCAATGCGAATACGAGAAATGACAAAGGGTATTGTTGTTATTGCTGCTGCTGTTGTTCTGTGTTTGCTTCTTCAGAGGAGAACTGTATTTTCCAAAACATGGGGTGTTAGTCTAGTTGTCTTTGGGCAGACATAATGCAACTGTTTCCCAGATTATCAAACTCCATGATAATAACATTAGCACCATCCACCTAAAGATTTGTTACTACTCTGTCCATGTGCTGGAATTGGGCCAGCCCTACCGTTGGTCAGCATGAAGTACCAGATGTGGCCAAGCAAGGGGTAGTAGCTGGCAAAGCAAGGAACAGGAACCAGAGACTTTATCAGCTGGTAGCACATAATATACAATCTGCTCAATGGAGAGGCACTATATAAACATCCACAAAGTTCTGGATAAAGGGTGGATACTGTTCCTCACCTATATTGAAATGAAATCGAATCCAGTTTTTGTTCGTTTTACACATGGAATGGAAGCAAGCTAAACTGATAATCTTGACTGTTATCCTAGGCAGCAAAATGGCTCCATCTGGCCTTACGGAAGAGGTATGGTGACCAAGATTCTTCTCAATTTAATATATATATTATTTGACTTGGATACCACCCGACTCCAGTCAACCCTGGGCAGTTCACAGCATGAAAACAAACAGCAATATACAATCCAGATAAAATAAACAATGAAGAAGATGGTGAATCCAGCCAACACCAACACACACAGATCCTACAAGGGGCTCCAACTGGATGGCCTAAAGTCTGGGAAAAGAACCAGGTCTTTAAGACCCTTCGGAACACAGTCTTGGTAGGAGCCACCCCGACCTCATTCCAGAAGGCAGGTGCCACGACAGAGAAGGCATGCTTCTGTGGTTCCAAGAGATGATGTTACATGATCAAAGGAATATGGTGTGTCCCAACCCTGTTGCGTTGAACAGCCTGGGCTGATACTACAGATGCTAAGTTGTCCCTCAAATAACTGGGCTAATGCATAATATGGCACCACTATCTGAATAAAAGGCATGCAGAAATTATAAAGAATGCACGGGGGGCTTTTTTTACTAGTCTTAATTATCATGTGATATGATTGTATTCTTATATTGTTCTTCTTTTTGAGATAACCTAGAGTGGACTACAAGAAAATGAAATAAAAACAGATGGATAAAAATTATCAGATTTTTCAAAAAATCAAAACCCATATTTCACAAATCAAGATAATAAAAGCAATATTAACACAATAATTAAAGTCCACTTAAAAGAAGAAGTAGCTTTGGTGGCCAAAAAAATATACCACTTGTTAGGTTAAACAGGGCTCCTGGAAAACCTGTGATTCCTTCCTAGCCTTGCAAGTCTAGTGGTGAAACCACACTGATTTTACAGTTCCAAAGTCAGTTTCTAATTCTGCATCCTCATGTTTGACCTGGCATCCAAATTTGGTGTTAAAATAGCCTTCTTTTGTTGCATTTGGATGGTGGAGATGGAGGCCTTCAAACTCGCAGGTGCTCCTCTCAACTGTTATACTAGGTGTTAGAGGTTGGCAATGTTGCATTTTGGGGACAAAATAGCTTTGAAGAGGCCATTTGCGAGAATGAAATAGCTATCCCAAATGGCTATTCAAGATGGCAGCCAAAAGCACTGAATAATGTACTGTACATTTCACGCTGCCACCATGCTCCCTCCCAGATAATTGAAATGGCTTTGCCACCAATGAAATACATGTTCTGAAAATAGGGAGATTCATTTATAACCACTAACCTGCTGATAGCTGGCCTCTATAGTAAGTCACTAAAATGCAGGTAGCTGCATCTTATCAAAGATGCTCATTCTTTCCACTGATTCCATCTACCCTGGTGGATTCCATCATGTCAGGATGGAGTATGAAAGAGCTTTCTGTTCTGGTTGAGCTTCAATTAAACAATGAGATCTTCCTCTGTTTTGGTGTGTTCCATTATCTTTTGTTATTCTATGCTAGTCATCACATTGCTTTTCTTAAATATCGTTTGATGGAGCTGTTCAGAAGTCTACATTTATTGGATGGTCTAGAAATACAAGCAAATATTCTTCTGTTTTAACTTCTGCTTTACTCCATAATCTTGACTTTTTGCTTGTCCTTCCATTCAGATTTATCCATTAGATCTGCGTAGCTGGTGGTCCTTTGATGCCTATCTCCTGGCTACCTGATATCTTTGCTGAGACTCAGATCCTAATCTTGCTGCCCGTTTATACATTTTATTAATCTTTCCCAACTGGAAGACAACTCCAGTAAATGCATTAGTATACAATACATTTGCATCACATTTACAGCCGAGTTTGTCCACTGTATCTCTACATGATCTACTGTTCCAGCTTTACCTTCTTTTAATACTCATTCACTTGAGGCAGGCAATTCTGCCCCAATGTGCATTAGGAATGACTAAAACATTTAGTTGTTCACATGCTACACAAAAACTATCTACTTCTTGGGCTGTTGCTTAAATCTCTGTTCTTGATATCTTCCAACTGGAATAGTGATTCATACAGCAATAGAGCTGAAAAGTTCCTTTAAAAGTGGACAATTCAAGCTTTCACACATGGTTTCTTGGTTAAAGGAAGAATTATGCCATCAGTTTTAGTTCATGACAATAAGGGATAGATCTTGACCATGGTAAGACTGAGGAGCGTGTTAAACAGCAGATGTGGGTAGGTAGGTGGGTTCTGCAAATCAGACTCCCAGCTTGTTTCACTTCTGTAAAATGGGATTAAATATGACCTTGTCTCATGTTGTTCATTCTGAAGACAAGAGCACATGAAATCATAAAATTGTAATGTTTACTGCATGCTCTGATGGACCTGCCATAGCAATATTAGATGGAAAGAAGTGGCAAGGGGATGTAACAATGGCAGGTCTAGAAAGTTTTTGGTTGTTTGCCACTTGCAAAAACTTCCTTTTGGAAATGCTCCAAAGATTGACCTGGAGATAGAAGCGTAAGATTTAAAATAGCTGAATTTATTTGTCGTGAGGATAAAAGAGAACTTGGCAAAGACAAAGTACGCAAGTGCCTCCTAAAACGTTGTTTCCTTTTCCAGCACTGCCACAATAGTGTTGATCCAAGGAAAATGTTGGTCTCTTCTAGCTGGCACCTCCTCTTTCCTTTCCCTTCCACTGGTCCCCACACAGATTTCATTTACCAGCGAACACCCACCCTGACGCTGATGAATTTCACACACCCATGAATGGGGTTTTCACGAAGGCTAAAGCAAACACTATGTGTTGGCTCCCCCCCACCCCGCCCTTCTTTGCAAAAATAGTAATAAATGAATCATTTCATTCCAACCTTGGGCAAAGGCTTAAGGTTCTAGATTGGAAGTGAACCATACAATTACACAAACATAGGAGAAGCCAGTTAACCAGTGAGTGGTAGGGCATGGATACGAAAAGATTGTCTAAACAGTTGAACGCATTTTCCATGTGTGCACAGAAGAAAAGCTTGGAATAGTTTGGCTGAATTCCTCTGCCTCCCCCTTTTTCTTTCTGTAGAAGCGAGTCAGTAAAACTCCAAAGGAAAGCTTCCTATTTTCAGTTTCTGCTTGTACTATAAGAAATGGGTTAACAACAGCCTCAGTAGCAGATTCGGTAAAACAGTATCTTCTTTACCCACATCCAAGTCCTCAGCAAGCTGGGTGTTAGTCAGGAAAGGTTGCTGACCAAACAATTGGACCTAAAGAAGCAAAGGATTTTGCTAAAGAAGAAAAAAAAGTGTTCTATTGTGAAATTATTCTGAAATTATACTGAGGTGTTCCAAAAATTTAGCACCCTAGAATTATAGCAAAATACTCTGAAAATGTTTGATTTGCTGAGCACTGACTTTTAAATATATATCAAAGAGCGGTAAGTCACAGCTCTGATATGCAAAGTTGGGCTTGAAGGCAGTACGTGATTCTACTGACTACATACATATGTGCACACACAAATACACAGAGTCTTCAGAATGATGTTGTAAAGACTGGGAACTCCAATAAGTTTACTAAGGCATACACACTATTGAACGCAGTGGTTTTCCTTCTAGAGGAACATGTTTAGACAAGTGGAAATTGTTTTTGCTTTTTGTTTTTAAACTGACCCTTTGGTTGACATAAATGGATTTTATTCCAGATGGTTACTGATCCAAAAACCTAAATAAGGACATGTTTGAGACCATAAGATATAGATTTGGCTTTAGTATTTCAGTTTTACTTCATGGCAGTGAAGTCTGCCTGTGCAAGAATTGTAAAAGAGAGAGGCACAGAAAAATATATAAATAAGAGACTGATGGTCCGGTTCCCCCAGAAGCCAACTACATGCAGCATGATATATTTGGGGCATTTTTGCCCAGTGGAGAACTGTGAGCCCAGATATATGTTGGCTAACACGTATCTTCTTCCAAGTAGGATAACTGTTTGTACTATCAAAATCCAGGAAATGCATAATGCAGAAAGAATAAAAGTGAGTTCATGTTTGCATAAAACCAGATCTTTAAAGCAATGAGAGATCAAACAAGCCTTCAAATTGGGAGGGAGGGAGGGAGGGAGGGAGGGAGGAAGGAAGGAAGGAAGGAAGGAAGGAAGGAAGGAAGGAAGGAAGGAAGGAAGGAAGGAAGGAAGGAAGGAAGGAAGGAAGGAAGGAAGGGGCTCCTGCACTGTTTTCTACTGGTTTATTTATTTATCAAATGTATATGGCTGCCCATCTAACCCAAGGAACTCTGGCATAAATAGAAATAAAAACAAACCAACTATGCAGATCCATTAAAAAGAAACTCGGTTGAGGCCCCTAAAATCACTCATTTTTATAGCTTTCATAGTTCCCATTCAATGTAATGAAAGAAAGTTTGCTTTTCAACTTTCTTCAGAAGAAGAGAATTTCTATGCAATTCTCATGGGTGCTGTATAGCCTTATGTCATTTATTTACAGGTGGCCAATGATGTGTGGAGAAGTCTTGTCTTTCAAGAGCCAGGCCTCTCCCCTGTAGTCTGCAGTCTCGCTGACTTCACTACTTTTCATTTGATCCCAAGAGATGATATCAGGAAAGAAATCTTCCTGTTCAGCTTCTTCAGATGCAAGACTAGCTCCCCTGCCACCTCCAAACATAAAATCAGCCTCACAATATCATCATAAGACATTTAAAAGGAACTCCCAAGCAGTCTGAGAATAAGGTGGGAGAAGAAGCCTCTTTGGCCGAAGAAGAAATGTTGTGAGGAATTGTATGGCCGATTTTCACAGCATTGCTTCAAATAGAGGACATAATCGAATTTCCTTACTGGGTCCCCCTGAGCATACTCATTGGAAAAGATCTTCCAGCATGCTCACGCAACCTGGTTTGGCTTAAGCCGAAAGGGTTGCAGTTCAGCCCCTATTCCAGAGAGCACTAGCTGGGGGATGCTGAAACACAGCATAACCTTCTGGAAAATAAAATACTTTCCTGACAAGAACAATGTGGGATCTGTACTTTTATACTGGGGAAGGGGGAAGCGCACATCCATAATTATTAGAATCTCCATGCACGCAAAAAGCAAATCACCAAGAGTCAGGTGTATGACAAACAACTGGGAGAAATGATCATTTTCAGACTGTTTCCTGGTTTTCGTGTGCATCTCTTTATGTCAAGGAATGCTAGAACAGTCTTGGGCTGACCCAGGAAAACAATGTTTACATTCAAGTCCAAACTGATTTTGTTAAGATTCCTTTCTTTGTTGTTGTCAAGAATGAAGCAGTTTATTATTTGCCAGCTGTTCTCCAGGGAAATAGAGCAGTCTTAAGATCCATTGCAGTTGCGTTTGTTTATTTTTTAAGGACAAAAATCATTGCATGAGTTAAGCCTGCAATTGTGCCCTGGAGGGCTGTGCCCTTTCTATTGGGACTTCGATCACCAAGGAAATCTATGCATCATGAATTTGGCACCTGTGTCAGTGAAGATAGTATGTATAATGTGTCAAATTCCACATGAACTTAATTTTTCCCAACCTTCAAACTTGGGTTTTTCTTGTTAAGGGGGGTCCAAAACCATGACTGGGCAATAGGGTAACTAAGTCCATTTTTTAGAAAACAGCAGAGAATAATTCTCAATAGGAAGGCAAATTTCATTTTTGGTCCACTCCAAATCTAGTTAAAAACCACAAGAGCAGGGGGCTTGGTTGCTAGCCCACATTTAGCATCTGGACAGCAGATTGATAAGAGAAATGATTGACATGGCCAGTTTTCTCCACGCAAGTAGATACACTGAACTTGTATATAAATTATAATTATTTGTAATTTTCTTTCTACGATGCAAATGTGCAACTCCCTCTCTATTACTCCAGTGATGCATTTGCTTTTTCTTTCGGCTTTCAAACGATGAATAAGTATTGAGGTGTTTTAGTGCAGGGCGTTGTAGAGCAGAAAATGAATAGCACTTACTTTGGATATGGCTTGCTTGAAGGCACTTGAAGATTTTCAGTGCATTGCTGTGGAATTAGTTCAATCTGCTCCACATGCTTGTTTCCATACAGCAGCAAGGCTGGGTCTACTTGCAAATATGCATAATATTTACAATGTTCTAGGGCTCTCTCCTCCAAAATAAAGCACTTTATGGACACTGTGATATTCCTATCCTTTGGCAAAGCTGGAGAAGGAGAAGTGTTTGTATCCTAAGCAAGAAAACTTTAGCGTGCAAACTTCCAAAGTAAGAAATCATCCACCCAATTTCTCTGCTTGCAAATTTGATGCAGTTTCCAAAGGCCATCTGTGATTTGTTGTAATATAAATACACAAGAATTAGGAAATGACGGCGTAAAGCAGCTCCAGAGGGATGGATCAGGACTGTAAGATTGAAGAATTGGGAGGTGGGATTAATTCCTTTCCTCCAATTGGGCTTATTTTCCCTGTTAGAAGAAATGCATCCCTGTAACCAGGATTAGTCTAAAACATTCTGAGGGACAGCTACAGCTATAATGCTCTTGCGGAAAGCTAGGTCACTATAGTAGTTTAAGCCTGCATTCAAACTCAGCTCTCCAAATCTATTGGATTACAATAAAAGCATTGTGTCTAATCATTAGTGTATCCTGTGTCTAAATTGCACCAGTTATCTGCATTAGAAGCCACCTGCCTGGCTGTCCAAGTTGAGTGATGATAACCTCTGACAGCAACATTGAGATACGGCAGACAATTCACGTGAAGCAAGATATTCAAAATATTAGGGAAAATGCATCGGTAAGAGCATAGGTGCCCTGTACAAACCACAGTGATATCATTGTGCAAGTGTTACAAATGGTGTAATGGTTATCACATCATTTGCATGATGATGTCATGAAATACGTTATAGCATTTGTCTCGTTACCCCATCCTGCAGATACCCCTGAATGGAATTACAGGTTCAGACTTAAATCTGTGTCCCAAATAAGGAATGCTGTTTGGCTGAATACATGTTACATACGACAGAAACTTAAATAATACTTACAGCTAAATCTTTGCAGCTGAAATAACAGTAGCTCCCAAAGACGCTATAAATTCTTCTGATTTAGCCCCAGACGGAGGCCATTACAGCCTCTCCTAAGTCAGAAGGAAAACCCCCCTCTCTCTCTGTGATGGCAGAATTAAGTTTTGGAAACCTGAAGTGAGCTAAATTTAGCCTACGTGGCTTTCACATAGGCCTCTCTATGCTTTGATTTTCACAAGAGAAGAAATCTGAAAGTTCCAAATGCCCGTTTCTTCATGTGGTTGTTTCTAAGGGAAATTTTCAGTTTGGCACAAGAAGTCTGGATAGGCAGCTTAGTCGTGGATACAATGGACTGGATCCAACAAAACTGGTTGTACTGAAAATAAATAGAACCATTTAATCATGGATAGTGGCTTCCAATTCTGAGAGGCCAGCTTTTAAGTGTCTTTTCCGCATTTATTCATTGGGTAACTGGTGATATGGTGCAGTCACCAGAGTTTAAGGGTTGAGGGGCTTGACCCATCTTATCTTTCTTTAATTCTGGGGAGAATATAGGACCTTTACACAAACTAGGGAAGGTATACCTCCTAGAGCACAGTTAAAAAAAAATACAGTCCTCCAGATGTTGCTGAATCACAATTCCCAGCAGACCCAGTTAGCATAACCAGTAGTGAGGGATGCTGGAAGGTATATTTTAGCAGCAACTGCAGAGCCACACCTTGTGATCACCTATTTTAAATATTAAATATTGGGGTGCTGAAAATGATCGTTTTGTTGCTGAAGTGGTGAGGCAATCCTAGGGGGCTCCAAGATTGCCAGAAAGGGGGTTCAGAGCAGATGTAGCTTATAGGCTACCTCCCTCAGCTTTAAGATTGGCTTTTCATTGCATCCATCCGCTTAAAGTGGGTTTGTCTTACATCAGGATCACCTTCAGTGATTCACTCACTGTAGCCAAGCTTGATAGAGTAAGGATCTAAAGTGAACCCCTCAGTGCTTCCCCTCAGTACTTCAGCAAAGTATTGCTGGGAGATGTGGCAGAAGATGTGGATGGATGACCCCACATGTCTGAGCTGAGTTCTAATTGAGCCCTATAAATGCTGTAATGGCTGTGCTGGTTGGGAATTCTGAGCTTGGTAGTCCCAGTATAGTCCAAGGTATGGACTTAGTCCATACCTTTGTATAGTCCAAGGATGAGCCAACATTTTGTGCTTGTCTGTGTGGAGTATTTATAGGAGAGGCACTCGAATTGACATGCCATCATCCACTGAATAGAAAGTGGTCCAACCCATCCTCTCTTTATCATCTCATTTGTCCTGAAGTTGTGGACCAGGCTTCAGGTGAAATATTTTTCTGCATAAGGGGGAAATGTTAGACAATTTATAAAATTTGTTTTATCCATTAACTTTTAACCATCATAGCTAAACTGAACCTCCATATTCAAAGACAGTTTACCAAAGACTGGTTATGAACCAAGGTCAGCTTTCTAAAGATCTGTTTGAGAACTTCCCAAATAATGGATTGTCAGTCTTTCAAAGCTAAGATGAATGGACTTGGATTGGTCTGGCCCAGCCAGAAGTTTTTAAAAGACATTTAAACTCCTCTTCTGCCCTCCCACAGATATTCTCCAAGTACATAGCCACTTTGTCCAATCTTTATTAAAATGTAGCATTCCTAACTTTGTGGGAATATCTGAACACATCGTGATTGCACAGAAAGAATGATTCCACTTTATTGTTGTTGTTACTGCTTAACAATCCTGCATTAATCTTTCTTATTCATCACATAGTGACCCCCCCTTAAAAAAAAAAAAAGGCTGCCACATTTCACCTACACACAAAATGAACTGCCAGCTGCCAGAGATGTTGGCTGGGTCAGACAGGAGTCATGAGTATTTTCATCTATAATTCCTGGTAGAAATGGTTGCTCCATTAAGCAATAAACATTTTCTGCTCCATAAATCCTGTTTGTGGGTGAGTGTGCATGTGTAAATGATAGATCAACAAACATACCAGCCCCCTCCCCCCCCACAAAACACTCTCAGTTTATGGACAGCCTTTGCAATATTCCTGGAATCCTAAATGGAAAGCAAAGAATTCTCAAAGGGCTATAAGCTTAGTCAGAGAGCTTTTGTTTTGCAGAGCCAAGGTCCTAGATTCAAGCTAAAGGAATCAGGTAGCAGATGATCTAAAATGCCATCCCTCCTTCCTAGAGCCCATTGGGTTCAACTGATGATTTGCTTAATCGTGGTTCATAGACTAAACCACCGTTACCTGGGTTCATGCAACACAATTAAATCTGAAATGTTGGTAGGTAGCCTTATGGAAAGTAATGGTGGGATTGCCCTGAAATGGGTATAGAGAAGCAAGTAAGTGGTGGATGAATGAGACTGGTAGAAGAGATAGCCCTTGGGAGTTGACCTTCCCACTGCAGAGGTAGGTTTTGGGGCGCGGCGGGGGGGGTCTATTCAGCAACAGCAATGCCACTAGTTCATGTTCATCGTTTTAGAGATGAAAAGTGAAATCTCCTTTGTTTGTCATTATCTTACAAAACTGCAAACCTCTGCCTTGAAGGACAGCCTCTTAGAACTGGGGTAGTTAACCAGAGACCCAGGGCCTAATTTTAAAAGCCCTCTGCAACTGAGCAGTGAAAACCCTTAAGCAAAAGCTCTCTGTCCCTCCCAAGGCAGCCAGCTTCTTAGGAGAAAGAGGAATGGATGCCAAGATGAGAAAGAAAATGGAAGAAGAAAAAGGGTTACTAGGAAGAGAGGATATCACAGAACTGATGGCCCACCCAATTTTGACTTCTGCCCCATTCTTCCTTGCTTTAGCTTCTCCGTGTCTCTCTGATAAACATTCACCCCTTAACTGATAAAGAATTCCCCCATCAGGGTTCCACCACCTTTTGGGGGTAGTAGTTTGCATGAGAATCAGGGGTGTCTACGCAGCGCACCTAAAAATAGGCAGCGCTTGGATCACATGGTCATTGCCACCATCTTGACATTTTTGACCCCACCTTGCGGACACCCCTGACGTGAATGAATAAAGATGAAAACAGGTATGACCAAATTAGAAGTGTGCAACAGACGTATCACAGCATAGGCACTACGCCCACATCATGGGCTATATCTAAATTAAAAAAGCCAAAGAGCAGCCGTGGCTGGTGAAGGCTTACTGCCTGAACTGAACTGCCCCATCTCAGTTTAGCCCTCGCTGAGTACGTGGTGGGAAAGCAGCAAAGTCACCCCGTTTCATTCCTAGTCACTTGCTGAAAATTGGCAGTGAGGAAGGAGAGGGTTGCGCAAACCATCTGGTGGGACTGCCTACAGTCGGCAAGCTGTGCACACATGATTTATAATAAAGAAATATGCAGCGATTGCTTCTGGTGGGGGGGGGGATAACATCTGGAGGGATACCTCGAACAGCACGCATTTGTCAGATCATGATTATTATTGTTACTGCCCCCTTTCGCAGTCCAGAAACAATAGCCGGGTTCTATACCCTGTACAGAATTACTGAAATAAAGTCATGTGACGGTTGGAGGGTGTGTTTCCAATTATCGCACTTGAGTCTTTCTGCCAGGCCCGCGAAGACAAACAGCCTTCTGAAGGAGTCTGATTTTTCAGCTTTGTTGTAAGTCCCTTTTAATGTTCTATTTTTTAAAAAATAGTGGTTATTGATGCTTCCCTTTTCCCACCCATAATACTATTGTCCTATTTCTCTGAAAGAAAATGGTAAGATGGGGGAACCTACCAACGGGATGCTTTTAAGACGCATCCGATGCTTTCAATTTAATTTATGGAGGAAAAGATCAAAATGCGGAGTGTGCCAAGCCTGTTGGAATCAGATGCGAGAGGCTGCGTTACAATGCTTGGGCCAATCGGCGGAAAAACCTCGTGTTCTGCCGAAGAGATCTAGTGTTTCCCGCAGCTCCATTAACTCTTGCATTTGGCCTTATGGTTTGCGCAGGAACAGTTTGTGTGTTTGTAAAAATGCTCTGTCTCCGTACCTCCAAATGGGAACCAAATGGGGGCTGCGCCTGGCACATGGGTTTATTTACATATAGAACAAAACAGGTTAGGGTGATTTAGCACAAAAGGGGGGGGGGAGGCAGAGCAATGGGGGAGAGAGATCAGCCAACCAGTTAACATTTGGTTTGGATTACCAAAACAAGGCAAGACAGCTTTGTTCCTGGCAGGCTGGGGACGGGAAAAAGAGAACAAAATGCAGTGAGTACGATATGCTGTGCTGGTTGTACGGTCTAAACACTGCTTATGGATCAGGTGGACCACACGGTCTTTGGAAGCATCAGCATCAGCTTTGTTCCCAACAAGACACTTTCCTTCTGCTGGCCTCATGGTATGTGCGGGTTTGCGTTTGTGTGAAGGGGGGGGTACTAACATTAGATGGATTTTTTTTTCACAATTTCCCCTGCTGTTTAAAAATTAGATTCTCTCCCCCAAAATGTAGAAACCAAGTAAAATGTTTTAATTGTGTGCTAGACCAACCCAATGCATATTTTTTCAGCCCACTTCAACCTGACAGATGAAGAAGTTTTCCAAGTTAAGCTATTAGGAGTAAAAGGACTTATTCAGCCTGAACATGCTTTCTAGCTTCCCTTCTGCTCTTATCCTGTTTCCCTCTTTTCTTCTATAGCATTTGATCTTCATCTTATTCCTTTCCTGCCAAGCCCATTTATCAAATGTTTTCCAATTCCTTTCATCACCTGTTAAGACCTTCCTGGAAAGAGGGACTCAACGCAGTTGAAGAAAATGGCTGGGTGGCTTCAATACAAGGTTATTTTTTGCCCTAAATACTCCTCTTGTAGATAATTCTGCATCTTTGACTTATGATCAGAGGGATATGATTCGGGATTTGATTTATGATTTTTATGAAACCTAAATCATTTATGATTGTATGAATCATCATTTTATGATGTGTGATTTTGATTTATTTGAGGGATTTGATATGATTTGATGTGATTTATGATCAGAGGCATTAATTTCTTTTTACAATAGGATATCTTTTAGGAGGCCAGGATTTAGAATTTAGAGATAAGCTGAATAGTCCTTTGGCAAAGATTTCAGGATGCGGGAGATCCAGTTTTTCTACACAAAAATGTTTCTGTTGATTTGGTTCCTTCAATATTATACAGTAACTTTTTATAATACATGTTGCGATTCTCCAAACCAAAGAAAATCCTCCAACGGGCAAGTTTCAATTTATATTTTATTTTTTAAAGAACAGTAAAAGAGAAAGCTCCTTTGTTTTGACATGTCAAGTTGGATCTTGAAGTTTACTCAAACTTCTCCATCCAGAAATCCTGCAATTATAGCATTTTTTGACAGATGGCCATCCAGTCTGTGTTTATACTTCTCCAGTGAATATGAGCACACCACTTCCCCAGGCCATCTGTTTCAGCGCTGAACACTGAACCTGGAAACTGATTCACACAACACATTAAGCCCACCAAGAAAGTTAACGTGAATGTGTGTGCTTTCAGTCTTACATCCACCCAAACCCATATGGCTCTTGAATCATACTCCATACCTTTTTCTAAGGCCAAGGATCTTGTCTGAACCTGAAAAGACCAATGTTTACTACTAGCACCATCAAGAACTTGAAACAAAAGAAAAATGTTGGTTACAAGTTCTGGTCTGTATGAATTGGAAAAGGCTGGTTAGCTTATGGTTTAATGTAATGTGGGAACTCAGAAAATGGGCTAATTCTGTAACAAGGCTAAACAGGTTGTGTGAGTATGGATTTGATTCTTTCAGAGGGTTGGGGACAGAAAGAGTAACAACTAGAGAGATGAATGAGAAAGATGCCTAGCATGTTTTTTTGGGGGGAAAAAAAAACCACAGAACTACTAGCAACGTGATGCCTCATGACTTGCTGTTTTGGAACTAAAGGCCTCTTGTCTTTAATCAACATTTAGAGGTGGGTGGTTTAGAGAGATGAAACACTTTGCTGATGATTTTATTTTTCTCACTCCCCCCCCCCCCGCGCCTTTCCTCTCCCCTGCATTTCTCTTCCATCTGGATCTTCGTTTGCAGGCGCTGGGGGAAGTGTACCTATCCGGCATGACCAATTGACCAGTTCCTAGGTCTCCAAAAATGGAACGGCATAATAGTGCCAAGGGTCGGAAATCCAAAACGCTGCGCTCCATTTCCCGGTCACTCATCCTGTGCAACGGCAAGACCAGCGATGATGGCTCAAGCCCTGATGACAAATACTCAAACCCCTTTGAGAGCCAAGCCAGCTGGAGTCAGAAAGAACCATGCCCTCAACTTCAGTTTGCGTGCCCCTCACCCAGCAAGGGTGCCACTTCCAGTCCTCTTACGATTGCCAGCGTGGTGCAGCTGAGGACCACGGCCAGCGACAGCTGTAAGAATATGAAAAGGAAGTTCTTCATCAAGGTAGGAGGAAGGTCCCTACCTCTGCCTGACTGTCATTTCCAGACCTTGGATAAGGGGGTTCTTTTTTCCCCCCCTTCTACCACATGTGAACTGCTTTCCAACCAAGGGATTTTGGTGGTGGTGATTCCATTTGAACCAGCGGCAGAGATTGTGCACCCAGGATGTTATGCCCCTATCAGGTTCCTGGCACTTTCAACTTAGAAGGCAACAAGATAATTGCTATGATGCAAAGCTGTTGTAATAGCACACAGAGCAGGAGGAAGCTGAGGTCTGTGCAAAGAGTTTCTCAGCCTAAGCCAGTTCTGTTGTAAAAAGGCGTTGTCCTCAGCATTGGCCATCAGAGCTGAGGATGTTGGAAGCTGTAGCCCAACCTATCTAGGAGGGGCAAAGTAATAGAATTTGGTTTGACAGGCTTTCTACATCACATTTCAGTAGCTCCTGGGCAAAGTGAGTGGAAGGAGACCTCTCTGGCTACTCTTCTGCATTCCTAACCTACCTGCCTTGCCAGCATTATGCTATTTTTTAATCTGTCTGCTAGTATGCAAGATCTTCTTTTTGTTGCCAGCAGCACTCCTTAGCTACTACTGTACCACCATTTTCATAATTTTAAGTATTTGATTTGCATGGCCACACGTTTGGACAAACAGCAATTTAAAAACAATGATAAGAGCATCAACAAAAACCTGAGACAGATCACACTGGCAGCAACTCATATATCCACATCAGTAACCCTCTAAAAACAGGCACACCTAATTTCCTGCCCTGGTGCCTGGAGGAAAAGCCAAGTTTTTAATGTCTTATGGAAGGCCATCAAGCTTGGAGCCATCCAATGTTGAGGGAAGGCCATTCCACAGGACTGGCACAACGGCAGAGAAGGCCCTTCCTAGGTCCCATCACACTTTCTAGGTCCCATCACAAGGTATTGTTTAATTGAAGGAACGCAGAGTATGCCCACCTGTCATTTCTTGTAGGATGGCAGAAATAATTAGGAACAGGAGGTCCTGCAGATAGCCCTGGGCCATGAAGGCTTTATAAGTGATGACCAGCACCTTGAGTTGCACTTGGAAACCTACTGAAAGTTAGTGCAGCTTATGCAGTAATGGTGATACATGGGCATATCGAAGTGCACCCAGAACTATCTGCATAACTGCATTCTGGGCCAGCTGCAGTTTCTGAGTAGTCTCAGAATGTATAATTTAGATGGGAGGTGACTGAGGCAGGAGGGTGTGTGAACCTCCTGATCCAGGAGTGGGCACAATGCCTGTTGCTGTCTATGCCCATAGGGGTCTCTTAAATTGTAAGCCATGGATCTACACCCCAAGGTACCAATCCTTTGGCACCACTACCCCTTAGGGCTGCTACTATGGCATGCATCATGGAGGTTGATACACAACAGTCTGGAGTGGCAATTATTTTTAAAATATAGCGTAGAGTGTTATAACAAAAGCATGGTAGTCTGCATATCTGTCCTCTCTTGCCATTTCTAGTATGAAAGAAAAAAATATCAAATCAGATGAATGTCATAATAAAGCAGGCTTTCAAAGTGCATTGTGGGATCAGAGAAGGTGTTCTGATCTGCACACTGCATGTCTGTATGTTGACCATCTAAATATTACTCTTAATAGAAATAGCAATATTTAGCTCAAGTTTCTTTTCTTTATGTCTTCCCAACCAGGACAGCTGCATTTGGAAGCTCTGCATTGCTACTGGGAATGAGGGGCTGGGAATTCAAGTCTGCAGGACTTCCAATGGCTCTGCTTTTGGTAAAGAATTTATGGTCAGCCATGTGATTGACGGGGGAGCTGCTCAGAGGTATCTTACAAAATTTCATTAGGAAACCACATTATCAAACATATTTAGCTTAGAAAAAAGGTGGTGGTGGTGGTGGTAATGATGGTGATGAAATGTATATCCTATCTTCCTACTTACCTAAGCACTCAAAGTGGCTTAATTCAGGAGGGATATAATAACAAAGTTCAAATTTCTGAAGAACTGTTGCATGAATGATAAAGAAGACTGTACTCTGTTGACCCATGGAATGGGACTAGAATTACTGTGTGGAAAGTGTTGGGGGGAAGAACATGTTAGGAGAAACTTCTCAAGAAGTAATCTTGTGGTCTCCTCTTTGCTGGAGATATTTGAAAAGAGGTTGAAAGAGGTTACCTGCATTGAGCAGGAAGGTAGACTATATAGCCACCAAGGTACCTTCTGTAAAAATGGTGCAGAAAACCAGATTGCTATGGGAACTCTATAAGCAGGACATGAGAAAAGTAGCATTTTCCCATGCACATTGTTCAGCAGAGATATTAAAGATATATTGTGATTATATCAATAGTTTGCAGTTCTCCCATTCTGCAGTTAAACTTATTACACTCAAGCCTGCTTGTATATGTCTCACCTCATTGAACAGATTGAAGAGGGATGTATCATAGATATTCCTTCCTCCCTGATTCAAGCTGTTGCCCAGGAAAAAAGATTGGAGTTACTGCAATTTGCTTTCACCATGGAAGCACTACCCTCTTTCGTAGAGCTCTACTGCATCAACAGAGATATTAGAACATTTGTAAACATGCAGATAAAAAAAAAAAATCCATGGCATCTCAGCAACTTAACCCAAAACTATACAGAGCAAAGAATGAGTAAATCTGTTAAGTACTTCACTATCACATGTTCCTGCCTGTGACCTCAGGCTGACTAAAAAGATTTCAGAATCAGAAGCTGGTTCATTATGTCCCACCGAAATATCCCTTGGCAGTGATCTAGGAGCAATGTTTGCTTGTAAAGAATTTGGCCTCAACCTTGTGGTTTGCAAATGTAATGTAAAGCAACAGCAGATCAAAAAGCAGGGGTCTCCTTGAAGCAGTTGTTGAGAGCTGATAACACTAGTTCACAATCCTGCAGACCTATTGTTGTACTTTCTTGTTTTTCAAGGGATGGTCGCTTAAGCCCTGGTGATGAGCTCTTAACAGTCAATGGGCAATCTCTTAAAGAGCTCTCCAGCAAAGAGGCTGAATCACTCATCCAGTCAGCCAGAGGCTTGGTCAATTTAGTGATTGCTAATAAGGTAAGTGGAAAAGCTGAGACCTCTCTGTCCCACTTAGGGCTGACTCTAGGTTCTGGGAGTTCTCCATGGGGTTCTTTTCACTTTACCCATTATTTCTGCTATCCAAAAGAAATGGACAGGTCAAGAAGTGTCCCAATGTTCTTTCTTCTCTCCCGAGGAAGAAAAACAAGTCAGAAAATGATAGCCCTCTTAAGTATGGTCGGTGGCAGGTGCCAAGAGTGCTGACTCTGATAGAATGCAAAGCTGTAGGGGTTGTATGTACATTCAGTTTGAGGAACCCCAAAGCTTTCCCATTTTCCCCTCCCTTGGCACACTCCTGTGTTTTTAGCTGTCAAACAACCAATAGAATTCCAGGAGACACAACTTTCTTCACTGCTGCATTAGCCTCTTGGGGGAAGCTTCACCAGTTACATTTCTACCTGCCCTGCAACAGAGAAGCAGCCCCACAAGAAAAAGAGTTGGAGATGCCCACCTGCCAAAGTTTTTATTCAGGCATCACAAGGAAGAATAACAGCAATATTCAGTTGACTTAACCAAGACGCCATCTGCTGTAGGAGAAAGGAATTCAGCATTTAAGAAGAAGTCTCTCTGCCAAGAAAGCAGGTCCAGGTTTTGGAAGAACTGCCCCTAAGTGCACTTCCCTGTCATGAGTAACATTTGTTCTCCTCTCTGATATTGCTGCAATGCTTGTGGGCAGAGATAAATCATTGGTGAAAAACCGGGTTGCAGCAACTGCTGCTCCTTGCTACTATTGTCATCTATTCATTTACTCATCCCTCCCAACGTTGCATGAGCAAAGTGGTGGCCACAGCTAAAAGCACATACAGTTGTGCCTATTCCCATTTTGGCTGGATTTAACCTTTTGCTGTCGGGCCTTTTCCTTCTTAGTCTTCCCCATTACACTGATTTTAAATCTGCATTTTCCTTCAGGGCAGGAACTTGGTCAATGATTTGTATTTAGACTTTTGCAGCACACCTGCACCATCTTGTTCATAGTCTCCCAATCTGCCAAGAGACTTTTCTGTTAAACTTCCATTTGTGGGCAATGTGTAAAGTTCAGCTGGTGGAGAAACTCACGCAGCTCATGTCGACAGAGGGCTCTGAACCTCAGTGGCCCAAACTGCACTGGTCTCTCCATCTTTAACATACAGAGGCTTGTTATTAGAGTCTGCCCAAAGGATTAAGAACTCCTTGCATGAACATGACTGGGAAGTGGGGAGGGGTCCCATCTCTTCTCTTGCTACCATTGAGGTCAATGTTTTTCAAAGTTGGCAAGTTGAAGGTGTGTGGACTTCAACTCCTAGAATACTGGCTGGGGAATTCTGGGAGTTGAAGTCCACATGTCTTCAACTTGCCAAGTTTGAAAAACACTGAATTAGGTTGAAAGGGATTAAGCATGTTTTACGTCAATGCCAGAGTGGGCTCCAGTTGTATGCATCAGACAAACACACACCCTACCTTTAAATCATAGTAGGTACTTAAGATGTTCTGGATTTTTTCCCCTCTCCTCCTAGGAATCCTCCAGTTGTCCTCATAAGGAGCAGCCTACTAACCATGACCTGCCAAATGGGTCCGTTCTGCAGACAAAAGCCAAATGTCAGAGGACTCGCAGTAATTCAGCCAGTAAGTTTCTGCAGTTTAGGCTAAGTACAGATACATGCACATGTGTAAATGCACTCAAGAATGGTTCACACATGCTCTCAGGAGGATCCATTCAAAATGGAGCAGTCCAATTATTACCATTTGGGAGATGACCACAAGAAAGAGAAGGAGTCACCTGGACGTGATGGCTTAAAGCAACCCAGTGAGATCATGAAGGAAGTGTGACTGGAACTCTAGGAGGTTCATGAATATCAAATCCAACTGTGCATCCATCTAGCCTCATTTTGTTGACCCTGATTAGCAGTAGCCTTCAGGGGCTCCTGCAGATGTCCTCTCCAACCTCGGCTACTTGATCCTTATAACTGGAGGTGCAAGCAACTTTCTCAATGCAAAACACTGTTTTATTACTAAGCTAAAACACTCCTTCCCTTCACCAGCAGGGAAGATTATCAGGCCATAGGGGTTAAATTAGAAGTGTGCATGTGGGGGTCTCAATAGGACTGATTGTTCCCTCCCTGCCTGTGCTGCCAACTCTTCACCCAGAGACCTGTAGAAATCAGTCAGTTTGTAAGGATTGCAAATATGTAAATTCATGTTGCCTTTCGGCGAACAATTTGGGATTCCTGATTTTTTTTTTGTTAGTTTCGCACAGAATACATGCCAGATGCACAAAAATATCTTCAAGTTCCTTCCCACCCACCCCCCTTAATCTGCCTCATAGAATTGTTAGATGAGGTGGGGGAGTTTTATATATATATATATATATATATATATATATATATATATATACACACACACACACATACATACATACACACATACATACATACACACATACACACACACACACACACACACCATACTACGACAATCTCCTTGGAGAAAAAGATGCAATGCAAATGTAAGGTATAAAAGTAAATACTTTTAAAATCATTTCTATTTTTAACATAGACATTAAACAAATAAAGTGATCCAGAAATAGAACCGGGCAGATTTCTGTTAAAAATGGCGAAATGTTAATGTTCTGGAAAGAAATGCAACCAAGGTGTTTATCTCTACCATCTACTTTTTTCCCCCCTAAGGTGCTAGTCCATACTGGATAGGAGATATTGATAGTTATATGGTAAAGAAATCAGCCTCTCGGTACAGACAGTCCCTTTATAGCAACAGAAAGTCATTCTCTCAACAGCTGGAGAATGCAGCAGGAAAAGCAGCTGTAAAGGTAAGAGGAAAAGGAAATCCACCAGACTGTGGAATGCTCAAGAAATGACAATGCATATGGTGCACAGCTTTCAGGCCAAACATTTCCTTCCTCATTGTGCCTCCAACATGAGCATCTAATGCTTCCCTATAACAAAGCAGCCTGCTTTCCAAAAGTCCCTTTTCTAGTTATCTATGATCTCAAAAGGATGAGGTCACACGTGGATTACTTCTTCGGGGCTCCATGGACAAAGGAGAACAGCTTCTGCATCTCCGAATGTTCTACCTTTCTTTACCATCGGTGTTCCTGAAAAACTGTATATCATCAGTAAAATGCAAATGCTCCTTTTTTGTAGAAGATCCACCGTTTAGTTGCTGGATGAGCAAGTAAGGATTGAAATACAGTCTGAGCCCAAGGGGCCTTTAGGAATTGTCCGCCCAAAGAAATTGGGTGGGTGGTTTTTCTGAATTTATCCAGGGAAAGTAGAAATTCTCCACCAGTTTTTCAAGGGCAGGACACCCCTCTAACTGCCCAGGAGTCTGCTGGAGAGCGAGTATTGTTCAGCGAAAGACAATTTGTTGTGTATGTGTTGTTTTTGCACTTATTTAATTAGGAAGTGGCCATTAACACACATCCCTGGGCTACTTCCTAATTAAATAAATACAAGAACACACTCATCCACCCATGAGAGTTTCACTCAAGGGAAATGCTCCTTCTCTGAAAAGATTTCTAAAAGCACATTCTCTTTTCATTGGTTGAATGAGAATGGTGGGAAGAAGAGGTCGCATTCTCTTCTCTGCATGGCACTAACAGAAACCTTGAGGAGATGTTGATGCAGTAAAGGCACTAAGAGCCCTCCAACTGATGACTGTAGATTGTAACTACAATCATCCTTGGAGTATGAAGAATAATGAACGATACACTGCCAGCATCTAATTCACCGCTCCAGTGTAGGGAAGAATTGTGATAATTCAAATAGAAACACAATTTTTAAAAAAAATTCTCCAGCATTATGTTAACTTTTCCTTGCTGTTTCTTTTACCTGTAGCCCCTTTCCAGATCATCTCGCTCACTAAGTACCGCGCAGCTGATGCCCACGTCTTCAGGTTTACAGGCCTCTATGATCTCCAATATTGTTTTAATGAAGGGTCAAGGGAAGGTGAGAAATTTGCTATATGCCTTTCCTTAGTAATATATGTGATCACTGGGACAGAAAAGGTTGGTCTAGATTCAGAATTTTAAAAATCTATTCTTCCTTTTAGGGAGAGATTGGTCTGGAGAATTGCAACATGGGGTGGAAGATTTCATTTCTGTTTAACGCTCTTTCATCCTAACAGATCAGGGACTGAGTGCAATTATAGCAGTATTATACCATTATCCTTCTTGTTGCTGAAAAGGCATAAAAAAAGAAACTTTTCTAAAGTGAGCTCCTGCTCCGTGCATGCTTCTGCAGTTGGCTACTAGTTTTGTCATGAATTAGACCTCTTCTTCCTTCCAAAAAAAAGTCCATTCTAATTATAAACAGGAAGCGAGAAATAGTTTTTTTCATGCATTTTAAATATTATTGAAAGATGAGGAATTTGAATGGTACAGAATACAAGGAAAACTATCAGGAGCCAACAGGAAGACTGATTCATCCCTAGCTATTTAGAAATAAATTCTCAGTGCCTTTCAGTATTTGGGACTAATAAAAGCACTTTTTTTTCCCTCCAAGAACTTTTCGCAAACGAAGTTGTTTTGATTGCTTGTTTGAGCAGTTAAAAAAGGAGCAGGTGATCAATCAAGTAAAATGCTCCCTCTGTTCCCCCTCATTAGGGACTGGGCTTCAGCATTGTGGGTGGTCAAGACAGCATTTATGGTCCCATTGGCATCTATGTGAAGACAATTTTTCCTGGGGGAGCGGCTGCTGCAGATGGAAGGTTACAAGAAGGTAGGATAATGTTGTCCCTGTATTTAAATGAGTTGGAACTAGACAATTTGGTTTGCAGAACAGAAGCTACAAAAGCTACAGAAGTTACAGAAGATAAGGAGACACATATCCAAGTTCTGTAAGCATCTGAAGGTCTATCATGAAAAAAATAGACTTGTCTTCCATTTCTTATCAGTTTCTGGGTGCTTTCACAAACATGATTGTCATCTCTTGGCTTTAAATTATTGTAAGCTTGGAAAATTCAGTTCTCTGAGAATTCTGATGCAAATTGATGCATAGGCTAACACAGAGTTTGGAGCATAATTCTTCTTCAGCTGCTACCCCATCTTTCTCAACTTGGATTTCCACCTTGAGTTTAAAAAAAAACTCCCAAAATGTATTTTAAAATATGCATTTTTAAAAAAATACCAATATGTCCAGAAATGTGTATATTTAGATAAAATGCATTTAGCAGTTACTATTTTATGTAATAATAATATACACTGTATGTAAATAGGTTGTTCTGAACATCAATGCAGATTTTTAACTTGCATATTAATGCAGAAAACAGAACAAAGTAAGCTTATGAACAAATTTACAAAAAAATAGTTGACTATAGCCTTAATTTCTAGTAGTTTTGACCTAACATATAGCTAACAAATGGGAAAAATGTGTGTGTATTATATTCTGTTTAGAAAATATATTCTAAACAGAATATATTTTCAGATTCAACAAAATCTGAAAATAAACCCCATAAACATCATGGAAAGGCTGGTGAACATGCCAAAAACGAGTGAATAAAATTGTTTATTTTGACTTAACAGGAGATGAAATCCTAGAACTGAATGGAGAATCGATGCATGGACTCACACACCATGAAGCCTTGCAGAAATTTAAGGTTATGGCCCTATGCAATGTTCTTTCACCTACATGAATTATTATTATTATTACTATTATTATTATTACTATTATTATTATTATTATTATTATTATTATTATTACTACTATTATTATTACTACTATTATTATTCAGCTCACAATGCTTCCTTATTTCTAGCAGGCCAAAAAAGGTCTCCTTACACTCACAGTTCGAACGAGTTTCAGCACCCCATCTTCTGCCACTAGCTATTTATCGTCCCACCTTTGTCGTTCACTAAGTACCAACATGTGCATCACCAAGGAGCACAGTTCCTTTGGGTCAGAAAGTACAGCCTTTCCTCTGAATACCATGAACCCCAATGACAGGATCATGATGGAAGTTTCCTTAAATAAAGGTGAGCAGTAAACATAACCAAACAGCTGAAAATAACCAAGCATTTTCAGAATAGACTTGGCTCAAATTTGTTGTAACTCTGAGCCCTTTTTTCCTTCTCTTTGGGTAATGCTGTGCCAAAATATCACCTGTGTTTGGCAGGAGTTGGGAGAGCAATCATTGTACTACAGGAACTGAGTTCACACAAAATATGACCTGTTTGGCTAGCCTAATATGTCTACTCAGCTGTTGTAACTTGCAAACCAGGCTTGTGTCTTAATATGTGGGTACTATTCTGGCATGTGAAACCATGACAAAGCAAGCCACAGTTTAGCACATTGGGTGCACCAAGCCTCCAGGCACGCATGCAGAAATGCTGAGTGTCGAGGACAGAAGCAAGGCTGACACTCAACATTGACATGGAGTTGACTGTACGGGGTTCTTTCTTAATTATTTGAATAGCTCATTTTCTCTTTGTCTTCCATTATCTTTCTAATATGTGTCCCGCAGAGGCTGGTGTGGGCTTAGGCATTGGCTTGTGCAACATCCCTTATTCCCGGTGCATTTCAGGAATATTCATCCACACTCTTTCTCCTGGCTCAGTTGCTCATCTGGATGGGAGGCTCAGGTATTTATTTTTATTTTTATTTATTTGTTGGATTTCTCCCCCGCCCATCTCCCCCACAATAGGGGACTCTGGGTGTCTTGGTATGCCAAGACTGAATGATTTCCAAAGCATTCTGACATCCCTTTCCCACTTTTTCAGAAGGCGAGAAGTTACAGTGCCAGGCTTGGCTTGTCATTCAAAGGCCAACCCAACTCTGTGCCTGAAAAGAGGGGCGCTCCTTACAGCCATTATTGGCAAACTCAATTCAGCCGCATGCATTGCAAAACACTCTGCAATTCTTTATTTCTTCCCTACTTAAACTTGAAATGTTTCAATATTGAATTTCCCCTGCAAAGTGAAAGGCCAGACTGTAACAGTGAAAGAAACTGCTGGCCCAACATAGCTGCTATATGTTATGCTAAAGGTCTGTTTCCTGCAAAGCAGAACATCCGGAGAAAGTTTAGAGAAGTAACAATAATATGAACGCAAGATCGGAGCATGAGTACTTGTTCTCTGTGTTATGACTCAATCTTAGTCTAACCCAACTCAGCTGAGCCTCCATTTGTTTTGCACTTTCATGAAACTGGGCAGGATTAGGGCTGCTGCGTGCTGCAGAGAGATTAAATCTCCCTATTATAGTGCTTTGTTTTCTAAAATTTGCTCCCTCCCGAAAGAGAGAGAACTGCCATTGACCTTCGAATAACATGCTAAAATAGGTTGGGAGGTGGATTAGCATGTCATATAAACACAGTGACCCAATCATCTAGCCTAGAAGGAGTTAGTTTTAGCCTCAGATAAAATAAATGTGAGAGCTGGTTTTCAAATCAGTAAGATGTCTAGTAGCTGTTTCCAAAGCAATCAACAAAGTAAGGGCTGCCCCACCTTCACAAATGAGATAAGTCCCCTTTCGATCAAAAAGAGTATGAGAAAAAAACCCTGAAACTTGTTGCCTTAATCTGCCTATATATGGATCACTCATTTGGAAGTAGAGTACTAGCTAGAATTCTTTGGGCTTGAGGCTCCCTGTGCAAAGTCATAATGTACCATACAGAAATTATAATAGTAATGTCTAAGGTCTGCAAAAATATATAATGTTGATAATGCTGGTCTTAACATTTCTTTTTCTTTTCAATGGCAATCTTGTTGAAGAGGTGGAGATGAAATAGTAGAAATCAATGAGGCATCAGTTCAAACAATGACCCTTAGTGAAGTTCATGCTGTTTTAAGCCACTGCAATCCTGGCATTGTGCAAATTATCATTAGCAGGCATCCTGATCCACAGGTAAGATGGAAAGTGAATGAAACTCCTATATTTTGATGATTCCCAAGCACTGGGACAACTGCCGTAATAACCCTCCCCCCAAAGTCAAAAAAAAAATTTAAGTACCAAGAAGATCTTGTTGGCAAAGTCTTTCTATTTAGGAGGACCTAAATCAGGCCTGGGTGTCATCAGGGACCTGCTGGGGCCTATAGCCTTGCAAGGGTGTCCACCATCACGCTTTTGAACCTCTTGGCCTTTCTTTTTCTTTCCATTTTTTGTCCCTCAACAGCAACCATGTAGCTTAACTCTTACTGCTTGAAATTAATATTGTGTAGCACTTCAAAACTGAAGGGGAAAAGATGTTTCAGAGTGCATGGGACATGCTTAAAGCAACTGCATATCTTTTCTGGGAAAAAGATGCAGTAGTTTTAAGAAGTTGCAGCCAGTTCTAACACTGTCTTCTCTGAAGTATCTTGTTGTTTTTTGGATCCAAAGTGCTGTAAAGCCATATATAATATTTGCCTGGGCAAGAATGGAGATGGTCAATTTGCCTTAGATCAAATGAGAAGCCAAAAAGTTGATTTGTTAACAAGTCTTGGCATGAATTCATTCTGCATTGAGTAACCCCCCTCAGATATCTTCATTTAAACATTGGGCAAAAAGACTGAACTTCAGAATTTAATAGTGAAACCCACCCAAAGTTCCAGGGAAAACTTAAAAGTAGTTGTTGTGTGATTACAAAGTATTGAAGAAATGGAAATAAAGGCAGTCTTTTGCCAGACTTTAAAATTTTCAGCATGGTTTGATGGCCTGTGGCATATTGCAGGTTTCTGAACAGCAACTAAAGGATGCTGTTTCCAATGCCATGGAAAACAACAAGTTTGAAAGAGAGAAGTTCCACTGGAATGCAGAAGGTAAGGAATTTCCCCTCTATTTAGATATGAAGTATTTGGCATGTTGTTTAAGTATCCAGCCAGGCCAGATCAGATTAGAGACCTTTCTGGTCCAGCAGCCTCTTACCAGAGTTGGTACCCAGATACCACAGAGAGAGAACTGCAGCTTCTGGGACAAAATAGCAAACAATTCTGAGCTGCAGTTTTTAAAATATGATCCAGCAATTGCCTAGATCTGGACTTAAACTGATCCGGGGATGTTTCTTCTTTTTGTTTTCACAAGATGTAAAATAGGCTTAGAACTTCCGGAAAATGAACATTTTGTATCATACATCCCTCCCCAGCCCATCCAAAGCCAGAAAAATTGGACTGAAATGCGTCTTCTTTGATAATATCATTGCATCATAACATTGAGGACCTTTGAGGCTTTCAGACCCTAAAGTAAGACATGACTCCCCTTGTGATAGGAAGCATCTTCACCTTCATTAAGGAAACCATAACTCTTCCGTGAGCAAATTTAACAGAAGAAAAAAATAAATGTGGCCATTATTTTTGTATTAGTAAAGCCAGACATTAATTTTAGGTGGAATGAGAAGTAAAATCAGATGCCATATTGGACAGAGTTACCAGCGACTGGAAGGAATTTAGATTAGTTCCTTGACATGCGGTGATCCAGTGGAGGTTTTTAAACTTTGAACTGCAGCCTCCCAGGTCATAACATAGACCTTTTGCACATTTGTTCATGTTTTACTATGCAGGTGGCTGCGTTAGAAAGGGCCACTGAGAGTCCTTAAACAAATCCCAGGCCCTTTGGGGTGCATGGAACTATTTGTGAAGTTTTTTGGATTCTAGCCATTATGTTATTTCTCTCCCCTGCAGTGTTTGACTATGTCCATGTTTTTCTTTTAATGAAGGTGGCAGTTGGCTTAAGAAAGCTCCCTGTGAAAAATACTCGGAGAAGAATGATGCTCACCTTAGCCATCATTCTCAAAAGCCAATGATCCGTTCCAGCAGTGATAGCAGTTACAACCCCAGGTCATCTTGTGGAAATAGCCTGCTTTATCAGTTGACTGATTGCCAAGGCAAAGAACACCATCTTGATGTAGCAATTACCCAACCACGAGGCTCCCTGCATTCATTTCCCAAAACAAGTTTAGGAAATGAGTCCTCCCCATCAGTATCTCAAGAAGTCAGTCCCCTTTCACCAAATACTATAAAAAAGTGCACAGAGATCCTGGTTAGAAAACCCAGGTCATTCAAACCCAAACCTCCACCAAGGAAGTATTTCAAACAGGATTGTCCTGACAATGAGCAAATAATCAGAGAGATGAAAGAGAGACCTGCCCTGCGTGAGGGCGAAATCCCACCATCTTCAAACACTCAGGTAAGGCAAACTTCTGGTGGACAGAAGGGGCTAAAAATACCAGCAGCAGATATGATTGAACACTGCAGCAGGATGAGCACCAATTAAGTACATCCTTCTTAAACAATGAAGAAGGTGGTGTCTTTGGAATAGTGCTCTGGCTAGAGTTGGGCAAAAGCACAAGGAGACAAGGTTTTAATAATTTTAGGTGGGGTGGTGAGAATTACTTTTTTGTCCTCTGACCCTGCTGTAGCAGTAAAAATGAGGTTGCCTTGAAGGAGCTGAGATCCTAATAGGGCACCCGAAAGGAGACCAGTTCAATGCTGAACGCAAATCACATAGTCATTTTTCCTAGAGCAGGGTTTATAGCCACATTTTAGAGAGTAAGTTTACCTTTTTGAGGTCACAAATATAGTATGCAAGGCTGGAGTGTGAACCTCAAAATGGGTTCTATGTATTTTAAAACCAGTGCATTGAACAATGAATTAAAATGCATTTGCAAAACAAGGAAATAAAGCTCCCTGAAACAGCTCCTCTCAAAACAACCACCACCTCTGGGGACAAGCAATGCCTACTGTGGACCTTTGTGTCTCCCCCTCCCCAAAATAAAGTTTGAGAAGCATATGGTGGGAAAAAGGAGCTGCACTTTACCCTTGAATAGCCAGAGCACAGAAATGGAAAATACTAAGTGATATACACAAAGCAAGCAAAACAGATAAAACCAGTGATGCGAGGATGGCAGGAAACCACCTACATTTGCAGAACATCAGAAGTTTCAGAGTCAAATATGGTATAAAAGATTCTGGTCTTCCTTCTAATGCTGTATTTTTTTAAAAAATGCCTCCACAGATATTCATAAAGATGAATAGATAATCTAGAATAATATCTACGTCTTGTCCACATCTTCATAATCCAAGGGTGGATTTTTTTAAAAGGATCTACCCTACCTAATGGCATTTACTATATTAGAAACTCAGCATTTAACGTTTTAGCGGTGTATGAGGTATATAAGAGCCAGCTGGGTGTAGTGGTTAAGGCAACAAGCTAGAGACTGGAAGACCATGAATTCTAGTCTTGCCTTAGACAAGAAGCCACCTGGGTGACCTTGGGCCAGTCACACCCTCTTTCAGCCCTAGGAGGAAGGAAATGGCAAACCACTTCTGGAAACCTTGCCAAAAAAACTGCAGGGGCTTGTCCAGGCAGTTGTCAAGAATCAACACTGACTCAAAGACACACACACACACACACACACACATTAGGTATATAGTTTCTGTGGCACATTTTTCTAACAGAAATAAAAACAGCTGATGTTATTTAGTCTTTCAGGAATGCAAAGAAATGGCACTTGAAATTCACAGATACCGTTTATGGGCAGAGAAACTAGGACACCATTACACATATTTCTTCAGTAATTTTCCAAGGGTGGAGATGTCCATCAAATGTGGTAATAGCTCCTTCCTTCCTTCCTTCCTTCCTTCCTTCCTTCCTTCCTTCCTTCCTTCCTTCCTTCCTTCCTTCCTTCCTTCCTTCCTTCCTTCCCTCCCTCCCTCCCTCCCTCCCTCCCTCCTTCCCAGAACACATTAACACCTCCCTTACAACTTAGTTTAAGGTAAAAACTATATCATATTAGGGCACTGCTATACAGTTCTGTTTTGATGGGGTCAAAGAAATAGTGACAAGTGAGAATCAGTTTCAGTAATTTGTGAAGTTTCATCTTGTGTGCAGAGGGCCACAAATGAGATAATTAAATATGTAAGACACGAAGGTAACACTTAGGCTCCTGCAGTGATTAGCTATTCTGAGGCAAAGAAATTCCACTTCTGCTCTAAGGTGCACAACTCTGCTCTTAAAAAATAGCAAAGTCTTTAGAATTACTGCAATAGAAATTTATGAGACTCATTCTCCATTCTCCTTTGATTTATCCCAAATACCCTATTGAGACTAGAATTAGAATTTTCTTCCCTATCTACCCAGATAAAAATATGAGCACTTAAGATATCAGATGAAACTAAACTATGAATTAGATATCCATGAGGTTAGTCACATACAGACATTTGAATAGCTTGACTCGGCATGGCTTGGAGGTTTACAGCCATCAATGTAAGACCTGACTCCATTAGAAAGCACTGCCTTTGAAAATATAGATTTGGCCTGTTACTTTTCTAAGTTAATTTGTGCTGAAGAGCCTTCTTTGAAACACAACTGTTTCCTGACCCTATTCTCAGCTTGGTTGAGAATTTCTGTCAAATTTCTCTTCATGGGTTTTTTGAGATGACGTTCTTGCTGGAGTGACGATGCCTGTTTTCTCTTTCATGTCTTTCCATCACACTGGAACATTCCAGGTTTCCCCCATCTGAAAGAATCCCACAGAAGGAGTTCCCTGTTGATGTCTTCCTTTGGGGTTGAATGGAAGCATGGGAAGCCAAGGAGTAAACCATTAAGGGTTGTACAAGAAAAGAAAAGACACTCACACACAGCCTTCTGAAAATTAAAGAAGGGCAAGAACATCACACTTCACCCAAGAACATTTCACTGACATTCTCTTCCCCTTTGAAAGAAATTTCAAAGCAAATTTTCTGTTATTACATGGAATGAGAACTGTAGGGAAAAAAAAGAAAGAAATTTTCAGCCTAATCTGTGCCACTGAAAGCATCCTTTGTATTTTTCCAGGAATAGAAGTACATGTATAAGTGGAAATCCCTACTCTGATTTCATAGAAATGCCTAGGAATTGACTGCAAACAATTCTTTGAGAATTTTGAAAACTTTGGCAGAAAACTGATCTATGAATATGGTACAGAAGACAAGAAATCCCTGCTTTCTAACCCTGTGATTAGATACAAATCAATGTTAAACTAAATCCCAACTGACTGCTATTGAACACAGATCCTAATGGCATAAGGCTGGACTAACAACATCATTGGTCAGACTGAAAACCCAGCCTGGTTTTGTGCTGAGTCCCAGGGAAAGCTTTGTATGTTTCTCTAGATGAAACAGCTCAAAGGTACCAGAGAATGCAGTTTGATGCAACTAAGTGTTGTCAGCTTTGTGCTTCCTGTTTTGTCGACAGGAAGTTGGGGACCTGCTGCGGCTGAGAAATAAGACGGTTGTAACTCATGGTACATTGGCAAGTTCTTCAGCTCCACGAGCTGCAGAACAGCTGAAGGTGTCCTTAGGAGCTGCAGATCACGAAAAGAAAAACAACAAAGGTAAGATATGATTCTGTGCAATGGTCAGCCAGTCCTAACTAAGGAGTCTCCTTTGGAGTGGGAGGCAGGAATTATTTTGCAAATTTCAGTTTTGCAACCCAGGCTAGTGAATGTTAGTCATGATTAACACTGCAGGTTGACAGGCAGTTTTCTGCATGCATGTGAATAAATCTGTCCAGGATTGCATTAAATAATCAGTAAATAAATGTCCTGGGATTATCTAACTGCACAACTGTATACACATGTACTTAGAAGTCTCTCAGCTGGAGGCACACCTGATCTTTGTCTGGGCTCAGAAGCTAAGGAGGGTTGGGTTTTGTTAGTCCTTGGACTGGAGATCACTAGGAATTTCCATGGTACACAAACTTGAAATTTGAAAAAAAAAAAAAAAAAATCTGAAGAAGATAATGATTTTGCTCCTATATTGCTGCCATAAAAACTGCATAGACATTTCCATATAGCTAAACTTGAAAGAGATTTTCTCTTTCTTTTACTTACTTAGAAATAAATTTGATTCATTTCAATAGCATTCATTCATAGGGATAGGGCTGCAAGATGGCAGTTGTAGGGCTCCAGGACTTTCAGTGGGACATTTAGCCCAATTTTTGCACAGTGACTTAGGAGTAATTGAGTTTGGTGGACCTGGCTCTCAAGCATGCACAAACTGTAATCATGTAGGGCAATTTTGTATTCAGAGTGATCACACTGGTGAGAGCTGATATTTTATTAATCATATGATGCATCTTAGTATTTTCTGCAACTCAGGGAAGACAGTCTCATCAGCTACAAGGCCTGCGCTCAGAAGACAAGCGAGGGTGGATTATAGCCTTGAGACAACAACTGAAGATCCTTGGGTGAGAATTTCTGACTGCATCAAAAGCTTATTTAACCCCAGCATGGCTGAAGAAAGCTGCACCTTAAACGTGCATCATGGCATCAAAAACAAAAATGGCGATCCAGCCTTGCATAGCTCAGGAACAGTCCTGCAGCCCTCAGACACAGAGGACAGTGATCCCAAAGTTTCTTCTTTGTCAGAGGAAGGTGACTTTGTGAAGAAAGGTCCACCGGTAGCACCAAAACCAGCTTGGTTTCGTCAGAGCCTCAAGGGATTAAAGAAAGGAAATTCAGACAGGACATCTCTCAGAAACAGCAGCACTGACCATCAGAGCATGTCTGACAATGAAGTGGGCTCCATTTGCAAGGTCATCCGGACATCTCCTAGAGGATCATCAATAAAGCAAAGAATAAGCTCCTTTGAAAATTTGGGCACTCCTCAGTCTCCTGAGAAGGGAACTAGAAAGCTGAGTCCAAAGCTGTCAGTTCAAAAAAACCAAGCTTCTAGTAGGCAGGATTCCAAATCTGCTACATTTGATCCTAACCAAGCATCCACCAGTAACATTGACAATCAAGGTTCTGAAAGCACTCACCTTCCATCATCTCTAGAACAAAGTCAAGTCAAGTCGTCGTCTTCCTCTGCAGATCAATGTGCTCCGATTCCAAAGATGAGCAACAGCACCCCCACTGACTCATCTTTGAATTTTCCAGACTCACAAAATACAGAGTCCAACCCACAAGTCACAAAAGCACAGAGTCAACGAGCACGGAGCTTTCCACTCACTTCATCTCAGACATGTGAGATGCTGAAAACCAGCGCTGAGGGAGAAAAATATAGCAAAATCTATTCCATTAGCAACCACTTCTTGTCAGCTTTGATGAAATCCTTAGATGCCTTTCCTCAGTCTCCTCTGTGTTCCAGGAAGAGCCCTGGAAACTCACAGGATGGGATTTCTGAATCCTGCACAGAAGAAAACAGGATTGCTCTCTCACAAGCAAGAGAAGTTCAGTCTATGGACACTGGCTTTTCTCTTAAGTAAGGTCTTTCTGTTTGCAATTTTTAAATGTGTATTTCTTTCCAGTAAAAAGAAAAAAATCCCTTTGATTTAGCTTTTGCTTGGCAGTTTAAGTAAACTTTTGTACAAATTCACATATAATACTAAGCTATCCTGTGATTTTGTTTTTTGGCTTAGTATGATGCCCCCACTTACCTATGTTGGTGTAGTGTTATTGGTAAACTAGGCCCTTTAGTTACGTTCAACAAATCATGGTTTAAAAAAATCTGGCTTAGCATGCTGCACCTTTCAAAGTTTTATCCACAGTTTTACTCACAAGGGAAAGTACGAAGTCTTGTTCAGGCCATCCATGCTAAGGATAATGGGATGTTTCAGACCTTCTCTGAAAAGGTAGAATAATTTGAGAGCCCTCAACTTTGGAGGAAGAGGTTAGACTTCTAAATGCTCTCCACCTGTGGCCCTTGCCTTACTGATGTCTCCAATGTTACTAGAGATCCAAAAGAAGCATTCTGTGAACATCTCAGGAATTAGGAAAGGCTATGGGCCTTGCAGATTCTCATCCACCTTTCTGAAACTGAAAAAGAATTATTGTTCTTCTCTTCCTTGAACTCTACTAGTACAAGCCCCATAGCAATTTTAGAGAAGGCTATTTATTTTTTCATCTTCAGATCCTATTCTAGTAATAATTAGTGCAGTGTTGAAATCTGCATTGCAGTTTTTCAGAATGTTCCTCCACCCCACCCGGCAAAAGAGGTTTTCTGCTTTTCTGTTTTATTCTCTGGGTGCTTCCTTCATAGTTGGAAGTGGCAGGAGGTCCACTCCCAGTGTCATTTTCAGTGAACCTCTTTCTACTGCTGTACTTTGCAACCTCCCTAACTGCTTTGCTTCCCCAGATTGAAAAAGCTGCATGGGAAGAGTTAATGGAAGCAGGGGGAGCCAGGGAGGCTGAAAGCTGATGAGCAGATGGTTGAAAAAGGACGGACAGCATTTTTGCGCACCTTCTCAGACATCCTGTCCCTGGCAAAGTGTAGAAACACCACACTCCGTCCTTAAGAATTCCTCTGAAATTCTCCCAATTTGTGAAATTAATTTCTGAAGTGAGCTCTCTTTCATCAGTTTGAAGGAGAATTGTTCCTAGAAGAATAGCTGTGCGTTGTCCAGGAATGCTGAAGTGGAGAGTTTCTGCTAAGCCAACTGTGGCCATTTCAAAGATGACCCAGTTTTTGCCTTCCACTTCAACAGCAGCCAGCATTCTATGGCCGCAGAAGTTGTTTGTATCCTCTTTATGCTGATCTTGGGGTCACATACCAGGACCATATTTCTCAAGTTGCTTTTGCCTTTCCTTGGTGAAGTTTTGAGGTCCCAAAGAATGGTTTTGCTTTCATAATTTAGGTCATTGCTTTTGATTTCAGCCCTGCCCTCAACAGTGAATGAATTATTCAACAGCAATCCAATGAAAGAGACATTTGAATCTTCCAAATGTTCTCAGATTAGGTCTCTGGAGAAAAATGGCCAAAATAACCACAACACAATTAGGGACTTTCCTAATTTGGTTTGCCAGCTTTGAGATACAGGAATTGTTTGAACAACACTTCAAGGAAACCCTTTCTTTTGACACCGGTTTCTGTGTCGCAATTCAGGCCCTATGTCCTTCCATTGCACACACTCATTCATGGAAATAATAGTGTATTCTTCTCCCCTTAACCCCCAGCCTGTGCTTTTATTCCTTCTGCTTTTAAGTGCTCAACCATGCTGAGTCTCCATTTCTGGAGCAGGCTCTGAGAAAGCTTTTCTGCAAATGGGAGAACATGTGCCTTTGATGAGTGTAAGAATGATGAAGTTGGGCACCCAGTGGGCACAAGAGGCTGAGTTTCAGAGGAAGCAGAAGTATAGAATGGCTGGGTTCACTCTTCATGAGCACGTCCACTTTGAAGAGTCTGGGTCATTCTGAAAACAAGTCTGACATCCCACTGGGTTGGCTGTATTTGAGCGCTGAGCTGATTTATTACTGACTCCAGTGTGGGGTATTTGAAACCATGATCAAACTATTCTTTAAATTGCAGCAGTTCTGTGGAGTTTGTGGGCAGTCTGTTTTCCAGTTTGCAGGGACTCCACATCCTGGGCTTAGGCCTTTGAAAGGGAAAAGGGACTTGATAGCTTTTCGGTTCTTCATCATCACAAGTGCTGGGAAATAGAGAGGCGGAGACAAATGCACATGACATGGAGTAAGGATATGGAAGGATGATTATATTTCTGTGAAACATTTATTTTATTCCCTTTTTAGGGGAGTGAAAATAAGAGGCTGTAGCTAGGAGAAGGACCGTAATTTTTGTTTTCCCAGCATTCTGACATCAGCAGATTTGAAGACAATCATAAATCATTTTGAAACTCTGTTTGAGGAATTAGAGTGTGAAAGTGGTGCTGGTGTATCCAGTTAAGCCATTGCTGGTTTTAATTATGGTTTGCTTCATAGTTCATATGAAGTTCATATACCATGCTAGGGCAAGAGTGATAACCCAAACTCTGTAAGAACCTACAGAATCTAGATTTTGATCCTGAACGTCCATTCTCCAATCTTACCAGATCTTCTGACCTTCCCTTTTGTACTAAAAAAATGAATTAAGGAAAAAAGGGACTATTTGCCAAATGCTGGTGAGTTAGTTGTAATAGGAGTTTAGAATGTGGCTTGACTGTAACACGGAACAGAAATAGAAAATTAAAAGAAGTTTCAAAACAGAATACAGGGCACCCTACTGCTTCTTATTCAGCATTTCTTATTTCCTCTTTCCAAAACTGGCTAGCCTTTCTGAGTTGAGAGACTACGGAGCAAATCACCCAGACAAAGAGAAAAAGGAACATAAGAAGAAAGGCTGCTCCTCTCCAACCCTGGGTACCTCTGGGCAAGCTGTCATATCTCTTCTCACTCCTGAAGAACTGGAGAAGCTTCTGGAGGAGGTGAAATCTTTGGATGAAGCAACACTAAAGGCAAGTCTCTGACATCCTCAGCTTTTCCAATAGTCTCTCCTAACCTTGGAACATTTCACATAACAATCCTCATCAGAGGAACAGAAATAGAAAATTAAAAGAAGTTTCAAAACAGAATACAGGGCACCCTACTGCTTCTTATTCAGCATTTCTTATTTCCTCTTTCCAAAACTGCATAGCCAATAGTATTAGTATGATGGAATATCTGTCTGTCTGTCTGTCTGTCTGTCTGTCTGTCTGTCTGTCTGTCTATCTATCTATCTATCTATCTATCTATCTATCTATCTATCTATCTATCTATCTATCTTCCCATCTCCTAGCACTGATTCAGTTATCCAGGTGGGGGCTGCACTTTCACTTGTTGTATTCAAGCTGAAGCTGGGGATGAATATATCAGGAATGGTTTAATACCCACAATATTCAGAATCTTCTCTTCCCCCCCCCTTTTTTTTTTTTGCTTTGCACAGCAACTCAGTGACATTCATGTGACGATTCTCCATAAAGAAGAAGGGACCGGCCTTGGGTTCAGTTTGGCTGGTGGGATAGACCTTGAAAACAAAGCTGTTGTTGTAAGTAATCTGCTGGGTGGCTTATTTTATGGGAGGGCTTCCTGATACCCAAACCCTTTGTGAGTAGAATAATGTCAGTTTCCATCCCATATAGATTCTTTCATACTCAAGAGGAGGTTAGAACCCGGGTCTCCCCATTCCTAGTTCAGCATCTCAATCACTGTACCATACCAGCAGTTGGTCTTGTTGAGCACAATGAAGTTTAAACCAAGTGAAGTAAAATCATGCTCTGTGCTATCATGATATTGGCATCTCTTTTTTTTCTTTTTCTTTGTTTAATGTGTCCATTAGAACAATTTTCCCACTTATTTGTCACCACATGGACAAACTAAAAAACTTTCCTGTTTTCTAGGATCTTGCTATTACCTCTCTGGGTGCAAGGAAAGCGCCATAGTATTTTGTATTAGCACTGAGAAGAATATTACAAATTAATCCTATTTTTTAAATGCAAACTAGGGTTAATTTGCTGACCAGTACCCTATTTCTCAAACCCTACAATGTAATTTTTTTTTAAATCTCACCCACCTTACTTTTCACAATGTAAATGGAAGACTAACGCATGTACCACATTGAAAATGCTACTAAGAAAACATCCCGCCTATGTTTGCACCTGTGTGTCCTTCTGGATTTTGTAACAGGTTCACAGAGTCTTCCCCAATGGCCTGGCATCTCAGGAAGGAACTATACAGAAAGGCGATGAAGTCTTATCGATCAATGGAAAGTCTCTCAAGGGTGCCACTCACAGTGAAGCACTGGAGATCTTGCGAAAAGCACGTCATCTCAGCCTGGCAGTGATTGTCACACGAAAACCTAAAGACGGAGAATGGAGCACCCATGGCTCGCTTGAGTCGTCGGCATCAACAGGAAGCGAAACTTCAACAGATTCCAGTGAGTCTGAGTCCTGATGGTGGGAAAGCAAAAGGTGTTGGTGGTATAAAGAGGGGTTAATGTCAAATGGGGTGTCAGTCTATGCACCAAAGGTACCCTGATGCAATGCATAAAAAGTATCCCAAAACAATCTAGAGGAAGAAGTCGGTGGAGGAGGAAGTAGATTTTCTTTGCATAGAATTAGGGGGGTGGGGGAACAGACTGGGCATTTGAGAGAAAGAATGACATGGAGAAAATATTTTGCAGAAAAAATGGGAACCATAAACAAGTCATTCAATGAGACATTTGTTAGGAGGCTTCAGGTAGCTCTGAACATTTTGCGTGATTGCTCCCAGGCACAGTCGGCAATTTGTCTCTAAGATCGTTTGGAAAGACAAAGGCCCCAGTGAGCAGGGCAAGGATCCCAATGTATGAGACAGGATTTGGGAGGGGAGGAAGATTCCAAGATTTTAGGAGAGAACCTTCAAAATGTTCTCCCTTTTAAAACTATGTTATGGCTCTTTGGAGACTTCCATTATACTTTTCAAATTTCGCATTTCTAAATGGCAGGGAATTTTGCTGCCAAGATTTCAGCAATTTATAGCCAAAGGGAGCTCCAGGAGCTTCAAAAAAGAAAAAGGGGTTGGTTGGGGTCCCCATGAGGTCCTATGAGCTGTAACCATTCGCCCATGGCTTGATATCAAATCAGGTCATTATTCCTCTAAGCTAACTCTCTGAGATCCTGTTGCTGGCCCAGTACAGAACATGTCTCTCTCTACTACACTAAACCCCAACAAAACTCATTCCCCCTGACAATATTCTGTTTTGACCCAGCACCAGAAGAGCTGGTCTTCACTGTCACACTGGAGAAGACATCTGCGGGTTTAGGTTTCAGTCTGGAAGGAGGAAAAGGCTCCATTCATGGAGATAAGCCAATCACCATCAGTCGGCTTTTTAAAGGTATGGTGGAATGGTGGTTGTGCAACAGAGCACCCCGCTTTTGCAAACTGCAGATGCTGTCATGTCCAAGAGAAGTATATTTCCTTGCATATCCATGGCTAAACTAGAGGAGGCATTTAAACTTGTCTGGAAATGTGGAAGTGGAAATGTTAAACTGGAAACATGTGAATGGACTAGAACAGTTGGATGGTTACTTTGAGGAAAAGATACTTCATACACATTTTGCACAACCTGGCAAAACTGAAGGCCACAATGAATCAAACTCCCAACACAAAAAATGATTTCTGTGATACCACTTAGAGTTATTTCCATGTGAGCTGCATGTGAAAAAGTAAAGATACGTTGGTACACAGACTATTAATTTCCCATCCTGTTCCTTCTATATTATCAAAGATATATTCCTGTTTTATTGTACAAGTATATTTAAATGTGCCCTTGATAATAAGTAGCATTTTATCTTATTCAATTTTTATGACAACAAATACAACTTTACTCCATTTCCTTCTCAGCCAGATGATGTATTTTAGATATTTTCATGGTCCTCACACCTTCTACTTTGATTATCTCTTATACATTTCCCTTGTTCTATTGTTTTGTGTCTTGTACTATTCTGTTACATTGACTGGTCATTGACCATAATAAGCAATAAATGAAATACATGTTGATATTTCTGAACAAAGGGAAACAACACTTGGCAATGTTTAAATTAAATCTGCAAAATGGATCTTATTGCACATAGAATCTTAAATCTAGAAGAACCATTCAGATTACTGAGTGCAACCTTTGCAGTAAACCCAAATTAAATCTAGCCTCTTTTCGACTGTACCCATGTCTTCTTCGTTCTCTCTCTGGGTAACAGTGCCAACCTCTTCTTCTTGCAATACGAGGACACACAAGTGGAGAATGAGTTTGCTATTATTGCACAGGATGATGATGATGATGATGATGATGATGATGATGATGATGATGATGATTGGACCCTCCCAAACTATACATTATTTCCAGAACATGGAAATGGTTCATTTATGTATTTAGTTAGTTCATTAGATTTAGATGTCACCCAACTCAAAAGCGACTCTGGGCAGTTTGCTTCTGAATACCATTGTTGGGAAACATGTGAGAGGACGCTATTACTATCATGACCTGCTCAGGTGACTTCCTAGGAGCACCTTTTAGCCAATATGGGAACAGAAGGATGGACTAGATGAGCCTAAGGCCTGGGCCAGCATCAGGACTTCTCTAATATTCTTAACATGTTGGCAGGTTGGAGCCACTCTCCATGGTCAAAGTGCTTGTGCTGTTTTCCTTCTCTTGGTACCCATAAATGACCAGTGTGTACTTTGATATCTTTCCCACCCCTACCCTCCCATAGATTACTAACACCTTGCTTCTTATCTGTTAGGCATGGCATCGGGACATAACCCCCCTGTTCAGCCTGGAGATGAGTTGCTCCAAGTGCACACACATCTGATGCAAGGACTCACCCGCTTTGAAGCTTGGAATATCATACGGACCCTGCCAGATGGGTTTATTACTGCCATCGTCAGGAGGAAAAATTCAGTTACTGGAACAGCTTCCTCTCTCCATGGAGAGGAATAGAGGTGATGAGGATCATAATGCTCGAAGAGATTCGGAACTCCTGTGCCCCAAACTAGGGACCAATGCCTTTCCTTTATCACCTATTGCTGCAGCTGATTCAACTGCCCACATTCTTTACAAGCAAAGGGAATGTCGAGAAAGGCTGAGAAAAGAAGCCTATGTAAACAGCTTGCTTGTTTGTGTTCCCAGTATTAGTAAAGATACCATGATGAGCTTTGCCCCAGTTAATAAAGATCTCGCCAAAACCAGAAGGGCAAAGCCCTGAAAGAAACTCTGATGGCAGAGCAGATAGTGGGATTAATTAACTGGGCCCTGATTGCTTAACAAGCATTGAAGCAATTACAGGAGCTCAGCATGTGGAAATCCATTTTAGGACACGTGGCTTCCATTGATGGAACCTGGAGAGTGTATCTTGGACATGAGGCCTTAGTGAACTCTCCTTGGATTACAGCATGTGGGAAAAGTGCATGCACATTTCCATCTCTGGGAAAGCACAGCTCTATCACTTTGGACTGGCTATGGATTGTCCATTGCTTGATCAGGAAGGCCTGATTTAACCACATTTTTACCCGTTCCTCCAATAAAGTATTGTTCTTTTAATCACGTTATGTATACTTACAACTATCTCCCTCCCCACCTAAGAACTTGGCTCAGAGTAAACTGCTGTAAGCTCCAATCTAAGCAGAGACAAGACCAACAGTGACTTCAGAACACCCTCTTTTTTATTTCTAATATATAACAGCACATCCAAACAACCTGCTAAGGTTTAGAAAACATTACTGCCTGAGATCAGTGGTCATGTAGAGCAGCTAGGGAGAGTATAGGAGGGCAAATCATGGAACAGGGAGGTGTTTTCAGAGGTCCTTTTCTCTACACAGGATCTACAGTGCAAAACTGACAGATGGTTGTCTGAGTTTCTGGTTAAACATTGTCTCCAATAACCCCACCATCAACCAAACCTTACTATAATCACATTTTTCCTCAAGCTTAAGAGTTTCATATGTTTGAACATTTCTTTGTATTGCATGTCTCTTCATACAGAAAGCAAGTCACTTAGGAGTTTTTTCCCCCTGCCATGCTGGCTTTATGCAGGCAGAGATTTATTATTTATGTGGTAGGGGAAGAGAACATCTGAAAAACACCATCCACATCTGTTATGGGATGCTGGTAGCTCAGTGAGATCAGTATTGCCCAATTCTGTGGGTTGGGTAAATGAGAACAAGCAAATCTGACCTGGGATGGACTGGTAGTGAGCTAGAGTAATGTGGGTGAGGCGGGCTGCTGCAAATGTGGTTTCTGCAAATGTGGTTTCTTCAGAGTCTTTTTCACTTCAGTGGGAAGTGCCTTGTTGGCTTAAAACAACTAGACCACATGAAAGGAATTCTTGATAGGTACCTGGGTGGAGATCTAAACTCAGGAGATCTAAGTGATGTTGTCATCACTGTGAAAGACAAAGCAAGAAATGGGATTTGGCAAATACAGAGCACCAGATTTTCTTCCTTGTTTTTCTGATTTACAGAGAAACAAAGCACAGAACAGTGAATTACTGCCCAACGCTTTCCTTTTGAGATGTCATTATGTTTGAAAGCCTCTTTTACGAACAAAAACCTGGAGAGATTCATTTCTTTTCAGAGTCTTTAGCATGGTCAAACCACAGTCATGTCAACTGAATGCTACTTAATTCCAGGCATGGGCTCGCATGTTCTCCACCTAAATTAAGGGAGAAATTCATGTGCATCCTTTTGACTAGATCACAGTTCTGAATTCAGCCCCAGGAACCACTTATCTTACAAAGTGCAATTTCAGGATGATTAATACACAGCCCAGTTAGGTTTTCCCTTTGAGACTAGAGGTGGGGGGAATGGGGAACAACTTAAGCTACTAATGTTACTGCTGCATTTGCCAAATTGCTGTAAAACCCTGATATGTTGCTTGGAAAGAAAGATTCAACAACTTTCTGTGGAAGGTTGCCACTTAGATCAGTCTGAAAAAAACTGAGCAGCTGGGTCTTACTTGGATCCCTGCAGAGGAAACAAGAACAAAAAAAGAACAGAAAGCAGTTAGGTAGAAATAGTATACACCTCCAGATGAGAACCAGTTTGGTGTAGTGGTTACAGGTGTAGCAGTGGGAGTAGGGAAACCTGTTAGCCCTCCCTTAGGCACAAAGCCAGCTGTATGACTCAGCCCCAGGAAGATGGTCCTGGGAAACCACTTCCAAAAATGTTGCCAAGAAAACCGCATGAACCTGTCCATGTGGTCTCCAGGAGTGAAAGTTGACTTGGAGAACCATAACAATGACATATCTCAGAGGACAGGCAGTAAAAACGAAAACCTCACTGGAATGGAATCCAGCACCTTGCAAATCTTCATGGCCCAAACTGGATGCTTTTAGAAAGCTCACAAATAGGAGATGGACCAAGCACTTGTTCCACACTGCTGCCCCACACAACTGACAGTCAGAGGTTCACTGCCTCTGAATACCCAGGTTTTATTTTGATGAAAGACAGCTAGCAATGGATGACACCACAAATGGTGGCAATCTACCCCACTGCACTGTCTCTGTGTTCTTCTTCCCCCTGATTCTTTGCCCTTTTCAAATTTGTTTTCAGTTTACTTCGAAAGGAAATAGTAACATGGAAGTTGTCCGTGCCGCAAAATATCGTTTTTATTTTCAAAAAGGCGCTTATTAGATCTAATGGGCCTTCTTAGAAACATAAAAGATAGGTAGCTGTGGACCAGTACTTTGCTTGGAAATGTAGTGAGCATTGGGGAAATGGAGATGATGGTATAGAGCAAACTCTATGCATACTATTAAATGTTGGCTTGTTAAGGTGAAGATTTTGTCACTTACTGCTCCCATCATTTCAGTTACTTTGCAGATAGGCAAGTTTTCCATTACAGCCATTTTACAAATGGGCAATCACCTCCATGAATGAACAGCCTTTCTCCTGCCACCCATTGTGAGAGCAACCCAACACACTCTCAGAATTCTCAAAATTCTACCCCCTGCCCTAAATGTTGTGAAAACAGTTAAAAGCCATATTTGCAGGCCATATTTCTTTTCCCATCACTCCCATACACTTTTCATATTTCTATATTTCTACAACTTCCACATGCCAACGGCCATGCCCAGCCCCAAGTTGTTTTATTTCATAATGGGCACAATGATGACATGGGCCTGATGCTGTCCTCACACAAATGCCATGACTTAATACATGCTTCAGATGTGTTTACTAGTATGTAATTGTGGGATTGCATGATAATATTATCTCATGCATATTGTCCAGGTGGGAGACATCATCAAAATATTTATGGACTGTTCCTTTCCCTCCTCGATTTATTTTATTTTTTTCCTTTAATCTACTAGTTGGCATGCTTCTGCACTACCAGAGCATCCTATTCAAAGAAACAGAAGCCGTATTTTGAAGTGGGGGGGGAATCCCTAATTCATTTCCAAACTGTAAGAATCTTAGCCGTGTGAGTTTGTAATAAAAATATGAAAAAGTTGTCCAAATGGTTTTTAATGCAAACTATAACATCTAGACATTCCATTCCATTCCATTCTTTATCAAATTTATGCAGTTGCCCATCTCACAAATGTGACTCTGGGTGGCATACAATAAAACAATAAAACAAACATCTTAAATAACTATTAACTTATCCTCTGCAAATAATTCCTCCCTCAAACTCCCCTGGGGATGTTATGTAAGGTGTCATCTAAGCTCTAATTTGGCAACAACAACAACAACAACAGGTGTGTAAAACCCTAGTATTCTTGGCCTACAGGATTGTGTCATCAAATATTTCCACACATCTTACCCTGGAACAGGAATGCAGATGCAGCCGCAGGGAAAATTCAGACCTCTCACATAATTTGGCTGAGGCGGACTGAGAGGATGCTCCACGTTGGTTGCTGTGAGGAAAAAGCATTAAAAATAAAAAATGAAGTTTTTATCAACTGGGGTTTCACTTGGAGACAGGGGAGGCATTTATAAGTATTAGGCACCGGCAAAATTAGAGCAACTGTTCTACACCAATCAGAGTCCTTCTAGGACTGTTTCAAATGCTTGCTGTTTCTGATGAAAAACAAGAAATGTTTCTAATAAAGCAAATCCAGCAATGGGTGGTGGTGGTGGTGGGGATGGTATCTTAGGGAGCCTGCCAAGGATTGGCCTACTTCAGGGAACCTGCTCAAAGATTTCCACAGGTGGGGACAAGTGATGTCACCTGTGTTGTGACATCATCAAGCATGATGTTATCATACATGACTTATGTAATTTGCATCATTTGTGCAATGGCGTGGGGCACAGGGAACATCCCCATAGTGTCTATCAGCCACTTATTCCTGCTCGCTGCTGATTCTCTTTGCCACAGCCGCCCATTAATTTCCCCTCCCAAAGTGAATAAGACATGCAGAAGGAGAAGAAAAATTTACTACTGCTCACCTTTTCCATTCTCTTGGAAAGTTTGGAAGGTGGACTTTAATTGACACATTGGTCACTTGATAACAGCATAGGAAGCAAAGTTGGGTTTGGCTGCAAAAGCTATCTCAGGTCAAGGTTCTCAGAAAGACAATTTTCAAATGGCCTTGGGTCACTTTTTCAATTCCCTGGTGGTCATGCAGTGGTCACAGTTGAATGATGACATTGGCTGTAGACCTGTGAGCTAGCCCAGAGAAAACAAGTCCACCAAATGTTTGAACAGGCTTACCTGCAGTCATTTTTGTGCCATCTTCATCCTGTTTAATCAGGACCACATCTAGGAACTCCCTTGGAGAGATGATCTTCATAAAAGCTGATGGTGTAGTTGTTCTAACTACACAAACATTCTAAAATTGCAAACGAAAATGGCAATGATGTTTAAGACTCATTTCGTGCCAATGGCAAAGCAACAGTATACTTACACAATAGGTTAACTAAATTTAAGCAAAAATGGGGCCCATATATACAACCCATCAGACTGCATGGTAAATATAACTGCGTACAATCTGGATTTTAAGGGGGCCTGAACAGCCACAAATATTGCAAATTAGTAAATTATAAAAAGGGGGAGTCAGAAACTAAAAGTTCTTTTTATTATTATTATTTCCCCCTTCCTTCCTTCCTTCCTTCCTTTCCACATAAAAGAATGGAAGATATAACAAAGAAATGGTTAAAGTGAGAATAAAAAAAAAAAAAGGTTGCAATCTTAGACCTACATATTTAGAAGGCCATACTTAATGCTGAAAACAGCTTCTATTACTGTTCAAGATAGCTTACAAAAGCCAAGCATGAAAGTATCAATAAAAAAGCATAATTAAATAAACAAAACACCTATTTAAAATTAATCATGTTATTAAGAATAACATCTGTTCACACCCCCCCCCCCAAAAAAACCTAACAAAGAGATTAAAGGTTATTGTTTCTGAGCATATTCCACTGCTTTTTTCTTTTTAGAGAATCAGATCTTGTTCCAGGCTACAGCTCAAAAGCATTTAGCAATGAAAGGTAGCATAAATTGCTGGATCTAGCCCAGTTAAGACCACAGCTATTGTTTGGCTAGTTCCTACAATGAGTGTGGTTCAAGCTGCTCGGGTCAACAATCATGATAACCACAACTCTTGCCCAGACCAAAAACACACCCAAATTGCATGCACAAAATCTCCTAAAGTCACCGACGGCAGATAACCAGTTAGTAATCACAGCTCCTTCACAATAGTTATGCGTACCCAACCAATGTGTCTGCAGCTTGCTAGTGTCAGTGTCGGTGGACAGCCAGTCAACCACCACAGTTTTAGCACAATACAAAGAGAAACCTTGTTTCTATCATTCCCTCCATCCCAAAATATAATGGGAATTCCTTCTCTCTCCAGTTATCCTACAAATGCTGGTTCCCAATAGCAAATTACTTTCCTAGCTGTTTCTGGCAATAAGTAAAGCTGTGTTGTACTTACTTCGTTTATGGATGCAACCACTACTACCTCCTTCACATTTTCATCCCATTTTTCTCTAAGTCCACCAGTCTCTGGCTTTATACATTTAAACACATCCTCTGGTTTTGCAGGTAAAATCCCTTCCGCTCTGTATCTTTTGAGAGAGGGAGGAAGAAGGAGAGGAAGTCTTAGTGAATGAAATAGAAGGGTGCTATTCCAGCCAAACTGCATTTTGAGTCTGGTTTTGCAGGTAAAATCCCTTCCGCTTTGTATCTTTTGAGAGAGGGAGGAAGGAGGAGAGGAAGTCTTAGTGAATGAAACAGAAGGGTGCTATTCCAGCCAAACTGCATTTTGAGTCTGGTTTTGCAGGTAAAATCCCTTCCGCTTTGTATCTTTTGAGAGAGGGAGGAAGAAGGAGAGGAAGTCTTAGTGAATGAAACAGAAGGGTGCTATTCCAGCCAAACTGCATTTTGAGTCTGGTTTTGCAGGTAAAATCCCTTCCGCTTTGTATCTTTTGAGAGAGGGAGGAAGGAGGAGAGGAAGTCTTAGTGAATGAAACAGAAGGGTGCTATTCCAGCCAAACTGCATTTTGAGTCTGGTTTTGCAGGTAAAATCCCTTCCGCTTTGTATCTTTTGAGAGAGGGAGGAAGAAGAAGAGGAAGTCTTAGTGAATGAAACAGAAGGGTGCTATTCCAGCCAAACTGCATTTTGAGTCTGGTTTTGCAGGTAAAATCCTTTCCGCTTTGTATCTTTTGAGAGAGGGAGGAAGGAGGAGAGGAAGTCTTAGTGAATGAAACAGAAGGGTGCTATTCCAGCCAAACTGCATTTTGAGTGCTCCTTAGTAAATGGGTGAGTGTGTCTCTGCCTATAGTAAGCTAGCACCTTAGGCAGAGCATTCAATCCAACGATCTCTCTGCTTTCTAACTTGCAAGAAAAATGCGTTCATTTGTTTTATACAGAACATGGAAGAAGGTAGCATCTTACCTAAACAAAATGCTCATTTACTTAAATAATTGCACATTACAGTTCTATATTCTGTCATAATTAAGCTTTCCTTGGGCACTTCTATATCTTCGAGACATTTATAACTGTACAAGGCCACAGGGCAGTTTGTATTATACCTTACAATACATAATATTGGTCTTCTTTATCATGAAGTTTAAAACTTTCTTCTCCAAAGGAAAAAACAAAATTAAAAAAAATCCATGATTAGCATGTATAAAAAGCCTGTGTTGGACATTTACTTGGTTAGAATTCTCTTTTCTTCCATTCGATTACTGGAAACTTCTCCTTTTTATGCTTCACCCACCAACTATTGTTTATGTGGTTCACAATTTCAAAAGCATAAAACTAAAAAGAGCAATAAATATGACAGAAGTAGTGATTCAGATAACAGTTTATCCCCCCACTTTACCTAAGTGATGTTTTGCTTCTACAGTTTTACTTACAGACTTCCACGAAATATAGTTGAAGGTCTCCAGGATATTGAAACTTTATTCTAGAAAGACATTTAAAAAAAAAAAACCAGACATAATAAGCTGCATTTTGTTGTCCATTGAATCTGAATGAGGTTTTATTCAACCTTAATTGTTTTTGAATATCTTAAGGGTAAATTTTAGGGAAGTAATGCTAAAAGACTTAAACAACAAGAAACATCCTCAAGGCTGTCTCATGTCAAATAAGGAAATAAATTTGCTGAAATCAAATAGACTTTTCACTAGCCGTGACGAACTTGCCCCATTGATTTCAATGGATCTTCTTTTAAACATGAATAATTCTGGATTCAGTCCAGATGGTTCTGTTGAAGCTAAAAGATTCTATATCTTTTTGCACCATTTGTGGACTGTAATACTAAATACTGACTCTCTTATGCCGATTTCACACACAATAAAATTTGGAAACCAGACAATCTTTGTGAGCAAGCTCAAATTAGGGGCCCCTCCAGACAGTAGAATGCAATGTGTAATGTAAGAATTACAGGGCTGAACTTTAAACAAAGAGATCAAGTTTCAAACCCATTCTCAGCCATAGAAACTTGCAGGGTGGTTTTGGGCCTGTCGCTCTATCTCAGTGCATCCACCTCACAGGATTGTTGCCGAGGGGATAAAATGAGGAAATCTGTCATGTTAACCACCTAACTTCCTAGACAAAAAGCTGGGATGTAAGTAGTAAAAACAGGAGCCAGTTTGGTGTAATGGTTAGGGTATCAGGCTAGAAACCAGAAGACCATAAGTTCTAGTCCTGCCTTAGGCATGAAAGCCAGCTGGGTGGCTTTGGGCCAGCCCCTCTCTCTCAGCCCTGGGAAGCAGGCAAGGGCAAACCACTTCTGAAAAACCTTGCCAAGAAAACTGCACAGACTTGTCCAGGCAGTTGCCAGGAGTCAAAAACTGACTTGAAGGCACACAGACCCCAAAAAAGTTAAAAAATAAGCAATACTGGGATGTTTCTAGAAGAACATGAAGATGGGGGGGGGGGGCAACTCCACAAAGTCCGATTCTGATTATTCCTTGGAAATCCTAGCATTGAAACTGTGACTTACGGGGCTGAGCTAATCAGAAATAAGGTTCTATTCATTGCAGAAGCCTCTCTTCCACTTCCCAACAATCTCCACTGTGCTTTAATAAGTTTTCACGTAGACCAATGATGGTCTGGGGGTGACTTTCACAATCCCTCCTCCTCTTCCAAGCTATGCAGTGGTTGTTATGCTCCTGGGCTACCTTTCTGTACAGGAGTAGATAGAAAGAAACAACCTGGAGGAAAGGAAGGTGGAGGGAAATGGGTCCCCTCCGAAGCCTTACAGATGGAAAAACAGAGGCTTCTTCCTCACCATCCCTATGTCCCAAATTAAACATGCTTAAAATCTCTTCTCTGGATGTCACACGTTGGATGCACTGATTCTATGACTGTCTCTTTCTGAAATCCAGTCTATGTTTTACTGACCCAGCCCCTCAACCTTCCTTTGTTTTTACAAAACATCTAATTGCATATATACAAAATCAAGTTTCTTTTGAGCCATGCTTGACTCCTTGGGACTTCCTGGATGCATCCATGTAGCTTCCAGGGCAAATACAAAAAAAAGAAAAGGAGCCTTTAATTTTTGCCCAAATTGCTAGAGCAAAAGGAAAGATGCACCAATGTCGATCAGGGTCAGGCTGTTTGTTCATCTAGCTTCATATACTGACAGCAGGGAAGGGATACTGTATTTGGTGACTGGAAAGTACGTGTGTTATTGACTATGCAACTATTCCTTCTCAATGATTTCCCCAACTGCCTCAATCGATCTCAGTAAGGATTTTTAATTGAATACCTTGGTGCCTTGGTTCCCTGTACCGTCACGGGAATCTCTAACCACTCTGGAATAAGAACATCCTTGTTCCCTTCCCTCCATAAACACTGCCCCCCGCAAACTCCCCCAAACTCAAAAACGGGAGAGTTGGTAAACGACAGGCTAGAATCCGTTTAAATCCACGAAGCTCCAGCTTGTCAGATTTCCCCTTCCAAACCTGACGGGGAAACATTCACAGCAGAAAAGGAGACGCGGCGGAAGCGAGAGGGGATCGCTGCACCGCTTCAGATCGCAGGCCAGGTAAGCGGGAGGTTTTTACGCCTCCCCTACCCAAAAAAAAAAAAAAAAGGTCCCCCCGCAAATGAAAATGTAGCAAAGCCAGCAGAAGAGTTTTCAGCTTCCAAGGAGGTATGGTTGGGTCCTTTGCAGATGGGAGAGCCCTCCACCGCGTATCTCCTGCCTGCGGTCCAAAGCGACATAGCCGTCCCCGGACTTCCCCCTGCGCCTTGAGGGCGAGAGGGACGCGTCGCGTTGGTCGTCAGCTGGTTCTCGCGGGTCCCCCCGGCTTACCGTTTGCTTACAGAGGCTCCAGCCGCTGGGGTCCTTCCGATAGTTCTCCAGGTGCAGGGCGGCCCATTGCGCAGCCTCCTGATACTCCATGGCGAGCGACGGTGACGCGTTCCCTGCCGGCCGAGGAAGGCTGGCGCGGCGGCGGTGGAGGAGGAGGAGGAGGAGGAAGAGGAAGGGAAGGGAAGGAGCACCTGCTCCGGCCAGCCCAGAAAAGGGGCCGAGCCTCCCTGCAGAGCCGCGCCATCCTTGCCCGGAGGAGCTAGCGCGGCGCCGCCTCCCGCTTCTCCCAACCCGGGCCCTCGGGACGGCTGGTGAGAATGGAGGGCTCAGTTGGGAATGGCCCACCCCACAGGATGAGAACTACTGCCAGCCAGGGCGTGGCGCTCCTACCAGCAGATGTTGCTGGCTCCCCGCGGCCAGCCTGGTGCGTCGGATGTGCCGGAGTTACGGAGGGAGCTGCGCTTTCCTCAGGTCCTGGTTTCACAACAACTTTGAAAGGCGAGTTAGGTTAGAGCTCCCCCTCCCGCCCCCGATGCCTTTCTTGCTGGCTGCAGAACCACGAGAAAGGCAGGGAGAGTCCACTGAGCGCCCTCCAGATGTTTCTGATCCCAACTCCTGCCATTGTGGATCACTGGGCACGGTGACGGGACTGTCCATTGGAAGGGAGTCTTTGTCCAGAGGCAGTTTTCTAAAATTTCCGTCTAGAGGTCTAGATTTCAAAATGCATTGGGTGAATGTGCATTGAACTGCTGTTTGAGAGAGTAATCCCAGGGGCTGAAACCACGATTGTGGAAGAAGCATCACCTGTATGAAAGCAAAGCACTCTGCGCTTGCTCAAGAGCTGACTCGACAGAGATGGAGGGGAGGAGAAAAAGGTCATTTCTACGTGCCAAAGCTTGACAACATCCTAGCTTATTACAAATGGTGGTTTGTATCATCTGGACAGAACTAATGTGGTTTCGCTTGTCAGTTGGGTTGCCCAAGCTAAACTTAAAGAAACGAGTCCTTTGTGACAGTGAGCCTTAAATGATGGAAATTTTCTATGGGAAGGAAGAATAGGGCACGGATTCAATTCAGGAATAAAAAACAGCCCTTTAAATGAAGGCGGCCCATTTTACAATGCGGTTCTAAGCTGCATTATTCCTGCTATGCAAAACAACAGCAGCAGCAAAAAATGTTTTTAGCAAAAGGTCTACAGATACCTTCAGGGCTTTACCCATCCTTCCATCCTTAACTGTTTTTTTCCTCTTTCGAGAAGGAAGAAGGAAGCAGTGGGTTAAAAAAAAAAAAATTACAATGAGATTTGCAACCCCCCCCCCCAAAAAAAACCAAAGTTGATTATTCAACCATGTGCAAACTATTGCTAGTTAATATTTTATTTAATGTCTGGGGTGAGCAGAGTAGTGTAACTGAACCACAGAGATAACAGCCCGTTCTGGGAAGCTGGCCTGCTGATGCCAGGATCCGTTACTTAAATGCACCAAGATTCATACCGTAGTGTGGGATCAGCTTCTCCTATATGCTTGTTAAAGATGATTTTAAATGGTCATTTTTGTTGTTTAGTCGTTAAGTCGTGTCCGACTCTTCGTGACCCCATGAACCATATTGCGCCAGGCCTTCCTGTCCTTCACTGCCTCCCTGAGTTTGCTCAGTTTCATGCTCATTGCTTCATTGATGCTATCTAACCATCTCATCCTCTGCCGTCCTCTTCTCCTTTTGCCTTCAATCTTTCCCAGCATCAGGGTCTTCTCCAAAGAGATCTCTCTTCGCATTAGGTGACCAAAATATCTGAGCTTGAGCTTCATTATCGATCCTTCCAATGAGCAATCAGGGTTGATTTCCTTTAAGATTGACTGGTTTGACCTCCTAGCAGTCCAGGGGACTCTCAAGAGTCTTCTCCAGCACCACAGTTCAAAGGCATCAATTCTTCGGCGCTCGGCCTTTTTTATGGTCCAGCTCTCACAGCCATACATTACTACTGGAAAATGGTCATTTACTGCAGTATAATTTTAGAGCAAATATGATTCAGCCAAGAATAAGCAAGTAGAGAGAGCTTAGAATGAGCTAACCAACATTCATCCTCAAGTGGAATGTAGCAATTAATGTTTAAGCAAGGCAGAAGCATCTGGGAATTTGGGGCACCCAACAGAGCTCTGAGTGTACCTCCATTTACAATTCCAGAATGTTGTAGTCTTTTCTCCCCACTTTAGACATTTGAGCATATCAGGTCATTCATTTCGGCCAGGTTCAGCTCAACACCAGACTTTGATTTTTGGGGAGTTCCTTTTCCTCCAGATTTCGGATACTTCTCTTTGCTTGGAAGGACTTGGATGTACTGATCATTGCCACTAGTGGGTTGATCACTGCTTGATTCAGGAGAAATGGAATCAGACTCCGTTGGGGATGGTGGTGGCTTGGGTTTGGCCTTTCCATGGTGTTCTGGATAGTGCTGGTCAAATTCAATATTCTTCAAATGTATCTTTCTGTGGGGGTGGGGGGGCCTGTCATAAGTTAAACCAAAACCATCTTCCCAAGATTTGTAGTGCATTTTCGCTAGAGCTCTGCTTGTAAGAATTTGATTGTCAGCCCACTCCCCAATGTAGAAGCGAGGGGGAGCTCGAAGATCAGACAGGGACCGTGGACGGTGAGACTGCTTAGCAATACCTCTCCTTAACTCTTCTTCATCCTCCTCAATGTAACGAGGCGAGTATGCCCTGCGGGGCGTTCGAACCACATACCTTCTGATGTGCCGTGGATACAACTCTATGATGTCACCTGCCTCCTCCATTCGGACGTTCCTGGGCAGCCGAGTCGTTGCACGGAGGATTTTTTTGCGGGGTTCCTGCTCATTGACAACATAGTATTTGGCTGTGTGAGCTCTGCGGCCCACAAAAGGGGGGCCGCCGGGGGCCCCGTGAGACTCCGGCTTGACTTGCTGGAGGCTCTTCCTGAACAAGGGTTCTGAATGAGCATCTTCCACGTGTTTCTTCAGCTTGACAGGAGTATACACTTTGGCTTTGCAGAGTTCACTAGCACTCCCGTGGATAGTATTCGGGTATCTGAAGAAAGGAGGAAAGGGCCAGAATGGCTAAATGCAGAAGTCCATAGCGGCTTATTGAGATCGAGAGCTCCTAATCTTATGATTTTGCTCTCCTGCACTGGCTTTTTAAAATGTATTCTTCCTTTCTGTAGTGTGGATTTTGGCAGAAAGTGGAAGAAGTCATTTATATTAATATTTTTTGAAAGACAACTAGCCCGTTTGGTGCTAATTACCCTCTGTAACTGAGGGTGGAGAATCTGTCCATTTCAGTTCCCTTTTTAAAAAAATTGTAAGGTTTTTTTTTTCCAGTTCCATTTCTGCAAAAAGAGGCATGAATGTATGTACACAGTTCTCCTATGTGATCGGGTGTGTAATTTTGATTGCTTGAAAAATGCATATAACATTTCCCTTTAATTAGATATACTTTTCATGAATATGCGGGGGAGGGGACTGTTTTTGTTTTTTAATTGCAGAACTGCATCATGAAATCTGCATAAGTCTGAATACTGAAGGATAAATCTGTCACTTATATGCAAAATACACATTTCCCAGCCTGCATAGCCACAGGAAATGTAATTCATCCTAATTGTAAAACACCAGGATGAACAAAGCTGCATTATATGAATGTAGCCTTGTAAATACACCATGTAAACCTCTAGTTTCTCTCCTAGTTGCTGGAAAAGGTCTTACCTGTTGATGGAAGGTTCTGTTCTAGGCTTTGCCATCACAGGAATAGGAGGTGTTGGAGTGACAGGTATTGGAGCTACAGGTGTTGGAACAGCTGGGGTATCATTTGCTGGGGATGGACCCACTGCTTTCAGTATTTCAGGCGTTGGTACTGATTGAGATATTGTCTGTATTTGGCTGTCTTTGGGAGACTCAAAGTTTACTACACTGCCATTTTTCCTAGGGGTTGAGGACCGAGCTGAAGATTCCTGACTGATGACATCACTCTCCTGTTCGGGCCTCTTGCCATTTCCTTCCACTGTTTGGATTCTAGCTAAAAATAATGTTCAGAAAAACCAATCATAGCTTCTTTAGTCATCAACTGGAACTGATCAACAGTACAGCACACATTTGATCCATGCATAAGAGTGCCAAAGAACAATCCTAGTAACTCAACCAGCATCCTCCAGCTGAATTTGCACATCACATTAAAATGTGGCTTGCTTTAATCATGGTGTGTTGAAAAAGAACCAGGAGCTGGGTTGACAGATCATCCTAAGCCATAAGCCATAATGTGCCAGCCACAATGCTGGGTTTATGCAACATGATAAGCCAAAACCAAAGTAACAGATTATGGCTTAGTGCAATGTTAAATTCAAACCTCAGAGAACATGTTGCCCAGAATTCTTGAATCCTACAGAGTAGGATTGTAGTTCAGTCCTAGAGTCTCAAAAGCTGATTCTGTAATTAAGTATTAGTCTGAAATATGTCACAATCTTCTTCTAGTTCTTTCTGCAATAGGTAAACATGGCTAAGCTAATGTTCTTGGAACTATTACACTTGAATAAACCTTATACAGGCAATCTGCTTCAGAAGATGGAAGGTAGACATGTAAAAGAAGGTGGGATAAAATGTTATTATCTGATGAAGAGTTGCTTGGAAATTCAGAAGCTTCTAGTGCTTACAAACTTTCACTTGAATTAGAAGAGGTATTTGCCTCAATATGGATTGGTGGTTTTTCCCCCTCCATATGCTTCATATGTCTGCTTTTGCTTTCAGTCATTATTGCAATTTGAGAAAAAGATGACTGAACACATAGTCCAGTGATGCCAAGTACCTTAATGATGTTTCTGCTCACCTGCTGCCATCTGGACCACTTTTTTCTTGTCTTCAGTTCTTTCCTACAATAGATACCAAATTAATTAACTAAAAGTTCAGCCTTACATAATACTTCTGTTTAAAAAAAGTCATTGCACTCAAATTTCAAGTAAAGTTTGTGGGTACAGAAGTTATCTGCACTGCCACCCACCCACCCATCCACCTGCCCATTGATTCATTCTATTTTCTGTTAAGAATTAATTTTATTTTTAACAAAAACTTACCAAAAATATGGTATGAGCATTTAGTCAGCACTTACTGTCTGGATCTGCATCCTTAGTTGGTTGTTGGTGAATTTTAATGACCTTGCAATGCTCTGCAGGTAATAAATTAGCATGCTGGGGCAAAAAAAAAAAAGATGTCTCTGATTTACATCACACTAAATTGAAAGAACTGAATAAACATAAATACAATAATTTATTTCCATAATTGAGAGATTTCTTCCCAGCAGCTGGCAGCACATAGTCACCTTATCTGGATTTAGGAACTAAGCCAAGGCAGACTGGATTAATACTTAGATGGGAGATGGAATTCCCAGGCTATAGTTTATTACATTTTTATCCCACCTTTAGTTTTGGTCAACTCAAGATAGTGTCCATACTTAATGCTCCCGTCTCCTATTTTCCCACAGTGACAACAACCCTGTGAGTGGGTTGGGCTGAGACAGAGAGGGACTGGCCCAAAGTCACCCAGCTGGCTTCCATGCCTAAGGGAGGACTAGAATTCACAGTCTCCCACTTTCTAGACAAAAACCTTAGCCACTACACCAGGCTGGCTGGCTGTGAGCCAGGACAGACCATGAGCCAGGTTAAACAAGCTAGACTATAAGGTTAAAAAAATCATTCCAGAAGAAGGCAATGATAAACTACTTCCATATTGTTGCCAATAAACCCTACACAATTGTATCAGGGGTCAAGATACAACAAGGTAGAAGGAGGCTTTCTTTTTTACTTTATAGGAACTGAGTGAAGCCCAAGCTCAAGGAATAGACTGGAAAAATCCCAGGACTGCTAGGAACCTCATGGAAGAGCTGGGGAAAAGCAAATGGAATAAGGAATCTCCAGGCTAAATCATACATGCACCCATGTTCCTATAACATCTTACAGCTTCTGTGCACTTTAGACTTAGATCCAGAATGCTAAAATGTACACATTCGTTTCAAGGCAGGACTTTGCTCGTTGTATAAAGCAGGCCACCTCTTCTACAGCACTGGAGTAAAAAGAGGGGGCAGAGGGCTTTATGGAGTCCATAGAAGGGTCTTCTATTTCCCTCCTTGGTTTATTGCATTAGACCCATCCATAGAGCAATGGCATAGGACAGCTTTCATAGGACTGTACTAGTTCAGACTGCAGAGGGGCTAGATGGAAAACAGCAGGTTTGGATACTCCTCCATATCAAAAGCTCCAATGCAATGGGAAAGAAGCATACTCGGGCAAAACGAGAAGACACTAGGCATAAACCTAACAAATTAGCTATCTAAATGCAGAGGGCTTTTTTCAATATCATCCCTCAGCCCCCTTCCATTTGCTGGCTAAAATGGAACTCCTCCCAAGACAATGACATGGTCAGATCCTTCTGGACACGTAGCTTGGTGGCAACTTGAAATACTGACCATGAAATCAAGCAAATGTATTTAGACTTACAAAAGTAATAATAAAGCTGGAAGGACAACCACAGGGCTACTGATATAAGCCATCACAGAGTTGAACCAGGGAGGAAAGTCATTTCGAATTGTTTCAGACACAATGTCGTAGATCTTTTCTTGCCCACTAGGTGGAAAACATTCAATTGTTGTCTCAGAAAATCAGCAGCATTTTAAACATTTCAAAAATAGTTTTCTGTCTACAGCCAAGCTCTGAGCTAGATGTTAGGAGGACTTTGGGTTTTTTTTATTTTCCTGGGAAAAAGCGACCACCACTTGAGCAGGCTGGAGGGATAAAGTTCAAATCTTGTTTTGAACTTTATGAGGAAACACTTGGATAGACCACAAGTTTCCTCTAAAGCAGCTTGGGATAAAACCATTTCAGGCTGAACTGCAAGGCCTCTTATCTACCTCTACTTTGAGTATAGGCAACCTTGACTCTCCAGATTCTGCTGAACCTCAGGTCTCAGAAGACCATCTAAGTAAAGCCAATGCTAAGGGACACTAGGAGGTACAGATCAGCAACCTCTAAAGAAAACAGCCTATCCCAGTTTAACCCTTCATTAGTGCATACAGACTTTCAAATATTGTTTATTTTCATTGATGTGTACCTCATTTTATGACAATGATGCATAAAATACACACATGGAGCTATCTAATTATGAGAAATCAGCACTCCAGGACCACAATATCTTCCAATAACTTGTCTGTAGAATGAGCACTGATTTTGTAAATGTTTCCTGTTAAAAAAAAAAAGTTAACACAAAGCAGATCATGTGGGTCTACACTAAATATAGATTATCTTTTTCAAATGCTAAGTGGATGGTTGATAGAGACCTAGTGACACGAATCCCTATTGGATCAGGCTTTGGGGAATGTCGGCAGTTCCTTTGTAGGTCAACTTCACCCTTCCAAGAAATAAATTCTGATGGTAAGCATCAAGATACTGAAGTTACCAAATTGGGCCTGCCCGCAGGCTAATGCTTAGAACATCAAGTGAAGCAACGCCAGTACCCACTCACCTAAATGGGCCACAGTTCAGAGACGGCTTGTAGCGGGCAATAGCGAAGATAGTTGGGAGCATACACAGAAAGAGCATAAATAGAAGCATAGCTAAATAGAAGTTGTTAGATCTGAAAAGGAAGATCACATTGTTACACAAAGCGTTACATGACCCTGCACCTCTAGTATCTTAAGGCCTTTTAAAAACCCAACTATGAGGCCAAATGCCAACATTTGGTGGTGGTATTATTAATATTATTATCAGCAGTAGTAGTAGTAGTAAGCAATTTTTTAAAAAAGTATGTTATATCTTAGTAGGCTTATAGATAGAAAGATATTTTGAAGATACTTTATTACAGGTGAAGCATAGATATATTTATTACTTACTTAACCCTGTTCAACACCCCCTCCCTAAAAGAACGCAAGGGTTCAAGTTTCTGCCCTGCCTCTCTAAAAGCAACTTTACCTAAGCACTAAAAACATTCAGCTGCTAGAACTTTAAAAAACAAAGATGGAGGAACAGCTTCAACACTGCAACAAGGCTAAGTCCCGTATCTCATGTTCCAGGCACAGTCTTAGGATGGTAACTGTGATGGAATGGTTTGATGAAGGCCGCGCTTGGGGAGATAAGCGTTTCCTTAGCCCCCAGCAGGAGTGTGGGAAGGTAAAGGAGATGAGACTGGCACCACCCTAAGGAATTCACGGTGTTTGGGCTGGCTGGCTTGGGAAGTGTAGAGTCAGTCTGGAGAGATTGATGTCAGATTCAGCCCAAAGAACTCCATGAGACAGTACAGATCCAGTTCTGTTGTGTTTATTAGCTTCAGCCACTCAGACAGAATCTCTCCAGACTGAATCTACACTTCCCAAGCCAGCCAGCCAAAACACTGTGAATTCCTTAGGGTGGTGCCAGTCATGTTCTTTACCTTCCCACGCTCCTGCTGGGGACTAAGGAAATGCTTATCTCCCCAAGCGCGGCCTTCATCAAGCCATTCTATCACACCAACAGAGCTTTGTGCAGCCCCATGCAGTAATCTGGAGGAGTACACTAAATAAATGTAAATGTTATGTTTAAAAAAACCAAGTCACGTTAAACAAATCCATACATGGATCTAATCTGTTAGATAGTTTGACCCTCAGGTGTTCTCTTTGTTTTGTTTTTAATATTTTTCACAATTACAACCACCAGTGCTTTTGCTGTTCCTGTGATGATGCCTGCCTATATATGAAGTAACTAACCTTGAAGCTCGGAAGACTTGCTGGTGAGGAACATTGCATGTCAACACCGCCCAGCTCCTTAAGTACATCAGCCCAATCAGCTTGAGAACGTTGAATGCAGGGAGGCAAGGGGAAAAGAAGGCCCCCATCCTATGAACGGGAACAATCAGGGCCCACCATCAGTGTTTCACTTTGGGAAATTGACTAATGATGGGCAAGCTTTTGCTTCTTTCACTCAGAATGGGTTTGGTTATTTATGAGCTTGGCCGGCATCAAGAGAAGCTGTTCTTGCTTTCTATCAATTCTCTCTCTTAGCTTCTAGAGTTGTTAGATACAGGCTGATGGTGCCACTAGTTTCTAGCCTGACTGTATTGCTCCCATGAGTATGGAGTTCTAGTATCAGACATGATGAAGAAGTGTTTGAATGGGCATCTCCCCCCACCTCCAGAAATGCTGTTGAAAATCACAGCGACCTTCATAGGGTTGTGAAGCTTAAGATCAAATTAAGATATTGTTTTTGCAGTTATAAAAAGAGGCTGTATCTTCTGATTATGGATTGCAAAGAGGTAATGTTCTATTGGGCACAGTAGCAATTATTATTTGACCCTCCCCAGAGTGTCGATCCCACTTATCTGCTCCTCCTGGACTCATTAGCTGATCTTTTACATCAGGAGTCTTTGACCCCATAGGAACATTTCCAGTGTGAAAAGCCAGAGTAGAATAGGTTAGTTGCAATAAATTAATTCAGGAGACACCCCTTCAGACCCCAGGTTTCTCAGCATATACCCCTCTAAAACCTTGGGTGCCATCACCAGAGTCCTACCGAATACTGCCATCAAACTGTAACCAAAGGAATAAAGGAGGAAGTATATTTACATGAATCAGTTGCATTTAAATGCTATTTTTGTACCAACCCTACTCATGTCTTGGTTTGGTGCCTCTGCCCTTTTTGGCATGCAGCTACTGATCTGCCATTCAAAGGACAAGTGTGACTCTGAGCTCTTCAAAGGTCAACAACTTCTAAGCTAAACAGAATTAAGTTAATTTGTTACCAAATCATCCCTTGATTGTAGACCAAATGCAGGACATTTTCTGCTATTTTGAATTCCCCATATTCTGGCTGCAAAGTAAAGAAACAGAAGGACAGGATTCAGTAGCCACTTCTTTTTTTTAAAAAAGGTACAACTAGGGCAGTGTTTCTTAAACGTTTTTTCTCTCAAGACCCTTTCCCACTTTTAAAAATTACGGAGGACCCCAAAAGAGCTTTAGTTTGGATGGGTTATATTTATTGATATCTATGGTATTAAAAATTAAATTTGACGCATTTGCTGCCACTACGGCTTCTCATGATTGTTTGATGGGATTTTAATATTGTATTATTTTTCAGCCTAGGATGGCAAATAATTTTGATTTCCCAGACCCCTGAGAGGGTCTTGGGGGACCCCAGGGGTCCTCGGTCCATGCTTTTAAGAAACATTGATTCAGGGCAGGGTTCCTCAGCCTTTAAGACGGGTGGACTTCAACTCCAAGAATTCCCTTGCTGGCTGGGGAATTCTGGGAGTTGAAGTCCACCCGTCTTAAAGTCGCCAAGGTTGAGGAACCCTGATTCAGGTCATCCTGGTGAATGTCAGATCCTCCCGCCCAGGCGCATATATCCAGGTCAAAACAGATGGAACACTGCCACCTAGTGGTTGAAAGTGTTATGAATAGATCCTTGCACCACTCACTGCAAGGCAAGAAGGGAGGAGGGAGACCTAGGACAACATCCATGGAGTTCGCTCCAGTTCATACCCTTTTGTTATTTGGTTGAACCTATACTCACAAACTTGCTTTCCAAATCCCAGCACCAGCAGTCACTTAAGTATCGGACAAAAAGCCCACGGAAGAAATCAATCAGGAGGATGCTAGCTACTGTGAACAGCATATCGATAATTGACAGCTTCAACATTTCCTGAAACAAACAACAAACACAATGCAATAACCAACAGTAACATTTAAAACACACACACACACACACCAAAACTGTATTACTACCCAGGCATTTAACACTGAAATAGGTAACATATTTGCAAGTGGAGTATTTATGAAAAACAAGCAGGTACTTGCTACTTTAAAAACAACAGAAAGAATAACAGTAAGGATCAGGGAAAAACAGGTCTCATTGATCTTCATGCCAAACATGTTTTCAGTTCTGGTGCCACCAGTGAAAAAACCCTGGCTTGGGTAAGGATGAATCATACTTGACCAACATAGGTCTCCCAGCATTGATTTTGGTGACTTTCAGTGTTAGAGTCAGAAGGGGCTGTATTGTTGAGTTCAACTAGGTGAGCGTAGCTTTGGGTGAGATTCTCAGACAGAAGGAAAGTGGCATTCTTAATCATTTGCATATTTGGAGTTGGTGTTGAAAAGTTGTGCTCCAGAAGGGATTTTGTTGCTAAGAAGGTGGTGGTATCCACGGTGCTGCTTCCATTTTTATGAACATCATTTTCCTGAAATCATACATTGAAATTTAAACTCAGAGGTGGACCTTCCACTTTCCCAGTCCTGTTTAAAGCATTTAAGATAAAGTCACAGTCTGCAGCCTCGGGAACACATGCCCGGGGTCTCTCTCCTTTCCAAAAATTGCTGCTGAATTGTAATTGCCAGTGTGACAGAAGGGGAAAAATATTAAATACATTTAAATTAAATCAAAGCAAGCTTAGTTCTTATCATGACTGTACTTAATTTTGTCCTACCAATATTCACTTTTTGGAATGTAATCACACCAATCAGCACATTCCTGTTTTAGGATTTGGAGGTGAACCTATTGAATATTCTGTGACTCTTATATATGACTTTTTTATCTGCAGTAATGCAACTTATCCTGTCAAATTTGTGAATCTTGTGGATTGAATTTCTATTATAACACCATTCTTATATTCTAGCCCCAAGAGATAATATTTATTTATTAACTCCAGTACTAATAAAAGGGGCAAAACAGAATATGAGAGACTTAACACTTAAGTAAGATATGGGAGATTTTCAGGTGCATAATTCTGTCTCAACTATTTGCTGAAGTGCTTCAGTTCACCAAAATCCCTAGTTTTTTCAAAGAAATTACGACAAAGCAGTAAATATATGATCTGCCACCCAAGATGGTTAAGACTTGCAACTTACAACAAAGCTCATGCTATCCACTTTATCCAGAAGTGCAATGATCAAGCTGTAGAGATTTCCCAAATATAAGACCAAAACTCTGGGAGGGGAAAAAAAAAAAGCCCAAGAAACGCAAATTGGCAAATGCTTTTCCACTGTAAGTCTACCCCTACTCCACCTGTCACGTAAAACTGAGGCCATTTTCATTCTGCTAAGTTGATGCAACTGATTTCCCATACCTGGCAAGCTGAAAGCGTAGAGTAGTCCGGGGGTGATACATCTCCAGTGCAGCCACCAGTTCAAACGCAGATGGTGCAAGCATGGTGATAAGAGAGACAACCACACTCACCTGGAAAGAAGAGAAAAATATGTTATTTTCAGAAAAAGTGCTTGATTTTTATGCAACTATGGAACTAACGTGTGTATCAGAATTTATCTCTTAATTGGAACTTCATCTCTGACAGATTTGTGACACAGCTCAAAAATGTACCCCTAATGCATTTAGAGAGACATATATTTTGTATGGGTATTTCTACTCACATCCATCTTCTTGAAGGCCATTTTATCAAGTGATTTTCCGTGATGTAATGCATGTATTTACTATTTTCAGCAAATTATGCATGGAGGGGCTTGTGTTTTCTTAACATTCATATTCTTACATGATTTCTTAAAAGTGAGAGTGGAAAATTTTTTGAGCTCCATGCATTTCAAAATACAGCCAGGTTTTAGTTGATTCTTTGGTTTGAAATTCTAAAACGAAGTAAGTTGTATCGAAATGCAAATAGAACAAATTTATCCCATGGCCCTACCAGGGGGGTGGATAACTAATATCTCAAGACACATGTACATACAAAGTGTGTCCAATATGGTATCATCATCACCACCACCACCATCATCATCATTATCATCACCATCAAGCCTCATAAGCAGTATAGACCGTTCAGTCATGGAGGATCAATGTTATTATTCCCATTTTGCAAAAGGAGTCTGAAGCTGAGAAAATGTGCTCTTACCTCATTCTTTTCCCACAAGGTCAGCTCTTTTTTCATCCTTTCCAACTTCTGGGATCGATCCACTACAAAGTAAATGATGTAAATACTTCCAGCAAGTGAGAGAAGGACCAAGATGTTTGCAATGATTCTTAAGCTGATTGTCACTGCCCTGAATAGTGGGGGAGCACATAGGAAACATCAAAGAGATTCAGATAGTTTCAGCAGTTTATATAATAACAGTTTTAAAAGACAGAGAGTCGGCTTCTGTCTCTCTCTGATTGGTCATACATCACTAGATGGAAAAATTATATGCATACATACAGGTTTGTGCTCTTTTTCTTTTCTTGCTCTTCCAGTATAGCTTCCTTAAAAGAAACAAAGACATAATAGCATATAACACAACCCTAAACTTGTCAATTCAAACAGAAGTTTCATATGACTTCTTTCTAGCTTAAGGATTCATAGGAACATGGCTTTAAGTCTTAGCTGTGCTCACCCCTTTGGGAGTGGGTCCCCTTGTACTCAGGGGACTTCTGTGTAGACACACATATTGGTTTCACTGCTCAATATCCTTCTAATGACTTTACACGACATTACATTCAGTATTTTTGCCTGTTTGAATGTTGAGTAGCTTACCCTGATGCTGTTCACTATGGCAGCTGATTTGCTCTCTGCAGCTTCAGGGTTGCCAATCAAGTAATCCCAAGCACAAAACACTCGCCAACAAAAGGTGTAATTTTCATCAGAAGCACTAGCAAGACTCATTCTTGAATTTTTGGCCATCCTGGAAAATAACGATCAAAAGACCCATACACTGTTATCCTTCAGCCCAGATCTTGAAAGACTCTGATTGTAATATCTCAACCTACTCCTAATTCTACCTGATATCATAACTAAATGCAGCCTCATCAGCACACACTTCCATTATTTTTGCCCCATCTCCATTTGGCTTTGTTTACCAACTTCCCCAGTGAAAAGAACTGAAGAACTTAAATTCTTGCAGGTCATTTAATGACTTTGAGTTGATAAGGGTATCAGTCTCATATGGTTTTTGGATTTTTTCTTCTGATCATCGTAAGCTTTCTTTGCCTTTAGTTGCTCAAAAGCTGGCTCACGCATGCTCTTAATTACTCAGTGCTTAGTTTGCCTACAGCTGCAGGTATGAATATCTCCACTCAAAAAGTAGTGCTTAAACTGATCAGAATGATCTAAGTAGTTAATCATTCATGCTGTCACCCCACTGCAAATAGCAAGTCCACATGCACTGAGGTCTGGGGGTAATTCTGATCAGGATTCCGACAGAGATAGAAGAATTAAACCTCCTCCTCTGTGCTATGTCTCCCTCCGTCAAAAAAAAAAATCTGGCTAAGCTATTTCCCCTTCTTGGCCTATCCAAGCAATTTGTGGAAGAGAAAGTCACAAGTGCAAAAATTGCAAGGACAATTAAAATGTCTAAGGGTAATCTTACACTTGGTATCATTGCCTAGATCTACAATGAATACTGATAATTATAGAAATGTGAAGTATTCTTGATGAATCATAGGAAATTTGTTCTGAAATGTTCATTTAGTATCAGGAGTACTAAATGAACATTTCAGGGGTAGTGAGTGTAGGGGGAAACCAAAAACAAGTTCCTTTGTTTTTCAGTTAATTTGCTTGCAATTCCTAGTCAACAAATGGGGTAAAATCAGATTAAAAAAAAAAATAGATGGTTGTCATGAAAAGACCCGCCTTACTTCTTCAAGAGAATGATAAAACTGTAGGCAAAAACTGCCATTCCAACAAGGAAGTAGGCAAGGGGCAGTCGGTAACCAGCACTCCCAATCTTCCTCGCCTGGCCATAGTACCCATAGAACAAAACGGAGTACTGAAGGTAACCCTACAGAAACAGAAATAACATTGTTATCAGTAGCACCAGTATCTAGGAGGGGTGTGTGTGCATGTGTGCGCGCGTGCGCATGTTTGTACTATGAAGGTTTTCTGCTTGCCCCCAAAGACCAGATGGTATCCAGATCCTGTGCGGAATGAAGTTGATCACTGGGGATCTGCTTGCTGGGAGTACTTCCAAAGGCATCACCAGCCAGGATCTGTAACAAAACAAAGTCTGAAAATTAGGTAGGAGAGGCTGGTAATGGGAGCAAGTTATGTCCCAGGGACCTATCAATCCAATCCTACTTTTTAAAAACAGCCCAAAAGAGCTGAAAATGCCTCTACCACCCTTGCAGTGATGCTCTCCAGTCACTTCAAGACACTATGTGGCATTCCAGGGTCTTTGATCAAGGTCAAACTGTCAAATTGTCCACACAAACAAGTTTTGGTTTCAGAAATTCCACCTGGAAGTACAAAAGAATCACTTACTTCTGGCAAAACCACAAAGGCTCCTGTCATTATGGTGAGAACAATGTTGATGCCAAATAGCCATCGCAAAAAAATAAAGTAAGAGGCAACCCCTGAGCCAAAGTGACCTAAAAAAACACAAAGAAAAGTTCATTTCATAGACTGTTTCACTGAAACATGAAGCCTTCTTTATAAAGTCATGGAATCATTGTAGATAAGCAGCCTTTAATCAGTGTTAATTGAGGATCTGGCAAAAGGAGATTCCAAAGATATGGTTGATTTTTTAAAAAAAATCTTGCAGGACCATCTCTCACTGGTGGTTTCTGCTCATCCCACCAGATCTGGCAGAGTGACCCTCTGCAGATACCATCAGTAAAACACTGCCACCTTATGGGTCCTAGGAAGCATACTTTCTCTGTTGTGACGCCTGCTGTATGGAACAGCCTCTCCCCCCAAATACATATAGCCCCTACTCTATTGGACTTTCACAAGACCGATATCTTCCCCCAAGCATTGGGTTTGGGGTTGTAGTATAGAGCTTTGGTATGGGTATATGTGATTAGTGATTTTGTGGTTTTACTGAGCCTCAGTATAGTTTTACTTGGTTTCTCTCAGTTTAATGGAATCTTTTGTTCACTACGCAGAGTTTCTTGGATAGATGGGTGGCCATATAAATTGGATTAATAAAAATAACTTTTAAAAAAATTAAGCAATGTACTGCTGCATAATTCCTACAACAGGTAATAAATAAAATGCAGGACAGAGTTGAAGTTGTGGCACAATTTTTTTTAAAATTAGAAAGGACTATGGAAGTCAATTAATTCAACTACTTGCCTTAATCCACTGTGGCCTAGTGCAACATCGGTGTATCGTCTGAAAATGTGCATCTTTATTTAAAATAAATCATTCAATCATGAAGCAGATTAACTGCTGCTATAGATGACAGGGACTGGATGGTGCACTGCAAAACTGGGTTCTCTTAGACCTCTTGACAGTTTTCAACACTAGCGACCTGGTGTCATTCTGAACACCAGGCAGGAATGGGCCAGGTACTGTGATTGCTTTGGTCCTACCTGTCATATCATATCCAGAGACCCAGTATGGTTTTTTGGTTATGGTGCAGGATTTGAACCAGGGAGGCCCAGGTTCCAGCCCATCCTTAGCCACAGAGGCTTATTGGATACAGCCAGTTGCTGTTGTGGTGGGGAAAGCTGGAGTAAAGAATGCCACACACACTTCCTTGAACTTCTGTAGGTAAGGTGGGATATAAATGTAACACATGCCTCCATAATATTAATTTATTTGTATTTATTAATCAAGTTTAAATCTTGCCACAATCACAGGACTCTTGGCAGCTCACAAAATAAGGATATTTGGCAACAACATAAGAACATAAGACGGTTAAGATCCAGATACAACACATCATATCAGGCCCCCAAAGTCTTCCAGAAAAGCAGTTGTCAGCTTTTGCCAGAAGGCAGACAATGTTGGAGACAAATGAACTTTCAACAGGAGGCCATTTCAGCTCCATAATTGAAAAACAACACTTCCTGGCTTCAGCCCACCTGATCTCCAGAAATGAGGGAAAACCAGTTACAGGACTTCTCCTGGCATGACCAGAGTGGTCAGGCCAACTCTAGTGGGGAGATGCAGTCCTGCAGGTAACCCAGGGCCAAGCCATATTGGGAGATCACCATGTTGATACCATGCCTACTAGTCAACAATCAGTATCTTATCTTACACAGACAATCATAAATGGTTTCTATCCCAGCCCTTTACATGCTTATTTAGTGTTAAGTGTCACTGATTTTGATGGAATTTACTCTGCTGAAGCATGCTTAAGATCCCAGCCCCAAAATGATTATAAATTGTCTTAAGCCCTGGCACATGACAAAAGCAGTTATGGAAACTGGATCTGAATTAGCCCAACAACCTCCCAGTTCCTAGCATTTCTCTTTGTACTCGTATACTTACTTTCAATTTTCTTGATTCTCATTTCCCAAGGAATAAAGATAACCATGAAGTTATATGCAAGCCTAATAAATTTTCTCCAGAGCTAGAAAAACAAAATAGCCACACACATTCAGAACATATACATCACTGATACTGTATTTTCTTCCTCTAATTCACCATTATTTTACTACTTAATATGTTTGCCTTTAGTAGTTATGTTCTTGCAAAATTCTATTTCGCACGTGAAAATGTTAGTAATACTGTAATGTAATGCGTACTATAATCTTCACAAACCTTTAATACTGGAATAAAAGCAAGATATAGCTAATTAAGTAGATATTTTTGCAACTGATTAGAATTAATGTTGCATTTCTGAACCAACACCCAAACAGAAAATCAGTTTTCCTTTGAATGTGTGTTTCTCCAACTTTTCCAGGTGGTTCACCATCGGGGGGGGGGGGGGGGACTTCACAAGGGGAAAATGAAATATAAAAATAAAATATGTTTTAATGTGTATAAATGTTTAAGGAAAATTGGTTGCAAAAACTGAATGTATTAAAACTTGCACACAAAAATACTTATATTTGGAGAAAGTGGCACAAATATATCTAAATATTTTAATGCAATTTATTTCTTTTGAAATCTCAAACTTGTATGGAGAGGGATGAACCCAATGTATGGCCAGAACAAAGACACAGACAATTGCTACTGGAGAAGAAAGAAGCAAGGACTTAAACCTGAAAGTCCAATATACAGTATGCCAACGTTTGCTTCCAAGCTGATTCCCTCTGATACATGGTGGGATTCCAGCCCTCAGGCTTTCCAGACAAAGTTATTTCATTTAATGCTGATTTTTTATGAAAACACCGATTTTACCTATTCGCATAATGGCTCAGTCAGGATTGAGCTATTACATGCATCTGATTCAAGAAGACAACTGCCATAATAGAAGCTCATACAAGAGCACTTCCCTTTCTCCTACCTCCCCCACCAAGCCCACCCCACGTTTGCTAAAGAGATTCCCCCAATCTCTCTAATATATTTGGGGGAGAGAAAGGGAAACAAATTCCACTGATTAATGTCAACTTATTGACATTCAAATGCTGGTGAATGTCTTCTAAACCAACTTAATTCAAGAATAATCTATTCTGCAATCAAAGCTAATTAATTTTATAATGGTTGCCCAGCTTTATAGCTGCTGCTGGAAATACTTTAATTAAAGAAAGAATTAACCAAAGGTTCAAACTTCAGAAAGCCTTCTGATTCAAAACCAATACTGCAACCATTCCAGCAAGCTAAAATGAAACAATTCAGCCTTGCAAAGGCTAAGGATGATAGATAGTTGGTGTTCAAATCTAATGCACAATAGGTGAAGTTTCTCCAATGAATCCCTGCCTGATAGAATTACTAAAGGTAGAAAGCTCTGCCAGGAAAGAAAAGAGGATCTGTAAGCAGTGGTTCTCATCTTCACTGAGATGACAAAGATATCACTGGAAATATTTCTCCCTGCAAATAGAAATGCTAGGCTCATTTTCATGAAAAGAGAGCTCTGGAGCTTTTAATGAAAAACAGACCAACCTCTGCTCCAGCAGCCTGATAGCCTCTTGTCCGAGTCAGCCGACCTTCGTACTTCAACACAATCTCTTTAGCTTGTCTGCCAAAGGAAGAAAGAGGTGGGTTTTCAATGACCCAAATCTCATTATAGGTCTGGTTATTGCCATTCCCCTTTCATAAACAACATTAAATAAATGGTGCCAAGTAGTGGGACTTCCTGCAGCAAAAGGCAGTCTGCCCTCGCTATACTTACAGCAGATGGGAGCATCTTAATGTTCCTCCCTTTAGAAAAATCACAAGGAAAGTGAGGGTTACAAATCAGCAGCTACAGATGCTTTATCATTTGCTATGGAACCCCAAGCCATACAAACTGTGGCCAAGAGAAGACAGCAAGGGTGGGCAACGATTTAAAGAGTCAGGGGTCCACAATCCAGCCTCCAGACTTTCAGGAAATGTGCATGATGATGTCACAGGGAAGGGCAGAGTGGCATGTTGTGACCTGATTATTTATTTATTTCTTCTACATTTTTATACAGCCACCCAGTCAACAATGGATGCTGAGTGGCTAACCTAGGATAACCATGAAAGCAAATTAAAAGAAAACTGCACACACAGCACAAAACCCAAGGGCACAGCCACCATGCTAACCTGGATCACCCAATACTGAGGCCCAAAACTCAGAGAAAGAGCTAGTCCTCAATGCCTTATGGAAGGCTGGCAAGGTTTTTTTTGGGGGGTGGGGAGGACTCAGAGTGGGAGTAGGAGATCCTTGAGAGGCAAACCACTTCTATTCCCATCTTTAAGCCACCCACCTACAAATTCAAATGCGTGCTACTGATTATCAATACAAAATGGTTGAATTACAGTAATGTGGTTTTTGCCCCTACCTGTTTTTGCATGGCAAGGACAGAGTTAAGGGTGGAAATGAAAATGGTTTGCCTTCCCAGGGACCTCCTGCTTCCATTCCCACCCTTAATTTTGCAAACATCCAAACCCCAGACTGAAAAAAACCCACAGTGATAAAATGAACCATTTTACTGCTAAATTTTGGTGATGTGATCTCAGGGTGAAGAACAGCCACATATGAGGTACTAAAGTATGCAAATTATTCACCCTGTGACAGAGTATAAGGCTGACAGACTCTCTTGTCTCAAGCTCTGGAGGCCTCCTATCAATCAGGTGTCTTGGATTTCTTCTCCATAACTCCCAATCTTTGACCATGTTTGTTGGTAATAGTAGGAGGTGATGTCTAATCATGGTGGCTGCACCCAGTTGGGATGGCTGGTATAGACAATACTAAACTAGGTGAACCAAGTAACTCAGAGAAAATGGTAATATACTTCTTTGAAAACAAGGAAATGCTAGCCATCTCCACAGTTACATAAGAGGGTAAACTTCTTTGTTAAATGCACAGTTTGGGAAGGCAAAAACTATTCCAGCTTCCAGAGGTATATTGTGGGTACATCCATGATCTCCATTTCTTGACATTTGTGTAAGTAGATCTTTTTCTTAAGCCAAAAAACAGTTACACAATGATCAATACATAAAATACAGCCACTGTCTACTTAGAAATAATAAAGTGAGTCCCCAATAACCTCATGGCAGATTTTATAAGTTGCACACAAAATCTAGCCACCTTAAAAAGAATATCACACTGTTTCTCTGGCAGAAAGTAAGGAGCATTAAAAGTTGCCTCAGTGGCCAGAAAGAGGCAATAAAAACAGATAAAAATGGCTTTACTGTTGCATCTATGCAAACAAAAATAAAGGAAAACATGACCAATCACTTCAATGGTCCTAGAACCAAGAGAAAAAAACATTAGGTTTATTACAAGGGCTGTTGTTAAATCTTGCAAAGAGAGGACTCTTTGGAAAAGACCCTGATGCTGGGAAAGATTGAAGGCAAAAGGAGAAGAGGATGGCAGAGGATGAGATGGTCAGATAGCATCACTGAAGCAATGAGCATGAAACTGAGCAAACTCAGGGAGACAGTGAAGGTCAGGAAGGCCTGGCGCAATATGGTTCATGGAGTCACGAAGAGTCGGACGTGACTTAACAACTGAACAACAACAACAAAAGTGGTTAAATTTATCATCTAAGCCAACTCTTGCCAGGAATATAAGCAACTGAGTTGCAAGAGATTGACCATACCCTCCACTCCTGAGAAACCATTTCTTTGGTGGAAAATTTCAAGAAGGGGGTCTCTTTTCTTTCCTTATGATGGATTGTTGTGTAAAATGGGGGTAGAAAGGAAAAAAAGGTAGGGGGGAGAGAGAGAGAGAGAGAGAGAGAGAGAGAGAGAAGGTTAAGGTAAAAGAGAAGAAATAGCAAAAACAAAGACAGGAAAAGGTACTAAAGAAAGGCAGCATGCTAGCTTACCTGCTCACCAGCAAACAGACTGCGTTCATCTGCATGCAACCAATGTGGTACAGTGGTGAAGGTATTGGACTATGACACAAGACAGCCAGGTTCTAGCCCCCCTGAGCCATAGAAGGTCCCTGGATGACTATGAGCCAGGCCTTCCCTCTCAGCCCAAGAGCCAGTGTGGTGCAGAGGTGAAGCTGTGGGACTAGGACTGGGGAGATCCAGGTTCTAATTCACCCTCAGCCCTGGGGGACTTTGGGCCAGTCACTTTCTGTCAGCCTAACCAACCTCACATTGTTGGTGTGGGAAAGAATGGCGGGGGGGGGGGGAAGAGTACAATGTAAGCTACTTGCATTTCTGGAGAAAAGTTAGCTATAAATCTAACAGATCAATAGTATGTGGCTCAGATACATTTTTCTCCAAGGAGATGCAATCACTGAACATGACAATTGGCTTTGCAACCTTGAACAATGGTTTCACACCACTCACGCTCCACAAGTGTCCCCCATACCTCAATGCCCGGAGTTTTTGCCTCATGGGCCACGGCCTGCAACGAATGTTGGCCATAATTTCCTTCTGAAACTGTATGTTCTGGAAGATCTGTTCTGGGTCATTGCTGTCAACCTTTTCATCCCCATTATCTTCATCTGAGTTGCTAAAAATAGCAAGATCCCACAAAGAACACACACAAGGCAAAACGTTATCATAGATATTTCTGTCAAAAATAGTCACACAAAGGCACATTCGCTTGTTTCCAGTCTTACAATTTGTGCCACATCCAGTCCATTTATTTTACCAAAACTGCCATTGGCTCAGAAGGAGGATTTACATAGTTATCATTTGCACAGAAAACAGTATGGTTTTCCTTCCCCTAGCTAAGTGTGAACCTATGCCAAGGAAATCATGAACGTGGGTGACATGACTACTTTAAACAAACCTAAATACTTGGTTTAACTATGTTTCAAATTTCAGCGCTGGGCATTTCCATAGGGCTAAAGTCCAATATCGGCACTGACTTGCTGTATGTTTAATTACAGGTCTCTGTTCCTACCCATCTGAACTGCATTGCCAGATTTCCTGTCAGAGTTGTCCATCAATAGTTGTACTGAAGCGGAGATTTCGACAGGTGATATTTGCCATGCAAAGGGATGGAAAAACAGCACCTGAAGAATTCTTTCTCTTGTACAGTGTTTCCGTCTCGGCTGCTTGATTGAATAGAGCAGAAAAGCAATTTCTCACCTGTGGGGTGGCTCCGGATAGGCATAGATGCTGGCATGTCGCTTTACAGTTTTAGATCTCTTGCAGGTTCTTGCATTTTTCGCTGCTGAACTGCCACCTCCAGATGACATCTTAGAACTTTCTGATGGTTTTCTGAAAAAGGATCTTTTTTTTAAAAAGGCCACAAGCACAGTAGCCAAGGTACATGTGGGGAAAAATGATTAGAAACCAGGTATAAGGACGGTTATAAATTGGCAGATGTTGAAGTGAACTCTATTTCCATCCTTGCCTGCATCAGACACTCCTAGCTCTGGGAAATATCAGAAAGCTCCGAATACGTACATAGTCTTAAAGGCACAGCACATCAAAAGCTGTAGCACTGGAGCACTGATGCTGAACTTGCCTCTTCCACATATCCACGGTGAAAAAAGGAATCTGTTTTGGTATCGCAGCTGCAGTCCTAAATTATTGTAGCAGAAAACAGCTGACACAAGCCTACTTTATGATATGCATTTAACGCTAATCAAATAGTGGAGATTGTCCTAGCACATGAAACAATCCGTTCTGAATCCAGGGTGATTATGATTAATGTTTCAAAACAGAAAGATTACACCAGTGTAGCATCACTGAATGGTGTCAGGGTTTTCTTTATCTGCTTTTGGGAATCACGTGGTTAAACACGGTGTCAAAGCTGGACGTTTGTCAATTGTCCTGCTTACACTGCAGCTGCATAACTCTCCCTTGAGCTGCTTGGGCTGTTGCAAGGCATTAAAACTGACCAGGTCACTGTGGAGATGCATCAAGGTAGGCAACTGGATTTGAATTCTTTGCAATCTGCAGGGATTCTTCAGTGTACATGGAAAGTTGTTAAAAACATAATGGGAGGGATAATTAATAAGCACATAATGGAAGACTCTCAAATAAAGCTGATGGGCTACAATTAACCTCTATGAAGATGTACAACTGTCTTGAAGAACATAGTTATACACAAAACTGGTTTCCTCATTCTGATGTATTGGAAAACTTTCCAACTTTGTTCTTGACTTTGTGATATGCACCTCAAAAACCCATGTTTGTATCACTTGTGATCATCTTGAATTTCTTTCGTCAGCTAGATGGCTCCTTGGCTGATCCCAAAAGCCTATGCTAGATCCATCAGGAATTACCAGGGTTGGAGTCTAAACTGAAAACTGAAAAGGCATCCTGGAAGAAGGCAATGGCAAACCATATCTATACTCTTGGGAAAAACATTACGTGGAATCACCAGGATATAAGCTGAACCCCAAAATACTTTAAAATTGAATTTATTTTGTGCAAGTTGGGCTTCCATTTTTGTTCTATTTATTGGAGCCAACTTTTTGGAAGGAAGTTTCCTTCAGTTTATTTGGTCTTCAGGCAGGTGAGTTCTTGGAACAGATACTTTTTAAAAAAACTTACACTGCAAAAATGCAGGTGAGCAGAAGAAAGGAAGGAGGAACTCATATCCTCCTCCCCCTCTCTGCCAGCATTTCACAGTTACTCTATGCACTACTGGCTGTGAGATTTCAACCACATAAATCAAGACTTCGTGGCCTTTCTGGTGCTTTATTTCCTCCTCTGGAAGGCAGAACATGAAGTACTCTCCACTAGATTTGCTGCCAAGTGCAGGGTGTTTCTGTTCACACTCCCAGCTAATCTACCATATTATTATGAGCTGAGAAATGTCTCCCTTCCAATGGCCACAGTTAATTCTACATATATTTAGGCAACTCAGATCCAAAGTCTTGAAGCACTTTAATTTCCTCACCTTCTTTATATTCTTCAGTCTGTTCTGTCATTCTTTTAAAACCAGACTCGGTCTTTCATAGAACACTGATTAAGTACAGTAGCATCAAATGCTTTTAAAAATGCTTAAATTTACACAAATGGCTTGTTCACACACATTGAGCCATAACTTGAGGAATGAATCAGTTGGCTGGCTTTGCACAACATAAACTAAGCCATAGACCATAGTATATAAACATGCTAAACCACAAACATGCAAATCATATCATGGCTTAGAGTGTTGGGTGAATCCAATCAATGTCTTGCCATGTGCTGAAGAGAAAACTACCCAGAAGTGCCCTCCCCATGGTGGTTGACAATTCCTGTCATTTTTTTTTTCAGTCAGAAAAACTGAGAATTATGCAAGTTGTAAGTTGTAAACACATCTGGAGGACACCAGATTCAACTGAAAGCTATGGAAGCTTGCAAGCATGTCTACTTGGGTCTTTTTCTTTTACAAATATATTTCTTTGTATTTTTCTGTAATAAACCAAAACAGTTGTGCAGCCAGTTTTTACTATGCAGTCATGAAAACTGTCCAGTGACTATATATTTTAAAAATGAGATGGTTTAAATAGGTTACCTTCCAATTACCTAGTGGGGCTGACATCCTCATGCCCTCTGTCAATTTGGCCATAAGGCAAAGGGTCTTGATTTTTTTCAAACTATTCACTGAAATATGAAATTTTACCCTGACTCCAACATCTGTCAAATTGTGTCTTCATGATATACTTTATTTAGCTTAGCAGTTGATCAGATAATTATGCTGGAGATTTAAACCAAGTTTTGGACCTTTTAGTTGATCATAGCAGTTTCAAGTAAATTGACGTCTCATGGAAAAGTGTTACAAGCCTATTTATTGGAATTTAGTTTGGTATGTATATAAGAACTGTTGAATCCAGCTTTTTTAAAAAAAATTGTATTCATCATATGACTTGTCCCTGAACTGATTTTAAAATTGTTTCTTGATCAGGTGGATCATTGCAATATATGTTCAAATGCAATTTCTGATCATGCTCCACTCATACTATACTTTCAATTGTTTTAAATAAAGAATATTGTACAAAATTTTGTATAAACCAGGAGATCATGAGTTCTAGTCCTCTGTTAGGCATGAAAGCTGGCATTCATTGGACCAGTCACACTATCTCAGCCCAACCCACTTCACAGGTTGTTGTTCTGGGGAAAATAGAAGTAAGAAGCATTATGTATGCCACCAAATAAAGGTAGGATTTATATCTATTAATAAATAAGTTTTCCCTCTTTATGTATGTTCTTATATCAGTTATTTTGGAGTGAATAAAGATTGACAAGTATGCAAGTCATTGCCTAATTTTTTTGTTAAATGCGGATGTTAATATTTTGACAGCAACTTTGGCTCAAAGATTTCAAACTCAGGCATCAGATAACATTGGATTATTAATGGATACATTCAATACAAGATCAAACAAATTGTATTCAGTAGTATTTGCTTCCCTGGATTCAGAGAAACCCTCTGATATAGTGTAATTTAAAAAAAAAAAAGCATTTCTTTTCAATGTTGTTAATTGGATTAAAATGTGATATTTTAGGATTATCACAAATGGAACAATTTCTTCCCTCATTATCATGTTGTGTGGAACTCACCAAGAATGTTCAATTTCTTCTCTACTACTTAATATGACTTTGGAAGTATTTGTTTCATCAGACAGTCTAAATGTATTTTGAGTATTAATATGGTCAGGATGGAATATAAATTATTGTTATACAGTATGTCAATGACATATAATTACCAATGACATGGTAAACACTTCAGTAATATTTCAGATTATTTTATTAACTGGAATAAGTCTAATATGCGTCCTATTGGTTCTAAACTGTCTATAGATATTTGTAAAAATGGGCTCTTGCAATTTATTTATATGTTTCTTTTATATACAGCCATAATGGCAATTTCCAAATATAAAAACATAACCAAGTTTAAAGCCACGATACTAAATTCAATATAAACAGATAAAAATAAACATTATAATATGATGGCATCAATGTGCCCTGGGCAATATTGGTTCATAAATATGTAAAAGAAGATGTTAACTTAGAGTAGCTTGTCTTTTTTTATCCTCTATACATAACGTACAAATCTACCTCACCATAACACAAGTCTATAATACAGCTCAATTTACCTTGAAATAGAATGTTTTATTTCATGTCCTTAGGAAGTTGACTTCCTGTCTCTCTCCACAATCAACAGATTTCTATGAAGTCTCCTTCTGTCACATTGAGTCTGCTGTCACCAGAAATTCCACATCAAACCTCTTTTCCTATACTACAGGGGTGAGGAATGTGTAGTGCTTCCAGTTGCTGAACTACAGCTCCCACCATCCCCTGCCAGCATAGCCATTGGTGAGGGATACTGAGGACTGTAGTTCTGCAACATCTGGAAGGCCCATAGGTTTTCCATTGCAGCTTTACTCCAGTACATGATACAGAGGACCATTCATTTTAACAATCAATGGCTGTATTTGCGGAACACACCAAACAAGTGCACCGTTGTTAGTCTAGCATGTTGTGTGAACCCAGTCCGTGTGATTATTTCCTTTAATGTATCGTGCAAATGTGGAACATTGGGTTAATTCCACAAACCATAATTAAACCAGGGGTAAGACAACAGCAGAGTTATTTTTCAATTTTAGATAAGCTTCCCATTTAAAAAGCATTAACCATCTGGTGAGGAGGGGGAAGCTTTTTCAAGCAGGGAATAAAGTAACATTTATTTTTGTTTTATTCTGTTTGTTGTTGTTCACCGCCCAGAGTCACTTGTTGAGATGGGCAGCTTTACAAATCGAATAAATAAATAAATAACAGCTCGGGTTTTAAATTTGTCAGCTTCCTTTTACTTCCACAGAAGACAGATATCTTAAACCTTCCCCAGAGTTGGAATCCAGATAGGTGCAGTCCTGTAACTCTTTCCTTAAAGACGTAAGCAAGCAAAACGCAGACTCTCATCTGAACAAAACGAGATGGAGATCTGGGCAGGGCTGCAATCTTGTGCACTTGACTTGTACAAGAGGTGTGTGTGTGTGTGTGTCTTTTTGGGAGGGGCTATCCAAGAAGAAAAGAGGACGGGAGCTGGAGAACAAAACCAGCACAGCAGCCTCCCCGTTAAAAGTGGCCTGAGAACGATAATCCCCGGCCGGCAGCTGGCTGCAAGTCGCGGTCCCTCTCCATCACGCCCCAGGTGCCTGATGGGAGCTGTAGTCCAAGCCTCCCATGTCCCCCTTCAGGAGGGACGGAACCGCCTCAATTGGACCGCACCTTCTTCGGCTGAGATCCTTTCCCGCGGCGCGTTCTGAGCATCCCTTTGATTTTCCCGTCTCCATGGGAACCACTCACGGCTCGGGAGGGGGCGCGCGCTCATTCCAACCTCCTCCCACTTCACCAGACCTGATGACAAAAAAAAAAAGAGAGAAAAAGACCGCGACGATGCCGACGGCTCTGATTGGCTGCCCTCAAGCTTAGGGAGCTCTCTGATTGGCTGGCCTGCCTCGTGCGGAATAGGAGAACGGAGGTTCTCCACAGCTGAGGCGAAAGAGGTCGCGGTAGCCGCCTGCGTTGGGTCTCGACTTGAGTTCCTCGGAGGAATATGCTTCCATGGGGCGGTTTAACACAGTTTGGGCCGGGGCTATATGCCTCCAAGAAAGAAAAACTTCTGAGGCCTGTTGCAAGATTAGCCAGAGCCTGTTGTTCCCTAAGGGTAAGTAGACATTTGGGTCTGAGGTCAACTTAGCCAAGCTTCATTTTCCAGAAAGCGCACAAAAAAAGAGGAAAATGTGTGGGGTTTGGTGCAATGTTAACCCAACCCTGTTCCCAGAGGGTAAGTGGATGTTTGGGTCTGAGGTAAACTTAGCCAAGGTTCATTTTCCAGAAAGTGCACAAAAAAAGAGGAAAATGTGTGGAGTTTGGTGCAATGTTAGCCCAGCCCTGTTCCCTGAGGGTAAGTGGATGTTTGGGTCTGAGGTAACCTTAGCCAAGGTTCATTTTCTAGAAAACACACAAAAAAAGAAGAAAATGTGTGGGGTTTGGTGCAATGTTAGCCCAGCCCTGTTCCCTGAGGGTAAGTGGATGTTTGGGTCTGAGGTAACCTTAGCCAAGGTTCATTTTCCAGAAAGCGCACAAAAAAAAGAGGAAAATGTGTGGGGTTTGGTGCAAGGTTAGCCAGAATCTGTTCCCAGAAGGTAAATGGGCGTTTGGGTCTGAGGTAACCTTAGCCAAGGTTCATTTTCCAGAAAGCGCACAAAAAAAAGAGGAAAATGTGTGGGGTTTGGTGCAAGGTTAGCCAGAATCTGTTCCCAGAAGGTAAATGGGCGTTTGGGTCTGAGGTAACCTTAGCCAAGGTTCATTTTCCTGAAAACACACAAAAAAAGAAAAATGTGTGGGGTTTGGTGCAATGTTAGCCCAACCCTGTTCCCTGAGGGTAAGTGGATGTTTGGGTCTGAGGTAACCTTAGCCAAGGTTCATTTTCTAGAAAACACACAAAAAAAGAAGAAAATGTGTGGGGTTTGGTGCAATTTTAGCCCAGCCCTGTTCCCTGAGGGTAAGTGGATGTTTGGGTCTGAGGTAACCTTAGCCAAGGTTCATTTTCCAGAAAGCGCACAAAAAAAGAAAAATGTGTGGGGTTTGGTGCAATGTTAGCCCAACCCTGTTCCCTGAGGGTAAGTGGATGTTTGGGTCTGAGGTAACCTTAGCCAAGGTTCATTTTCCAGAAAGCGCACAAAAAAAAAGAGGAAAATGTGTGGGGTTTGGTGCAATGTTAGCCCAACCCTGTTCCCAGAGGGTAAGTGGACGTTTGGGTCTGAGGTAAACTTAGTCAAGGTTCATATTCTTTGAAAACTCACCGCCCCCCTCCAAAAAAGCCTAATGTGTGATGTGTGTAGTAATATTATCCATTGCCTGTTTGTAGAGAATAAATAAATATTTTGGGTTTGAGTTAGTTGTAACTAAAATTCTTACAGTAGTAAAATACCTGTGGTGATTGTTTTAATATTAGCTGTGGTTTATTGTAAGAATTAAACTTTTGGGGCCTGAGGTAATTTTGGCCATAGTCCATATTCTTAGAAGGCCTAAAATACCTAGGGGATCTGGATTTATTTTCATGGTCTTTATTTATTTTTATGGTGTTGTTCCCAGGGAATAAATTAACACTTTGTTTCTGGTGTGATCTTAGCCATGACCCATGTTTTTAGTAAGGTTAAAAAAACCTTTTGGGCCAAGGTAATATTAGTTATGACCCATTATTCCCAGAGGGTAAATGTTTGCAGTGTGAGATAATCTTACCCATGGCCCATATCCTTCAGAGTAAAAAACGTATGAATTCTGGAGTAATCTTAGCCATGGCCTATTAATTGCATATTCTTAAAAGGATTTTAAAAACCCCCAGTAACATTTATCTTCCTTTCTTTCTCAGTTAGAATAAATCATATAGAAACCTCACAGTAACCTTTCTCTGGATTATTTGTCCCAATATTTTTTGTTATCTTTCATTTCAAAGGAATCAATTTGTGAATTTCAAAGAAATGAAGAATCGGGTCAGCTGGCAATCTCCTGCACCTATACTGATGAAAATATGGGAAAGAAAGATCACAGAAAGCAAAAAAGAATATTCCCCTACTGTGCTACAGGGTTGCCCACATCAGTCCAATCCAGACATCAGGAAGCTCTCTACAACAGTAAGTCAGATTTAATACTAGTCTCACCTTGAAGATTATTCTAAAAAAAGCCTGGCAGGTTACTGTTAACCAAATGTAGTTTCTCATTTGTTGATAAGTTATTTAGGTTTTAAGAAGGTTAGCAGAGGCATTTATTTTAATACAGAATTAGAAACATTTTAACCATGATATAACACATGTTCATAGAATGTATAGAAAAAACTGATCAGCCATAGTCAGATCAAAATTATTACATAAATAAGAAGAAAAACACTATTGTCCTAGCTTAATGCTAGTCATGGCATTGGGAAAGACTCAACTAAGGCTTTGCCTGCTATAACATTACTCATAACCTATTACTTGATAGAATATAAAAACTTTACCAGGCTAACAGTAATTATATCCATAGGCCAGATTCTGACATTAGGTGCAACCACGGACATGCAGGTGGTGAGTGAAACTATTGGGCTCAGCTGCCTATCTCATTCACACTGGGACTTGAGGAGAAACACCAGGCTGCCTCTTTGATTCCTGAGCAATCATTGACTGGACTCACACTGGAAAAGAGATTCCATGGGGCCCAGCTGGTTATCTCTTTCAGTCCCTGAGAAATCACCGAGTGGGGCTCACACTGGAGGGACACGAGGTGCTTCACCTGGGTGCCTCTTTCAGTCCCTGAGCTCCCACACAGTGGGACTCATACTGCAAAAGAGATTCCATGGGGCCCAGCTGGTTATCTCTTTCAGTCCCTGAGAAATCACCGAGTGGGGCTCACACTGGAGGGACACGAGGTGCTTCACCTGGCTGCCTCTTTCAGTCCCTGAGCTCCCACACAGTGGGACTCATACTGCAAAAGAGATTCCATGGGGCCCAGCTGGTTATCTCTTTCAGTCCCTGAGAAATCACCGAGTGGGCTCACACTGGAGGGACACGAGGTGCTTCACCTGGCTGCCTCTTTCAGTCCCTGAGCTCCCACACAGTGGGACTCATACTGCAAAAGAGATTCCATGGGGCCCAGCTGGTTATCTCTTTCAGTCCCTGAGAAATCACCGAGTGGGCTCACACTGGAGGGACACGAGGTGCTTCACCTGGCTGCCTCTTTCAGTCCCTGAGCTCCCACACAGTGGGACTCATACTGCAAAAGAGATTCCATGGGGCCCAGCTGGTTATCTCTTTCAGTCCCTGAGAAATCACCGAGTGGGCTCACACTGGAGGGACACGAGGTGCTTCACCTGGCTGCCTCTTTCAGTCCCTGAGCTCCCACACAGTGGGACTCATACTGCAAAAGAGATTCCATGGGGCCCAGCTGGTTATCTCTTTCAGTCCCTGAGAAATCACCGAGTGGGCTCACACTGGAGGGACACGAGGTGCTTCACCTGGCTGCCTCTTTCAGTCCCTGAGCTCCCACACAGTGGGACTCATACTGCAAAAGAGATTCCATGGGGCCCAGCTGGTTATCTCTTTCAGTCCCTGAGAAATCACCGAGTGGGCTCACACTGGAGGGACACGAGGTGCTTCACCTGGCTGCCTCTTTCAGTCCCTGAGCTCCCACACAGTGGGACTCATACTGCAAAAGAGATTCCATGGGGCCCAGCTGGTTATCTCTTTCAGTCCCTGAGAAATCACCGAGTGGGCTCACACTGGAGGGACACGAGGTGCTTCACCTGGCTGCCTCTTTCAGTCCCTGAGCTCCCACACAGTGGGACTCATACTGCAAAAGAGATTCCATGGGGCCCAGCTGGTTATCTCTTTCAGTCCCTGAGAAATCACCGAGTGGGCTCACACTGGAGGGACACGAGGTGCTTCACCTGGCTGCCTCTTTCAGTCCCTGAGCTCCCACACAGTGGGACTCATACTGCAAAAGAGATTCCATGGGGCCCAGCTGGTTATCTCTTTCAGTCCCTGAGAAATCACCGAGTGGGCTCACACTGGAGGGACACGAGGTGCTTCACCTGGCTGCCTCTTTCAGTCCCTGAGCTCCCACACAGTGGGACTCATACTGCAAAAGAGATTCCATGGGGCCCAGCTGGTTATCTCTTTCAGTCCCTGAGAAATCACCGAGTGGGCTCACACTGGAGGGACACGAGGTGCTTCACCTGGCTGCCTCTTTCAGTCCCTGAGCTCCCACACAGTGGGACTCATACTGCAAAAGAGATTCCATGGGGCCCAGCTGGTTATCTCTTTCAGTCCCTGAGAAATCACCGAGTGGGCTCACACTGGAGGGACACGAGGTGCTTCACCTGGCTGCCTCTTTCAGTCCCTGAGCTCCCACACAGTGGGACTCATACTGCAAAAGAGATTCCATGGGGCCCAGCTGGTTATCTCTTTCAGTCCCTGAGAAATCACCGAGTGGGCTCACACTGGAGGGACACGAGGTGCTTCACCTGGCTGCCTCTTTCAGTCCCTGAGCTCCCACACAGTGGGACTCATACTGCAAAAGAGATTCCATGGGGCCCAGCTGGTTATCTCTTTCAGTCCCTGAGAAATCACCGAGTGGGCTCACACTGGAGGGACACGAGGTGCTTCACCTGGCTGCCTCTTTCAGTCCCTGAGCTCCCACACAGTGGGACTCATACTGCAAAAGAGATTCCATGGGGCCCAGCTGGTTATCTCTCACTTTGTAAGTCTCAAACTGAAAGAGGCTCTGTGTGGCTCAGCTCATTGCCTCTGTCAGTCTCTGAGCAAGCACTCCATGAGACTCACACTAGAAGAGGATTCATGAGGCAGAGCTTACAGTGTTCTATTCTATAGTAGATGGTCTTTCATGCAGTCCAATAGGTATGTGCTGGGATAAAGTTTTTGTCCAGCGGGTCAATTAGGAACGTTTCCTCAAAGGAACGTTTCTCTCATTGTATACTCGCAGTACAGATAGACCGCATGCTTGGAACTAACTATTGTGTGTTCATTAGTTGCAGGAATGGTAAATTTTATAGCAAATGTGTTTCCCATGGCCCACATAAGTAAAAAATAATTCAGTGCTGAAACTGGGACTGAACATTAGGGACATCTCTTCCTCTTAGATAAAGTTAAGTTTGTTTCATCATCTTCTGGTAATAATGGACCTTCAACACAAAAACATCAATGGAGTAAAGTAAACTTCTGGAACGTATTGTTATTTTTTTTAAGTTTTACGTTGTGAGGCCTTCATGGCCTGAGCAATTTTAACCACACCTCTAAATTTAACAAGGAGCTCAACTTGTTCTTGCACCATGGTCTTCTTGCGCCACTGCCCCGTTAATACAATACAGAAATCAACTGGTGTGCAATTTAATCAGTTTGACTCTGGCTTCCATTCATTAAGAAGCTGAACCATTTTGTGTGGGCTGCTGTAAGGGGACCCATGGTTCTCTACAAGAACGGGCACACCAATTATATTATTATTGGCAAATATTCTCTGATACATTGTGAGGCCTTTATGGCCTTAACAATTTAAGCGACAGCTCTTCATTTAGCAAAGGGTTCAACTGGTTCCTGGGGAATGGTGTTAATGTGCCACTGCACCAGTCTTAAAATAGAGAAATATGCTGGTGTGCAGTTTAATCAGTTTTGGTGTGGCTTCCGTTCTTTAATAACCTGAACCACTCTGTGGCCTGGCATACTGTGGGGCATGGCTCGGCCCTCTATAAAAATGAACACACCAATTCCATTATTGAAGTCAAATATTTTACAATACATTGTGAGGCCTTCATGGCCTTACCAATTTTAGCCACAGCTCTTAATTAAGAAAAGGGCCCAACTGGTTTTGGGGGCATGGTCTTAATCTGCCATTGCCCTGTTTTTAAAATAGAGAAATATACTGGTACAGTTTAATCAGTTTTGCTGTGCCTTCCGTTCTTTAACAACCGGAACTTGTTTCTGTGGCCTGGCATAACGTGAGCCATGGCCAACCTGTCTACTAGACTGAACACACCAATTCAATTATTCTCGTCAAATATTCTCCACTACATTATGAGGACTTTATGGCCTTACAAATTTAAGCCACAGCTCTTGCTTTAGCAAAAGGCTCAACTTGTTCTTGGGGCACGTTCTTAATCTGTGACTGCCCCTTTCTTAAATTTGAAAAATATACTGGTATATAATTTAATCAGTTTCGTTGTGGCTGCTGTTCTTTAAAAACCCCGAACCAGTTTGTCTAGAAGGCATACCGTGCACCATTCTTTACCTCTGTATAGGAATGGGCACACCAACTATATTATTATTGATAAATATAGTCTAATACATTGTGAGCCCTTTATGGCATTAACAATTTTAACCACAGGTATTAATTTAGTGAAGCTCTCAACTGGTACTTGGGGCATGGTCTTAAAGTGCCACCCCCCATTCTTAAAATAGAGAAATATACTGCTGTGCAGTTTAATCACTTTCACTATGGCTTCCGTTCTTTAAGAACCTGAACCAGTTTGTGTGGCTCGGCGTAAGGTGTGCCATGGCCAAACTCTCTAAAACAGGGAGCGCACCACTGGCATTATTTCAGTCAAATATTCTCCAATACATTGTGAGCCCTTTATGGCATTAACAATTTTAACCACAGGTATTAATTTAGCGAAGCTCTCAACTGGTACTTGGGGCATGGTCTTAACGTGCCACCCCCCATTCTTAAAATAGAGAAATATACTGCTGTGCAGTTTAACCACTTTCACTATGGCTTCCGTTTTTAAGAACCCCAACCAGTTTCTGTGGCTTGGCATAACGTACGGAATGGGCAACCTGCACACGAGTGGCATTATTGCTTTCAAATGTTCTCCATTACAATCTGAGGCCTTCATGGTGTTATAAATTTTAGCCACAGCTCTTAATTTAGCCAAGGTGTGAACTGGTTACTGGGACATGGTCTTAACTTGCCACCCTCAGTTCTTAACATGGAGAAATTTACTAATGTGCAGTTTAATCACTTTCGCTGTGGCTTCCGTTCTTTAAGACCCCGAACCATTTTGTGTGGCCTGGCATAACGTACGGAATGGGCAACCTGTCTACACGACTGCACACCAGTGGCATTATTGTAGGCAAATTTTCTCCAATACATTGTGAGGCCTTTATGGCCTTATAAATTTTAGCCACAGCTGTTAGTTTTCAAAACGTCTGAACTGGTTCCTGGGGCATTGTCTTAACGTGCCACTCCCCGTTCTTAAAATAGAAAAATATACTGGTGTGCAGTTTAATCACTTTCGCTGTGGCTTCCGTTCTTTAAGAACCCGAACCAGTTTGTGAGGCCTGGCATTACGTGCGTCTTGGCCAACATGTCTACAAGACTCTTGACACCAGTGGCATTATTGCAGTCAAATGTTCTCCAATACATTGTGAGGCCTTTATGGCCTGATAAATTTTAGCCACAGCTGTTAGTTTAACAAAGCTCTCAATGCTTCCAGGGGCTGCTCTTAATGTGCCACTCCCCGTGCTTAAAATAAATAAATATACAGCTGTACAGTTTAATGACTTTCGCTGTGGCTTCCGTTCTTTAAGAACCCGAACCAATTTGCGTGGCTTGGCCTAACGTTAGCCATCTCCAAACTCTCTACAAGAGAGAGTGCACCAGTGGCAGTATTCCAGTCAAATATTCTCCTGTACATTGTGAGGCCTTTATGGCCTTACGAATTTTAGCCACAGCTCTTAATTTTCCATAGGGGTGAACTGGTTCCTGGGGCATGGTCTTAACGTGCCACTCCCCGTTCTTAAAATAGAGAAATATACTGGTGTGCAGTTTAATCATTTTCGCTGTGGCTTCCATTCTTTAACAACCCGAACCAGTTTGTGAGGCTTGGCGTAACGTGGGCCATGGTCAACCTCTCTACAAATCTAAGCACACCAGTGGCATTATTGCTTTCAAATGTTCTCCATTACAATCTGAGGCCTTCATGGTGTTATAAATTTTAGCCACATCTCTTAATTTTGCAAAGTTGTGAACTGGTTCCTGGGGCATGGTCTTAACCTTCCACCCCCCCATTCTTAAAATAGGGAAATATACTGGTGTGCAGTTTAATCAGTTTCGCTGTGGCTTCCGTTCTTTAGGAACCCGAACCAGTTTGCATGGCTTGGCCTAACGTGAGCCATCTCCAAACTCTCTACAAGAGAGAGCGCACCAGTGGTAGTATTCCAGTCAAATATTATCCTGTACATTGTGAGGCCTTTATGGCCTTACAAATTTTAGCCACACCTCATAATTCTGCAAAGGTTTGGACTGATTCCTGGGACATGGTCTTAACGTGCCAATCCCCGTTCTTAAAATAGAGCAATATACTGGTGTGCAGTTTAATCACTTTTGCTGTGGCTCCCGTTCTTTCAGAATCCGAACCAGTTTGCGTGGCTTGGCCTAACGTGAACCATCTCCAAACTCTCTACAAGAGAGAGTGCACCAGTGGTAGTATTCCAGTCAAATATTATCCTGTACATTCTGAGGCCTTTATGGCCTGGCGAATTTTAGCCACAGCTCTTAATTTAGCCAAGGTGTGAACTGGTTACTGGGGCATGGTCTTAACTTCCACCCCCCGTTCTTAAAATGGAGAAATGTACTAGTGTGCAGTGTAATCACTTTCGCTGTAGCTTCCATTCTTTAAGAACCCGAACCAGTTTGTGAGGCCTGGCATTACGTGCGCCTTGGCCAACATGTCTACAAGACGCTTGACACCAGTGGCATTATTGCAGTCAAATGTTCTCCAATACATTGTGAGGCCTTTATGGCCTGATAAATTTTAGCCACAGCTGTTAGTTTAATAAAGCTCTCAATGCTTCCGGGGGCTGCTCTTAATGTGCCACTCCCCGTGCCTAAAATAAATAAATATACAGCTGTACAGTTTAATGACTTTCGCTGTGGCTTCCGTTCTTTAAGAACCCAAACCAGTGTGTATGGCTTGGCATAACCTGTACCATGGCCGGCCTGTCTACAAGACTGGCCACACCAGTGGCATCATTCCAGTCAAATATTCTCCAATACATTTGGAGGCCTTTATGGCCTGACGAATTTTAGCCACAGCTCTTAATTTTGCAAAGCTGTGAACTGGTTCCTGGGGCATGGTCTTAACGTGCCACTCCCCGTTCTTAAAATGGAGAAATATACGGGTGTGCAGTTTAATCACTTTAGCTGTGGCTTCCGTTCTTTAAGAACCCGAACCAATTTGCGTGGCTTGGCCTAACGTTAGCCATCTCCAAACTCTCTACAAGAGAGAGTGCACCAGTGGCAGTATTCCAGTCAAATATTCTCCTGTACATTGTGAGGCCTTTATGGCCTTACGAATTTTAGCCACAGCTCTTAATTTTGCAAAGGGGTGAACTGGTTCCTGGGGCATGGTCTTAACGTGCCACTCCCCGTTCTTAAAGTAGAGAAATATACTGGTGTGCAGTTTAATCATTTTTGCTGTGGCTTCCGTTCTTTAACAACCCGAACCAGTTTGTGAGGCTTGGCGTAACGTGGGCCATGGTCAACCTCTCTACAAATCTAAGCACACCAGTGGCATTATTGCTTTCAAATGTTCTCCATTACAATCTGAGGCCTTCATGGTGTTATAAATTTTAGCCACAGCTCTTAATTTAGCCAAGGTGTGAACTGGTTACTGGGACATGGTCTTAACTTGCCACCCTCAGTTCTTAACATGGAGAAATGTACTAATGTGCAGTTTAATCACTTTCGCTGTGGCTTCCGTTCTTTAAGACCCCGAACCAGTTTGTGTGGCCTGGCATAACGTACGGAATGGGCAACCTGTCTACACGACTGCACACCAGTGGCATTATTGTAGGCAAATTTTCTCCAATACATTGTGAGGCCTTTATGGCCTTATAAATTTTAGCCACAGCTGTTAGTTTTCAAAACGTCTGAACTGGTTCCTGGGGCATTGTCTTAACGTGCCACTCCCCGTTCTTAAAATAGAAAAATATACTGGTGTGCAGTTTAATCACTTTCGCTGTGGCTTCCGTTCTTTACGAAACGGAACCAGTTTGTATGGCCTGGCATAACGTACGCCATGGCCAACCTGTCTACAAGACTGCACACCAATGGCATTATTGTAGGCAAATTTTCTCCAATACGAATTTTAGCCACAGGCCTTAATTTTGCAAAGGTGTGAACTGGTTCCTGGGGCATGGTCTTAACGTGCCACTCCCCGTTCTTAAAGTAGAGAAATATACTGGTGTGCAGTTTAATCATTTTTGCTGTGGCTTCCGTTCTTTAACAACCCGAACCAATTTGCGTGGCTTGGCCTAACGTTAGCCATCTCCAAACTCTCTACAAGAGAGAGTGCACCAGTGGTAGTATTCCAGTCAAATATTCTCCTGTACATTGTGAGGCCTTTATGGCCTTACGAATTTTAGCCACAGCTGTTAGTTTTCCATAGGGGTGAACTGCTTCCTGGGGCATGGTCTTAATGTGCCACTCCCCGTTCTTAAAATAGAGAAATATACTGGTGTGCAGTTTAATCACTTTCGCGGTGGCTTCCGTTCTTTAAGAACCCGAACCAGTTTCTGAGGCTAGGCGTAACGTGGGCCATGGTCAACCTCTCTACAAATGTAAGCACACGAGTGGGATTATTCCAGTCAACTGTACTCCATTAAAATCTGAGACCTTTATGGCCTGATGGATTTTAGCCACAGCTCTTAATTTTGCAAAGTTGTGAACTGGTTCCTGGGGCATGTTCTTAATGTGCCACTCCCTGTTCTTCAAATAGAGAAATATACTGGTGTGCAGTTTAATCACTTTAGCTCTGGCTTCCATTCTTTAAGAACCTGAACCAGTTTGTGAGGCCTGGCATTACGTGCGCCTTGGCCAACATGTCTACAAGACCCTTGACACCAGTGGCATTATTGCAGTCAAATGTTCTCCAATACATTGTGAGGCCTCTATGGCGTGATAAATTTTAGCCACAGCTGTTAGTTTAACAAAGCTCTCAATGCTTCCGGGGGCTGCTCTTAATGTGCCACTCCCCGTGCCTAAAATGAATAAATATACAGCTGTACAGTTTAATGACTTTCGCTGTGGCTTCCGTTCTTTAAGAACCCGAACCAGTGTGTATGGCTTGGCATAACCTGTACCATGGCCGGCCTGTCTACAAGACTGGCCACACCAGTGGCATCATTCCAGTCAAATATTCTCCAATACATTTGGAGCCCTTTATGACCTGACGAATTTTAGCCACAGCTCTTAATTTAGCCAAGGTGTGAACTGGTTACTGGGACATGGTCTTAACTTGCCACCCTCAGTTCTTAACATGGAGAAATGTACTAATGTGCACTTTAATCACTTTCGCTGTGGCTTCCGTTCCTTAAGAACTCGAACCAGTATCTGTGGCTTGCCATAACGTGTGCCGTGGTCAACCTCTCTACAAATCTAAGCACACCAGTGGCATTATTGCTTTCAAATGTTCTCCATTAAAATGTGAGACCTTTATGACCTGACGAATTTTAGCCACAGCTCTTAAGTTTGCAAAGGTGTGAACTGGTTCCTGGGGCATGGTCTTAACGTGCCACTCCCTGTTCTTAAAATAGAGAAATATACTGGTGTGCAGTTTAATCACTTTCGCTGTGGCTTCTGTTCTTTAAGAACCCGAACCAGTTTGTGTGGCCTGGCATAACGTACGCCATGGCCAACCTGTCTACACGACTGCACACCAGTGGCATTATTGTAGGCAAATTTTCTCCAATACATTGTGAGGCCTTTATGGCCTTATAGATTTTAGCCACAGCTGTTAGTTTTCGAAACGTCTGAACTGGTTCCTGTGGGATGGTCTTAACGTGCCATTCCCCATTCTTAAAATAGAAAAATATACTGGTGTGCAGTTTAATCACTTTCGCTGTGGCTTCCGTTCTTTACGAAACAGAACCAATTTGTGTGGCCTGGCATAACGTACGCCATGGCCAACCTGTCTACAAGACTGCACACCAGTGGCATTATTGTAGGCAAATTTTCTCCAATACGAATTTTAGCCACAGGTCTTAATTTTGCAAAGGTGTGAACTGGTTCCTGGGGCATGGTCTTAACGTGCCACTCCCCGTTCTTAAAGTAGAGAAATATACTGATGTGCAGGTTAATCATTTTCGCTGTGGCTTCCGTTTTTTAACATCCCGAACCAGTTTGTGAGGCTTGGCGTAACGTGGGCCATGGTCAACCTCTCTACAAATCTAAGCACACCAGTGGCATTATTGCTTTCAAATGTTCTCCATTACAATCTGAGACCTTCATGGTGTTATAAATTTTAGCCACAGCTGTTAGTTTAACATAGGTCTCAAGCTTCCGGGGGAAGCTCTTAACGTGCCACTCCCCGGTCTTAAAATAGAGAAATATAGTGTTGTGCAGTTTAATCAGTTTTGCTGGCGGTTCCATTTTTTAAGAACCCGAACCACTTTGGGTGGCTTGGCATAAAGTCCGCCAGGGCCGACCTGTCTACAAGAGTGTTCACACCAGTGGCAATATTGCAGTCAAATATTCTCCAATATATTGTGAGGTCTTTATGGCCTTACGAATGTTAGCAACAACTCTTAATTATGCATAGGTGCGGGCTGGTTCCTTGGGCATGTTCTTAACGTGTCACTCCCCTTTATTAAAATAGAGAAAAATACTGGTATGCACTTTAATCACTTTCGCTGTGGCTTCCGGTCTTTAAGAACTCGAACCAGTATCTGTGGCTTGCCGTAACGTGCGCCATGGCCGACCTGTGTACAAGACTGAACACACCAGTGGCATTATTGAACTCAAGTATTCTCCATTAGAATCTGAGGCCTTTATGGCCTGATGAATTTTAGCCACAGCTCTTAATTTTGCAAAGGTGTGAACTGGTTCCTGGGGAATGGTCTTAACGTGCCACTCCCTGTTCTTCAAATAGAGAAATATACTCGTGTACAGTTTAATCACTTTCGCTGTGGCTTCAGTTCTTTACGAACCCGAACCAATTTGTGAGGCTTGGCATAACGTGCGCCTTGGCCAACATCTCTACAAGACTCTTGACACCAGTGGCATTATTGCAGTCAAATGTTCTCCAATACATTGTGAGGCCTTCATGGCCTTATAAATTTTAGCCAAAGCTGTTAGTTTAACAAAGCTCTCAATGCTTCCAGGGGCTGCTCTTAATGTGCCACTCCCCGTGCTTAAGATAAATAAATATACTGCTGTACAGTTTAATGACTTTTGCTGTGGCTTCCGTTCTTTAAGAACCCGAACCAGTGTGTATGGCTTGGCATAACCTGCGCCATGGCCGACCTGTCTACAAGACTGGCCATACCAGTGGCATCATTCCAGTCAAATATTCTCCAATACATTTGGAGGCCTTTATGGCCTGACGAATTTTAGCCACAGCTCTTAATTTTGCAAAGCTGTGAACTGGTTCCTGGGGCATGGTCTTAACGTGCCACTCCCCGTTCTTAAAATGGAGAAATATACAGGTGTGCAGTTTAATCACTTTAGCTGTGGCTTCCGTTCTTTAAGAACCCGAACCAATTTGCGTGGCTTGGCCTAACGTTAGCCATCTCCAAACTCTCTACAAGAGAGAGTGCACCAGTGGCAGTATTCCAGTCAAATATTCTCCTGTACATTGTGAGGCCTTTATGGCCTTACGAATTTTAGCCATAGCTCTTAATTTTGCAAAGGGGTGAACTGGTTCCTGGGGCATGGTCTTAACGTGCCACTCCCCGTTCTTAAAGTAGAGAAATATACTGGTGTGCAGTTTAATCATTTTTGCTGTGGCTTCCGTTCTTTAACAACCCGAACCAGTTTGTGAGGCTTGGCGTGACGTGGGCCATGGTCAACCTCTCTACAAATCTAAGAACACCAGTGGCATTATTGCTTTCAAATGTTCTCCATTACAATCTGAGGCCTTCATGGTGTTATAAATTTTAGCCACAGCTCTTAATTTAGCCAAGGTGTGAACTGGTTACTGGGACATGGTCTTAACTTGCCACCCTCAGTTCTTAACATGGAGAAATGTACTAATGTGTAGTTTAATCACTTTCGCTGTGGCTTCCGTTCTTTAAGAACCCGAACCAGTTTGTGTGGCCTGGCATAACGTACGGAATGGGCAACCTGTCTACACGACTGCACACCAGTGGCATTATTGTAGGCAAATTTTCTCCAATACATTGTGAGGCCTTTATGGCCTTATAAATTTTAGCCACAGCTGTTAGTTTTCAAAACGTCTGAACTGGTTCCTGGGGCATTGTCTTAACGTGCCACTCCCCGTTCTTAAAATAGAAAAATATACTGGTGTGCAGTTTAATCACTTTCGCTGTGGCTTCCGTTCTTTACGAAACAGAACCAGTTTGTATGGCCTGGCATACCGTACGCCATGGCCAACCTGTCTACAAGACTGCACACCAATGGCATTATTGTAGGCAAATTTTCTCCAATACGAATTTTAGCCACAGGCCTTAATTTTGCAAAGGTGTGAACTGGTTCCTGGGGCATGGTCTTAACGTGCCACTCCCCGTTCTTAAAGTAGAGAAATATACTGGTGTACAGTTTAATCATTTTTGCTGTGGCTTCCGTTCTTTAACAACCCGAACCAGTTTGTGAGGCTTGGCGTAACGTGGGCCATGGTCACCCTCTCTACAAATCTAAGCACCCCAGTGGCATTATTGCTTTCAAATGTTCTCCATTACAATGTGAGACCTTCATGGTGATATAAATTTTAGCCAAAGCTCTTAATTTAGCCAAGGTGTGAACTGGTTACTGGGACATGGTCTTAACTTGCCACCCCCAGCTCTTAACATGGAGAAATGTACTAGTGTGCAGTTTAATCACTTTCGCTGTGGCTTTGTTCTTTGAGAACCCGAACCAGTTTGTGTGGCCTGGCATAACGTACGCCATGGGCAACCTGTCTACACGACTGCACACCAGTGGCATTATTGCTTTCAAATGTTCTCCATTACAATCTGAGGCCTTCATGGTGTTATAAATTTTAGCCACAGCTCTTAATTTAGCCAAGGTGTGAACTGGTTACTGGGACATGGTCTTAACTTGCCACCCTCAGTTCTTAACATGGAGAAATGTACTAATGTGCAGTTTAATCACTTTCGCTGTGGCTTCCGTACTTTAAGAACCCGAACCAGTTTGTGTGGCCTGGCATAACGTACGGAATGGGCAACCTGTCTACACGACTGCACACCAGTGGCATTATTGTAGGCAAATTTTCTCCAATACATTGTGAGGCCTTTATGGCCTTATAAATGTTAGCCACAGCTGTTAGTTTTCAAAACGTCTGAACTGGTTCCTGGGGCATTGTCTTAACGTGCCACTCCCCGTTCTTAAAATAGAAAAATATACTGGTGTGCAGTTTAATCACTTTCGCTGTGGCTTCCGTTCTTTACGAAACGGAACCAATTTGTATGGCCTGGCATACCGTACGCCATGGCCAACCTGTCTACAAGACTGCACACCAATGGCATTATTGTAGGCAAATTTTCTCCAATACGAATTTTAGCCACAGGCCTTAATTTTGCAAAGGTGTGAACTGGTTCCTGGGGCATGGTCTTAACGTGCCACTCCCCGTTCTTAAAGTAGAGAAATATACTGGTGTGCAGTTTAATCATTTTTGCTGTGGCTTCCGTTCTTTAACAACCCGAACCAGTTTGTGAGGCTTGGCGTAACGTGGGCCATGGTCAACCTCTCTACAAATCTAAGCACCCCAGTGGCATTATTGCTTTCAAATGTTCTCCATTACAATGTGAGACCTTCATGGTGTTACAAATTTTAGCCACAGCTGTTAGTTTAGCATAGGTCTCAGGCTTCCGGGAAGCTCTTAACGTGCCACTCCCCGTTCTTAAAACAGAGAAATATACTGGTGTGCACTTTAATCATTTTCGCTGTGGCTTCCATTCTTTAACAACACGAACCAGTTTGTGAGGCTTGGCGTAACGTGGGCCATGGTCAACCTCTCTACAATGTAAGCACACCAGTGGCATTATTGCTTTCAAATGTTCTCCATTACAATCTGAGGCCTTTATGGCCTGATGGATTTAAGCCACAGCTCTTAATTTTGCAAAGTTGTGAACTGGTTCCTGGGGCATGTTCTTAATGTGCCACACCCCATTCTTAAAAAGAAAAATACTGGTGTGCACTTTAATCACTTTCGCTGTGGCTTCCGTTCCTTAAGAACTCGAACCAGTATCTGTGGCTTGCCATAACGTGTGCCGTGGTCAACCTCTCTACATATCTAAGCACACCAGTGGCACTATTGCTTTCAAATGTTCTCCATTAAAATCTGAGACCTTTATGGCCTGACGAATTTTAGCCACAGCTCTTAATTTTGCAAAGGTGTGAACTGGTTCCTGGGGCATGGTCTTAACGTGCCACTCTCTGTTCTTAAAATAGAGAAATATACTGGTGTGCAGTTTTATCACTTTCGCTGTGGCTTCCGTTCTTTATGAACCGGAACCAATTTGTGTGTCCTGGCATAATGTATGCCATGGCCAACCTGTCTACAAGACTGCATACCAGTGGTATTATTGCAGGCAAATTTTCTCCAATACGAATTTTACCCACAGGTCTTAATTTTGCAAAGGTGTGAACTGGTTCCTGGGGCATGGTCTTAACGTGCCACTCCCCGTTCTTAAAATAGAGAAATATACTGGTATGCACTTTAATCACTCTCGCTGTGGCTTCCGTTCTTTAAGAACTCGAACCAGTATCTGTGGCTTGCCGTAACGTGCGCCATGGCCGACCTGTGTACAAGACTGAACACACCAGTGGCATTATTGAACTCAAGTATTCTCCATTAGAATCTGAGGCCTTTATGGCCTGATGAATTTTAGCCACAGCTCTTAATTTTGCAAAGGTGTGAACTGGTTCCTGGGGAATGGTCTTAACGTGCCACTCCCTGTTCTTCAAATAGAGAAATATACTCGTGTACAGTTTAATCACTTTCGCTGTGGCTTCAGTTCTTTACGAACCCGAACCAATTTGTGAGGCTTGGCATAACGTGCGCCTTGGCCAACATCTCTACAAGACTCTTGACACCAGTGGCATTATTGCAGTCAAATGTTCTCTAATACATTGTGAGGCCTTCTTGGCCTTATAAATTTTAGCCACAGCTGTTAGTTTAACAAAGCTCTCAATGCTTCCAGGGGCTGCTCTTAATGTGCCACTCCCCGTGCTTAAGATAAATAAATATACTGCTGTACAGTTTAATGACTTTTGCTGTGGCTTCCGTTCTTTAAGAACCCGAACCAGTGTGTATGGCTTGGCATAACCTGCGCCATGGCCGACCTGTCTACAAGACTGGCCATACCAGTGGCATCATTCCAGTCAAATATTCTCCAATACATTTGGAGGCCTTTATGGCCTGACGAATTTTAGCCACAGCTCTTAATTTTGCAAAGCTGTGAACTGGTTCCTGGGGCATGGTCTTAACGTGCCACTCCCCGTTCTTAAAATGGAGAAATATACAGGTGTGCAGTTTAATCACTTTAGCTGTGGCTTCCGTTCTTTAAGAACCCGAACCAATTTGCGTGGCTTGGCCTAACGTTAGCCATCTCCAAACTCTCTACAAGAGAGAGTGCACCAGTGGCAGTATTCCAGTCAAATATTCTCCTGTACATTGTGAGGCCTTTATGGCCTTACGAATTTTAGCCATAGCTCTTAATTTTGCAAAGGGGTGAACTGGTTCCTGGGGCATGGTCTTAACGTGCCACTCCCCGTTCTTAAAGTAGAGAAATATACTGGTGTGCAGTTTAATCATTTTTGCTGTGGCTTCCGTTCTTTAACAACCCGAACCAGTTTGTGAGGCTTGGCGTGACGTGGGCCATGGTCAACCTCTCTACAAATCTAAGAACACCAGTGGCATTATTGCTTTCAAATGTTCTCCATTACAATCTGAGGCCTTCATGGTGTTATAAATTTTAGCCACAGCTCTTAATTTAGCCAAGGTGTGAACTGGTTACTGGGACATGGTCTTAACTTGCCACCCTCAGTTCTTAACATGGAGAAATGTACTAATGTGTAGTTTAATCACTTTCGCTGTGGCTTCCGTTCTTTAAGAACCCGAACCAGTTTGTGTGGCCTGGCATAACGTACGGAATGGGCAACCTGTCTACACGACTGCACACCAGTGGCATTATTGTAGGCAAATTTTCTCCAATACATTGTGAGGCCTTTATGGCCTTATAAATTTTAGCCACAGCTGTTAGTTTTCAAAACGTCTGAACTGGTTCCTGGGGCATTGTCTTAACGTGCCACTCCCCGTTCTTAAAATAGAAAAATATACTGGTGTGCAGTTTAATCACTTTCGCTGTGGCTTCCGTTCTTTACGAAACAGAACCAGTTTGTATGGCCTGGCATACCGTACGCCATGGCCAACCTGTCTACAAGACTGCACACCAATGGCATTATTGTAGGCAAATTTTCTCCAATACGAATTTTAGCCACAGGCCTTAATTTTGCAAAGGTGTGAACTGGTTCCTGGGGCATGGTCTTAACGTGCCACTCCCCGTTCTTAAAGTAGAGAAATATACTGGTGTACAGTTTAATCATTTTTGCTGTGGCTTCCGTTCTTTAACAACCCGAACCAGTTTGTGAGGCTTGGCGTAACGTGGGCCATGGTCACCCTCTCTACAAATCTAAGCACCCCAGTGGCATTATTGCTTTCAAATGTTCTCCATTACAATGTGAGACCTTCATGGTGATATAAATTTTAGCCAAAGCTCTTAATTTAGCCAAGGTGTGAACTGGTTACTGGGACATGGTCTTAACTTGCCACCCCCAGCTCTTAACATGGAGAAATGTACTAGTGTGCAGTTTAATCACTTTCGCTGTGGCTCTGTTCTTTGAGAACCCGAACCAGTTTGTGTGGCCTGGCATAACGTACGCCATGGGCAACCTGTCTACACGACTGCACACCAGTGGCATTATTGCTTTCAAATGTTCTCCATTACAATCTGAGGCCTTCATGGTGTTATAAATTTTAGCCACAGCTCTTAATTTAGCCAAGGTGTGAACTGGTTACTGGGACATGGTCTTAACTTGCCACCCTCAGTTCTTAACATGGAGAAATGTACTAATGTGCAGTTTAATCACTTTCGCTGTGGCTTCCGTACTTTAAGAACCCGAACCAGTTTGTGTGGCCTGGCATAACGTACGGAATGGGCAACCTGTCTACACGACTGCACACCAGTGGCATTATTGTAGGCAAATTTTCTCCAATACATTGTGAGGCCTTTATGGCCTTATAAATGTTAGCCACAGCTGTTAGTTTTCAAAACGTCTGAACTGGTTCCTGTGGCATTGTCTTAACGTGCCACTCCCCGTTCTTAAAATAGAAAAATATACTGGTGTGCAGTTTAATCACTTTCGCTGTGGCTTCCATTCTTTACGAAACGGAACCAATTTGTATGGCCTGGCATACCGTACGCCATGGCCAACCTGTCTACAAGACTGCACACCAATGGCATTATTGTAGGCAAATTTTCTCCAATACGAATTTTAGCCACAGGCCTTAATTTTGCAAAGGTGTGAACTGGTTCCTGGGGCATGGTCTTAACGTGCCACTCCCCGTTCTTAAAGTAGAGAAATATACTGGTGTGCAGTTTAATCATTTTTGCTGTGGCTTCCGTTCTTTAACAACCCGAACCAGTTTGTGAGGCTTGGCGTAACGTGGGCCATGGTCAACCTCTCTACAAATCTAAGCACCCCAGTGGCATTATTGCTTTCAAATGTTCTCCATTACAATGTGAGACCTTCATGGTGTTACAAATTTTAGCCACAGCTGTTAGTTTAGCATAGGTCTCAGGCTTCCGGGGGAAGCTCTTAACGTGCCACTCCCCGTTCTTAAAACAGAGAAATATACTGGTGTGCACTTTAATCATTTTCGCTGTGGCTTCCATTCTTTAACAACACGAACCAGTTTGTGAGGCTTGGCGTAACGTGGGCCATGGTCAACCTCTCTACAATGTAAGCACACCAGTGGCATTATTGCTTTCAAATGTTCTCCATTACAATCTGAGGCCTTTATGGCCTGATGGATTTAAGCCACAGCTCTTAATTTTGCAAAGTTGTGAACTGGTTCCTGGGGCATGTTCTTAATGTGCCACCCCCCATTCTTAAAAAGAAAAATACTGGTGTGCACTTTAATCACTTTCGCTGTGGCTTCCGTTCCTTAAGAACTCGAACCAGTATCTGTGGCTTGCCATAACGTGTGCCGTGGTCAACCTCTCTACATATCTAAGCACACCAGTGGCACTATTGCTTTCAAATGTTCTCCATTAAAATCTGAGACCTTTATGGCCTGACGAATTTTAGCCACAGCTCTTAATTTTGCAAAGGTGTGAACTGGTTCCTGGGGCATGGTCTTAACGTGCCACTCTCTGTTCTTAAAATAGAGAAATATACTGGTGTGCAGTTTTATCACTTTCGCTGTGGCTTCCGTTCTTTATGAACCGGAACCAATTTGTGTGTCCTGGCATAATGTATGCCATGGCCAACCTGTCTACAAGACTGCATACCAGTGGTATTATTGCAGGCAAATTTTCTCCAATACGAATTTTACCCACAGGTCTTAATTTTGCAAAGGTGTGAACTGGTTCCTGGGGCATGGTCTTAACGTGCCACTCCCCGTTCTTAAAATAGAGAAATATACTGGTGTGCAGTTTAATCACTTTCACTGTGGCTTCTGTTCTTTAAGAACCCGAACCAGTTTGTGTGGCCTGGCATAACGTACGCCATGGCCAACCTGTCTACACGACTGCACACCAGTGGCATTATTGTAGGCAAATTTTCTCCAATACATTGTGAGGCCTTTATGGCCTTATAAATTTTAGCCACAGCTGTTAGTTTTCAAAACGTCTGAACTGGTTCCTGTGCGATGGTCTTAACGTGCCACTCCCCATTCTTAAAATAGAAAAATATACTGGTGTGCAGTTTAATCACTTTCGCTGTGGCTTCCGTTCTTTACGGAACAGAACCAATTTGTGTGGTCTGGCATAACGTACGCCATGGCCAACCTGTCTACAAGACTGCACACCAGTGGCATTATTGTAGGCAAATTTTCTCCAATACGAATTTTAGCCACAGGTCTTAATTTTGCAAAGGTGTGAACTGGTTCCTGGGGCATGGTCTTAACGTGGCACTCCCCGTTCTTAAAGTAGAGAAATATACTGATGTGCAGGTTAATCATTTTCGCTGTGGCTTCCGTTTTTTAACATCCCGAACCAGTTTGTGAGGCTTGGCGTAACGTGGGCCATGGTCAACCTCTCTACTAATCTAAGCACACCAGTGGCATTATTACTTTCAAATGTTCTCCATTACAATCGGAGACCTTCACGGTGTTATAAATTTTAGCCACAGCTGTTAGTTTAACATAGGTCTCAAGCTTCCGGGGGAAGCTCTTACCGTGCCACTCCCCGGTCTTAAAATAGAGAAATATAGTGTTGTGCAGTTTAATCAGTTTTGCTGGCGGTTCCGTTCTTTAAGAACCCGAACCACTTTGGGTGGCTTGGCATAAAGTCCGCCAGGGCCGACCTGTCTACAAGAGTGTTCACACCAGTAGCAATATTGCAGTCAACTATTCTCCAATATATTGTGAGGTCTTTATGGCCTTACGAATGTTAGCAACAACTCTTAATTATGCATAGGTGCGGACTGGTTCCTTGGGCATGTTCTTAACGTGTCACTCCCCTTTATTAAAATAGAGAAAAATACTGGTATGCACTTTAATCACTTTCGCTGTGGCTTCCGGTCTTTAAGAACTCGAACCAGTATCTGTGGCTTGCCATAACGTGCGCCATGGCCGACCTGTGTACAAGACTGAACACACCAGTGGCATCATTCCAGTCAAATGTTCTCCAATACATTTGGAAGCCTTTATGGCCTGACGAATTTTATCCACAGCTCTTAAGTTTGCAAAGGTGTGAACTGGTTCCTGGGGCATGGTCTTAACTTGCCACCCCCCGTTCTTAAAATGGAGAAATATACTGGTCTGCAGTTTAATCACTTTCGCTGTGGCTCCCGTAGTTTAAGAACCCGAACCAGTTTCCGTGGCTTGGCCTAACGTGAGCCATCTCCAAACTCTCTACCAGAGAGAGCGCACCAGTGGCAGTATTCCAGTCAAATATTATCCTGTACATTGTGTGGCCTTACGAATTTTAGCCACAGCTCTTAATTTAGCCAAGGTGTGAACTGGTTACTGGGCATGGTCTTAAATTGCCACCCCCCGTTCTTAAAATGGAGAAATATACTGGTGTGCAGTTTAATCACTTTCGCTGTGGCTTCAGTTCTTTAGGAACCCGAACCAGTTTGCGTAGCTTGGCCTAACGTGAGCCGTCTCCAAACACTCTACAAGAGAGAGCGCACCAGTGGCAGTGTTCCAGTCAAATATTCTCCTGTACATTGTGAGGCCTTTATGGCCTTAGGAATTTTAGCCACAGCTCATAATTCTGCAAAGGTTTGAACTGGTTCCTGGGGCATGGTCTTAACGTGCCAATCCCCGTTCTTAAAATAGAGCAATATACTGGTGTGCAGTTTAATCACTTTTGCTGTGGCTTCAGTTTTTTACGAACCCCAACCAGTTAGTGGGGCTTGGTATAACGTGCGCCTTGGCCAACATGTCTACAAGACTCTTGACACCAGTGGCATTATTGCAGTCAAATGTTCTCTAATACATTGTGAGGCCTTCTTGGCCTTATAAATTTTAGCCACAGCTGTTAGTTTAACAAAGCTCTCAATGCTTCCAGGGGCTGCTCTTAATGTGCCACTCCCCGTGCTTAAGATAAATAAATATACTGCTGTACAGTTTAATGACTTTTGCTGTGGCTTCCGTTCTTTAAGAACCCAAACCAGTGTGTATGGCTTGGCATAACCTGCGCCATGGCCGACCTGTCTACAAGACTGGCCATACCAGTGGCATCATTCCAGTCAAATATTCTCCAATACATTTGGAGGCCTTTATGGCCTGACGAATTTTAGCCACAGCTCTTAATTTTGCAAAGCTGTGAACTGGTTCCTGGGGCATGGTCTTAACGTGCCACTCCCCGTTCTTAAAATGGAGAAATATACAGGTGTGCAGTTTAATCACTTTAGCTGTGGCTTCCGTTCTTTAAGAACCCGAACCAATTTGCGTGGCTTGGCCTAACGTTAGCCATCTCCAAACTCTCTACAAGAGAGAGTGCACCAGTGGCAGTATTCCAGTCAAATATTCTCCTGTACATTGTGAGGCCTTTATGGCCTTACGAATTTTAGCCATAGCTCTTAATTTTGCAAAGGGGTGAACTGGTTCCTGGGGCATGGTCTTAACGTGCCACTCCCCGTTCTTAAAGTAGAGAAATATACTGGTGTGCAGTTTAATCATTTTTGCTGTGGCTTCCGTTCTTTAACAACCCGAACCAGTTTGTGAGGCTTGGCGTGTCGTGGGCCATGGTCAACCTGTCTACAAATCTAAGAACACCAGTGGCATTATTGCTTTCAAATGTTCTCCATTACAATCTGAGGCCTTCATGGTGTTATAAATTTTAGCCACAGCTCTTAATTTAGCCAAGGTGTGAACTGGTTACTGGGACATGGTCTTAACTTGCCACCCTCAGTTCTTAACATGGAGAAATGTACTAATGTGCAGTTTAATCACTTTCGCTGTGGCTTCCGTTCTTTAAGAACCCGAACCAGTTTGTGTGGCCTGGCATAACGTACGGAATGGGCAACCTGTCTACACGACTGCACACCAGTGGCATTATTGTAGGCAAATTTTCTCCAATACATTGTGAGGCCTTTATGGCCTTATAAATTTTAGCCACAGCTGTTAGTTTTCAAAACGTCTGAACTGGTTCCTGGGGCATTGTCTTAACGTGCCACTCCCCGTTCTTAAAATAGAAAAATATACTGGTGTGCAGTTTAATCACTTTCGCTGTGGCTTCCGTTCTTTACGAAACAGAACCAGTTTGTATGGCCTGGCATACCGTACGCCATGGCCAACCTGTCTACAAGACTGCACACCAATGGCATTATTGTAGGCAAATTTTCTCCAATACGAATTTTAGCCACAGGCCTTAATTTTGCAAAGGTGTGAACTGGTTCCTGGGGCATGGTCTTAACGTGCCACTCCCCGTTCTTAAAGTAGAGAAATATACTGGTGTACAGTTTAATCATTTTTGCTGTGGCTTCCGTTCTTTAACAACCCGAACCAGTTTGTGAGGCTTGGCGTAACGTGGGCCATGGTCACCCTCTCTACAAATCTAAGCACCCCAGTGGCATTATTGCTTTCAAATGTTCTCCATTACAATGTGAGACCTTCATGGTGATATAAATTTTAGCCAAAGCTCTTAATTTAGCCAAGGTGTGAACTGGTTACTGGGACATGGTCTTAACTTGCCACCCCCAGCTCTTAACATGGAGAAATGTACTAGTGTGCAGTTTAATCACTTTCGCTGTGGCTTTGTTCTTTGAGAACCCGAACCAGTTTGTGTGGCCTGGCATAACGTACGCCATGGGCAACCTGTCTACACGACTGCACACCAGTGGCATTATTGCTTTCAAATGTTCTCCATTACAATCTGAGGCCTTCATGGTGTTATAAATTTTAGCCACAGCTCTTAATTTAGCCAAGGTGTGAACTGGTTACTGGGACATGGTCTTAACTTGCCACCCTCAGTTCTTAACATGGAGAAATGTACTAATGTGCAGTTTAATCACTTTCGCTGTGGCTTCCGTACTTTAAGAACCCGAACCAGTTTGTGTGGCCTGGCATAACGTACGGAATGGGCAACCTGTCTACACGACTGCACACCAGTGGCATTATTGTAGGCAAATTTTCTCCAATACATTGTGAGGCCTTTATGGCCTTATAAATGTTAGCCACAGCTGTTAGTTTTCAAAACGTCTGAACTGGTTCCTGGGGCATTGTCTTAACGTGCCACTCCCCGTTCTTAAAATAGAAAAATATACTGGTGTGCAGTTTAATCACTTTCGCTGTGGCTTCCGTTCTTTACGAAACGGAACCAATTTGTATGGCCTGGCATACCGTACGCCATGGCCAACCTGTCTACAAGACTGCACACCAATGGCATTATTGTAGGCAAATTTTCTCCAATACGAATTTTAGCCACAGGCCTTAATTTTGCAAAGGTGTGAACTGGTTCCTGGGGCATGGTCTTAACGTGCCACTCCCCGTTCTTAAAGTAGAGAAATATACTGGTGTGCAGTTTAATCATTTTTGCTGTGGCTTCCGTTCTTTAACAACCCGAACCAGTTTGTGAGGCTTGGCGTAACGTGGGCCATGGTCAACCTCTCTACAAATCTAAGCACCCCAGTGGCATTATTGCTTTCAAATGTTCTCCATTACAATGTGAGACCTTCATGGTGTTACAAATTTTAGCCACAGCTGTTAGTTTAGCATAGGTCTCAGGCTTCCGGGGGAAGCTCTTAACGTGCCACTCCCCGTTCTTAAAACAGAGAAATATACTGGTGTGCACTTCAATCATTTTCGCTGTGGCTTCCATTCTTTAACAACACGAACCAGTTTGTGAGGCTTGGCGTAACGTGGGCCATGGTCAACCTCTCTACAATGTAAGCACACCAGTGGCATTATTGCTTTCAAATGTTCTCCATTACAATCTGAGGCCTTTATGGCCTGATGGATTTAAGCCACAGCTCTTAATTTTGCAAAGTTGTGAACTGGTTCCTGGGGCATGTTCTTAATGTGCCACCCCCCATTCTTAAAAAGAAAAATACTGGTGTGCACTTTAATCACTTTCGCTGTGGCTTCCGTTCCTTAAGAACTCGAACCAGTATCTGTGGCTTGCCATAACGTGTGCCGTGGTCAACCTCTCTACATATCTAAGCACACCAGTGGCACTATTGCTTTCAAATGTTCTCCATTAAAATCTGAGACCTTTATGGCCTGACGAATTTTAGCCACAGCTCTTAATTTTGCAAAGGTGTGAACTGGTTCCTGGGGCATGGTCTTAACGTGCCACTCTCTGTTCTTAAAATAGAGAAATATACTGGTGTGCAGTTTTATCACTTTCGCTGTGGCTTCCGTTCTTTATGAACCGGAACCAATTTGTGTGTCCTGGCATAATGTATGCCATGGCCAACCTGTCTACAAGACTGCATACCAGTGGTATTATTGCAGGCAAATTTTCTCCAATACGAATTTTACCCACAGGTCTTAATTTTGCAAAGGTGTGAACTGGTTCCTGGGGCATGGTCTTAACGTGCCACTCCCCGTTCTTAAAATAGAGAAATATACTGGTGTGCAGTTTAATCACTTTCACTGTGGCTTCTGTTCTTTAAGAACCCGAACCAGTTTGTGTGGCCTGGCATAACGTACGCCATGGCCAACCTGTCTACACGACTGCACACCAGTGGCATTATTGTAGGCAAATTTTCTCCAATACATTGTGAGGCCTTTATGGCCTTATAAATTTTAGCCACAGCTGTTAGTTTTCGAAACGTCTGAACTGGTTCCTGTGCGATGGTCTTAACGTGCCACTCCCCATTCTTAAAATAGAAAAATATACTGGTGTGCAGTTTAATCACTTTCGCTGTGGCTTCCGTTCTTTACGGAACAGAACCAATTTGTGTGGTCTGGCATAACGTACGCCATGGCCAACCTGTCTACAAGACTGCACACCAGTGGCATTATTGTAGGCAAATTTTCTCCAATACGAATTTTAGCCACAGGTCTTAATTTTGCAAAGGTGTGAACTGGTTCCTGGGGCATGGTCTTAACGTGGCACTCCCCGTTCTTAAAGTAGAGAAATATACTGATGTGCAGGTTAATCATTTTCGCTGTGGCTTCCGTTTTTTAACATCCCGAACCAGTTTGTGAGGCTTGGCGTAACGTGGGCCATGGTCAACCTCTCTACTAATCTAAGCACACCAGTGGCATTATTACTTTCAAATGTTCTCCATTACAATCGGAGACCTTCACGGTGTTATAAATTTTAGCCACAGCTGTTAGTTTAACAGAGGTCTCAAGCTTCCGGGGGAAGCTCTTACCGTGCCACTCCCCGGTCTTAAAATAGAGAAATATAGTGTTGTGCAGTTTAATCAGTTTTGCTGGCGGTTCCGTTCTTTAAGAACCCGAACCACTTTGGGTGGCTTGGCATAAAGTCCGCCAGGGCCGACCTGTCTACAAGAGTGTTCACACCAGTAGCAATATTGCAGTCAACTATTCTCCAATATATTGTGAGGTCTTTATGGCCTTACGAATGTTAGCAACAACTCTTAATTATGCATAGGTGCGGACTGGTTCCTTGGGCATGTTCTTAACGTGTCACTCCCCTTTATTAAAATAGAGAAAAATACTGGTATGCACTTTAATCACTTTCGCTGTGGCTTCCGGTCTTTAAGAACTCGAACCAGTATCTGTGGCTTGCCATAACGTGCGCCATGGCCGACCTGTGTACAAGACTGAACACACCAGTGGCATCATTCCAGTCAAATGTTCTCCAATACATTTGGAAGCCTTTATGGCCTGACGAATTTTATCCACAGCTCTTAAGTTTGCAAAGGTGTGAACTGGTTCCTGGGGCATGGTCTTAACTTGCCACCCCCCGTTCTTAAAATGGAGAAATATACTGGTCTGCAGTTTAATCACTTTCGCTGTGGCTCCCGTAGTTTAAGAACCCGAACCAGTTTCCGTGGCTTGGCCTAACGTGAGCCATCTCCAAACTCTCTACCAGAGAGAGCGCACCAGTGGCAGTATTCCAGTCAAATATTATCCTGTACATTGTGTGGCCTTACGAATTTTAGCCACAGCTCTTAATTTAGCCAAGGTGTGAACTGGTTACTGGGCATGGTCTTAAATTGCCACCCCCCGTTCTTAAAATGGAGAAATATACTGGTGTGCAGTTTAATCACTTTCGCTGTGGCTTCAGTTCTTTAGGAACCCGAACCAGTTTGCGTAGTTTGGCCTAACGTGAGCCGTCTCCAAACACTCTACAAGAGAGAGCGCACCAGTGGCAGTGTTCCAGTCAAATATTCTCCTGTACATTGTGAGGCCTTTATGGCCTTAGGAATTTTAGCCACAGCTCATAATTCTGCAAAGGTTTGAACTGGTTCCTGGGGCATGGTCTTAACGTGCCAATCCCCGTTCTTAAAATAGAGCAATATACTGGTGTGCAGTTTAATCACTTTTGCTGTGGCTTCAGTTTTTTACGAACCCCAACCAGTTAGTGGGGCTTGGTATAACGTGCGCCTTGGCCAACATGTCTACAAGACTCTTGACACCAGTGGCATTATTGCAGTCAAATGTTCTCCAATACATTGTGAGCCCTTTATGGCCTTATAAATTTTAGCCATAGCTGTTAGTTTAACAAAGCTCTCAATGCTTCCGGGGGCTGCTCTTAATGTGCCACTCCCCATGCTTAAAATAAACAAATATACTGCTGTACAGTTTAATGACTTTTGCTGTGGCTTCCGTTCTTTAAGAACCCGAACCAGTTTGTATGGCTTGGCATAACCTGCGCCATGGCCGACCTGTCTACAAGACTGGCCACGCCAGTGGCATCATTCCAGTCAAATGTTCTACAATACATTTGGAGGCCTTTATGGCCTGACGAATTTTAGCCAGAGCTCTTAATTTTGCAAAGCTGTGAACTGGTTCCTGGGGCATGGCCTTAACGTGTCACTCCCCTTTATTAAAATAGAGAAAAATACTGGTATGCACTTTAATCACTCTCGCTGTGGCTTCCGTTCTTTAAGAACTCGAACCAGTATCTGTGGCTTGCCATAACGTGCGCTATGGTCAACCTCTCTACAAATCTAAGCGAACCACTGGCATTATTGCTTTCAAATGTTCTCCATTAAAATCTGAGGCCTTTATGGCCTGATGAAGTTTAGCCACAGCTCTTAATTTTGCAAAGGTGTGAACTGGTTCCTGGGGCATGGTCTTAACTTGCCACCCCCAGTTCTTAACATGAAGAAATGTACTGGTGTGCAGTTTAATCACTTTCGCTGTGGCTGCCGTTCTTTAAGAACCGGAACCAGTTTGTGTGGCTTGGCATAACGTACGCCATGGCCAACCTGTCTACAGGACTACACACCAGTGGCATTATTGTAGTCAAATTTTCTCCAATACATTGCGAAGCTTTTATGGCCTTATAAATTTTAGCCACAGCTGTTAGTTTTCAAAACGTCTGAACTGGTTCCTGGGGGATGGTCTTAACGTGCCACTCCCTGTTCTTAAAATAGAGAAATATACTGGTGTACAGTTTAATCACTTTCGCTGTGGCTTCAGTTCTTTACGAACCCGAACCAGTTTGTGAGGCTTGGCATAAGGTGCGCCTTGGCCAACATGTCTACAAGACTCTTGACACCAATGGCATTATTGCCGTCAAATGTTCTCCAATACATTGTGAGGCCTTTATGGCCTTATAAATTTTAGCCACAGCTGTTAGTTTAACAAAGCTCTCAGTGCTTCCGGGGGCTGCTCTTAATGTGCCACTCCCCGTGCTTAAGATAAATAAATATACTGCTGTACATCTTAATGACTTTTGCTGTGGCTTCCGTTCTTTAAGAACCCGAACCAGTGTGTATGGCTTGGCATAACCTGCGCCATGGCCGACCTGTCTACAAGACTGGCCACACCAGTGGCATCATTCCAGTCAAATGTTCTCCAATACATTTGGAGACCTTTATGGCCTGACGAATTTTAGCCACAGCTCTTAAGTTTGCAAAGGTGTGAACTGGTTCCTGGGGCATGGTCTTAACTTGCCACCCCCCGTTCTTAAAATGGAGAAATATACTGGTGTGCAGTTTAATCACTTTCGCTGTGGCTTCTGTTCTTTAAGAACCCGAACCAGTTTGTGTGGCCTGGCATAACGTACGCCATGGCCAACCTGTCTACACGACTGCACACCAGTGGCATTATTGTAGGCAAATTTTCTCCAATACATTGTGAGGCCTTTATGGCCTTATAAATTTTAGCCACAGCTGTTAGTTTTCGAAACGTCTGAACTGGTTCCTGTGCGATGGTCTTAACATGCCACTCCCCATTCTTAAAATAGAAAAATATACTGGTGTGCAGTTTAATCACTTTCGCTGTGGCTTCCGTTCTTTACGAAACAGAACCAATTTGTGTGGTCTGGCATAACGTACGCCATGGCCAACCTGTCTACAAGACTGCACACCAGTGGCATTATTGTAGGCAAATTTTCTCCAATACGAATTTTAGCCACAGGTCTTAATTTTGCAAAGGTGTGAACTGGTTCCTGGGGCATGGTCTTAACGTGGCACTCCCCGTTCTTAAAGTAGAGAAATATACTGATGTGCAGGTTAATCATTTTCGCTGTGGCTTCCGTTTTTTAACATCCCGAACCAGTTTGTGAGGCTTGGCGTAACGTGGGCCATGGTCAACCTCTCTACTAATCTAAGCACACCAGTGGCATTATTACTTTCAAATGTTCTCCATTACAATCGGAGACCTTCACGGTGTTATAAATTTTAGCCACAGCTGTTAGTTTAACATAGGTCTCAAGCTTCCGGGAAGCTCTTACCGTGCCACTCCCCGGTCTTAAAATAGAGAAATATAGTGTTGTGCAGTTTAATCAGTTTTGCTGGCGGTTCCGTTCTTTAAGAACCCGAACCACTTTGGGTGGCTTGGCATAAAGTCCGCCAGGGCCGACCTGTCTACAAGAGTGTTCACACCTGTAGCAATATTGCAGTCAACTATTCTCCAATATATTGTGAGGTCTTTATGGCCTTACGAATGTTAGCAACAACTCTTAATTATGCATAGGTGCGGACTGGTTCCTTGGGCATGTTCTTAACGTGTCACTCCCCTTTATTAAAATAGAGAAAAATACTGGTATGCACTTTAATCACTTTCGCTGTGGCTTCCGGTCTTTAAGAACTCGAACCAGTATCTGTGGCTTGCCATAACGTACGCCATGGCCGACCTGTGTACAAGACTGAACACACCAGTGGCATCATTCCAGTCAAATGTTCTCCAATACATTTGGAAGCCTTTATGGCCTGACGAATTTTATCCACAGCTCTTAAGTTTGCAAAGGTGTGAACTGGTTCCTGGGGCATGGTCTTAACTTGCCACCCCCCGTTCTTAAAATGGAGAAATATACTGGTCTGCAGTTTAATCACTTTCGCTGTGGCTCCCGTAGTTTAAGAACCCGAACCAGTTTCCGTGGCTTGGCCTAACGTGAGCCATCTCCAAACTCTCTACCAGAGAGAGCGCACCAGTGGCAGTATTCCAGTCAAATATTATCCTGTACATTGTGTGGCCTTACGAATTTTAGCCACAGCTCTTAATTTAGCCAAGGTGTGAACTGGTTACTGGGCATGGTCTTAAATTGCCACCCCCCGTTCTTAAAATGGAGAAATATACTGGTGTGCAGTTTAATCACTTTCGCTGTGGCTTCAGTTCTTTAGGAACCCGAACCAGTTTGCATAGCTTGGCCTAACGTGAGCCGTCTCCAAACACTCTACAAGAGAGAGCGCACCAGTGGCAGTGTTCCAGTCAAATATTCTCCTGTACATTGTGAGGCCTTTATGGCCTTAGGAATTTTAGCCACAGCTCATAATTCTGCAAAGGTTTGAACTGGTTCCTGGGGCATGGTCTTAACGTGCCAATCCCCGTTCTTAAAATAGAGCAATATACTGGTGTGCAGTTTAATCACTTTTGCTGTGGCTTCAGTTTTTTACGAACCCCAACCAGTTAGTGGGGCTTGGTATAACGTGCGCCTTGGCCAACATGTCTACAAGACTCTTGACACCAGTGGCATTATTGCAGTCAAATGTTCTCCAATACATTGTGAGCCCTTTATGGCCTTATAAATTTTAGCCATAGCTGTTAGTTTAACAAAGCTCTCAATGCTTCCGGGGCTGCTCTTAATGTGCCACTCCCCATGCTTAAAATAAACAAATATACTGCTGTACAGTTTAATGACTTTTGCTGTGGCTTCCGTTCTTTAAGAACCCGAACCAGTTTGTATGGCTTGGCATAACCTGCGCCATGGCCGACCTGTCTACAAGACTGGCCACGCCAGTGGCATCATTCCAGTCAAATGTTCTACAATACATTTGGAGTCCTTTATGGCCTGACGAATTTTAGCCAGAGCTCTTAATTTTGCAAAGCTGTGAACTGGTTCCTGGGGCATGGCCTTAACGTGTCACTCCCCTTTATTAAAATAGAGAAAAATACTGGTATGCACTTTAATCACTCTCGCTGTGGCTTCCGTTCTTTAAGAACTCGAACCAGTATCTGTGGCTTGCCGTAACGTGCGCCATGGCCGACCTGTGTACAAGACTGAACACACCAGTGGCATTATTGAACTCAAGTATTCTCCATTAGAATCTGAGGCCTTTATGGCCTGATGAATTTTAGCCACAGCTCTTAATTTTGCAAAGGTGTGAACTGGTTCCTGGGGAATGGTCTTAACGTGCCACTCCCTGTTCTTCAAATAGAGAAATATACTCGTGTACAGTTTAATCACTTTCGCTGTGGCTTCAGTTCTTTACGAACCCGAACCAATTTGTGAGGCTTGGCATAACGTGCGCCTTGGCCAACATCTCTACAAGACTCTTGACACCAGTGGCATTATTGCAGTCAAATGTTCTCTAATACATTGTGAGGCCTTCTTGGCCTTATAAATTTTAGCCACAGCTGTTAGTTTAACAAAGCTCTCAATGCTTCCAGGGGCTGCTCTTAATGTGCCACTCCCCGTGCTTAAGATAAATAAATATACTGCTGTACAGTTTAATGACTTTTGCTGTGGCTTCCGTTCTTTAAGAACCCGAACCAGTGTGTATGGCTTGGCATAACCTGCGCCATGGCCGACCTGTCTACAAGACTGGCCATACCAGTGGCATCATTCCAGTCAAATATTCTCCAATACATTTGGAGGCCTTTATGGCCTGACGAATTTTAGCCACAGCTCTTAATTTTGCAAAGCTGTGAACTGGTTCCTGGGGCATGGTCTTAACGTGCCACTCCCCGTTCTTAAAATGGAGAAATATACAGGTGTGCAGTTTAATCACTTTAGCTGTGGCTTCCGTTCTTTAAGAACCCGAACCAATTTGCGTGGCTTGGCCTAACGTTAGCCATCTCCAAACTCTCTACAAGAGAGAGTGCACCAGTGGCAGTATTCCAGTCAAATATTCTCCTGTACATTGTGAGGCCTTTATGGCCTTACGAATTTTAGCCATAGCTCTTAATTTTGCAAAGGGGTGAACTGGTTCCTGGGGCATGGTCTTAACGTGCCACTCCCCGTTCTTAAAGTAGAGAAATATACTGGTGTGCAGTTTAATCATTTTTGCTGTGGCTTCCGTTCTTTAACAACCCGAACCAGTTTGTGAGGCTTGGCGTGACGTGGGCCATGGTCAACCTCTCTACAAATCTAAGAACACCAGTGGCATTATTGCTTTCAAATGTTCTCCATTACAATCTGAGGCCTTCATGGTGTTATAAATTTTAGCCACAGCTCTTAATTTAGCCAAGGTGTGAACTGGTTACTGGGACATGGTCTTAACTTGCCACCCTCAGTTCTTAACATGGAGAAATGTACTAATGTGTAGTTTAATCACTTTCGCTGTGGCTTCCGTTCTTTAAGAACCCGAACCAGTTTGTGTGGCCTGGCATAACGTACGGAATGGGCAACCTGTCTACACGACTGCACACCAGTGGCATTATTGTAGGCAAATTTTCTCCAATACATTGTGAGGCCTTTATGGCCTTATAAATTTTAGCCACAGCTGTTAGTTTTCAAAACGTCTGAACTGGTTCCTGGGGCATTGTCTTAACGTGCCACTCCCCGTTCTTAAAATAGAAAAATATACTGGTGGGCAGTTTAATCACTTTCGCTGTGGCTTCCGTTCTTTACGAAACAGAACCAGTTTGTATGGCCTGGCATACCGTACGCCATGGCCAACCTGTCTACAAGACTGCACACCAATGGCATTATTGTAGGCAAATTTTCTCCAATACGAATTTTAGCCACAGGCCTTAATTTTGCAAAGGTGTGAACTGGTTCCTGGGGCATGGTCTTAACGTGCCACTCCCCGTTCTTAAAGTAGAGAAATATACTGGTGTGCAGTTTAATCATTTTTGCTGTGGCTTCCGTTCTTTAACAACCCGAACCAGTTTGTGAGGCTTGGCGTAACGTGGGCCATGGTCAACCTCTCTACAAATCTAAGCACCCCAGTGGCATTATTGCTTTCAAATGTTCTCCATTACAATGTGAGACCTTCATGGTGTTACAAATTTTAGCCACAGCTGTTAGTTTAGCATAGGTCTCAGGCTTCCGGGGGAAGCTCTTAACGTGCCACTCCCCGTTCTTAAAACAGAGAAATATACTGGTGTGCACTTTAATCATTTTTGCTGTGGCTTCCGTTCTTTAACAACCCGAACCAATTTGCGTGGCTTGGCCTAACGTTAGCCATCTCCAAACTCTGTACAAGAGAGAGTGCACCAGTGGTAGTATTCCAGTCAAATATTCTCCTGTACATTGTGAAGCCTTTATGGCCTTACGAATTTTAGCCACAGCTGTTAGTTTTCCATAGGGGTGAACTGCTTCCTGGGGCATGGTCTTAATGTGCCACTCCCCGTTCTTAAAATAGAGAAATATACTGGTGTGCAGTTTAATCACTTTCGCGGTGGCTTCCGTTCTTTAAGAACCCGAACCAGTTTCTGAGGCTAGGCGTAACGTGGGCCATGGTCAACCTCTCTACAAATGTAAGCACACGAGTGGGATTATTCCAGTCAACTGTACTCCATTAAAATCTGAGACCTTTATGGCCTGATGGATTTTAGCCACAGCTCTTAATTTTGCAAAGTTGTGAACTGGTTCCTGGGGCATGTTCTTAATGTGCCACTCCCTGTTCTTCAAATAGAGAAATATACTGGTGTGCAGTTTAATCACTTTAGCTCTGGCTTCCATTCTTTAAGAACCTGAACCAGTTTGTGAGGCCTGCCATTACGTGCGCCTTGGCCAACATGTCTACAAGACCCTTCACACCAGTGGCATTATTGCAGTCAAATGTTCTCCAATACATTGTGAGGCCTCTATGGCGTGATAAATTTTAGCCACAGCTGTTAGTTTAACAAAGCTCTCAATGCTTCCGGGGGCTGCTCTTAATGTGCCACTCCCCGTGCCTAAAATGAATAAATATACAGCTGTACAGTTTAATGACTTTCGCTGTGGCTTCCGTTCTTTAAGAACCCGAACCAGTGTGTATGGCTTGGCATAACCTGTACCATGGCCGGCCTGTCTACAAGACTGGCCACACCAGTGGCATCATTCCAGTCAAATATTCTCCAATACATTTGGAGCCCTTTATGACCTGACGAATTTTACCCACAGCTCTTAATTTTGCAAAGCTGTGAACTGGTTCCTGGGGCATGGTCTTAACGTGCCACTCCCCGTTCTTAAAGTAGAGAAATATACTGGTGTGCAGTTTAATCATTTTTGCTGTGGCTTCCGTTCTTTAACAACCCGAACCAGTTTGTGAGGCTTGGCGTAACGTGGGCCATGGTCAACCTCTCTACAAATCTAAGAACACCAGTGGCATTATTGCTTTCAAATGTTCTCCATTACAATCTGAGGCCTTCATGGTGTTATAAATTTTAGCCACAGCTCTTAATTTAGCCAAGGTGTGAACTGGTTACTGGGACATGGTCTTAACTTGCCACCCTCAGTTCTTAACATGGAGAAATGTACTAATGTGCACTTTAATCACTTTTGCTGTGGCTTCCGTTCCTTAAGAACTCGAACCAGTATCTGTGGCTTGCCATAACGTGTGCCGTGGTCAACCTCTCTACAAATCTAAGCACACCAGTGGCATTATTGCTTTCAAATGTTCTCCATTAAAATGTGAGACCTTTATGGCCTGACTAATTTTAGCCACAGCTCTTAAGTTTGAAAAGGTGTGAACTGGTTCCTGGGGCATGGTCTTAACGTGCCACTCCCTGTTCTTAAAATAGAGAAATATACTGGTGTGCAGTTTAATCACTTTCGCTGTGGCTTCTGTTCTTTAAGAACCCGAACCAGCTTGTGTGGCCTGGCATAACGTACGCCATGGCCAACCTGTCTACACGAATGCACACCAGTGGCATTATTGTAGGCAAATTTTCTCCAATACATTGTGAGGCCTTTATGGCCTTATAGATTTTAGCCACAGCTGTTAGTTTTCGAAACGTCTGAACTGTTTCCTGTGGGATGGTCTTAACGTGCCATTCCCCATTCTTAAAATAGAAAAATATACTGGTGTGCAGTTTAATCACTTTCGCTGTGGCTTCCGTTCTTTACGAAACAGAACCAATTTGTGTGGCCTGGCATAACGTACGCCATGGCCAACCTGTCTACAAGACTGCACACCAGTGGCATTATTGTAGGCAAATTTTCTCCAATACGAATTTTAGCCACAGGTCTTAATTTTGCAAAGGTGTGAACTGGTTCCTGGGGCATGGTCTTAACGTGCCACTCCCCGTTCTTAAAGTAGAGAAATATACTGATGTGCAGGTTAATCATTTTCGCTGTGGCTTCCGTTTTTTAACATCCCGAACCAGTTTGTGAGGCTTGGCGTAACGTGGGCCATGGTCAACCTCTCTACAAATCTAAGCACACCAGTGGCATTATTGCTTTCAAATGTTCTCCATTACAATCTGAGACCTTCATGGTGTTATAAATTTTAGCCACAGCTGTTAGTTTAACATAGGTCTCAAGCTTCCGGGGGAAGCTCTTAACGTGCCACTCCCCGGTCTTAAAATAGAGAAATATAGTGTTGTGCAGTTTAATCAGTTTTGCTGGCGGTTCCATTTTTAAGAACCCGAACCACTTTGGGTGGCTTGGCATAAAGTCCGCCAGGGCCGACCTGTCTACAAGAGTGTTCACACCAGTGGCAATATTGCAGTCAAATATTCTCCAATATATTGTGAGGTCTTTATGGCCTTACGAATGTTAGCAACAACTCTTAATTATGCATAGGTGCGGGCTGGTTCCTTGGGCATGTTCTTAACGTGTCACTCCCCTTTATTAAAATAGAGAAAAATACTGGTATGCACTTTAATCACTTTCGCTGTGGCTTCCGGTCTTTAAGAACTCGAACCAGTATCTGTGGCTTGCCGTAACGTGCGCCATGGCCGACCTGTGTACAAGACTGAACACACCAGTGGCATTATTGAACTCAAGTATTCTCCATTAGAATCTGAGGCCTTTATGGCCTGATGAATTTTAGCCACAGCTCTTAATTTTGCAAAGGTGTGAACTGGTTCCTGGGGAATGGTCTTAACGTGCCACTCCCTGTTCTTCAAATAGAGAAATATACCCGTGTACAGTTTAATCACTTTCGCTGTGGCTCCCGTAGTTTAAGAACCCGAACCAGTTTCCGTGGCTTGGCATAACGTGCGCCATGGCCAACCTCTCTACAAGACTGGCCACACCAGTGGCAGTATTCCAGTCAAATATTATCCTGTACATTTGGAGGCCTTTATGGCCTTATACGAATTTTAGCCACAGCTCTTAATTTAGCAAAGCTGTGAACTGGTTCCTGGGCATGGTCTTAACGTGCCACTCCCCGTTCTTAAAATGGAGAAATATACTGGTGTGCAGTTTAATCACTTTAGCTGTGGCTTCAGTTCTTTAAGAACCCGAACCAGTTTGCGTAGCTTGGCCTAACGTGAGCCGTCTCCAAACACTCTACAAGAGAGAGCGCACCAGTGGCAGTGTTCCAGTCAAATATTCTCCTGTACATTGTGAGGCCTTTATGGCCTTAGGAATTTTAGCCACAGCTCTTAATTCTGCAAAGGTTTGAACTGGTTCCTGGGGCATGGTCTTAACGTGCCACTCCCCGTTCTTAAAATAGAGAAATATACTGGTGTGCAGTTTAATCACTTTTGCTGTGGCTTCAGTTCTTTACGAACCCGAACCAGTTTGTGAGGCTTGGTATAACGTGCGCCTTGGCCAACATCTCTACAAGACTCTTGAACACCAGTGGCATTATTGCAGTCAAATGTTCTCCAATACATTGTGAGGCCTTTATGGCCTTATAAATTTTAGCCACAGCTGTTAGTTTAACAAAGCTCTCAACTGCTTCCGGGGCATGCTCTTAATGTGCCACTCCCCATGCTTAAAATAAACAAATATACTGCTGTACAGTTTAATGACTTTTGCTGTGGCTTCCGTTCTTTAAGAACCCGAACCAGTTTGTATGGCTTGGCATAACCTGCGCCATGGCCGACCTGTCTACAAGACTGGCCACGCCAGTGGCATCATTCCAGTCAAATGTTCTACAATACATTTGGAGGCCTTTATGGCCTGACGAATTTTAGCCAGAGCTCTTAATTTTGCAAAGCTGTGAACTGGTTCCTGGGGCATGGTCTTAACGTGCCACTCCCCTTTATTAAAATAGAGAAAAATACTGGTATGCACTTTAATCACTTTCGCTGTGGCTTCCGGTCTTTAAGAACTCGAACCAGTATCTGTGGCTTGCCATAACGTGCGCCATGGCCGACCTGTGTACAAGACTGAACACACCAGTGGCATCATTCCAGTCAAATGTTCTCCAATACATTTGGAAGCCTTTATGGCCTGACGAATTTTATCCACAGCTCTTAAGTTTGCAAAGGTGTGAACTGGTTCCTGGGGCATGGTCTTAACTTGCCACCCCCCGTTCTTAAAATGGAGAAATATACTGGTCTGCAGTTTAATCACTTTCGCTGTGGCTCCTGTAGTTTAAGAACCCGCACCAGTTTGTGTGGCTTGGCATAACGTGAGCCATCTCCAAACTCTCTACCAGAGAGAGCGCACCAGTGGCATTATTGCTTTCAAATGTTCTCCATTAAAATCTGAGGCCTTCATGGTGTTATAAATTTTAGCCACAGCTCTTAATTTAGCCAAGGTGTGAACTGGTTACTGGGACATGGTCTTAAATTGCCACCCCCCGTTCTTAAAATGGAGAAATATACTGGTGTGCAGTTTAATCACTTTCGCTGTGGCTTCAGTTCTTTAGGAACCCGAACCAGTTTGCGTGGCTTGGCATAACGTGAGCCGTCTCCAAACACTCTACAAGAGACGCACCAGTGGCAGTGTTCCAGTCAAATATTCTCCTGTACATTGTGAGGCCTTTATGGCCTTAGGAATTTTAGCCACAGCTCATAATTCTGCAAAGGTTTGAACTGGTTCCTGGGGCATGGTTTTAACGTGCCAATCCCCGTTCTTAAAATAGAGCAATATACTGGTGTGCAGTTTAATCACTTTTGCTGTGGCTTCAGTTCTTTACGAACCCCAACCAGTTAGTGGGGCTTGGTATAACGTGCGCCATGGCCAACATGTCTACAAGACTCTTGACACCAGTGGCATTATTGCAGTCAAATGTTCTCCAATACATTGTGAGCCCTTTATGGCCTTATAAATTTTAGCCACAGCTGTTAGTTTAACAAAGGTCTCAATGCTTCCGGGGGCTGCTCTTAATGTGCCACTCCCCATGCTTAAAATAAACAAATATACTGGTGTACAGTTTAATGACTTTTGCTGTGGCATCCGTTCTTTAAGAACCCGAACCAGTTTGTATGGCTTGGCATAACCTGCGCCATGGCCGACCTGTCTACAAGACTGTAAGCCACGCCAGTGGCATCATTCCAGTCAAATGTTCTACAATACATTTGGAGGCCTTTATGGCCTGACGAATTTTAGCCAGAGCTCTTAATTTTGCAAAGCTGTGAACTGGTTCCTGGGGCATGGCCTTAACGTGTCACTCCCCATTCTTAAAATAGAGAAAAATACTGGTATGCACTTTAATCACTCTCGCTGTGGCTTCCGTTCTTTAAGAACTCGAACCAGTATCTGTGGCTTGCCATAACGTGCGCCATGGTCAACCTCTCTACAAATCTAAGCGAACCACTGGCATTATTGCTTTCAAATGTTCTCCATTAAAATCTGAGGCCTTTATGGCCTGATGAAGTTTAGCCACAGCTCTTAATTTTGCAAAGGTGTGAACTGGTTCCTGGGGCATGGTCTTAACTTGCCACCCCCAGTTCTTAACATGAAGAAATGTACTAGTGTGCAGTTTAATCACTTTCGTTGTGGCTGCCGTTCTTTAAGAACCGGAACCAGTTTGTGTGGCCTGGCATAACGTACGCCATGGCCAACCTGTCTACAGGACTACACACCAGTGGCATTATTGTAGTCAAATTTTCTCCAATACATTGCGAAGCCTTTATGGCCTTATAAATTTTAGCCACAGCTGTTAGTTTTCAAAACGTCTGAACTGGTTCCTTGGGCAAGTTCTTAACGTGCCACTCCCTGTTCTTAAAATAGAGAAATATACTGGTGTACAGTTTAATCACTTTCGCTGTGGCTTCAGTTCTTTACGAACCCGAACCAGTTTGTGAGGCTTGGCATAAGGTGCGCCTTGGCCAACATGTCTACAAGACTCTTGACACCAATGGCATTATTGCCGTCAAATGTTCTCCAATACATTGTGAGGCCTTTATGGCCTTATAAATTTTAGCCACAGCTGTTAGTTTAACAAAGCTCTCAGTGCTTCCGGGGGCTGCTCTTAATGTGCCACTCCCCGTGCTTAAGATAAATAAATATACTGCTGTACATCTTAATGACTTTTGCTGTGGCTTCCGTTCTTTAAGAACCCGAACCAGTGTGTATGGCTTGGCATAACCTGCGCCATGGCCGACCTGTCTACAAGACTGGCCACACCAGTGGCATCATTCCAGTCAAATGTTCTCCAATACATTTGGAGACCTTTATGGCCTGACGAATTTTAGCCACAGCTCTTAAGTTTGCAAAGGTGTGAACTGGTTCCTGGGGCATGGTCTTAACTTGCCACCCCCCGTTCTTAAAATGGAGAAATATACTGGTGTGCAGTTTAATCACTTTCGCTGTGGCTTCTGTTCTTTAAGAACCCGAACCAGTTTGTGTGGCCTGGCATAACGTACGCCATGGCCAACCTGTCTACACGACTGCACACCAGTGGCATTATTGTAGGCAAATTTTCTCCAATACATTGTGAGGCCTTTATGGCCTTATAAATTTTAGCCACAGCTGTTAGTTTAACAAAGCTCTCAATGCTTCCGGGGGCTGCTCTTAATGTGCCACTCCCCGTGCTTAAGATAAATAAATATACTGCTGTACATCTTAATCACTTTTGCTGTGGCTTCCGTTCTTTAAGAACCCGAACCAGTGTGTATGGCTTGGCATAACCTGCGCCATGGCCGACCTGTCTACAAGACTGGCCACACCAGTGGCATCATTCCAGTCAAATGTTCTCCAATACATTTGGAGACCTTTATGGCCTGACAAATTTTAGCCACAGCTCTTAAGTTTGCAAAGGTGTGAACTGGTTCCTGGGGCATGGTCTTAACTTGCCACCCCCCGTTATTAAAATGGAGAAATATACTGGTGTGCAGTTTAATCACTTTCGCTGTGGCTTCAGTTCTTTAGGGACCCGAACCAGTTTGCGTGGCTTGGCCTAACGTGAGCCGTCTCCAAACACTCTACAAGAGAGAGCGCACCAGTGGCAGTATTCCAGTCAAATACTCTCCTGTACATTTTGAGGCCTTTATGGCCTTACAAGTTTTAGCCACAGCTCATAATTCTGCAAAGGTTTGAACTGGTTCCTGGGGCATGGTCTTAACGTGCCAATCCCCGTTCTTAAAATAGAGGAATATACTGGTGTGCAGTGTAATCACTTTCACTGTGGCTTCCATTTTTTAAGAACCCGAACCTGTTTGTATGGCCTGGCATAACGTACACCATGGCCAACCTGTCTACAAGACTGCACACCAGTGGCATTATTGTAGGCAAATTTTCTCCAATACATTGCGAGGCCTTTCTGACCTTATAAATTTTAGCCACAGCTGTTAGTTTTCGAAACGTCTGAACTGGTTCCTGGGGCATGGTCTTAACTTGCCACCCCCCGTTCTTAAATAGAGAAATATACTGGTGTGCAGTTTAATCACTTTGGCTGTGGCTTCCGTTCTTTAAGAACCTGAACCAGTTTGTGAGGCTTGGCCTCACAACGTGGGCCATGATCAACCTATCTACAAATCTAAGCACACGAGTGGGATTATTCCAGTCAACTGTTCTCCATTAAAATCTGAGGCCTTTATGGCCTGATGGATTTAAGCCACAGCTCTTAATTTTGCAAAGTTGTCAACTGGTTCTTGGGGCATGTTCTTAATGTGCCACCCCCCATTCTTAAAAAAGAGAAAAAGACTGGTGTGCACTTTAATCACTTTCGCTGTGGCTTCCGTTCCTTAAGAAGTCGAACCAGTATTTGTGGCTTGCCATAACGTGTGCCGTGGTCAACCTCTTTACAAATCTAAGCACACCAGTGGCACTATTGCTTTCAAATGTTCTCCATTAAAATCTGAGACCTTTATGGCCTGACGAATTTTAGCCACAGCTCTTAATTTTGCAAAGGTGTGAACTGGTTCCTGGGGCATGGTCTTAACGTGCCACTCCTTGTTCTTAAAATAGAGAAATATACTGGTGTGCAGTTTAATCACTTTCGCTGTGGCTTCCGTTCTTTAACAACCCGAACCAGTTTGTGAGGCTTGGCCTAATGTGGACCATGGTCAACTTCTGTACAAATCTAAGCACACCAGTGGCATTATTGCTTTCGAAAGTTCTCCATTACAATCTGAGGCCTTCATGGTGTTATAAATTTTAGCCACAGCTGTTAGTTTAACATAGGTCTCAATGCTTCCGGGGGAAGCTCTTAACGTGCCACTCCCCGGTCTTAAAATAGAGAAATATAGTGTTGTGCAGTTTCATCAGTTTTGCTGTCGCTTCCGTTCTTTCAGAACCCGAACCACTTTGGGTGGCTTGGCATAAGGTCCGCCAGGGCCGACCTGTCTACAAGAGTGTTCACACCAGTGGCATTATTGCAGTCAAATATTCTCCAATATATTGTGAGGTCTTTATGGCCTTGCAAATGTTAGCCACAACTCTTAATTATGCATAGGTGCGGGCTGGTTCCTTGAGCATGTTCTTAACTTGTCACTCCCCATTCTTAAAATAGAGAAAAATACTGGTGTGCACTTTAATCACTTTCGCTGTGGCTTCCTTTCTTTAAGAACTCCAAGCAGTATCTGTGGCTTGCCATAACGTGCGCCATGGCCGTCCTGTGTACAAGACTGAACACACCAGTGGCATTATTGCACTCAAGTATTCTCCATTAGAATCTGAGGGCTTTATGGCCTGACGAATTTTAGCCACAGCTCTTAATCTTGCAAAGGTGTGAACTGGTTCCTGGGGAATGGTCTTAACGTGCCACTCCCTGTTCTTCAAATAGAGAAATATACTCGTGTACAGTTTAATCACTTTCGCTGTGGCTTCAGTTCTTTACGAACCCGAACCAGTTTGTGAGGCTTGGCATAAGGTGCGCCTTGGCCAACATGTCTACAAGACTTTTGACACCAGTGGCATTATTGCAGTCAAATGTTCTCCAGTACATTGTGAGGCCTTTATGGCCTTATAAATTTTAGCCACAGCTGTTAGTTTAACAAAGCTCTCAATGCTTCCGGGGGCTGCTCTTAATGTGCCACTCCCCATGCTTAAAATAAATAAATATACTGCTGTACAGTTTAATGACTTTCGCTGTGGCTTCCGTTCTTTAAGAATCCCAACCAGTGTGTATGGCTTGGCGTAACCTGCGCCATGGCTGACCTGTCTACAAGACTGGCCGCACCAGTGGCATCATTCCAGTCAAATATTCTCCAATACATTTGGAGGCCTTTATGGCCTGACGAATTTTAGCCACAGCTCTTAATTTTGCAACAGTGTGAACTGGTTCCTGGGGCATGGTCTTAACGTGCCAATCCCCGTCCATAGGAACCCGAACCAGTTTGCGTGGCTTGGCCTAACCTGAGCCGTCTCCAAACTCTCTACAAGAGAGAGCGCACAAGTGACAGTATTCCAGTCAAATACTCTCCTGTACATTGTGAGGCCTTTATGGCCTTACAAATTTTAGCCACAGCTCATAATTCTGCAAAGGTTTGAACTGGTTCCTGGGGCATGGTCTTAACGTGCCAATCCCCGTTCTTAAAATAGAGAAATATACTGGTGTGCAGTTTAATCACTTTCACTGTGGCTTCCATTCTTTAAGAACCCGAACCAGTTTGTGTGGCCTTGCATAACGTACACCATGGCCAATCTGTCTACAAGACTGCACACCAGTGGCATTATTGTAGGCAAATTTTCTCCAAACATTGCGAGGCCTTTCTGGCCTTATAAATTTTAGCCACAGCTGTTAGTTTTCGAAACGTCTGAACTGCTTCCTGGGGCATGGTCTTAACGTGCCACTCCTCGTTCTTAAAATAGAGAAATATACTGGTGTGCAGTTTAATCACTTTCGCTGTGGCTTCCGTTCTTTATGAAACAGAACCAGTTTGCGTGGCTTGGCATAAGGTGAACCACGGTCAGGATTTCTAGAAGAATGTTGACACCAGTTTTATTATTTTTAGGAAATATTCTCTAATACATTGTGAATCCTTTATGGCCTTACCAATTTTAGCCACAGCTCTTAATTTAGCAAAGGGCTCAACTGGTTCCTGGGGCATCGTCTTAATCTGCCACTGCTGCATTCTTTAAATAGAGAAATATACTGGTGCACGATTAATTAGTTTCCCTGTGGCTTCCGTATCGGTCTTGCAGTGCATCCTTGAATATGGCATTTTGACTATCTCGTTAGTTCCTCTTTCTAAGGCTCTTGTTTTCCTTGAAGATAGCAAAGTTAGAAGAAGGGAAATAAACAAGCCAACTGTCTCGTGAGAAGAGGAGACAAAAAAGGGGACAGAAAGTAACTTGAGGTCTATTGCTTACTGACGTATGCCTGCATCATGACAGGAATATGTATGTGTATGCATTCTTTTCTCTTCCTCTTTCTTGTAGAAGTGTATAAACATCACGCTATCCATTTTTACTGCAGGGGAGTCTCTCCCGCTAACCTTGATGGGTCCCCTCCGTCGTGCACTGTATTCCTAGTGGGTTACGCGGTGGGAGCAGCTCTGTCGGTTCCTCTTCCCAGCAGGGTATGACAGGAGCCAGAGAGAAGGGTTTGGGAAGAAGCAAAAGCCAACCAGCTTCGTGAGGGTGAGTCCTGGCTTTAACCCCCCCGCAGGCCTACGTAATTCTGCTTAGGGTAGAATTGAGGGTGAGTCCTGGAATGGCACCTCCCTAAGCTGAAGTAGAGTAATTGGATCCAGGTTGTCAGCAGTTGTATGTATACATCTTGTCTCCTTTTTGTTGCTCCATGCAGCCACATCTAGGATTTCCCACGTGGATTTCTTAGAAAGCAGGGGTGCAGAGCAGCTCTTCCTTTTTCTCTCTCTCTCTCCCCAGGAAAAAAAGGGGGGACTACGGGAAAAAGGCAGCCCCAAGTTCCCCCCGGTAGCCCTGGAGTCTTTATGCTGCAAAAATATGGCAAAAAGGCCATTAGAAACAATCCTTTATGGGGCAGTTGGACAAACCAGTTCCTGGGGAAGGAATGTTTAAGCTAAGAAAGATTACTTATTAAAAAAAAAAGTCTAGCAAACAAATGTGGGAAATCTACTATTGGTGGGAAGGAGAATGTCATTTCAAAGATGCTCCACAGCAAATATCTCCATCTTGCAATATAGTGACAAAAGCTTGAAGCAGCAAAATGAAAAGTTAAAGGAACAGTTGCTGAGCTGAGGGCACACACTGACCCATCTGCCCCACCTGTTCAATACAGGTAGGGAAATGAGATTTCTTTCCAAATGATATTTTTAGACTTTGGGCACCTCCACCCCATAACCCTGGATTTTTGTTTTTATTTTTAAGTCTCAGCCCATATCGCTAACACTCTAGCTGAAAACGTAAGGCTGCTCTTTCTCTCTAACTTTCCTCTTCTGATTTATGCCTTCCTTGCTGATTTCTTTGTGGCTACTGCTCCTGTAGATCTCTCAGCTTTCCCACTTTTGCAGACACTTACCTGCATCCCCCACTCTCTGCCCCTGCTTGCTCCACAAATTCCTATTGAACTAAGCTAGCAAAAAGGAAAAATCACCAAGTATAACAAGGGGCAATAAAATCTGAATAATCTTTAACCAAAGTTTTCCAAAATAAATACCTTCTACTTCAGCCACAGGATCATGGTTATCATATTTAAACTTGCAAATGAGGATGTGCTTGCTTCAATCTCTGAGTCACTCATTTATTTATTTTTTTATAGGACCTCCATGCTTTTCCCCCAATTCTCTTTTCTCCTGTGACTCTATTTTCATAGAATTTACTAAGTTCCCTAATCTCTTTAGGGTGACTGCTAAGAACGCCTCTTTGGCAAATATCTCCTTGAGGCTTTATGTACTCGCTCGTGGAGGCTTTGGGTGCTACTATAGAGGCCCAATGGCCTCTAAGGCCCTGCTTCCACAATTTGCCCACAAACTTGGGCATAGAGAGCAAAAGGAGGGATGGAAGCTTACGTTTTATTCCAGGATGAGCAGTCCAAATGGTCAGACACAAGATCTATCCTGATGGGCAGGCCAAAATTCCTGCATCTCTACCCCATGGCTTCCCAGATGGATATGCACCTTCCAGATGATTTTACTATGAACCACTCCATGAAGTGACTACTTGACACCAGCTCCAGACCAGCCTTACAGCTACCTCGTGTCTAGGGCCAGTCCCAAGCAGGAGATTGGGTGTATCGAAAAGTGCATCAGAGGAAAGACTCTCTCTCCCCAAGGTGGAAAGGCCTGTACCAAGTGCTGTTAGTAGGTCACAGCAGTGCAAAGCTTGAAGGTCTGACCTCGTGGGTTCACCTAAGTCATCTCAGGCGTGCTTCAGCTCCAACCCCAGAAGCAAGCACCACCAAGGACTTTGTTCCAGGCTCCCAGGAAGCAAGCAGAAGAAAAAAGAAGGGTGAAGTTTTGACTACGAAACCCCGAAGAGCTCTGAAGATAAGTTTTAATGGACTCTTGTGAGTTTAACTTTGACATTCAGGCTCCTGCAGTTATTTAGGTTGCTTTATTATACTGCTCTTTTTCTTTTCTTTTACTTTCTGCCTCACGGTAAAGCAATGGCTCTATCTACATCTCTGTTCATGTAGGTCAGTGTGGTTTATTTGCAATTGCCAGGATATAAGATGCAACACCCACTAGACTGGTTGCCTACAACCAATTCTTATTTGACTTTAGTCCATTCCATAATCTCCCCTGGAGAACCTCTTGTGTGCTCTCGAAGGAACAAATTGGGGTTCTGTGCTCAAAACATGTTTTGTAGGAGTACCTGAGCTGTTTTTCAACGTACTCCGTACTATCACTACACTGCCCTCAACACATAAGCCACTCAGCCTTGATTACCTAGGGAAAACCCTTCTGCACTTTGAGTCTGCACCCACCAAACATCAGGACCAACCAAGCATTACACAGGGTAGAAGCAAAAGGCAATTTGCCAGGGACCAACTCTGTGAGTGGTTGGTTGTAATGACAGTAAGACATGCTTTTCCCTACCAGCACTTGAAAAATGTTCAGAGGTGATAGAGCTTGGCTCTATAAGAGTTCCTCACTATTAACCAAAGGGCTGGTGTCTGTTATATAAAAACACTGCCTTTTCATACTTCCCAGCACCTTCCTAGGGAGGCCCCTGCACAGTTGGACGTTTAACTTCATTTCACGTAGTACCACTTATCCAGAATTACACTGATCACAAACCCAGGTGAGTGCACAGATATCTCATTGAGGGTACCCCACTTGACAATGCCTGGGATGACCACACAGGGCTATTGAATACTAGAGATGTTTGTGGGCTTGCTATATCCTTAATTGGAACATCAGCTCTGACAAACTGTGCTTATGTTGATATTGAAATTAGCTTGTTTAGTGATAAAGACCATAAATCTTCAAACACTATAGAAGAGCAGGAACAGGTAAGGACAGCAATCTTGCAAAGATTGGCCATTGACTCTGTGTTATTCAAAATGGCCCATGGGTGCAAGGAATTTCCAGGTATGTGTTGCTTTAACCTGACTGACAATTCTTTACATGTAAAAGCCACTGCACAAGTTTTAAGGGATCTGGCAAAACAGATCACAGAACAAGCCCCCAGTAATCAATGGAATTGGCTTACATCTTGGTTGCCTCAGACGGGGAGGGTGAGAAATTTGCCTAGCTCTTCTGGCCAGCATAATTATATTGCTTTGTACTGGGCAATGTTTAACTGGTCTTTTTAGCAACTATCTCCAGAAAAAGTGTAAGGCTAAATGCAGTTCTCCAGTCTGACCTGGAATTTGACTTTCTGAAGGTCAAAGGGGGGGAAGGACCGTGAGGAAAATACATCTTTGGGTAAAAGAAATAAGTTTTTAGAGGCCTCAGATGAATGGGATTGCCTTAATAAAATTTAAATATAAAGGAAAGCGCAGGCTGGCTGTAAGGAATTTATCCAACTGGTGTGAACTGGGGTGATTGCAAAAAGCCTCATCTCAAAGCAGCATCACAAACGTCCCAATATGCGAGGCATCTCTCTTGCAGTTCATCCTTGAATTTGGCACCTTGACTAACTTGTTAGTTCCTCTTAGTAAGGCTATTGTTTTCCTTGAAGATAGCAGATAAGAAGAGGGGCAAATATACAAGTCATCTGTCTCGGAGGAGGAGGAGATAAGGGGGGCAGAAAGTAATTTGAGAAATATTGCTTACTGATGTATTTATATTTTAAATTTAGACACCGCCCATCTCATGATGTATACATTCTTTTCCCTTCCCCTTTCTTGTAGAAGCGTATAAATATCAGGGCATCCATTTTAACTGCAGGGGAATGTCTCCCACTAGCCCTTGATGGGTCCCCCCCAGTGCATACTGTCTAATAAACACTGCAGTGAAGCATTGATTATTCTGCGTTTCAGTCCTGCATTTTGATTCCACACCATTCTTAAAATAGAGAAATCTACTGGTGTGCAATTTAATCAGTTTCACTGCGGCTTGGGTTCTTTAAGAACTGGTACCAGTTTGTGTGGCCTGGCATAACGTGACCCATCGCCAGGTGCTCTACAAGAATAAGCACACCAATTATATTATTCTTGTCAAATATTCTCTAATACATTGTGGGGCCTTACCAATTTTAGCCACAGCTGTTAATTTAACAGAGTTCAACTGGTTTGTGGTGCATGGTCTTCACATACCACTGCCCTATTCTCAAAATACATAAATATACTGGTGCGTGTGTGAATCAGTTTTGCTGTGGCTTCCATTTTATAAGCACCTGAACCGGTTTGCATGGCATGGGATAACATGAGCCATGACCGTGTTCTCTACAAGAATGAGCAGACCAATTTGACCCTGAGGTGTCCTTACCTTTTTTTAAAGAAACAAGTAAAAATAACCTCTTCCCTTTCGCCTGAACAGAAACTGACATGGTGCAATTAAGAATGGACTAATTAAAAGGCTATTCATAGTAATTTCTGCTTCATACTCTTCGGCAGTAAAAGGAACTGAACCTGTATGGAGGAAGTGTGTCATTAAGTGCAAAAAAAGCAGAAAGAGAAGCCCATAAAAGCATCAGTAGCACATTGTCCATTCACACAAGCTCATCCTGCAATTGCGTTTCCCTACAAAAATAATCTCAGCCAATTAGCTAGAAACCAAACCAGACTCCAGTCCTGGGCTTGATCTCTCCCAGGGCTTCATTGCAAAGCGTCAGCATCCCAGCTGAAAGTGGAAGTCTTCCAGACAGGAGCCTGGGACTTCAAAGGCCCCACTTTCATGGCCTTTGCGTCAAGACTATGTTATTGCAATAATGTCCTTGGAGCGCAGGTTTGTGTGTGCATGTATCTTCCTAATGCACACAGAGAGAGGGGATACACACAACACACAGACACCAGCTAAGTGTACTTTCTCGGGATCCCTAAAGAGCACACTTCCGCACATTTTCAAAGAACAAAAGCAAGGTTCCTCTATATGAAGGGCTTCCAGGGAGGACTCGGCGTGGCTGCCTTCAACAGCTGACTCTCTGTTGTGCTTTTAGAAATAAACCTCACCTCTGGTTCAAGCAACTGCCTGCGTATTTTATTCCCAGTTCAGAAATGATGCTGGTAAGATTTCTTTCTAAGAGTTCATTCAATGAATTGGTGGCCCTTGTTTAGCCAGCCCCTCTATCTGTTGCCTTTTTCCAGTTTCAAGAGTTGCAATCAACCCTAGCCCTTTGGCAGGGATCAATTCAGCCTCAGATGTTTTGATGAGAAGGAAGGTGTGTTGCTCCTTGTCTCCCACAAAATCCTTCAGAACTGAAACAGCTTCTGAGCAATACCACCCTTGGAGCAGCATCAGGTATCTTAACTTTTAGCATTGTATAAAGGACAATGGCTAATACCTGGATAGGAGATCACCAGAAAATCCCAGGATGATAGGCTAGCCTGGAAAGAAAGTAAAGACAGACAGACAAAATTCCATTCTATTCTGTGCAAAAAGGAGGCATTGTGGGAAGGAAATCAAGCCCTCCTGCCATAAAGTCTTCCCGCCATAATCAAGGGCAAAGGTTAAAAATCACAATGAGAATGGGCTCAACACAAACAGTAAAATACAGCAGGAAACACCATTCTAATCGGGTGAATATTCCTGCAATATTTTCTCAGTCCATCTGCCCATCTGTCTGTCTGTTCATCAGTCTATCCATCTTTCCCACAGTTCACCCATCAGTCTGTGCACCCACCTATCCGTCCATCCATCCATTTGTCCGTCCATTTGTCTGTCTGTCCGTCCATCCATCTGTCGTCCGTCTGTCCATCCATCCATCCATTTGTCCATCTGCCCATCTGTCCGTCTTATTTTGCAACAGTTTTTGCTAGAATCATTGATTTTACAACTTTTTTGCCATGGATGTTAAGCAAATCACACCGTCTGGCTTCCCCCATTGACTTTGCCTTTTAGAAGACCTCTGGGAAGGTCACAACTGGTGATCACATGACCCCAGAATGCTGTAACTGTCATAAGTGCGAGGACTGGTCGTAAGTCATTTTTTTTCAGCACTGTCGTAACTTTGAACAGTCGTTAAATGAATGTTGATAAGTTGAGAACGACCTGTAATTATTTACAACCATAAATTTGCTATTCTTTAAGAACCCAAACCAGTTTGAGTGGCCAGACATAATGTGAGCCATGTTGTATTATTCTTTGCAAATATTCTCTAATACATTGTGAGGCCTTAATGGCCCAATGAATTTTAGCCAAAGCTCTTAATTTCACAAAGGGCTTAACTAGTCCTTGGGGTATGGTCTTTATGTGGCAGTGCCCCTTAAACTAGAGAAATATGCTAGTGTGCAATTTAAACAGTTTCACTGTGACTTCCATTCTTAAAGAGCCTGAACCAGTTTTTTAAGCCTGGCATAATGTGAGCCATGGCTCGGCTCTCTATAAAAATAAGCACACCAATTCTACTATTCATCTCAAATATTCTCTAATACATTGTGAGGCCTTTATGGCCTTACCAATTTTAGCCACATATCTTAATTTAGCAAAGGTCTCAACTGCTTTTTGGGGCGAGGACTTAATGTGCCACTCCCAATCTTTAAAATAGAGAAATATACTGGTCTGCAAGTTAATCAGTTTCACCGTGTGTTCTGTTCTTTAAGAACTCGAATGAGGTTTCATGCCCTGGCATAACGTCAGCCATGGCCAGGCTCTCTACAAGAATGAGCACACCAATTATAGTATTATTGTAAAATTATCCCTAATATATTGTAAGCCATATATCGCCTTACCAATTTTAGCCGCACCTCTTAATTTAGCAAAAACACAACTGGATCTTGGGGCTTGCTCTTACTGTGTCAATGTCCCGTTATCAAAATAGAGAAATATACTGGTGAGTGTTAATCAGTTTCGCTGTGGCTTCCATTCTATCAGAATACAAACCAGTTTGTGTGGCCTGGCATAACATGAGCCATGGCCATGCTCTCTACCAGAATGAGAACATCAGTGGTATTATTCTTCACAAATATTTTCTTATAAGTTCTCAGACTTTTAAACCTTACCAATTTTAGCCGCAGCTCTTAATTTAGCAAACAGCACAACTGGTCATTGGGGCATAGTATTTACGTGCCGCTGCCCTGTTGTGAATTTTTTTTTTTTCCTGAAATGAAAAATGGACTGCAGGATAAGATATGGGGTGGAATTTTAATTTTAGTAGCGGTCCTGGTTTGTGCTTTGCAGAACAGCCGATATTTGCTCCTTGGGAGGAAATTTCCTTATGCCAGCAGTAGGCGTACAGAGTGGGTGGGTCAAAAAAAGTTGGACTGGAAATCAAAAATGGATGGTGGGATGAGATCCAGGGTGGAATTTAAAGATTGCTTCAGCCTTCTTCCCAAGCACCCACTTAAAATTGTCCAAGACCACCCAACCAAGCATTAAAGATACTTAGTTTTATTTCCTGTTGGCAGGTAATCCTAGGTGGGAGCGAAATCCAAGGAAACCAAGGAATCTATCAATTGCTGCCCTTAATTTGTCCCACATTAAAATATGGAGGACATCGCAGTAGCAAGTCTCATTACTGATGCAAAACCCAGTTTGGTTGTTGGGGCAGTGCAGATTATGTTAACATGCAATTCTGGTAACTCAGCAACTGGAGGAGCGTGTATTTATACAGCTGTAAAGAAGATCCTCTAGCGCTTACCGCTGTGCCTGTTCCCAACACTACTCTGGCTGCTTTTGCCTACGTTTTTGACTTCGGCATGAGCAATATTCACAAACTTGCACATGTGCAAGGCTATATGTCTGCTGTGTTCCTTTTTCTTCTTCCAGGGCAGCAAACCAAGATATCAGGTAGGCATCCAGGGAATACAGCACCTTCTTCCTTTCTAGGCAATCTCGGGCCTGCCAACAATTAGTTGAAGTTGTGAATGCAGGTGCCCGCAGCCAATCACTCTGTGCCATTACCCTCTCTTACGACCTCCCATACTATTTACTGTTCCCTATATAGAAGAGGCGACAAGCAGTGAGGCTCTTCACTCCCAGGAGAGAACAGGCACTGCAAGGTTGAACTTTCAGCAGGCCGTTTACACAGTTTAATATAATTTAGCTTGTTCAATTTGCAGAACGATTGAAAGAGTGTGGGCACGGGTGTAGGAAGTATGCCAGCAACTAAGGTCTCACCAACCAGAACAAAAGTAGAGCTAGAAGAACCAGCATGCTAGTAATAACCCTATTTTCAAAGCAGTGTACTCTGTTGCTTTTTCCTTTGGGGAGGTTTACTTTGGGCCAGGAAAGAATCACCTCAATTTTTCAGGGATCACACACTGGTTGTGCCCACGTAGTTAATTTAGCCATGATCTACTCCGTTAACCCAATTTTACAGCCTCATGCAAAACACAACCATAAAATAGATTCACACAACATGCTAAAATAACTTGTCCCAATTTTTTTTTTAAGGCTTATTTGCCCTTTCCATATGATTTGTTAAGCTAAATAACCAGGGAGAGAAAATACAGTAAATAATTGCCCTATGAGAAGGATGCCCAGAAAGAGTTCCCCCCCAAAAAAGAGAATGTAACATCTCTGCATATCAGAACAGGAAGGGATTGGCTCTTTGGGAGAACCTGGGATTCCCAGCTGAAGAGTCTTGGACACAAAGGTCCAGCTCAGATTTTCTGTCAGGACCTAGGATACTTAATATGCACCACTTGTACTGCTAATCCACTTGATTCCTTCCTCTGTATGTCAGAGAACTGTGTCTGCCACTCAAGCCTGGAGTACAATATGAAAGTTTGGGCTAAACTTGGGGGGAGTCAACGGTGAGATATTCATTAAGAAGCTATATCTATTCCTCTCTTAGTCAGCTTCAAACCCCAGGGGCACATAAGCAGGGTCCTTTGTCCTTTGGGAAGGAATGTTAAGTTGTCCAGGTTGTGTATTCCTGCACTACCTGCAGACCTTGGTTTATTTTCCAGCCTATATTTGTTCTATACTATTTTTAAACTGCTGAGTCTCATTATAACATCTCTATCTCACCACACGGAACAAACAATTAGAATGAACTAGGACAGTGTAAATTAAGAGTTCTCCCAAGGCAGTCTAAAGTAGATGAATCTGTCTGAGAAATATCCTCTTAAAACCTACTTCAACTCTTCTTGGCAAATGAAGCTATTTGTTTAGCGCACACACACACACCCCTTGGATCACAATCTTACAGAATCCTCTGGTTCCTCCAACACCCATCAGGCCACAGAGGAGTTTCAAGCCACAATCAGACAAATGTTGCAACTCCATCAGCTTAGAAGCTTCTATCATAAGGCTGATCTCTGGTTCTCAGCTGGAATGAACTAAGGCAGTGTTGTCCAAACTTGGCCACTTTAAGATGAGTGGAGTTCAACTCCCAGAATTCCCCAGCCAGCATGGGGAATTCCCCAGCATGGCTGGCTGGGGAATTCTGGGAGTTGAACTCCACTCATCTTAAAGTGGCCAAGTTTGGACAACACTGAACTAAGGGAACTGTTGACAATAACACAGGAACCAGTGACATTCCTTTCCACACAAATGAGGCAAGCTGTTCAGCTTTCCTCCCCCCTTTTTTCTGGTGGTATTAAATAAAACATCAAACGATTTAATAACAATAAAATGTACATTAGTCAGCAATTAGCTTGAAGGATGGATTGCTCTAGGTTCAAATACCAGGTACAATCCATGGTACTTTTTATTTAAAGACATATTCCTCCCCAATTATAAACTTGAATTCTATTTTGATGTCCTTAAACTGTTAAGAACTACACGGTCATTCTTGCAGAAGTGCAAAATCTGTCAGTAAAGAAGTTTCCATTCACAGGTTATTAGTCTAAAAAACAGATCAAGTCAGTTCATAGTTAAGCTCAGGAAGACCAAAAACATGTAAACCGACCTTGTAAAAAGTGTGCTACTTTGCTGAATGGGTTACTAGCATGCTGGAAGTGGCTGAGATAACTGCCAGTAGAAGCTCCATATTTCCTTTAGTAGCAGCAGGGGTGGTATTAGGAATAGATTAGAAGGGACAGTGGTGGGGTCTTGCATCCTTGAACTTGCACAATTTCAGAACAGAATGCCTATATCGATAACCTAGCAAAGGTGCCATATCCGATAATAGAAGGCAAAGAATGGAGAAAGAGAGCATGCACACAAGGAAAGGAAAAGAAAATTGAGGGAACAAAATTGTGGGGATGCAGAGCTGAGGAATATGCAATAAATAAATAAGCCCCTCCAAGAATATCTTGTCCAGGACCTCCTCAGCCCTCACAATATCCTGAGCAGGGTTGAGAAAAAAGCCAGGAGTCAAGGCAGAAAATAAGCAAAGAAACACAAACTCAGATTTTCTAGGAGCATTTGATCTGCTTTTCCTTACTTAATGCCTGGAGATTAGGGGAGGACGGAGCCATGGTTGAAACATCAGTGTTAACTTCATTTCAAGTTTCAGTGGCCTGCTCAGTTCCTATTTGAAGGTCTGTTGCATGCAAACCACCCCCTCTAGTTCACAACCTCATCAGATTGCCCTTGCAGGATTGACTCCAGTCAAGCTGACTTTTTCATGTCTCTTCTACATGGGAAGAATGTCACAGATATTCTATTAAATTCACCAGGGACTTTTCTAAAAGCAGTTTAACTCAATTAATTTAAAGCTAATCTGAACCACTGCCAGCCAGACACAGAATGCAGCTGAAATGTAGAAGGTAAACATATATATTTAAAGCACTTGTAATTGTGGCAGAAACATAGCAAATTTGGTTCCTGACCATGTTTCCATCAGTTCTGCATCCCTATGGACCTGGGCTTCAGCAGAAGTGTTGTCTTGATACTCCATGGCTGTGGGTGCACAACACTGGACTATGTTACAATGAGAATGGATAATTTATGGTTCATCTTGTGATGGAAACCCAGCCGTTGTTTTAGCAGGTTCTGTGAATCAGGTAATCACCTTTAGCCATAATCTGCTTTATTTATTTGGGCAAAATAAGTCACACGAAAATAGGAATTGTATTTTATTAACCTGAGTTTAGGATCTTGTATGAACCCAGCCCATAAAGTTTTATCAGCAAGAGATTCATTTATTTTATTCCCCATTCATCCAGTTTTCCTTCATGTTAATTTCATTTGTTTTCATTCCTTCTTCTCTCTCTCTCTTAAATCATTTGTTTTGCCGTGTAAAAAGCATCAGTGGAGTCCCAGCATGGCTTATCTGAGTGCATTCTGGTAGAAAGAAACAGTGGCTAGACAATGGCTCTTCTTGACAAGTTAGGGACAAATTAATTCCTTCCAACCCCTTCCCCCATGGGAATCCCATTCACAATTCCATCCATTTGTCTCAAAACAAATGGACATTGAGCCAAATTGCCCTCTTATCATTCAAATGTTATTTATTTGGGGACTTTGTTCTTCAAAAGCATATACTTCAAGGGACTGAGATTTGGTTTATGCATACACACACACGTGCACGTGTGTACACACACATATATGTACACATGTATATATATACATACCTGCACACACGCATGCACACGCACAGAGTCTGGTTTCTGTAAAATGGCAAAATAATTTTGGAGTGGGGCATTCCAAATTTTGTCCCCTCTACCTCTTTGCAAGCATAAAAAATGGGTGGATGGTTCTTTTTAATTTCTCCAAGAGAAGGAGAAATTCTTCAACAGCTTCTCAAGATTCTTCCTTAGCAGGGACAGCAGACAGACACATGATTATAGACGCATCCCTTGTCTACCTCATTATTAAATAAGAGCAAGAACAACACCCTTCACCCATTAGAGTTGCTCAGAAATGAATTTCTCCTTTGAAAGAGTTTATAAAGCAAATTCTCTTTCATCAGAGTTGAATGAGAATTGGTGTATGTGGGGAGGAGCAGGGGGGAGAAGTCAGGAAAATCTCTGCCTTGCATTCATTACATTATTGATAGAGATAATGATCATAGCTAAAACTTTCTTAAAAGCTCAAATGCAATGCATTTCAATGGACACTGTTTGCACACTGAGTTTCCATCCATTAAATGTAGAGAAAGCAAGAAATGTATTATATGTAAGTGAACACGCTGTTAGCAGTATTGGGCATAGGATTTTAAAGGCCATCTGGCAAAACATGCCCAGGTATCAACTACACAAGACAGAATTTGCTTACATCCCATATTGAGTGCTTTGGAGAAAGAAGGTTGAGTGTGTTATTGCCATAATGGATATTTGCTAGTCTTGTGACTCTGTCAATTTCATCACCCTTTAGGATTCTATCACTGTCCTCATGCAGCTCTCAGTCACATAGCACATGTTTGCATGCTGAAAATCACAGCTACTGTCCGAGAACATCTCTCAGGAGATGCTATCTATATACTGCTGCCTATATGGCAAGTCACTAAATGGAAACTCATAGCTTTTCAGTGAAGTATTTCCAGGCCATCCGATCTTCCTGAACAAATTTCAATATAAAGATTTTCTGTTCCAGTTGAGCCATGTTTGAGTCACAAGAACTTCCTGAGCTCTAATGTGTGCTCTACTAGCCATGGTTAGTTTTCTGTTCTGATCTGTTTATCCACCCTACATCCTAGCTTATCCATTGATTCTGACTCATCCCAGTCTTTCTTGGACTGTCACCTATGGCTCAGCCCTGATACATATGTAATTTCTGATATTTCTTATTAAAACAGTTTAGGAAGGAGATGCTGGGACACCTATCTGCTGTGACTGGTAGTCACTGGCTGCCTTAGTAGAGTTGAGCTGGGTAGGTCAATGGACTTCATATAAGATAGCTTAATATGTTCGTGCTCATCCTTGTAGCCTCTGTATCTACTGTATTCTGCAACTCCATAAGCCACCCCATTCTTCCTAGGAAAAAGGCAAAATATTTCCATTACCAATGCCTTACAGCAGTGAAATGCTCAGACTAAAATATAAGCAATCTGTTTCAGTCACCAAATCAGTTTAGTAAATTGCAGCAAAAAAATGTCTGCTAAATTTATGAGTGATGATGTTGATGATGATCTAGGTTAATTCAGCAGAGAAGATTATCTCTGCTCTGCAGTAAAGGTGAAATATTGCATCAAGAAGGAGAGTTTTATTTAGCAACAAATATATGCAGAAGATATTTCAGGGTGAAGCACCATGTTGATTGACATCCTTGCTGCTAAAAAAAAGTGAAAGCAGCAGGAGGCCGTGCTTATAAGCAGCATCCTTATACATGGTAAATGAAAACTTGCACGGTAAATATGGACAATTCTTTTCCAGTAAAAGTTGCCTATCCACTGCAGCTTATACTGCAACTTTACCCACCCAACATGTAATTCCACCCACATTCTGTTCTAGCCTACCCAGTAGGGGAGAAAGGAAGTCATCCTAAAGGACGTAACCTAGGAAATTTGGTCCTCAATGGAAAAATTATTTCTTCCAATCCTGCTTTACAGCTGTCGCAAATCCAGGCTACCAAATATCTAGATCTGCCTTCTCCAACCAAGCACTCTCCAGGTGTGTAGACTAACTCCTAAAATTCCCCAGGGAACATGACCTTCGATGAGAATTCTGGGAATTGAAGCCAAGAGAGCTTGAGGGTACTCAGTTTGGGGAAGGCTGATTAAGATCTTTGTACTCATGAACACTTAGAAATCTGCACTTGAAGGGGGTGGGGTAAATCACTACAGCTCGGAATTGTAGTCATCTCACTCTTTCCACATTCCACATGAACTCCCTAACCTATTCCTCTCCACAAAATATTAGTGACAGAGGACCACTCCAGCATACAGATCTTGAGCAAGGTGGGGAGGAAGCCTCTGGTAATAAATACTTCCAAAGGAATAATATAAAAATTATCATTCATTCTGCTTCTAAAATAAAAGCCTACCTGAATAAGGATGACAGATACTCAACAGGGTTTTCTCAACCAATGAAATATTAATCTCAATAGGAAATAAAACCCCCGCACAGCAGACATTTTCCCCATTGGATGAACTTGGCATGGCAGGAGTCATGAACATTTGCTGCATTCATTTTGTAATGCCAGTCCTAAATTACTTTCTCAGTACTTGCACACACTCTGTACTTCTCTGCTGTGGAAGCAACTCCCTCCAGCCTCCAATCCATTGTACAGGAAATGGAACAGAGATGTAATCATAGAGCCGAACATTGACACAAATGAGAGGCAGCAGAAGCCCAAAGGATGCAAACAAAGAGCTAGGTTTTTAATCAGTGTCACTCCACTTGGCACGATGGGTGTCAGTGTCAAACCCCCCACTGCTATTTTCAAGCAGCCCTAAATTAGATAATTAGCCAGGCATGGGAACTCAGGAGCTGAATGGCCATGGCTGCTGTCAACCCACAGCTAAAGCAGAAAGGGACAAGTTTAGCAACAGAGGCAGAGAACAGCTTTGGAGGGCAGAATAAAAGGGGAAAACAGTGACTCTGATGCAAATCTGACTTTTTTACCTAATCATTTTGCAGTCTGGAGCATGATCTCATGTGAAACCATTGTATCAATTAGATTAACAGCATTAGTCCCGCAGGAAAGAGAGCAGATCCAGCACAGCAGACATGACGGTATGTATCAAATCAATCTCAAGGATATAATGTAAGTGTTCCAAAGAGCCTGAAACTGAGATTATTTCATTACAGCAGCTTAATTTATAACCTGTCCTCACCCACATTGCCCTAGAGAGCTGCAACAGTGCTTGGGAAACAACCACATTGTCTCCCTGCCCTATGTACTCTCCACTGTTCTGAACATCGCTACTGAGCTGTGGGATTATAAATGCAGATGCAGCAGCCACATCACAAAAATAACATCGACTTGGGTTCCAAACTGTGTTTCTAAAAGAAGCAGGAATCTCAAAGAAACCTCCTCCAGCCTGGTGACATCTATAAATATTGGACTTTAACTCCCAACATCACCGGCCATCCTGGTTAATTAGCCATCAAAGAGATGTTGTGGCTAACCTTCCTTGGAGGATCCAGTGAAGAGAAAGCTCCTCCTCTTTCTAGACCACATCCCCTGAGCCAAAGCTAGGCCTATTATATCATAGCCTTTCTCCCTGCAGAAGGTAAGAGGAGTTATCTTTACGTGGGTATGTATGGAGGAGTGAGAAGTCTTTGGTCCTCCAGACATTGCTGGAAAATAAATCTCAGCAGTCCCAACTAGCATGGGCCAAGTGGTAAGAGATGCTGAACTAGAACTACCAGAACTGGGCTACAAAAACTAGACAACTGATAGATGAGTTCAAGTTAGAGTTTTCTGCATCTCTTTGCCATCACCAAGTAATTGTCTAGATTTTTGCAACCCAGATTTGGTAGCCCTGTGCTGGACTTTAAACAGTTCAAGAGTACCTGAGAGGTCACCATTTCCATACAGCTCCAAGTGATGCAGAACCTGGATTTTGTGAATATTGAACAGCTCACTCTCCTTAGGCAACTTAGCATCTTATATCCATAAATTTCCCACAATGCCCCAGAGCTACATCAGGCATCCTAAAGCATTGCAGATATCTTCTAGAACTGACAGAAAATGAGTTTGACAGTGGTATAGCATCTGGTAGCTTCAGCTGATTACAATGACATACTTATTTCAGCTCTTTCCCATAATACACCCCAGCAAAGTCTGATGGTAGTCCAATCAACTCCTAGGATTAGTTCCCTACTCTTTGGTTAGAATATGGAAATATTAACTCCTCTTTCTCACTGGGTCTCACTTTTTAGTCCTTTACAAGTCAAGTCAATGCTATCTCAATCATGGCCTAGATAAAAATAAGTATTTCGACCATTTAAGCCAGGGCACAGAGATATGGAAATAAGGTTGAGGCTATTGTTTTTATTTTTGATGACTAACAAACCCCCAAACATTAAGTCATTATAACGTCTTTCTTCTCTTCTACATGCATTGCTCACAAGATGGCAGCAGAGACTGCCTCATTGAAAGATGGGTCAGGCAATTAACATGAGTTAATTTAATACTAAAAAAAGGCCACCTTTGGCCTGTTTTAGGTTTAGTTAATGAATTTAGTAAATTAAGTGACTAGATCTCTAAACCAATTCCCATCTCTGAACTCAGACACTCTAGAAAGGGTCCTTAAACCATCTCCAACCCAGACCCAGATGAAGCTAGGCCAGGCTTACAGATTTAGCAAAGTGACCATCTCATGGTCTTTCTTAGGGCAGCCTCTCTGATCTTGGGAGACCTCCAGGTATGTGGAAGGCAATTCAGAATTTTCAGCTACAGCCATGCTGGCTGTGAAAATTGATGCACCCAAGTTTGGTAAGGCAGTTTCTGACCATGATTCAGGAAGCGGGGTCTTTATTTCAACTCAAGGAAACCAGACCACTTAGTTCATTCCCCATTTGCTGCTGAAATCATTTTCTCTGCTACCATTATTTTCCTCCCCGCCCCCCATTCTTCATGCACCGTCTATTTTATTTATTTTTATTGTGTGCTGCTTTGGGGCATTACATGAATGAACCAATGAACAAATAAAATAAATGCTAATCGCCACATTTCCTAAAAAGCTATTTCTACCACCCACCATTCCATTGGGTTGGAAGGAATAAAGAGCTGCACTGATTGCAGTGTGCTTTGATGGCACGGGCTGGAAGCAAGGAGTGCCCGAGCACGTCGCTTGCTAGAGCTGTTAGTGCAGATGGATCCATAGAACAAAGGAAGCTGTGTGAGCTTAACGAACTGTATTTAGCATTCAGATATCCAACTCGAGCGGGTAGGAGGCAGGGGAGAGAGACAGAATTGGCATGGGACTTCTATTAAGTTAACACAGAGGGTGTCAATGACAGCCCTTAGAGAACACACAGCTGACTGGGTTCATTTCAGGATATCAAAGCCTGCCTATCTCTGGGGCAGGATCTGATCTGCTGTGACACTTTCATTTAGCACAGTTACAGTATCAGCTTATGGGATTACATTGTTCCTTTTGGAATATTGATCAATTCATTTCAATCATATGCGTTCCCTATATAATGTGAGCCGTTAATTCTGCCACTTGCCAATATTCTCCTCCATTACCAAGTGCTAGCAACTCAGCTTATACTGGAATTCATTGCTATGGTCTATGGCAAGAGTAACTAGTTTCCATAGAAGGGAGCCATTTAGGCCACTAAGTTAATCCCCTGCTCAGTGTATTAATGTAGACCATTTCCCCACTGTTGACTTACGGTATCTTCAGAGTATCATTCAGCCATTGCTGAAGTGATATAAAATCTTCAGCACTGCTGTTTGGGCACCACAATGGTTGGGTGTCACTAAGGAGATGCTGTTAAGCTGCAAGCATGACCAACAGATGTTTGTCCAGCCTCTGCCTGAACATATCCTGTAAAGGGAGTTCACAACCACTCTGAATAACTAGTTTCATCATCAAATTAATCTTACTTTTAGGAAGTAACTGGAATCTGCCTTCCTATCTCTTAAGACTTTTATTCTGTGTCCTGCATTCTGGGATGACAGAGAACAAGTCTTGATGGATTTAAGGGGGGGGAAAAAATCGAGCAAGTTGGTAAAGAAGACAAATTTATCAACAGACCCAGAATCTTCATGCAACGTCTTCAACTATTTGCTGGAAAGTCCCAGCCACTTGGCAAGGTGTGTTGTTAATCTTAGTTAAATATATGCCCAAGTATTTTAGATCTTCCCCCACACATCCACTGACATCATGAATAAACAACAACAACAAGTGCAGCGAAAATAAAATGCAAGGCGGAGGGCGAATCTCATATAAACATTTTGCCCCTTCCCAGGCCTTTCAGAGTCTTAAAAAGGCAGATCTTCATTGCAGCTGAATCCTGGGACGAAGTTTTCTCAGCACAACAAGCGTTTCATACATTAAATGGGGACAGTCTTGTTTACATTCTCATATACTAAAGTCGCTTCTCCATTAGACATTGTTGAAGATTCTTCTTTGCGACATTTATTTACTCAGATGATTCTGCGCTGAGCTGAGGATGAAGAAGGGGTTTGTTCTATTGACTAAACCAGTGTCTTGGTGCTTATATCTCTGCATTGAGCAGTGGCTCTGCTAGACAGACAAGACACATTCACGATTTCCAGACACTCAAGTGATGGGATTGAAATGCAAAAGGTGACAACTACACCTGCAACCGATCCTAAGAACCTGGGTTTCAATCGATAGCCTTGTGCCAAAAATGTCTCCCAGCGTTTTTGCCCTGACCATTCTCCATTCATTTTTATTGTTTTGCTTTTTACTACCAAGAAAAAGGAGTTAAGGACTTCTTTTGAAAACTCATTATAACCATGAAATAAAACCTAATGCCCGCGAAGCACAAGAGAAAGCAACCATAGTGGATTTAAAAGACAAGCGCTCATTCAAGCAGCTTATTAGACTAGTGAAGGAAACAAATATGGCACAAAGTGTAAAACACAGAGTTTGCTTGGTGCTGGGCCATCACTTCTTTTCTGGATAAGTTTTCTTCCTCTAGAAGAGGGGTGGGCAACCATAGCTCATGGGCCTCAACCCTCTTACCCCCAGTGCCCAAGATCACACTGTTGCAATTGCTTGGCAAATTGACAGGAATGCAATTTTATCTTTTGGGGTTAACAGATTCATAAACTTCTCTATTTTGAGTAGGGGAAAATCTTTCATCCTGCTATTTTGTATGACATCACTGCATCACTTTCCCACTCTTGCTTGGCCCTTCCTTCATTTGTTCAGGCCTCCCTAATGCGTACTCCACCCAGAATTCCACAACCAGTGTGGCCATTCTATAAATTCCAGGAGTTGAAGACTATGCATCTGGCGGAGGTCTGGGTTATGAGAGGCTATGCCAGTCTTAAAGTCCTAATTAAACAATTTGACCATCCCTTTGGTCTCAGAAAGAGAAGAAAGAGGGGGGTAGGAACAAAAAAGAGAAGTAGGGGAAGGGTTGGATACTGGACAACTGTGACCCCAACGAAATCTGTTGCTGGTAAAATACTCAAGATTGGCATTCAGGATCAAATTCCAGACCCCTTCAGCTTGGCCATGGGGACAACACTCAGTTCGAGAGCATTAGATGATAGGACAACAGCATCATGCCCTTCAATAAGCAATATGGAAGGACAACAGCATGCTAGAACAACTGAAAACATGCACTAAGTATCCCTGCAAGCCTCAAGCTGATCACTAACACATCCTTTCTTGGGTTTTATTTTTAAAAGCTTCTAAAAATATTTTTTTAAAAGTCAGGGGTCAGCAGGCTGGCTAAAGACATGATTACCGATGATTATTTTATATATCATTTTTCTTCCAAAAATATACTTCTCTTTCCGACCAAAGAAAAATATCCTTAGATTCAAGCAATACACACTCCTGATTTCCAAATTAGTTCTATGAGTCATAACAGAAATAAGGAACATGGCCATCTCAAAGAGACCCATACTGCGTATGCCGGTTGCTGAGAATTGACAGTGGAAAGGGGCTGTCAGCATCTAGTCTGTTCCTGTGGGCTTTCCAGATCTCGGGGATCACTTAGTGGCTCAAAGATGCCAGCATGATTTGAAGGATGCTTCTGAACAGGAGAGCAGGAATGCAGAGAGTGTAAAAAAGGATCTGTCATCTACAGAGAATACGAGGGCTAGAGGAAATCCAAGAAGTTCCAGAAGTTCAAGAAGCTGGTACTGCAAGAGAGTGCAAAAGGTTTGAGATCTTACCGGGTATAAATTCTGAACTACCACTCCTGCACGCTAACTGTCACTTGTCACTAGCTGTCACTAACTGTCACTTGTCTGTTACAGCTTCTATTCCTGGAATGCAGTACAGTGGTACCTCGGGTTACGAATTTAATTCGTTCTGTGACTCTGGTCGCAGCCCAAATTGGTCGCAACCCGAAGGAAATTTCCCCATAAGGTTCAATGTAATTACCGTTAATCCATTCTGGCGTGGAGGACAGGGAGGCGGCTATTGCTTGGAGGGAGAGTCCCCCTCCCTACGCCCACATGTCAGGGGCGGAAAATGGCTCCGGACCGTGTCACGGGAGGGAAAATGGCTGCGTATCCTGTTCGTACCCTGAGGCGGAGTTCGCAAACCGAAGCAAAATTTTGCGGCCGGAGCTGGTCGTAACCCGAAAAGTTCGTTAACAGAAGCGTTCGTAACCCGAGGTTCCACCGTATATGTAATTGCATATACAGTACATATACATATAGTGCACACATATATACTCATATATGCAGACAGACAGACATGCATACATACACATACAATTACTAGCTGGGACCTGGATATCAAATGCATCCAGTTGACCGATAGATCCTGATCCTTCAGAGTTCTTATGTTCTTAAGGTGTCCCCACATAAGTTAATTAAGCCTAGGATATAAAATTATTCCACTGTTTTTTGCTGTTTTATGACTGGGTGGATTAGTTGGCCGTACTCTCTAGTTACTTCCATTATATACTGTACAAATTAATATTTGGGAAAGTTTTTCTTTAAAAAATACCCCTCATGCCCTGATAACCACAGCGACACATGACAGATTATATTATCCACTGCGACTTCTGCAATTCGTTTCAGGAGGAATGCAAACCAAGACAAAGTATTGCCTCCATCATAATTAATACCATAGAATATATTCTCCCCTCAATACACATACACACATACGCCACTCATCCTTTCCTCAAAGTCAGTGGCACCCTTGGAAATTGGCACAGTGAATGTCTCTGAATTTCTCATCTCCCTGAAAGAAATTTCAAAAGCCAATTCTCTTTCATCCAACTCAGTGAGAACTACCAGGAAAACAACCTGCAGGAGAACCTTTCTGCCTTTCACAAATCCTATATCCCCTGAAATGTCAACATATTTTTTAGATTCCGCCCCCCCTCCACCAGATTCACTCTGGGAAGGGGGAGAGGCCCTCTCTGCAAGCAGCCTTGAAAAAGAACCATTTGAGAGCTTCTGTGGTTCTATTTTCAGTTCCTTGTATTGTTCCAGAGAGATGCTCCATATGGCATTTCAAGACACTCTGGGAAAATTCAAATGGTTAGTAGCTTCTCAGCCAGGAGACTATATAGCTGTAGTAGTTCAAGGCAACCCCTTAGTAAGTTCTTGGGTCCCAAGAATTGCTCAAAGTTAAAATAAACATTTGGTGCCTAAAGGAAGAGTGGAATATTTATTAACAGTAATCAGATATGATATGAAATGTTTAGAGTTAATTCTTCCATTCATTCAAATCTATTTGTATTTATTTAGCAGAATGTATACACCTCTATTAACCGAAGCCTTTAGGACAGCTTGCAATTATAACATAAAACTGGCTCAGGATACGTTCCACATCGCTATTAAACCATGTTCATAGCAGCGTGTGTCTTTCTTCACCAAATTAAAGTTACATGCTGCTTCATTAACTTGTATCAGAATTGCCTTTCTGCTGTGTGTCACTGGCATCATGGATTCATTTAATCTAATCTCTTATGTGTTGCTTTGGTTCCAAAGCCCTCCATTGTCTCTTGCAGAATGTTGATTAACCTCCATAATTCAGTTTTTCTTAACCTTGCCACCGCAATGAGATCTCTGTCTCTTCTTATTGCCTCTCCCTGAAGCCCAGGGCAATGCATGACATATTGCTGCTTTCATAAATGCCATGTACAACTCAGCCTCATGATGGCGGCAGCAAGCCAAGATGAAGGAAACTGGCAGGGCTCAAAGGCGCAGTGTGACCTCTTTGTGGCCTGACAATGGTGAGAAATCTCACAGCCCTGAGATGCTGAAGGGAGGAAGTCTCTGTACGTGTTTGTCTGTCTCTCAGCAATTGCAATCTAAACATTTGTAAATCACTTTGGAGGTTGAGGATATTTGCTGGGAGGTGTGGGGAAAACTAGTGCTTTCTAGTTCCCAATATCAGCTAAATGACTACCCAAAAGCCCCACCCAGAGAGCCAAAGCCAAGGAATGTTGGAAAGGGTAGTTTATGGTAGTAGTATCTGGAGGGCCACATGTTCCCCATCACTGAGCCAGGGAGAAGATATTTCAGTACCCACCCTGAAAGAGATCAGGTTTTTGGGACCCGAAGAACGTCATTCTCAGTAGTGGCCACCTCTGATGCTTCCAAGGTCAGAAGTGCTCCTACTCTGCTGGTGTTTCACAAACTGGTAAAAGCAGTCCTCTTCAGGTTTGGGTGTTCAGAACTGCCTGCAAGTAGCATCAGCTTTTATTAATAGTATAATTAATTCGCAACATCATTACTAATCTATTAATGAGTATTTATTGGTTACCTTTATTTGGTTTTATAGACATTTTATGGATGTTTTATTGTGTGCATGGTAAGCTGCCGAGAATAGACAACACATTAACATTGGCAAATAAATAAGTACATAAATGAAACGTATTTAACATTGGGTGCATTGGGGGCCCATCTTCCTTTGTCAGCAAGAGTTGGACTTGTACCTTCTATTTCCCACCTAAAATCTTGCAGATGTATTTTGGGAAAAATTAGTAGCCATTGAGGGAGGCTACTGAAACCAGCTCAGGTACAAGTAGCACTGAAAAGAGCAGATTTATTGAACTAAATTTGGTAGAATCAGATACATTGCCTCAATTGCCCTCAGTGCATATCCTAATAATTCAGAGCTTTCAAGATGTTTTTTCTCAGAACATCATCCCACATTCTCTTGCTGAAGGAGAAAAATAAATCAACCCAACAATAGTTTATGAAAAGCTCTAAAACAAAGGACAAAATTAGTTACATTTGTTTATCATTCATTAGCTATACTAATAGCATTTTCCCTAGCAAGTTATCCACATTTGTCTAAATGTTGTTTTGGATAGAAATGTTGACGATGGATGTATAAAATACATGTCTTTATTCTCAGCATCATATATGCCTTCATGTACATATATATGATTGAATGCGTACATTCAATTCATATTTCTCTGTAAATGTGCTTTGGGTTTCTATTTTGCAATTCTGAATTATTATTATTTAATTTGCATTTCTTCCATTTTACAAAATAATAAAATGGAATATATATTTTAAAAGAGAGGGCATACAAAGAGGCAGTTGTTCTCAAGCAGTTTAGTGTAAAGGCACTGGGTCTACTAAGATGCAGGTGATGCTGTTGCAGTGCTGACTAAGTGCCTGGAGGCTGTGGAGGTCTGGATAACCCTAACCCTCATGGAACACCCTCTCCCCAAAGATTCAGCAGGCCCCCACCCTTTCAGCCTTTCCGAAGGCCATCAGGACCTGGCTTTTTACCCAGGCGCTGGGATAGAATGAGGATATCTGGAGTTGGCGGTGGGGCATCCCAAGGGGACGACTGAAGGGCTGTATTGTTGTTTTCGTTTTATGGTTTATGGTTTTGTAGTTACTTGGTTTTACTGTTGTTGTGAGCTGCCCAGAGTTGTGTTTAAGACGAGCGGCCATAAAAAAAAATATTTTAAATAAACAAATAAAATAAATAAATAAATAGGGTCACTTTAATGTATTGTCGAAGGCTTTCACGGCCAGAATACAATGGCTGGTGTGGGTCTTCCAGGCTGTGTGGCCGTGTTCTGGAAGTTTTGGTTCCTGGCGAAACGTTAGGAAACAAAACTTCCAGAACATGGCCACACAGCCCGGAAGACCCACACCAGCCAAGGTCACTTTAACTTCATGAAAATTGCCGTTTCAGGCATCTTCAAAATATCCCCCTTTCTCAAAGCTCCTTCCCACCAACCAAGAGTTAATTAAAGGTTCGTTTATATTTTGCTGGCTGTATTCCACATTCCAGGTTGCTTGTCTTCAGCTCCTATTCCAAAAAGTGTGATGTGGGTAGTAGCTTGTAGCCATCAGCCATAAAAAGCCATTATTCAAGCAATTTCCAATGTCTCGGGCAAACACATCCAACTGTTTGGCAGCCTACAAAGTACTCCTGGTTCAAATCTCACCCGTCTCATTGATGCCTTTAAACAAACTTCTTTCCCGGACTCAGCCTCTACCTAGCAATATGTCTCATTCTTAGGTGTGTCACATTTTCAATGCAAAGAATATTAAAGCTGGAAGAAAATCCAGGAAGCCTCTCTGTTCCACACATCTGGTCTGCCAGGTGTGGCAAATACTAATTTGATGGCCTCCACCCCAACATCAGCATTTGGGAAAAAAATATGCTAGGGAGGAGCGCCGTGCCAATGAAATATCCCAGGGAAGCTAGAAAGACTTCCTAAAAATAAACCCTATTAATTCAATGGAAAAAATTATCTTGTTAAAATTTTCTAACACCTTATTCTAATACATTTGCACCCTCAAGGTCCAAAGGAGTGATGTTTGCAAGAGAAACCAAGGACACTTTCATCTGTCATACAGAAACCTAGGTGACTGATTACATGTTCTGTCATGTGAATATGTAATCATTCACTCCATTAATTTTCACCCTGTACAGCTTCTCCAACTATCAAACATTAGATTGGTCTCTGCCCCCAGAGAGCATCCTTGTTTGCCAACTAACTCAGTAAGGTATCATTTCTATTCCTGCTAGTACTGATAATATACACATAGACCCTTACAATCATCCTCATTTCTGATTCACACATCACACTAGGCTACAGTCAACTGTTGTGCCAAATAAGCCATGATTGGCTCACCAAGAGATCATACCACCATGGTGCAGAGGGCATCCAGTAAATACTCATGTATAGCTATAACTGCTGATGATGCAGCAGGTTGTAAATCAACTGGGGCATTGTTATGCAAGTGATCTGACAGTCACTTCCACAAACGCCAATGGAATAATGAACTCCCTAGTCTTTAAGATGCCCCAAGACTCTTGGTTGTTCTATATACGATTGCAATGGTTGGAACAGGAATACTCTTCTATTACGTAGAAATTTAACCATAAAAAGACTGAAACCAGGTGGCCTGTTCAGTCTACTTCCAAGCTGCTAACCACTGATGGGTTACTTTAAGATTCCTAACACTCTTCCTTTGTACAATTCTTTATCTCTGAACCAAACTTGGACAGCATGGAACCTCCAACAGAGGTTGCCTTCAATTAATGGACGATCTTCGGTAGAGTACAATTTTTTTTTTTATCCGCACTCAATCGTTACGGATTCTGCAGCAACTGCCTGAACGAGTCCCTGCAGTTTTCAAGGCAAGGTGTTTTGGAAGTGGTTTGCCATTGCCTCCTTCCTAGAGCAGAGCCCAGCTGGCGGGCGCAGGAGGGGGGGTTTCCGTTGCTTCACGCCTTTTTCGGGCATGCGTGGCTTCCGCGTTACCGGCAACTGCTCCCGTCTCCCATGCAAGCGCTGCCAGCATTTTTCCTCCCACCGGGGTGAGAGGACCCATTTATCTACTCGCGTAAGTTTTCAAGCTGCTGGGCTGGCAGGAGCTGGGGCGGAAGCAGGAGCTCGCTCTGCTGCACGGAGCTGGGCTCGAACCGCTGAAGTGTCGACCATTTCTGGCCGGCAACTTTCAGCGTCATTAAGCCGCTGCGCCACCGCATCCCTTTTAGAATACGGTACTGCACTGCATGATGACTCAGCATGCTAAATTATGCCAGGCCATAGATTTTTTTAAAAATTCCTCATGTGAATCAATCCTGTTTCCTTTTTTCTTTTTTTTTTCCTCCAGCAAAAGGGGTTGGAGTTCTTTTAAGAAGTGGGGTAAGACTCAGAGAAACTGGGTGCTTGTGGAATGACTCATACTTTACTTCCCAGAGAGCTGCTGTGATGGAGCTATTCCATGTCCTTGCAATATGTGGGCATTCTGGAGGGAGAGAGATTGTAAATCTGTTGAGAAATTGTTTTATAACTGACTTTCCAGGGTTCACCACCAATGTGCTTCCCCCTTCAGTTTGTTCTCAATTTGTATATTTAAATTTTGTATCCGTAATCTTGCCTGATGGGTACAATCTTGAAGTAGGGTGGGTAGAACGTTTGCCATACGTTGCAGATGTTGTGAGGTTAGTTATCTGGATTTGCCATTTTGTTTATTTTCCTTGCTGCATTTGTATTTATCTTATTGTATTTGTGTTTCATTTTCTATTTTGTGAGATGCCCAGAGTTTGTCTAGAATCAGGCAGCCTCAAAGTCAAATCAAATTAATCGATCAATAAATAAATCTTACCGTTTAAAAAAATGGAAAAATACTAAGGAAGATAATGAAGATTATTTGCATAATATGTCAAATGGATGTATTTTATATGATTAGAGAGAAATGGATTGATTTGACTTGTGCCAACTGGGAATTCTGGGGTTTCAGCCATCACACATTGGAAGGATGCCAAGCCGATTGCCACCCCAAGAATACGAATACAGAAATTGGCCTTCACTTCAAGCTTGCAGCCCTTGTAAATGTTCTGCTGAAAAGTAGCTTGGGTGTTTGTTTCTCAGTGGGGAGAAACTGAGTGGACAGATACTCTGAAGTACTTATTTCTAGCTTGTAGAAATGAACTGTCCTAAAACAGCATAAAGTAGACCACACATCGATTTGTATCAAGCTATCTGCATTTCAAGTGTAGTCAACATTCTTCAACACACGATTTGACCATCGGAAGAGAAAATAGGCACACAAGTGGCACCCTGGAGAACAAGAATGGACTGTCTTGCTGGAGAAAAACTCCCAGATGCATATGCTCCGGCTTCTAAGCGTTTGGCTGGCAACTGCATGCTTCTGAAAGAAGATTGTATCCTTGTTAAACAGAGAAATTTTTTAAAAGACACCTTCAGAAAAAGCCTCACGAAGCCTTTGCTGGCATAACTTTCATAGGCAAGCCTTTTCATTTTAGTACTGTATTTGTAACAAAAAAGATTAATAGCGAAAGTGCACTTTAGTCAGGAACATAAGAACAGCCCTACTGGATCAGGCCAAAACCCATCTTATTCCAGCATGGACTAAGGGAATGGGGTGGGGTGGGGTGGGGTGGGGTGGGGTGGGTGGATGAAAATTAAACTGAATTCAATATTAACCTCATTACTCTTGATTGATTTAATCATTTGTTACATCCTAAGACACGTTTATGTCTAGTGGGCCTCCATTCTGTTACATCCAGATGGATTCCCAAGTCTGAAATAAATTAAGAAACATATGAGAGAGAGAGAAAAAAAATCTTATACACATACTCTCCTATAGGCATATACATCTCACATTTACAAAGATAATGGAGGCAGTACGGGATTTTATTGCTAAGCTTGTGAAGGAATAGACTGCATAAACAATAAAATATGGATAAAATGGTAAATAAAATAGAAACTCAAGAACAGCTGCATCAAATAGTTCTTTCCTAAAGAGAAAGCATTATAAGCAGCTTGTTAAGTGGAAATATTACATTGGAACTGATTTATTGTTTGATAAGCTAATTCAGCTATTAAGTATGAAAAAGCAGGCATTTGACACGTAGCTATGTTAGGGGGCAATTGTTGTAATTTTTATTGTATTGTGAGTGTTCAATTAAGTTTTAATGGCAGCTGTTCTTTAATGTTTCTTTTATATGGTTTGTACACCATGTAGAATCCTGGATTGTTTGGTACAAAAAATATTGTAATGATAAGCAAACAAACTGGGGTGAGCTGTGTGAAGTTCCAGAATATCAGCTGTGCAAGCATTGGGCAGGGTGAATCAAAGAGAGAAGATCCAGTGTGATGTTCTTCACATGGCTATTTGTACCAAAACAGACCTTCAACATAGGACTTGAAGTCATCAAGTGTAGGGGGACAAAGAGTATAGCAATTAAACCAGCAGCCTAGAATTGAGATCATCCAGCTTCAACTCCACACTTATACTACTCAGCATTGACTGTGAATCACTTGCTATCTCTCAGCCCAGCTTACTGCCAGGGTTGTGTGGGGATAAAAGCCAAAGGTACGTTTATATCCTGCTTTTGAAAGGAAAAATGATTGCACAATAAATGCATTTAGATCACTCATTGATGGCAGGCAACTGCATTAGCATGGGGTTAACTGAGGAGTATCAACACAAGAGTATTAGGTTTGGAATCATATGAGCTGGCATAAATGTTATTTCTCTACCGATATATTGGTTTCTTGGAACAAAGGTAGCCCAGGTTTACTGTAGATACTTAGTCAGATTCTCTGGGCTTCAGGAAATCAGTACCAAGATAGTGATCAAGCTTTCTGCATTTTTGCATTTTCATTCCCCAACCTTGGTACCAATCTCCTGAAGCCTAAAGAACCCAACTACAAAGTATGATAGATCGGTGCTGACCTGATCAAACAAAACCAGTCATCAAATCAAAGTGAATTATATAGTGAGTAAATATGCATAGATCACCCTTTTTTTTCCAGGTTGTTCTCTGTGTATCATTTAAAATTGATAATTCCCCTTCCTCCAGCTGAACATCTATACATTTTGCAGTGCTTCAGAGTAAATCACAGAGGCAAAGCAAGGAAAAGGTTTTACAGAATACTACAGCACTTTCGTGTATAATAAACCAGCAAGATTGATTAATTGCTGGTGCCACAGTTCCAGCAATACAGAAGCACAGTTGTAGATCTTCCGTCAAAAGTATTTGAAGATATTATAACCCCACTACCCAGAGTGGGTCTGGTAGGGGACATCTAGAAACCCCTTGACATCTATGGGCCATAGTTCCAAGGAATTATTACCATAAAGAAAAATTATCTTGACTTTTTTTCTGCCAGTTCTATTCAGGCCAATGAAAGAGAACTTGCTTTTGAAATTTGTTTCAAAAGGACAAGGGAAATTCTTGTTGGGTCTTGCATTTATTTACTGACAAGGTGCACAAAGTGTGTGTGTGAATGTCCTACCTTTCATTGTACAATCCTCTCTCCAATATTTCGGAGCCTGACTAGTTCCCCGTGCTTCCATTCAATCCAGAGAGATGACATCATGAGGAAATTCCTCCTTTGCAGCTTTTTCAAATCTGGAAATACAACAAATGCTGGAGGCTTAGAATGATGGAAAGATATCACACAGAAAACACCACCACCACAAACATGTTTGCTACTTCCAACAAGAAAGTCAACTCAAAAACACCACTGAGAGAAATTTAGAAGAAATCCTCAAGCATCCTGGAAATAAGATAGAAAAAACAAAAGTCTCTTTGCCCAGAGAAGAAAACTTCTGAGAACATGAAAGGGAGATTTCAACACTATAAGAATTCTAGTCTTCACTTGGAAAACATCTGTTCCCTCTAAGTAGTCTAAGTCAGGCATATTTGACAAGTCCCTCTTGTCTGAACCTTCCCAGATCCCTGACAATCTTTTCTCTGTCACCAACCATAAAAGAGAAGGAAAGTTAAGCAGCTGGGCTGGAAATACATAGGGAAAAAGGAGCAGCATTTTTACTGCCCTAACAATTTTTTCCAAGACTTTTTAAATGATCACTGTGGAGAGTCCATATGTTATGGGCCTCTGAGGAGGTGTTCGGTGTGCCTCCATCCATTGCCAAGATAAATGGGAAAGATTTTATAGAGTGGCAGAGAGATTTTTTAATTTTTATTTATTTATTTATTGTTTGTTTGTTTGTTTGTTTGGTAAAACCCTATAATTTGAATGGCTACGTTCTTGAATGCCCCATTGTATCACTGATTTACAGATGACAGATGAGAAGTAGCCTGGTAGCATCTTTTCAGACCAACTACTGTACACCTACAATGTTCATGTAGGCTTACCAGCTGTAGCTGCAGCTCATGAAAACAAAGTGACTGTGATAGTTGGAAAAGGTGCTACCAGACTCCTCCTGATTTTTAGCCACCATAGACTAATGTGGCTCTCCTCCTACAGTTTCTATAGATGACAGAAGCGTCTGTGAAAAAATGGGCTGAGGGTTTGAGTTTTTCCCATGTTTTCCTATCTGTCTGCTTAAATTGAAGAATTGCATTCTTCCATAAGTACTGAGGAAGCTAAATGGAACAGATTGGACCTTTGTGTGCAAAATTTTCATCAACTGTGCAAAGACCACAAATTAGCAGGACTTAACTGCACAAGCTGAGAGTTGTGTGGCCTACAAGTTTAATAAATTGTTGTAGTTGTTATTTATTGTGCTGCTGTTGAGGAAGAAAATGGAGGACTCTGCCAGTGGTGGAGAAAAATCGTAAAAGAAGGTAAGAACACAAGAAAAGCTCTGCTGGATTATACTATAGGCCCAACCTATTCAGCATTCTGTATTGCTCAGGGGACACCTAAATAGATTTGAGAAGCTCAAAAGCATGGACAGGAGGATGATCACACTCTTCCAGTGTTGCGTCCTGCCAACTGGTGTTTAAGGTAAGTAACCTGTGGATTCAGGGATTACTACACAGATTCAGAAGAATGTACAATTTGTAAAAGCAGAGTTATCAGTTCTGGGCTGCAAAATTCACAATGGCCGTTAGCAGTGAGATACAGAAAACTCTCTTTGTTCCTGTTTAATGGCCATCTGGATTTTTGCAGCCCAAATCTGGCAATCCTACATGGACATTCTATGTGCAAGTTCTGAATTCAAAACTTCAGAAGAAAATCACTGAAATATGAATACAGTACGTCTCATTTTAGACCAGAAAATGGTGACTAGGTGATTTGGGCACCTGCTCAATTTGCTGCCCAAGTGCCAAAAACTGATAGGCATCTTCAAAGGCTGTCTCCTTCCCATTCTAAGGATTCTTTCTTTTGAACTCTATTTTGGACTAGGCAGCACCATCAAAGGATGTCTTTATTAGGGAAGATATGAACTAAATGGCCATAGCAACTTCCACTGTGGTTTTCCACCATACTTCTTGGAAATATGGACTCCATTGTCTTTGGAAGATGTATGTAGTTTCATTGCATGTTATATAATCTCTGGGCAACATACATAGCTTCCAATTATAACATGCAAAATCTCAATATGTATTTTGTACATTCTCTGGAGACCATGAATGTTCTCCAGCAGGCCTTAGAATATATGAAAAGTAACTTGAGTAACAAGGCCTTCTTACATGCTGACATGTCCCTTTATCCTTGCCCTTTGTTCCTAACTAGCATTCTGTTTTTCAGTTTCTGATTTTCTTTAGATTACTGCCAAATTCCCAGTTCTAATACTGGGCATTGGAAAAAAGAGCAAATGTGTAGTCACTGTTTTTGCAAAGATCATTACAACAGAATAAATATTTTCCAGAATATTTGCAACTTGGTTTTCTGGAATTTAGATCTAACTCATTGGATTATTAGGGAGTAGGAACAAGACCTGATTGTGTCATCAGGCCTGGGGGTCTTTGGGAACCAGAAGCATTCTTAGATGGCTCCACTATAATTGATATTCTGCTCTCTCTATGGGGTTTGTATATTTTAAAATCTATGATCATGTTTTTATTCTAATAATAACTTTTTATCTTTTTATAATGCCTGTTTTTATTCACTTGTTATTTTAATTGTTGTATGCCGCCGGCATTTTTTTATTTATGTATTTACTCCACCTTGCAATGGAAATCCAAGCGCATGCAAGTTTGCAGGAAGCCAAACTTTGCCTTGGCCTACTGATTATCTGGTAGATTTAGTCTGTACGAGGGCGTCACTGGTGAACTGCAGAAACCAGACAACACAAAAGTCACTATCCTTATGGGAAAAATATTCCTGATGCTGTTGCTCACTGTTAGTACCAGGATGGTGCTGGGACAAAAGAAATGGTTTCTGTTGATTTTGGGCCCCATTAGCCAAGGGAACAGATTGGGGGAATGGAATCCTAATTCCAAGTGAAATTTGAGCTTCCAGGAAAAAAATGGACTGCAAGGGAAAAGGAAGCATATACTATAAGTGTAAGGAAAGTGTGCAGCAGTCCCCCATTTGCCCTTTCTTTAAAAAACAATTAGTCAACAGCCATGATATGAAATCCTCCCTGAAATTCTTCTAAAATTATTTTACCCATTGCCAAAAAGTCAAGGAAAAATAAATCCTGTTGGGTCACAAAACTGAAGGAGTCAAGAATTGCCAGGCTCTAGAAATCAGAATTATTCCTATTGGGTCTTATGGATCAGGAATTAGAAAAGTAATATGTGAAATTAATATTGTATATGGTAACTGCAGCAAGATTATTGTATGCAAAAAGTTGGAAAAGCAACAAAATACAGTGGAAGATTGGATTATAAAATTAACTGAATTTGCAGAAATGGTGAAGCTGACCAGCTTGGTCAGAGAAAAAATGACAAAGATCTTTTTGAAAGACTGGAAACCTTATATGGACTCTTTGTTGAAAAAAGGAAAGATCAAATTGATGACTTGGGGACCTGGGGACTAAAAAGGCACAAAGAGGATGGGGAAAAGGTTAAGATGATAATTACTCGATAAAGAGAAGGGCAGAAGGCATAATTCTATGTTTTCTCTTAAATTCCTTTCTTTTTTTTTTCTTTGCTTATTTTTACTGTGTTAAATACACACAAACACACACACACACGTATGTATGTATGTATGTATGTATGTATGTAATTGCCAGGCTCTCCGTTCAACTTGTGTTAGAACAGAAGAACACAAACAGTGTGTTACATAAGAAGGTGTGCAAGAGTTCCTCAGAGCATCTGCTGATTCACTGATTTTGTTCACTGGGACATGAGGAGTGCCCAAGAAACTTCAACAAGTTGAGAACATGAGTGTAGCCCTCTTGGATTAGATCTGAGATTGATCTCCACAAACCCAAAACCCCTTGGGTTAGTGACTATCACCAAATCTTATAGTCGACAATTATATAGCTCAACTCAGCAGTTTATAAAAAAGTATTTTGGCTTTTTTCACCAATAAGCATGCCAAATAACTGTGGCTTTTCTATCTCCTCAGTGGAAACAAACACCTGTTATCTGTTCCTTAACATCAACATCCCACTCCACCTTTTCAATGGTGCATTCAGACATGAAGAGCATCCACTGTAAAAACAGGACCATCAAGATCTCAGAATCCCCAAATTGCTTATTTTGGAGAGTTTTGCTGTTATTGCAGAAATGTGGAGGAAACTCTACTCTGCTTGGCTGTTTTTAAACTTCTGGAATGCTATAAAAGCTGCTTGCCGCTTAATGGAAATACACTATTATTGATTTTCTCACAGTTGCTATGAGCCAAGTAAAGCAAACCTTAAATCTGGACTGGGAAAAGTGGGATAGTACAGCAACATAGATCCAAAGATACGTAGCAATCCAATAATGGTTTAACAACAAAGAATGAACATATGATTGACTCTCATACTGAGACCTGTAACTAGATCAAAATAAATAGTAGAAGCCCTATTATGAAAAACTATCTGGACTGCTATTATACTGCTGTTTTAATACCATGAAGCAACCATAAAATCCATTTGTTGCCAGCCTTATGCCTTTTCTCTCATAATGCCAACAACATTGGAAAAGTGTGTATTTCTTTCTCCGTTGAAAGGGGGAGATTGGGGAAATCACACTGGAATGCATTCTTGGGATAATTTTATTTGCAAAGGAACTGCATACAAAAGTATTACTTTCTTATGGGTGGGAGGGGTGGAAGAAAGTAATAAAGGAATGAGGGAAAGGAGAGAAAGAATTTTAATCTATATCCAGAATTATTGTTACAGAAAGATGGATGAGGGGAAGAAGGAAATAGCTAGCGAAATCCACACTTGCTTAGCTGAATACAAGCCCTCCAATGAATGCAACAAATTAGGCTACAAACGTATGAACAAGTTGGTGGTAGTAAAGAATCCTGTTAAGATATACCAAGATTTAGTGAACCCTCCTCAACGTGAACCCTATTCAGGACTATGGATTTCAGTGCTCCAAATTCTCATCAGTAACTAAACTGGCTTAGGAATTCTGCAAGTTGGCATCCGCGCATCTGGAGGTTGGCCAGGATGAGGAAGGTGGATATGTCATCTTGTTCTCCAGAAAACCCTTATCTGCAAAATTCAAGAGACTCCAAGAGCAAGTCAGAGGAACGAGGTACCGTTCTCCCCACACTTCAACCCTGAGCTACACATATTCTCTTCAGTTGGAATAAGGTACTGCCACGCATTTCCGAAGTTGTTCCAACAATGACTGTGCCCGAGTTAGAGGCAGATTTCAGTTTCACATTCTGTGGGTTCTTAAGAGACCAAAAATGACTTAGAATCATAGAATAGGAAGGGACCTTGAAGGCCTTCTAGTCCAATTCCCTGCCCAGTGCAGGAATCCTCATACCATTCTGGACAAATGGCTGTCCCGTCTTTTCTTAAAAACCTTAGAAAGAGACACCTTTAAAAATATTGACTGGGTCCATACATTGTGCTAAGTTCTAATGTGTTTTGCTTGGTTGTGGCTTAATGTGTGGCATGAACCAAGCCAATAAGTTATTCTCTGTAATCCATGGCTTATGGTTTACTGTGATGTGTGAATCCAGCAAACAGTAGTTTATTTGACAAACATGATGAAATAGATTGTGTCTTATCACAATATGTGAACCAGGTCACTCTGTGTGATCCAAACTATACCAAAGTCTGCATGAAATAAATAGTCACTTCCTTTCTCATGTTATATGTTGAATTTCTCAACACCGTTTTACAGTCAGCAATACTTAAGAGCCTCTGTTGGTAATGTTACCGTTTTTATTTTTTGTGTGAAAGAAAGAAAATTATCCTTTTTCTAAAAGAGAGAGAGAGAGAGAGAGAGGCCACCCACACTGGATTCACATGTTTCCTTTCTCCTTGGGAATGACCATTCTCAGATTTCTAACAAATAGGAATAATAACAAAGACATGTATGTACAATGTTATCAACATGGGAGCACTAGATGAAAAAGATCCAGTATCCAGCCCCCCTCCCCAGTTTTATTTTGTTTCTACTCACTGTAAAAGCAGAGTTTGAAAGTCAGAAATCCCACAAGGAAGGCCCTGCTTTCATTTCTTGTCATTAGCTACCTTTCCTTCTATAAATGACAGTTGCCTTTGGGGCTGTTCCCAGTGTAAAAGTATCAGAATGATTAGATTGGCAAGGGCTTTCAGACAGCACATAGCAAATTCTATTTCTCATTCAAACATCACTCCTGCAAACTCACATTGTTCCCAATGTTTCTGGTTTAATGGGGCAAATACATGGTTAGATACATAGCTTTCCTATTTGATCTCCCATAATAAACCACCTTTGCTGCTTTCATACACTGATAACATAAGGTTGCTTCAAAGGCAGTTTCCACACAGCTGTAGAACTGGACCATTGTACTCTAAAGTTAAGGTGCGTAAAGTGACATTTAGCTTTGAAATGAGGCTTCCTGTTGGACCTCATGCTGTGTGATGACAGAGAGGTCAGATGAAGTTCAAAGTTAATTTTCAAAAAACTGTATCATGAGGTATATGGAGCTTCAAACCTATTTCTGTAACTCTGAGGGCTAGATTTCCTGGGTATAATTTATTGTCTGAATTCAGGGTTTGGACACAGGGACATCCACAGGGATATGTATTTTTTCTTCTCTAAAGTTCTAAGAATAATTATTCACTCTACGCACACGTGTGCACACAATTCATCTGGTATGAACTTGGACATGGGATTTTTCCTCTCTCCCTTCATTTTTTAAAACCCCAAAAATAGAACATGAGAAAGATTCCAACTATCTTATTACACAAATAAATGCGTTTGCTAGCAGCTTGACAAACTTGGCAGTGGTGCTAATAAAAAACATTGGAAGAAACAGATACACACACATGTACATTTGAGCAATGAGCAACACCAGGTTTATTCACTTAAAATGCTCCAGACATTAGGTAATAGCTATTATAAACACTGCCTCATTCAATAAAGTATTCTTGGAAAAAAAGATATAGAGCATCTCTGCTTCCACCGATGGACTTAATTGCTGGGGTGATAAGTATACCATTGAAAGATCTGAAGGACCAAGTTAGGGACAGTTCATCCTGGAAAAAATCTACTGGTCACCAAGACCCAGTATCGACTTGATGGCACCTAATCAGTCATAATCAATCGGCTTCCGCTATGCACCACAGTCAGTGACTGCCAACGCTATTGATACCTCTCAAAAAGTCATACAAGGCCCCTTCCAAATTAATATCGTACATATAAAAAAATTAAAAAGCCAAACTATTCCAAGAATTCAACAATTTGAATCTTATAAAAGCTCAGCATCATGGCAATCTCAGAAGATATTATGGGGCTCCCGACAATTTCCAAAGGGGATGCAACTAGGTCGACAGTGGTACCTGCCATCTGAAAAATTTGCTTTTACGGTACAAGACTGGTCAGCAGCCTTTCTGTGTATGCTTTTATTGCATCTCAGACTGCAGCATCAGGAATAGATAGCCGTACCACCCTGCAGTATCAAACACATTTCCCTTTGGATGAGCTAATGAAGCATATCATGGTCCATAAAAAACTGTCAAGGACAGATCAATTTTCCCTCCTGCCTGCATAAGCAGTTTATCAACTTGATCAGGGGTGGGCAAAATGCAGTTTTAGATCTACTGGTGGAATTTTAGATGATTCCCAATTGATTGGAAATAATTTCTGACTCTCCGTTATGATTCTCCAACAGCATGACTCCCACACAAGTCTATTAAATGCCAATACAACAGAGGAATGGTTAAATAGTCATTGTATGGTCTGGAAATTTAAGCATTTTTCTTTTCTTTTCTTTTCTTTTCTTTTCTTTTCTTTTTTCTTTTCTTTTCTTTTCTTCCTAGGCATTTATACTGCCTGAAAAAAAATCTAGATGAATCTTTTTGAATGATGAACTACAGTTTATTCTCTCCTAGAATATGGTCTGTGAGAATATACTATGAAGAATCTGGTATCATTTTATTTTTCAACAAAATTCTCCAACCTAACTAAGGAGGTCTTACATTCAGTATTTAGCAGAAATGTCTGTCCTTTTGTAGGAACAAAAAGTGGTGAACTAAATAGCTTTCCCTCCAGTTCTAGCTGTCTCTTTTACAGAGATATAAGCATGGTAGGAAACTTTGCTGTTGCCAATATCTCATCAATACATTGTCAATAAAAATGGTGAGTTACAGTATATCCATGATGAGTGCACTTTCAGTTCCATTCATGTTCTTTATATGGTGGGTGAATCCAATCCAAAATTAATCTGGAGCAAGCACCCTATTTAGTAGTCTGAACCATCTAGGATGACCGTGTGTTCTGGTTTTTAGAGGACCATGCTGTATTAGAAGAACCATCCAGGCCAAGTCCAGTTTAAAGATATCCAAGTTTTTTAAAAAAAGCAGGACCTTTAAAATTAACACACTTAGCACCTGGATTGCAGACTGAGGTTGCTTAGTTACAATTTTCCTCACTGGCTGGCTTCATACAACATGTTAAACCAGAGTAAGAAAATGCAGTTGCTCTGTTCATTGTTCATGTAACATATTAAGGTAATGGTAGATTACTACAAACCAACTAATCCCATTTTAGCCTGATCAGTGTATAGTATATTTCCATTTAACACTTTCCAAATTATTAACTATGTTTAATTTGAGACAAACTTAAACCATTTTTATTTCTCTGTTTGGCCACGTCATAAGTAGCTACTCTAGAGTCTTCCCCTTTCAGGACTTACTGCTCTTTTGAGTTGCATCTTTAAAAACAAGCTATGGAGATATAAACATTCTATCTTCTTCATTAATCACTTAGAAAGGAACCCAGTGTGTGCCTAACTGTGGAAGGATTGGTTGTAACAAGAGTCTAGGCAACTGAAATTGTGTACCTTCCCCTTTATTTCTAAAGCACCTCAGCGTCCAGATGGGGGAGAGATTGTTTTAAAAGCCCTGTGTTTGCATCAGCTGGGTGTTTAGAGGAGAGGCAGTTGGAAGTAAGGAGAGAGCAGCAGTCAAGGTTTGTGGAAAGGCCAGGAGTATTGTCCTTATAAAGCAGCATTGGTACCTGGGAATAGTAATAGATATTCTAGGGATAGCAGTAGTGTTTAACAGAGTAGTATAATAGTAAGTTGAGTGATAGAAATATAGGTTAGGTGAAAACTATTAGTGGGACACCTGGGTAGAAAAAACACTTTTTTTCTACCCAGGTGAAGTACTGTGAATATTGGTTTTATAAATAAAGGAACCCCAATGTAAAAAGGGGAGAGAGAAGTCTGTGTGTGCAGTGTCTCATTGGGAATATCTTGATGAGTCTGGGTAATCCACCCTTGGATATTAAACCTGTGACACCAACAAATAAACTATTTTAATAAGAGCTGGACATAAGCAACCTTTTGACAGTCCTGACTGAGTTTAAGAGCAGTGCAATTGAGTGGTCACTGTCTCTGAATTTCTGCAGAAGAATGAGAAACTCCAATTTCTCAACAGCAGTTAAACTACTACTCTCTCTCTCACACACACACACACACACACACACACACCCCTTGGGAAGAGTTTGTCTCAGGTCTTCTATTGGGATTTAATAGCAATGTACAATGAAACACAGGACTTTCACATACATCCTTTAGCTATCATATTACTAAGTTGGTGCAAATGCACAAGTTCCACCCTTGAAAATATCTGTGAAATTCTCTTCTTTGAAACAATTTTTCAAAGCCGTGTATTTTTCATCAAACAGAATGAGAACTGGCAGGAAAAAATGGGAACTTTCTCTGCCAGGAACCAATTTCACTATTTCTTATCTGGGAGTCCTTGAATATAGCTATAAGAGAAAGTGCTTGGAAACAGGACAATTCTACAGGCCAATGTCTACTTGAGGATCTGTCTATATTTCCTAGTTCTGTCTAGTTTAGGGTGTGCAAATGCTACTTTCTGCAGAAGAAAAAACTTTGTTGTTTGATAGGGAAAGGCAGTTGGGGAAGCCAAGCCATCAAAACCAAGGAGTTTCAAATTCATTAGAATCCCATTACTTATTTCAGCAATTGCTGTCACAGCAAAGAAACATAAAAAATTATGATGGGCGAAACAGATGCTGTACCAAAAACCACATGCTGAAATCTCAAGAGTTTGTGTCCATGTATGGAGAGGGAGACCATAAACATCTGTTTCCAGGCTTACAGCAAATTCTCAGGAGATGGATTTTAATAAGCTGTCTTTCTAACCCCTGACTGGGTGCTTATCAGCTATCTGGATATTAAAACTAAAGGTGGTGCTGCTAAGGAATGCTGAGACACTGAAATATTCATATTGATATTCATGCTTGCTGTAAACAAGCCAGAACTTGTGATTCTCCTGCAAGGAAAACCGTATCTTCTATTGCATCAGATTTCTGGACATCTTTGTATTGTCTGAGATGGTAGAGGGTATACCACAATGTCTATGCCTTAGATTAATCAATGGGTTCAACTGTTGGACTGGGAATTAAAAAATGCCGGTTCAGATCCTCACTCAACACGTTAATAGCTTGACCTCTCTTAGCCCATCCAACCTCAATGGGTAGAAGAGAGGATAAAATAGAGAGGGAAAGAACCGCATTTGCTGCTTTGAGCACTTTGATTTCCCATCCACCAGGTAGCACCTGGATTGCCCAGGAGAAAATGGCATCTGGCCACAGCTGCTCCCACCACCCCAAATACAGGCTGCAAAATTCTGGACACCCATTAGATGGCAGCAAGGTGATATTTATTTATTGAGGTTCTTCATATGGCCACCCAACTCAAATGGTGGGTCTCTAGGTGGCATACAAAGGATCCTCAAACAGCCTGTGCAGACAACAACTGAAACCAAAACAACAAAACTTAAAACAGCAAAATGGCAATCAGAACTAAAATATATTATAACATCACTTGGGAGACTTTTGCCATGACCTTTTTTTTTTTAAAAAAAAACTTTTAATTTCCAGTCTCACCTATAGCACTGGGGTTTATTGGTGGCCTCCCATCTGAATACTAAGCACTCTGACACCGTTTAAGTTTTTTGGTTTGTTTTTAAAACCGACTAAGGACAGATAGCTATGGCTAGGGGTGTACTGAGGTTGGCATTCCCATTCACCGCGACTTCTAATTTCCAGGTGTCCAAGAGGCGACTGAATTTGTGATTCATTAACTGCAGCGTATTTCCCAGCAAATACATCCTGACAAAGTTTCTAAAGCAATTTTGAGAACAGGGTAAAAGGTTGGCCATTCAGGAAGGAAACCCACACAACTGAAAACACCATGTCTGTAGGTTTAAATCCTGGGGGGAGCATTTGCCCTCAGCTCTACCGAAAACATTCAATACCAGATTTTCCAGTAACTAGCCAAAAAGCCTATCTCAGGCAGGCAATATTTTAAATGGGGAGCTGTTCCAATCTGAATTCTTGTCCTCCTTTCCTCCCCACCATCCCCCACTGTAAGAACCCTACCCTCTTTCACACCATGTGCATTTAATTTCACTGTACAGGGTAATCCAGTGAGAATCTGGGATGTGCCAAGAAATATTTTCCCTGATCTTTTTTGTTTCCTCGGGCGATGAGCAAAATTTAAAGAGACAGAAGATTGGGAGAGAAAGAAAAGAGACAGACAAAAAAGATGGAGGTCCAAGGAAGTTAACTAACAACAGTCTAAACAAAGCAGGGTTTTGGGGTCCTGGATCCTTGCACCGCCCATGATTACTTATGAAAAGGGAAGCATCTGTCTTTGATTTGGATATTCATCTGTACTGCAGACTTTGATAAAGCTACTGTGTGCTCAAGATCATCCTACAGTTTGGCCATGCAATAGACCAAATTGATAGCTCTCAGCTTTGCCTTAAATGAAGTTCCCTGCAAAGTAGAGAATTTATTCCCATCCCATGGCATTCTCTTAAAGGGAGTAAGAGCTTTGATCCATCACTGGACATTGACATGCAGTGATCTTCCAGAAATTTCCATCCCCTACCCCACTCTATCTAGGAACTGAACCTCAAACTTTCTCCTAAGTAGAACTCTCATTTTAACTGCCAACTTTGCAGGAGAAATTTCTGCTCCAGCCGTTTGGGCTTTTTTTTTTTTTAATGGAAAATTGAAAACTAGTCAGACTGGTAATCCAACTCCCGGAAATGTTAGGCACCACCACCTGTGGTGCAACAGATTCCTTTTGAGGAGAGCTGTAACTTTGGGCCAAGATGGATTTGATTCTTGCAAAATCACTCCAGTGCTATTGCGAGCCTGGATAATAATACTATTATTGCATTGAAAATATTGCTTACAGAAAGATGACATATTCAATACCATCAATACAGTAATTTATTTCCACATTATGTTGCTTCTCTACTTCCCTAACTTTACAATAATACTTTGACACAAGCTGAGTCAAAAGGATTTTCCAGATGACAGTGCAGTTCCAGGAGAGGTGAAGGATGAGGCCCCACTTGATGAAATAATACAAGTAGGTCACAATTAGTGTGAGTTCAAATAATACAATGTTTGATTTAGTGCAAATTGTAAACTGATACCAGGTCATGTTTAGTGCGATCCAAATTTCAGTTAATGTGAGGCTAACATGCAGACAGTTAAGACTAGTGCATGCACAATTGCAGTTAGGCTTTTAGACGCTGCTCATCGTGTGTGCAAAAAGGAGAAAAGGAAGATTCCGTCAGAGGAAAACAGTGCAAGTTTAAAAAAGAACAGGCTCGTTAACACATTAGAGCAAAAATTTGATGTAATTGAATGACATGAATGTGGTCATAGCAACCCTACGTTAGGACGAGACGTTGGAATGCCTGAAACTAGGGTATAATTTTTTTGTTTCTATTTTGCTTTCTATAACTACTCTGTGACTTTGTTAACCGTAAAATTAAATTATAAGTATATTCTTTTTATCCTTTACTGCAATCTTTCATTAATACCGATATAAAAATGTACGTTTAAAATTTTTCATTGCCTATTTCCTTTTAAATAGCGCAAATTCGAATAATGCGAGTATTTCGTGGGATTCACTAACCGCACTGATCGAGGCCTCCCTGTCTTGTAGGCAGGGACCTGAAATTGTGAACAGATTCTCTGCCAGGGGCATCGTATCTACTCTCAGGGAAATTTGGTTTCAAGACAGTGAATGTAACTTCAGGGCAGCAGTATATCAGTGCCCTGCGCCTAAGTCCGCTTTCATTGGAGGGGAATCTCGGCTCCTCCCAGGTCCCAGGATCCCATTGTACCAATGTGTTAGCCTGATTATATAAAGGAGGCCAACACAGCACTCCTGGCATGCTAGTATGAAGAACTGGAAGCAATGGAAATTCACCACTATGAGAGGACTCTAGCCATTGATTCTGTCATTTTTAAGACGATAGAGAGAAGACCTACATTCAAGGGCAGAGGCGAGGGAGTAGAACAAAGCACTCGGTTACTAGTTGGCAAGTGAGCACAGGCTGGCTGAGACTTGTTCCTGCTCAACTATTGGCCAGAAATAGTTGCTGGTTCTCTGCAGTGTCTACAACTCGCAACTGCATGGACACATTCATGCTCGTAGCATCGTGATGGCGGCACCAAGCTGAAATGGTCAAGGCAGTTTGGATCAAGCATGTGTGGTTTATAAACTTAATTGGCTGCCTGCAACAATTCAAGGTCACCTACCCATGTCTGAGTGGGGCTCTGAATGGTTCCACAGGGTCATTTGGGGAAGGAGTTTGAGGGATTTTAAGGGATTAAATACATGTCTTAAAGCATCAGTAAGACCTTTGAATCTCCCCAATACTTCTTGGGGGGGAAATGAACACAATTTATAATATGGTATACTACAAGCTGAGATTTTTGTTGCTGCCATACCATCAATATTCATTAATTTTATTTACTGGAAGTTAACATTACATGCATCAGGTTTTCCATACTGCCTCATTCTGGGCCACTTGCAAATTCTGAACCTTCTTCAAAAGCTGTGCCACGAAGAGCCCGTGGCAAAAATCTAGCTTTGAGGTTACAGTGGAAGCAGCGCTGAGGTAAGCACATGTTCTGAAATATCCATGCTTTCAGTTCTACAGGAGAAATTATGTTTCCAATCCTAAGTGCACGTGCATTCATTTTGCTCTTTCTCTTGAGAAGTTTATAGTGTTAGGACTGCAGTTTTATGATTTTGTTAAATTATGATACATTCACATCTAGGCTGTCACCTGAAATGATGTTCTCTGACATGTTCTTTTTCTTTACTTGGCCTCTGTTTTATGCCAATCATTAATAAAATAAACATTGGCAGGCTGAAGTCTAGAATGCTGGGAAAGGTGGAAGGAAAGAGAAGATGCAGTGGCCAGCGGTAAGGAGGATGGGCTTGATTACAGCAGCAATGGGTGCCCTGTTGGAATACCTGAAAAGCTAGCTTGGGGACAAATTAGGTTGGGACAGATCCTCGTGGAGAAGGTCTATCTATGTGGTCAAAAGTTGACACCAACTTGATGGCAGATAATAAGTTATAATAAATATTTTGCCTTTGGCCACAACCATGGCACCATGAGGACTGAAAACATCAACTGTGCTACTCAGCAAGAATTCTGGCACTGATATATGCTTATTCCCTGAAACTGGCTTACCTGCATCCACCCCTCATTGACAAAAGATTTTTGATAGGAACACAAATTGTGATTTACCGTCATAAAATTCCTAGCTTTCAGAACCTGCCATCGACAACACCAGAGAGGACATTTCATAACCTGCTAGATGAGCCACTTCTTAAGGTGTCATTAAAGACAGCCCAACCTGCCCATCAAAACCATACACCCGACAGCACTTTCTTAACACATTTCTCCCCTGAGTAATGGGGGAGCCGTAGATTTGATTTTCGTGCCATTTGATACAGTGCCAGATGATAGCAAGTTGTCAGGAGCAGTTAAATTTCTGCTTCACGACAACCTGAACCAGCTGGGAATCCAACAGTCAAGATGAAATGTTGCTTCTTTTTTAAAAAAAGTTTTTAAAGGTAATTCTTATTGGAAGAGGAGGAGGAGGAGGAAGAGGAAGAGGAAGATGAAGAAGTTTCTACTGCAGCATAAAAATCATCAGGATGATAAGCCCTTGTGCTGACTGAATTGCTAAATATATCAAAGAGTGATGTTCCTTTTAAAAAAATTAAAAAGCGTATGGAATTCATTTAACACCAGGAGCAAAACAGCTGTGCTGCAGTTACAGTATCCACTACTAAATTGGGCAGACAATCCATTGTTTGACTTGAACATTCTATACTTTTGTGTACTTTGAAAAATAATAGTGGTTTCTATCAATTGGCAATGATCCCTGTGTTCTCCTCCACCAGTCTCCTTCTCACTTTCAGCGGACAATCTCCAAAAGTAGGTTGATCCCACTGGTGGGAGGGAGCGCAGGAGTTTTAAGTGAAGAATTGGGCACCTTGAACATTTGCAAGGCTTAAGGCACCCACTTTATACCTTAAGCCCCCGGCCAGCCCTCCAAAAATGGGAGGAAATGACCCACATTCCTGTTGCCCTCAAAATGGAAGCTGGCAGGCCACCTTTCTTGCACTTTTGCTCTTCATCTCCTCGCCCCAGATGGTCAGACTCCATCCCGAGAAATGTCCAGGTCATTTTCTGTTTGTTTGATCAAAGATTTAAAAAAAAACCTTGCAGAAAGAAACAATGAAGGATGTTTTTCTATTACCTGCTGACCTGTTTTGCTATTGCTCTGTGGAGATGCTTGAACTGAATGGAGGAACTGAACATAGGGATCACTTCACTGGCTTTCCCCTTTCTAATTATTCCTCCGCTAACCTGAGATGGTGTTGCTCGTATGTCTTAAAAATCATTGCTGAACGTTGGCCCCTTCAGAGAGGCATCTTCATCGCTTGGGAAAAACTGCAAATAAAGCAATAAGCAACATACGTCTCTTGTGAAAAAGAGACTGTGGAGGATAAACAGGCACACCTGACAGCCAACTGCTTGGCCTACTGACTATGCTATATGGAGGGGGTGGTAAAAGTCATGTTTGAAAAGTGTGGAGCTTCCATTACATGGTTGCGGCTGCCCTCTTGACTTTTTTGACCCCCTCCCTGCAGACACCCTTAGAGGAGCAACTTGCCAGCAGCAGGAAAGGTCATCAAAGCAGCAGTCAAGTTTGCCAACCCCATTGCAACGAGGACAAAGAAGCCTTCTGGAGGAAGTTGCATATTTGTTTGGAATAAGCAAAAGGCAATATATTTATTTATTATAAGGAGCAACATAAGGGACAAACAAAATAAGCTGGAGGAGATGACCAGCTCTATTGTGGGATGGGGAGGAGTGGCCATCTGGGGAGAGGAAGAATGGAAGATATTAGCCTATTGTCAGAATTTTTAAAAAGAAAAATCAATAGCCAATCCAGCTATCTTTTGGGGTGTTTGTCTGGACATGGAATAAGAGATGGATGCCCCCTTCTTTGCCTCAGCCGGCAAAATGATGTAATGGACTGTGAGAATAACCCTGAGGAAGGGGAGGAAGAGCCGCAGCCAAGGCAACGGTCAGATAAGAGACATCTGAGTCCAGAGCAGGAGCGTAATTTGAGAAAACGTTTCACAATTAACCCTCCCTAGTTCTCTTGAGGAGAACAGCAGGAAGGAGGGAGGCGCATTCAGAATCACAAGACTCTGTTACTGAAACGCTATAATAAAAGTAGTCTTAGTATTCATAACTTTGGTGTTCAAGTCTGGTCTACCACAAAGGGCTGACAGAGATCTTCAACTGACACTACTGGACAAAGGGCCTCAGTAGCACTATTTGGGCATACAGTAGCCATGGGCAGAAGGCACTAGCCCATCACCCTTTTCATGAGCCAGCATCAATCTTTTCCAGAATAAAGCCAATGAGGCCTGGCTGGCAATTTCTCAGAAGTCTTCTTTTTCTGAAAAAGAGATTTCTTTTTCGCTGCCTTATTATATGTGGATGCCTGAGAAAGTTTCCTAGTGAGTGTTTTGAGTTTCTGTTCTTGTTGCAGATGATGGAAGGTGTGTCCACTCTTGGTAGTTGCTTTTGGTGAGGCGTCCCTCCATCATTTTGATGGAAGCACTAAGTTTTCCATGCATCTTGCCAATTATATAAGACAAGGATTCCTTCCTTCCTTCCTGGACTGTTATTTCCTTATTTATTATTTATGCTTTATTACTTGAATTATCAAAAATGGTGCCCAAGGCAGCTGGGAATAACACAAACAAATCCAGGGCTATACAGTAAAGTGTAAATAAAATACACAAGTAAAAGAGAAAATTTACTGTATAGTAGTTGCAACATCCAAATGCATGGTTTAACCACCAAATGTAAAACAAGCACATAATCCTTTATAAAGTTAGCTTTGTTTCTACTGTAAGTTGTATGGCTGTACCATCAATGTAATAAAGTAAAAACCCGGAGCGCATTGATAAGCCAGCATTTTAAAAACTACGTCCACACCAGTAGAAAGGAGATAAGAGTTTTGAGATATCTCAGAATGCAAAATATCACTTCAGGGTGCAGATGGAAGGAATGATACATATAAATGGTCATAAAACTCCTTCCACTAAGTAGCCTAACATTGCAGAAAGATAGGATGGGAGTATTTGCATAAAAGAAGATTTCTCTGCAGCACAGGTTACATGAAAATTCCAGTGTTCCTGGAAGAGGTAGGTAATAGGGTTTCTGGGATATGCTGGCTGGGGAATTCTGGGAGTTGCAATCCACACATCTTAGAGTTGCCAAGGTTGAGAAACCCTGGTCCATCTTGAGAAGCTGCCTTGAACTATCCTGTTATGGTCATGAAGTCTACTCAAGCCCTCCAAAGTATCTTAAGCAAACCAAAAGACCCAGTAGCCCAAGGAGAAAAAACAGGAGTCATCTACAACATACAGTGTAAGGACTGTAACAACCACTATGTAGGACAGACAGGCAGAAGGCTAGCAGAGCGCATCTGTGAACACCAACTAGCAGTCAGAAGACACAACAAAAACTCCTTAATCTCACAACACATGGACTGACTTAACTATAATTTCAGCTGGGAAACTGTTAGCATCTTAGACCAAGCTAAATCCAAAAATGCGAGGGAATTCCTGGAAGCTTGGTATTCAGACAAGGCAGCCATCAACAGGCATATAGAGATAAACAACATCTACACACTACTCAAAAGAGACAATAAAAAGGAGAACAAAAGACCAGAACATCTCCTCACCAGCAATCATCACCCAGATAAGCAGAGATTAACACCAAGATTATCACCAGAGATACAATCAGCAGTAAACAATACAATCAAGGAACTACCAGAGGGAAAAAATAAAACAAAACAAAACCCACACCCCCACCAACAGTGGCAGGGCATGCCACTGTATATAAACAGAGAGCAAACCCCATTCCATTCTAGCACTGAAGATGTTACCTAGCCGAGTAATGAAATGTTTGCAAGAAGAGAACCAAGCTCAGAGAACCCCCAGGACTCCACATGAAGTCTACTGCCTATGTTCCTCTCCCATTCATAATGCCTATGACAGAGAAAAATCAAAGATTCCTGGTATTCCAGGGATGTTCTGGTGAAACATCTGAGAGATTTGGGGAATTAAAACCCAACTATTACCAGAACTGTGATAAAGCTACTATATGCTGGCTTGGAGTTGGCATACGTTCTTCCATTTCCCATTCAAAACAGCAGGCTTGGAAAGTTCTAAAGAAAATGAATGGTTGTTAAAAGACCGATAAAACTAATGTGTTGTTTTTATTAATTTTTAACAATTCTCCTTGATGAAAAGGAATAGCTGTCCAATTCTCCTTCAGAGTAGATAAACATTTCAGTGACAGTCTTATAGATGAGATTTTATTTATTTATTTATTTATTTATCTATCTATTTATTTATTTATCATATTGATATAGCTGCCCATTTCACATAAAAGTGACTCTGGGAGGCATACAACAATTAAAAAGAACAAATACATAAAAACAATTACAAGTAAAAATAACTATAAAAGCACACAAACAGGAGGGGATAATATTAATAAGAGAGCCACTGCAAAATCTCCGTGGTCCCCTGGGATCCCCAGGCCTGATCACATAGCCAGGTCTTGATGGACTTACAGATCAACCACCAGGACACGTAAACAATTCATACAATGAACATGCTAATCACCCTCAGCAGCCACTCGTTAACAACTCAACAGAAAAAACCCTGCCTAACCCCCAGGAAGATACACACATACTCAGATCACAAAAACAAGCAGCCACTCGTTAATCCACAACCGCCCCCCCCGGCACCCCCGCTCATCTCTATAAATACCCACCAGGGACACATCATCCTGGGCACAGAGAGAACTGCTCCTGTCTGTGCTCCTGTCCTCTGAAGATGCCGCTCACAAATGCTGGCGAAAGGTTAGGAACCAAAACTTCCAGAACACGGCCACACAGCCCAGAAGACTCCCATCAGCCATCGCTGATTGCCATTGCAGTATGTTGAGAGGGATGGAGCTAATCTCACTTCTGGGTGGGAGGGGGGAAGGTTCCACAAGGCAGGTGCCACAGCAGAAAAGGCCAACCTCCTGGGACCCACCAAATGTAGTCCCTGGCAGACAGGATCCACAGCATGCCTTCTCTGCCAGACCTGATGAAATATGGGATTCTTGCACTTGTTTTAGTGAGGAGCTGGCTAAGAGGCTGTATAAATGCCCTTCTTTTCTTTCTACCCTCTGCTGCCTCCCTGGTTTTTCAAGCTGTCATTCAAACACAAGGGAAGAGCTCCTTCCTGGTGCTTCTTAGATCGACCAACACGTGGAGCTGGTGAAGCTGTTACATTTTGGAGAGGGGCATGTCAGAAGACAAAAGCAATTTTACTCTGCCATCTCATAAAACAAAGAAAGCTCAAATATATCACCCAAAGAAATGTTGAAGAAATCCTAAAGCTCCCCAAGAAGGAGATAGAAAACCAGATGCCTCTCTTGCTGGGAAAGAGAACTTTCTGGAAACTAGGAAATAGAGTTCAGCATAGTTTTAAAGAAAACAGACTTTGGGTGGAAACACAAGCTTGGCAGGGCATAAGCAGAACCACTGCTATGTTTTCCCCCATCACTTGGGTTGCTCTCTATAGAAGATATATCTAACTAATTTATATATAGGTCATTACTAAATATCTTCTCTATTTATGAGAATATAATTGATTTATTCTGTTGATTTTTTTTAGAAAAAAAACTTGCATAAGGATTTTTCATGAAAGATGCCAGAATATTTTCTAGGAAGCAAGGAGGAGTTTTATTGTTTTAATTTCAAAAAAGACACATCTAATTTTTACAAGCATAAAATTGAAATATTGCATCATTATTAGACTGCCTGTAAAGAACGAACAAGCCACAATAGGGTCCCTGAAAGTGTGCGCTAATGAGCGGGTTCAAATCAGGGGCAGATGATGGTAATGATAATGAAGGGAGCTGTGCCTTTTTATTTTTATTGCCACGTTCTGCAATTAACATTTCGGAAATCATAAATCCCAATATCCACAAAGGGATTGTAACAGTTCTCACATCCTCCAGTTAGAATGGCCAGTTACATATCAGTGGGGAGATAGAAACTTTAATGTTTTGGGGGGGCAGGGGGAGAAAGGGCATGCAAATGTTACAGTGATTAAGAGAACAAATTCTTTACTCTGATCCTTTTTCAAAACATTCCACAAGGACTTTTGCATAATGCTTGGTCTTTTTTATATTGGTGGAACCTAATAATTCCCACCGTGTTTGGTTTCCATTGCCAGAACAAACATTAAATAATGGTTTGACTGTATTTTAATGTTTGCCTCTTTCCAATGCTTACATTGAGCTGTTCCTCTTTTTAACTTTTGGGCTGAACACATGTCTATGCCTCCTTCTGCATGTTTTAAGAGAAACATTTTCTATGACATGATTCACAGATGTATTCCTTAAATAAGTAGAAAACTCAGTGTATCTTGACATTTTAGGCCTTTTGACCTATCAACCAGACATGGACTATTCCAGTTCAAAAGATGACCATGAAGTCAAGCAAGTTGGTTTCCCCTGTTTCCCCAAACTCTGGAATCTAGGGTCATCCAAATCCAATCAAACTGAATCATAAAGGATTCAAGGCAGATTGAAACAAAGATTTTGTGATCATTGTGGAAATGACATCTGCAAAGTGTTGTGACAGCTTTAAAAGATTAAAAAAAGAAACAGCAAGGGGTCACCAGGGTTGCAGAGCTCACCATGGGGGGCAAGTGACATTGAGCATGTCATGATGACAGGGTATAAATGACATGCATTACACAATTTGCACAATGATGTCATGATGCACCATACATCATTGTGGTTAAACCAGTGCCAGATGTCTATGGAAACTAGTGGAGCATCAGGCACTCCAAAGCTAGTCATAATGACTATATATTTCCTGCTGAATCACAATCTGTCTCTTGATATCAGTTGCCAAGGAATCTAAGCAGTAGGACACTAAGCAGAACTTGTGTCCTGGCTGGGCCACTTTGCAAAAGATGCCTGACTGGTCACTGTGGGAGCAGAAGGCAGGACTATATAGCCCAAGCTATTGCAGAACTATAACTTCCAGCATTCCTCATCACTGACCATGTTTTCTAGGGCCACTAAAACTCTGATCCAGCAGGATTAGGGTTATATGCTATTACAGAGTCCTTGGGGTTCTCTGAGCTTGGTTGTTTTCTTGCAAATGTTTCGTTACCTGGCTAGGTAACATCTTCAGTGCAGTAATATATGCTATTATCTAGCTCAACTCTTAAAATCATCCTTATTTAATTTAGCACTAGTTTTCCATACTAACTGAGATAGCGCTCATGGACTGTTTAATCAATACTCTGATGGAAACTAAATGTGTAATTTCAATGGAACTGATAGGGCACTTTTATGACACCTAAGGGACAGAGGGAAAAAAATCATAAATTCCAGATTCAGAATTCTAAAATTGGTCATATTAGGAAGCAGACCTGATTTTAGCACGGTTATATTAGGGATCTGGTTTATAGCACTATGGCATAAATCAAGGTGTCATTTGTCCTGAATATAAATTTAGAATAGCATTAAATGCTTAGCCAAGTCATGCTATATCTCTAAGCCCCATCAGAGCATTCTATACTTTAATAGTCCTTTTGTCTGGAGCATACAAACAGTATAATCCCATTAATCCCTTTATTAATTCTATTGCTATTCATTCTCAGCTTTGGATGTTCCAAAGTGGGGGAATGCAAATGTTTCTTTTAGTCCATCAGAAATGCAGTCCACATACTGCTAAAGTCAAGCATTCCATAATATTTAAGTCTGAAATACATTTGGAAAGGGTTTAATAGATTTATAAGACTGAACATCAAACACTGACACTGCTGAAGGATCAAAAACAAGCATGTGTGAGGTGAAAGAGGTTTATAGCACAGCGCACCAGTTAATAGTCGTTTATGGAGTGGACGACGGTTGAGCAAACCTTGACTCAAAATGTTACATAACCACAAGTTATGATTCTACACTTCTGCCTCTACAATAAGTGGTATATGTGGGGCTAGATGGGAAATGAAAGCCCATGGGTTGCTGGACAGTATTGTTAGTTTGCTTAGAAAAAAAGAAAATCTAGGGAAAGAAAGATATTTACACGCTTGTTCATTTTCTAGTATAAGAGTCCCTGATTTGAGATGGGCAGCTATATAAATTCAATGGATGGATGGATGGATGGATGGATGGATGGATGGATGGATGGATGGATGGATGGATGGATAGATAGATAGATAGATAGATAGATAGATAGATAGATAGATAGATAGATAGATAGATAGATAGATAGATAGACTTCTACCTAAACATTCATTTGTGTGTCTTCAAGACTCCTGGCGACTGCCTGGACTAGTCCCTGTAGTTTTCTTGGCCAGGTTTTTCGGAGGTGGTTTGCCATTGCCTCCTTCCTAGGGCTGAGAGAAAGTGACTGGCCCAAGGTCACCCAGCTGGCTTTGTGCCTAAATCAGGACTAGAACTCATGGTCTCCTGGTTTCTAGCCTGGTGCCTTAACCACTACATCAAACTGGTTCTTCAAACATTCATAGCTATCAACAAAAGAAGGCATTATATTAAAACAAGGCTTTCCTGCTTGAAGCCAACATCACTCAAGCCAGTATAGGTTTGATGGCCGAATGAGAGAAAACTCATGTTCCTGTGAGCCATAACACAAATATAAAAGGCTGAAGAGATAAAACATTGGATCTGGCACAGAGAGAGGCTGAATTTCGACACAATATAAGTATATAATATTGAAAGTGTGCTGTTATTTTAGGAGCTTAATAGAAGTTTTAGGAGGTGCTTTTATTTGCTCTGAAAGAGGAAGAACTTTTTTTTCCTTTGCAGTTCCACCTTTTTATAGGCCAAGCTTAGATCTGTGGGAAGCAACAGATCTGTTGCCATGCAGGGAACAAAACTATGGATTGAAGATGACAATAGAATAAGAGTGAAATAGATCCAACAAAACTCTCACATAATTGCACTGTTATATTTCAGTCTATTATGTTTAATTTTCTAATCATCTTGTTTACCAGAATAATTGTTACAGCCTATTAACACAGAATAGTATCTTACTGCTTTCATTTGTCTTCTTTTTACAGATAGTATGCAATAATATTTTATCACACATTATTATTTTTAATATAGCATATAGTTGTTGTCTTATACATTAATTTTAATACACTGCCATAATAGTTTTCATATTAATATCTATCATAATTTACTTGGTATTTTGTAGATTTTAGTCCTGTAATGGTTTTAGAGTGCTGTGTTATTAAATTCAATCTTTTAGTCATCTTTCTCATAGCTTGTATCCACAGATTGTTATGTTTGGAAGAACTGATAGTCCCATGGTTTTAAACATTATCTTATTCTGGCCTTGGACCAAAATAAAATAAATGTATTTGAATATAGTTCTCACTGGTTATACAGTGAATGTATAGACAGACGCACAAGGGGTGAAGAGGCTTGAAATGGAAATGTTTTTCCATTTGCCTCCATTCATCAATTTCAGGTTTGTTCAGTTTGTCATTTTGCTCCAGCCCCCATTTCCATATCATCTTGCTAAACACATCTCCCCGAAGAGCCACAGAAAAATACACACATTTTCTCCTAATATAGACAGTTTTAGTATGTAGTGAAATGCACAATTTTTGCAAGATTTTTTTTAAAATCTGAAGGTAGAGAAACATGAAACATTTATAATGTGCATCTCTAGGCAAGGCAGTAGGTCAGGGGATAAATCTGAAACACAAATAAAGTGGGATGTTATTGAAACAAACCTTGATTTCTTTAAAACACCCGTACTAGGGCAGAACAAAAAGTCTGCCACCAAATTTGATTCCCGCCATCTTGTTCCAACAGGCTTTGGAGGCAGATGGTAGATCTGGGTCACATCTGTCATTTCACTGTATTATGATGCTGTATTTTACTGTGTAAATAGCCTTGAGTCACAAAAAGTAGAGTGGTGTGTAATAGAGAAAGAGAGAGCATTTTCATCTCTACAAACTGCAGGATGGTCTCTAGGGGCGGCAAAATAGGACTGGGGTAGCATGCAACTTCCAAGTTGCCCACTCCTGTTTTGGAGTTCAGAAATTAAACAGAAAGAGGTTGGTTGTCTCCTACTTTTGGCTAAATCCCAAGAAAGGGATGCAAAACGCAGAAATGGAAATCTGTTGTGATTGTAAAGAACAAGAGGGCTTCTGTCTCACTCTCTCATATTCAGGATGTCTATAATTTACTAGGTATAAAAAAAGTGGCTTTTTCTGAGCTAGTCCAAATTTGAAAAACTAATTGACGATGTGTAAAATTGCTTGGAAATAAGTCGTTAAACACACTTGCACAGTCTTAACAACCATGGAGCTCTTCCCATCACAACAGAAGGAAGGATTTGTCTCGTGATGGGTCTCCTCATACAGGTTGGCTCCTACAGATTCCCCCAGAGAGTTGTTCTGATCTCAACTGAAAGGCATGTAGAAGTTTGCAAGAGGCTGACTCGGACCTTGTATGAAGTAATTGGTTCTTTCTTAAATCTTTTCCCTGGCACCTGTCAGCAACAGCTTGTAAGTATTTTGGAATGAGTTTATTTTATAAATCCAGATTTAGACAGTGTAACAGAATGTATATTTAATTTTTAAACTTCCTCCCTCCCTCCTTCCCTCCCTCCCGTGTGCTCCTTATTTATTTTCTGTTTATTACACTCAGTCTGCATCCTACCCTTCTTCCAAGGCAGTCTCCTTTTATTCTCTTTTCCAAACATTTCTCTTTTTGTTCTGTTTTGTTTTGAACTGATGTCCAAAAGTCATCTTAAAACTTAAGGGATTCCAACCACAGCAGCTCAGCAAGCGGGTGGGATCCATAAAGCAGTCACAATTCAACCAAGCAGTGGCTAGATCAGTAACATCATCCCTGAGACAACATTACCCATGTATGAAGGCTGGAGCAGACAAGATTATTATCAAAATGCAATGGAAGTACCTTCCACTTCGATGGCCAAGATCCAGCAAGAACTTGGTTAGGATATAATTATGGAAGAAAATAAATGTTGCTTCAGGTAAAAATATAACTTGATCCCTAGATCCTGCATAGCTTGTCTTCTTCATTAGTAGAGTTTCTTTGGCGCCTGCAGTAAAAGCAACGTATGCATCTGAGCTTTATTCTGGAATCTTTGTTGCTAACTCAAGTGCAGTTTAGGTTCCTGGAGAGAAAGAGATTTATTTCCATGCCCTGGGTGAGGTTATGACACCATGTGCCAAAATTGCTCAAATTCAATTTCCCATGCAAATCCGGCTCCCTTAAGGCAACAGTTATATTTGAATGTTGGGGTGAGAGATTCTTCCCATCTTACAAAGCATTTGTTCTAAATGCACTAGCCATTGAGTGAGTCCTCAGAGCTGCCAAGCAGAGGAATAATAATAATAATAATAATAATAATAATAATAATAATAATAATATCATCATCAAACAACAACATCTGCTTATCCCAGGTCCTTGGGAAGGACTCTTAGGTGGATAAAAATGCCAAATCCAGTCTAAACATCTGGCTGACTGTGCAACCAACCATAATAAATTAAATTTATATGTTGCTTGACTCCCAATGACTCTGGCCAATGTTCTCCAGTTCATTTGATTGATTGATTCTTTATTTTATTTTACATATTTGTAGGACTGCCCAACCCAAACAATGTGAGCCTGTATGCCATGCAACAAAAATAAGCATTGACAAACAATAACCATACACAATAACAATAATAATAACCCAGTATATAAAATGGCACACCGGACAGATAATTGAAACAACCAGGAGGGGACTGCACTCACTGGATTCAAGCCCACTCACAGGACCCAAATGCCTGGGGAAAAGGACACATCTTAACAGTTGTGTATGTTTGAAGTGTGTGTGTGTGTGAGAGAGAGAGAGAGAGAGAGAGAGATTCTAAGCAAGCACCCTTTTAAAAGGAAAGAAATTAACCCTTGTGCTTTCTTTCAACATTCTATCAACCTATCATTTAAAATACTTCTATTCATTGCCTTACAGATGCTCAAGGCAGTTTCCAGTTTAAAATTTAGACTGCAGTATTATACAGCAGGGAGAAATCCCTTTGTCCTCATCTGGAGTCACTTCTGAACAGAGATGAATAGGATTGCATGTCAAAACCACAAATCATTATAACAATAACACAATCATGAGTACTGGGTGAGTTCATCCCTTTCTTTATGCTTGGTTCATCCCATTTCTATATTAGGCTGAGATTTAAAAGAAGTTTATATAAACATTTTTAAATGTAGGGGTTTATTATTTATTTGGCAAATTCATATCTTGCCTTTTGTAGAGGGAAGAAGGAATGGCCTTGAGGGACAGAAGGAAAACCTGCTACCAAGACAGTGGTTGGATAAAGGGTCCTGAGCCCACGCCAAGAATGTAATGTGAATACATATTTCAGAAAAGCCTCTCCCTGGTTCACATGAAGACATAGTGAGGGAGGGGAAAGTGCATTCAGACATGCAAGATTCTGTCACTATAGGTTTACAGTAAAAGTAGTACTGATAGAATAAAAGTCGTCCTGATCTACATGGCATAGGTTTCCTAGTCTGATCTACCTTGAAGGGCTGGCATCAATCTTGCAAGTCTGAATGGATGATGCTAAAGACTGATCCTCTGTTTTGCAGCATGCTGACTTCATCTGGATGTATTTATTTCTACTTTCAAAGAATTCTTCAAACAAGCATTCAGTGAGGAGAGGCAGGAAAATGGTGGATGTTCAAGGAACTGACTGTGAGCACACGGATGGCCCAAAAGAACATTGCCAACCAAGCTGTAAGAATGTGGGTCTATGCCAGTCCCAATTTTCCCTTCCCCGTGTTCTCCTCTAGAAAGATGTTTGCAGAACCATTTGCAGGCTGGGGCTATGGATGCTGAGAGCATTGAAAATAAAGGCCTTTCCCTCTGCTATTTTTATTGGCTTTCCAGAAAGTTCTCAGAGGCTGCCCTCAAAAGGGGAAAAGGAAAAGGAAAAAGAAAGAAAACTGGTTTGATACTGATTGTATCAGTGGAAGAAAAGATCCTGCAGTCATCAGGAAAAAAAAAATCCCTGATCTCACCACAGTTCAGCAATACTATCTAATTACCCCCAAACTGTTCCAATAAGAGCCTCATTAACTGATTATTCTGAAGCTTTTCCTTCTTGCTTCTCATTGTGTTTCAGAAGAAATATCACCATGAGCTTTTCTGCTTAGGCATTAGTGAAACACCAAGAATCTAAACTAGGGGGTGGTAAAAACTGAGGCCCAAATCCTTCAGGTATAGCTCCCTAACTACCACCACCAAACCCGTTGCCAATTCATAATTATTTAAAGTGTGACAGAAGGGGAATTTACTAACTAGTGAGGGCATTCGTTTATTAGTTACCTTCCAGGTAGATACTTGGAATCCCTATTTTTATTAGTCTGGGTTGGTCAAAATGAGTGCAGGGGAGTGCGGCAGGGAGAGAAGTCATCAAAATCTCCAATATCTTCTACATGGAAGAGAGTGAGCTTTATATATGCACATGCTTGCAACAAGCTTCCTATTTCAAAATCTCAAAGCAGGCTACAATACAATGTGACTGAAAGGGAAAACACACATCCATCAATCTATACTTCCAGCTCTAGCATGGAAAAGTGCCCCCCCCCCAAAGTAACAAAACAGAAAGAAACCCGAGAGGAATTAGGGTGCATTCGGTGTTGGATATTAATCCGAAGAGATATAATGAGCCATGCACTGGAACTATTCTCCCCCTTAACTCCCTCCCTTCTCCAAATTTTAAAAAAGAAAGTAATTTCCAAACATGGTCATAAGTTGAGACAAATCACCAGAACTAACTCAGGATGATGTTGTAAATCATTTCCTGTGGCAAACAGTTCTCACTGACTGAGTTTGCAGATTGCTAAGATTTATTCATTTACTTCTTTTGTATGCTGCCTCTTCCTAAAGGTCCTTACACCTTAATTGCTACACCACGCTGATTATTGCACCGACTTTCCTTAATTTCTTTTTTTTAATTTTCATTAAGAATTTTAATTACAGTAAACTTAGAGAAAGAGAAGAGAATGGAAAAAAGAATAAAAAGTGCAGGAAAAAAGAAAAAGAAGAAAAAGAAAAGAAAAGAAAAGAAAAGAAATATATAATAAAGAAAAAGAAAAGAAATATTTAAAGAAGTGACTTCCAACCATCATCACAAGTTTAAACTTGTGTAACAACTCTTATGTAAGTATAAACGTAACAACTCTTCACCCCCCTATAAGGTTAAACAGATATTTCTTCATCCTACATCCCATCCCTTATCTATAAGCAAATCCATAAAACATCAACTTTTCAACCTTGATTTCAGCAAAAAGTTCATAGTTGCCAGAACTTTGCAAAAAAAAAGTCTTGTTTTAATGTTGATCAAATAAACCATATTTATATTCCTTCCTTTTACTTCTAACAGTCTTAATCTTGAATTCAATCAAATATTGTAGTAGGGTTTGATTTCTCTTCAATTCTTTATCCCATCACACAGATTTTTTCAAGGCTTTAACAAGCCTCTTTTGTAAATCCAATAAGAAAACATTTTCCAAATTGGTTTTTCATTTGTATTTCCCTTTTAATTTTTAAAACTTCAGCCAGTTTCTTTTGTATATCCAGTAAAGTGTCCTTTTCCAAATCAATCTCTTGGCCTGTCATTTGTAGTTCCACTTTCAGTACTTTCTCTGTCTTGTCAGATAAAATTTGTTCCACATCTGTCATTCCCTCATTAGCATATTTTAGACATAGTCTGTCCATAGAAGCAAACATCATTACTGACAGTGCTGATATTGTAGTTACTAATTTCTGGCTCCATTCTTCAAAGATCTCCTTTAATATTTCTGATGTTGTAACATTTCATGTCACTTTGTAAGTCCCAGTATTAACTGATTTCAAGAACAGGCTTGTATTTTTTTCCCTTCAGCCTAGAATCATTAGTCCCCTCTAGTGTCCAGTTTCTAAAATCATCAAATTGCTTATCTTTGTTATGATGTACATAATAGGATAGCCAAAATAGCCAAAATAAGGCTGTTTCCCACAAGAAGCTGTTTCTTTTTTAGAGTTAATTCCAAAATCTTATAGTAAAAATCAATATTTCAAATTTATCTGGACTCTTAATCCATTTATGACTTTCTTAGATCAAAATCTTATTTAACTTTTTGCTGTTTATTTCAATTTTTTAAAATTCTTGACCCTGTAATTAATTTTTCTTTTGTTCAAAGTTGAAGATAAACTCACCCAATAAAGACTTTTCAAACTTCTTATTCCGAAGGTCTCTAAAGTTATTATTACTATTACTGACTTTCCTTCATTTCATTCAAGGTGGGGGGAATCAGCAAAAAAAAATGCAACGCTATTCCTAACAATGAGGTTGTGGAGCTCCAGGGATCACATAAGGAGACATGAAGGTCAGCTAAGGCCTATAGTTTACACACACATGCACGCACACGCACACACTCTACTCACAACAAGGATTATATGCTGATAAAGTATAATGTTTACACTCAGACACATTATGCAAAAACTTCACTCTCTAGAGAAGGCTCTAATGCTTGGAGAGGTGGAAGGAAAGAGAAGAAGAGGCTGACCAAAGGCAAGGTGGATGGACTCATAGTGGCAATGAATGCACTGTTGGAAGACCTGGAAGACCAAGTTAGGGATAGATCATCATGAAGAAAAGCTGTCTATGTGGTCACTAAGCCTTGACAGCAGCTGGATGGCACCTAATCAATCAATCAATCAATCACATGTCAATGCCAAGGGTGATCAATATGGCTGATGAGATGAGATGGGTGGAATCAGTCTGACTAAATGAAACAGACAGTTCTACTTCCTTACAGGATTGGCTTTTCTATACAGTACTGTTTCTATTCTCTTGATCTCTCACAGTACAAGCACTTTCTGTTGCTTTAATTACAGGCATTTGGGGCGGGGGGAAGGGGTGGTGGTGGTGGCAGGGAGCTCCTCACTTCATGCAGAAATGAGTGCTGGCAGCACTAACTAATTTGCCTCTTGTTCATTTCTGGAAGTAATAATCATAGAGGGTTTCTGCTTTTGTTTTAATAAAAAAGGGAGAAGGGGAGAAACAGAAGAAACCAGGAAGAACGATCACAGATGGCTGATTATATTTGATTCAATACAGCTAGACTGGAGGCAGCGCAATTAAGATGCAATAAGGAATGCCAAGGAACACCACAGCATGAACCAATTTTCATGACTCCCAAAGCAGCACCACTGTTAGGCCTCGCATGATAGGTAAAAACTGCATCCTGGGTTCATGTGGGGTTAAGCAGGACTGCCTTAATTTTGCCATATTTTGTCATAGGCTTACTTTCCTTATGAGCTGCAAATCTGCAGGTCATTTGAATCTGGATGGGGAAGATTCATTTCAGATTAGCTCTCTCCTTGGGTCTCTAAGCATGAAGAAGGGGAGCAAGACCAGCTGCTAAGCGAGACTGTTCCAGCCACAACAACTCTGCTGCTTCCAGTCTTTTATCACCCTCTTCCGTAAACACACACACACACACACGTACAGACGTGAATTAGGAATAGCAGGAAGTTAACAAGAGTCTCCGCTTCCTTCCTTCTAATGTGTGGTGAGTCAGGCCTTAACTGGACCACCATAGGTCTCCCTCAACTCCATATTTTAAAAAATCAGAACATGCTGATTAGCTGGTTATTTACGAGAAGGTAATGACACAAGAAAGAGCTAGTTTGATGTAGTGGTGAAGGCATCAGGCTAGAAACCGGGAGACTGTGAGTTCTTGTCCCTCCTTAGGCACGAAGCCAGCTGGCTGACCTTGGGCCAATCACTCTCTCGCAGCCCTGGGAAGGAGGCAAGGGCAAACCACTTCTGAAAAACTTTGCCAAGAAAACTGCAGGGTCTTGCCCAGGCAGTCACCAGGAGTCAAAAACTGACGCAAAGGTACACACACACACACACACACACACACAAAAGGCACAAGAGACTGTTGTGTTTACTAAAATCATCTGGGACTCGGCTCCAACCAGGACAAAAAAGAACTGAATATGTCATAAGGAACGTACCCTTACTCTCCATTACAGGGGAAGGTTCACTTTTTTGTAACTATCAACCTTCTCACAGTCACACAAATCAAGCTGGGTACCAACATGAAAAGCATAGCTAGGCATGGCTTGTCATGCCAACTGATTCAGCATCTGTGTAAAATTCTCCTATTGATGATTTGTCTAAACCAGGCGTAGTATGTCAAGAAAATGTTCCCAATATGTTTTAACAATTCACACTAAACTGTTGAAGCAGCTTCATATTCTAAGTTGTTATCAAGTAGGGGTTCGGTGGTAGACATCTTTCAGCAAGTGTTTTGCACAGTTAATCCCAGTATCCTGGAAGGAGAATTTGATAAATATGTGGTCTCTGTGCAAATTAAAAAATGTGCCTCTGACTGATGTGGATTTGTGTCTCTTCATACTCAAATATGATCTTATTTACTACTTGAAGAAGTTTTAAACTCCTGTCTGAGAGCCGAGAAAGTGAAGTTCTTTGTTTAAAGAGACAGATGTGCACCAAAATGTATAATTACATGGAATTCCTCTTGCAGAAAGATGTTGCACTGGAAAAGGGATCTCTAAAAATGTGTATACTTTAGCAGTTGCATAACATGATGTATGACATTTGTGCAAAAGTTGCATAATTTGTAATTGGTAAGCTGAAAAATTAAGGGAAAAATATCCCCATTCAACTGAATCAATCTTTTCTACATACAAATGGGACTTTTAACATACTTAAAGGAAAAACAATTATGAAAATGCTGGTGATGATTGACAATATATTTATGGTTCCCCCACCAGTGCTGTGACCACAGGACACAAATAATCTTATGAAATTCTTAATCAGATCTGGGAAGGAGGGAATATTGTAGACAAGGTGTCCACATTTCCCTAGGGGAAAGAGAGATTCTCCAAAAGCTTCTCAAGGAAGGAGCTCCTCTTAGCAATGAGTACAGTGCCATTACTGAAAAAGCATCCTGGGAGGAGTTTTCCCATGGAATGGAATGAAGTGTGAGTACTGAAAGAAGACACCCAATCCAACAGTCAATATATCCCCTTGCAGGTCAAGAAAAATGCATATCAAGGAAAGACAGGATTCTTCAAGGAAAAACTGATGTGCATACACACTTCTTGTAACAAATACAGTGACCCCTCCATGGGTTTTCCCCAAAACTTTATTTATCTAAAAGACTTATATGGTCACCCATCTTATGTAGCATAACCCTAGGTGGCTCACAAACGTCAAACCATCAAACCATAGCAAAAACTCCCAGCACCTCAAAGGCAACACTGCCCCACACATCAGCATTCAACTTTACTGGGCTCCAGCCTCACTCCACCCCAGTGCTTGTCGGAAGAGCTACCTCTTCAAGCCCTTCCAAAACACTAGGAGGGTGAGGGGCTACCAGATCTTAGGGAGAAGGACATACATCCCACTAGTTGGTATTTAAGGGAAGAGACCTAGTGTGTGTGTGCCCACCCTCTGTGACCTGGTGGCACAGACAGGTACCCTCAGGGAGAGGCAGTCCTGCAAATAACCTGACCCTGTGCCATTCAGGGCTTTAAAGATGATAACCAGCACCTTGAACTGCACCCAGAAGGTAAATGGAGAAGCAACTTCTCCTTTCAAAGAACATTTAAGCAAATTTTCTCCCTACAAATCAAATGAGAACTGATGAAAAGAGAACACAGCCGAATTTCTTTCCCTGGCTCCAGAAATTAGAAAGATTCCTATTTTAAAGCTTTATTTTAAAATCTGATTCATTTTGCTGTCATTTGCATACAAATCCATTTTCAATAAAGGAAATTATTTAGTTCCTCCCTTCATTTGCTAATCAGAATTTAGCCACTGTTATTCAAGAAAAATAATAAAGGCAGGATAAAAACAAATCTAAAAAGAGAGAGAGAGAGAGAGATCAGTTTCAGTGCTGAAATTAGCAAACTAGAAAGAAATCCAGGAAAGTATAATATGTGAGGGGAGACATACTAATGACATATTAATTATGGAAGGACACAAAGTCTGGTTCAGGAAGAGTTTGGCCCAGTGATTTACATCACAATCTTCAATTAATACATTTAAAAGTTTGAAGGACTGAATGAAGAAAACAAAATGGCTGCACTTCAGCTACCACAAATGAAGACAAGTTACTACAGCTTGAAAAACTACCTCAAATATTGTTGCAATACCTCAACCCTACATTCTGGTGCTTAAAGAATTGTCAACTTTAGGTGTTGCATGTCACAAAGCAACAATCAAAATGGCTGGGATAGTGGGTGATCTATTGCATGTACTTCTATTTTTTTTAACCAGATTTGTGATAAAGCAAGACAGTCTAAAACAAGCAATCCTTACTGGAAGTCCAGATGCCTTATGGTGCATGGAGACAGATCTTTTTACATAAAATGTGGTTGGATACTTGCAGCAATTTGATGGTGTCTCCTGGTCATGCTATTTTTCTGTAGTGAACAGCCAATGTTTTACTTCTCCTCCATCTATATTTCATATGAGCAGGGATAATCCACTTATGTAGAAAAACCCAAAACAGAAGCACCAGACATTGACTTAGCATGATTTGATTCTGCCAATATTGGGGGTGGAGTTGTTCATGGAGGGTTTGCTTTTATTCAGCCCCTCCCACAATTACATGTTGCAGCTGGCATTCCCCAGCCTTTCATGATCTGCAAACTCTGGAACCTCATTCATAAAACAAAAGGGAATTGCACATGGATATCAACTAATCAATGTTGATTCACACTCATCAGAATCATGAGAGAGAGAAAGAGAGAGAGAGACCAACACTAAAATATAGAGCACCAATTAATTTCATTATACTTCTAAACAGAGTTCAGTAAATAAATTTTTCTGTCTTTCCCTGTCCCCCTTCCCCAGTTCTCCTTTGTTCTGATGAAAAAGAATTTGCTTTAGAATGGTTTTCAAAGGATAAGCGAATTTCAGTGCAATTATCATGGATGTAGTTGGAGTATCCTTGTCCACCTTGAGTTAGGAAGTGGCCCAGGGTCTCATTCCTGCAGCCTGCAGCCTCTCTGCTATATCATGTTTCCATTTATCCAAAGAAAGGACATGATGGAGGAACTTCTCCTACTGAACATTGTCAGCAGTGGTACTACTGCAGTCGCTAAAGGGGGGATCCTGCACTTTGAAAACTATTGGAGAACGTCTCCTTCCACTGGAGATATTTGGAAAAATTTTCCGCCCAATTTTTCTTTCTAAAAATTTGGGAAATACTTTCGGAAGGCTTTTATGGGTAACTCTAATTCCAACAGCAGGAACAAAGAACATTTGGGGGAGGGGGGAGAATGTGTTTGGGCACATCTTAAAAAAAGGTCTTTTAAAACTACAGGTAGTAAAGACTTCTGAATAATATAAATCAGGGTGAGCAGACTTTTTTTTCCCTTTTCTTTTCTAGGACCCCAATGGGTGTCAAATACAAGGTAATAATAGATCAAGTGATGGAACAATTGACCTACTTCATCTCTCAGCCAGGAAATGTTTCTGGTTTAGTATCAAAATAATTTAATTAGTCTAGGTGCAATCTGAAGTTGGAGAAAAGAGCAGTTTGATAGCCAAGTGTCTTGGACTGGTCTTGCTCATTTATTTATTTATTTTTAATATGGAAGAGATTGTTGTAGAGGTCAAGTTGACAGATTGACTCTTTCCTGATTGCACAGTCAGATTCTGCACATAAAGTCCAATCCAGACTAGATATTATCTATTCCTGATGTAATTCCTTTTAAAAAAAACCTTATATAATAGTTTTAAGATGGGATGTCATGTAAAATATTTATATTTGTCTTTGTTTTTAATTGTTGTTTTAATTGGTTGTTTATTGTATGTTGCCCAGAGTCACATTTGTGAGATGGGTGGCTATATAAATCTCATTGATGGATGACTTCAGAGCACAAAAATTGTAGGAAAAAAACTGAAGAAATTATTTAGGCCATGAAGTCCATCCTAACATTTACTGCAGGAAGCCAATTTAAAAAGCCCCATGGCCAGTCTGTTTAGGTATTGCTTTCTGGAAAGAACTGCAGAAGAAAAGAACTGCAAAAGAAAGAAAGAGAGAGAAAGAGAGAGAGACAGACGCAAGCAATTTAGCTCTTTCCAGTTCCTTGCTTTGCTTATTTTTCTTTCTGTACTCAGGGACCCCTTCATGAGTTTTGCCCAGCAAAACTGATCAAAAACAGCTTGAGTTGATTTCTATGCATCTTCTTTCCCACTCCCTGTCCTCCCTCCCCCGTTAAGGACTGGAACAAACTGGCCAAGAAGATTGAATGGTTGTGGAGGACGATGTCATCTGAGCAGTGCGTGCCAATTCTCTGAGAGTTTAGAAGGAAGGAAGCCAGCCAGACGAGGTCTCCAGCCTGTGCTTTAACCTCTGGTCACCTTTCAATTTTTCAGCATTTATCTAGCCCCATCTCAACTGCACTGGAATGGAAAGTGATCCCTCTTTGCTCCTGGCTTCTGGGAGAAGGAGATTTCCTTCACATGGAAAAGTGTTTAATACCAATTTAATGGTCTGTCTAGCCATGGCTAATTCCCCTGCTTCCCTCCCCTACCAGGTCTTCCACCAACAAGTCGCTTCGCAATAATCCTCTTATTTGAAAAGGCCTTCCTTGTTCCTATGGCTAGCATTTGAGAACCCACTTCTCCTACCAAGATGCTTTCTTTTAAATGTTGCTCTTCTAATAATTTGTAGAAAGGTAACATGAGAAGTTCAGAAACAAAATAATGTCTTGCAGAGGTCAGAATTAAAAAGCAAAATCCCAAGGTGGTATACAGATTTTGCTGTGAATTTGAGAGCAGGTGATGGAAGAGAATTTGCAGCTGAGTTTACACATCAGCCAAAGCCATGAATTGTGAATACGTTGCAAGAGGCTGGGTTTACATGTTGCATGGTTGATAAACCAGAGTACCTGAGTTCCAAACTAATAAGCAATCATAACAGTGTTTGGTTTATCAAAAGAATCCAAAATCTATATTGTCTAAATATACAGGAGCACCACTTTCAGCACACTCAGCTACTGGGAGAAATAGTTGAATGCTAAAATCATTTAATGAGGTTCGAGTTCATGCTTGTTCCCCAGAAGGAACAAGACTTGTAGAAATGTCTGTTGTCTGCAGTCAGTCCTGCACTTTCCAGCAAAACACCTCCCCAACTCAAAACGATAAGCAAAAGGAGAGGTTGAAGAATTTTCCAAATGGATTGATGCCCTTTAATAAAAAGATGGGAATTTTTGTAAAGTATATATTAGAAAGTAATGCCATTTACCATTACTGGCTCAATACTTGCTTTTTATTGAGGGATATATATTGAGGGATATATATATATATATATATAGAGAGAGAGAGAGAGAGAGAGAGAGAGAAGATATATATATTTTAAAAAGGCCAAGATCTTCCTTGCAGGCATCACCGTAAAACAAAGCAACAATGATTTTGCATGGAAGTTGTAGCTGAACCGTCTTCTCCAGCATTCCTTTGCTGTCTCTCCCTCCCCTCCCCAATCAACGGCAAAAGTGTTCTTTTCCTGTCCTTAATGATCAAAGGAATGTTTTGAGGCCTTTGATGTTCAACGTGTGTCCCCCATCCTTCTTCCTCCCTCTGCTAAAATGAATCAGCCAGCCAGCCTTGGGCATTTCTCATTTTGCCCACTCTCCTGAACTGAGGAAGAATAAAAGTCTTGTTTTGATTGAGATCATACAGTTCAAAACGGTGAACTTTCATTTTTCCAGCTGCCTGGGCTTTTCCTCTTTGAATTCCCTATTTTGTGGGTGAAAAAAAAATGTGATCGGGTGCCTTTGATTTTCTTGGACCTAAGGGTTTAGGTTTTTTTATATTATTTCATAGAATATCATATATCCTGGATGTAATATACAATTTTATACTCGGTAGTACATAATATACTGGAATTCTCAGACTGAGTTGGAACCTCCCAGGTGGGTAATGAACAACAGAGTTGGATCCCAAGTTTTAAAAATATCTGGGAAAGCAAAGGAGGGATGTTATCAAAACTCATTCTGAGCTTTGCTTCTCATTTGGCCTTTGCAAGCCCACAGGGGATAGTTCTGATGCTGCAAAGTTAAAATTGAACTATTGAAAGTGGCATATTTATTTCTTGCCCAACTCAACACCAATGACACATCCTTTTCAAGTACCCACTGTACTTGCCAATACATGGGTCATTAGAGAGTGAGATATTCTTACTAAATGACCAGGTGTTTCGAAGGCAGCAGCAAAATTTTCATTTATAGCCTGAGCTTATAGAAACTGTTTGGTGCCTTCACTGATATGTTGTATATAGGGTTTCTTCTTTTTATATATGTATGCACTATATATAGTTATTTATGCATGTATTCATGGTGTGTGTGCTGTATTTTTAAATTCTATGACTTTTGTTTGTTCTGAGGGAAGGAAATCAAGCCCTCCCGCCATACAGTCCTCCTGCTGTAATCAGGGCAGAAGGTTAAAAATCACAATGAGAATGGGTCCAACACAGAGTAAAATGCAGCGGGAAACACCAATCTAATCAGGTGAACAGCCTTTCCAGGCTGAGCTTAGCCAGAGGTCTCCTTGATGAAATAAGAAAAGATCCTTCCCCTGAAACAGATTACTGTTTCTTCTTTCTATAATTAACTTTTTGAATTTTAAAAACAGAAAGATAACTAATATCTCCCTCTGGAGGGGATGAGCGGCATATAAATTTAATACATAAGATAAATAAATAAATATAAATAAAAAGAATGCTCATATTTGGAAGACAAGATTAGTAAGCCTAAAGTGACAGTTGCCATGAAAATGATGGTTTCTGTACTAGATACTATAGGCTAGATGAAGAGGTGTTAAAAACAGTCATTTTAGTAATTTCTAATCTGTTCTTAGTCCGTCTGCCTGTTCATTAGTCCATCCATCTGTCTGAATGTTCGCCACCAGTCCATCCATCCATACGTCCATACGTCCATCCATCTGTCTGTCTGTCCGTCTGTCCGTCCATCTGTCTGTCCGTCCGACCGTCCATCTGTCCGTCCATCTCTCCAGCCATCTGTCTGTCCATCCGTCTGTCCGTCTGTCCGTCTGTCCGTCCATCCCTCCGTCCCTCCGTCCGTCCATCTGTCCATCCATCCACCCGTCTGTCAAGCCTTCCCATGAACCTTCCTATGAGAGAGATTACTGTTTCTTTTTTTATATGTTTATTAAATTTTAAAAACAGAAACATAAGAGCTAATAATTAAGAAAAAGGAAAGAAGAAAAAAAAGAAAAAAGGGAAAGAGAGTAAGAAGTGCAGAAAAAAAAGAAACAAAAAAAGAATGACTTACAACGGCTCAACTGCAAAAGCTCTCAATTTATATGTCTCTTTTTTAGTTTTTAACACCCATTTCTTTCTAACAGTTCATTCAATCATTTAATGGCCCTTGTTTAGCCAACCTCTCTATCTGTTACCTTTTTCTCTGGTAACCCAGTTTCAAGAGTTGCAATCAACCCTGATATCTCAGGCAGGGATTGATACAGCCTCAAATGTTTTGATGAGAAGGAAGGTGTGTTGCTCCTCTTCTTCTCCAAATCCTTCAGAACTGAAACATCTTCTGGGCAATACTACCCTTGGAGCAGCATCAGGTATTTTAGCTTTTAGCATTGTGTAAACATAAGCAAAAATATCAACTTTTATGGAGGACATAGCTCGGGCATTTGGTGATTGTCCCTTTGTGTGCTGGTCCTGCACCATTGCTGCCAACGTTATACCATTGATCAAAGGTGGCTTCTGAATTTACTTGACTGCAAGTATAACAGATTATTGGGAACTATTAGCATTTCAAGGTAGCCCAGAAGACGACGCACAACCAGGAGTGTTAACTCTCTCATTATTGTAAGTTATATTAACGGTACCCCTTTCATCCCTTATTTTACTCCCCCAAAAAGTAGGGAGGACCCCTTCTGAGACACTTTCTCTACACCCCCCTCATTCGGGCTCAGGTTTCATTTATCAAACCATTACATGGCTTCTTCCAACTTTGTGCTTCAATGATTCATGCTCATATTTGGCAGATAAGACTAGTAAGCCTAAAGTATCAGCATCATTCATTAAAAACAGTCATTATAAATCACTAGAATTTGTAATCTTTTCTTAATCCATCTGCCCCCCTGCCTGTCTGTTCTTCAGTTGATCCATCTGTCCAACCATTTGCCATCAGTCCATCCATTCTCCATCTGTCCGTCTGTCCATCGTCCATCTGTCTGTGAATCTGTCCATCTGTCCATCCAAAGTTCTGGGTGAAGAGAATTCGTTCCAGGCACACCCTATGACATCTGTTGACACTAATTCGGAATCTGAATTTAATATTAATATTTAAATACAAAATGATATGAACCACATAATATTTTATACAGCTGCCTTTTTAAAATGTAGCTGAATCCCTTTTATTCTTCTCTTAAGCTATTTTGTAAAAAAATATTCTGCCCACCGAGGCTAAGCATTCCTTCCAATAACAACAGGAATAATAATAGCTGAAGTAGTAATAGCAAAGCATGATAAAACATCTAGTTAACAGGGATTACCGTGCAGGTGCCAAATACCCATGTCTGAAATACAGATCGCCTTGGAAAAGTTAATTGTTTTTCTTATGGTACAATGATCTAGACAAGTTTGGACCTGCTGCAAAGCCTCAATCACCCATTTGACAGCTGGAAGAGTGATGAATAGGCACAGTTTCCCTCTTGCTCTTGCTGGGCAGACTTTCTCATCCTACCATCCATCAACATGACAGTTCAAGAAATTCCATACAGATTTATCTACAGGGCATTATGAGGCAACAAAACATCCCTCCCACCAGCTGAAAGGGAGATAACCGGAAAGGGGTATTGCTCTGTTTACTTTTCCTAGAAATCAGTTAGCCAAAAATACTTGGCTGAGCCAACTATCCAAATGGGCACGCCAACTGTCATGAAAAGGGCAAACATAGAAATGCTATTCCCTCTGCTCTCCGTTTGCCCAGAGACTTGGAAGGGCCAAGCTGTAACATTGCATTTTGAAACCAACCAGAAGCGTGTTTCACAGAGGATTGCTCTGAAACTGAAGACCTGACGCATAGGCGTGAGGCGATAGCTAGCCCCAAAGTCTTGGGGGACAAGCAAAGAAGGAGGGCAGAAAATGTAGGGAAGGGCTAAGGCAATTCTGGGGGGAGCAGCCCCCCCAGCTACAGCCCTAGGAGGGGTGCACAGAAATCAAGGTACTATTGGAGCAAATCTAAAGGTACAGGACTCTATTCTCCAAAAGGAGCAGTAGGGCCCCACAGATAGCAGCGCTGTTTACCATACCTTGAAGCAAACAAAATAATACCCAGGATAAACCATTATGCCCAGAATGTAACCTTACCTAATTGCCCAAAGGTGGTAATCCAGGTTGGCCATTTTCACCCATCAGCTTATTTGAAGATCTAATAGCTGCATTCCTTCAGCATAGTCAGCTTGATTAGATTTAGGGAGTTTCATGGCTCAGGCACGTTCCATGAGCCCAGCTCAGTGGTTCCATGTGTTGTGTGAGTGCTCAAAAATGGTTAATTCATGATTAGGCTAAGGGTATTATGTGAGCACAACCACTAAGATGAAATAGTGGGGTCTGCTTAAGGCAAAAGCTAACCTGTTGATCATCAGGATGGCCCACTGACACTAAAGCCAGTGACATTGTTGTCCACTCTGGGATTTGATCTCAGAACCCCTAAGAAAGGACATAAACTCAGAAATGAGCATCTTTCTAATCTTCTCAAAACCTCAGGTTTAGACATTTTTTAAAGAATAGATTTTAAAGGTGAAAACCCATTGAGCAAAAGACTGTTTTGTTTGAAAGAGAGACAAACTAGGCAATGAAAATAACAGAGTTCACCTACATTTTGAAAATCAGTAGCGCTATTCATCCAGTTTGGGGTGCATGGATCAGTCCTTTTCTGCTAGCTGTTATTCAGACCTTCGCTAAGCATTGTTAAAAATCATTCCTCCAAAAAATATAAGGGCTGGTTAAAACACTCTGTTGCAAACAAGAACAAGAAGCAACTTAAAAATAGCCTACACGGAATAGCTAATGTAGAGGTGGGTTGGAGTGATACCCATATAATACTCAAACTTGTCTGTTCTGGAACACAGAGCCAGCATTGTTCATGGTTGGCCAACCCTGTTGAAATAAAATGTGTGCTGTCTCCCACACTACTGTTTACTTAATCCTGCTGTTGGAGCCATTTAATTATACTCTGTCATAAAAACTGGAGTGGATCTTGACAAGAACAATGGTCATCTTACCATCAGAGCGCTTTTCTAGGTTGTGGAGATGAGGGTTATGGTGGGGACCAAGAACAAGCCAAACCTATTTCACCAGTCATGTCACATCCCCACCCTGCTGAATTCTGTGACCAAACACTTGCAAAGATATAATCCCCCTGCTCAGCTCCCTTGGCATGGTCACACACCCAGTAAGTCTATTCATGGGAACTCGGCTGAGGCAGAAAAGTCAGAAGGCTTTAAACCTTGATTGACAGTTTTGAATTGGGTAAACTTTAAACTGTCTCCTGCTTGAGGAGCTGCCTTGTTTTGACCCAAGAAAAAGGGCACAGGAAAAGCAGCAATCGCGCCTCTGTATTGGATTAGCCACGGCCTTGACAGTGTTCTCTGCAGCTTAAAGATATCATCAAGGATTATAATGAGAAAGTGGGGATGAAAAGAGTGAAACAAAACCAGGAAAAAGCGTGGGGGAGTGGTCTCAAACTTCAGGTTTTAATTATGCAGGCCTGGTATTGAGATGAGAAGAACCTGGGAAGGTTTATCTACAGAACAACTGGGGCATTGTTATTAAAAAGACTTCTATGGACTCATAAATACACACACAATGCAGCACAAAACTTTGAAGAAAATAGAATTAGATAAAAGATACACTTGATGGGTACTTTTCAACCATTGCAGAAAAATGCTATTTTTTCCCACACCTTATCACCCTCTGTTATCAATTTTCCCTTAAATTGGCATCCCATTTTTTTAAAGCAAAGGGACAATCCAGTTTCAAGAAATGTTACAAAGTAGGAAAGAAGAGGGGAACGTAAAGGTTTTCATTTATGTTTAGATGTTACTGCCTGACTGATCTTGTCAAACAGAGGACCCTGCTCCATGAAATTTGTGCTGTGCTAGGTTATTCCATTTTTTTCTACCATACTATACCATGGCCCACAACTCATGAAAGTATTTCATTTCCAAATTACCAATGTCATTTTTCTTAAAATAGGAATATTCCAGAGTGCTTCATTACTCAGAATTAGGAGACAAAACCAGCCTCACTCATTACACGAACAAGGCCATAAATTACATGTTATTAGAACAAAATGATTTCCTTGGGAGGAAGTGGCTAAGAGACAGGAACTCCTTGCTGAAATTCTATCTAAGGATAGTTCTTCATTCTCTTATAGGTGATTTGGTGGTAATAACAGGAGGCTGAAAGTCCATGCAGTTGAATATTCCAGCTTTATTTTACACTAGAGGAAGTGCACAGGGGTTCATTCCAGGTTAGAACCTGAGGATCTTGTGGAGTATAAAGCTTCATCCTTGATTTAAACATTTCACACAGATGCACCTTATACAGAAGTAGGGTTTTTTATTATTATAATTATTAATGCCAATGGAAATAAAAACAAAGAGACGGACCGTGCGTGTGTGTATGTGTGTGAGAGAGAGAGAGAGAGAAAGAGACAGTGATCATTTTTCAAAATTAGAAAAACCACCCATCCTCCTACATGCATAGTGGTGCTCTTCTGGATTAGGCCACTGACCAGTCACACTCCAGTAAAACAAGACCAGAGAAGCAACTGTTATATACATCTTCTATGCATTCTTTAGCTTTACTCCTGAGGAACAGCGACACATTTTGCAGCAGCCAAAACATAGCTAGGCCTAAGAGAGTCACAATTTGCAAAGGAGGAAAATGTCTAGGTTGCCAATAAGTCTTTCCATGCCAAATTTCTGATGCTGGTTTTGAATGTAGATAGTAGATAAGGAAACACAGAGAGAAGGAATGTCCACTGATAGTGGAGAGAGAAGGTCACGGATGGAAAAATTCTTTTCAAAATGCCAGTTGCAAGAAAGAGTCAGCATCCGTGACAGCCTCATCCATCATCAGGCTAATTGCTTCAATTCAGCCACCAGTGACAGGACATTTCTGACCTGCTGTGTATTGCCTTCACTTCTCATGTGTCATCAGGAAAAAGGGTTCCCAGGGGAGAGCCCAAAATGAGAAGAAAAGGCCTGCTTGTAGGTATACCCGGCAGCAATGGGTGCCATTGTTTTCAAGGAGATGGCCAACGGTTAACTCTCCAGCCAATTTTTTTCATCTAATGACTGTCTCAAAAAACTGAGACAGGGGAAGGAGAAGGGGGACAGCAACCCCCTTCCAGCCTCCATGAAAGAAGGATTTATATTTAAAAGCAGCTCTTATTCATCAGAATTCATCCTGCAGGGCAGGAAATTCCCTTGGAGAAAAAAGAAGGGAGGAGGGAGGATTTTACAACTCCATACCAGTAGGTCCAATTCCAGTCTTGTCCCTGAAGTCCCTGATGTTGAGACAGAGAGAAGGCAAGACAATTTGGATAGAGAAATGCCAATGGTCTGGGAAGGGAAGGGAAGGGAAGGGAAGGGAAGGGAAGGGAAGGGAAGGGAAGGGAAGGGAAGGGAAGGGAAGGGAAGGGAAGGGAGGAGAGGAGAGGAGAGGAGAGGAGAGGAGAGGAGAGGAGAGGAGAGGAGAGGAGAGGAGAGGAGAGGAGAGGAGAGGAGAGGTTCAAGTTTATTGTCTTTTAATTCATAACTAGGGGCTGAACCCTTTAGGGCAGTCTTAGTCAAGTTGGATCTTCCATGCCAACCACCCAGTGACCATTTTGGCCAACAGGGATTGGAACTTATTTAGAAACCTGGCTTAGGAAATACTGCATTCAGAAAATGGAATTCCAGTTGTATTCTAACTGGAAATTTGGTGAATGAATGACTGGCAGTGAATTATTTTAAACAAATGAAAGGAACCACCTCGTGCTAAGTCAGACCACTGATCCGTCCCATGCTGCTGACGAAGATCAGCAGTGGCCATCCAGAACTTCAAAATGGAGTTTTTCAGCCCAACTGATAGATGCTGTGGTTTGGAATTACAACTTTTTTTTACACAAGTTCAGCCCCTTGCTGGCTGGGGAATTCTGGGAGTTGAAGTCCACATATCTTCAAGTTGCCAAGGTTGAAAAACACTGAAACAGATATAAGAGATCAGGAAACTTTTATATTGCACTTCAGAAATGAAGCACACAACAGAACCTGGTCTCCCAGAAAAAATCATAGAAGTTCTGGCATATTTCAGTAATGGGATTTCCCACAGTTCCAATCATTATATATACTAATAACAAACTCTGTGAACTCATTCATACAACTTATTAAGGTTATTTTATCCTGGTTTGTTGACCGAATCACAATTGGAAAGCTGCTACAGCATGCTAAGACATAAAACAAGGTTTACAAGTTATAACATCTGGGTTCACACAAATAAGGTGAAACCAAACAAGCCACATTATATTTTAGGGTTAGATATGAAACAAGTTTCCCAAGCTTTTGTTGCAAAATGTACAGGTTTAGAGCCCAATTTTACCATGGGAGTGTTTTACCCAGTCACAGAAGAGAAACCTGGACAAAATAAAAATAATACAGTAATGGACGAAGATATAAAAGGACAAATCTCCCATTCTTGTGCACATTTCAGGAGGGGAGACATGTTCACGCACTTGAAGATGAAACACAGATTCGGCAACACATGAAAATGTGCAGACAGAGGTTTGTTTATTTGATCTCTCTCAGAGATGGCTGTAGCTAATGTATACAGCTTTGATCAAAAGAGACCCATCAGGTGTCTGCAAGATCCGCCACAGCTAATCTTTGCATCTAACTCAGACAGAAGTTAATAGATGATGAAATGTCATTACCCGCATCCTGGCAAAAATAATCTTTATACCCTCTTTGTATTCATGGAGAAAGAAATATAGACAGAACTCCAACTGGCACTAGTCGAGCCGTTGGTTTGTTGATGCCAGCAGGTAACAAGGCATCCGTCGCTTCCAACTGGAATCATCAGGATCTCCGAATTAAAATAATATTACTAAAAACAGCCAATATTGTGCAGAATTGTCAAATGGCATGAGATGCCAGTGTTCCTGAGAGATTTTTGACCTGGATGTTGGAATATGAGAACTCCTGAGAGAAATGCAGCTATTTATAAAATGCCCAATTTTGTGGTGCCCAAGTTCTCATGGAGAGAAGACTAACCCCTGAATGGTTTGCTGACTCCTGTCCTTTGCCCAGTGCAGCTTGGGTGAAATGTTTACTGTCTCGGTGGAAGGAAAACTGGACACAGCAATCAAGAAAGGGACCTGTCTGAATTTTCAGGCAACTTTCATCATAAGCCTTCCTTCCGGGGCTGGGTACAGATATTTTACTTATTTTACATCTAGATCTATGAGGCAGAATCTCTGAAAAATCCAAAGGCCACTTTACAATTTCTATGAATGGGAAATGGTTCAGATGTGCTTTAATGTGAAAAAAATGTGAGGAAAACACAATTTGGAATACTTTGGGATTGCAGCAGGAATCTTCCCTTGGGGAAGAAACCTCATCACGCACCCCATGAGTCAAAGATTATTCATTTTACTATTTATTTACTTACATGTTAGATTTGTAGATTTGTATCCTGCATACACTTTTTTCCTTACAGCTATTCCATGAGGTAGGTTGAGTGAGAGAAAATGACTGCTCCAAAGTCACTCAAGAAGCATCTGTAGCCGAGGGGGGTCTAGAACCCAGGTCTCCTCGCTCTAGTCCAATACCTTCACCGCTGCACCATGCTGGCAGAGAGGCACGATTCTTCTTTTCACCCCAAGAGTTATTTTGCCTTTCAGTGGCATGCTGAAGTAATCTACCCCAGGGGTACCAGGTTCACACAAGCTACAACACAAACCATGATTTACAGACTGCAATGTCTCACCCAACTGGTTAAGCCAAAGCCCACCCCATTATTGTTCAGTCAGTGCATTTTCGCAAGGATGAAAGTCTGCTTGTGGTTTTAGATTTTAAAAAAAGTCACCTATGCACGCAGCTTCCTCCTTAACACTGCACATTTTTCTTGGCCAAAGTTTTCTGCAGAAGAACAATAGGCATACATTTCTACGGCATCTAGGAAGAAGATCGCATTTAATGTTAGCCCTTTCTCAGCTTTAGCAAGAAAAGTAAGCTCATATTTCAGGTTATGACACTAAGCCCCCTTGGAAGTCATTATTAGCTTGATGCAAGCCATGTCTAATCAGAACAAGGCTGTATAGAAATGAAAATTACCTGATGCATAAACTTACACGTAGCATTTCATAAGGAAATGAAATCTTATGTTACCAAAATATCAGATTTATTAAAAAAAAAAAAAAAACAGAGAGAGAGAGGAGAGAGAGATTACAGTTAGCACCCAACATTTACTTCATTCAACTCATATCTCACAATTGGCAAGCAGCAGACACATAAAAACATTAATATCTTCTGTTTCATAAGGCGTATTGGTAGATTAGCTGGTTGCAAGACATTTTAACTGGAGATACTGAATTAAAACCAATCTAATGACATATGATCAAAGGTTTGCCAGTGCATCAACAACTTGAGATGTTAAAGGGACATTGAAATACTGAGGTGACTTAATTCACAAAAGTAAGTATGTTCCTTGCGAGGAAATGCCATTTATAATAATTTTCTTACTACTATAATAAAAAAATAAAACACACAGTTGGAGTGGCAGGGGACTACTGCTGGCAAATTTTCTGCTACACATCTTTCCATCCTCTGAATGCATCCACTGTAGATATTTTAGCATGAAAGAAAGAAATGGGGGTAAGTGGATACGTGCCAGTGTGTCCATCCACCTGTCACTGGGGCTGAATCAGTTCCAGCAAAGGGCAACCGTTCAGCAGCCTTCTGTTTGTCAGCCCATCAATCTGTCCAACAATTCATCCGTTGTCCGTCCGTCCATATGTCTGTCCATCTGTCTGTCCATCTGTCTGTCCGTCTTCCGTCCGTCCATCTGCCTGCCCATCCTTCTGTCCATCTGTCCGTCCGTCTGTCCGTCCATCTGTCTGTCCTTCTGTCTGTCTGTCCATCCCTCTGTCCCTCCTTCCCATGAACCTTCCTATGAGAGAGATTACTGTTTCTTTTTTTATATAATAGGTTTATTAAATTTTTAAAACAGAAAGATAAGAGCTAATAATTAAGAAAAAGAAAAGAAGAAAAGAAAGAAGAAAGGGAAAGAAAGTAAGCAACAGTGCAGAAAGTCTGTCCATCTGTCCATCCGTCCATCTGTCCACCCATCCCTCTCATTTCACCACCTTTTTTGCTATGATTGTTGATTTTACAACCTTTTTTTTACCACAATTGGTAAGTAAATCACTGTAGTCATAAGACCAATCATGTGTTCATTAACCAAATACAGCTTCCCCCATTGACATCGCTTGTCAGAAGCCCACTGGGAAGATAGCAAATGGTGATCACATGACCCCGGGACACTGTAACCGCCATAAGTGCACGGAGCGGCTGTAATTCACTTTTTTACCAACACTTCATCCGTTGTCCATCCATCTGTCCATCTGTCCATCCGCCTGTCCGTCCATCTGTCCGTCCGTCTGTCCATCTAATTTGTTATTTATGCATGTATTAATGGTGTGTGTGCTGTATTTTTAAATTCTATTACTTTGGTAGTTCTGAGGGAAGGAAATCAAGCCTTCCCACCATACAGTCTTCCTGCTGTAATCAGGGCAGAAGGTTAAAAATCACAATTAGAATGGGTTCAACACAGAATAAAATGCATTGGGAAATGCCAAGAAATGATCCTTCCCAATTTCATTTCTGCTCCCAAGTTCATAGCTGTGTGTGTGTGTGTGTGTGTGTGTTCTCATTTCCCCCAGCTCTCCAGAATACAAGTAGGGAAATGAGATTTCTTTTCAAAGGATATTTTTTAGATTTTGGGAACCTCCACCCCATCACACTGGATTTCCCTAAGCCTCAGCCCTTACAGACCAGATTCTTGCAGCCAATGATGGTGTTTGTGCAATATCCAGGACAGAATGTGGTACTTTGTGCCTGAGAGCCAAAGAAGAGATCCATTCTGCACTTACCCCAAAAGCTGCAGGAAGGCATGGACTGGACCCTTTGACTCTATGGGAAATCATACTGGCTGATGGAATCATCTGAGGCATCACTTCAGTGGGACCCTGGAGGCATGGACTTCATCTTTCTATCACCTTTTGACCTGAAATGTGGACTGGAAAACATGCAAGTGACGAACCAACTCTTCTAAGCCTCTCTCCAAAAGGATAACCGAAAGGAGAGACTTGCACTCACACGTCTGAACCTGCCTCAGCCAACTGCTCATTGAGCTTGACCACTTCAATATCCGTACTTGGGCCTCTAGTGCTCCTCTTCTTCTCCAAATCCTTCAGAACTGAAACGTTATTTCCTCTATTTCCCATCACAGTGGCGTGAGCATCAAGGGGGACACTGTAAACTACAAGCAAAACCCTGCCTCCAGGCCTTCAGGCTGTTTTCTGTTGTGATAAAGGTTGGCCTCCCAACCTTGTTTTGAAACTGGTTGACCAGGAAAACTATCCTGGCGAACACAGAGTCTTTGAAAAGAAAGGCAAGATGTGGAAGGAAGCAGAGAGACTGGACTAAAAGGGTCTCTAAATAATTAATTTCAGGATACTGTGCAATCCAGGAACCCTGTTGATTTTTAAAGCCATTAATTGCTTGTTAGACTCCATTAAGTCACCGTGAAAAGCATGTTGAAGAGTTTTTGTAAGAAGAAAAAAACTGAGAGTAAAAAGCTAGGTCTTGCTTGCTTGCTAACATTTTTACAGAAGAGGGCACCAGGACCAAAACAAAGATTAGGGGGAGGGGGATGGTAATCCAAGTGCATTAGTTTGTGTGCATGTCTCCATGTGAATTTTTTAATTGCCCATTTTTATTTTTAAAAGACCGTAGAGTTTTTCTTCTTATTCTCTGAAGAGCCGTTTTGTTGCATGTATCATAATGCCTTACTTATAAATCACATCTATACAGTTAATAAAAAGCAGTAAAAAAAATACTATAAATATTAAATAATACCTAGGCTATAAGAATAATACTTGGAATAATATAATATTATAATATCATGTAATAATATAATATAATAATATTGTGTGTGTATATGTGTGTATGTGTGTATAAAATCCAAACTTAAGCATCCATTGATTCTCTAACAATTTACTCCACTGTTTCTACCTGCAGAAACCCTGCCTGTTTTGTTATTTCCAACCTTCCTAAATTTGACATCTCAAGGTACATTGGGATTACAAATCTCAGTTATCCAGGCCAAGATGGTGCATAGATGCTACAACATATATATCCTAGTCAATGTACAAACTGGCTATCATGTTTAAACAACAACAACAACAAAACACCTTTGAGTAGAAACTCTTGGCTGGACTCACACTATGTCTTTTTTTTTTTTAACAATCTGTAATTACCAGTCTAAAGGCAAGGAAATCACAGGAAGGCTTAGCACGATGTGTGAACTCAGCTGCTGATAGAAACATCTTCCGCAATTGTTTGATAGGACTAACTATCCTGCTCTCCTGAGAACAGCCTACAGGAGGGCTGTTTGTTCATAGAGTCACACAAACTTTTCTTAGCTTGATGAATCTGGCCATTGATATGAGCACATTCAGTTCAGGAGTCCTTGGCTTCATTTTTAAAAAACGCAAAAGAAATGCATACAGCAGCATGTCTTACTGCCATGAATCCATCTGCATTTCTACAGATCAGCCTTATCTTTCTCCTCCTGAACTGATTCAACAAGCTAACAAATGAAATATAGAAGATAATATAGAGGCCAATCAATGGAGACCTGGGTTGTGTTGATTTAGGGACTTCACCTCCATTTAAAAATTGGCCTTAAAAATGTTGATACAAACTCAACTATTTAGGAATAACAATGATTTGTTTTTTGCAGGTCAAAAGCTAACAAAGCATGTAAGTAATGAAACAAAGGAAACCCAGTTTTGGACTATTAAACACCAGCTGCTAGAATAATGTCCCATTTTAGAGGAGATCATTTGAATTGGTGCCCGAATGTTAACTCCGTAGCTTCAGAAATTGGAAAGAAAATATACAGGAAGAAAACCAGTGCCCCTTTGCTATTGCAGACTCCATACTGTTAACAGCTCAGGTAGCAGTTGAACAGAAAATATTTCCCAAAAAGTGCAAACAGATTTCTGAAATTCTCAGAGTGAGCATTTGATTGACATCATAATGGAACTCCTAAGGAAAAAAAGAAAAGCATTGGGAGAGAGGAGATAATAGTATAAATGCACATCTATCTATCTTTGACTGATGCATTCTGTATTTTCATTTCCAACTTTCAAAGATTCAGTGTCAGAGAAAACCTGAATATGTTGCTTGCTCTCCAGTTGCTACTTGTATATTAGGAGAGGCCATATTTTAAAACAGCTTTGTAAAGCAATTAGATTTGACCTTGGTCATAGTGGTTAGAACAGTCAGATTTGGTTTGGTTCAATCAACATTTGGTTTACTCATATGTGGCTTAACATACCATGGAAATTAAGTCACTGTGATTTATAAACCATGGTTTATGGTTTAGTGTTATCTGAACCCAGCTTTTACTAATTCTATTGCTGTGTCTTCTGTTTTGTTACATAGAAAATGCTGATGTCATACTTTTCCTGGACCCCTTGGTTTCTGGGTGCTTTCAACTTCCACTAAAAGTAACATTTCTCACTGAAATGCAACAGATGATTGCTGTTTTCAATGTAGCTTGTATTGCTATTTTTAAAATCATTACTCTGTCTGCTGGGTTACCTTTATGTCAATGCAGAATAAGCAGAGCAGACCCTTTCTCCTTGTCTCTGTATGCAAGTCTGGCATGATTTTTAGAAGCAGACTTTGGCAACCCGATGATTCAGTCTGATGATGGCCTTGCCTCTTTCTGTAACATTATGCCTTATCAGCAACAAACTCAAATGCTCACATGGATCTGCTTTCTGAGAATAAAACACTCAGGCAAAACGTTGGGCCAAGTTTGCTGTGATTAAAGTTACAGTCTTATGCATTGTTACATAACAGGATGAGCCACTGAACTCAATCAGACTGAGGTATGACCAACAGGAGTTGGAGTAGCACAGCTTGTTAAATCTGCTGGAACAAAACGCTGCCACTAGATTTATCTGGAGCTTCAAGTCACGACCATAGCACCATCTGCTAGAGATAAGACTAGATCACTAAATGCTGAACCAGATCATGAAGCCTAGAAGAACCTGGATTCAACACCTTGCATGTTGAAAAGAAAAGAAAATCAGCAAAAAGGGTGAGGCCTCAAGGAAGCAAGAGAGAGAACAGAGTGTGTTTGCTTGCAGAAAAGGAACAAAGTGAAGAACACTTGAAGGGAAAGCAAATGAATGGAACATTCAGGGATGTATTGGAAACACCCATGGGAAACCTGACCAGGAACCTCAAAGCCCTGTTAGGGCCATTCCCAACAACACTTTGACATCCAAATTGGCCAGAGTCTGTTCTTTCAAAGAACACAAGCCCCACATCCATCCCAAATCAGACAATCCCTGCTCCTCCTCCTGCCCGTAGAATCCACCTGCAAACTTTGGTGGAGATGACCCACATAGGTGAAGCTCCCTGAAGACATTTGGCTGAACCAAATGTTCATTTGCTGAACTACTTTTTTTGAATAAGCCAAGTTCTTAAAGAATCTTACATAAGATAAACCATGATTTACAATAACAAAAACTGGGTACACACAACACACAGCAGAAACTTCATCCTGACTAGTGTTCTGTGCACATACAGTCTTTATCTAGGATTGTGTCTAATTTGATGAAGACATTAGGGGTTGCACACATTTCTACTGGAGACCAACTGCATCTTCTGGCTCAGATGTCTAAGCTGCCTAGAAAGAGATATAGCTTGGAACTTCAAGACAGACAATTGCAAACCTCCTTCTCCTCCTTTAAAAGTTGTCTCCAAAATTACCAAAAGCAAAACTGGGATTTCTTAGGAGGGAGCAGGGCGGTAACCCCCAGCAAGGACAACATGGAAAGACATGAGAACAACACTGCAACACTGGTGGAGATCATTTGGCCACCACTACTAAACTTCAGTATAGGACCATGCAGAAAACGTTCTGCCTTTTTCTCTACTTCTTCATTCAGCAAACATTTGTTTTTGACATTTCTTTCAAAGGAAAAGAGAGTTTGGGGGAAATTCTCTTGGTTGGAATGTGGTGCTCTTGACCTACTGAATTGTGAAGTAGCCAAGGAATACATGCAAATATCATGCCCACGGTTAGGCTATCATCTCTCCAGCAACCTATAGCCCTTCTCAAATTCTTCAATGAGACCCCATCATAAGGAAACCCTCCCAGGGGGCTTTTTCAGACCAAAAAGTGTAGGCAAGCAGGGAAGATTCAGCATGATGGAAAGAGGTGTCTCAGGAAACAACAGACATCCACTGTTGCTCTTCTTCCCACCTCCATCAAAAAAGGGAAGCCTGGACAAAAACTCCATCAAGAAAATTCCAAAATAAATTCTAAAATATCCTGAGAATAAAGAAGGACAGAAACTTTGGGGGCAGATCTCGGCACGGTATTGCCACAGAACGAACGCTTCCCAGATGCCGGGAAATGTTCAGAGAATATTGCAGTAAATATTCCTTACTCTTTTAAGAAAATGATGTGCCACCAGCTAAACTGGAGATAGCAAGCCCCTTTGCCAGGAACTCATATATTTTTATCAGTGCTCTTTTTATCTGAAATGCTAGATTATACTTACATCTGCAAGCCTACACAACGATATCCTTTTTTTAAAAAGGGTGTAAAAAACTGAAATGTTAATTTCTTACTTTAATTACAAGAAAAATATGTCATTAAAATATACAGTCATCTGAGTAGCTGGTAATTGCCAATCAAGTGCCTAACATGTAATAAAGAGATTAAATTAAGCAAAGAAGGAAAAAAATCAGACTGGATCTGAATTCCTAAGGGTGAGATTTATGTACAACACAGCCTCCCTAGAAACAAGAAATAAAAACCAGTACATTGCTAGAGGCTATGGTACCATTTGTATCCTAATGCATCCAGAGCTTTTCATAAAAGAACATGATGCAAAGAGTGATTTTTCCTTCCTATATATTTTTATTTTTAATTTTAGAAAGCTGTTAAAGTTTAGGCAAAAGCCTCTCAAAGCCACATGTGGAAAAGGAACACCCCAAGGGACCAAAAATAATATGTTATAAGAACATAGCAGCAGTTCTCCAGAATCCCGTCTCCTGTGTCTCACTCTTCCATCTACTTCACCAATGAATCCTCTTGAACCCATCAATAACGCTACAGGTCTTGATAAGTTAGAGACACTATCAAGTTGAGATGTTTATATAACAAAGTACATGTTGCCCCAGTTGGAATCAAGGTAGCTTCTCCACTGGGTCTATCATGATTTTCTATCTCCCCATCTTGTTTTCATTCAAGTTTGGAGAAATGACCACGTTGTGGGCATCGGATCGGTCATAGCTGGGCCCCTTGGGCTGCATTTGGTCCCCCAGCCCCTTCTTTGTGGTCCAGTGAGGAACCCCCCTCTGTGAACTTTCTGCTATATCAGCAATGCAAGCAAAATGGGTATGTGATGCCTCCGTTAAACTGAGACACTTATTGAAAGAAATCCCATGTCCTCCAAAAAAGCAACAAAACAGCCCATAATTTTCAACCTCAAATCTTTCTGTGACCTCACTGTTAGTCTGCCTGCAACTCTCAGAGGCTCAGTCTGAGAACCGGAAATGTCACTGCCCTTAATCATAAACTGCAGTGGTATGTGGGAATGACCTTGGGAGACGGGAGGAAGAGCCGCAGACTAGGCCATGGTCAGATAAGAGGCAGCTGAGCCCGCAGAAGGAATGGGGGTGTGGCAAACGTTTCAGAAGGGATCCTCCCTAGTTTCTTGTATTATAAAGGCAAGGAGGGAGAGACGAACTTTTAGATTTGCAAGATTCTGTTAACGTAACCTCACAATAATGTTAGAGCTACTTCTTGTGGGTATGCTTCTTGTCTGGACTACCTCGCAAGGCTGACATAAACAGAGTGCCTACCATTCTCAGAAATGACCCAGAGGTATCTATAGTGTGTAGAAAAGAGATATTGTCCTTGCCCAACATTATCACTTGTCATCGTGTCCATTCCTAATTGGTGAATACACACATACATACTTTCCATGTTAATGTTATGACCCCATTCTAAATCCTGCATCACGGTGATGTGATGGTCCTTTGTAACGGTGACGTGATCGTTTTATTGCCATTTTGTCGCGAGCTGCCTAGGATTGTTGTGTATAAGATTCAGTGGCCACAATAGTTCTATAACTAAATATGTAAATAACTCCCCCCCCCCGCTTTTTGCCAGCCATCCTTGCAAGCTGTTTCTCCCAGCAGTCAATGGAAAATGCACTGTGCTGCTGTCCATATGTGTCTGTCTGTGCAATCTATTTTTGCCCAGCTCATAACAGAAATCTCAAATTATATAACATGACGTTGGTCAGACTTCACAAAACCTCACTGTTGCCAGAAAGAAATGTATAATCTTCTGTTCTAGCTGAAGGAGTAGCAATAAGCTACATTCCAATCTTGCCTTTTCAGCTTGCGCTAATATTAATGCAATATAGTAGAGTATTTCTCGCAGATAAACTGATTGTACTTTTTTTTTCTGCTTAATGTTGGGACTAGCATCCAATAGTTTTGGACAACAGTGGGGAAATGGTGACCTTTGTCTTCTTCATTATACACCCACATGTCTGAATGGCTGGGTCAGGACCAGCTGTCCACCATCTTGATTACCCACAATGCTCTTGAAGTAACATTTGCTGGATAATTGAGAAAGGCTGTTTAATTATCACAGGTTAATGCATTTTGCAGTCTAACAGGCAGAGAAGGAAGGCTTTTTTTAATTTCTCCCACTCTAATACATTCTGCAGAGAATAAGCAAATCACACACGTTTTTAGTCTGAGGTTTTCATTTTTTTTCAGGCCATGGAAACTGTTAGTTTAAAAAAACATTCCTGGAACCCCTTATCAACAGGCAAAGCTCTAGCAGTAGAAAATTGGCTGAGTTCAAATGAATTATGATTATGATTATTTTGCCCTTAGAACCTTGGAACCCTGTCAAGCTTTCACAGAACCCTAGAGTTCCACAGAACAGAGTTTGAAAACCCCTGTTTTAGATAATTATACGTTAGCTGCTGCATCCTGGAGAAAAGCTACTTCACAGGGCATTGTAGATTATTAAAATTAGGAGCATTTCTCCATCATCACTGGAAATGAGTCAGCTGGCGGTGAAGCCCAGGAGAGGAGTATCCTTGCTTTCAATAGGTCTCCTCATTTGGGCGCTGACTAGCCTCCACATTTAGTTTAAAGAAGGACCACCACCAAAAATGGGAAAGCAGGAGAGGTTTTGAAGGTGTCCACCCACAGCTTGGCTCATGAAGAACAGACTTTTATACACCTGTACAAGCCAGCTGTTCTTTTTTTCCCACTCTGGTGAAATAGCACATATTCATTTAGTTCACTTTGTTTTATTAATTCTTAATTTGCATCTATCTTGAAGTTACTGTTGGTATGGATTTCCCCAGACTTATCCTCTTCTTGCCCATTTAGAAAGAAAAAAAAATCCCTAATGTCTGGGATCGGAGACAGGGATGTACACCAAGTCCAACTTTTCAGGAGGAAATAGGATAGCAATTCCCAGATGTGACCCCTGCAGCCTTCTGACTGGTACACAAAGGAGAGAAGGACATTATGTGTATAAACAGAGATGCTTCTGGCCATGCACCAGTGTCTGTAACAAGCCATGTCATCAAAATGACTACAGGTCCGTCATGACACCATCTCACATTTCTTCCAACTACGTACTTGCATAATGGTGTCTGATACAAGTCTGCAAGTTCCATCATTTCCATAACAGGTCATTCGTCCCCCCGCCCGCCCCCCCCCCCGGTGAATGCCTCTGTGGCTATGAGGTGCCCAAGGCATCATCTGGAATCTGGATGGTTTTAAGGATGCTTCTTGCTTTTCTTAGAGAAAGAGAGTTTGCTTAAATGCTAGCTGAAATCCAAAGACTTGATTTTGAAACACTGCTTCAGGCCCACCTTGCCCTGATGGGAGTAACCAGAGGAATCCAAACTGATTTACGAACCCGTTCTCAAATGGTAGTCAAGGAACCGTAAAGAAATACATTACACAAAGGAACTTTTTTGCACAGAATCTTTTTTAAATGTCAAAATGTAGTAGCCAAATGTATTTCATGCATACAAATGGACGTGCACATCTGCCCAATTTTTAAGAGCCCTTATTTTCATGCAACTACACCAGTTGATCCACCAAAAGCCAAATGTGCCATTTCTAACTATGTACTTAAAATAATCTGAGGTTGAGTCCAGGAGAGGAAAATTAAAGAGACAGGGATTACACAACATGCTAAACTGGGTTACCAAATTAACCCATTTTCTAGATTTGCTCAATAGACTGATCTAATCAAGTGAGCTGGGTTCATACAACATCCCACAAAAACCAAACCAGAATTAAAACTGACCTGGTTCAGTGTGTTGTACAGACCCAGCCAATGTGATAATACTTTACTTCCCTGGCAGCATTCTGGGGAGATAATAGTGGTCCTGAAAGGGTGTTACCCTTTCAATTTCCCTTGAAAACTGCTAAAATACAGTATACCCTCCCACTGAATGAGGTCAAACTGGGCCAACACTAATATGCTAATTTTGGGGGGGAGGATAAGGAAACAAACAACATAGATTTCATTTTCTCACAAAATGCTCCAAGTGTCTTTGATTTCATGAATTTGGGACATCTCTAATCACACACACAGCATTTTATACACATTCATTCTTTCTCGTTGAGGAAAAAAATATCACCAGATTCAGAGAAGTGTGAAATATGACAGGCTGGTAGTTGATTTCTGATCCTCATTTAAGACTAGGAAGTCAGTTCTTATTAGAATCAACACAATTATGACCATGTTCAACATTTCCACATGCATACTTCACCCATCCATTTGTTTCTAAACTAAAAGTCCAGTAGTTTTGGATCAGGGGTAGGCAGACAATGGGTTGGGGTTTAACCTGAGGGCCTGAAAAATGCCTATTCCTGCTTTTGATTTTCCACAAAAAGAAGATGACATCGACATTTTAGGACTTTTTTCCAGCTGTACAACCACAGTGGTTATGGGGTAGTCCAGAACTATAGGCTGTATACAGTATCTGACATCTTGAATCTGTAGAATTCACCAGAACCAGGAGGAAAAAAAACCCAGTGAATTTCAGGTATCTAAAGTTGGAAAATATGACTATCACTACCTGTTATGCAATTATTACCTAACTGTAGCTTATCATGCACATGGATATTTGCACAATGAGATTCATAAATGAAGAATTCAATTTTGAGCCCAAGTGAGGGCAATATAAATTATGTTTTATGTAACAATCAGATATGTAATTATATTCTCAATGAGCATGGGGCACCCAAGCTATTAGAGAACTCTTTAAAAGTGCCTGCTCTGGTGATGATATTTTAATTGACTACAGGGTATATCCCAACAGTTCTAACTTTGTTTGGGGGTAAAAAAAAAAAAAAAAAAAATTGCAGGAAGCAAGGGGAGAAAAAGAGAAGATTGGGTCAGGTTGGCAGCAGAAAGAAGAGTAAATGAGTCCTGCTAATGCTCCCTTGAATTCAAAAAGCAAAATGCACTTTAAGTCAGAAGGGATTGCATTGAAGCTGGAGATAGATCAAGCAAATACACATTTTATTGGCTAGTTAGCATAATTTCCCAGGCTCTTTGCACTGTTTGCGCCTTGGCCAAGGATTCTGAGATTTGTCTCATGGTATAGCAGCACCTTGGGGTGACTTCCAACACCTCTCAAACAGGCTTTTTTAAAAACTTTCCTATTTACCAAAGATATGATTCTCTTTTAAAACTGGTCTGTAAATATTGCAGGCCAAACCAGAGCACACATTCTACTGCTGGTAATTTCCATGGCTTGATTTCACTCCCTTTCTGCAATTCATAGCTCAGTCCCCTGGCTCTTGAAGTATTCCGGTAGTTTAGCTGGTTCCCACAGCAGATCTCCATCTCATCATAGACTTTGAAATTACTAAAAAGCCATTTAAAAAAAATCTCAGGGCATGAAAAGAGGTCAGGGAAGGGATGACAGAAGTTTGGACATTTGTGCAGAAAATTGCAGCCATGGATTGCATTTATTAAATGGCAACTTTTCTTCTTCCTTAGATGCTGCATACTTCACATAAAGGTTAAACGTTTTAGACAGAAAACCTACATGCCCAGTAATTACTTTTGTAGCAACTTACTCTCCTCCTTTCTCTCTCAACTCTTTTGAATTTGTCCTTGGTATGATGTAATGATTTCTATCCAGTGAACAGGGCAATAGCACGCCATTCTCCAATCACTGAACTGTTCACCAAAGTCAGCATCTCACAGAATCATAGACTATAGGAATTGGGAAGGACTTGACATGTCATCTAATCCAACATTTTGCACAGTGCAGGAATCTGCTGAACCATATCCACAGCAGGAATATGATCTAGACAGTCTGGTTCAATCGTTACATTTTGTCATTTTTAGTCATTCTGTGCTAAACTGCAGGCCAAGATTTCATTGGGCGTTTATGCTATTGCATCTGCCTACTTACCATGGTCTAACAATGGTCCACTAGATTTTAGAATACTGTAAGCTAGGTTTAAGAACATCAGGGTAGAAACCATAGAAATTAGATTTAAGAAATCTGGGTAGGAAAAGGGTAAGAAATAATTTATAGAAACTACAGAAACATAGATTTATAAGGATAAATACAAGCTTACTGGCATTGAGTTTCCCCAGGAAATATTTCATAAGTAACACCTATTCTTGGAAGCAAAAGCTTATTTTGTAGGTGTGGGTTGTGCCATCCCCAAAAGTTCTCATGAACTCCTGCAATCCTTATTATATTTTCCATTCCTCACCAGCCTCATGTCCTTCTCATTTGTCTAATTCCATCCCTTCAGACTTGAGCTACCACTCTGTACTCCTCCTCAGTTATCAGCCCGCCCTTTCATTTCCTGAACCTCTCCTTTTTGCATCTCAGCTTGTCAGTGACCTCATTATCCATCCATTCCAGGCCTCTTAAGTTTTTCCCACTTCTTACAGTAATAATTTGTGCCTAGGCTTTCAGTGACCTTTTTTCATGGGCATCTAAATGCAGCACAAACCTGTCCCTGCAATCTCTTTTTGCTGCTGTATCTTCACGATGTCTTCAGTCCACAGCAGAGGCAGCCTTAAGTTGTCCTTAGCTGTACTGGCATTACAGCAGTGCTTCTCCCTATTATTCCCACAAAGATTCTGCCATGACAACAGGCTTCATCAACCATTCAGTTTGTGGCTGACCCCTCTGGAGCAAGACCAGCTATGAATCTGACCATTTCAAGCTCTTCCAGGCCACTCTGCGTGGGACAGTGGGAAAGTCTGGTTCTTTCAAATTGGCTCTCCCCCCGTCACCAGAACATAAGTGGTCCATCAGCAGTGGGCTTGCCCAGTGAAGCCAGAGAGAAAGCTGACTCACCTTCTGCTGCTTCATGGCACAACTCTCTCCGCATCTGTCAGGTTTAGTTTGGGATTCTTTTGGATACAGGTAGAGCACTGATCCAGAATAGTGCTATTCTGGAAGAGTATTCTTCCAGAATAGCATTAGACCTATGTCTCAATTCCTGTTTATTCTCCTGTTTGCTCAGTCTGGTCATTTTTGGTCCTGGATGTGTGTCTTCTTTCTAAAAAGTACTGGTAGAGACTAGGCTACTAGCTGAGGGATCCACCCACTAACTGATCACTAGATCAGTGAAGCAGCAGCAGCTTCAAGCCCCTCTCCTCAGACCACGTCAGCACACAAAGAAATACACAGCCAGAAGACCACACAGCCTCACCCAATCAGCCAAACAAGCTTCCTCAGACTCAGCACATTGGTTCCACAACTCACCAAAACTTTTTCAAAATTCACGATTCCTGAATTTCCTGCTTGCAGTCCTATTCACCAATCTGGTTGTGAACTCTCTCTTTGACTGTCCTTTTTCCCTTCTGTTCTCTTTCACTACTTTATGATAAAAGAAATAATGGAGCCTCGTCCATTCCATACTGAAATACTTACACATTGTGTAAGTTAACAGCAATTGAGAATTTAGCATCAGAAAAATAGTATCTTTTAACTATAAATCTTATAACCCCATACACTGATATCTCAATAATATGGAAAGTTCTTTTGCTATTGTGAAAGGTTTTCTTGTGTCTCTAAAATTAGCAGGGAATATGACCACAATTGTAAAAATTAATTAAATTAAAACATTTTAACCCAGGTAAATGTTATTGAGACGTAGCTTCTTCCTGTAATTTCAGTACAATGTTTTGATTGATAGGAGCTGCGTGTGTGTAGGGTGAAGAGATTATGCTGTCCCAGTTTTTTAAAAGAATCAATGTTTAATTTATGATGCACGTAATCCTTCAGCAACTAATGCCTTAATGGATGGAAATGGATCACACGAGGGAGGTCAAAAATCAAATGATGCCCATCAATAATGAATCCTCTGCCCAGATAGTCACCAGAATGTTCAGATGGATCATACTGGATGTCATTTATATTGGTTTTGCATTGTTGCACATCACCCAGAAACTTGGCATTGGGTGGAACAGAAATTTTTGTAATAAATAAAACAAATATGTAAATAAATATGCCTTTGGGATTAGAGCTGGTCAGTATTAAGTAAAAGGAGATGGACAATGTCCTATTAAAACATCTGTTCTTAGGTGTCCATTCACACCATTCTCTTCCTGTATTTTTTGGGTTACTCCACAGTAAGAACCAGCTCTCTGAAGAATGCTGAAGGTATTTTTTAAGGAAATTCCTTACCTAGTGGCTCCATTCACACGACACACTTAACCTGGTTAGTGAAAAACCCTACTTTCTGGCTCTGAAGAATATATCAAACCATGCTCTAACCAAATGGCTGGAATTGCATAATGTCACTGAACCCCAGAAAAAGAAGCCAAAGTTAACACTAACCAAGATTTGCATGTTGGGGAAATGCAGCAACTAGATCTTGATCTGACCTGATTCATTGTATATAGGCAACGAAATCCAGTGCATCACTGTATTATCCAGCAATGCCCAGAGACTAGATATTTGCATTCGCCAACCTCTCTGAACACCCTCAAGGAAATATCTTTGATCTTATGCAACTTCATTTTTATCTGTTTTATTTAAATTACAGAGTAGTCCTTACTGATATTTAGAGGTCTAATATCTAATTTGCAAACCATGATCTCTTAAACAGAAATTTTCGGAAATTTCTCTATTCCTGCCTACTTTAATGTCTTATCATCAAGAACAGTTCTAGATGCAAAGTTTAAGAAATGGGCCCACTCCCCAAAATAATATCCTTCTGACTCTGAGAAAAGTCTCGCTTAGTCCTGCAGACAACCACATGAATATTCTTCCGATTCTTCCGATTTTACAGATAGAAAACTATTATTACTCCAATATTTAATTGCTTCTTGGAAGATATCGTTCAGATACCTTCTGAAATGTATACCTTTTACAGAAATGAAAAGAGATTTGTCTTCTGCCATTGAAGATTAAGACTGAATCAGTTACATATAATCATCCCAGGCTACAAGTTCATGGAAGTACGATGTATAGTGGCTTTGTCTCTAGATGCAGTATTGCTTTCTTAGTATTTATCTGGATGCCTGTTGGTTGAAATAGTACATGTGCAAGGCTCAGAATCAACAAACTACATATCAGAAAATGATCCCATGCTAATCCCATGCTAATTAATCTCGTTTTAGGAAACAAGAGGCCAAGAGTGCTTGTTCTGATGATTTACTTCTTACTCAGCTCTTACTAAAATTGGATATTCGTAGGACCTGGCAAAAGTGAACGATTATTCTCCCATATAACAAACTGCCTGCCTGCTGTTGCAATGTAGTGTGCAAGAAAAGTGTATCAAAGGAAAGCCTCTACAAAAATACATTAAGAAAAATGCATATTTTATAGGAAATTGTTTGCAAAAACACTGCACAATTAGGCAAAATGCGTATGTGCACCAAAATACTAACCGTGTGTCCTTTTTAAAACAAAACTGTGAGAAACTGAAAGTGACAAAGTCTTCAAAATGAGAAATTAAGAACCCAAATTAAAAAAAACTGCAAAAAAGTGAGAAGCTCAGAAAATCTGAAACTGATATTCAGCCATCCCTAATATATTCACTGGATTTTGTGAGCAAGTAGATAAATTGTGACTAAACATTTTCATCCACCACGTTATAAATGTGTCTACTGTCTAGTCCAATAAAGAAAATTAATGCAACAATTTGATGTTTTGGAGGTAGAATCAAATGAACAACAGAGCATAACTTTTTCTACATAGGATCCATCTTGACTTAAAATATTGTACGAAGGCCCTTTTCCTAGTCATTTAAAAAAACAAGTCCAAAATATGTTGTTCCTTTCCTCTGAACCAAAAGACAAGACAGCTATTTAAAGGAATATCTAAAGTTTGAGTCGATTTGTGACCGAGTCTTCAGTTTTCACCTCCTTAAATACACTCACAAGTATCTGCAGAACCACCTTCTCCAACCAGTATCAGCTTGACCTACTAGATCAAACACAGAGAAAGTGCTAATGATCCCATGTTTGGAAGGTCCAGAGAAGCTGAAGTGAGGAGGCACTTTTTCATGGCAGCGCTGATGCTGTAGAACATCCTTGTTAGCATTTCAGAAGCTTTTAGTGATGGAGTTCTCCTGGATAGCCTTCTCTTGATTTTAATTAATCATTTTCATGATTTAACAAATCATTTCTTTTCTATTTTTTATTGTTTGTAATTTTCTGTTTGGGTGATGGTGTTGAATTGTTTTATAATTGTATTACTCTAGATGTTTGATTTGGTTTTATACTCTATATAAGCCGCCAAGAGCCTCTGGATTGTGGCAGGGTAGAAATGGAGACCATAAATAAATCAATAAATTCCATGTCGTAGGCAATATGACTGAACCGACTAGATCAAATCTTTCTCATCCTGAAGCTTTGAACAGCAGCCAATTAAATATTCCTAGGAAGAACAGAAGCTTATCATGAAAGCATCTGTCCCATTCTGCTGAGGACAATAGGGGAACTTCTGCTATCGAGAGATAGAGCCCCCGGGGTTATGGTGCATCTCTGTTAGAATTAGGGACACATGACTTTTTCTGGGTTAAATAGTGAGGGCAAAAATGAACTCTAATGCCATTTCATTCCTCTTCTGCTTAATGAAAATTAAATGTGGTTAATATTATCACTCTCCAGGGATGCATTTAAGGACGTCTCCCCTTCTGTCATATTAAAAATCACAATTTCATAGAAGTTCAAAGGTTCCTGAGAGCTATACCCAAAGCGCCTATCCCCATGGCCTCCGGCCGTGCAGCTCTTGGTTAGATACACTTACCATAAATCACTCTGACCTTTTGGTGCCTCTTATAAAGAAGAGCCACTTCATCCCAAGCCATCACAGATACCCAACCTTTGTGGGAAAGAGCACATGTCCTTTTGATGGTTACATCGTTGCTCTTAGCACATTGTACTAGAGGATGCGCACAATATCTCACTGGCAGGCCATTAAATAAAGAGTCAACCAGTACCCTACCCCAGAGGAGGAAATGCAACACTAACCAAGAAAATTAAAGAGGTCCCAAATTTGCACAAAAACGCATGTGCCAATTTATGTATCTACTGAAATTCATTTGTTACTATAAAGGTCTATATGAAACTTCCAATTAAGATATTCATTTTAAAAGCATTTTGGCAGAATATCTGACTCCAGTGTTTTGATCTGAGTTTCAGTCCATTTGACAATTTGATCCGTTGAATCAAACTGACTCAGTTTTCTGGACTGTATCAACCTTGACCCAGTCTAAATTGCAACAAGAACCCGAATCAGATTGGAGCCAATTCACTCACTCCTATTACTATAATTACAAATAATCATCTCACTGTGGCATAGAAACCATGAATAGGTGAACTGTGTGTTCCTCAGTCTGTTTTCTGGGTAACATATGCTGATTGCTGCTGGAAGAACTGAGCAGCAATGATACCGGCAACAGATAATCTGATGAAGAAGATGCCTCACTAACCCTCTTAATCTGCTGCCTAAGACCTATGATTCGTTATGGCACACAGTACAGCTGGAGAGACATCTAGGCAGGATCTCTGCCTCTTCCTACACAGCTTCTTAAAAAATAATCAAGGTTTCAATTCAATGTATGCTTATTTGGGAGCATTCTCCTCCGTTTAGTTATGCTTATTTCCAGGTGTGTGTGCCTGTAATCTACTATTGTCTTGCCTTTGTGGGTCTCTCAGTCCTACATATCAAAGATGACCTTGTACCCTGGATGTATTTCCTACTGAAAAAACACCACAGCATGAAGAAAGCTTCTAGAAGGGTGAACATCCAAAAACAGCTTTCCTAGAATAAATGCTTCTTATTCAATGATAGCCTAGCATCAGCATTTTTAAGAGAGGTACCTTTTCCTCTCTTTCTCTTACATGCATCATCATCATCATCATCAAAAAGTACAATTTCTTCTTGCTCTCTCAAATCATCCATGAAGGACCTTTGCTTTTCACCTTGATTGGTTTGCACTGCCAAAGTAAAGCCATGATCTTTATCTGGTGGATCTATTCAGTTTCAGCAACTGAAGTCACAGCAAAAACAGAAGGGAGTGAGGAGCGGAAGAGGAAAGAGAGTGTTAGGTGGGAAGGGTAGTCTCTGCATCTATCTACCCCACAACAGTGAGCAGCAGCATGGAGGATTATAGCAATTGCAAGGGGCCAACTGAAAGAGGAACTGGAACTGCCAATCAAGTTTGGTATTAAAGGGCGGGGCCATCAGATCTACAACTATATCCTCTTGTGGGAAATGACTAAAATTGTCTACCCATGGGGGGTAGGATTGGATCATTTTCCACCCCACCCCACCCCACCCCCAAATAAATAGGCTAGAGATTTCTCTGTCCTTTCTTTTTTGTTGATGCATTCTCAAAATGGTACCATGCACATTTGGCTGGTGGGAGGAATCAGAGCAAAACATGTGAATGGAATGAAATTAAATATCCTGGAGAGGTCTCAGCTGGCTGGAACTTGAATCAGAATCCCTTCTCATGGCCATGCTTGGCTGCTGTGTCATCCGCACAAGAACTTGAGCGATGGCTTGTTTTGAGGGAAAGTGACTAGCGAGTTCCATGGTCCAGAAGTGATTTCAACCCTGGCCTCTCCAGTCTCGTCCTAATCTCTGCAGGATGCTGACTCTTGATATCATCCAACCACGCTAGTTTGCTCTGTAATTAGCTAGATCTCAAGCAGTTCACTTGCTGTTTCCCTTAATAACAGCTCCAGCACTGGAAGCTAATGTACTTCAGCTCTTAAGATTCTCATTTGCAAGTTAAACTGCAGAATATGAAGCTGAAGAACAGGTGGGGGGGGGGAGGAATGCAGACACTCAAGATATATTATTTCCAGCAGATTGTCTGTGCCTTGGTTCTGAGCAGTCCTCCTTTCAATGCATTTTTTTTTAAAATAAACCAGGAAGAAGATCACCTTTTCAAAAGCTTGGTTCCTCCTGAGTTTCAGAACAGGCCAACATCTCTTCCATTTGGGTTTCAATGCAGATAAAAAAGCAGAAGGAATGTTCCATGGCTTAGTTCACGGCACAGGTCTTTGAAGGTTAAAAATGGGGAAATTAACAAAGCAGGATCACTGGGGATATTGGAAGGCAATCCAGCTGTTGTCCTAGTTTCTGCTTTAAAAAAAAAAGTAAACAAAACAGCAGAATTAGACCCTAGCAGCACATCTGAATTTTTAAAAGCATCTCTTCCATGTGCCCACAAGCATGGCAGGATCCCCAGGGCCTTATCTCTTGTATCCAAATGCACAGGAATGAATGAAAATGGCATGAACTGCAATAGGCCTTGTGCTCAAGCTAACCTTAAAAACCTGGTTCGGATTCCTTCCACCAATTCCATTTTATTCCAAAAGTTTCAGCATAGCAGCAGAGAGCTCCTTTGTAACTGGGCTTCATGCTTTCAATATTAAACCCACACAAGACCTTCAGAGGGACTGGCTAGCGATAGAACAATGGCGTCAGAAGTACTGCTAAAACATCTGTGTTTTGGTCAGGCAGGAGAAATTTAAATGCAACCTGTTTTGACTTTTCTGGGTCTAAAAAAAGTAAAAACTCAGGCTCACATGATTTGGCCACCCAATTTTAGTAACAAGAATGAGGGCCTGGATCCATGTTTGGTGCATGAACCTTATGTGTGCTCCCTGCATTAGCAGAAGACACTATCTACCAATTTGAGCCCAGTATTCCCTAAAGAATAATTGATTGATTCAACATATTTCTTTCTGCATCAATGACTAGATTTACTCTTCTAAATTTGGGTCATCTACCCCATCCCAGTATATTTGCAAAAGAGCACAGCAGGGAGAACTCAAGTGCACATTCCAGTATTTTCATGCCAACTATGCATATCGCCTAGACTTAAACTCTAGCCCTGGACTAGAATTTTTGTCTACATTATTCTCTTCCAATTGTTTGCTTTCAGTTTGATTTAAAAAAAAAAAAAAAAAGCTTTCACAAATATTTTTTTCAATCCTCTGGGTTGCTTCTTCTGCATTTGTGAGTTCCAAGGCAGTCGAAAGGGGGTTTCAGCATCTGGTCTTCCACCATCAACATTATCTCTCTTGCTAGCCTGTACCCTCTCTGGTTTCCTACACTTCTATTTAATCCCAAAGGAAGACCTTGGGAAGGAACTCCTCCCCTGTGCCTTTTTAGTGGAGGAACTGAGGGCAGCAAGGAAACTGCAAAGCATGAAAAAACAGGCTGACCTCTTCATGTGCCAAAGAGGCAGAGGGTGCTTTTTTAGAAAACGCCTCCTAAAGAAAAGTGGAAGCCTCCTGAAAATGAGGCAGAAAAACAGAAGCTTCTGTAGCAGGAAAAGACAACTTTGGGGGAAATTGTAGGCTAGGTTTCAGCACAGGACTGCATCCCGTGCTGCTCAAAAGACATAGCCAAAGAAATATCATGGCACATAAATGTTCGCTGATGTATCGTGAGATGGTCTCAACTCCATTTTACCCTGCTAGGGCTAGGACAGGAGTTTAAGAACAGCCTTAGTGAAAATAAAAAAGTAATTAAAGAGCTAACTTCCGTTGAGGAAGCTGTCTCACACCCGCCTTGTCCAAATAATCAGGTATCATCGCCCCTGTCCAGCAGCTATCGATGAGAATCGTTCCCATCACCTTCAACCAGATGCCTCGGGTAGCACAATCAAGGGCAGCAGATTTTGCACGCAAAGAATTCTCTCACTCCCTGCATCTGATGAAGTGAGCCACAGCTCCCAGTAGCTTCTGCTTTTTAATAAGATTAGTTAATCAGAAAAGGGGCTACCAGAATCCTCCTAATCTTTGGATTATCCCAACCGCTGTTCTCCCTCAACCCAGCTCTGGAACTGAACGACTCCCATATCACAAGGGCACCCACAGAACCCAAGTATGGAAGGTAAGTTCCGTACCTCATATTCTTGGGCAGATGGTGGGGAGAATTAAGTCCCCCCAACACACACGTTTTTGGTTGCTCATTCATCAGCATCGGAGTAATCTGGCTCCAGAATTCCCCACTAGGGGGAGATGTCTTTCTATTTTAATTACAAGGATGGTTTCTAAATTTGGGATCTTGCACCTATAAATCAGCACATGGGAATTTTATGCTGCTCTGCATCCTCTTCCTTCCGTATACTTTCTGAACGATGCATAACTCATTCATCCAAATACAATGTTCTGTGAAGCTCATACAATGAACTACTCAGGGATTGCTTTTTTAAAAAATGTTCTGTTCATTTTTTTCCCCAAACCAACCTTTCTGGAAGCAGAGAGATAGTGGTTCAGTAAGATATTTAAATTAGAAACTTGTTCACTGGTATGCTGGTTTTCTACCTGAAGAGACGTCCTTCCTCCGTCTCCAGAATTCTTTTTAATCGAGTATCAGCTTTCTCATCAATTTTGCCGATAGCTCAGTCTTTGGAACACTTCAAAGCTGGCGGGGGGGAGGAGAATATAGGAAAGAAATGTTGCCATCCTTTTTCAATTTGTTCCTCCTTGCTGCCACTGAACAACACAAGCATCTTATGGAAAATCGGGAAAGGAACCCCATTTCATTTTCTGGCAACTTCTGGGCCCACCTCCAAACGCACACCTAGGTTTTAATGCTGCCAAACTCCTCACAATTTCTCCCTTCTAGGTGTAGCAGGACCTTCAGGTTTCAGCCAACAGAAACGATCAACTTGCTGAGAAATAGACCAGGGCTTAAGGATGCATTAGATTCTGGGAGCCAGATAAAATAGTCCTAAATGAATCGTGATCTTTGTTAGAAAAAGGAGCTAAACTAAGGAGAAGATGTTACATGCACTGTGAATTCCATGTAAATACATCTCAGGCAGAAGATCCAGTAGCATCAGAGAAACATTTCTGTCTGACTCTCAAAAAAATATTCCACTGGATAGCAAATCAGCAACGGGAATAATGCCATGCACTGTGTAGGAAGACTACAGAGATGAACTTTATCTATGCTTCATTAATTAAGTTTTTGAGGAACAGTTATGTTAATTTATTATCCTCATGAAATAATGGGCCACCTTCCAATACAAGCATTTTCAACCTTTGCAGGATACATTTAAAGTGTTCTGAACAACAACTTTGTAATCCAACAAAGATGAAGTATGCAATACATTATACGCTTACCTGGAGTAAGTCAGACTGAACACCCTAGGTCTTACTTTTAAGGCAACCGATCTAGAAGTGCATTGAAAGATCCTTAGCATCTTCAAATCTCATAGAACAAGTACATTTGTACATGCAAATTGTTTTACAATTGTACTTCTGTTGGAAAACAATAGCCAATAGCACTAGAATAAATCTACTGATGATTCTATATATTAATTTAAAAATGGCAGGAAACAATGGTTATTATCCATTGTTTGCACACAATGGGAGAGACTTTGGTAGAAATGTTGATTTATCAGCAACATTTTCCAGCATGGGGATTATTTAGGGTCTCAAGTGAAAATTATTCTTTGACCATCCAATTGCACCCACCATCTTGAAGTTAGTGACTGTTGCTACAGATGTCCCTGAAAAGAAGAAGAGGAACAGATAATTCAGAGAGTTATTTCTGTAGAAATAAGAACAAATAGCTAAGATTTGTTGGGTTTGTTTTCTCTGTAGTGCAAAGGCATTATTTTTCTGTGCCAATTATAAAATTGAAATGTTATCGTTTCTTTCCTTCATCATATATTAGTTTCTTTCCTTCATTACTGAATAATTGAAATTAAAAAGTGATTAATACTTTTTTTCAATAAAGCTTTATTGTGTATATCTCTTGTGAGATTAGTTTATCTCCCAAGGAAAGGTTAAATCTTCTAGCCACATGCTTCTATGCTATAGGTCCAGGAAAAGACATTATAGAAAATATTTCACATGGATTTTGATCTTTTAATTGCCAGAAAGATAGCACAATTTTAAGAGCCTTCTCTCTTTCTCACACAGCCTAGGTTTAGAGGGAGGATGTCAGGTGGGGCAGCTCCTGGAAGATATATAGTGGGGCCAAGACATGAAGTCCCAGAGGATTTCTGGGAGATAAAACTTGAAATTTCCAGCCTTCAGCTCACAAGCTCAGCTATTCTGGTACAATAACACAGAACAAATAACCAATACACCTAGATGATTCTCTAGGTGTTGCTACTTTCCCGTTCTCAGCAGCCCATGTCCAATGGAGAGGGTTGCTAGGAGTTGTAATTCAGGAACATTGGCAGGGCCACAAATTGTGTCCCCTGGAACTAAGACAGGTTAAGTTGCACACTCCTATGTTCTCTGGCAGGGAGTAAGTGGGCCCATTTTTCAGATTTCCCTCTCGAAGTTTGATAAAAGAGGTCCATGAGAACAGAGGGAGAAAGGATATTTGGATTGCATTTGTAACTAAAGGTGGCCTTGGGTTGCTCTTCATATTTCAACTGGTCTAAAAAATTCATATTCAGAACGGTTCCAGCAAAACAGAACTGGTGGCCATTTCCCCTCCCTGGATCACTCTGCAGAGGCAGATAAGCCATTTGAAAACTGAACCCTTGCTATGCACACAGTTACGCAGTCTGTTTGAGCAGAGGCTCCTAACCTCTGGGTTACGCTTTTCTTTTAATAACTGTGTCTTCATTCTTCCTGGAAATGTGGTATTTCCCTTTATAGTTTGCAAGGATCTCTTGGCAGCAGTCATAAAGGTACAGCACACAAAAAAATAATCCATACTAGCATTTAGCCACATGAGAAAATAGGAGAAGGCCATCTTGCATTCTGCACTGTAGCATCTGCCAAAGCTGATAAACAACAGCAGGGGCAAGGGGGCCCTTTCCTTGGAATGCAAAATCCACCTTTATAGTTTAAGGGGAGGGAAAAAGAAGAATCAGAGCTCTTCTGGACAAACCACAGATAAGAGTTTGAATGCTTCGGGCCACGACAAAGCTGTTGAATGTCCTTGAATTAATTTCTGAATAAACAGCGATAGAATTGTGCTGCAAGTCCTGTTATGAGTTTTCTCCCTGGAAAGTCTGTGGAGGGTTACAGAGTTCATGTGGCATCTTTGGGGAGAATCATATGATCTTGTGGTTTCTAAGTGGGACTACTACAGGTAATCACTTCTGCACTGGAATGCTCCCATGATTCTTTGCATAAAGAAAAATAGCAGATCAAGGTGAAGGAACCAAGCTGCCCACATTTCAAAGCAAGAGGGAAACACCCAGTAAAAAGACTACAGAGGAAATCTGTTGAGGGCTGGGATGTACATGATACCATTTTCCCAGGCTTTTAACCAATTTTGTGGTATTTTCACAAACAGCCCTTAAGGATCCCACTATTCTATGATCTTTTCCAGAGCTATTTCGGTGCTCATTTTCAAAACACATTCTAGGCCCCCTTGGAAATATAACACTGAGTATGGGAAGAAATATTTTAAATAAAGGAGGAACCAAGTCCATGTACACAACTAATTATACAACAGCTATACAATTGTCAAAAAGCAAATCATGATCAGTAGATTTATAATACCAGGTATGGGCGAAATAAATTAAATTCAATCTGCACTCAAGCCATATGTGTTCCATTCCTTTTTTTTTTCCTCCTCTTCAGATGATAAGTTTAAGGAAATAAGGAAGGACCAAAAATCTGCAGTTATGAGGATCTGAATCTGTTTCACCCATATTTTGAGCAAGGCTTGCAAAACTCCCCCTGATTTACTCTGAAACATGCTTTAAAGTATTTCTTTCATATGCAATTTCCCAAATATATACTTGTGTGGAACGTTCACAAATGTATGGGAAAATTGCAAACAGAACAACAGACTCACTGGTTTATTTTACAAACTTTCCCAGCAAATATTAATGGGAACCAGTGGATTTCTTTTAGAGTTGCCATCTGTGTTGTGTGGAAATCTACTTAGGCAGATTGAGAAATTTTGTACGAAAATAATTCACTGTGGATTGCTTTTACAACCCTAGGAAAACTTATATTAGGACCAGCCAATATGTCACAAAATAATGAACTTCTGAGCTCCGCATAATTAATCGTTAAACAAAACTCAGGTAAAGAAAGAGAAAGAGCGAGAGAGAGAGAGAAGATTTAGTAAATAGTGTAGCTAGGACTAACATATCTTGGCTGCAAACTTGTGGACAAACATTAGATGACAACAAAGAGTCAGGGTTTCCTGTAATTCTTGGCTGTAATCTAGTCATAATCTGAATTTTTTCAGCTAAGAGTAATAGTAGCCCTATTTAACATACAGATTATTAATCTTTTCAGTATCTGCCCTGCCACCAAAGACTTTTCAAGAGATTTCAGTCATTTCCAAAAGAAAGAAAAGAAGAAAGGGTACAGTCCAAGAAAAACTTAACCACTTTGGAACATATAAAGGGGACTTGATAAAATTCACAGACAATGGGGCAATCACTGGCTATACATTGTGATCTTGGCTATATGTAACTTCCAGAATCTATTGCAAAATGCTTTCAGTGAAAGCTGAATACAAATGGCCTTTCAAAATCCTCCGCCAAATTGATAAGCAGAGACATTGGATGGACAATTTCTCTGAGTTTCTCCAAAAGAGGGAGAAATTTTCTGACCATCTGTCCAGGATGGAACTCCTCTTTAGCAGTGACAGTGGCTTCATTATTGAAAAGCTCCATGGAAGTGCTCCATCTGACTGTCTCCTGCTGGAATTGAGTGGAAGGATGGGGAAGCCAGGAAGGCTACAGACCACAGGAGAAATGATTGACCAACAAAATATGGGACACCCACACCACACAGTTGCCTCATCATTAAAAAGCACAAGAATATCCACTCCACCGCTCCAAAATTCCCTGAAATTCTCTTCTTTAAAGCAACTTCTCTTTGTATTGTCGAAGGCTTTCACGGCCGGCATACGATGGCTGGTGTGGATCTTCCGGGCTGTGTGGCCGTGTTCTGGAAGTTTTGTTTCCTAACGTTTCGCCAGCACCTGTGACCGGCATCTTCAGAGTGCAGGAGCACAGACAGGAGCAGGGACACCGAGAGAACTGCTCCTGTCTGTGCTCCTGCACTCTGAAGATGCCGGTCACAGGTGCTGACGAAACGTTAGGAAACAAAACTTCAAGAACACGGCCACACAGCCCGGAAGATCCACACCAGCCAACTTCTCTTTCCTTAATTGAAATGAGAACTGACAAGAAAAAAAGACCAAGGAATCTCAGAGAAGACTGTGGTTGTATTCTTGCAATGATAGGCAATATGGTGTCCCTTAGGTATTTGGGGTGACAGTATTCGTATATCCCTTGCCATTAGCTCAGCTGCTGGTGGTAACTGAAGTTTGAAACATCTGGAAAGCCTTACATTGGCCTGTCTCTGGATTATTGATTGGAAAGAAGGACAGAAACAGCAGGAACTCATTTCAACCATGTCTGTAGAAGATCCAATCGTACTGGTTGGAAATCCATTGGCCCTGCAGGGTATAAAGAAAATGAAGTGAAACACCACCACTTTAAATAGAGACCAGGAGTAGTTAAGTGCCAATTTATTCTTCATGGGAACATAGAAATCTTTTATGGACACGCTTTTCCTTAAACTGAATGGTAAATATTAGTTTTATGGCCTTTTTTCCACCTTAGTAAAATAGGATCCTCAGACTCCAACTGAAGAAGGATGCTTCACTTCTGACATTACTACCACAGAGATGTGTCTAAAATATTGAAAAAATAAAATTTCCTGCAAGTCAGACTCACCACTTGGTAACTGCATGGACACATCCAAGGTAGTTTTCTTGGTAACAGTACAGAAGTGTTTGCTATTGTCTTCTTTGGCAGCCTTATTTTAAATTCCCACTCTAATTTGGGGTTTCCTGGGGTCTCCCATCCAAGTGCTAAGCGTGTCTCTTAGTTCTCCCCACCACCACCACCTTTCCCAACTCATAGCAACCACATAGATTTTCTCCATGACAATCTGTCCCTAACCTGGTCCTAGGATGAAATGACATATTTAACAGATGCTCACCCCATCATAAACCAGCTGCTGTGTGTTTTAGGTTTGGAAGACAGCTGTCCCCAAATTGCTTGAGATCCCTGCCAGTCTTTTCAATTGCATTATCCAATCAATTAAACTTTCCTGATCTTCCTGTCTCCCGATAAAACTCAGCCATTGATGCTTCAAGAAGCAAATCATGTGTGCAAATTGGGACTAATGACAGCTGTAGCTATGCTGCCATATGCAAATGGAGCATTATCAGACATTCAAATGTCCAGAAGTGCTAGCTTGATGGATATAATAGAAAAAAAAATTAACGAGAGAAACATTTCATTCTCCAGACACTTCCCACAAGAGATGATAATGCAATTAAAAAGCAGCAAAGGGAAACTTGACCCAGGCAAACTGATTTCATGTCACATTTAGCCTATTTATTTCCCACCATCAGTCATTATTTGTTCATCAAACTGAATCCCAGTGAAGAAAATTTGAGTTAAGGGCTCACTTCACTCATAACTCTCATAATAGAGTCCTTAATGGGATTGCAGTATGTCGGCCCTACAAGGTAGACCAGACTAAGAAACCAATGCCATATACTGTAGATCAGATTATTATAACAGTTATAGTAACAGAATCTTGCAAGTGTGAATGTTCTTCCCCCTCCCTCACTTTATCTTCAAGTGAACTAGGGAGGGGCTTATCTGAGCTGTTTTCTCAAGTTATTTTCTTGGCCCAGATTCAAGTTCCACTTATCTAACCATTGCCTTGGTAGCGGCTCATTCTCCTGACCTTCAAGGCCATTCCCAATCCCTCTACAAGCAGGGGAGGGAGGGAGGGAGGGAGGGAGGGAGGGAGGAAGGACATCCAACTCTGGCTCCAGCTTTGAGTCTTCTCCTCCTCGTGTGAGGCAGCCACACTGAATGGTGGATTTATCCAATGACTTCAGTAGCCTTGTCTTTGATCTCAGTAGTTAATATTTTTTATTATCGTTTTTTTAGAAATTGAATTTTACATTTATTGAATTTATATTTCTTGAATTTATTGAAATTTTAAATGTATTGAATTTTGATTATGACAGTAAAACATAATACAAACTAAACTTAAGAAGGAATAAAAAATGCAAGGAAAAAGAAAAGAAAAGAAAAGAAAAGAATAGTGAGTTCCAATCTTCATCCCAAAAAGTATAAGCAAATCCAGTAAGTCTTCACCCTCTCTAAAGCTACAAACATTTATCTCTTCATCCCACATCCCATCTCTTATCTATAAACAAGTCCAGAAAACATCATCTTTCCAAGTCCTGGTGTCAGCAGAAAGTCCATAAAGGGTGGCCAGAAGTGCAAGAAATTGGAGCATCCCAGACAGATGATTGTTTCGCCTCTCCTTGAAGTCATCCGAAAAAGGGAAACTCATCACCTCTCCAATCACAGATTCCGCTATCAAATTGTTCTTACCTTTAAGAAGTGTTTGCAGTTCCATTGCTGGCTTGTTTTTTTACTATTCCACATTTGATAAGTAAATCAAATTCTCCATGTACAACTGACAGAAAAGAGACATTTGTGTCAACCCCAATAGAACCAAGGGAGAGGGGTGATCTTTCCCCTCATCAGAAGGTAAAGTTGCCAAGAGTTCAATGAAATTTGGAGAAAGGTGAGATTTTGGTGTCTTCAGACACAGGGCCACATTTCTGACAGTCATCTAGAGTGGGTGGCTAGGGGGCTAATCTTAGAGGGAAAGGCTTTGCTGGAACAGCTGCCAGAGACCAGTATGCTCTTTGAAGAGTCCAAGCTCAGTTTAAAATCAGTATGATGCAGATAACTTTCCTACATGTGTTTCCCCTACCAGTTCATGTTCAGTTGGATGCTCAATAAATTGTTTTCAATTTTTAAATTGAATTTAATTTAATTGTTTTAAAGAGGAGGAGAAGCACAGTGCAACTTTCAGAGATGACATGTTCTTACACCAATTTATTTACAAGATGGCTGGGGGAACAGCATATATGAATATCCTGCTTTTCTGTATATAGTCTTCTAGATCAGGGTTCCTTAACTTCAGCAACTTTCAGATGGGTGGACTTCAACTCCTAGAATTCCCCAGCATGGGGAGAATTCTGGGAGTTGAAGTCCACCCATCTTAAAGTTGCTGAGGTTGAGGAACCCTGTTCTAGACTGGGTTCCCTAAGGTGTCCATGTGTCTGTTAAATGTCAAGACAGGGCCATCAAGAGGGAACTCCTCCATGAGGTGTTTTAGATTGGGAAACTGGGCAGTCAAATAGGTTTCTGAGTGATGGAGTTTCACAGAAAACACAGTACCCGTAGCAACCTTCCCTATTTCAAAAAATATATAAGTTCAAACCACCACTAAGAGAAATTTGAAAGAAATTCTCAACATCCCCTCCCCACAAGGGTAGAATAGTAAAAGTTTCTGTTCTATCAAAATTCTACATTGGTCTGAATGTTCCCACTTACAATTTCCTCAAGATTCAGCTGTTATATGCAACATTTCCCAGCATATGCACTTTTGCACGTTATTTTCACTACAATGAACATTGTGGTATGCAATTTTTTAACTACACCAACATTCAGAGAAGCATGTAGCTTGGACAACAATCTGCCACTTAATCTGGGAAAGGTGAATGATTGGTTTGCTTAACAAGCCAACCCCGTCCTTCCTAAGTCTATGTCTTTATATTTGCATAGCATATACTTGTGTCCATGTGAACACATGGGGATGTGCAGTTACATTATTCACAACAGAAAGAGAAATCAAAGCTACGTTCACCTTTCAGCTGCTTTCTGCATTAACAGAAATAAATACATGTCTCGAAATTGAACTATGGCAGGTTCACACATCATTTGAAAGCATAATGTGGTTTCTTTAGTTTGGGTTATCGTGTTGTAGAAAGCCAACTACTGTGGTTCATAAAACTATGGTTAGCAGAGGGATGGGTAACCTGTACCCCCACCCAAGTCTCCCTTTTGCAGGCCTCAGATTCTTCTTCTGTCCTTTAAGTGTAAAAGTCCTAAGACAGTTAAAAAGAAAGGAACCACCGCAAATTTAATCATATCTAGATGTGAAAGAGACCCCTCAGTCTCCCCCAAAATGATTGGCACTTAGCCATCAAAAAAAATGCCCACCTCTAGCTTAGGACAAACCAGCCATTGCATCTCATTCAACAAACCATAATTAACTGCACTGCGTCTCAACAGTGACTGATGGGAAATTCAGATAACACATGCATTTATTGTTGCCTTGTTAATCAGGTGGTTAAAATACTTGCGTTTTCCTCCCTTATATTATCTTTCACCAACAGAAGTTATATAAAGAGATGACACCCATGAATGAACCCTGAGACTAGCAGTTAACACGAGCTGAGCTTTACCCCACATTTCTGTAAGCAAAGATTTAAAAAAAAAATAGGAAGAAAAGAAACTGTTAGAAGGTTCTCATTAAAATGGAAATGTAGATGATATGCTGTCTTTCTCTCTTGTTTTTCAGTGAACACTTTAAAGAAAATATATACACAAATACAAGAGAGAATATGGGGAAACAATAAAAAAATGGATATAAATAAATCAGGGTTTTAAAAATGTCATGGAGGTTATAGCTTTCTAAAATGTTATTAATTAGCTGTAAATAGTTAAATATATAGTATATACCCTGTAATGTGAAAAGATTAAGAATCACTGTTAAACATGAGTTAAAAGCGAATATCAGGAACCATAGTCATTGAATAAAGTTATACATTTTAATAAGTTCAGTTCATATTACTAAGAATTTATTTTGATTTAAGTATCTTGTAAAATTGAATATTAATTCTATTCATAGATAACTTGCACATTTTGGATGTAGCACCAAACCAGGCATTAAATTATTGGTGAAGAATGGTTTCCGGGTTGAGTTGAAATCTGTGTCATATTTACTTTTTAGGTACAAAGTTATTCTAGACATCAAAGCACATCCCAAAACCTGGTTAGCCATTCTTCCACTGAATGGATCAGACAACCTTTCCAGTAAGAATTGTATAATATTTTTACAGCAGTTATCATATATAAGGCTAATTCAGAATACTTTGAAAGGATAAATGGTTTGATAAAGTTTAATAGGCATATTGTAGATTGAAATGGGAATTCATTTTTTAAGATTTGTTTCATACTAGTATGAATCATTTTCCAGAATTGTTGGGTTTTATGGCATTGCCACCAGATATGAAAAATCTGATCCAAGCTGTTCATTAAATTTCCAGATTTAAAAAAAAAATGTTTTGTTTATTTTAGCAGTCAAAACTGAAATAATATACCAATGACAAAAGTCTATTGCAATGGACAGCCATTACAAATTTAATAAATATAAAATATAACAATTTTCTCTGAGTATAATGTTTGGAGTAAATGTAATGTTCTTCTATTGAAATTCCCACTGTTGCTTCCCTATTACTACATTCAAATTCTGCTTCCATTTAAGCATACAATCTTGTTCAAATTCTAAGTCATAAGGTTTTGTTGAAGCATGAGAAAGGAATTCTTCTAGACACCTAGTTTGCAAACCTAAATTAATCCTTTCTTTTCTTTTCTGGATTTTATAAGATTAAGAGCTTATAAACATATCAAACATAATATAGGGATTCTTAATTTATTTGCTAACCATTTGTATCTCTGTTTGAATTAGTTTAATCAGGAGGCTCGAAGACTAGAAGAGAGCAATGGCAGGGAAAGGAGGAGAATTAATTGCCCAGTGAAACCCAGCATCACAATATAATGAACTTCATGGAAAGCTCTATTAGCTGTTTTGCATCAGACCTCAAAATAACATAGGTTACAAGGTGGGTGTCACTTCTAAATGGGATTGTTGATGCCACCAAATTGTCTTGCAAGACCAAATAGCAATTAAAAGAGAATCAGTGCTGTGACATTAAAAAAAAAAAGTGTGAGAAGTTTTAAGGTCACAAGCCATAGGCTTTAGTTTTTCTTAAAAGCGAACATTGCTTCAGTGTCTCCCAATGCCTAGAAGTAATCTTACATCAGAGGCATTGTGGGAAAGACAAATGACATCACCATGCATGGAAGGGAGATATGGTTTTCAAAGAGAGTTAGGACAGGCATCAGAAGTGGACCTTTTGCTGTGGACTTAGCATGTACTCAAGAGTACTGAATAGGCATGGGCAAAGGCTATCCTTAAACACATAATTCATAACATTTCAATCTGGATAATATGTTGAATGGCTTTACCAATGAGACCTATTTCTTGAAAAACAGTGCTAGTTCATTCTGTTGATTAGTTAAATTTTTCCTATAGGCTTTTCCAAGAAGCTTCTCCTGGGAGCTTAATCTTCAAGGCACAGCATATGATCAGCTATTTAGCTTCAGCTATACATAATATGCCTTTTCATGATATGTAGATAAAACATAAACATGATTTCTCAGTAAAACTACATACATAATATTGAATGAATGAATGAATGAATGAATGAATGAATGAATGAATGAATGAATGAATGAATGATTAGGTGCCATCAAGATGTATTCAACTCCTAGAGACCACTTGGATAGATCTTCTCCATGATGATCTTCCCTAACCTGGTCTTTCAGATCTCCCAACAGTGCCCTCACCACCACTGTAAATTAGTTCATCCACTTTGCTGCTAGTTGTCACCTTCTCTTTCCTTCCACTTTTCCCAGCATCAAAGCTTTCTCCAGAGAGTTAGGTCTTCGCATAATGTGTCCAAAGGAGGATAATTTGAGCTTGGTCATTTGTGCCTCAAATGAGAACTCTGGGTTGTTTTGTTTGATGATCCATTGGTTTGTTTTCTTGGATGTCCACGGTATTCTATGGAGTCTTCTCCAACACCAAAGATCAAAGGCATCAATACTTTTCCTATCTTGCTTCATAATATAATGTACATGCATACATAACATTCATAACATATGGCAGATACAAAAGTTATCATTATACTGTATGCTGTTCAGAGTTGGAGTAGAAGACTTCCAATCCCAACTCAGCCATGAAGTTCAGAGTAACTTCGAATTAATCTATGACAAGTTGTTAATGAACTGGGATGGGTTCACATAATATACTAAGCTATAACCTGTTGTTTACAAACTACCATGTTTGGATTTATGGAAGAAGTTAAACCATAACCATATGCATGAGATATAGTTTAGCACAATGTGTAAACCCACCCCTTTTCTCAATCTAACCTTCTGCACAGGTTGTCCAAAGGATAAAATAAGGAGGGGACTATATGGTTTCCTTGAGGAATAATACTATTTAAGAACATCATAGCTATTATCAAATAACGCATCATTAAATAGCCTTAGTTGATATTCTAATCATGAAGTGGCAACTTCTCCGAAGCAGATAAAATGACATAAAATACTATAATAAAATCATGGAAAGAAGGAAGGGAGGAAGGGAGGAAGGGAGGAAGGGAGGAAGGGAGGGAGGGAAGGAAGGAAGGAAGGAAGGAAGGAAGGAAGGAAGGAAGGAAGGAAGGAAGGAAGGAAGGAAGGAAGGAAGGAAGGAAGGAAGAGTTCTAATTCTAAATTGCAGCAGGCAATAGGCAATGCAACTTGCAATTATGCATTTCTAAACTTTGGCAATTCTTTTTTTGGAAAAACAGAAAATCTAGGCATTCCTAGGCAAGAGTGCTTGCTATCTCTTCTCCATCATTATTTCATGCTCATAATTCATTGACTTCAGAAGAAATTCCTGGAGCTGATGAAGACAATCAGCAATAGCAAGAGAGCAGTGACCCTCTGCCTGGCTAGCAATCCATCTGTGCAAGCGTAGACAACCTTGTACCACTTTCATTTCAGTAGGAATCACAGCATCCAGTTCAGCTCTCTCTCGACATCACCAGCAACTGTTTCTAACACACTGTGCTTTAAAGAGAAAGCACCCCCTTAAGAGAAATGGAAGGGGACAGGAAGGCAATCAACACCACTGACAGAAAAGCTTAGATGGCCTTCACACAGCCTGCAAAAAGTTGAGAGTCATCTCTGCAGCCATGCTTGGCTTAAGGCAGTTCATCCTTGATTGTTGCTAAGCAATGAAGGAAAGGGGAAGAGGAGAGAAAGCAGGAGGATGGGTGCCTCTGAAAATACTTTGCAATCACAAGAGTAGCAGCGAGGTTAAATATAGATGTCCCCCCCCAACTTGGCAGCTTAGCATTCAGTGCAAGACAGGATAAATAACTACTTTTTCAGAATGCTGGCAGCCCGGCACTCCAGCCGTTCAGAAGTGGTCCAGCATCTGTATCACCAGTCCACACTACAGGCAGAAAACGCAGACACGCACCAGCTCATCACAGACAGGGGCTGGATCTGTGAGCGTCCAGCCCCCACCCCAAAAAGGTAAGGAACAAGCTTGTGTTGTTCTCTCTCTCTCCCTGCGTATGTGCCTGAGCATCTATGGAAAGTTAGGATTTTTAATCATCTCTTCGTTTTGTTTTCATGGGGCTGAAAGTTTGCGTGTTTGTGGTTGCTTCTTTTGCTGAATAAAAAAACTGGGTGTGGGTTAGGTATGGAATTTGGTCTCTGCAGGGTGCAAATTGTATTGCCAAGCTGTTTGCTTAGTTTTAAGCAAGAACTAGTATCTGGGTTTGCATTCACAGGAGCACATCCCAAAGGAGAGGGAAATAGATGCCTCTTTCAAATATGAACAAGTTGTACGCACATATTGAGATTCTGACCCACTGGCCTGCTTATGTTAACCATAACTTGATGTATACCAAGACATGATGGTGCATGCACTAAATCTAACAGTCCAAAAATGTGTGCATGTGTGGCCATCAATTCTATGTCCACTGCAGTGTCCTCATTCATCTTTTACTCTACAGTATACTTGATATTATCAGAGTCACCAAGGATGCATCTTCTATTGTTTCAAAACCTTGGTAAGGTCGCAATTCAGTTAAACCACAACTGGATGCTGTTTACTTCATATTGGGGCAATCTCTTCAGCTGCTGCTATTTTGCAAAACCCAAAGTGTTTCTGTGGTTCTCATTCTTTCAGCCTAAACCCTTGCCTGCTCAGCTGAGCACGAATACAAAGGCCCCTGAAAAGTTCATTTTATATGTAGCAAAATTTAGCAGTATTCCCCATTGTGTCATCTTCATAGTCGTAAATATTCCCTGTTGCTTAGATTTTTATCGCTTGTAATAATATACCATATGCTAGGACATTTCCAATCTCTCTGATCATTTTGCAAACATTATTCTTTATCTGTAACTTTAATCGTTTGCTAACAGCTCATCTGCAAAAAGAATAATCTTAATGAGTGGCAGATGCCCAACTACATGGCAAAATACACATTTCCCTGCCAAGCTTGCAATTATAAACACAACTTTGCTGTGTTTCTGTCAAGTTATATCAACGATATCCCAACTTAAACTACAAATTCAAAGTGAAATAAGGAAATGGTGTGTTTAGAAGAAATGCCAAAGATGGCATTTATAAGGTCTGCCTCCTAATACCAGTTGGAAGGGAATATTGGTAGGAGAGGGAAATGTCTCCATCTCCTGCTTGTGAATATCCCAGAGACAAGTGGTTTGATACTGGGAGGAAAAACAATGTGGGACTAACCTTGGCCTAGGTTCTTTTTATCTTATCAAGGAATTGGTTTGATTAGTCTGTCATGTACTCTAACCACTTAACATTATGTACTGAGCGAATTGTGGTTTAGCCAACAAACCATGGTTAAAATGTGGGTTAGAAGCATGAACCCAAACATTGTGGCTTATTCAGAAGTCCATAGTTAAAATGACAAACCGTGGCTTACTTCAGTGCATGAATTCAGTCAAATGCGAGCAACAAGAGCAGGAGAAGACAATCCCATAGAATTAGCAATGGAAAGATATTTTCCAGGCTCTGATTGAGATGAACTATTTCACCTAGAAATAATAGTATCTGGATTATTCCAGGCCAGTAGCAAGCGATACAGATATTATCACTCATCAATCTAAGGTCATGGAGAGATCCATTCTCCATTCCTAACCATGCTGCAGATAAAAGACCTTGCACATAAATCATAATGAAGCCAAAAACAAGCTAGGGGCAAACTAGGGCCCTCACATCCTCTTTTTGTGGCCCTTGGAGTCTCCTCTAGTCATGACTGCTGAAAATGGACAACTATGTCAGTCCTGAAACAGGCAAATTGCATTTGAAGTACCGAGAACTTCTCATAAATACTTCCCCCAAGCCCACTCTTCCTACTATGTGATTCAGCCGACCACTTCTCCAAAGACTGCCTACCCTGGCTTAGGGTGTTGTATAAACCAACCAATTGTGACTTCATAAACCCAACACAGCCACTCAGTTCCTATTTGCTTCTGATGTAAAGTGATCATAAGAAGAGAGAACCATAATCTCCCTTTTACATCTACCTGCTAAATGCTGGTCAGCATGCCTTTTGAAGAGACAACTGACTCTTTTACCTACAGCCAATGCCCTCTTTCTTCTCCAACCACAACCAATTTATACTACCTTTTGAGAGAGTGGGCAGAGTCCCAGAAGATGGTCTTGCTATCTTGATTCCATTTGCAAAGCTTGAAGTGGGAAGTCTATATGCTTGACTTTCACCCCAGAGGTCAACATTTATGAGAGCTTGTGGTTTCAAATACCTTGAGGTCTGCAGGTGTTTCAGCCCTGCCTTAAAAAGAATCGTCTGCTTTTGTGTACTCCCCAACTTTTTACCATGTGCCAAAACATACCTGGCATGTGGCAAAAACATTGATTGCAGAAGCACTCAAAAGTCAAACCAAGGCAGGTTGGGCAGATGGCAACATTCTCAGGATCTTCCCCTCCCCATTTCCTTGCTCTGACATGACAGGCCTGTCAATCACTAGACAGATGGCAGCTGATATGCAGGCAAGCAAGCTTCACTAAGAAAGCAAAATGTGCAAAGCAATTTCCAGTTTGATTCTTACATAGGACCCTGCTCCCTTCATTGTAACAGGGAGACCACTCTTTAACACAAACATAGTTCAGCCTTCAGAAAGTAGGAGAGAATAGATGGAGGGGGTTAGCAAGAAGAATGAGTCATTCAACCAATGTGGGAGCTAATTTAGACATGGCTGATTCTAACAGATGCCTAATTTATTTCCTTAAACTGGGCCATTTGGTGCTCAGGAAGGAAGAGCCTGGAATATAGGTCAGCAGATAATATCAGTTACTACAGCTGGCAGTTTTAAGGACCAAGTAGTGCTGAGGTTTCAGTACCAACCAGGCCCTATAAACAAGACTACACAGCCCTGTGTGGAAGAGATCTGCTTTCGACCTGAAAGATAAATAATTGCATTCAGAAGTCCAAATTTCCTCAGATCAGGGCCTGCCCTAGTTGAAGCAGAGTGAAGGACCTGCCTCAAGCAAGCAGTGGTAAAATGTTGGAAGAAGGAGCTCTATATCACGTGGCCTGCCTTCCATCTCCTAAGTTAGGCTGCCATCTTGAGGTACAGTGAGAGATGTTGTCCTCCCAAGCATTTTGAAGGAAGAGTCAACAGCCAGTCCAACCAATATTTCGATACAGAATGGCAGGAGCGGTAAAACGTCTTAGGTCTTTAAAGGCCACTGACCGATGGGAGATGCCAAAGGCCCGTGTCTCTCCTCCTTCCCAACAGCCCTGCCGCAGTTTGCTGGTTTCCTGTTCTACTGGCAGCAGGAAACCACAGATCTTGAGTAGAGTCCCTGAGAGGACAGGGAATCTTTGCCAGGAGACAGAGGGGCTTATGTTGAAGTTGAACAAACCCTATAGTCTTGACCAATAATGATCAAACAATGCATATACATGCAGAAGCCTCCATGAGTGAACAGTGGGCTTTCTGTGCTGTTGACATCATCTCTGCTTTATGTTTGGTTGAAGTTTGCTCTCCAAGCTGACCGTTAGTTCAACAGACTCCCTGTATCCTAACGGATCCACAAAGATGCTCCCTTGAGTCTACCTACAGGAGTCAGCATTGCAGGGCAAGGGCAGAGAAATAACATTATGCTATAAATTGCCTCCTTGGGTCAAGTGGCATGACCTTGATTTCACTGTGTCTCAGAAGTTTCCTTCCAACTTTTCCTTCCTTTCTTGAATTCCTGAATCCGAAAGTTAGAAGGGGTGATGGATCCTAACCGGCATGCTGTGGATGGCCCGCTCTAGACAAAGATATTTTCTTGCAGGTCCCTCTTGTAATTAATAACTATTCATAAGTATTGATAAATAGTTCATGAAATAATAATTAAATATTAATTAGGTGATTCATAATTAATATGATTTTTATTAAAATCAGCTGCCAGAATAATTGGAAACACCGTTTCTACAATGGAACAGTTTTTAATATTTTAACATGACTAATAACAAAATGTGGCAGTCCTGCTGTGTTTGTTATTAATTTAGCCTTGATAAGCCAGCATTGTCCTCACATGTTCCTGACAATGATATATGGTAACATTTATCAACAGGCACAGATATATTGACATCATTCCTGAGCTGACTGGGTCTTTGGTAAGGCAAGCTAAATTTTTATCTATTCCAAAGAAAAAAGGAAAAGAAACTACAAAGAATGGCATGTGGATTCCAGAATCCCAGTGAAAAAATGGCCATTTTAAGGAAAATCAGCTGCTAACGGAATTAAGAAGGCCTCAGGTCTGCTTCTTCGCTCCTGACAACTCTGGGCATCTACTCAGGGGGGTCACCTAATTTGCACCCCACATCGAAGGATGGGTGAGAGGGTGCACAGACCGGTGTTTCTGTCTGCCGCTGAATAGCTTTGTTCAGCCTGGGAAACTGCAGGCAAAGCTACATGGATGATTACAGATCCATGACCTCTCAGGCCAGAAATGGGTCATAATGTCTCAGCCCTACATGAGGTGAAAGGCGTGGGGGCCCAGAGGTGCCCCTCCTTTGCAGCAGCCCCCATGTTATATAAGATCATGCGGAGTCCTGGGGGTTCTCTGAGCTTGGTTCTTTTCTTGCAAACGTTTCATTACCCGGCTAGGTAGCATCTTCAGTGCTAGAATGGGATGGGGTTTGCTCTCCATTTATATACTGTGGCCTGCCTTGCCAGTGCTGGTGGGAGTGGGGGTTCTGTTTTGCTCCTCTGGTCGTTCCTTGATTAGCCTATGTTGACTGCTTGATTGTGTGCCTGGTGGTAACCTTTGCTTATCTGGGTGATGATTGCTGGTGATGTTACCTAGCCGGGTAATGAAACGTTTGCAAGAAAGGAACCAAGCTCAGAGAACCCCAAGGACTCCACAGTTCAACCCTGAGCTACACATATTCGCCTCTAATGATAAGACCATGCCCCGTGCGGTACAGAGCGTGCCCACCTGTTTTGCTTTTCCCATGTTAGTACCAATTGCTAAGTACGATCAAAAAGAAATGGAACTCTCCAAACTAAAAAAAAAAAAGCCAAAAATAACAGCCTTGCCCACCCCACTGATGTTCCTAAGTCACCACCATCTCTCTTCAGCCCTCACACCTTACTGTTCATGTCATCATTAATATTACCATTAATATCAACTTAACTATAAACAGCAATAATGGCGCCGCAAAGGAAAACAAAAAAGTCCTCACTTCTGCCTTAAACTCCTTGGAGAAGGAGAGTTAAAGCAAATAAGTAAAGGTTCTCGCTGATTTTGTTGCTATCGTATTATTACTTTGGCAATGATGCACTAGCCAAACATTTCAGAGAATCAGGCAGACGCAAAAGGGAGGTTCATGCTGGAAGCCCGTGGGGGCCATGGAAAGACGCTTTTCCCCAAGTCACCGCTAGCACTATGTCACAGTGTCACTGTGAGGGTCTGAATAATAACCAGCTGCTATAGAGGAAGAAGAAGAAAGGGGCACCTTACTATTAAGGCATGCTGTGAATAGGAATTGTGTTACACTTTCAAAACTGAACAGCTGTGACTCCCAAAACCAGCCTTTGATCAGCAGTAACGCAGGAAGTATAAACTAAAATCAGGTTTTACGCCATCAGCCTTAACGGCACATCAAAGTGGCAATAACAGCCTGGCTTCCAAGATCAATTGCACACAGCCACAAGTTTGCACCGAGGTGTGAGGTTTTGGCAAGAACTATAGAGCATAAAAATAAAAAAAAAAAAAAGAAAGTTACCTTCTGCTAAATCCAACAATTCATACCACTAGGTCAATATTTTCTACTTTGGCTGAATTCTCAAACTGCACTCAGCACAAATATGGCTGGGTTATTCTGGGGTTCAGAATGCTGGGTCATTCTGCCCTTAAGTCATGATTTGTGGCTTAGCCCACTGGGTGAAGAGAATTGTGGTTTATTCAATAAACCATAAAAAGCCATTGCGTGATCTTCTCCATTTATTTTAACAGGCAGTCTGAGCAAACTTAAGCATTTGCTTCATACTTTGTGATCGTTTAGCTATTACTAATAGAGGTATTCCTTTCTGTAACAGGGTCAAGAATGGCTGACCATGGTCCCATATGGCAAGTCATATATTATTATCTTGGCAGTGAAGGACCTACAGTGCTGATGTTTCCACACTTAACCGCAACTGACTGTTTTCATCCTCAAGATGTCAGAGGACAGAATTCCATGCACTCTCTGAACTGGCTTCATGACAGCACACTGTCCTACTGAAGTTATTCCCTTATAATAGAGATTTTTTCCCCTCCTCTTCGAGGGATCAGTGCATCAATATATGGTTTTTGTGTTACCTTAAATCCTCCCCCTACCCCATATGGGGGTAGGAAAATCCCCATATATGTGTCTTCCTTACTTTCATGTTAAGCGCTGATATGAAGCATATCTAACCTTCAGCATTACATCCAGGTCTGACAGCTATTTTTTAAAAAAGCAGGAAGGAATTCTGTCATCGCCTTCCACCCCAGAGGAGTGACGATTTATTTTTAAATGGCCTCTGTGCTGCTTATTATCTGCAGAGACCCAGGGGCAATTAAACAAATGTCTTTGGAGAAAAGTAGATTCCTACAATGCAAAACACGAGCCAATAACAAAGAGGACAGTTTGGAAATAATATTAAATTTAATTAACAGTTCCTCCAAAAGGACAAGGGAAGGTGAAAGGAGAAGAAAAGAGAATAATTTAAGCTGGAAAAAATGAAACTGGACTTGTGGCCATGAGCCCAAGATGACTTCTTTAACTATCTGATGGACAAGCAATTATCTAGGAGTTCTTCCTGGCATTGAGCTCCCTAGGCTTAGGGACATGGCAACCATTACTTCAGAGACTACCTGTAAATTATGTCATACTTAGTCTTCCTCCTCCCCACTTAGTTTGCACCATTTTTTCATGATTCCAGAATCCAGCATGATTCAGACCCAGAAAAGACAAGATACTAATAGTTGTGGGGCACAGCATCAAGTCTGAACCCCATCACTGACTTGAAAGTTCTAGGCCTAAAAGAAAAAGGTTTCCCAAACCGAACACCAGCATTATCTAGGCAGAAGACCTTGAACTCCCTCAGCCCAGGCAAAAGACTGTGGTCACATTAAAATTGCCATTAAGAATTAAAGTTTAAGAACCAACATAGATGCAAACATGTTGACCAGGTAACTATGGTGCAGGAGGGCCCAAGGAGACTTTCATTTTCCTGCCCTCTACCTTCCCTTCTCACCCATCGCTACTTTAATTGGTTTTATTGTAGAATTTGTTTCACTCGATATACCTTTCACTATTGAAATCTCTCCGCAGTTTATAACAAACCAATGATATAGCGCTAACATCATCTCAAATCTATACAATTACTTTCTGAACACCAGTTGCAAACCCAGATTCCAATTTCTAGTCAAAAGGCCTAAATGACGTAGAAACTGTAGACGCCACAGTAAATGGGTGGTCTAGTTTATTGGTTTCAAGCATCTGTCTCTTGATCACCAACTCTTAACATCCCGAATCCTAAACATAAGCATCATTTTAAAAACAGGGGAAATTAGCCTACAGTACAAGAAGTCCAGAAAAATCATGAGGATTAGGAGCATCATTAGAATACTCTCAACCACCCACCCACTCCTCAAATATAGTGTGCTAAAACATAATCCACTACACAATAAATCAAGGCAATTTTAGGGGGCGTTCAAGTGATCGGTCAGCTTAATCAGCTAAAAGACGTTTGCAGCACTCACGTCTTTTTCTGTGGTCAGAAATGCCTTGATACTGATGTTCTAACAGACTAGTAAATTACTGCCTTAGCTTGGAATAACATTTATATCAATGTAACAACTTATTCTATAGGGAAGTAATTTACTGAAACCAGTTAAGAGCTACACAAACATCATCTAGAGAGATTAATTGACTGTTATACTTTGATTGCTCTGCAGTCTCTTGGTGGCAGTTTGCAAATGAAAACTGATCTTTTTGTCATTACTGAAATGCCAATAAAAGAACAGAACAGAAGTGTTTTTAACATCATCTTAAAAACAGCGAGTTCCTTTTTCCAAGTTAGCTACTTTATACAAGTGGTTGTTTTGGTAAAGAAACACCTCACCTCAATGATATGCATTGTTTTCATACATTCATTTACAGATGCAAATCTGGAAACAATGACAAGCTTTTCACTAGTGCCACGCAGGGGTTAGGGTTGGGGAGAGAAAATGCTTTTGAAATATATTTCTAAAAAGTGCTTATAGAACCAGAATGCGATGTTCTTGCACTTGTTTATTTGTAAAACAGGCGAGATGAATTTATTAATGTCTGATATTCATTCTGCAATCCTCTCTCCAGTGGTCTATAGTCTCCCTGGCTTCCTTCACTTCAATTAAATCCCAAAAGAAGATATTACGAATATTCTCCCCTACTGGGTTTTTTCAGACTGGGAAGAGAGGCTTCCCAAGGATGGAAAGATGTACAGTGGAACCTCGGTTTATGAACTTAATTTGTTCCGTGACTCTGGTTGCAACCCGAATTGGTCGCAACCCGAAGGAAATTTCCCCATAAGGTTCAATGTAATTACCGTTAATCCATTCTGGCGTGGAGGACAGGGAAGCGGCTATTGCTTGGAGGGAGAGTCCCCCTCCCTATGACCACATGTCAGGGGTGGAAAATGGCCGCGGACCACGTGTCAGGGGCAGAAAAATGGTCGCGGACCACGTGTCAGGGGTGGAAAATGGCTGCGGACCACGTGTCAGGGGAGGAAAAATGGCCGCGGACCGTGTCACGGGAGGGAAAATGGCCGCGTATCCTGTTCGTACCCCGAGGCGGAGTTCGCAAGCCGAAGCAAAATTTTGCGGCCGGAGCTGGTCGTAACCCAAAAAGTTTGTTAACAGAAGCGTTTGTAACCCGAGGTTCCACTGTAAAAGGAAAAATGAAGACAAGCCATTGTCTTCCTTGCCTCTTCCAAGAAGATAGTCAACTCAACAACCTCATCAAGAAAAATAAGAAATGCAACCCCAAACATCTTGACCATAACACAGGCAGAAACCTCTTTGACCCAGAATGAAAACCTCTGGGAAATGCAAAGGAGATTTCTACAGAGCATTAATAGAAATAACAGGCATTTTTCCATATTAAAGAAAACTCTGATTAGTCAGTCTCAGAAGTTCTCTCTTTTTCAAGGCTCTTCCTCTTTTAAAGTGGACTCGGACGGGCCAGTCCTTCAAATGATTGAAGTGGCATAAAAACACTTGAAAGGAAAAAGCTACAATATGCAAAGGAGAAATTGATGGCCATTCCTCTTACCCCCAGCCCTCCAAATCCTTCTTCCAGGGAAACAGCAGTACGTAGAAAGTCGCCTAGAGTCTTAGTCCAATTTTTCTGGGTCTTTTCAAGTCCATTTGGAGAAAGTTTCTTATTATTTTAGAATTACTCTGTCCCAAGGGGGTCTACCTAACCAGAAATGTTGGCAGCTTTCACACAGGTAAAAGATGCTAAACTGAAACACGAGGCTTTGAGATAGAAAACAAGGAATAACTGTCAAGAGTACAAGAGTCACTTGTATAGTGAGAAGGGCGGCATATATAAAATTGAAAAATAAATAAATAAATAAACTATTTGATCTACTTGGTTACAGTCATAGACCAAAATTCCATCCCTTGCATCAAATAACAAAGCATATATAGAAATGAAAACATGAAAAGGTAAAATATATACCTAATTGCACTATAATGTGGAAAATAACCTGTCAAAGTTTATTTGTACCCCAAGTTTCCTTACAGCCATCATGACTCTGGTTGAGCTATTAAAAAAAAAAAAAAATCTGGCCCATTCTCTACATTTTCTCCCGTTAAACGGTGAGACCAACTATTACATTACTGAACTGCATTTTTAACCTGGAAAAAGTCATGAAAAGCAGACAAGTGAGAAATTGCCTAGGATTATGTAGGAATTTAACCCAGCAACCTGTTCAGGAGCATCCACCGGGGAGTTTCAAAAAGAGGGTAACCATGCAGATCTGGTCACCTGAGTTTAGCTGTTGCGTGAACATAGCTACTGCAGTTTGCTGAGCGTAGTTTGTTTTAGAGTTTCTGCAAACACAGCCAAAGGATCCTTACCTAAGTCCGCTGAACCCAGAAGATTCAACCTTTCCTCTGAAGAAGAACCAAATGAGGAGGCCATGACCCAGATTGCCTCACTGTTCACCTGCAAGGATCAGCAGTAGTTGCTGGAAATGAGGGACAAGTCTTGCCCAAGGCCTCACAGACCAGCTCAGGATGATTGCTGCTGTTGTTATTATTATTATTACTGGTTGCAGAGTCACCCAGTTGTTTAGACTGGATTTGGGATTTTTATCCACCTATTGAGTCCTTCCCAAGGACCTGGGATAGGCAGATGTTGTTGTTTAATGGTGGTGATGATGATGACGATGATGATTTTATTGGCTGCTCAACTCCAGTGGACTCTGGGCAGCAACCAATAAGCTAGGTGGCATCCTTAGGAAAGAATTTTCCTATCCCTGATTTAAATAATTGCCTGAATTAGTCCATTAAATATCCAATGAATTAAGGGATTATTTCTAGCAACTTTGGGGCACTACTTGACAACCTTTCTCTTCCCCCAAGTTTTATCAGTACAGCTGTTGCATTAATATTTCTGTTTTGTTTTCCTGACCTCTAACCCTTATTTTCAACCCAGCTTTATATTGCTTTTAACTTATGTTTACATCGCATTATATTTTAATTACTGTATTGTAACTGACTTTGAGAATAGGAAACAGTATAGAAATATGTTGATGCTGGTGATACCTCTTCCTAACAGTCTTCCTATCAGTATTTTCCTATAATATTCCAGCAGCCTTGTCTGCATCATTTGTCAACATTTTCTATCAGCCAAACAATGGATATAAAAAACGTGGCATGGCATCAACACAACTGATCATAGTTCATCTACAACAGTGTTTCCCAGCCTGGGCATCTTCCAGATCTATGGACTTCAACCCCCAGAATTCTCTGCAACAACTATGCCTACTGGCAAATTCTGGGAATTGAAGTCCACACATCTGGAAATTGCCCAAGTCAGGACAGTGATCTAAAATAGAATTCAACACAGACCAGCTTTTTCCAGGGGCTACAAGGCTGTTTATTTCAGGCCACCTGTAAAACATCGTGTCTGGGTCTCCTATAAGGTTGAAGACAGTGGTATGGGAAATATGGCTTCCAGATGTAGCTGGACTACAGTTTCCACCATCTGTCCTTTTTGATCACACTAGCTGAAGCTGCTGAAATTTGTGATTTAGCAACATTTGGAGGGCCACAAGTTCCCCAGTCTTGCTGAAGATACTTCAGAGCTGAATTAATTTGCATTTTAAACCCACTAATTGGAGCAATCAGCACTATAGTGGCTGAGACCCAAAGATTTCTAATGAAATCTCTCTTACACGGCAATGGCTATTCTAAATCCAGCTCTAAGGAAAATTGTTGGGACCATCACATTGTGTTGTTTGTGTGTGCTGCATGGGAATGGATTGCCATTGTTGTAACATGTGAATGGGGTTTTTTTTTTTATACAAGGACCTAAGGTAGATTTTTTTTTTTAAGTCTTGCATATATTTAATCAGGGCATGCAAATGTTCAAATTGGAAATTTATTTTAAAAGAGATCTGCAAATCAAATTGGATTATTGAATCAACAAGCTGATTTGTATATCAGTCAACTTGGCTATGTAACAACTGAGATGATCTGGACAAATGAGCATGCATGAAAAGTTTTCCTAATCAGTTTGGAAGTCCAAATTGAATCCAAATCCAAATCCAAACTGAACTGGAATTTTTCACTGCCTTGCCCAAAATAAATATCTAAAATAGCTTCCCTGTGATATTCTAAGGAAGTGAAAGTTGGATTTTGAAGAAGCAAAATAGAAAGAGTATTGACTCTTTTGAACTTTGGAGTTGGAGAAGACTCCTGAGAACACCGTGGACAGCCAAGAAAACAAACCAATGGATCGTCGAACAAATCAACCAAGAGTTCTCACTGGAGGCACAAATGACCAAGCTCAAATGATCCTACTTCAGGCACATTCTGCAAAAGACCAAACTCTCTGGAGAAAGCTCTAATGCTGAAAAAGGAGGAAGGAAAGAGAAGAAGAGGACAACCAACAGCAAGTTGGATGGACTCAGCTACAGTGGTGATGGGTGCACTGTTGGAAGACCTGAAAGACCAGATTAGGGACAAATCATCATGGAGAAAATCTATCCATGTGGTTGCTAAGAGTTGACAACAACTTGATGGCACATAATCAATCAATCAATCATGTAAGGGTAGACAACCATTTTCCTGCTGAGGTCCATTATTTCTAATAGTGGATGGGGCCTGAAAGAAAGTAGATCAAGTTACCTAAATTTTCTTTAATTCTAAATTCTCTCTAATCTCCCCCCAACCTTTTCTCTCCCAAATCCTCTTCTTTGTTACAGGCTGCAAGAAAGAGATATATACTTCTTATCAGACAACAGAAATGATGGCTTGTAGAGGTTTTATGAATTTGGGCTAAGGACTACTTGAAATTAAGCTGAGGGCCCCATCTGGGACTAGGACTGAACACTGCCAGCCCCAACAATTAAGGATGGAGAGAAATTTACTTGCTCATGAGAGCCAGTGTGGTATAATGGTTAAGGTGGTGGACTAGGAGCAAGGAGACCCAGGTTCTAGTCCTCCCTTAGGCACAGAGGCCAGGTGGGTGGCTTTGGGGCAATCACTCTCTCTCAGCCCTAATCAGTGTCAAGCCAGCTGGAAACCAACTCCTTGTTACATCATGCATCAATAACTTGGCTGTGTAAACTCAACCAAGGGAACAATCTCTAGGAACTTCAACAGCAGAAACTTGCTTGCTCCACACTACCCCAAAGCCACCTTCTCCTTGCTAATTTGAAAAAGCTCTGGGAGAAGTTCTTTGTAATGTCTTCCCTTGAGATTTATTTGACATACCAGAAGCCAGGAAGGCTGCTGATGTGAAAGAGAGGATATTCCCATCCCTTGGCCATCTTGTAACTAGCATAAATCTAAACACCTCAGACCTATGACAAATGGAGAGGAATGGGAAGGCACACCTTTAGGAAGGGCAGGATCCTGACAACCTTATGCAGAACTTGAGAGGTAGTGCTGGACTTGAGCTAAAAGACCGCTAAATTTGCTTAATGTATGCAAATTCTTGGTCTCTTCACTCTCTCTCTTCTCCCCCCTCCCCAGTACACCAATCCCTAGAACCTTATTGTGAGCTGTTGCAAACAAGAGATTGCCAGAGTGATGAAAGGACACTTCCTAAAATTGGTCAGTTATGACTAAAATAATAATTTATTAAAGCAATAACTTTAAATATGGTGACTGCTCTCTGCTTCTTGCCTTGCCTGATATTCTTTGTGACTTTGGGCCAGTCACTCTCACCCACCTCACAGAATTGTTGTAATGAAGAAAATAGGAGGCTGGAGGATTAAGTATGCTCGCTGGCTTGAGTTGACCTATACACCCACACACACACGTAAAAGGCAGGATAAAAATCTAATCATCATCATCCCTCAGATAACTGTCCTAAAATGATCCTTTCTTGGATGTTTCAGCTCCTGTTTTGGATAACAGAAATTCAACAAGCCTGCACCACAGCCAAACCTATCCAAAGACTGATTTACTGTTTAGAACCATTTTTATGCTGCTTCCCATTGAAAGAATTCTCTAAATGTTTTACAATTAAAAACAAGAGATTAAAACAACAGAAACTGACAGTAATGTATCCTGTACAATACAGTACAAAAATACAGAATAAAGTTAACCATTAAATAGACAGGAAAAGAGTCACAGGAACCCTTGTTCTAACCAGCAAGTGTGCGAATATGGAAAGGCTCCATTAAATGCAGTGGCACAGCTTGTGGGATAATCAGGTAGAATTTGTTACTCTTGCAGAAGAAGGAAGAGCTCCGAAAAAGGCATGAACATTAGACAGCATTTGGTTGACAGCCTGTTCAGCAGCAGACACACTTGCCTACGAACAAAAGGAATGATCTGCTCCTAAGCATCAGGCAGGGCTTGGCCAACAATCTCTCCACAGTGAAAATGTGCAAGTTTTATAAGCTTCCTTTATTGTCATTAAAAGTAACACTGTTACCTAGGCAACTGCTTCTTCCCATGGGAATTGATAAAGAAATCCAAATGTTCTCCTAAACACATTTGAAATCAATTTGCAAAAAGAAAAATTTATCAAGTCTTTTAAAAAAATTAAAAAAAAAATTTCTACAGATTTTGTCACTCTCCTGCTTCTCCTATTGTATGTAACTCTGTATGTGTGTGCTTAACAAGCTTTAAGCATTCATTTTAGTTACTGAATACCCTAAAATTCCAACTGCATAGGATATTTCCTCACAACTTAATTGTAATTCATTCAGTTTTCTAGTATTTCACAGCAAGCTGGACTAAAATATGTCTGGCTACTTTTGCAGTCTAGCATTTTGTGTGAAAAGAGCCATATTGGACAAGACAGCTGGTTTTGCAGCAACCCCCTTCAACCTTCCCCTACCCCAAAGTGAATGGCGCTAATAAAACAATTCTCTCCACAGTCTGTACCCTCCACCAATATGTGATTAAATATTTAAATTTGTCTTCAAGGACTTAGATCCATCCTGTTTTGAAGTAAAGGCATACAAATAAGTTTGATCTCCAACATTGGATGTGGTATAGAGGTTAAGGCACGGAATTGGAATAGGGGTAACCTAGAAGCTCAACCATGGGGACTCATGTGACTTGCTAATTTCAAGTTTAGCATCTATGTTGCCCCAGCCGTCATGTTTCTATTCAGAAAACTAAAGCTAAGAATGTTGTTGGGCACAACCACTATCTTTCAGCACAACTTATCTGCCAGGGTGGTTACATGGACAAAATTGAAGGCAGAGGTACAATGTATGGTGTCTTGAGTTCCAAGAACAACACCGGAATATAAACCTAAATTACTATTTACACATGCAATATTGTCCAAGACACAACAGATACACTGCATGCTTCATCTTAGTACTGGACAACAGATTATGAATAAATGGCAGTTGACTTGGATATAGTTCTCTTTCACATGGCCAGCAGATCATGTAAATGTGAGGATGGGTGCCTGCTTTCTATACAATTCGAGGCAGAGTATTCATTACTGAATTTAGTATAGTGGAGAACCCCTTATGTAAAAGGACTCCAAGGCCATTTAGAGGCAACAATGGCTGTAAAATAATTTATGCCACCAAGAAGAACAACCTAATTTGTCACAAGGATCTTTTAAGGTGGCTTTTGAATAAAGCCACAAATATTATTGCAGTAGTATTCTCAAATAAGACCAGACAGAGAAATCCTTCTGTATTTTCCCCTTATCAGTTCTCATTCAATAGGATGAAGTACACTTTCAATCTTCTTTTCAAAGGGGAAGATAACTTCCGTATAATTCTCATGGGTGAAAAGTAGATCCTTTCACTGATTTTATTATGAGGTTTGTGTGACTGTGTGTGTGTGAGGTTTGTGGTCCATTTTTTACTGAACCATCACTGCTCCCATGGTTTGCAGCCTCACTGGCTTCCTAAACTTCCATTCAATCCCAAGGTAAGAACTCAGGAGAAAACTTTTCCAAAATCTTTTTTCAGTAATGGTGCTATTGTTCTCTCTGTGTTGGAGATTTTCTTTTTTCCCTGGAGAAACTGGGTGGAGAATTTCAAAAAGCTAATTTGTGTTCAATTCTAACCTTCATATATACCACACCTTCATCTTTCCTTTGGAGAGATGTTGGCTCTTAGCTTCCCTAAGCATCATTCAACAACTCAACACACAGAGTTGTTGAGAGAAGTGGGGCATACAAGTCTTCTTCTTCTTCTTCTTCTTCTTCTTCTTCTTCTTCTTCTTCTTCTTCTTCTTCTTCTTCTTCTCTTCCTCCTCCTCCTTCTTCTTCTCCTCCTTCTTCTCCTTCTCCTTCTCCTTCATCATCATCATCATCATCATCTCACTAACCTGCTCCATATGCTCCAAATAAAATGGAAGGGATGATAACAGCTGTAGTCCCAACAGCTCCCAGAGACCCATAGGTTCACTTTTTCTTCTTCAGGGTGGATACAAACCAGAGTGCTTGCAATCAGTAACAAGAAGGGAAAAATGGAAGACAATAAGAACGGAAGGAGGTATGACATAAGTATGGTCAGAACTGTCTCAGGAATCACATATGCCAAAGAAATGCATGAATACAAATCAAATACATTTGCAAAATATGTGTTAATGCAGCTTTCCTGAACCTGGTCCTGTGCAGATACACAGGTGAGCTTAATTTTACCTGGCCATGGGCTGAACCTGTCTCTCTGCTATCCATTCTCACTTAGGCCAGATGGTAGAATATCTGGTGGTTCACTAGCAGAGGGGAACTCTGTCTTCTGAAACAGCAGGTCCAAAAGGATCTTGCCATGGAAGTAACAGCCTTCTGCTCTAGCTTTCAGCCCAAAGACCTCATGCATTGTCCATAATTTTTTAGCTCAGAACGTGACATCTAGTTAGCCATTGAGGAAAGTGCTTGGTATCTTTCAGAAATTTCTGGATTTCCCATCAGACCCAGTAAGCATGGCCAGTCCTAAGAGATTATGGGATTTGTGATCCAGAACCTTTGAAGGACACCAAAGTGCACTGATGATGTTACCTAGTTGGGTAATGAAATGTCTGCAAGCAAACAACCAAGCAGAGAGAGCACCAAGGACTCCACACTTCAACCCTGAGCTACAGATATTCTCTTCTATTGGACACCAAACTGCCTATTTCTGGGCTGGATTAAAGAAGTGGTTGTTATGAAGCACTAGGGATTTGATGATGATGACGACGACAATGATGATGGGGGGTTAGAAGAAAAGGCTGGCAAATGGAAGGAGAACTGAGCCAGTTTCCATTCACTCCCTTGCAAGAGTTTGTTAAATATCCAAAGCAACAAATGCATTTTAAAAAATCCCAGCGGCACACAAAATATTAAAACCATGAAGCAAAATTAGAGAAGATTCATATATATATATCCCCCAAATTCAAGAACAGCAGGAGCATACCAAGCAAAATTCATATGCATCCAGAAAAATCCTTCAGATGGAAAGTCCTTCATTTTTTTAAAGAAAGGAATAGCCTAGATTTCTTATTAAAAAAAAAAAGAAGAAATCTTTGGTTTTTTTCCTAAGTTGTGGTCAGGCACAACCTAATATTTGTGTGTGTGTGTGTGTGTGTAGAGAGAGAGAGAACACTTATCCAAACCGCTTCAAAAGCTATCCTTCAAGAAATCTGTTTTTGCCCTTGAAAAAAATCATTAAAAGCAAACCCAAAATTGCTTTGCTCTCTATAGAACTGCTGCTCTAAAGTGTGTGTGTGTGCGTGTGTATACAGCAACACTGAAGGATCAACACAGCTACAAAAAATAATAAACATAGTCATCAAAAGTGAAAGGAAGGGAAAATTATGTTAAAAACAGCCACCCCATATATACTTTTTAATTACTTGGCATAATCAAGCAAGTCAAATGTGTGCAAATGCACATACCCACACATATATATATCAAGACTTTCTAATCCTGGTCTGATTTCTCTTTTTTTCTGTTGTTCAAGTTCATTAAAAAGTAATCTGAACATAGTAATAGAGCAGCAAGATCTAAAATTTGGAAGGAAAAGGTTGTAAAGGCGTGCGTTTAATTTGCCGAGGTATATATTTTTATCCCTATCTTCTGATAGACCTAATCACCCTCTCTTGTTTTAATTTTTACCACCAGTTAATTGGATCTCCCCAAGAAACTCAATATTCAAAGATCTTTAATTAGAGGGATTTACCCCCCCTGCCTTTATAACTTCGCAGACATCTTCCCTTGAATTGTCCTTGTTTGTCATACAGTCAACTGGAGGGAAGGCTTTATTTTTTTTAAACAAAAGTCCTTGTGAATTTTTTTTTTTTTTTAAGAGCTCAAGGAGGGGACAGCTTACCAAATGACTTAAGAGAGGCCTGGATAGAAGTAGATTTTTCCCATGCTATTTCTTTGAGAAACCCTTGCTGGATTACAGGGGCCTCCTTCCTATACAATCGGCTAATACAGCAATTTAGCCTTTCCGTCTGTCACCAATGGCATTTGACAGACCTTCTATTGAATCCCGACATGAGCAGGGACCATTCATCAATTTCCAAACTCTTTTAAAATAAGACTGTTATTTGAGATGTTTACTCGTGAGTAAGTTTCAGCAGGTGGCAGCACCTGCCTGACTTTGTCTGGGCCTGATTGATACTTGGAGGGGAGACTAGCTTAGACCAGAAAGAAGGGATGACAAACCAGACTTTGCTGAGAAAAGACTCCATGAAGTCCCTAGGAGTCATGCGTGATTCAAAGAGGAGCTTAATTTTTTTGCTCCGACCAGTAATGAATATAATTCCAATCATGGTGTGGAACTAATGCCTTGATGTCAAAAGATTCATCTGCTGGACTGGCCTTTAATTCTCAGATTCTAACCATTTTGGGTTGGTGAGATTGACAGAATTTGCTGAGATGGCCAAACTGACTTCTTTGATTAGAGAAAGGTCATTACTGACATTCATCAATGACTGGAAACCCCCTTATGGACTTTTTGCGTAAAAAAGAAAATGGTTTTGTGACTTATGGTTTTGATGATTAGAAAGGGTATAGAAAAAAGGGAATGATGATGTAATCTTAGAGAGGTTTGATTAGACTTGTACATATAATTGCCGAGAGGAAGATCAGAAGCCACTTCTTTATATAGATATATTTCATGTTTTCTGTTCTTTTATTTCCTTTTTCTTTTTTTTCTGTCTCCTTTTTTTCTTTGTCTCTTCTTTTCCTTTCTTTTTTTCTTTTTCACATTTACTATTTTTTCTTTGAATGTATTTCTTCTCATGTATGTAAAAACTTTTAATAAAAACTATTTAAAAAAAAAAAAGATTCTAAGCAATTTTTGCTCAAAAATAAATCCCACCATATTCAGGGGAGCATATTCTGGAATAAATAGGGACAACAGTCATCTCCACTGCAATGGCTCTTCTGGTCTACTATTTCCAATGCTGTTAGGGGCGAGCCAAAGGTGATTTAAGCATGCCTTTAATTGTCCTGAGACAGCATCAGTGTCAAAGCATTGTGGAAAATTCACACAACCTTCATAACCTGCTGCTACCAATATCACAAAGGAACCCATCGAAGGGCCTTTTATTGGGTGGGGAGGACACAGGTCTTGAACCAGCAGCACCATCACCTCACATTTCGCTCTGAGTTGGTCTCCATTCTAATATGACTCTTTATAAACACTCATACTGATAAAAATGCCCTGCTGGATATGTGTATCTCTGTAGTTTAAAAGACTACTTCTGTATTTGTTCAGTTGCACCTAAGGAAGAATCCAGACATCACTACATTTGTTGCTTTTCTGTGATTTAGAGGACAGCAACAAGCCAGCTGCAGGATCAACATGGATTGCGATTAGGCTTTTAAGGGCAACTGGTCCTTTAATTAAAAGCTGCCGCTTTCTGAGTATATTTTATAGCTCCCCATTTAGTGCATCCAGAGGAATTAATTAATTGGATTTAGAGGTGGCCCGACTCTAGAAAGACTCCAGACAGCCTACAATTTAAAGCAGAAAACCAATTAAAAGCTCCTAGGCTTCAGGACAATATCCCACACAACAAAACACCAATGGGGCTCCACAACCGTCCTATCCAAAGGCATGGGGAACAGCCATGTTTTTAAAGAACTCCAGAACATCACTGAGGGGAGCCACCCAAGTTTCTAGGAAGATAACACTCCAGCAGTTACCACGACAGCTTTATGGATGAAAGCGTTATTTCAATTAAATAAGAGGCAGCTGTGCTAATGGGCGCTACTATAGAAGCAACTCATATTTATAAGAACCCCTGTTGTTGGGTTTTTCTCTCTCTTCTTTTTGGATCTGAGCTTTGCGGGTTCAGGTCAGACTGAAGGCCAAAAGAACTTATTACTTGACATTGGGTATCATAGAAACAGGCGGGCTTTACCAAAACGTCATATCGCAAGGCTCTTGACAAGCATTTGGGACTCTGCCAAACACCATGCCTCACTTAATCCATGTGGAAATTGGAAAAACTCACCAGTGGAGAAAGCAAGCCAAAGGAAACAGTGAGATTTACTGTAAGCTTTGCATTGTAGATATGAAGAGGAAAAAGTTTCATTTGGAAAAACTGTTCAAATCCAAGGATTGTAAATGCCAAAAGAAATAAGACACCTTTGCTGCTACTTACGTTCTCTAAGTTCCTTTTTTCCAATCTCTTTTTCAGAGAGCAAAGAATCTTAATGCTTTGATTAAGTCCACTACTACTACTACTGAATTCTTTCTGTGATCCTTTGGAGTTACCCTAAATGATGATTTTGTTTCATCATGGCTTGTTGAACAATAGTTTATAGCTTAGCACTAGGCCTAATCAAGTCTGTTACGAGATCTACCTTGTTTCTCTTCAGAATCCCAGGGTCTCTTATCAAGGTGCAAAATAAGGTGATTTGGCACTAGAACCAAAAGCTAAACAGGGGCTGAGATGTAGTCCCAATTAGCTGTTAAAAACCATGAACTAGGGTAATTTGCATTTACAACTTCCAGTGAGAAGTTACAGCTTAAGAATTCTAATATAAAACTGTCCAGCAGAGCTGAACAAAGACAATTAATTAATACTCATGTTTTACAGGAAAGGAACATGAAAGCTCAGAAATATACAATTAGTGCAAAGCCAGACATGGCTAAGGATAGAGGAAAAATTTGTTCATTCAGTTTTAGTTTTTAGGTGAACATTCCCAATGTTCACCTTTCAAACTGTTCTTTTTATTAAAAATTAAAATGTAATGGCATTTTAAGGCCGCCTACAATCCATTCCATGCCAAAGTCTGCCATTTTTGCGATGTGAATTTGCTATTTTAAAATCAATAGAAACAACATTTGATATTGGCAAAAATCATCTGCCAGAAAAGTATGCAATTTACTCCTTAATTATCAAATCTGTGACAGCACATTTCTGGTAAACCAGTGTACATATATTAAGAGTAAACTTAATGACAATGTAGTTATTGGAAATATATTTTCATTTTGGCTCTATTTTGCAAAATTTCTAAACTGATAAGTAATGGGTCAAAATTAATTCTGAAATGCATTCTGAAACTGAAATGGACAGATTTGTTCATTCATAGTATGACATATTTTTTCTAAAGAAGGAATACACTTTAGCTTGATCATCTACTGTCAGCCCAACCAACATCACAGAGTTGATGTGGAGAAAGGAGCACTAAGGATGCTGCCTTTTGGTCCTAGAGGAAAGAGTGTATTTAATATATTTTTATCCGATGTGGAAAAAGGAAAGGGAATAAGCAGAATATTGATGTATCTCACCAATATATCCTGAGAAGAATGAATGGCAATGACTTGGGGATGAAATGCATGACACTGCTGATCCTGAACACAAAGAAAGAGGAAGGCCTCCAACCGCACACAATGCCTTGATCCTTTCAGTAAAATCACGTAATTACAACATCTTGTACACAGCACTCAATTAAACAGATGTGGAGGCATCTACCACCTCCTTTCTGTTAAAATAGCAGAGTTCAGAGGAATTGTCACTTCTAGAACAACAGCCTGAAAGACAAGTGGATGGGGTGGAATGGGGCAGATGGAGGTCTCCAAACTGACAAGAAGATATGTGGTTGTGGACACAGAACAGATCTTCTTAACCGATGGAGCTAAATGACTTAACTTACCAAGAAGCTTTCCTGCATCCAGTTTGCCTGGAAAAAATATGTGAATCCATGCCACAGGATCTCTGGGCCGCAAAGCGTTCTGGGAAATAATACATATCATAGTTATGCAGCTCACGGATGTTACCCACCAGATCCATGGAGCATTCATACAACTTTTTGAAATATCAACATTCACATCAGGAGGCAAATAGCAGAAGACAGTTGGTGATGGGGGCAGTCCCATCCTGTCTATCCTGATTGTCTTCTTATGGAGGAACCACAACTGAGCTCCTAAGGAATCATCAGTAGCCATCTCTCTATTGCCACAAAGAAAAGACAGGGATCTGCACAAAAATTTGCAAGTGCTAATTTATGGTTGCACGTGCAAATGTAGAAACGACCACCAGAATTTAAGCAAAAATTGATTTCATCTTCACAAGCTCTTTAAACACATGCACACAACCAGAGAAGACTGAGGATGGACTGAGATTCCATCTTCCCATTTGCTGCACTTCTCAATGATATGTACGAAGACTAATGGTGTGCCAGAGTTTGCATTGCAATGCGCTGTGTCCCATCTCTCTGAAGCCAGCGTTCCCAATCTAAGAATTGCCCATGGAAGGATTTCCTTTGTAAGGTCTGGGGATGGAATGAAAGCTGTGGGAATCAGGCAACAATGAAAGGTGTACCTGCCCTTTGTCTGCCTTACCCTGAAAGGAGGCCCAGAAACCCATCCCTTATCCATGAGGATGTCACCAACCTTTTCTGCTCCTTTGGAAGAAATTTCGGAAGCAAACTCTTCATGAAAATGCAAGAGAATTTTTCTGTCTGGTACTAACTACAACAAGGCATCTGTCCTCTGAGCTTGGTGTGAGAACTTCAGATGGCAGCCTAGGTAACCAGCCCAGAGTCCACAGTGAGTCTAATTAATTTCTCACAATGCCCCATGCAGCATCAGCCAGGAGCATTGTGGGAAATGTACATGAAACCATGAACCAACCAGGACTATCCTAGCATTACAGTGGAAACTGATGCCACTGATTTAGAGTTTAAGCTTCTAAATAGTTGCTGCTTCCTAAACCAGGGTTCCTCAACCTTGGCAACGTTAAGACAGGTGGACTTCTGGGAGTTGAAGTCCACCCATCTTAAAGTTGCCAAGGTTGAGGAACCCTGTCCTAAACAATATAATGTCTTGTTTTTCCTTTTCTATTACTTCTTAATATGCAGGTGGTGGCCACAGTGTGTATTAACTGCCAACTGGCATATCAAATTAGATTGCTCCAAATGCTTAACAACATTTACAACACTTGGCTACATACATGCCAGAGCCTTCAGAATGGGTAGCATACAAATAAAGGGGAGAGAAGGAGGAGGAAAGGACCCAAATAACTTTCTTGACCTGCAAGGATGCATCACACAGCTATAAATTATTAGGGTTATTTTTAGGAAGGTATCCTTCCAGATTCCTTAATCCTCTTCCTGACCAGTTTGCTTGTTCTGCACACTGCCAAGGTGTTGTTTGCAACAGTTTAGCAACAATTTAGGATCTAAATTGTTCTTCCTGCTATCAGGAACAGAACTCAGTGCTTAAAGACATACACCCGGTAATTATCACACTCTTACTAGGAAAGATAAAAAATCACCAGAGTGAAGGCTTGTGTAAAACATTTTGCAGACATTAGGTGAAGATCCAGCTCTCTTGTGAAATTTATAATGTTGGGAAAGATAGAAGGAAAGAGAAGAAGAGGACCTACAAGAAAGGTGGAAAGATTCAATCACAGTAGCAAGACCTGAGGCTGGGGACCTGGAGAAGGTCTATCTATGTGTCCACTGACAGCCAACACCAACTTGATGGCACATAAGCAATGCTTCCAACAGCTGATATTTTGCTCTGAGTCTCATCCCAACAGAAAAAGCTATGTTTATGCAACATACTAAACCAGAGTTTGCTTAAGTATGTTGCATAAACAAAGCCAGAGTTTACTGAATAAATCACAATTGGCTACATTCAAAGAACACACTGAACCATAAGCCATAATTTAAAAACCCCTCTGGGAGGAAACCACACAACATAAGCCATCAAAGTACATGTTGGCTTAGCCCAGCCATCGAATCTGTCCTCCTTTAAAACAGGATACAAAACCTGTGCTGCCAAAGGCCCCCCCAAACGTTGCTGACAAATTATCGTTTTAAATACAGCAAGAGGGAACTTACTAAAAATATGGGGAGGGAGGAGGGGTGTCTGCAGGGTATGGTGGCCGCCATGGTGGATCAAAGCTTCATCAAAGCTTTTAATGGGCATTTTTACATGTATTTTTTAATGAGACTCACATTTATTTTCATTTGAATAAAAGTATTATGGCCACCCAGAGTCTTTTGGAGTGGGCGGCCATAATAATTTTAAATAAATAAGTAAATAAATAAATAAAGTCTTTCAGCTGGAGGCACTAGCTCAGCATGGAGCTTTTGAGCAATCAGGGTTAGCACCACTTTGCACAGACCTAGTTCCCAGCCATGTTAATGCTACCCTCCTCACCTCTGTTCTCTAAAGGTGCTGGTCAACATTAAGCAAAAAAGACATTTGCTTTCAGGCAGGGCCGTCCACAAGGTGTGGCCAAAAAAGGCAAGACAGTGGCTGCAGTGATACAAGTGAAGCTCCATCTATTTTTATGTGCATCACCCTCTTGACTTTTTGACCATACCCTGCTGACACCCCTGCCTTGGGGGTCCCTTGAAGAGCATCTTCTACAGGCAGGAAGGCAAAACTATTCTTGCCCCCCCCTTTTTTTTTTACTAGTATCAACCAAACGTCATTGCTGTCAACAGCAGAAATAATTAACACAAATGTTCTTGGAAGGGGATGCACTGATGTTTTTCTCTTAGCTTTTTAGTGTGTAGACAAGCATCACCTCCCTGTCCCATAACTATTATATAAAACTCAATTCATTGATATGAGGAAGTAGTTAATAATATGCCCAGAGATTTATAAAGGGGGGGGGGTGGGACTCATTAGCAATTTAAAGAGAGAAGCTTTTACTGTAAGTCTTTGTCTCTCCCCTCCCCCCCTTCACAATTAGTCTCTCAAGAGAGAGAGTAATTTCTCTCTTTTCAGACAGAAACATTTGGGGGAAGAAATCACTTTTAAAACAAAGCTGGAAGAATTATTCATGTCCATATGGGAGACTGGCAGAAGCAAACTTAAGTTGCAGCTATTCTGTTCCAAAAGCTAGTTCCAGGACAGTGGGCTGCTTCAGACACACATCATGCTTAGCCATTATGTTGGCTTGTTCTTGATTTAGCATATGTCAGCCCATCCCTTGTGACTTAGAATCATGTGCAAACCAAGGCATTATGTGTTATTCAATAAAACTTGGTTAAAAAGCTTCGCTTAGCATTAAAGGTGAACTCAGCCAGTGTATAAGCTAGTGTTTAATATACCCTGGCTAAGCCACAATATGGGTTGTTTGGCTCTGGCTTAACAAAATAAGTAAATCAAGCCACTGCCATTATAAACCATATCTTCCAGCTTAGCATTATGTGTGAACCACATCCCTGTTTTTTTTCAAGCAGCTCTGGTTGGCCCAACCATGACTCACCATAAAGTGCACCTCAGGATGCAGAACTGGAGTGAATCTTTCTATACATCATGTACTCCAACCGCTGCTCAATGCAGGATATCCAGAGTCAGAGCACCCTCAAAGGTTGACTGTCTAGTTTCTGCCCCAAGAGCTCCAAGGACACCACCCTCCTAGGATATTCATTACATTGTCTGGTTGCTATTACCATCAAAATGCTTCTGAGTCGGAAAATAGGAGAGAGATCTCTGGTTCATTCTTGGGATAAGACCCAAATATTAAGGAATCGGGGTGGCAGCTTAACCACCAACTACATCCTGGAGCAATGAATTCCCCCAAATGATGCAATCTCTTAACTTACTAACAACATATCTTATTGAGTAAACCCTAAGCCTACAATTATAGGAAAGAAGATAAACCTTGTTTGGGGCACCATGCCATATGCAATTTTATACACCTCTATCAGCTTCTGCTCCTTAGTTGACCTCTTCCTAAACTCAGTAGTCCCATGGAAATACAGCTAGTCTTTCCCCTCCCTAGCTTCCTGGAAGTATGCAAAAATGCTTTTAAATTAATAAAAGAGGTTGTTTTAAAGTTGCAGAACTCCTCAATCAATGTAGAAAGTACTGGCTTCATCCTATGGCTCTCAGTTATCTTGAAGGAGGTTTCTTGTACTCCACAAGCAAATTATTAAATTGTAGCACACAGTTCTGATGCTATAATCTGTTACTGAATAATAACAAATAACTGTTTATTGCTGAATAAAAGAGTGAGAACCACATTCAAATGGCTGGAAATCTAACCCAGAGGAATGTAAATATTTGTCAGCAAGAGTTGAAATCATTGAGTATTTTCTTTGCTCTTTGCTTAGCTTACCTTAGCTTAGCTTATTAATTGACTAGTCTTATGACCACATCAATATTTTGACCATATTTTCTTTGCTTCTTGGTCAGAACCCAAGCAAAAGGGAAGAATTTAAGTGATTGGTGTCTCACCTTTGTTTTTAAAGGAGTATTTTAGAGACAGCAAAAAAGGAGATCTTGTGTTCTTTCCCCTTGACACTAAACAAGGGGGCTCCCTTGGGTGGCAGCCACAAAAATGTGATGCCTCTTGGTGGTATTTATTTCAAAACCATTTCTTTGCTTTAGCCAAGCCAATCCCATCAAACACCATAAATGAGCAGAACATCTAGGCAGCTCTTACAACAGGTAACAGCATCTGTCATTCTCTGCTGAAAGAATATTCACGCTAGGCAGAGAAATGCTACCCTTCTTTTCTTGCCAGTCCTCATTCAATTCAGTCTGATGAAAGAGAATGTTCTTTAGAACTTCCTTTGAAAGAGAAAAGGAGTTAGGAGAAATTTTCATGAATTATGATATTCTTGCTCAGATTTTGTAATGAGATAGCCATCGGGCGGCGGGGGGGGGGGCGGATCTTCTTTCATTAAGCAATCATTTTTCCAGTGGGCTGAACGCATCCCAAATTTCCATTTAAATCTGAAGGGAAAGCTTCAAGAAGCATCTTCTCCTGGTGTGTTTCTTTCAGGAACAGAGCAACTGTCACCATCAAAAAAGAGTCCTGTGCTTTAAAATGTTTGGAAAAAATACTTCTCTTCTGGGAGAAATTGAGAGAAATCATCTAATTTCTCCCCCCAAAACAAGAGAGAGAATTTTAAAAGATCATTTGTGCCCCGCTCTACTATACAAAATTCAAATGAATGCATGTAAGCAAATAATACTAGAGGCATGTGCAGGAAAAATAACTTCTGTGTATATTGCCACGTACGAGGGAAAGTGCCAAAAAGGAATATGAAGTTCCCCAAAGAATATTTTAAATAAATAAATTACTTATATTGACCCAGATGGGATTTAGAAGTATTCATTCCTCCATACGGAAATCCCTCAATCCTTTTCACATGTATTATCATCAAGCTAGGTGTTACTATCCAACAATTCAGCATTTATTATGCATCTGATCTTCCCTACATCATATAGAATTTTATCTTAATCTTAGCTGAAATTCAAGGGTCTAGTTTTCCAGCCTCCGGGGATTATCTCATAAGATAGGAAATTGTAACAAGCAATTTAGTAGCAGAGCATGTAGACAGGTGGTAAACCAGCAATGCACAGGAGTGACAGACTGCAGCTCCAGTGGGAAATGAAGCCCTGCAAACAGGTTCCTCATGTGGGAGGATCTGCAGCCAAGAGAAATGTGTCTACAAGTTCTGAAAATGCAGCCTTGCACTCAAGATCTGAATGTGTTTACATGCACGTTCAGGTAGACACACTTTCAAGGACTAAACCCATTACGTTCTATGTCTGGCTTCACACATCATGCTAAGCCAAACTATTAACTGTTTGGCCATAGTATGATATTTTGTATGAAACCAGACATTATGGATTCTAACTCAGTGAGTTGCATGTCACCAGGCAACTGCAATTTATTCAGTGACTCCCTGTTAAGGAAAACATTGTTCAGGTCAACATACCCAGCCAGCTTTACTCAAAATGGTGATTATCAGTTTTGGTTGTTTATGTTAGAAAGGAAGGAAAGAAGAAGGGCTGCCCTTCCCTTTTCCCACCCTGATTCTGGGAAGGAAGGAGAAGGAGAAGGAGAAGGAGAAGGAGAAGGAGAAGGAGAAGGAGAAGGAGAAGGAGAAGGAGAAGGAGAAGGAGAAGGAGAAGGAGGAGAAGGAGAAGGAGAAGGAGCCTTTTAACCAGATAATGGAGTAAGGCATTCATGATTCCATTTCATTTCACTGGGTGTAAAAGACTTTTTTAAAAGAATGCCATCATTTCAGCACATAAACCTTGAAGAATAGTGGAATTTTGAAGGAGGTTTCCAGCAGAGACAGCCTCAATTGACATCTGACTGGTGGTCAAAACGCCTGCTGAGAAAGTCTAAAGACTGCCCTGCAATCTCTCAGCAGGTTGTCACCGCAATAGCCAATTAGAAAGCTGAAGTACCAGGTGACCTTGTTCAAATGACAGCAAAAATAATTGATTTTTATTTCAATGAAAGGGCCCTTTTGAACAAAAGGAAAAAGAAAAAAAGAAAAGATCCTTAGCATAATTTCCTGCTTAGGATTGCTTCAAAGAAATTTATGGTGGAGTATTTACTTCCAAAGCTTGGGGAAGTCCCCTACCAACACATAAAATTTAAGATACTATTGATTTCTTACATGGATTTTCACCAAATATTCCAGGGATGGGAGCAGAGAACAATGGTTGCCCTGGGAGGATCATAGACTTTGTCCTGTCTCCAAATCTGTATGGTATGCTATAATGAAGCCTGTTTTAATGGCTTCATTCCCCCACCCCACCCCACTTCTTTTTTAAACAAATACAATACTAAAACATCCCGGAGAAAGACTTCTGCAAATCATGCTTGTATTGTTGCCATGAAAAGCATATGAACATGTCCATGAAGTCACCAGAACCTGAGCCCAATATGAGAAGACTTGACTTTCTTAAGAAAATACCATCAAAAGCCATGTCAGTCATGAGAAGAAAAAAAAATCCAAAGAGGTAATGCCTTAACTAAACCAACTCAAAAGCCTCAAATTGTTGCAAGCTTTCAAGTTTCAAGGAGCTCCTAATGAGACAATCAGATGATTAGAAACCAGAAAAAAGAAGAAAAAAAATGGAGGAAAAACACAGCTGATGTTCCTAGAAAATGTGGTCTATACAATCTTATATTCCTGAATGGGATAAGGGAGAGCCTTCAAAGATGCAAAATGGGTTTTATCTGGGACAAAGTATTCTTAGTCTGCACTAGAAGCTCTCCCACAACTTGCTGGAAAGAAGACACAAGCAAATATCTGTAACTGCCCATATTTCGGGGAATATATATTCTAACAGTTGAAGTCCTATGAAAACTCCACAGGTTCCTTCTTTCTTCTGCAAAAGAAGGTCTCTCATAAAGAGTGTATCTTCAGGTAGATAATTTTGCACCATTTCTGTTTTTCCCATTAGATTGCATAATTTACCGTCTGGCCATTTTTAGTTACACCTTGTTCTAGGAGTTTGGGGGGAGTTCTAGAAATACTTTAAAAAAAATTGATCACACAATCCTAAAATGGTGTGCTGTCCAAGAGGACAGGTTCCTGAGTCAGAGGTGTGTAGGCAGGAAAGATCGTGAAGGAGGAGAAGCACCTCTGTATTCAGTGCCTGCCAGATGCAGGGCAAGACCAAGAAAAGTAGGCAGAACCACAGCAAAAAAAAAAAAAAAAGAGTGAGAGAGCATAAACCCATTTAATGAATTAAGTACCAGAATTAATAAAAAGCAGTGAATTTTCAGAAGCTTCCAAAAAAGCAGATTTTTGAGGGCAGCCAAGGCAGGGCTTCAGGCTTTAGGACAAAATCCAGCATTTATAACTCATATCCCAAGAGTATGGACAATCCAATTCATGTCCAGCTGAAAGATAAAATACTACAAGAAGTTGGGAGAACAAATATATTGAAACCAGCTACAAGCATGAGCGCCGAAGAATTGATGCCTTTGAACTGTGGTGCTGGAGAAGACTCTTAAGAGTCCCCTGGACTGCTAGGAGGTCAAACCAGTCAATCTTAAAGGAAATCAACCCTGATTGCTCATTGGAAGGACTGATAATGAAGCTCAAGCTCAGATACTTTGGTCACCTAATGCGAAGAGAGGAGTCTTTGGAAAAGACCCTGATGCTGGGAAAGATTGAAGGCAAAAGGAGAAGAGGACGGCAGAGGATGAGATGGTTAGATAGCATCACTGAAGCAATGAGCATGAAACTGAGCAAACTCAGGGAGGCAGTGAAGGACAGGAAGGCCTGGCGCAATATGGTTCATGGGGTCACGAAGAGTCGGACACAACTTAACGACTGAACAACAAAAGCTACAAGCTGGCTGAGCAGCAAGCACAGCAGTTACCTGGTCGTAGTTTCCCACAGCTGAGTGAAAAAGACTGCATTCTATTGAAGTGAACTCTTATTTCCAAGTTTTCATCTATATCTGTAGAGGAGCACATGTGTGTTTTCCGTAAATTTCCTTTTTCTTTTTGGTGAAGCTTTTATTCTCTTCTCAGTGAATCACTCCTAACTGACTACTTCAGCCATATTTTCAGAGTGGAAAACAGGAATACTTTTTTTTTTATTTGCCCACCATGGCCAGTCTATAAAGAAAATAGATTTCCAAGTTAACTACTACCAGGTGTAAAAGAAAAAAGATGATCAGCATTGCTGATATGCCCCACCTTCCTCTCTCCTCCCTCCCAACGAACACTTGCAACCTTAAAACTGGGCTGTCTTTGTTCTTGGAAAGTATGGCATGCCTCTAATTTACAACTATAAGGTCTTGCATTGCCCCATACTCTGAAATACACCCTTTACAGGGTGGCTTCATTTCATGGATTGCCGTGTTTTCTTCACGTTAGGTGTATCTTGGAGGTTGGCCATAACATCTCAGTTGCAAACCCATCTCTGTCTTCCTTTGGGCTAAGCAGTCAACAAGAAGTTCTTTAGTAGAGATGCGTGCCAATGTTGAGAGGGAGAAAGAAATTCTGGCATCAGAGATAAAACCACTTTTTCCCCAAAAGTGTCAAAACTTGCAAAGTAAAAGGAAATCATTTCCAAAGATTTGGAGGAAACATAGATCGTTTTCAAGATACAAAGACATTTGTGTGACTTTCAACTTGAAATGGGCTATAGAAGTTCAGCTGTAGGAAAAAATCTTTTTCTTTCTTTCTTTCTTTCTTTTTCTTTCTTTCTTTCTTTCTTTCTTTCTTTCTTTCTTTCTTTCTTTCTTTCTTTCTTTCTTTCTTTCTTTCTTTCTATCACAATCCACTATTGTGTATTTCTCATTGAGCCAAATCTATTTTGGCAGGAAAATAAGAGAACATAACAAGTTCCCTGGCATTGCTGCACAACTCTGTAAGAGCCCATTCAGTTGATATTAAAAACTTGTTTAACTAAAAGAAGGGGTCTTGGATAGAAGACAGCCAGATTTTCCATTTCCACTCTCTTCCCTATAGGACATTTGACTTCTTCCAACAGCAGAAAAAAACAGGTATTAGTTTAACATCTGAAGGGGGACAAGTTTGATATTGTAAGACTGTAGTGTCAACATTGGGTTTAAGCCCAGAAATTTGGTCAAAACAAATGGAAAACAAAGGCCGGGCCAAAGGAACCTGGTCCAGTAATCAGAATGATATCATAAGCCCATTGATATGATAGACTCCCAGAGAAAAGTCATTCCAGCATAGTGGGTATCAGATGGTGCAGAGAAGAATGAATATCAATTCTAAAAGCTGGAGATGACTTCAACAATCATCTAGCAAATGGGTGGTCAACCTTTTAGCAGCCAGGAACAGTCAATAATATTGTTAGAGAAGTGAAAGTGAACCATTAAAATGATTTTAGGGCTTATTCCACCATTTCTGAATACTTCACAATATGGTCGATGTAGAAAGGGCACAATTTTTCAGGCGTGCAGCCAGAGAGGGCTCTATGCACAGCAAAACATGGATTTTGGAGGTCACAGGAAGCCCTAGCATTGCAAATTGTCCATACTTGATCTCATCTAACTTGCAGATGCCATTTGAAGGAAGGACAGTTGAAGAGAGAGGAAATTCCATGCCATGGCCATCCATTGGAAAGAGGAGTTAAATCTTTAATTCAAATCCCTAATTCAAATATGTATTTTCTTGGGACTGTGGGGCTTCAGTGCAAGAGCACCAACAGGCATAGCAAGCAGGCCCATGCTTTTCTTCTTCACATCCAAACTGCCCACATCTCTGATACCACTTTCAGTTCTAAGGGTGGCTAATCTGCTGTTTTTCTTATCATGAATCTCTTTGTAATAGCTGAAACCTCATGCCTTGTGAATCTGCATTATACACTAAGGTTGTGCTGGGTTCTCTCTTGCAGTCCCTCAAAACCATATGTCCCCTGAAAAAGAGACTTCTGCTTTTCTGTCTTATCCCCAGAGTCTTGAGACTATCTCTTGATGGTGTTATTCAGTTGACCTCCTTGTTGGTCGTGGGTAGCGGGTGTTAAGGCTGTGTTGTTTTCTGTGACACCCCTTTCCATCCATCTACATTTTCCTGGCTACCCAGCTAACCAGCCTTAAAAACTCCCACAGGTGTTCTCTTCTGATGTCTTCCCTTGAAACTGAATGGAAGCTTGGGAAGATGCAGAACAATAGGGAGATTAAGGAATGAAAATACAGACACACACACACTCACACACCCCTTGAGGAAAATCACTCTCCACTCATGAGAATTTCAAATGCCTCACTTGGCTTTTGACCAGCGTGCAAAGAGCTGCACCCCAAGAAATAGGTGGGGAAGGAAAAATACTAAATTCTATTATCTTCGGGGATGTCTAGGGAGGGGCCAAAATTTGCAAGATGGGGTGTGCATCACAAAGCTGCACTCTTGTTGTACATGCCACATGCATACTTGCTATCTTGCAGAATTTGACACATGCACACTGACCCACAGACACTCATGGTTACAGGAACTTGGGAAGGTCTCTGTGGCTTTGGGAAGTGGAGTGGGGGGTGGGGGCCCCAGGGTATAAGACTGCAGTCTTATTTTAGAGCAGAGAGGAAGTGAGGAGGGTGCCTAACCTTTGCGCAAGTCACAATTTATAGCAAAACCGACTCAGGCTACTAAGATTTAGTGATCTGGAATATGACAGCATCTTTAACTGCACTGTAACTCCCACTTGGAAGGAGCCCATTTATAACTCCTGGTAATACAGACTAATAATAATTTAAACATTTATTCTAAAACTCGAGTAGTGACTCTCTAGCACTTCCAGCACAGACAGGCTTCATAGACATAACATTTAACTAATTGGTTTGTGGGCTTGCCAATATTTGTCAAACAATGGAAACTCTTGGTTGGGGGGGAAGTACAAAAAAGTCTTCCTCCCCAATAGTTCCCCTTCTTGATGTAAGCATTACACATCCTCAGCACTTTTCTTAAATCAAGCGTGCCTAAAGCATAGCATTTTTTTTTACACGTATGAGGTTTTTTTACTTTAATTTTTTTAAAAACTGATTTGAGGGGGGTGGAGGGAGGAGGCAGAGGATAAGGATTGAATAATGCTATTTCATATAGTTCCACACTGCAAATCCTCTAATGGAGGATGAGGAAGAGAGATTACAACAGCACAGCTTGACTTTACCTAAAACCACTTATTATTCACAGTTTCTTCACTGCCATCTTAACTGGCAATTTCCTTCACTGAAACTGATTCAAGAAATCGACAAGGTTTAAGATTTGCATTTTCGTAACAGACCTTCTTCAGATTATTACTGTATAGATAATCACCAAGATGTAGAACACAGAAGTCTCAAATGGCATCTTTTAACAACAGCTGAACCTAAAGCTCTTTGGGGCAAAAGTAAGAACTTGTGCTGTCTGAAAGACAGAGTTATTAGAGCACAAATTTCCATGGAGTAAACCTCGTAAAAGCTTTGGAAAGGGTTATTCTAAATTGGCAAAGGTGTATTCACAAAGCCAGAGGGGAGAGGTGTAAACAGTGAGGTTCAGGGGACAACAGGCAATAAGAATCCTTGCTACACAGAGGTAGAAACATTGGAATGACAGTTCACAAAGATTCTGGCATGGATAAGCAGTCAAGGTTTTTGTGTTATTCTCTCTCCTCTGCAAATTATCTGTGAAACCATTTTATATAAATGTGGCCTTCTCTCTCATAATCCATAAATGTCCCCAGCTCTCCAAAATACACAATACCTAACTGTCAGCTAAATACAAACAGGACAAAGTGGACTCTGATCCATAAAAGCTTGTTAGTCTTCAGGTTTACACAAGACTCTTGGGAAGTAGGAGTTGCTGTAACACAATAACATAACTACCTCTCCAGAGAAAGCAGAGTATTTATTATTTTTTATTGTTATCCCATTCCTTGCATATAATCACTGGTACTCTGTCAACAACATTATGGAATGTGTAACTTTTGTGATAGTTCAATAAATTGTTGATTCAGAAGGCTATAAGGGGAGAATTTCACCCTGTAGTTATATTTTAGAGCTCCTCCCAGTCCCCTTGCCTAGATCTCCAAGCCATGCTATTCTACCTAGCCATTTCTCTTCCTGATCAGGATAGCTTAAGTTCTTAAGTTCTCTCCCCTGGTCCACTAATGCTAAATCTCCAGGAATTCAGATGCCAACTGCCTTATTCATTTAAATATCCATTCATATGTTGCCTTTTTTGGTGCCCACCTACCCCACAGAATAGCTGACAACAGTTAAAATCAAGAAAATGCAGCCATTGTTAAAAATCAGGACAATACAAGGAAGAACAGAAAAGAAAACGTAGGGCCAAACATTCAGTCTACCTCAGCCGTGTATTTCGGCTGTAATAGTTGAGAATTTGGGGAATTGTAGTCCCAAAACTATTTTAATTGCCAAGTCAAGTCAAATTAATCTTCCTTGCTCTTAGCTTGAGCATGTCTCTGCATATATGCTGAATACATATTGAGGAAGAAGATGAATGTGGTTTTAAAACTAGAGGAAGGGCCATCAATAATCTGTGCTATGCTGATGACACTACTCTGATAGCTGAAAATGCAAAGGATCTAGAATCTGTAGTAAGGAAAGTCAAGGAGCCCAGCGAAAAAATGGGTCTAAGATTAAATATAAAGACGACCAAACTAATTCCAACAGGTACAGCAACTAGCCTTAGAACTGACAATGACGATATTGAAGTGGTGGGCAGCCTTTTAGAATCAACTATTAACAGTAAAGAAATCAGCACTGATGAAACACATTGCACACTAGCACTTGGTGGCAGCAATGAAGGCCTTGAAAAAGATATTCAGATGCCAGGAACAAAAAGATCAAACAAACAGAAAGATCAGAATCATGCAAGCAATGTTTTTCCCTGTGACACTTTATGGAAGCGGAAGTTGGAATGCGAAGAAGCAGGATAAAAAGAATATTAACACTTATGAAATACATTTTTGTTGGTGTTGGAGAAGATTCCTGAAAATACCATGGATAGCCAAGAAAACAAACAAATGAATCATTCCAGAGTCCTCAGTCGAGGCACAAATGGGCAGTCTCAAATTATCATATTTTGGATACGGATGCATTATGCAGAGACCGAGCTCTCTTGAAAAGCCTATAATGCTGGAAAAGGTAGAACGAAAGAGAAGAAGAGGACAACCAGCAGCAGAGTGGATGTTGTTACAATAGGTGCACCATGGAAAGTCTTGAAGGGTCAGCTGGGGGCTGGTCATCCTGGAGCAGCTCTATCTACATGGTTGCTAAGAGTCAGCACCAACCTGATGGTGCATAATCAATCCATCAAGACACTGCAAGGATACCCTAATACAGCTCTACCGCAGAACATTTTACAGTTTTAAAATTCAACTTGAAGTACAAGTTTAACGATTAATTAAAACGTAAAGAATATGTCACAGCCACTGCTAAGGAACAATTTCAAATCGGCAAACTGCCATAACAAAATGGAGATGAGAGGACAACCCAGGGACAGCCTCTGCCCCTCTCCCCACCGATCACCAGCGGTTTGAAACGATGCACGTTTTATAGCATGCCTCTTCTTTTAAGAAACACTCCTGGGCTTGCCTGAGAATGCCTCTTAAGATAAACTTGCTAGTTGCAGATTTTGGGGGGGGGGAAAAATCCCTTGCATTTAAAATGGCGTATACAAAGCATCTTTTGTTCATGATAAAAGTTTTATATTAATCAATAAAAGCACTTGATTATAAACATTGCAATCCCAGTAGTTTAACAAATCATGACAATCATTTCAAGTTATGGCAACACTCATAATAAATAAATACTCATGAAGAAAATATGAACAGTATCACATTTGCCAAGCTTTGAACCTCCCACTCACTTCTAATTAAAGAAAACCAATTTTCCCCCATCCCTCCAAACAAGGATGTTAATTTCACACTAAATCCAGAGCCCTCCACTTATTCAAGTATTGTTAGATGTTAAGGCAGGCAACACAGCATTTCTTATTCACCTCCCTGTTTATGTTCCTTTCCTCTTAGGCAGGTAACCAGTGGTCTAAGGAAAGGCTGGTGAGAAAGAAAGAATTCAGATTACAGCGTTCAGATCCTTGTTCTCTTCTAGCATTCAGATCTCCCAGCACAGCTTGGAATGCTGTGTTACCTTACTTTGACATCTTGTATATCAACTCCTTGCAACTCCTCATAAATTGGGCACCATGGTCAACATTGCATCCTTACATACAACACCTATAGTTCAAGTAATGTAGGTTAAAACATCATCCTTTAAATGCTGACCCCAAACGTCTTGAAAGAAAACAAAAAAAGGTGGTCTGCTCCCTCCCTTTGAAGAACCATTTTCAGATTTAGAAGGGACCCAGGGAATGCACCTTCAAAGCCCAAAGACGGTAGATCATTAGTTTTTGATCAAACAGGAGAAAGTGTCTGATGAGCTCCAAAAGTCCCCTGACCATAGTCCAATGTTGCTTCTTTAACTAGCTGATTTTATTTCTGGGTCACCTTCTCTGCCTCACTCCTCATGTGTTCCTTTTTCTTTTTCCATTTCTGGACACACACTTTATTTTGTTAGGACAGCTATACCTGAGTGTTTACTAGCTCCTTCTCCAAATGTTAAGAAACAGCCATGACTTGGGGTGAAGCAGCACATGGTTTGCTTGCTGAACACCCCACATTTTCCTTAAGCAAACCTTGTCTTTAGACCAACAGGTGACCTGGTGTGCCCCCCTCGCCTAGCCCTCAGCCTTCAGTCCAGTTCCTCTCCCCATCCCTAAATATCTTTTTTCCTATTCACTCTCAGCACCACCTTACCGAGCAGTGGCATAAGTAGCTATCTAGATTGCTTGCTTTCTTGATTCCTCCTTCTTTCTTCCTCCCTCCAATAAGCTTCTGGAAAAATTAGGAGAAATCATACAAGGATCTCTACTGATTTCTGTTTCAAAGTCATATGCGTGCATTCATGTGGCCTTCTAGTTTTCAGGCCCCTGAACCTTGTCTCAACAATCCAACCCATGCTGTAGCACTGATTGTATTATGTCCTCAGTGCACATTAGGGAACCAGATGTTCTGCTTTGCGGGGTACCAAGCTCAGTTTGAAAGACTGCCTGATAACAAATCTCTGTTTGAAGAGTTGCCCATCTGAATGTGGTTTAAATGCAAAAGAGCCAGAAGGAGCCTTGAAGTTGCCCATTAGTATTTGCCATCTGGACAGCAGAGTGAACAGCAGGTGCACAGGTCACCTGGTCACAGTTTTCCTTATAATAATTAGATGGTTAGCTAACCTCCAGATTTGCCCTACCCATTAGGAGCAGAAGGACTGGCTCTGATCCAATTCAACAACTCAGATCTATTTGGAAAGCCAGATTAATTTGATTCAGTTTTTTAAATCAATTTGATTTTCCATTTAACTGATTTGGAATTGGGCAACAGAGCTTTCTCCAAAATAAAACAAGGAAGCTATCATTCATATGGCAGAAACACTAGTACATTATTCTGCCATAGGTCTGGCAGAGAGGGGAAAACATTGGATTCCATTCAATGATAAACAAAGCTACGATAACCAGCTGGCAGCATGAGGGGCTTACATTTCTCCTTCACTGTTTGCCTCTGCCAAATTAACTTTTCCTATGGCTTGAAAGGTTTATTCTGGTAGCTATGCTCTTGAGATGTTCTGCTAGGAAGTCTGTAAGGTATGGTTTCAGTATTTTCTCAGTAGTATTGGACCAATGTTTCCTATTCTGATAAGGCAGACTTCTGAGCAATCAAGGGAAACGGGATGGCCAAGGGTGAACTGTCTGTGTACATTTGCAGATGGGCCTAATGGCTAATTAATGGCAAACAGTGAGTGAAGACACACATGTAATCCAGAAACAACTGAATTTGATCATGGGTTCATAGCTTTTCACATGCATTTAACCCAGATTGTCAGACTGATTTTAAGTCTGAGCATCCAAGTTCAAGAGATCTAAGATGGTAGCTGTTTAGGGAACAAGTGATATGCTCAGCCTAAAATCTCAATTAAAGAATGATGCTTAGGGGATTAAAAGTGGCAATATAGATGCCCTCACTGTGCTTATTGCAAGATCAAACATGGCTGCTATATATTTGAGTCAGTTCAGGGGCCATTTTTTGAGCTGAAGCCAAGTGCACATACACCTAGTGTATATGGCATTGTCCTGAAGTGGCATTACCATAGGAAAGTATTATCCCCAAATTGCACATTGAATGAACATAATTGCTTGCAAGGCCAGGTATGATTGAGACCAGAAATCTTCACAGCGAATGCTCATCTCACTTCCATTTCACCAGATCCCAACAGCAGAGCTTCCAACTTTCTCACTCCTGCAACACTGTATGAGTGACCCCTGGTTTTCTCCCTCTCAGCACAAGCGTATATCCATTGCATTTCTACCTCATCTGGTATTCCGACAAGAACTGGATCTAGATTTATTTGCAGTCAGGCACGGAGTATTTCCAGCAAGCTCTTTACTCCCAGAATTCTCCTAGGAGCATCCATTTAGGTCTGCAAAAGCACATCGTCTGAAGAGTTGCAAAGGGGTGGAGAACAGCCATCTAATAAAATCTTCCTGTTTTGTCTGGCCAAGCACCCACAGACAGGATACTGTCAAAAGTCTCATGCCCATAATGCATCAACCTCCCCAGGACTGGTCCAAAAACCTTGGATAACAGCAGCAAAGGAATTCCCTGCATCTTCTGTGAGTCTGCACAGCTGGACTCCATCACAAGGCAATTTCATTTGCCTGTTCTCAGAGGGTTGGAAAGGACTGCAGTGAATTACCATGCCTCAAAGAAATCCTTGATTTGTATACATTCAGGTCTCCAAGCAAAGGGGGTTGCTGCTTGAGTCCTTTTGTGTTGTTGTATTGGAGCATTTGGAAGCAAACCAGCAGATCTTTTCAACTATACAAAGGCTCTTTTAAACACTGTATTAACTAAATGCTTCGTGCCAATTAGTAAGGTGTGCAAAATTGAGAATATGCTTACAGTTAAATTCAGGCCTATGACTTTCCAATATCCTCCTACAGAATTGCCAGGCGAGTTCTTGTGCCCTTATATATTACAAGCTGAAAGTGTTTGTCTTTTTCTGTTATTTATATTTGTTTTTTCATCAGATTACCATCATCAAGAGCAAAACTTAGCAAAGGTAGTTTTTTTTCCTATGGATTTTAGTAGGGCTTGAGCACACCTTACTGCACACAAGATTTTGACTATAGGGTTAGTGGATTTTCCTGCTAGCAATTCATTCCACAGCATAATTTTCAACAATTTGTCCTGCCTTGGTGAAGATGAACAAGGATAGGTGGAAATCTGGGCAACAAATCCAGGATCCAGCCAGGACTTCTCTCACCTTCCTATTTCAGATGGGAAGGATAGAGATGTAAAAATAATCCACCCGAAATTTCTGCAGGATCAGAGTTGAAAGATCTGCCAAAATGTCCATTGACACATGACCAGAAACACTGAGAGGAGTCTGCTGGTATCTGCCTTTCTCTGTTCAAGCTTCCATAGGAAGAAAAAAAAGGTTTGCTTGTGAGTGAAATGTCTGAAAGTACATAACTTTCTGAAAGTTGTGTTCAAAAGGAGCATTTACCAAAAAAAAAAAAAAAAAAAAGGCTTACGTCAAGGGAAATGTATACTTTAAAAATCTACACGGGGGAAATGTATGTAACAAAGACTATCCAGGAAACTGACCTTTTTAAAAAAAGATTTCATGGAATGTATCAACTATGTACATTAGGAGAAATTGCATACAAAAGCTCTGTATATTAGGGAGAATTGTGAATGTAAAAGGTTGCTGTTTTTGTTAACGGCATTTAAAGAAACTGTAGATTAACTGACAAGAATATTACCTCATTTACCTCAAATTTCCTGTGTTTGGTGGCCTTGCCCTTTGACAGGGGCCTCATCTCCCAAAGTCCTGTTTGCACCATCTAAATTGGGAAGGACACTCAGAAGATAGGTAAGGGCCAACATGAGCCAATTTTTACTTTAAGAAGGCTAGTGTTTTCCAAAGACACTTCATAAACTCAGAATTGAGCATATTAAACCAAGAAACCTCTTCCCACAAAAGAGGCAAGTTTGCAGGAGTCGCTTCATTGTAAAGTCACAAATTCAGAATTCAAAAGACAAACTCCCAAAAGAACGTCACAGTTTGCTGTGCCTTGTTCTCTCACCTTCCCCCAAACCTCTGCAAATGTGCTGTCATTCAAACAGCAGCAAGGGTGTAGTACATGAACTCTACTGCTCTGTTTAAGAATCCCATCTGTTACATTATGTACCTGCTAGAAGTTCAGTCAAACAGTTCAAGAGAAGGGGAGGAAACATAGCAGCTCTCCTCATTTACACACTGTTAACATGATGCACTGGAAGGCGCCCAGCTGAAATTGAGATGATTTTTGGGGGATAGGACTTCTGGTGTAGAGAGATTTGATCTCCAACAACTGCAGTGAAAAGCTCTGGTAGCAGTATATGGAATACACCTCTACTTGAGCCTCACTACAAACTATGGTAGACTAGGTCCACAAGTCACATCCTTCCCACCATTGTGCAAACCACCACCACCATCATCACTACCCCACAACCTTATTATGCTCCCAGAATGGATGGCAAAACAATGGTGAGATAGTTCCTGGGTGGGGTTTGATGCTTCTTCTTTTTCCAGCCACAGCTCACCAGGACAAATGGACCACGTGCTGCCAGTGCTTTCTGGAACTTATTTCTGAAGGAAGCCTACCTTGTTCTGTGAAGTCTAAATGCAGAACATGGGGTGTGACTGGATGCAAAGAGAACTAAGTGTCAGGAGACCCTGCTTGCTGATAGCCCAGCAAACAGGGGCAGTGAAAATGTTTTCTAACCTGCACACAACATCCTGAATAGCAATAGAAGAGGATATGCATAGCTCAGGGTTGGACTGTGGAGTCCTTGGGGTTCTCTGAGCTTGGTTGTTTCTTGCAGATGTTTCATTACCTGGCTGTAATGAAGGTAACAGTGAAGATGTTACCTAGCCAGGTAACGAAACATCTGCAAGAAACAACCAAGCTCAGAGAACCCCAAGGACTCCACAGTACGCTTACAGCGCACTGATAATGCAAGTTTCCTGGTTTCACATATGCTTTGATCCACATCCAAACACACACCTAGAAGCCTTGCAGATTTCTGGTACTGCATGTGCAAAATTCTAAAATGTGTGTACATGTGCATCATACTCATACTCACATATATATGCATATACATATACATACTCAGAGAGAGAGGACTCATTTGAGGTTTATATGTAGATGCGGGTGTATCTGTAAACTCCATATGCAGAGCTTTATTAATTTCAACCAATATCTGAGAAACTTTCAAACAATCTCACTTGGGTCAGCCAACGAGAATTAAAAATAAGGCAGAGGTCCAGAAAGATAAAAGCCAAGCTTAGGCCCATAAGCCAAAAATCAAGAGACAGATAATGAAGCCAAGCCCAGATGCATAAACACACATACACACATCAGCTGAAGAAACAAAATATTCAAGTCTCCAGGTTCAGACAAGCCACTGGAACCTGGAACTTGCTTGGTTGACCTAACATGTGCCCTAAGACTTCAAAGCTAGGAGGACCCTGCATTCAACTATACAGAGGACATCTCTCCATTTGAAAGCATTCTCTTTTTCAAGGATGGAGAACCTGTGGTTCTCCAGACCCTGCTGAGCTAGAGATCCCAGCATCTCTCATCCCTGACTCTGCCAATCAGGGCTGCTGGGAGATACAGGTTAGCACACATTCTCCACCTCTTCTGTGTTTGAAGGACTGCATGGTTAAAAAAAAAAAAAAAGAGGGGGAGACATAAGCAGGGAAGACCAGAACCGGCAACCTGTTGCTTCCACAATGGCAGGCTTTCCACCAAGCAGCTTTACAGGCAAAGCTGCAACCCTACCTTTCTTGGCTTCTAATTAGGACCTGACCCACAACATATTTCTTCCTCTTTAGTAGGATTGAAAGAATGATCTGGCATGCTAGCAACTGGGCATAGTTCTTTGATGCCGAGTCACTATCTGGACTTATTATTGCTTTTGTCTCTGCAACTTTGGATTCTAGAATAGGAGATGACACCAAGCAAGGCACTTTGATTCATCCAATGGTGTGACCTTCTTCAGCGGGACATCCCAGGATGGTGGTTGTCAGGGAAAATGATCTTCCTCTCCTGGCTGCTCTTGACTCCTAGACACCATGTGGTGTTCTTCAGGTCTTACAGACTTGCTTAGCCTGCTTATAGAATGTTCTGAGTTCCCACAGTACGTTGAATCATAAAGAAACCAAACAGGCTGGGTCCACACATCCCTCTCAGCTACAGAAGCAGCAGCCAAAGTGAACCCTTAACTGAAGCTCAGCATGGTGTGTGAATGCAGCTACCAAATCTTCAATTGACCTGCTTCAATATGACATGTGAATGCAGAAATATCACTCCTGGGTGATCCTACTAGGAAACAGGGTTGGGGCACAAAAACCCTTTCATCCCCCAAGCCTGACTCTTAAAATACCTCCAAATACATTTGCAAAACTGGCTAACACTGGGATATATTTGTCTCAGGGCTGAGTTGCAGGTGTGAGACAGCACAAAAATGTGCAATGATGCTTGCAGACTAAGAGCAGGCATTAAAAGCAAACCACCTATTTTTCACTTCCCCATCCTTAGTTCTTGGAAAGAAAGAGCATCATCCATTTCCTGCTCTAAGAAGGCAGATCAGCTCTGAAGTAAAAGAGCTAATAAAGTGCTTGTGATTCTGTAGGCTGTGTAAGATACAACACAGAATAACTCAACCTCTATGGCAAGCGTCTTACTTAGCTCTTTCATTCAAGCTTAAGATTTTAATGATAAATGGGATATTATGTTTTGGAGGAGAGGAAAAAAGAAAAAGAAAATTCCTATTCTCACCAGGGGTTGTTTTCAAAATCATAATCACTAAATCTACTAGACCCTTTTACATTGGGACAGGCAACCTGTGGGCCTAACGCCCAATGTAACCTGCAATCTCCATTTCTGTGGCCCTACAAACTCCTCCAACCATGAGCGCTGAGAATTAGGGCAAGTTTCCTACTATTGTGAAGCAAGGAATAAACAAAAAGTGCTGTGTTAACTCGAGAAGAGGCATAACCTCATATGTGAAAAAATGGAGAAATGGACTCCACCATTATTGCCTACTAGAATGATGGAAGCCCCCTTGTTTTGCATGATCTCACCCCATAGTTTCTGTCCATCCGTCACAATCTGACAAAATCAGCATGCTCAGTGTTGCCTGGTGGGAGCCAGGAAGCAAGCCTTCTCTATCATGGTGCCTGCCCATTGGACACCCCTCCCCTCCCCAAGACTCATATGGCTCCCACCCTGGTTCTATTTAGATGAGCCTTTAAAATCTGGCTTTGTCTCCAAAGTCTATCTCTTGTCTCCTGGGTCAGAGTGGACGACGGACCCTTTATATGATGTTTTGGTCTTTTGATTGGTAGCCTTTTCTTGACTTCCTTCTTCCAATGAAGTCATTCTTTGTTTTTACTTTTGTTTTTATATTCTGTAAGCCACCCAGAGTCGTAACAGATTGAAGTGGCCTATGAATCAAAGAAAAGAACCAACCAACCAATAATCCTGCCTCTTGCTAATCTCAGCCTCATCGAAAATATCACGTGTGCCCCCCCCACTTCCAAAAGGTTGGCCGATCTTGTTCTAGAGAATGAATCGAGCAAGAGCAGGATGCTGAAGGACAGAGTACAAGAAAAAAGCTTCTGAATGTGCAGAGGTGGGTGGGGGAAAAAAAAAAAAGACCTTGTAACCATCCACGAATGAGAAAACCAAGGTTCTGAAGGAGACATTGAGAAGCAAGTGGCAGCTGTGATTGTCAGAAATAGGCATCTGGAGACAAAATGATTATAAGCATGATGAACATCCAAGCTGGGGACAATAAAACTAGCAAGGAAGGAAATAGTTTCATTTTAGAGAATTTCCACAAGGTCATTCTGTTTAATAAAAATGAGTTATTGGAGGTAAACTAATTTGGCATTTGTGTTTTCTCTTCCAAGGCTGTCAGAAAGCAGGTTAGAGGAAAAGAAATTCTTCAGCCAGCAGCAACAGGAGCCCAAGCCAAGAAGGTACCTGGGGTCTAAAATACCTGGTTGCTCCACCAAAGCCATCACGTTCTGTGCTTTGGCCTTGTGACTTTCCCAAGAGCGGGTTCCAATCCCTCTTCCTGCAGCCATGCGTATCTGCAGAGTGGCTTACAGGGGGGCAAAATGCCATTTTAAATGTCTGTTGGCAACCCGCCCCCATTAAGGTGTCAAGGTACTTCAAGCTCCTTCTTGCCCACCCTTCAGATGGCCCTGATCAGCCCTGCTGCACCCTAGTTACTGGGGAAGAACTGACTAGTTACACTGCCACCAGCCATTTGCTTCAGATAAATCCTCTCTGCCAAAGAAGAAAGAGGAAATCCCCTTTCTTTGGTCACCTGACCTGATGGGGGACATGTGCAAAACGTTAGAGCCCTTTCCCAAAATGAGCAACGCTGGTTCATTAAGAACAAAAAAAACCCAAGCAAAAAAACATATAAGGCAAGGTTAGAGACCAAGGAGGAAGTTGAAAAGGAAGAAGGAATGAACTTTCTGAAGAGCGTGATTTCCAACCCTGTCATCTCAAGAACTAGCTGTCCATCAGCCCCAAGATCTGTCAATGCAAACCCAGGCAAACTTAGTGTATTCCTTTTTTCATATACCACAGTGGTTTATATATTGCCACAATGGCACCAAATCTACCAGAAGCATCAGGCATATGTAAGCAGCCATTGTATCAATGGACGCACACTGCAGCTTATCACGTACCACCACAAAATGAGAGTTTATGGTGAAATAGTTACAAACTTTGACCAAAATACCGCACTCATCAATAAATACTTTCATGCTTAAAAAAAAAAAAATTTAGGGTACAAAAATGTAATTATTACCCCACTACAAATACTTGCTCACTAGCCAACATTTTTACAGGGCTGAAATGATCTCTACTCAGCTTATGAATGGCAGCCTTCTCATTTCCTTTCCCAGATACTTCAGAATTTTGTCTTTCTCCATTCACTCGGAAAACTGATTACATCCATTTGTGGCTCTTCAGACTTACCAAGAATATCATATTGTTCACTTGAACTCTATAGAAAGTTCTTGATAGGAAGGCTAGAAGAAGCGAGGTTGATCCAACCTTTTCTTGATGAGGAAGGGTTTTTTGGTTGACAAGATTTTCCAAGGAAATAGGTTATCCATTGTTAGTTCGGTTTCCCAGAATCCCCCTAGTCCAACGCCACCCTCAGGAATTATGGAAAATTTAGCAGATGGCTAAACACATCCTCTCATCTCAGCCTGCAAATTATTGGGAACAACGGACAGAGGAGGCTCACAGGACATCTTTCAGACCCAGGAATGGTGTGCTACTACACAATAATAGCTGATCCTTGTACAAACTTTTCCTGTATTTCCAGTGTTCAGGCCTGACAGCTGTATGTTTACACAGCCCAAATAGCACCGCACACACACACATGCACACACAATTATGGGCTCAGCTGTCAGTTAGCTAGGAAGACTCTGAAGGTTTCCAGAATTTTTTAAAAAACCTGGCCACCCTCTGAGTGATAGCAGTAAAGGAGGGGACAGATAAAAAATTATCTGGGAGGAGAAAGGTAACATGGTGTTGCAAGTCCTCTGAAGGACAACTGGAGCTCCTGAATTTCCCACCCCCCAACTCCCTTCCTTTGGAAGCGGCTACTTAAGATTAAAATCCATTGAAAAAGTTCTGCTGAGGATTCTCCCTGATTGTTCAACGCACAGTAAATTTAGCCTCTCCTCCACAAGGATACGTACCACCACGGGCGAAAGCTCCCCAAAGTGACTTTCTGATGAAAGAAATAAAAAAAGGAGGCTTTTAAAGACTTCTGCACCTCCTTCCCAGCTGACAGCTAGAAAGTGGCAACGTATCATTTGGCCTGCACACCATACAAAGCATCTTAATTAAAGGTTGTCTAAAAATACAGCGGGCTCCTTCGGCAGCCGTGTCTGCTGCTAATGCGCCCCAGTTTGTTGGAAGAGTTAAGTGCCGAGAGGGGGGAGGAGGGGGAGGAGGAGGAGGAGGAGGAGCAGCCAGACCCAAAACCCTGGAATATTCTTCACAGTGCCAGAGAGGAGAATGCTGCTCAGCTGTAGCCCTACATCATCGTCACAACGACACTCCACTTCTAAGAAAGAAGAATGTATTCTACTTCTGCTAAGAATATAATAATACTCCATTCCAGCGAAGTAAAATAATAATGGCAACAACAACAATCCACTTTAATTAAGTCTAGGAGAAAGACAGAGTCAATATCCTGCTCAATTCTCTGATTCCCAAGACCCTGGACAGCTGTCAGCCTTTTGGGATAGACCAGATCTGGAAGCAGACTCCACTGGAAGACTAGAACTGTACTGAGATAAGCTATAACAGAATCTTGAAAGCCTTTGTGCTTTACCCCCACCCCACCCCTCCTTCCAGATATACCCCAATACAGCTAGTCCTTGCTTAACAATGATAATTGGGACCAGAACTTCCATCGCTAAGTGATGTGGTCGTAAAGTGTGATGTCACCTGATTGGGCTGCTTAGCGACAGCAGTTCCAGCAGTCCCTGGTTACCATCGTTAAGCAAATCACTGTGGGTCATTAAGCGAGGACCTCACGTGATCACGACTTCCAACTTCCTGCCAGCTTTCCTATTGATTTTGCTTGTGGGAAGCCGGCAGGGAAAGTTGCAAATCACAACCATGTGACTGCGGGATGCTGGGATGGTCAGAAATCCAGGCCAATTGCCAAACACCCAGATCACGATTATGTAACTGAGGGGATGCTGCGACAGCCAGAACTTCAAGGACCGGTCATAAGTACCACTCATTCAGTGCCATCATAAGTTTGAATGGTTGCTGAACGAGTGGTCATTAACCAAGGACCACCTGGACTATCTTGTTTCCCAGGTCTTAAGGAACATTTCAGCCCTTATATAAAGATTCTTGCCTATTTCCCTCGAGGTCATCTCCCAGATTCTCTACAATGGCTGCTGGATTAGGCAGAGCTCCTCTAGGAGCATTCCTTGCCCCAAGCCAAATTGGGATTAGTTTGGCTTTGTTTTAGAGTACTATCTGAATCTGGGAGTTTCAATTGGGAATTATAAATCATGATTTGTGATCATGTCACCAAAATTAAAAGTTGCATGATGTTTTGCTTGTCTGTGTATGTATCTGCAAGATCAAGGTACTGAGTCCCCCTAAATCATAACACACTGACTTGATTCGCACAGCATGCTGAACCCTAAGTCCAGTTTAACAAACCCTGTTGCTGGGATCACGGAACACTTTTCCCAAGCATACTATACAAGTCATCAGAATCATCTGGTTCACACAACACAACATACCAAAGCGATACCTGGCTTTCTGATAACATGCTAAACTATGTATCACCTTAAGCCCATGTTAACCTAGTCTAGCATGTTGTGCAAATTTAGCACCAATTCTGAACTTTAGGCCCCCTCAAACCCATCCCAGAGGCCAAAAGATTTTGGCATCACCTCCTCTGGAGATATGATCTTATCTCCACCACTAGCTGTTCCATGATCCCTGGAGTTCAAGGAAATGGTCCTAATTACAGTGGCCAATGGTAAAGAATGGTCTCACTCTGGGTTTATCATATGTGACAGCAACCAGATATGGGCTGGAAAACTACTCAGCCTCTTGATGGAAGCAAAGAGACACAGAAAACCGGCTCTCTGTTGCCATCTAATGGTCATCCAGTGGTTTGCTGCCGACATCTGGCAACCCTGTGATATGTGAACCCAGCCATTATGGTTTTTAACCATGATTTATGGCTCAGGATGGTGCATAAACCCAGCTGTTTGTGGCTTATTCAGCAAACCATGGCGATGTGCACACCCACAATGACCAAGTTGGAAAAAACAGCTGAGTGTCACAAAAATGGCTTTTGGCTGGAATAGCATTTGTTTCCGCTGCACTTGCCATAATGATCCTCTTCTACATGGCTGTCAAAGGCACAGGGTTTCTTGGTCATCTGCAACTACTCCCCAGAGGCACAAGATGCCTGCAACTGAATGAAGAAAAGAGAGAACAAGAAATAAAGGGAGGAGGGTGTTAGAAGGTTGGGGCATGTAGACATTTTTATATATTAAGACATTTAGATGTTTAAACATTTATCTGTCTTAATATATAAAAATGTCTACATGCCCCAACCTTCTAACAAGGGAATGATGTTTTAGTTCAACTTGAGCAGCGTAACTTGGAGCTTTCTCAAAAACCCAGTGGCTTCCGTGAATGACAGATGCCACATATGGAACTTCTGGAAAGTAACCCTATAGTAGCAGCTACACTTGGCTCCTGGAATTCAGCTTCTTGCAATCCAATGTGCAGCAAAAGAGAAACTATCATAGTAACCCCTAAAATCTGCCTTCAAAAGACTCAGAAATCAATGTGTTGCATGATTTTCTTGCTGCGCCTTATTTATTGATGGCACCCTATTCCCCTGTCTTCAGAGCAGCAGAAAGAGAAAATGAGAAAGAGAAATTGCTGTGCATTCTGCTGTGTCTCCCAACAGACCATCTTCCATCGGGCCCAGCTTTTCAGCAAAGCATTAATTTAAAAATGGGGTAGGGGGAGAGGGGGCAAGAAAGGAAGCAGATAAGCAGTCTGAGCAGAGATAAAAGGAAGGTCAAGTACCCATGAAATTCAGGATAGTCAAGGGAGAATTTCTACAGGCACCACTTTGCCAAACAACTTTTCTCACTCTTATACAACAAGCCACAGGAGTCTATTGCACATAGCTTAAAGAGATGTATTGGAGATGATAGACAACTGATCAGGTAAATGAATTTTTCTTCAACACTGTCTTCCACTTATTTCTCCAACATGATGGAGAGGAGGAGAATCAGGAGTCTGGACTTTGAAGACAGTTTGATGTGAAGAGGCAGAAACAGGAAAATTTAGGTTGGCGAATCAAAGGCAGGGATTAGGGAGGTCTATAGGATGATGGTGGAGAGAAAGGTTTCAATGCCAGGGTCCACAACATTTATGAAGTCATGATTTTCTTGAGTGTAGTTTATCAAACTACAGCTGCCTGGATTTGCACAAGATACTAAGCCCCAAACCATGGTCTTAAAGCACAAAGACTGGATTTCTACAACACACTAGGCCAAAACCAAACATCATGGCTTAGCCTTAGACTGATGTGCTAACCCTGTTCACATTAGCACCTGAGGAAAAACACCTTGCCTTGGGACATAATTACAGAAAAACAAAGTAACGCTAGCAGCTGCTAAAGCACAATGCAGAGAAGATATTGACCAGCAAATACTGCTAAAAAAAAACCCTGGCAATAAATGATGGTTTATCTACAAATTACAAGAGTTTATACAGTTTCACATGTTAGTCCAGGCTTAACCATATTGCAGCTTAGTGCATCATGCAAATTATGTCTTTACCTACTTTTCTTTGAGAAGACTGCTGTTCGTTGCAAGTTCCTTAATTTAACTACGTGCTGTCCTCAGAAAATAAGTAAATAACATGGTTACTGAATTAACCCATTTTCTGGGTTCATACAATACACTGAGCCCTCAGCTACCAAAAAAAGAGACTGAATTCTCAGAGACACTAAGCTACATAAACAATTAAATAATCTAAGCAGGGTTACAAGGTTCAGGTGCCATGCAAATGTCTCTACTAGGTCTTTACCTGACCAGGTGAAGTATGTGAGTAAACACAGCCCATTCAAGCTGTTATCTTAAATTTTCTATCCGAGCAGTAACAGGAATAGCACTTTTGTTTCCAACTCCATCATTTGCTGTCAATCTTTTAGAATAAGGAAGTTGGAGAAAAGGGAAAAGGCATTAATATACAATAGCACAAGAGATAGGATCTTAAAAACACACTAAAACTAAAAGTAGCTTGAAAAGACCCCTTCTAACAGCTGCCACTGGAGCAAAGTTAATTAAAATGAAATTAGCTCTTACATTTTGCTCTGAAACGAATCAAGCTTCTTACACTCTTTGTAAGACGACAGAACAAAGCCTTCCTTGTTCACATCCTTTTGCCGGTATTGTAATGGATCATATTCATAGTCTGAAGGTGCCACAGGAGCCAACTCCCTTGATCATCCTTGTTACCCTTGGATTGCACATTAGACAAACACCCTATTGGGATCCTTACACTAAAACAACGTATTTCATGGGCGGTCGGAACCCAAATATTACATATAACACGACCCTTTATCTGAGCAAAACAGTACAATTGAGAACTGCATAGGTGGATCTGATTGGGGTAAATTGTAGGGGTGACACAGAAATACAAATTTGCATGTCTTTTTAATTCTGCCTTTTACTCTATTTTGTAGCACATGGTCTGATTATTGTTCTGTATTTTGTATTCTGATATAGCCTAATGGCTAATCAATACATTATTATTATCTTTGTTAACTACATGAAGCCACTGTGGAAAACGTCCCTTGATTATTGTGTTAGCGTTGTCCAAAATGCATGTAACAAATAGCTGTAACATTCACTTCCTCCATCTAATCCTACAAGAAGGATGTGGAAACCCCAAGCACATGACTGAAAGTATGTTTTGGAATGAATGAAGCAGCGTCAGGAGAAGCAAAGCAAGTTTAGGCTTGTTAAGGCACAATCTACTAAGATGGAAATCATAGCAGCATGAAGAGGGGAGAATCTGCCGGTCTGGATGGACATGAAAGATAGGGACTGAGTTCACACAATCACTAAACCATCGTATCTTTATTTGGTTTTGACTTAGCATGCTGTGTGAATCCATCCATTTTGGTTCACAGATTAGCAAAACGTAAGAATGCAGACTTTGTAGCTAACTCTACAAACCATGGTTGAGTGTAATGTGTGAACCAGGGTAAACATTTCCATCCCTCCTCTTCCTCTGTTGATTGAGTGTATGATCCCCAAAAAACAAGAGAAGAAAACAAAGGTTAGTTTTTGGATGAAAGACTATCAGGAGATCCCAGGGCTGCAGGCGAGTCTGTGAAGTTGAAAAATTATCCCAGAGGAAAGCAATGGCAAATTATCTCTGTATTATCGCCAAGAAAACTAGGAGTCAAGCTTCACTCAAGGGAGTCTTTTCCTTACTGTAATTATTATTTAAATTAAGTGCCTATTGTTTAGGTACCAGACCTGTATTCAACTGGAAAAAGTCCAGGTGTCCTTTAAAAACCTTGTTGCTTGTGTCTAAAATACCTTATTTGGCCTTGCTCAAAGTTAGCGCCTCTATGTTTCAAACCTACATCTAAAAATTAGCTCCCAGCAGCCAACAGCTTGAAATATTTTCCAGCACTGCACAAATATACACATATCAAATGAGAATAAATTTGCATATGTTAAGTAAACCATTTACAGATGCTTCTAGATGACTGCCTTTTAGCCCCAAAGAGGCATTTGTTTTGCACAATTAGATAGAAGTGCAAATACAAGCAATTAATACAGTACTGCGCTATCCAGGACTGCCATTTTCATGGCCAAGATCCTCCAGGAAGGGCTTATCCACAAACAGATCTCCTTCGCTCAAGTTTGCACCATCATATTTTCCTCCCAGTCAACTGAGATTAGGGGATCAATTTATTTATTTATCCATTAGACATAGCCTCCTTCAGTGGCATCTGTGGGGGAGGCCAAGAGCGGAGGGTCAGAGGGATGCAAGCAGCATCGTACTGTTACACAAGCCCCGCCCCTTCTCTATGTGTATCACCACCACGTGCACATCCACGTGCACATTCACCCCTTTCTAGATGGGCACATGATGGTGAGGTTGAACTTCCACAATGTCATTCTGATCAAAGCAACCAGAGCCCACAGATACCACAGCCTATCTATCCTCCAGGTAGCACATTTTTCTCTTTCCCATTTTTCCCCCCCCAAATCAACAACTGTGTGATAGGTTGGACTGAAAGAGGTTTGAGCAGTCCAGAGTCGTCCTGTGAGGTTTCATGACTGAGGCTCCATCTGGCGCTTTAACTGATAGCGTTGCTGTAGGACAAGTACGCTTGCAGAAATAAGCCAAATGTTCATGGGTCAAACGTGTCTCAACCCCCAAAGTTCTACTTGAACCTAAGAATGTCTGGATCTGTCCACTGGAAGGGTTCCATCCTCAGAAATGTTCTACTTCTAAATGGAATATTCCAAAAGGTTTGAGAGCTGGAACACGTCAGCCTTCCAACATTTGGCAGACTTATACGTGCCCCCCAATTCTCAACCTGGAGGACCACTCTCCACAATCTTTTACCAGGATTCAGCCTCAGTCATGGATTCATGGCTTAGCAGGCTCCTGAGCACTCCTTCTCCTCCATCACCTTTCCTTTTTGCACTAGCAGGTCTACAGATAGAGTCAAATAAAATTCAAACACACCATGTGTTCTGTCCTTCCTTAAAACCTGGTTCTGTAGTTCTTGAAGACTAAGGTGTTTCTGAAGAAGGTTTTGATTGTGCAATTGCCCTGCCCCACTTGCAGCACCAGACTTGGGGATACAGCTATTGTCATCCTGCATTTGTTATGACCCTTCCTAATCATCTTTCTTTCTGCAAAATAAGAATAGAAACAATGATTACCGGTATTATTAAAACAGGAATTGGTTAAGGATGGGATTGCTGAATGCCTTTTGAAGGTAACACTAGGCATTGTGTGGGAGGAAGCTTGGCTGAAGACCTCTGAAACACACCAGCATTTGCATAAATTCATTTCTTGCATCATTATGCATTCGTGTTTGTTTATTTTGAGCAGTTTATACCCTCTTTCATGTCTCTTGTCCAGGAACGATCTACCAAAAACGAAGATAACTATTCTTGTACAATAACTTATTACTATCAGCAACAGCAGCGTTATAAGCCATACAAGTAGCATAAAATTACAAGAGATCGGATTTGGCTGCTTCTTCGACTGATGAGTTATTATGAAAACCAAACCAGACCAATCCTTCCATCCGGGCAGCTGCAGCATTTTTTTTCTTTTCCAATCCTACCAGGAATAAGCCCAGCCGAATCCGTGGGATTTATTTTTGAATAGCTGTGCAATCACTGTAAGAGAAAGGAAAAAAAGAGTGCATGAACACATCTGGTAAATAAAATAGTAAATTTACCATTTTGTAAACAGAACTCAAGTGAATCGTAAATAAAGGTAAATCTAGGCTCAGGCTGAAATCAAAGACTCTTAATGCATCTGATCTAAACAAACTTGATACTTGGCAGCACTGTGTTATTTATGCAATATAGCATTTTGAATGTTCGTATATGCAAAATGTGTATTTTATCAAGAGCACATTCAACAGAGCATTACATTTTAGGATGAAATCCACCCAACTCATCCCACAATTTATTCATTCTGCAACTGTTTCAGGAAAAACCTTGCCCATGAAAATCTGTCCTATCTCAGACTTTTGGGCTATGGGAATAAGGGTATTTTATACAGAGCCTGGTCTCTGTGCCAACCATTTTGTGACAGTGCTCACAGGTTTCTCAAACCGCAAACCCATTTGCTGCCTCTGCAAAGTTGCCATCATAAAAGAGCCAAATATGGCAGGTAATTTAAAGATGGCTAACCTTTCGTCTGACTCTAAGTTTTTTCCATACAAGAACTATTTATGGGATCCTCATCAAGAGAAAAGAAGACAGCCATTCAAATGTTGTGATCTCAGTTCAGCACACTTCCATACATAAAATCCCACTGAATCCCCTGGACTGCAGCTTACCTCCTTTGTGGATTATAGCCAGCTCTTCCATTACCTGCAAAGACCTATTTTAAGATCAAGCATTTAAAAACTCATCTGTCAGGTTGTCAGTTTCGACCTCATTGTTGTGAAGCCAGCAGAGATAGCCTTGCCTGCTTCAGAGATGGAAGACATTATATTCCCTGTCTGTCAAGCAGCGGGAGCATGGATAAATCCTTGCAGATCAAAACTAACTTGAAAAGCCAATGACTACAATTTCCCCACCATGCACCCTGCAGATGTGAGAGGATCACAATTCTCATCATCCTCAGCTGGTGCACCTTCTTGTAGTGCAGGTTAGAAAGGATGGGAATGTTGGTCCCAACACAGAAGACTGGTTGGGTGAAGGCTATTGTAGAGCATGTTTGGTAAAGTTCCACCAACCCAACACTGCAACCAACTTTTCTCAAACATTCATTTTATCTCTGTTCAAGTGAAAAGAAAATTCCAGCACATGAAGCAACATGAAAATGCCAGTCTTGCTTCCAAGATCTCCATCTGCTTTTTTCCCCAACCATCCCACATTGAGTAGAATGGTCTGAAAGGGTCTCTATGCATATTCAGTTACTCAGAAACAAGAATCCTACTTTATTAGAGAGTCCCAGTTCATGGTAAGGCATCGATGAGCATTGACTAATATCTAAAGAATTTTACATCTCTTGAGATCTTCCTACCTAATCCAGGAAGATCAGGAATAGAACAGGGAGGGCCAGCATGCACAAGAATGTCGGTGATAGAGAATGGTGGCATCTTCTAATCAAGATGGAATTCTTTTGGAAATAAGACCCAAAGGTGGCCATACATTCAACAGACTTCACAGACTTCCATTCTCTAGACACGCCAAGCATTTAATTGATTACAATTTTTAATTGGCTTAGAAAGAGCCCTGTGAAATGAGATTTAAAAAAAAACAAAACTATTAAGATCAATACTTGAAACAAACAAACTACGAATAGCACACCTAGTCTTATTTCACCTAAGAGAAATGCCTCTTTTACAATGGCAGCCATAGAACTCAGGAGTCCCTGATATTGATGCAAAGAAAGTATGATTTTGCTTCTATAGTACAATTTTACATATACGCAGATTTAAGCTGCAGAAATTAAATTACATCAAACTCATCTCAATGAAAGGATCTCCTTTCTTACTGCAGCTCTATTTTTTTTTTAGTACAAAGCCCTGTGCACTCCCAATCTTGCATCACATAAACAAAAATAAATAACTCAGTCTGTCATCTTACTGAATGCATCGTCTCAGCAAATTGCTGCTTGTCAAACACAGTTTCACTCAGCAAAAATATCAGAAAAGCAAAGAGCCAATTCCTCTCCTGTCAAGAAGAACAAAGAGCAGAAGGCAATTTTCAGAAGTCTAGAGAGGAAACGCAGAATGAAAGCAACTCATTATTATCCTGCAGGATCAGCCCTTAAGTAATTTGCCCCAACAGTTCAGCTTACACTTTTCAAAAGGGGGAAGGTTTTTTTTTTCTTAAAGGGCTCCAAAAACTTACTTGAGAGTTGGGGCTACCAACGTTCCTCAGTTGCGTTTAGGCCAGTCTCTCAACTCAACCTAGTTTACAAGACTGATGCTAAAGGGAAGGGATGGCTTTATTTATGCCTCCCTAAACTGCTTCAAAGAAAGATAACAGACATACATCTATCTTAAATCTACATCCATTAAACCAATTTTAACCGACCTGGTAGATTAAAACTGCCACCATTCCAATCATTGCATGTTGTAGAACTAGCAATGAAAAATGTGAGTTGAGGTATAGAGCGTCTTTGATTAAGGGAGGCTGAATTAATGTGGTAAGAGGTCACACATACTGCCATCTGCATGATTTATTCAGATGGGAGTAGTTGCTAAATCAATTTTTAGGCTGATGAATTAGGGGTACCATAACAGGAATGGAAATATCCAGATGACCACCAGCCAAAAGGCAGACAATTCTAATTCTTGGCCCTATAAAGATTAGACTGTGGTTGGGTTTGTATAGTAGACCATGGTTTATTGAACAGGCCATCTTTGGCTGGGCTTGGCCAACAGGCTAAGCCATAAAGCACGGTTTGCAAACTTCAGTGGCAAAGTTCACACAATGTTTCAGGTCAAAACCAAAGAAACCGCACTGTACGTTCATTGCATATTTTACATTTTGAACAAAGCTTCACCTCTAGGTATGCACCCAATAAGCTATACATGCCTTATCCTTGCACAGCTGCCTGCGAGACCTTGACATTGAGACAGACAGTTGCAGCGAAGTTCACGAGGCCAAGCCGAGTTCACTGGTTCTGATCAGGAAAGGCAGTTATCTAGAAGCAGCACACAGCCCACAATCGACATGCAGGAATGCCACCTGGGGAAACATATAAACACTACCGATTACACCACCCACATTGCATCAACTATTTACAGCACAGAGGCAAAGGAACCAATAGATTGGAAACATTCAAAATGTTGGTTCCTCTTGTTCTAGTGAAAGACAGTGAAATACTTGGAAGCAAAGAGGGACGGTCGATTCCAGGGTCCAGCTCTGACGGGCATGCTCCCTTGCGTTCAGTGTCAACAGACCATCCTTCCGCACTTACTTGAACACTTGCCTTGACGGTATCCTTCAGGCTAACACAACCCATTAGTCACATAAAGTGCCCGCTGACCCTTGACTCTGGAATTCTCCTATAGAAAAGGGGAGCAGTTGGCGGGTCCCCAAGGACTGGTGCACTGCTTTCAGACTGAAGGCGAAGTCACGCTTTGTGCAAGCCTGTGGTACATGTGTGCGGCATGACAGGCCCTTCTACACAATCAGGAGGAAGTACTTGCATTATAAACCTGTAGCACAAAAAGGATACACTTTTATAAGGCATTCTCTTTGAAAAACATGGAACTGACTGGTTGAAAACCCAGCTTCCTACAAAGTATCCAACCCAACAAGAAACAGGAACACCTCTTTTCAAACAATAACACGCTATTAAAGAAACACTGTATTTTCCCACCCCATCTGTGAAACACAAAACTCAGTAAAACAGAACACCAAAATCTACTCACAACACCAGCTGCTTTTCTGTAATATTTTATTTATATAGAAATACTTAAAAAAAACATGAAGTAGCACCATTACTTAAGTTTTACCTTTATTATGTAGAACTTTAAATGTCAGAAAAATAAAACTCTTGATACAATTTCAAATCTTGTCTCAGCAAATATAATATTAGTATTTGACCATGAGGTTAAACGCCCTTTATAAAATAAAATATACTTTGTTTTTAAACTTTGCTCAGTAAAGTACATTTAACATCACCTACATATACAGAAACAAGTGGTAAACAAATGTATTAAAATAGAAATACTAAACTATAGTGGTGCAACAGAATTTTTTTGTAATTTCCATCGGATTCTATTTATACAAATGTTAGAAAGCATCAACAGTTTCTGTTGACATATGCTTAAACGCTTCAATTTTTTGTAATAATATAGAATAAAATATGCTCCATATCACTGAATAGAAAATATGCTGGGTGAAGCAGATTTAAAAGATTTTTTTTCTGAACCTATAAAAAATCTCCATCCCAACAGAATACTGTTCAAAGTATTACACATTTATGGTTTTGTAATTTCATTCACAATTGTGTGATAGCAAAATAATACAGTGTTCTTTGCCATAAGGCCATACTAAAAAATAAAAAAGATTTAACCCAGCTACAAAAAAGTTCACTGAACTTAAATTAAAATACTTGTAAACATCTTTGCAATATGAAATATAATTTTTCAAGTCAAAAAGAATAAAATACTTCAATCTGTATTAATGCAATTTATCTTTTAAAACCTTTAAACATTTTATATATATATATATAATATATATATATATATATATATATATTTATTTATATATATAAGAGATATGTTACATTTTCCTTTTTTTCTTCTTTTTTCTTTGATAAAGCTGCAGTATCATAAGTTCATTATTATTACTTTCACAGGAAAAAAAATTGCCCTTTCAAGAACATTCAAGGAAAATAAACCATCCATAGATTTATATCTCAATAGCAATCTAGCAACTACCAACACGTTATACTGTTTCAAACACCATCATAATCCATATGCATTTCCTACTTTTAAGAGAGAGAGAGAGAGAGAGAGAGAGAATGTTTTGGAAGCTTGGCCTTAAGATAAAGTGTTAAAACTATTCTATTACTAGAATGTCATTCCTCAATATTAATAGCATGCACCAGATGTTACAAATATCCCCCTTCAACCCATCCTAGGCTACAGTACACTCAATGCCATAAAATAAAATAAAATAAAATAATATAGATTTATATATATATTTATATATATATATATATATATATATATACTTTAAGATAATAGCCATCTTAAAAAATGTCAGGTTCACCTTTTCGCAATTCCTTTTAATCACCGTTCTCATTATTACTCTTTTGGGATGTGTGGACACTGCAGCCTCCGAAGCGCGTCGCGAATACGGACCGATCCATAGGCGAGTCTCCGCGCCAGGGGTGGCTCCGAGGCGCGTCCGGGCGCGCGCGTGGACTCTCAGGAAAAGATCCGTATGGCCTGAGTGACTGCGCTGTGGCAGACGGGGCACTGCGGCTCGGTCTTCTCGCAGATGCGGTTGGCACATTCCATGCAAAAGAGGTTGTGGCCGCAGGGCACCAGGGCGGCGATCACCTCGCTCTCGAAGCAGACCGAGCAGTCGCGGCTGCCTTTCCGCCTCATCCCGGACGAGGAGCAGGACGAGCTGGAGGAAGAACTGGACGACGAGGAAGAGGCCGAGGAGTCGGAGGGCAAGCCTGGCAAGTGGCAGCCCAGCCCGTTGGCATACAGCGGGTAGGAGCAGGACGACGACGACGACGAGGAGGACGACGACGACGAGGTGGCAGCGGCGGCGGCGGCGGCGGCGGCCGCCACGGCGGCAGCGAGCAGGCGGCCGCCCGGGTCGCTGCGCACCCGGCGCGCCAAGGGGTGCTGCTCGGCGGCCAGCGCCACGCCCCCCGGCCCGGCGTGCAGGGGCGGGGAAAGGCGCGTCAGGGGCGGGGCAGGCGGAACGCCCCGCCTCTGCCCGCCACTCACAAACAAGGCCAGGTTGGCATTGGGCGCCGCCGCGGCCCCGGGGAAGGCGGCGCCGGGCGAGGCCAGGCTGCGCTCGAACTGCGACCACATCAGGGGCGCGCCCGCCGGGGGCGCCGGAGCCAGGTCGAAGCCCGGCGGGGAGTCGAAGGGGGGCAGCTCGGCGGCGCAGCAGTCGGGCGAGGCCAGGCCTTCCCCCGTGCCCCCGTAGACGCCGTAGCCGTTGCTGGGGGCGCCGTTGTGGGGGAAGGCTAGGGCCGGGCTGGGCGGGCTGTAGTCGGCCAGGCGGCCGCTGCCGCTGCCGCCGCCGCCGAAGTAGGAGTCGGTGGAAGCGCTGCCCAGCGAGCTGGAGCTGTCGTTCCGGTAGCTGCAGAAGGGCTTGCGGCCCGGCGTCGGGGTGATGCTGGAGGAGGAGGAGGAGGAAGAGGAGGAAGAGGAGGACGACGACGAGGGCGGCGGCGGGGGGGGCGGCGGCGGCGGCGGCGGCGGCGGCGTGGGCTTGCTCCAGAGGCTGCCCGCGCCCCCTCCGCCCAGCTCAAAGCCCACGTCGGTGCCGTTGGCGTGGAAGTCGTTGTCGTCGCTCAGCTCGATGAGGCCGCCGGTGCGCATGGCGATGTGCGCCTCGATCTCCTCGCGGGCGCGGTCCACGTTCTCGGGCATGCCCGTCACTTCGAAGACCGGCTCCTTGTCGCGGCTGGGCGTGACGATGTAGGTGTGCGTCTGCTGCTGGATGCGCTTGATCGTGGCTCCTTTGGGCCCCACGACCAGGCCGACCACCCGGTAAGGCACCCGCACTTGGATCGTGGTCTGGCCGGGCAAGTTGGGCGGACTGGGCACCGTGCCGTTCAAGACGGTGTTTTTGTTCCGGGAGGCGCGGATCATGGAGAAGTGCTCCGCCGCCGAGATGATCTCCCGCCGAGCCATCGCCACATCCTCCTTCCTGCCCGTTACCACGAAGAGCGGTTCCTCCCCCCGCACCGGAGTCTTGATGTAGGTGTTGGTTTTTGCCCTCAGCGCCTTGATTTTGCAACCTGGAGAGGAGAGGAGAGGAGAGGAGAGGAGAGGATGGCGGCGGCGGAGGAGGAGGAGGAGGAGGAGGATGGGGTGGGAAAAGGGGTGGGGAGAACAGGACCGGTTACACCTCCATTTCTCGGGGGCAACGCGGGGAGAGGGACGATACAACCTGTCACCCGGCCAAGCTATTGTCCCTCCGATTCCCCCACCTCGAGTGCCACAGAGTACCAATAACGAGAAAATCGGCCCCAGATACGCACGCCCCTCTCTCCGCCTCGCGGCTGCCGCGATCCCCATTGGCCACAAGCGCGGCGCTTCGGCGAAAACCACCAACAAGGCGAGCCCCCCCAAGGCGCCCGGGTCCATCTCTTCCCCAGCAACGCCAAGCGAGCGGAGCCCGCAACCTGCGCGCGGGCAGTCCCGACCGCGCAACGCCCCCCTCTCGCAAAGGGAGCACTTTCACGCTCTTGCTCCGCACATTCGGGGGGGGCAGGTTAACCCCACACACAGCCCCACACCCGCAAAAGCTGGTAAGAGACGCCTCCGAACTCGTACAACAAAGGCGCAAGCGGCGCTTGCCCCAGCTGCCTTGCGGGGACCCCGCTCGGAACGCGGGTGCCGTCTCAGCCCCGCGGCTCACCTCGGCTCCTCGCGGGGAACACCCCTGCGCGTCGAGGGCCGAAGAACAACAATAGCAGCACACGGGCGGGGTGGAGCGTCCCATCTCCCCCGCGCAGCTGATTCTGAGAGCGGAGGGCTGCTTGCCGCTAGGCGAGTCGGAGCCACATCTGCCTGCCAACGGCCCCCGCCACATTTCTGCACTTTCTTTGTCTAAGCTGCGGGGAGGGGGCGTTGCGAATCTGCGCCCAGGTGGGTGCCCCCCAGCTAAGCCTCTCCCCGGGGGCGAGCCGGGCTCCACTGTGCAGCCCCCCATCAGCCCAGCCCCAGCCAGCCTGGAAGAGGCGGTGGCGGAAGACCTGCCGCTAACTCTCACGGCTTCCTCCGCGGATCCGCGCCCCGACACCCCCGCCCCGTACGGAAAGAGATCAGCGCAGCCCACCTTGCCTGCCCACGATCTCGGCGACATGTTCCGAGCTGGGCACGGGCACGCATTCGGTCATGTTCACGCTCTTTTTGCGCGGCTCGTTCTCGTACAGGGAGCCCGTCTCGTCGCTGTCCAAGCCGAGGAGGGAGAGTTGATCCAAGGCGATCTGCAGGGCTCTTTGGTCATCCAGGGTCTCTCCCCCTCCGCCGCCTCCGCTCCCACTCCGCTCCATGTCCGCAAACAACGAACTGGGCATAGTCCCGGTGGACGTATGGGATCGCGCCCTCCTCTTCCTTTCCCTTCTGCTCTCGAATCAGTGGCGCGGGGGGGGCGGGGGAGGGGAGGAAAAGAAGCACCAAAAAAAAAAAATCAGACACAAAGGAAGAAGCTAAGGCAGATGGCCAGTAAGCGGCGGCGGCGGCAGCCCGGGAAGAAAGCGGAGGCACACGAGCGCTTGGAGAGCAAATCCTGGACGCTGGCTTAGATTGGAACCAACCTCCCCCGAACCTTTTTTTTTTCCCAACTGTAGTTTCCTTGTGCCTTAAAAAAAACCGCCTTCCTTTTTCAGTGCAATCCGGTTTATAAGACGCTTTCCAAGAAAACACCCCCCATGCGATTTCCCCCCCAAGCTTTTTTTTCCTGGCCTGCCCGGGGGGGTGGCGTGTTGGGGGGGGTGGCGTGCAGAGAATGGAGGGAAGCGCAGCGATGCTTTTTTCCTCCCCCCCTAGAGTTCTTTCGCTGGCCACAATGCCAGGCGATGGCACCGTTTCTTTAAGGAGCCCCTCCCAGCCTCCACTCAGCGATTTTCTTTCTTTTTTTCCCCCTCCTCCTCCTCCTCCTCCTCTCCCCCTCCTTTTCTCTCTCTCTCCCTCCTCCTCCTCCTCCTCTTCCTCCTCCTCTCTTCTGTCTGAGCCTCTGCTGCAGCCAGACAACGCGGGGGAAAAGAGGAGGCGGGGGAAGGGAGAAATCACAGCGCCGCAGCGTAAGCGTCCCGAGCCGATGGGGGGGGCGGGGAGGGACGGAGTGCGCCCGCGCAAGCCGTGACCGCTCCGCAAAGCGATTGGCGAAATCCAGAACCGAAGGGGCGGGCGCTAGGCCGCCGGCCCCGCCCCTGTGCGAGAAAGCTACTCTTCTTTGTTGTCTAAATTCGGACCAAGACGGGGAGTTGGGGAGCGCCTTCCGCCCGCTCGTTGCACCCCGGCGCCAACCCTGTAAGCCCGTGCGGGGCAAGCAGGGGCCCGGCCCTTCTCGTTCCCCCGGACTGGAGGAAAGCGGAGGGGTGAGCCCCGTTTCCTCCCCCCCAAAGCGTCACGGTTTTTCTCCCCAAATCGGGGACAGCACGCCGATGCGCAGCAGCGAACGGAGGAAAACCGTCCCCAGGCCCTGGCGGGTGGGACAAACCGGGGGTGCCCGTCAAGGGAGGGGAGGCGAAGCGAGCGAGGGGGAGCGAGCCGAGGTGACAAAGCCGCCGCCGCCGCGCGCGTGAAGGGGGCGAGCGCTGCGCTGCGCTGCGCTGCCCAGCCCGCGCCTTTGCGGGCTCGAGGGGGAGGAGACCGCCCGGCGTTGGGACCTTCCCGCCCCCTGGTTACGCGCTGAGGATCGTTCCCATAACGGGGGGGGGGCCGCTCGGAGCATGTGCCCCGCGAGTCATTGCTTCTGCCTCGGCTCCGGGGCGAGGTGGCCGAGGTTTCCAGGTCAGAGGGGCGTGCCTCGCTACGCAGCTTCGCGCCCGCCTCCTTCGCTTTCATTCTTCCCTCCGCTCTTTTGTAAACTTCAGCTGCGGCGCAATAAAACGCCAGACTGGGCACGCACACGCGTATGGGCTCTGCGCGTGTTATTTCTCACATCCGTGCACACGCGCGCGCCCTGTTCCCCGGCAAGGAGGGACGAGGCGGCAGCCGAAGGAACCGAGGCGCTGACCGCGCGCTGGAAGGGGAAGTCGGCTGCTTCGTTTCGCGAGGGGCACCTACATAGACCAGCCCGCCTACCCTCCATCTAGACTCGGCCAGCGCGGCAACTGCGCGGGCGCCCGCCATTCTTCGGCAAGCGGCAGCAGCAGCGGGCGACGATGCCGGCGGAGAGGGGAAAAGGGGGGACCTGGTCTCTCCCCCAGTCTGAAGAAGCCATAACTAGCCAGAGCTGCGAAGGGTTCCTTATTGCGCTAGCCACGATCCCCAGCCCTGCGCCCGGAAGCCACTCTTGGGCGAGGAAGACGGGCGAGGGCGCCCGCTTTAGCCACAGCGGAAGAGCCTTGCCCTGCGCCGGCGCTCGCCCCCGCCCCCCGCCTTGCTGCCCCCTCCCATCGCCGCTGCTTTGGACATGCGTACTCTGCGCCTCGCGCGGTTGCAAGGGTTACGTACGGGGCGGCGAGGAGCGCGCGCTCCTTTCCATTCAAGCGGAGGGCTCCCCGCGGGGGAGGCGTGGCGTCTTCCTCCGGTCGAAGGGTGTCGCTCCGCCTCCGGGAGCCACGTGCACTTTGGGCTGGTGGGGAGGAGGAGGAGGAGCCTTCGGACAGAGAAAGGGGCGGGCCGCTGGAGACACTTTGTAGTCTGGCGAAGACAAAGGAGTCGGTGGGCGGGGAGCGGGAGCCGGGCTTCTCTTTCCAAATATCTGGAATAAATAAGGAGTCCCTGCACCACCACTCCCCCCTCCGCATTAAAACTGGGAAACGTCCTTTCGTCGGTGCCTGATCAATTGCACGCAGTTGCACCCCGCCTTTCTTGGGCGCTGATTTCTTGCGGGCCATGCAACGCAAAACCGCGCTCCATGAAGCCCCCCCCCTTTTAAAATGTCAAGCAACTTAAGAAAGTTGCGGAGAGAAAGCCGCGGCAGCAGGAGCTGCAGAAATGGAAGCGGATCAATGCAGAGGAGGACAGAGCCGGGAGCCCACCCAAAGCAATAGCGCACCCGCTAAACGGCCCTTTCTCTGCTGTCTCAGCATCTGATCAAGGGGAAAGGGGGGGAGTGACCCTGACCAGTTGTTGCAGTGACTTATTGTCTTGATCATCTCGCACTGACTTCCATGAACTCTTTCTGGTTCCCCATCCCCACCCCTTACAACTCTCTCCGTGGGGGGGGGGGGGGATGGGTGATGCTATTTTGCCCACGTAATTTTCTAGAAGGAATTTTCTGTCAGTATAAAATACCTTTCTCTAACTTGGTGCTCTCCAGATGAATTGAGCGACCGCTTCTACCATTTCTAAATAGCATGAGCGTTAAGTGTATGATCCCATATATCTCAAGGGGTTCAGGTTAGGAAAGGCTAGCATCTCAATCATAACAATACATTGACCCTTCAGTTCCCACAATTCCCAGCCATCGGGGCCCAATGGCATTCTGGGGCTTGTAATTCTGTTGACCAGTTTGGGGATGGGGGGCACAGAGCTATCTTTCCCAATGTGTTGTCCTCCAGCTGTTTGGGATTTCAACTCCCATAGTGCTGAACCAGCATGGTCAACACCTGTGGGAATTATAAACAATGATATGAGACTGTGGTAATTGAATTTGGCCATTTTTTTTCAGGAAAGAAACCCCCTGACGCAGCAGCATTGCAAATAAAATAAATTTTTGGAGACACAGAACTGTTTAATGTCACCAGGCTTCAACCTGAAGGGCAGCTAACGTCTGTCATATTACAACCGATGGTACTCCATCTTCCACTTCTATAACTGCCATGTTGAATACTACATCTTATTTCAGAACAGCTAAAGGCAGAAGCCTTTTTGCATGCTTGCAAATTAGAATAATGTAGTCTAACAAGGTTAACAAATCCGTGCTTCTTTTATTACTTGTTTCTGAACCGGCTCCTGGCAACCCCCATTCTACCTGATCACGTTGGCTAGGAGGTGCAGTTAATAAACTTCGGAAAGGCCCAGGTTCGCCCACCCTTCCCTTACATGAAGGATCAATCAGGGGCAGCAATCTATGGGGATCCACATTCTTCTCTGCTCCAATGGAGCTTTTTACAGTGCCCAGCTGAGAACTGGTTTCCTTAAACGCAGCCGGGAGGAGAAGCAACAAGAACATCTGTAAATAAAAAGCACTACTTTTTATGGAAGAGCCACACAGCTAAGCAGAGCAACAGACAGCCTTAAGATACCCACCAACAAAATTATTTCTCTTCTACTTTCTCCCTAATTGCCTCCTTAGATACAGAAACAATATTGCAACTACAGCAAGCACGGTCAGTTCCGCAGGGAAATTAATCCTTCCTAACTTTTCTTTTGAAAAACCAGAGCGCGGACGCTCCTAGAAAAATCAGTGGAGGGCGGGCCAGGCAACAAAATGGTGGACAGAGAACCGGCAAAGTGAGGCTGGTGCAATGAGCGAGGTGGGAATCGTGGAGGTATAATATCAAAAGCGTGGTGCTCATCCTTGTGGTCAGCTTCTTGTTTAAGAATGCATGAGCCCTTCTAAATCAGGCAAAAGTTGAATTAATGCAGCGTTCGGATCCTCACGAGGAGAAGACAAGCAAAAGAACACTGCCTTTGGGCTCAGAAACATTCTTGCATATAAAAACGTCCCTTCCTGTCGGCCTTACCAGGTAGACCAGATGGGAAACATGACCAGATAAGCTAATTCTACGTTATTGTAAAGCTACATTAACAGAATCTTGCAAGTCTAAAAGTACAATTCTCCCACCGTCTCCTTTACAGCCCAAGAAATTAGGGAGGGTCTCTTCTGGGCCTCTTGCCCCGCCCACTATCCAGCTGTGGGCTATGCTGTCTCTTATCTGAGCATTTCCTAGGCAGCATCTCTTCGCCCCGTCTCCCAAGGTCTTTCCCACATACCATTACACTTCCTGTAGAGTACTAGGCATCAAAGAGAATGGTTTTAATATAGCTTTCTGCTTGATATATTAGCTTTTTATGTGCAGGCAAATTATGGTTGATTGATTGATTGCCTTTTTAATTTGAGGAGCAGTCATTTATGTGAACGTTCAGCTATTATCCTTAGTGATAGATACTGGGCACTGCGAATTAGTGCACAGAGTAGAACCTAAAGGATTCTCCATGTTCAGTTGATCATCATCGTCATCATAGTATTCAGATGAGAATATTATTTATTCTGCTTTCTTCAGTGAGTTCAGACATGAGCAATATTCCATTTTTTTCTTACACCAAGCCTTCAAGATAAACCAGATTGAAAAGAATAACTGAATATCATTCGGTGAGCTCCTAGATAAGTGGCAATTTGAACTCTTGTCTCCCCAACCTATTTCCAAAAAGTATTGACAGTGTAATCATTTTGGAATCCATTCCAACAGCTTAGGTTATGGTTCCATATGTTATGTGAACTTTAAAAATTGGGTTGAATCAATCATTGTTTCACAAACTATGGATAGAACGCAGACAATGATAACACAATACAAACTTTCCTTGCTGTTAATATATTGAATTCAGGTCAGTGACCAGAATAAAGTCAACACTAAAAAAAATGCATACTTTTCATAGTATTATAAATTCTGCTATTCCTTATTCAGGATTAGATCCTACAGCAAAACCTAATAAAAGTGTAAGATTTCAGCCACCGAGCTACATCTTCAAAGAAACAAGCTTTGGGAAAACTAAAATTCCTGACTCATCTTCTTAACCTTTGTCTTGGCACTACCACAATCATCATTCCCAGAAATTAAGTTAACTAGATGGTAATCAATCACAATACTTCAGCATAAAAGGCTTCTAATTTAAAACAAAAATAACAACAAAACACTTTTCATCTGGCAGCTGACAAAAGATGAAAATGACCCACGTAACTCAAAAACTCAGGGGCTTCTATGGCAAACCTATCTGAGTCAGCAGAAGCTGGTGCCTTTTGCAATTTACATCTCTCTCCTGACTAAACAGTTTGTTTCAGAACGTAATCATATCCAGACTGAAATGTCTACCCAATTACTTATCAGGTCAAGCGTTCCATGTACATTAGAAAGAGGGGGAAAGAGATGCCAACTTCTTAGCTGGCCCTGTGGTTAGGTCTTTATTAGTAGTTGGGTGTGGACTGAGGCCAGCATTTCTATTAGGAGGACTGGAGCATCGGGAGGGAGTTGGGAGATGGTCACAATGTTTTAAAGAAGAGAACTGTATTCTAGGCAGCCTACCTGAACTTCAAAGCTGCATTCTTCCAACTTCACCTGTGTTTGAGGACATTATCTCCATCACTGTTACAGAAAGCATCAGCTGATACTTTCATTGTGTTTGTTCATGGAACTGGAGAGGGCACCTTCTTCACCTCCAGCAACAAAATATCTTGCTCTGCTCAGTGCAGCGCCTGATTTTCATTACAGTACTGGAAGTAAGCTACCAGAACTGAGCAGCAGAAATTCAAATGACCCCTAGATGGCAGCAAAGAACATTTAACATTTTCTGTATCTCTTTGCTGCCATCTAGCAGTCCTCTGCCTGTTTGCAGACCATGTTTGGTAGCCTTACATTAGGGAAAGTGTAGAGGTGGTGGATTCTAGGGGTGGCCCAGAGTCCTGCCAAGCTTACTGGAAGTCCTTTTTTAAGATAATTTTTTCCAGTCAAACATGAAAAAATTGAGTGGGTTTGCTACAGCCTGAAAAAGCACCAATCTAGTCATCCATCTAATAATCATCATAATATAATAATAATAATAATAATAATAACAACAACAACAACAACAACAACAACAACAGGCACCGTAGGTGCAATCCCAAAACATCTGGAGCACCACTTGAAGACCATCAGCATTGACAAAATCACCATCAGTCAATTGCAAAAGGCAACTTTACTTGAACAGCTTCCATCCTGTGACGATACCCTTAACACCATCACACAACATCTGCCTATCTTAGGTCCTTGGGAAGGACTCAATAGGTGGATAAAATGCCAAATCCAGTCTAAACATCTGGCTGCCTGTGCGACCAACCACAATAACAATCATCATTGTCATCTAATAATCCAGACAACAAACTTCAAGTCTTTGAAGAAAACCTCTGGCTCTCAGTTGCTTCCTACCACAGATAGATTTTTTTAAATAATATTTTATTGAAATTTTAAAGTTGCTTCCTACCACAGATAGATTGAAGTCCACATAAGGGGATGATAAAAGGCTTTAGCAGCCCTGAATTCCAAGCTAATTTTTGTAATTATAATTATAATTATTTTTATAATGTTTATGCCTTTTCAGTATGTAGACAATATTACCTTTCTTTAGGGATAGTTGTTCCCCCTCTCCCCCAGTAAGTGGATTGAAGGGGGCAATGGAATGTGTTTTTTCTGTATTCCCCAGCCAATTTTCCAGTTTGTTTCACACAATTTCCTGAAATCGACTTTTGAAAAGCTAATTGTGTGCTTGCTATGCATTGATAATCAACCACATACCTTAAAGACTTTGATTACTGTAGTTCCTTCTTCATTCCAGAGCCCCCTGTTTCCCTCTCACCCTACTATACTGTGGGTATAACCTAACCAAAGTTAAGCACTCTTAATCCTATTGTTTTCCAAGACAAAGATTTGAGATGTTTATTTTAACTCTCCCATTTAAGTTAATGAGCCATAAATACACTTAATGGCTGTGATCCATGGTATACTCAATTGACCCAATTTTGGGGGGCTTTATGACACACTCAACTGTAAATTGACCACACAGGCTGAGTTTGCACAGGACACTAGGCTACAGTGTGCATGGCTAGTCTGTGGGTCAGTGTTGTGCAAATAAAGTCAATATTGTCTTTTGTGCTATGTAATACCAATTCTGGGCTGCAAAACTCCAGGTGACCACTAGATACCAGGAAAGAGCTAGAGAAAATTAATTATCTGCTGCTATCTAGCAGGTATATGGATTTTTGAGTCCCAAATCTGGTAGATGTACTAAAGTCAAAGTGCCTTCAAGTCAAGATGAACTCCTGGCGATGTCACGGGCACATAGATACAGTTTTCTTGTCTGTTGATTTGCCCTGTCTTCTTGGATTTTTTTTTTTCTTTCCTAATTTCCCAGTCTATCTTGGAGATCTAATATTTCCTTGAAGTCTTCCATCCAAAGTACTTGAACCAACCAGGCCCAAACCTGCTTAGCTTCCAAATCTGGACAAGGATGGCTAGATGATGCTACTTGTTGAGACAAATTGATATCCACTTAAGTGAACTTCCATGTACAGAGTAAGGAAGATGAACTTGGAAATATGCAGAAGCTGTTGCCTAGGCAAAGGGACCTAAAGCATTTTTTAAGTCCAGAACATCTAGCTAACATGGGAAGTGGCCTGATACCTCCCTAATTCACATGGGTATAAGAGGGAGGAGGAGGTATGGCACAGTCAAACTTGCGAAATTCTGTTAATATAGCCAATCTCAATGAAAATAGTTTTAGCCTCCCTATGGAGTTGGTTTCATGGTCTGGTCTACCTAGAAGGGCTGACACTCCATTTACAAAATTAACTCAGTTACCTGTGTTTGTAGAATACAACAAACCATAAACTAAGCACTAGCATTATGCATGTTTTCAAAATGATTCATGAGTGCTGTGAACTTCACATGAGTCTAAGTGCAGCACTTCTCTGCTCTTCATTAAAGGAGTCATTTGTTCAAGTTCTGAGCTGAGGGAAAGAAAGTTGCTGTTCCTATCAGGAATCTACTCATAAGTTAATGTGACTCTTGAAACAGTGAGATGTTGCACTTCTGAAGCACTTCTGAATCATTTTTAAAGCATAAACAGCACCCTACTAGCCACGTAGGCTTCATCTGCACAACCCAGAGTCAAAAATTGGCCAACCTCATTTCACCCTAATGATTTGCCTGGACTCAGTTTTTCTTTGAAGGCATCTTCTACTGGAATGGTTGTCCAATTCCAGGCCATTTAAAAGATAGAACCCCATCGTGGAAAGAAAGCAGGTTAACCCTGAAACCACCCCTCAAGAATTGGACATCACCCTGAGCAGGTTTCCACAAGTCACCCTGTCATAGTTTCCCCCACAATAAGACCTATATTGTTGCTCTGACTTTTAAACTTGTTTTTATAGTTATACATTTGCGTGATATAATTTTGATGGCAATCATTTGGAGTCCCTGCAATGATTGGCTATCAAAATCAGTATGGAAGGTGCCAAAAAGTCACCAGGATTGGCTTGCTTTGATGATCAGAGTTCCATTTTTGGGGAAGAAAAGCACTAAGAGGGTGGGAGAAGAGCCTGCATAGGTCCAGAATGTATTTCTCCTGCCCATCCACCAAGATGACATGAAGACAACCCAAGCACTGCCTGGAACTAGGACAAAATGGCAATGAATGACAGTGTACCAACAAGCCTTACGTGTGATTACCTTCCTCTCCTGTTTGTTGCTTGGCAGACAGTAGAACAGACTGCTCTACATGCAATATAAACAGGAACAGATTTCACATGATCGGGGCTTCAAATGAAAAGCCAGAAAGAAATTATAATGCTGAGTGTGTTTCTGGAAACGTAGGCCCCAATTATGGTTAGGTCACAAGAAGAAATGTTGGTTTTCTCCTGCCCCCCCCCCCCCTTCACCTTGTAACATTGGGGTCAAGGAAAATTTTGAAGCAAGACAGAATAGAATCTGCCTTACATCATGGCATCCTGCTTAACACTGACGTTGCAACCTAAAACGTATAAACAGGCTCAGGACTGTATCCCAGGTTTGTCTGCTTTCTTGTTCCTCCCCTTTGGTGCACCAACTTGCTTTCCTTCACTTTCTAACATCGGTAGCCAGGATGGAATCTGTAGGCAGCAGTGTGCCCCGAGCTCCTCCCATGGTGCCCACCAGTCTCCATGCCCAATCCAGCATTATTTTCCATAAAATAACAATTAAATGAGGAGTTGGCCAGGGGCAAAGGAAAGCTGCTTCTTGTACCTAGGCATCTAGAGTGCAAAAAAACAGATGACCCCTGGATGGCAGCACAGAAAAGCTCTTTTTTGTTGCCATCAAGTGGCTGCCCAAAGTTATACAACCCAAATCTAGTATGATTAATTTAGCATCTCCTGAGCATCTTCTATAAATGGCTCTGGGACTCAGTATTCTTAGAAGACAAAAGTAACAGATTGTTGCACTCCTGGGCTTTGTTTTGAAAGAGCCGACCTGATCAGATAGAGCATCTGAGGGCTTAAAAGAGATGGGAAGGCTGGCTCTCAACATCTTCACCACCACCACCACCACCATTACACCCCACTTTCTGCTCTGAGGAGCATTCAAGGCAGCCAGCAAAATTTAAAACCATTTAAAACAAACAATAAAATAATTTGGTTGGTTGGTCAGGTGTGTTTCTCAGTAAGCAGGTATGTTTCTGAGTAAGAGAACCAGTTTGGTGTAGTGGTGAAGGCATCAGGCTAGAAACCGGGAGACTGGGAGTTCTAGTCCCACCATAGGCCTGAAAGCCAGCCGGGTGACTTTGGGCCAGTCCCTCTCTCTCAGCCCAACTCACCTCACAGGGTGGTTGTTGTGGGGAAAATAGAAGGAGGAAGGAGTATTAGGTATGTTCGCTGCCTTGAGTTATTTATAAAAATAATGAAGGTGAGATTAAAAAAATCTTTAAAAAAAAGTCAGTCCCCATTGGCAAGCCTTTTGCGAGAGCAGTTGAGTTGTACTCTCAAAGGTCCAAGGTGCTCACGTGGTCCAAGCAAAGCTGTGCCTTTACCGAATGAATCCTGGTGCCTAGGATTTGGATTCATACAATGCACCAAACCATATATTTTTTAGAATGACAGTTTTAAAAGCCACAATAGCTGGTGTCAGTCTTACCAGGTAGACCAGGCAGGAAACACGACCAGATGAGCTAATTCTACTTTATTGTAAGGCTACATTAACAGAATCTTGCAAGTCTGAAAGTACAATTCTCCTGCCATCTCCTTTACAGCCCGAGAAACTAGGGAGGGTCCCTTCTGAGCCTCTTGCTCGGAATTCACTCTCTTCACAAATGGACTTAGAGAGAAGCAATTTCTATTTCTCCCAACACCATCACCATGGCCTTCCAACCCTCTCTTCTCCCATTCCCCAATTTTGTAGCCAACTTGTAGCTTGTTGGAGTTTTGTTTACATCTCTTGGTTTTAGATGTTTCATATTGTAACATCTTAAGGTTTATAAATATATTAATTTGTGGTATGACAATTGTTGCCACTTTAAAGTACACACATACTATACATCAACTACCTCTGCTCCTGTACGTTTACCAGCATTTTGCTGCAAAGAAATGAAGTTACGATGAGCTTTTTGGCTCAGAAATATAAGCAATGAGAAAAGTTCAGTTTCTGCATGATAGATAGATAGATAGATAGATAGATAGATAGATAGATAGATAGATAGATAGATAGATAGATAGATAGATCAGACAGACAGACAGACAGACAGACGGATACAGTAAAAAAGCAGCAGCAGCAGCAGTCTCCTTCAGGTTGGGCTCAACTCCTGGTGACTTCATGGACAACGTCTACATAGTTTCTTGAATTGGTTTGTCACTGCTTTCCTCCAGAATTTCTCTTTAACTTCCCAACTTAGTTTACAGCCTTGGGAATGTCCTAATTTGGTCTCTCCTCCAAATGCCAGTTAGATTCAACCCTGTTTAGCTTTTTCAAGATAGCCAAGGTCAGCCACCTTGGAGGCTGCTGCAAATGGTACCACCATCCAGTCTTTCCCTTAGGCTAACCCCCTTCTCGTGATGCTGTTTTGAATGTTGCTTGGGATTGTGTTTATTCTTCAAAGGGCAAACATAAACCAAATGCCAAATCTGTTTTGTCACTGCCTTCCCACTTCTTAAGGCTTGGACAATTAACCTTGGAGGCCTTGCCCACAATGTTTATAGAAAGAGGGAAGAGGTTTGTGCCATGTAACTGGAAATTGCCCTCTGAACAGCTGCATCTATCGACCGTGTGCTCCTTAAATCTGCCGAGTTTTGCTTTCTTTTGTAATGCCTCTACTCCTTCCCCTTCTGCTGTTTACAAACCATTTCAGCTGGGTTGGGAAATGCTTTTCATTTGTGGGCACAGAGATGTCTCTGGAATTAGAAGTGGATGAAAACTTTCTTTCCATGGGCAAACTTTAATTCTGTGCCACCGCTGTTTTGTTCTATGGAGTCAAGTCATGGGGTCTATCTCTTGCTCCATACTCCATACAATGGTCTAAGTCATAATGTGGTTTGCTCGATTTTGGCTTTATGCGATGTATGAGTAATGTATACCATTATAACTGGTAAGCCATGATTCTTAGTGTGCTGTGCAAATCTAGACAATTGTGATTTATTCAGTAAGCTGTTATTAAACAAACCATAGCTTAATGCACCCCTTCATGGATCACTGCCTTGTCGTGGCGAAGGGGCTTGCGTAACTCAGTGAAGCCATGAGCTATACCGTGCAGGGCCACCCAAGACGGACAGGTCATGACAGAGAGTTCTGACAAAATGTGGTCCACTGGAGAAGGAAATGGCAACCCACTCCAGTATCCTTGCCAAGAAAACCCCATGGACAATGTTAGAAGGCTAAAAGATATGACGCCGGAAGATGAGCCCCTCAGGTCGGAAGGTGTCCAATATGCTACTGGGGAAGAGCGGAGGGCATTTCCAAGTAGCTCCAGAAAGAGTGAAGCGGCTGGGCCAAAGCCGAAAGGACGTTCAGCTGTGGATGTATCTGGAAGCGAAAAGAAGGTCCAATGCTGCAAAGAACAATATTGTATAGGTACCTGGAATGTAAGATCTATGAACCAAGGCAAGCTGGATGTGGTCAAACATGAGATGACAAGATTGAACGTCGACATCTTGGGAATCAGCGAACTGAAATGGACGGGAATGGGTGAATTTAATTCAGGTAACCATTATATCTACTACTGTGGCCAAGAAACCCTTAGAAGAAATGGAGTTGCACTCATAGTGAATAAGAGAGTGGGAAAGGCAGTAATGGGGTACAACCTCAAAAACGACAGAATGATCTCAGTGCGTATCCAAGGCAAACCATTCAATATCACAGTCATCCAAGTCTATGCCCCAACCACTGATGCTGAAGAAGCTGAAGTTGACCGCTTCTATGAAGACCTACAACACCTTCTAGAACTAGCACCAAAAAGATGTCCTTTTCATCATAGGGGATTGGAATGCTAAAGTAGGAAGTCAAGGAGTAATCGGAATAACAGGCAAGTTTGGCCTTGGAGTACAAAATGAAGCAGGCCAAAGGCTAATAGAATTCTGTCAAGAGAACAAGCTAGTCATAGCAAACACCCTTTTCCAACAACACAAGAGACGACTCTACACATGGACATCACCAGATGGTCAATACCGAAACCAGATTGATTACATACTTTGCAGCCAAAGATGGAGAAGCTCTATACAGACAGCAAAAACAAGACCAGGAGCTGACTGTGGCTCAGATCATGAGCTTCTTACTGCAAAATTTAGGCTTAAATTGAAGAATGTAGGGAAAACCACTAGACCACTCAGGTATGACTTAGATCATATTCCTTGTGAATACACAGTGAAGGTGATGAATAGATTTAGAGGGTTAGATTTGGTAGACAGAGTGCCTGAAGAACTATGGGCGGAGGTCTGTAACATTGTACAGGAGGCAGCAACTAAAACCATCCCAAAGAAAAAGAAATGCAAGAAAGCAAAATGGCTGTCTGATGAGGCTTTACAAATAGCTGTGGAAAGAAGGAATGCGAAAAGCAAGGGTGAAAGGGAAAGATATAAGCAACTGAATGCAGATTTCCAGAGAATAGCAAGGAGAGATAAGAAGGCCTTCTTAAATGAACAATGCAAAGAAATCGAGGAAAACAATAGAATGGGGAAGACTAGAGATCTCTTCAAGAAAATTGGAGATATCAAAGGAACGTTTAGTGCAAAGATGGGCATGATAAAGGAAAAGGCAGGGACCTAACAGAAGCAGAAGAGATTAAGAAGAGGTGGCAAGAATACACAGAAGAACTATACAAGAAAGATCTTAATGTCCCTGATGTCCATGCTGGTGTGATCACTGACCTTGAGCCAGACATCCTAGAGAGTGAAGTCAAGTGGGCCTTAGGAAGCATTGCTAACAACAAAGCTAGTGGAGATGACAGTATTCCAGCTGAGTTATTTAAAATACTAAAAGATGATGGTGTTAAAGTGCTGCACTCAATATGCCAGCAAGTTTGGAAAACGCAACAGTGGCCACGGGATTGGAAAAGGTCAGTTTACGTTCCAATTCCAAAGAAGGGCAATGCCAAAGAATGCTCAAACTATCGCACAATTGCACTCATTTCACATGCTAGCAAGGTTATGCTCAAAATCCTACAAGCTAGGCTTCAGCAATACATGAACCGAGAACTACCAGATGTACAAGCTGGGTTTCGAAGAGGCAGAGGAACTAGAGATCAAATCGCCAACATTCGCTGGATCATGGAGAAAGCATGAGAGTTCCAGAAAAATATCTACTTCTGCTTCATTGACTATGCAAAAGCCTTTGATTGTGTGGATCACAACAAACTGTGGCAAGTTCTTAAAGAGATGGGAGTACCAGACCACCTTACCTGTCTCCTGAGAAATCTGTATGCGGGCCAAGAAGCAACAGTTAGAACCGGTCATGGAACAACCGATTGGTTCAAAATAGGGAAAGGTGTACGACAAGGGTGTATACTGTCACCCTGCTTATTTAACCTATATGCAGAGTACATCATGAGAAATGCCAGGCTGGAAGAATCACAAGCTGGAATTAAGATTGCAGGGAGAATCATCAACAACCTCAGATATGCAGACGATACCACCCTCATGGCAGAAAGTGAAGAAGAACTAAAGAGCGTCTTGATGAGGGTGAAAGAGGAGAGTGCAAAAGCTGGCTTGAAACTCAACATTAAAAAAACTAAGATCATGGCATCTGGACCCAGCAATTCCTGGCAAATAGAAGGGGTAGAGATGGAAGCAGTAACAGACTTCATTTATTTGGGCTCCAAGATCACCGCAGACGGAGACTGCAGCCATGAAATTAAAAGACGCTTGCTCCTTGGGAGGAAAGCTATGGCAAGCCTAGATAGCATATTAAAAAGCAGAGACGTCACCTTGCCGACAAAGATCCGCATAGTCAAAGCTATGGTTTTTCCAGTAGTAATGTATGGCTGTGAGAGCTGGACCATAAAGAAGGCTGAGCGCCGAAGAATTGATGCCTTTGAACTGTGGTGCTGGAGAAGACTCTTAAGAGTCCCCTGGACTGCTAGGAGGTCAAACCAGTCAATCTTAAAGGAAATCAACCCTGACTGCTCATTGGAAGGATTGATAATGAAGCTCAAGCTCAGATACTTTGGTCACCTAATGCGAAGAGAGGACTCTTTGGAAAAGACCCTGATGCTGGGAAAGATTGAAGGCAAAAGGAGAAGAGGACGGCAGAGGATGAGATGGTTAGATAGCATCACTGAAGCAATGAGCATGACACTGAGCAAACTCAGGGAGGCAGTGAAGGACAGGAAGGCCTGGCGCAATATGGTTCATGGGGTCACGAAGAGTCGGACACGACTTAACGACTAAACAACAAAGCTTAATGCAATGTATGAACTAGAAGCAGTCTTGAGTGCCAGGCCAGGAAGTTTTTTAACCTTATGTCAGGGATAGTCTTAGAACTTTTGGTATAGAAAGCAGATGCTTTTCCATTGTGAATCAGGTGGCAAAGGATGGGAAAAGTCCTGGCTGCAAATCCCACAGAACTGCCACTTGTCACAGTAGATAGATCAAAGAGTAACATCTCATCTGGTTAGAGGACACTTCCCTAACTCTCAAGTATGGCAGCCCCACTTGGAAGGCCCTGAACTCCAATTGAAAAGAATAAGAGTCACCCAGAGAGATTTTTCCTGCAAAGCTGGATGACCAACAGAATGAAGGCAGTCCTACAAATAATGGGTCAAAGGAGGTAGCCAACTCAGGCGGCAGATGCCAAAGCAGATGACTTTGTCCAACCCCAAAGCTTTCCTCTAATTCTGGTGTCCTGCAGCATTTGTCTCAACAGACCAGGAGGAACAAAGAGGAAATATCAGCAAGGCTGTGGAAGAGAGGCAGTTAAGCCTGCCCTGTAGCCCTCCATCACCCAACTGTCCTGATCATGATGGAAGATGCTCCATTGCAAGTGTTGCTGTAAGACCAAAGTATGAGTCTGGGGGGAATTGTCTGTGTGATCCTGGGGGAATTTTAAGCTTCACTTAAGGCAGGAAGTAACCATATACCAAGTTGGACCACTGATTGTCAACACTGTCCCAATGCAGGTTTCATGCTAAGCCATGGTTTGCTGCAAAACCCACCGTTGGTTGGGTTCACACAACTCATGAAGTCAACATCCATAACTTCCAAACCAAATTCAACCACAATGGCTATTGTTAAACCAGAACCAAAAGTGCCACATGACAGCTTAGTGTTTCAGGTTAATCCAGTCCTTAACTGGAAGCAGAGCTCCAAGATTTCAGACTACAGTTTTTCCATACTTGGAGATGGCAGGGATTGAACCTCCACATTTCTGCATGGAAAGCATGTACTCTATTGCTAAACTACTGGATCTCATTAGGGGAGCTGATACTGAGTGAGATAGCCCAACAGGAATGAGATTGGTCTAAGGCTTCCTGATTACCTATAAATGGTGACAACATTCAGGGTAGAACTTATAACAGTTACCAGAATATAATAACCAGAGACAGTCCAAGACAGGAGAAAACTATAGGAAGGGATTAGGAAGCAAGGAAACTGGGGAACTGCATAGATTACATCAGTGTTTCTCAACCTTAGCAACTTTAAGATGCTGGCTGGGGAATTCTGGGAGTTGAAGTCCACACATCTTAAAGTTGCTGAGGTTGAGAAACACTGAATTACATAAATATTAACTCAAACCTTGGGTAGTCAAGGGGTTAAAGGGCAGATGGTTTTCATTTGGGAGGGGGATACTTAGAAGAGTTTTTGGTTTTCTTTACTTACCTTTAAGGAGAAGAAAGCATTCTAGGAAACTGCATGCCATAGCTTTCCCAAAACAGGAGGACTGGGTTGTTAGGCTCAGTGTTATTGGGGAAGATTTACAGTGACAACAACTTTTGGAGAAAGCACTATATCTTTAAAGTAATGGAGATGTCATTTCTCAGCAAGGCTTCATTGGTTGCAACAGTCTGAATCATAAAAGCCTGGAACTTAAATTATAACAACAAAGTCAAAGCTTACTCATTGCAGCTTCAGAATAATAAACTGTCTCTCCAATCCAGGATGTTGTCCAGAATTTAATTCTCGGAAAGGTTTAGCAAAACAACCAACAGGACTGATACAATCCTGGCTTATTGGAAAAATTAAGTCTCAAACAAGTGTGCATATCTTATTTCTCAGCAGGTAGGTCAGGCCCAGCATGTGGGAGATAGGACTCAGCAGGTTAGGATCACCATTTATGCAAGGTTGACAGAAAGAAGGAGAAAGGGGGGGGGGGGGAAGGAAGGAAGGAAGGAAGGAAGGAAGGAAGGAAGGAAGGAAGGAAGGAAGGAAGGAAGGAAGGAAGGAAGGAAGGAAGGAAGGAGACTGCCTACTCTAGGAAGTAGAAATATAAAAAAATAAATTCTTGGAAATGATTTGTCTGTCTATTTCACTCCTGGTGGCCTTCCAGCTATCAAGATGACTCCCAGAACTGTGGTACAAACACATCAAAAGGACACTAAGCTGTAAAACACTAATCTATCAAATATTACTCTGATTAATAGTACATTTCTGATTCGTTCTTGGACAGAGTCCTTCTAGATAATATTGTAACATTGGAGAGTCCAAAAATTCAAACAGGGACCATGTATTTTATCTCTAAGCTAGAATCTGTTCCCTTTTCTCCACTCATACAAAAGAACTTTTGGTGGAATGACCCAACTGGGTCATGGCAGCCAGACAAAACAGCAACACCTAGCAAAGATCATCCCAGGTATTTCAGGCTAAAAAATGTAAATTGTAGTTCACAAAAAGTTCATCTATTCTTCGACTCTTTCTGTGACATGCCTAATCTGTGCATGACTAAAACAACTCTCATAACTACAATGCTGATTCATGAGAAACAATCTACCTGCCTGCATTGAAGGTGAATTTGACATGATGGGACAAGCAGCTATGGACAAGATTCAAAGTCAAAGTCATTCAGTCATTAGATCATGGGTCAGCCATCATAGACGATGGATGGAAAAGTAAATTTGGTCATGGGCACATTTGGGACCCCAAAAGCGCACCTTCTCTATAGCAGCACCTGCCCTCTGGAATGAGATTCCCCCTCAAGATCCAGATAGCCTTAGAAGAGCCATGAAGACCTGGCTCTTCACCCAGGCCTTTGGCGAGGGAGAGTGAGACCCCTTCCTCCATCACACTTGCCATCTTTAATCTTTATCTTTTATTGATTTGATTGTAATTTGTTTGATTGTGGTGAACCACCCAGAGTCATTAAGAATCGGGCGACATGCAAGTTTAATCAATTATTATCGTTATTTCCATATTGCATTGCCTTGTGGATCACCTATTCTCTGTGATATTGAGATGAGCTGGAACATCCGACGAAAGGAAGGGAGAACACACTTTTCATACAAAAGATTCAGGCTGCAAATGCCTTGATATCTCCACTTAGTATCTGACATTTTGGAGAACTGCTGCCGGACACAGTTGGTGAGCCCAGATCTGTTCAAGTGTAGCTCCCGTGTCACAGAAGGCAGAATTAGACACTTTATGCCAGTGTTGTCCAAACTTGGCCCCTTTAAGATGAGTGGACTTCAACTCCCAGAATTCCCCAGCCAGCCATGCTGGCTGGGGAATTCTGGGAATCGAAGTCCACTCATCTTAAAGGGGCCAAGTTTGGACAACACTGCTTTATGCCCAGCATATATTTACTTTCGATACGTGTGATGGAATGTCAGGGGAATATGAAGCTGTTACAGTCCTGGGAAGGGGTATCTGCAGGGTATGGTCAGGATGGCAGCCACTACAGTGCAGCTGAAGCTCTGCCTATTTCTTATGCGCAGTGCGCCATAGCGGCTGCCATCTTGACTGCTTTTTTAAGCTGACCTTGTGTACACCCTTGGTCCTGGAAAAGCAGAAAGCATGAGAAAGAAACTCAAGACAACTCTGCCTTGATTGTGTTAGGTATAAATTGAAGTATAAATTAAAGTTTGACAAACTTTCAAGATTCTATTACAATACTTACAAGCCGTACTGGGCTAGGAAGTGTGGCTAAACCACTTGGCCTTTGCAACAGGCCACATTGGTGCCCATCTTCTGTGTGTGCCGGTGCTGGGAAAGCAAGAAGTCCCAGATTTAGAGGTGAACAGGGCAGCATGGACAATACACGTCTGCCACCATCGTGTGCCACACACTCCCAAGACAGCCTTGCTAATGTCAGACATGTAACTTAAGCTGGAGCCTTAGTATGCTCCTCCTTGGCTTCTTCTTCTAAGATGATCTCATCCCATCTAAATGTACTTTCCCCCTTTAAAAAGCCTCTGGTTTCATTAGACTCTGACATGTGTCCGTAGCATCACTGTTTTTCCTGGCACTTGCTAATTTCTCCCTCCCTCCCTCCCTCCCTCCCTGGTTTTCAAGCTCTTGTGATGATACCCTATCAGGCCCTCCAAAGCGAGCTCCCTACCTGCCACAGGAAAATCTGAATCACCCCTCTCTCTTGTTTCTTTTGCCATCCATTTCCAGTGGGCACCAATAAATTGGTCTGCACATTCTACAAAGCTATGGATTGTTTAACAATGGTCATGATCAGATAATAGGTTATAAGCCATGTTTTTATAACCAGAATAGCTAGCATCTCATACACCATCAAACCAAAACCCAACCAACCACATTATGGCTTAGTACAATATTTAAGCCAGGTCAAGGGGTGGTCCACAGAGGTGATCTTTTTCTCTGTATGAAGGAAAATGGCTCAGATTTAGCCAGGCAAGAAAATACATGGTGGGTTTTCTTGGTACTGTCCTGAGGACAAATGCCAGAGGACTTTTAAGAAATTGAGAACATACAGTCATTGGCAGTCACTGATTCAGGAAAAGTGCCATCTGTCAGTAGATTCCTGATGGGACAGAATTCTGTGATTTCCCTCCCCTCTCCCTGTTTCCTTACACATCCCAGAAAAAGCCATAGACCTCTGGGTAACCCCTACTTGCTATGTCCCTCAACATACGAGTCCAGGCATCTGGGGTCTAAAATACCTTTTTTTCTATCAGGAGAGGGATCAAGAGAAGGAAAACATGCCTCAAAAGGTACATTTAGAGTCTCTTTGCAGACTGAATGCCTAGGTTGAAAATCCAGCTGTTTCCTCCATACCCATGCATGTTTTTGTAAATGTGGGTGCTCACGATGATGCAGGGCAACTTACTGCATGATTAGTTGATTATCAAGCTAATTAGAGAGCCATGTGTTGTGGGCAAGATATCCTCCATAGAATCTCATTCAGAGAGCGCAATGGAGACCATCTCATTTCAACCAACCTCCTATACCAGTGTGGTCCAAACTTGGCCACTTTAAGATGAGTGGACTTCAACTCCCAGAATTCCCCAGCCAGCATGGCTGGCTGGGGAATTCTGGGAGTTGAAGTCCACCCATCTTAAAGTTGCCAAGGTTGAGAAACACTGGCTTAGAGTGTTATATGTTCCCAGCCAACAGTGGCTTAAATGAAACCATGGCTTAACATGATGCATGTAGCCAGCCAGTGTCAGGAAAGACCCCATCTCCTTGGTTAATTCAGAGCTGTGAAAAGAATTCTCAGCATAGGAAGCAAAAGGAAACACAGAGCAGCTTCTGTCAATGATTTGCATCTGGACTAATCAAGAGCTTCCTTTAGGCTTTCAGGTATCTCTAATACTAGCTTGTCTCACAAGTTTCTGGTTGCATTTCTCTGTGGTGGGATTCCCACTACAATTCAATGCTTATCTTTCATAACAGGAGCAACTGATTCCCAGGGGTCAGCAAGGAGCACAATAGGAAGGAGGGAGGGAGGGGGGGGGGGAGGGGGGAGAGAGAGAGAGAGAATTAACAGCATTTTATACCACCCCTACCTAAAAGATTCTGGACAATGTACACAACATAGAATCAAATCAAATCTTTATTTCGGTCATAGACCAACATAAGGAGGGTGGGGTATATAGTCAATTAAAAAGAATGGAATATACATCAGAGTCTAAAAAATTATTAAAAACTAGGAGATATAAAATATATGTATTAAAACAGAACGTAAATATAAAAAACAAGAGTCTAAAAGAATCTAAGAGGGGTGAGAGCATTAGATGGGCATAGGGCAGCATAAAGGTTAGTATGTGGAAGACTGTATCTATCAAATTACAGAGCACTTTAGTATGACAAACTTGGTGCTCATTAAGCCTAGTTTATAGCACAGGTCATCATATGACGAATTGCAATCGCTGGTGTGCAGAACCTGGCAACATTGTGTGTTGTAGCAGGGTTGGTATCTGAGAGCAGCAGGGAGGTGTAGAATTGTCCTCTGCGCCCTGGGTATTTATGCAGGAATGGTGAGATGAGACTAATAGAAATGTCTCTGTAGATCAGGCACTGGAGAAGCACATGCTCTGTTGTTTCTGTGTGCCCAGAGTCACAGGGGCATCGCCTCTCGGGGTAAGGAATCTTCCTGTATCGGCCTGCATGGATAGCTGAGGGGAAGGTATGACATCGTGCCAGAGTAAAGGCCCTCCGGTGTTTAGGTACTTTGAGTTTGGTTCAGTGTGCCATAGGGGAGCAGTCGAGTTTAGGGTCCTGACTAGATCCAATTGGCACTCTGTATCTGCCACATGGTGTTTAATAAGTGCTTTGGCCTGATCATATCCCATGCTGGGTAGAATACAACACAGAAACTACCAAAAAACTCACAATAAACCTCATACAACAAATGGGACCATTGGAACAAAACAATTTGACGCAGCTGCTGCAGGACCTGAAACCTGGGAGTGCCCATCTCCAACAGCGTTAGATCCCTGTTGCTACTCAACCAGCAATACAAAGATGGGATTTCATGCACCACCACCATCTTGTAGATGGATGTGATCTTATTCCACACGGACCTGAGTTTTAACAGCAGGGACCTGACACGAAGCCTCCTGAGGATTCTGCCACCCAGGCCCAGGAGTGCAATCACTAGGGTAGAAGAAGGGAGCTGCCCCAGGGGGCAGATCTGCTTTCTCCTCTAATGGCCTACCCAGCAGCCTCTCCAAATCATTCTCTATCCATCATTGTCTCAGTGTGGCCCCTCTTTGCCCCAGTATCCTTGCCCAACTTTTGCTTCCCCAGCAGCAAACATCTGTCATAGGTGGCTGATTAGGCAACACACCTGTAGTGTACCTCTTGCACAGATTAGGGAGAACATTCTCTCCACTGTTCTCTCTCTATTTGGATGTTATCATTGGCCAAGGTGATCTGCAACAAGTGTATCCTACCACCCCCCTGCTGTAGTCAAAAGAGTTGGCCAACTAAAAATGGTCTTTCTAAAAAAGAATACATGTTAATAAAGAACATGGGTAAAGGCAACGCTGGACAAGGGAAAAATTCACAGCCCCCAATCAAAGCTCCTTGAACTTCTAAAAATGGTAAGATCATTATGAAAGTCAGGGAGGCAGAGAAGATGCCCCTTTGTCACGATGGGCCTCTGATAGGCTCCCAAACCTGGACAGCAAAATCCAGAGAACCACAAATGGTAGCCCAGAAGTATAGACAATCCAAGTGTGGCTGCCCTCTAGTGGCCATGTGGATTTATGCAGCCCAGATGTGGTAGTGTGAAGCATGTGAAATACACTGCTGTATTTAAGAGAGATTCCTTTGGGCACACAGGAGTCAAAGCTTCTTCTAAGATGGCATCCTCTTAGAACGTTGACAGGAAGCAGTGCTGATTTTCTCAGGCTTATAAATAGCCCAGTCTGGCTGTTTCATCCTCTGGTAAGCAATAATCACCTTCAGTCTATCTCATAAAATAAATATTAGGGATAGGCATGAATTACAAAAGATCTCGAAAAAGTGCTTCAGACTGTACCCAGGTACTCTGCTATTTATTAAAGAAGCCATTTTTGCTTTAAGGGCTGTTTTATAGTATCAGCTCCTTAAAGCAGCCGCCTTTTTTCAGGCTTGTACGGAAACACAAAGAAGTTGTGGCTGTATGAACTGGTACCAGAACTGTGCTTTGGGTAAGCCCTGATGCCTTTCTGATTCATTTTCAAAGCCTGCACAGCCCCAGACGTACATATGCAGAGACACATAAGTATCATTTTTCCCCATTTAGATCATACATGACTAACACAAATATTTAGGGCAATAAGCCAGTAAGATTTTCATTCCTTTTAGCTCTCACAAATCTGCTTATGGGGCTCTTACCGATATGCAGTTTCTGTTGGAAACAGCACACGCTATTCAGTAAGGAGTAACCATGCAGTGACAAGGACCACGAGTTGTATAAAAATGGTTTAACTCTTGGCATCTCCAGTTAGGACCGAAATAAATCCTGCAGGAGAATGTGGTGCCAGTCATAAGCTGAATTCACCCCTGTGCTAAACTGTGGTTTGTCAAGCAAGCTAAAATAGCTGGGTTCACATAAACCAGATCATTGTAACCATAGTTTGTTGAACCACAGGATTGTGTGCAAGTCAGGTAACTGCCAGCAATAACAGGCTAAAGGGACTGATGGTGAGCCTCAGAAAGCAAGCATCTGATGCTGCATTTGGTGTCTGCTCGCAAGTAAGCCCTATTAATTCCCAGGTCAGAATATCTTGCAAGCGGGCAACTGGCATCTCTCCAGATATAGCTGAATGACTAACAGGCTCAACGGGTCTGACCAAAGATGATGGTTATTCAGAATTGCCAAGTGCAACATGGTTGGCACAAACGCTCAAAGACAGATGGAGCGCATGAGAAGGGTTTATTGTGTAGCCCAATCTGTTTTGGACCTAAGGTCCTCTAATCAAGGCACTAAAAACTCCCACTTCTTCTAGCTGTACATAGTTCATTTGTGTTCCCAGATACTCAAGAGTTGTACTCCTGAATATCTGGAGGGCCTCAATTTCTCAACTCCTGCTTCATTTTTACCTGAGGATAAGTCTCCCTGGTTTCAATGGGATTTTGCATCTGAGCAGACGGCATCAGGATGGCGCTGTGAAAGTGGTAATCCAGCATTTAAAGACAGCCTTCCTTTTTTACTACTCCAGAAGTTTCCCATCTCTTTTGCTTGATCCGTGTGCATTATTCCATTTTACACCAAACTAATAACAGAGGTGTGTAAGCACACTGATAATGCAACAGCACCAGAAGCATTAATTTACCTGTCTCCATCTGCCAATTTATTAATGTGTTTCTTCATTTAGTTAATGAGGGCTGTATGCCCTCTGCTGGTATATCTCTGTACTTTATTTTTATCATATACTTCCCAATAAATTGTTCCAAGCTCCTATTCATTTCCAGTAATTATCCAGTGGAAGAGTGGACTGTTCATTTAACAGATACATCTCACCAGCAGTGGAAGATTAGGGAGGGGGGGAGGGGGGAACCTGTCTCCCTCCATTACTGTATTTCCAACTAATCTACATTGACCTTCCATTTTAAAGATAAATTACTTTCAGGAAATACCTTACTTTTTTTTCCCAGCTAAATAAAACATTTGAGGGATGACAAAGGCAGGAAAAAGACATCACAGAACCTTCTCAACTGGATTCTGCCCCTCCACTCCCCCCTCAACCCACAGAACTATTAACCCTTGCCCAGCACTTCATTTTTAAGTAAGATTTATTCTGTTTTTATTTACAATTGTTTGCAGGGCTTGTTAGCCACTTTGGGATGATTGCCATCCTGAACGAGACAAGCTACATTTCCAGGGACCATTCAAAGCACGGGTTTAGACCTATAAAGACCTATTTGGCTTGGTGTCTTCTCCTGCCTGAATTGGCCCAGCCAGTATGTCATTCCTGGGAGAATCTCTCAGTTCTGTGAAGCAAGGGGAAGGAAGGCCAGGAAGCCCTTTTCATAGTTGCTGCTTTGGCCTTGCGGAATAACTTCCCCTTGGAATTAAGACTTGCTCCGTCTCTTCCCATGTTCCACAAGTAATTGAAGATGCAAGACTTCTGAGGAGTGTCTGACTGAACAGTGGGTTCTTGCAGTTTTTAATTTATCCGACTATGAATTACTTATACGGATTTGATTGCTCGTTTTCTTTTATTTGGCTCTGTTATTATTTATTGACTTTTCATTATCCTTATTGTTGTAATTACCCATGTCTTGTTGCAACTTTGATCAGTCATTGGTTGTTTATTTATATTTACTGTGGACGTTTGAATTGTTACGGGTGTTTTTGTCAATTGTTTATAAACCGCCCTGAGTCTGGATTGATTTGGCAATATACAAATAGAATGATTAAATAAATAAAACTAATTGCACTGCACATTCTGACCTCACCACTCCTCCAACCTCTTCAGGAAGCTTACATAAACAGAAAACATAAGGCGACTTAGGATACTGTTTTTGTGCTACAGATAACATATAGTACATATACAGTGACCATACATCCTTTATTATGTTATAAGTGCAAACCATTTTTTTTATCCTTATGAGCCTTTCAGATTTGCCCCTTTTTCAGGTTTCTCCTTTATTTTTTCCAAGAAAATATGGTCACTGTAAGTATATACAATAACACATTTACGGTTCATTAAAAGAAAAATATCAATAGGAATAATAGCTGAGATATCATATCATCATAATCAATACTCATGGAAAGGTTTAGACGTTTTAGTACACTTTTGAAAAAAATAGTTAAGTGCCACTGAGTTGAGGCTGATGCCTGATGCTGGTGTAGACAAATTCTCAGAATCTTTTTGCCTTTACCAATATAGCTTCAGTAATCGCTCTTCCAGTCATCTCTTGGATCTTCCCAATCTTCTATCTTATCCATTATCTTCTTCTAACTTGCTCTCTCTAGGAAAAAAGTAGGATAGCTGGGGAATCATTGGGGCTGAAGTCCAACCTATTGAAGGAATCATGTTAGGGAAAGCTATTGTAGAACATCTAATCTGTTTACTATAGGCATCTACTATAGAGAGTCGTTATCCCTGCCAGAATTGTTCTATTGTCAAGCTGTAGAGAGATGAGCTTGATGGAGATTATAGATTATTATTATGATAGCCAGTCTCAATAAAAGTAGATTTAGCCTTCATGTGGAGTTGATTTTCTGGTCTAGTCTAACTAGTGGGGTTGACACAAGCTTTCTGAAACGACTTCTAATTTTTAACCAAAACTTCCTCTCTTCAGTTGCCAGATCTTCAGTTAATGCACAAAGCCTGCAAGCCATTTGGGGATTAGTATCATATCATCTCTTGGTTTTCTATTTTTCAATCTAATGACAGAAAGCCATAGAGGCAGAAGACCATCTTGTCCAGTGCCTGTTTCAAGCAGGATCTTACAACTGTAGCATCAGTGATTGTCCTTCTACCTTACATACCGTATGCCTCAGAGGAGCTCCCATCATTTTCCAAGCAATCAGGGCAATGTGTGATCCTCCAGATGTTGCTGAATTACAACTCCCAGCATTTTTCATCCCTGGCTCTGCTTGCTAGGCCTCTGAGAGTTGGAGTTCAGCAACATCTGGAGGACTGTAGATTCCACACCCGTTTGAACGTTTCTTAAAATATATATCTATTTGCAAAACAAGCAGACGTGACCCCTTTTGATGGACGGACTGAAATTAATTTCAACCAGGCAATAACTTTCATAACTGCAATGGGAGCATTTAAGTAACAGAAGGAGAAGAGTTTGATTTTACTGATCACCCCTCTTCATACACAGCCTGGAAAATCATCCAGATGGAATTCCTGCTGTATTTTCCAGCAGATCTTGGTAGTTTAAGGTAGCCAAATAACTGTAGCCCAATAGAAGGCTGCCAATAAGGGTTTAAGTGCAATTTACTATATAGGGTACCTTGGGGCATTTTTTCAAACAGAAATCTAAATATAGTATAATCCAGCGTCTTACCAGTCAAGGGTAGATGAAACCCAGAAAAGTATCTTTAAAACATATTGAAATTATTAGCAACAAGAAATAAAATAAAAAAGTTGTTGCTGACTCCAAAGGTCTCAGTTTTCTTGCAAAATTTCTGACTGATCCTCTTCCTTCTCTCCTGACCATTACAAAGGCAGTAACACTTCTTTGAAGCAATAGTGGAATTTACTCTAGCTAGCGTATTTGGTGTGGAGTCCTTGGGGTTCTCTGAGCTTGGTTTTTTCCTTGCAAATGTTTCATTACCTGGCTAGGTAACACTTTCAGCCCCAAGGACTCCACAGTTCAACCCTGAGCTACACATATTCGCCTCTACTGGTAGCATATTTGGTCTCAGCTAAGTGTCAACTAGCAGGCAGCATGGTGTAGTGGCTGAAGGCTCTAGGAGAGAAACCAGGAGACCATGGGTTCTAGTCCTGCCTTAGGCAAGAAGCCACTTAGGGGACCTTGGGCTGGCTACTCTCTCAGCCCTACGAAGGAGGAGAAAAGGACAAGCCACTTCTGAAAACATTTGCCAAGAAAACTGCAGGGACCTGTCCAAGCAGTTGCCAAGAGTCAAGACCAACTCAACTGCACCCCCCCCCCCAAAGTCAACTCCTACCTGACTTTGAAAAAGCTAAAGAGGGTCAGATCTGATTAGTTTGTATATGGGAGACTACCAGGGAAGCACAGCTGTTGGGTCAACTGGCTGACAACAAATAACTTCCTATTATTGCCAAGTAAATTGCACAAATATGCCCATACAGCCATCAAGAGCTGAGCTGGACTTGAGGGAGGCTTTAATTGAAGGCCATCTTTGGGAGTGGAGATGACAGAAATAAAATGAGAGCCAGTTGGTGTAGTGGTTAAGGCATCAAGCTAGAAACTGGGAGACACTGAGTTCTGGTCCCACCTTTGGCATGAAGCCAGCTGGGTGATCTTGGGCCAGCCATTCTCTCTCAGCCCTAGGAAGGAGGTAATGACAAACCACTTCTGAAATCTTGCTAAGAAAACTGCAGGGACTTGTTCAGGCAGTCACCAGGAGTCAACACGGACTTGAAGGCGCACGTGCGTGCGTGCACACACACACACACACACACACACACACACAAAGACAGAAATGGCCATGAAGAAAATCTTCAAATCTGTAACCCCAACCCAGACATTCACACAGCACTCCCATAGCAATTAGGCCTTTTGACAACAACAGAAGCTATTTTAAACTTGGCTATAGCCTTGGGGAATTGTGGTTCACTCAACCCATCAGCAACCTCCCCCTCAAAAATGCTCTTCCTATTGAAAATAGCTTCCAATCAAGACCAGTTCCCCCAAGAGGGGCACAGCAATGGGAGGAACCCAGGAACAGACCCCTTCCCTCTAAAGTGCCCCCCTGCATAACTTGACAAAAATTAAAATAGCCTTCTTTGATACCAACAAAACGTAGACATTAGACAGGAAAAATAATTGCTGAGTAGCAGTGCTGTCTGGACTAAGAACACAAGATAACCTCTGAGGGTTCCACAGGCATAAAAAACCTTGTTCATCATACTCTCACTGTTGTTGTTTTTTCCTCCCCAGTTTTCTTCCTTCTCTTCTACAGGGAAGAGCAAAAACAGAGAGGGGGAGCCAGTCAGTCGGCTGGGGCGAGGGGACAGAAACCATCTCTCTCTCTCTCTCCCCCCCCCCCCGTTTTAAATAAACTATATGGTACAGGTAGTCCCCAGTTTAAGAACAAGTTCCATTCCCAAGGTCTGTCCTTGAGTCGAATTTGTATGTAAGCTGGAACAGTATTATTGTATAATACTGTATAAGTTGTATTGTGTAATGAACTCGAATCATTATGTATTTAACTTGAATTTTGCTACAGTAGGCTCCTTTCTTAACTAGGGTTATCTGTAAACTGGACGTTTTCAACCCGGTGACTACCAGTACTGAATTTGGGAGCTTACCAAGTTGCTAGGCCCTGAACTTCCACCTAGAGGTCCAGCTCTAAAAGCACCAAAGCTTGCTAATTTAATCCCAGCTATTTTAACAGCCAGTAGGAGGTAGCGATAACCTTTGGACGTGTGAACAGCTGCATATCAAAAGCTCACAGCCTGAGTCTGCCCACAGTTTGCTATCAAATGGTAAACTTTACTTTCATGGAGAATAATCAGATCAACCATATTTAATCATAATTAAATTTAAGTGGAAAATTGAATTCAATCCAATTAATCCCATTTAGATTTCTCCAGAGCCTGTCTCATTTTTGGAATGTAGCTCCAGCTGGCCACTCAGATGTGGAGCTCCTTGGCCCAAAACGTGGCACACACCCCTATAAGTTAGGTAGCCTTTGTAACAGCTTCAATTAGCCTTTGTAGCAGCTAAGACTGGGTAGTTTTCCTCATTCTGTAAAAGACAAGTTGTTAGATACAGTGGATGGACGGATGGACAGACAGACGGATGGACAGACAGATAGATAGATAACCAAGCATGGGATGAGGAAAGTCATGTTAGTCTATGGTAGCCAAAAATCAGGAGGAGCCTAGTAGCACCTTTTCCAACTAACAAAAGTTATTAAATGACATAAGCATTTTTGTGCTGGTTAAAGATTGCAATAAAGTCTTTCACAACATAAGCTTTTGCGAGCTACAGCTCCCTTTATCAGATGTGCAGTTCTTAGGATGTAAGGCCAGACAAACAATAGAGACTACTTTACTGGACTTCCAACAATGGAAGAAGTCTGGTAGACTTTGAGGAGTGTCAGATTCTGGGTGCTCCCAAACTTGGTTAGTTGCCTTCATTCATTGGGGAGAACAAGGTTCCTCTCTTCTCCTATCAGCTCTTTTGTAGACTGCTTGGTTCAAGGTATCATCCCTATGAATTACTGATTTTTTCTGGTGCTCTTCCTTCTCAACCACTTTCTTGTTCAACACATAAACATATCGTTCTATATCTTTATGTCATATATATCTACATCTATATCTCCAACCACGCAACCCACCTGGGGAAGAACAAGTGGCAGGAGATGGAAACAAAGGAACATCCTATCAAAGTAGGCATGGGCTCACTTGATTGATTGACTGCCTGGAGGTTAGATGTGCTTGCAAATGCCACAGAGAACATGGCCAGTTATAAAATACTAATTTACCAGAAGGCTACCTGCCACCCCTTAACCTCCCTTCTAGCACAGCACTCCCTATTACATTTGCTTCTGTTTGTCTTCTGGACAAGGTAGGCATACTTCCAAATAAATCCCTGGTGAATTGTCACCCATCATTTTTAATTTCTATAAATGGCTTTGAGGTTAATTGGAGGGCCAGATGCATTCTCAGTAATCAAGATGATGCTGATGGCCAGTGCTTCGCTTTAAAGCATGCCAAGCCAACTCTCTTTCCCCTCCCCCAAAACCCTTTCTTAAAATGGTAAAGGCTGGTGGAACAAGCACCAAGAAAGGTTTGAGGAGCACAATGGTGCCGCCATATCTTATACTGGAAACCCCAGACCTCAGATTTATTCATCCGGGCACTAGATCAAAAAAAGCCTAGTGAAATACAACTATTTTAACAAGGCTGATATTTTGGTGTGATTAAAGCTGCCTGCTCCTTTATATTCATGATATCAGGTTTCTGATCACACTTTTAGGAGAGGTTAATCGTTTCTATTTTAATGCATTAGTATAAGCTTCCTTGAAAGTGTTTTTACTGAAAGGCATTAGAGAAATATTACAAGGAATTTTAAAAATGTAGCATGAGCACAAACCACCCAGCCTTTTCAAGGATCCTACTAGGGACAACATACATATTTCCAGTATTATGTCACTGATATGGATCCTGTTGCACATTTTCACATGCATGCAGTGCAAATTTCTTCAGGAACGGGAATGCTGCATTTACAGCTGTATAGAGAAGCTTCTATATGGCTAGGAATCCTGATACCCCAAAGCCTTCCAATGAAAAATATGTGCAAGTGAAAAGTGATCCTTGTATTTTCCAGTAGTCACAATTGTATCAAAAGAAAAAAAAAAATCCCCAAAGGGGGAATCAGTTAAATGGATAGTGTGAATAGGAAGATTTAAATCTTCTAAGTGTCATTGTTTAAAATAATTGGAACAGGAACGTAAATGAACTGAATGCCACAGAGCAGGAAAAAAAACCCCCCAGTAAAATGCCAGCATGGCTAAACAGCATGGAAGGGATAGAGGTGAGGTGACTACCTTTAAATACGTAAAAATCTTGCACCGTGAAGAAAGGAGCACAAACACTGGCAAGACAAATGTAAATTAAACAGATCCTCAACTCAGACAACTAAGGGGGTGGGACGAGTGGAATGGGAATTCTGATTTAATTCCATGCTTGTGGGCTTCCAAGAGGTTTCTGGCTAGCCATTGTGGGAAACCGGATGCTGCCTTAGATTCAAGCTTTGGTCCAACCCCACAAATTCATGTTCACAAACTCTGATGTTTATGTGCAATCACCCATTAACTCAAATTAACCCCAACATATGTATGACAGATGAGACTTTTTATCAGCCCTGGTCTAACAAGCAAGCAAGCCTGGGAGAAGTCTGACAAAGCCCAAGGTTCGTGTGTTGGCTTACATGCTTCTTTTTCATAGGGCAAACTTTCTAGCTTCTCATTGTTGGCCTAGAAATTAAAGCAGGATAGTGAAGCTCATCACAGTGAAGGAGGATCAACCCAGTGCCAAGTTGAGCATGGCGTACTTTCTTATTATGAATTTACAGCTTGACTTTTTGATGCTAGTAGACCAACAGTAGGGATGATGGGAAATGTAATCTAGCAACATCTGGATGACCCAGGTTCCTCATCCCTACTTTAATCAGAGATATCAGAAACTGAACTTTGGATGTTTTGCTCAGAAAGCATTTGACAACTGAAGTATCAACCCTTGTGGGCATGCTGGAGAAATCAGTTTGGGCAATGAATGCTCTCGTTTACCAAAGATGTTACTGCTTTTAATTTCTGCCTGAACCACAAACCTTGCTAGAGAAAGAAGAAGAACTATAAATAAAGCCTCTCTGAAAAAGAGGATGGTGTCAAACACCTGATGGAAGAGACATTAAGACAGGGTTGGGGGGATGGAAGGACAATCTCAGGCAGATGTGGGGGAGGACACTGTTCAAATGAATAACTAATCAATGTCTTAGGAATGTGTGTTTCTTTGCAGAGGCACTGCAGAATAAATTGATAGGTAAGGAGAAAGGGGGGAAAATCTTAAGTCTAAAAAGTGCAAGGTTATCTGTTCTAATTTTTCTGTATAGTTTTTTTCCCCCTGAATAACCTCAGAGAGACAGAGAGAGAGAGAAAAGAAACAGTACACGAGAGGGGAGAAAAAGAGTTAAGAAATGCACAACTACAATCCATATTGGATTGTGGTCCCACACTTTTTAAATTCTGATCTTAACTGAAGGTAAGATCTGTAGAACAGGGAAATATTCTTCCAGAGAGGTTATGTACTCCACCTCTGGAGATTTTTAGAAAGATAAAAGGATAGTTTAATGGTTTTCCTGCACATAGCAGCGGGTTGGACTAGATCATCTTTCTAGCCCCTTCCAATTTGACTATTTGCACAGATGTATTTTTACAGCATTAATTTGAATGGCCTTGGATGGAACTGACTGACATTGGCTTCCAGACTTATTCTGAGCTAGTTTTAGTTTTTGAAGTCTATAGAGTTTAGGACAAAAAAGACCAGACTTCAGGCTGATGTTATCTACTTTGCTTTAAAATTGCAAGTTCTCCCAACTGTAGCCAGCAGAAAAAGCATGAATTTTGAATTAAAGAATGCTAAGTCTTGAAACTGATTTTGAATCACAGAACATCAATCCTCCATTCTTTCCACAAAAATAAATTAATTAATCAAATTTCAAAATACTGGTAAACCCACATTATTTTTTTTTAATTTCAGCATTATAATTTGGGGTGGATAAAACATGTCTTTGATTGTTATTAGAAGTCAGAATTACTTATCAATCTACCGCAAAACATCCAGAGCTCCACCAGTAAATTTGTAATCAACCTTTTTGCTTAGGGATGCTCACAGGTTAGGTTTAATCTGCATTTTTAAGCCAACAAGACAGATTTGCAGTTTCTAGACTAATACACAAATTGAAACACAATTATCATTAAATTATTGCATGTTCTCAAGCTTTATGATAACATTATCAGCTAAAAAATGCATGCCAAAAAGAATGATTTGGTTTAAAAATGCATAAAATGATGCATGTTTTAAAAGATTTGAGGGTAAAATACATTCAAATGCACGTTTAGTGGGGAAGAAAGATTAATGTTTCATTTTTTAAGAAGTTATGATGCTGAAAAAGGACGAGAGAGATCTATGAAAGGGTCCAGATGAAATTGACATGAGCTGAAATAGACTTGTCTCTTCTCCCAATGAGTGTTTGTGCCTTCAAGTCAGTTTTTGACTCCTGGCGACTGCCTGAACTAGTCCCTGCAGTTTTCTTGGCAAGATTTCAGAAGTGGTTTGCCATGGCCTTCTTCCTAGGGCTGAGAGAGAGTGACTGGCCGAAGGTCACCCAGCTAGCTTTGTGCCTAAGGCAGATCAGAACTCACAGTCTCCTGGTTTCTAGCGTGGTGCCTTAACCACTACACCAAACCAGCTCTCTCTCCCAATGTGCATGAATACATTATAGTCTTCTGTTGAGGGCCTGCCTGGTGATGATGTCCCAGTTTTGGAGAAGAAGATGACCAGCAGCAAGGTGGATGGACTCAGTTACAGTAGCGATGAGTGCATTGTTGGGGGACCCGAAAGAACAGGTTGGAGATAGATCATCATGGAGAAAATCTATCTATGTGGTTGCTAGGAGTTAAAAAGGACTTGATGGCCCATAATCAATCTATCAATCTATTTCTAGTGAGAGATCTACCTACAAGACTGAGACCTTTTCCTTCTGGGTTTCATTGTACACCTGCAGTTCTTTTCTAAATTGAGGTCCCCAAAGATAGGGTTGAAAGAAGGTTGGAGCTCACCTACAAGGTTGGGGCTCACCTACAAGGCTCATCTACAACTTAACATGAGAAAGGAAACTAATTATTACCATTTTGTAAACCGGGCCTTGAATTCCCAAAGCAAGAAATATGCCTATTGGAGACAACTCATTAACAAAACCCAAATCTAGGAGAGAGTCAAAAGACTGTCTCACCTTCTCCCTTTGCCTTCAAACATTAAAATTAAAACGGAGGAACTAAATGCACATTCTGCTATCAGTGGATTTGGCAAGAACAGGAGTCGTGGCTGCTGTTGTTACTGCAAGCGCAGGTTTTACAGACAAAGCCAGGAGAGACTGCTTCAATTTACCGTCTGTAGGAAAGATGATGTCATCTTAATGTGAACAAGGTTAAAATCCCCAAAGACACATTACTGTGACAATAGGATGAGATCATACCATATATTTATCTTTCCAGGGATGGGCAGGGCAGGGAAGGAAATGAGGAATTAGACTCATCTAAAATGCAAAACCTTGATTGGGGGGTAAAACTTGCCCTTAGTGCAAGACCTCAAAGAACTAAATGTTGTTGTTTTTTTGCTCCGCTTTCTTTTTTAAACTTTTCCAGGAGCTCAAGGCACTTTTCTTCTTTTGAGCGAGAAAAAGAGACAGACATAATTAGCAAATAATAGCAGGGTGAAACAACGTTAAACAAATTGGCTTCTACAAACTATGCTTCTTCAGAAGGTTTGGATTATTTATTTCTTCTATTTTTAATCCCACTTTTCAGCCAAACTCGCCCCCCTGGAATGATTTACAAGGAATCAAAACACAGTAAAACCACAATTTAAAAGGAAGTTTGGTGGGGGAGCCTGTTCCATATGTTTTATGAGGGCTGGGCAAACAGAAACAGGCTTTTGTGAAAAAGGAAATTCTTTTCCGCTTACCCCTTTTTAAGAAACATTTTGGGAGCTGAGAAGATGCTTTTCCATATGAGTTCCATAAAATGTTTGGCAAATCCAGAGCCATTTATGAATCTGGTGGCCTTCTAGCAAATTTCCAACCACGAAGACACCTCAAATAACTCCTTCAAGACTAAGGGAAGAGTGAACATAGTCCAGATATTCTTTGGATGTGAATATTTGCCAAATTATTCACCAGATGTTAAAGTGGTTTAATTGTAGTATCAAAGGTTCGATCCAATGGTTGGAGGTCTAGGGGGCCAAAGGATCTTGTTGAATCCACTTTCTGCACTGAAAGAAGGAACTGTATTCTCAGAGAATTGTTCTCAACGACCACGAAAAGATAACCAGTTCCTCTGCCATCAGTATCTCTCCTTCAGAGGTGTAGTTCATCGGCCACTGCTTCTCCCTCTATGCATTTGGCAAGACTGCTCTGCAAAATGACCAGAATGCATTTTTCATACATATATGAAAAAGGGCTGCTTGTGGATTTGCAAAAGCAATGTGCAAAAGGCTAGGACCAGACTGCTGCTGATTACAGAAAAAGGATGAAATTCCAACGAACCAGGCCCAAGGTCTTTGGGGGCTGTTTCAATCTTAGCACAGATACTTGACTCAGACATGTAGCTGAGTTGCACTCACTTCGTTCCAAAGGGATAGTGTGGGTTTCTACAATTCCAACTTATTTTTTACATGGTTCAGTATTTGAAATATGCATAATTTTTTCAAAAAATATTAAAAATACCCCTCAGTGACTGTGTTTGCCTGCTACTTTAAGCTGAAATCCTGTTTTAATAAACCACAATTCTGAGCATTTTTTTCCCTTTTAAGTCCCCCCTTCTTTTCTTTTCCTTTTAAATAGATGCATACGATTCTATGTTTTATTTTCCTGTTCCTTTGTTGTAATTGGTTGGATCATAACTGTCATAATCCCAACAAACCCTAATAGGGCTTCAGCAAGTATTAAATATAAATTAGCATAGCTTTACTTCCTTATACCATTTTATAAATCCTAGTACTTCTTATATCTTTTATAGTTATTTCTCTCTTAGTTACCTATAGCATTCAGACTATTGATTGTAAAATTGATTGTAATTTTATAGGTCTCTCCCGGATTTTAATCCCTGTACTTTGTAATTTTACGTTGATAATTTTATTTTTACCTTATTTTAGTCTATCAATATGATATTTTATTTTTGCTTCTATTTTAGTGTCTGTTATGTTATCAGTTTTATGCTGGTCTATGACCGAAATAAAATCAGCATAAACAAACAAGAAGCCATAATGCGAACAAGAAACTTGCTTGTAAATGCCTTGTGTTTTCTCAACTTTGCTATTCTCATCATACAAAGAGGTAAAGAAAGAAGGAAGAGATCATGAGACTATCTCAGATGGCTTTAAAAGGGAACTAGTCAAATTCATGGAGGATACGGTTATCAATGAGTACTAGTTTGGATGGCTCCTTGCTGCCTCCAGGATCAGAAACAGCCCTCACTTGCTAGGAGACACATATAAGGAGGCCCTGGTAGATTTCCTGGAGACATCTGGTCGGCCACTGTGGGCACAGGCTGCTGATCCAGCGTGGCTCTTTTATAACATACAAGCCTGGGAGTATGCTCAAATGTGGCTGAACACTTAGGAGGGTGAGCTAGCTTTAATCCACTTGGCTGTTGGTTTCTCAATCCTGGTTTGGTTGCGTTTAAATCATAATCCTGAGTTCAGGCATCACCAAGCTACTTCTTGGTCTATTTACCTGTTAGAGGGAGAAATGGAACGGCGATGATGGAATTGCGTGCAAGGATACAACTGCTTGCCCATCTCACATTCTCGGCCTAAAGGGGCGTGCTAAAATAGCCATTGTTCTGGAATGGATTTAGATCAGCGTTTTTCAAACTTGGCAACTTTAAGACGTGTGGACTTCAACTCCCAGAATTCCCCAGCCAGCATGCTGATTTAGATGACGTTTGCAAAACGATATTCCCCAAACTGTTTTGGGGGAAAGAACAGTAATAGGTGCTAGAACTTCCTTCCAAGTGCTAGATGAAAGAGGACAAGGCTACAACTAAAGTAACTAGAGAATAGGAAGAGGTGTTGTAACTTTCTCAAATTACTTATCTGAGTAAGTAAATTACTCAAACTTTCACTGGGATTGTGGAGGAAGTCAAAACTCCATGTTCCTCTGAAGGACTATCAAAGGCTTGTCTTCTGGTTTGTTTCTTAATAGCTTACATTTAAGGGTGTTTTCTGTTTTGTTTTTAAGGGAAGTCAGCCAAGTGTCTTGAAGATGGGTACTTTATGTCATCCGCCCATAGGCTAAAAACTGAATGCTTTCAAAAAGAACACAGCAATATTTCATTCCAAACACAGGCTCCAAATTACATCCAAAATAAAGCCAAATATCGAGCAATCTCTCCTGCAACAGTTGCTAAATCAGTTCATCCAACATCGCTCAGTTCTACCAATTATTGTTAGAAATGGCAGAAATAGTTGGGACCAGGGACAGAATCATCTGCAATTTCGTATCGTAAAAATTAGAAAGATGGGCCTGAGTCACATCAATTACTACAACTGAAAAGAGCAGCATTGTTGTGTTCTGCTCCCCTCGTCACATGCAATCGGTAAGGCAATTAACAATACGACATCCCAAACAGAGGCTCATTAAAGCATCCATGTAAAAAATATTCATAATAGTCCAAAACAATAAAACCAATCCCCAGACTTTCCAGAAAAGCTCCATTTCAATTTATCAGACAGATTGATTACAGCTGCACCTAGATACCAAGTCATAGACCAAACCCGGCATTTTTAATTGCAACCCCAAACCACCTGAAGCCAAGGTAGGGCTTGCAGAACTGATGTAACATATCCATGGTAGTGAACATTCAGCCCCAACTGAGTAGTCTTCAAAGGACACCTTGCATACCGCACATTGCAGTAGTCCAGACAGGTATCAATAAATTGACTGGATTCACATACCATGCTAATGCGATAGCTTGTTTCCACCGTGGCTTCTTGAATAAACCACTCCTGGTTGAGTTTTCACCATAAGCTGTCATAGATCATGACTGACCCTGGTGGCTGGGCTTATGCAACTCAGTGAGTCACAATTGCAAATGACATTATGATTTAGTTCAGTGTGGAAGCTTAGTGCTCTCCCACATTAATATTTACATGATACTGAGATGCAAGTGACGTCCTCACTTTCAGAGGAGGCTATCCTAACTGGAGGAGGAAGGTTGGGCATGCAAGGAACAGCCTCTACTCCTGAGCTAAAATGCTTTCCCTATGCTGGTTCCCTTTGGATGTCCTGGACTACCACACCCATCATTCCCAAGCCAATGCAGCTAATGACTCTGCTGACTCGGCATGACAGAAGCCCAAATCCACCACACCTAGAGAGAACCAGACCAAGGAAGGCTGCCATAGAATTATACTATTACTATGAACAGTAATCCTATAATAATATTGCCAGACATCTGGCAAAAAGATTGCTATGAAGAATGTAGTTTTAAAGTCCTTGGGGTGGGGGATGGGCATGATTGCATCATGTAACCAAGACTTAGCTTTCAAACACCTCCTGCATTCATTCTCTGATATAAGGTTTGTTTCTCACCCACACAGAGAAGCCATTTGAGTGGAAGCTCACAGGAGGACTAATTTCACTCTAGAGAAGAATTCTTCCTTATGCAGGAACCGTGCCAAGCGCTTCCTCACCAGGAAATGCCAGCAAGCAATTACCTTGGGACCGATTAGAGCAAATCCAGATGTCAAGATTATTTCCTGCAACCATGTTGTCTTCACGTGAAAATCTTTAAAAAAGGGGGGGGGGACTTTTCCCACAAGGTTTGATAGGCAATTAAAGTATTGGACTCTGTCCCTCCCTTCATTAAAAATCCTTATTTTATTTCCATAAGCAGGAGAGGCTGCAGACGGCAATTTAGTAAGGAATGGCGAGACAGATGACATCATATTTGGCTGAGATCCAGAGCCTGGGGCATCTTCCTCCCTACAAACATTTTTTTAATCCATTCCAAAAGGCAAGAAAACCACATTACTCTGAAAGAACAGGCACATATCAGAAAGGTCATCTGAGAGAGTAAAAGTGGGAACAATCTGGAAAGGGGGTTTGGGATTCCAGCCTCCAGGTGTTTTTAGAACTTCAAGATCTCAATCTATTTCCAAGCACGACTGGCTTCTATATATACAATGCATCCCGCAGAAAGTCAAATACAAACACAGTATGGTTTCTAAGGGGGCCTAAATATTTATAAATACTGCAAACTGGTTGGAGTATGAAGAAGAGGGAAGTTAGAAATCAAATACCTATCTCCACTTCCAAGCAGCCTCTTTTATTTTTTTCCTTTATTTTCCCTTTCCCTTTTCTTTTGTTATTTTTAACAGTTATAAACAACAATGAATAACAATACAGTGGAGACCTTAGTATTAAGAATGAAGCTGAAGATAGAAACCTTTGTTACATTATATTACAAAATAATTTCATGCATTTTGCAACTGTCTATCAAGGCCACACTTAGCTTTAATTGTACAATTCAAGCAACTTGATGTTCATTAACATTTCTGAAAATATAGTTACATTGATATAAACTTTTGTTTTCCTTACCTTTTAAGGTTTAAGTTATCTAAAGTTTATGTTGTATAAATACTGCTGTACCCAGCTAATATCTTATTCTATAATGTATTATTTGCATCTTATAATACAATAAATAATTAACCTGGAAAAATAAAAGATCCTAATTCATTTCCCAAGTGCTGGGTAGACAAGTCTTTCTTGCTCTCTCAAGGACTGGACGGACATTTCCTGTTACAACCAAAGCATTTGGAATATTTCAAAAAGGGGTTGCCTGCCCTCAGAGGCACGTCTATAACCCCAGCATTTCAAGGCAAGCATTGCTCTCTGCCAGAACTATGCAATATTCCACCAACGCATCATTTAAAAAAAAATTGTTGCAGCCACCAAAGGCTCGATCAGGGGTTTGACTTGGGCACACAAGAAAGAGTTATCCCTAAAAATCTGTGTAAATAGATTCATTCATTCATTCATTCATTCATTCATTCATTCATTCATTCTTAGAATTGTAGCAACTAAATTTTACTTAAATAATACTGGATTATTGTCATGAGATCAACTCCACCAGAAGGATAAAACTGTTACTGAAAATGGCTATAATAACAGAATCTTACAAATCTGATTGTGTTGGGCCTCCTCCCAGTGAAACAGGGAAGCATCTGCCTGCACAGCTTCCAAATGTTAATCTCGTTGTTCTGGATTTAAAACATGCTTCAGCCCCTTTTACCTAGGTTATGGTTCTTGCATATTTCTGTCAAGGTCATCTTCCTTACTCCGTACAATTATCAAACAAAGCGATGGCCCTATCAAGGGTCACTCAAGCACAATCAATGCCTTTAGGAGATAAACTGAGATCAAGGGGGGTTCATTCTCATCTGATGAAAATTAACAGCTCTCATCTACTCAGTGGCTCTCAAATCTCTTTCTATCTATCAGTCACAGACATACAATTTTTTTTGGCTCCTTTGTTTCAAACCAAAATAAAGCAGACTCCCTCCCCCCCAAAATAGGAGAAAAATTATCTAATGTATAGATCTCTATATTCCAATTCTTAATACAATCTGATTCTGTTGCCTGCTCTGACATAAGCCTTATTGTTTTCAAGCAAGAAAAAGGCCTTACGGGTGAAGTTTTACAGAGGGAGACAATATAAATTGACTAAATCATTTTTTAAAAATTGTGACAAACAGATACAAGGTCCGGGCGAAGCAATGAAACACTGCATATTTATGTGCACATTAATGCACTGGAGTGGTTCAATTTGCACAGTACGTAGGAAATGCACAGAACACCATCACTGGGAAAAGCAGTTGGAATCCAGGCCTTTTCTCTGATCTACCGAAATCATGACTTAACTTGCTGCTACAAACTGAATGCCCTGCCTGTTCTGAAGGGGTATCCTACAAACACCTAGTAGCAACCCCTTCAGGAGCAACTTAATACAGGTCTTCAGGTCAATCTGCCCCCTGCTTTTGCTTGTCAAAATCACCCCCTGCTCCTATTCTGTGACAACTGGGGGAAAAAAGGTGATGAAAGAGACGTTAATATTCTGTTCAGAACTACAAATCCAACTACGATTGGGTTTGGGATGATACACGTGTTCTCTTTGCACACTGCTACAGTGTCTGTACGCATTTTAAGTACAGTACATAGCCAAAGCTCTGGTTTTAAGGACTACTTCTTCACTGTGTAAGAATTACCTTTGCTTTCTTGAACCCTATTTCTACCCCTTTTAACTTTATGTATGATGTTCATCTAGACCGGTTTAGTCTTCAAGTTCCTAGCTGCCCATTATTTTCTCCTGCACACAAGTCTGTTTGCCCCCCCAAAAAACTGTTTTAATTCCCCTTTAGTCAAGCCATAAACCATCAAAATTTTAGTAAGTATAAAGTAGATCAGTATCTACTGACAGGTCTTTGGGTGATTTACAGTTAACCAGCAAGATTTATGACCTGAGAAAATATAATACCAGCATTAAAGTTGCAAGAAAAAAATGTTCCCAGCTACTGCTCGCTTTTGGCTAATTTCTTGTATTAGTGCTGCCCCCCAAAAAAAGTGTGCTTGTCCCCCAACCATTCACCTTCAACATGATGAGGAAGTACGTCCTGATATTTTAATCTTTAATTTTTTTGTAAGTTTCTTCTAAGTGAGGTGCAGGATTTTTGCATATCCGTCATAAGTGGTAGCCAAAGGGTATGTGGGAAAATCCTGTTTTTCACCGTACTGTTCTTTAGTGATCTGTAGTTCTCCGACTTCTCACACTTCCCAAAGGTGTTAATTAAATTAAAGCAATTCCTCCAATGAGGCTCTTTCAGATCAGGAAGAGAGAACAGCCAGGGAAGCTACAGTGTATTAGAAAACAAGGCTATAATAGCACTCTCTACCAGCCTGTAACAATAAAGCAAGCAAGTAAACCACCAGATTAGGAAGGAAAAGTTGTGGAGTCCCTGGAGTTCTCTGAGCTTGGCTGTTTTCTTGCAAGCATTTCATTACCCGGCTAGGTAACATCTTCAGTGCTATGCAAGGAAAAGCTGCTAAGGAAGGATGAAACCAGATAAAAAGATACATAGTAGAGAACATCACTATAAAGTTGCTGGTCTTCGGCTGTAGCAAAGATACCTACTCATCCGTACTCCATCACCATGTGACCATAACGTTTGCACAAAAACATCAAGAAAATTCTAAAGGCGTCTGAGAATGAAACACACACACACAAAAAGGAAAGTCTCTTTGCAAAAAGACATTTTCAAAGGGCAGGTTGACAGTGTTATTTTAACCTCAGCAGGAGACAGCACCTGGCCAAATTTCTCCGAGCTTGGAAGCCAACCAGGGTCTTGTTTGGTTACTATTCAGATGGGAGGCTACCTGGGAATATAAACTACCCTCAGGACTATAAGCTAGGCTGGGAAATGGAAAAACAACCCGGAAGAAGGCAACGGCAGAATACTTTACAACAATGCTAAGAAACCTGCATGGTCTTGGATACAACTATGCGCTTGATTTGCAGAAACTTTTGCCTTTTTATCTTTAAGCAGATATATCGATAGATCGGCTTACCTTAGACCAGTGTTGTGCAAACTTGGCCACTTTAAGATGAGTGGACTTCAACTCCCAGAATTCCCCAGCCAGATAAGTCCACTCATCTTAAAGTGGCCAAGTTTGGACAACATTGCCTTAGACCATACAGATCTACTGTCAGGTTTTGAGTCAGAATCCTTGATCTTTAATAACAACACTGGTTAATTGTCTGGCTTTGGCTGATTCAAATCCACCTGTGCCTTTTCTACACTGGATGGGTTGAATTATTTAATCCAGTGTTTCTCAACCTTGGCTGCTTTAAGCTAGCTGGGGAATTCTGGGAGTTGAGTCATCCTCACATCTCCCTCCTATGGGCAAATTCTGGGAGTTTCTCAACCTTGGCCCATGCTGGCTGGGGAATTCTGGGAGTTGAAGTCCACACAGCTTAAAGTAGCCAAGGTTGAGAAACATTGATTTAATCCCTCTGCCTATGGAGCTTCCTCAGAATCAGCTGCCCTCAAGATGCATAGATCCAGAATCCTAAGAATCAAGCACACTGTTAATCATTTGCCTGGTACAATTTAAGTTGCTTGTTATTAAAGCCCAAACAGTTTAAAGATCAGCATTTTGAAAAGACCATATCTATTTCTTAAGACTCAAAACTCTACCTTTCCCATGTAAAAAGAGCACTTGAGAGGGGCTTGCCTCAATTTAAAAACTATACTCGTCTGAAATGGTTGTCGTCAGTGAAACACGGGGAAATGAAGTCCTTAAGCGAAACAGTCAGCATTCTGGGAGCCAATCAGAATGAAAGATAACTTTGCCCATTCTTTGAAATCCTACAAATATGGAATATGGGATGAAGAAACAGACTTTGATCAAGGCTGCAGCTGCCTAACCTTTTTTTCAACCATCCAGTTACAAGCTTAACTTAAAGATACATTACGCAATTGATGCTTGAGGTTTTCACAAGTGCAATCAAATCAAGAGCGTATCAATTCAGAAGTCAATCTCATTCAGTTCTGTGGGAGCTTGGTCCTGCATACAGCTTCCAAAGACTGACCTCTAAATCTTACAGTAAATTTGTTTTTGCTCTATTTCAAATGGTATTATGCAACTTTTTTTTAAAAAGCAATCTGCCCTGGATTAAAAGGTGGGATATAAATCTTGTATCTTAAAAGTGTTTGGAACGTGGATTAACTGTCACCTTATTCACAAGAGAAGAGTGCGAAAGAAGGACATTTAGCTTTGAAAAGCTTGGCTCTGTAACAGAAGTTTGAGCTATGTATTTTAGGAGGAATTTGGACTCCTGTTAAGCTTCGCTTATCAAGGGCAGCAGGGTGAGTCACCTTCTGAGTCAGACGCAGAACATGTCAAATGGCACAGAAGAGTGTTTGAAGCTATCAGGGAAAGATACGAGACTGTTTCACGGAAGGAAAAAAAAAAGGCCAAAAGTCATACTCAAAATGATCTGCTTACTCACCCACAAGTACCATGTCTGTAATTAATGGAATTTCTGCAATTCATTCATGTGACATGTTAGAAAGTTGGTCATCCTCACATCTCCCTCCTATGGGCAGATGCTGGGCATAGTGGTTATTATTCCAGTTTATATCTACTTAGTAGGGAAGCTCTTTCAGTAGAAGAGGAGACGCAAACAGGAGACAAGGAATGGCTTGCAAGTTAGTCAAGTCTGTTTTTAAATGTTGTAAGCTGTTCACCATCACTATTGTGAGATGGGTGTCCATATAAATCAATTCAAATCAATCGATCAATCAATCAATCAAAATCATCCTCTGCTCCAGGGGTAGAAGCCAAGAGGAGTGCCAGAAACAGAACCCCCTTCTTTGGAAGCAGCATACAGCTACATACAGCACAGTGCTGAAGGATAAAGGGACGAAAGTCCGGCTACCTTCTGTTAGTCAGTAACTTTTATGGGCTGAATGGGCTACCTAATCAGAGCAATTGGGGGAAAAAAAATCTCTATAATTCAAAGCCTATTTTGAACATTTTGTGCCCCAAGGATCCAAATGATTAAAATTGTTATATATTATTGGACCAAGTCGCTACATTGGGAAGGGCATAATATGTCCCAGTTTTACATAGTTTATCCAATCTCTATTATTCAGATAGTCAAAGGAATTTGGGAAAGAATGCTGACTAGATCTTGACAATACTCGAGTGTGTGTGTGTATCTCCCTCCCTGCACGCACAAAGCTTTGGGCTAAATTAGACATGATTTTAGGTGCCTCAGCTCCAGTCATTATCAATAAAACAAATCCCTGTTACGTTCTGTGGATTCTTTACACACACCTAAGAGTAAAGAAAGGTGGATTTCTTTTTCTGATCAGGCCCACAAGTAGAACCTTTGTTCTACCATGTTACCCTAACACAAACTGTTTCAAAACACGTTTAAAAAAAAAATTAGAACTATTTTACAATTAAACTAATTTCCCAATTAATTTACAGGGAAATCGTTTTAAAACTTGCAGTTAAGGCAAGCAATACTCTTAACCTGGCAAGCAAAATATTTAGCATGGCATCTAGCTTGTCTCTATCTAAAGAGGCTCCAGGCTGTGCAGATTTGATTTCCAAGAGATGCTTCAGGGAATATAGAGCAAGCACCTGGTTGCAAGTCCTTAGAGCAGCTGCATCCTTCCTCGCAAGAGGCTGAAGCTGCAGAAGAGTCGCTGTGGTTCCAGCATGCAGGGACTCGGTGATATTCCTCCATAGTCGTACATTCAATCGTGTGAATTCTGACCTGCAAGGAAAGTGGGATGGTCCAGAAATAGATTTACTGCCACACTTACTGTTTGTGAAACCAGGCCTGAATTACGCTGGAAATGATCTCTTCTCATTTAGGGCTCCACACTATTTTCTATTAATGAAAATTTGTACATTTTAGGGAGGCAAAGGGTCACAGATGTATGAAAACACCTTTCTGAAGAGAATATATTTTCCAGTAAGCAAATGAGAGAACTGAACTGGTCCTTTGGAGTAATCCAGTTTCCATGGGCAAATCTCCCCCCCCTCCCCCCAGTTTATTACAAAACTAACTCGGCCGTCAAATTGGCTGCCCAGCAAATGGGAGCTCTGGAACTCTTTAAAAGCTCACGACAATTTAAAATCCTGCCATGTGGCTCACATTTTGAAAAGAAAGGGGTGAAAAGCATGTAGATGCTATTTTCTTCTTCTTTTTAAACTGCTGGTGAACATTTTAATCAAGCGTTAAATTGAGCAAATAAAGGCAGCAGGGTCAAATAACGGTTATGATGTTTGCTATTAAAACTCTTTGTGGCTTCTGTAGTCCAGTCTTCTTCAGGCTCACCTGAATAATTTCATAAATGCAGTCACACTTTCATAAAGCTGGGGGGGGGGAACCAAGGATGCTGATTTTGGACAGAGACCACACACTCTCTCCGGGGGATTTCACGGGGAAACAGGGTAAAAAAAAAAAAAAAATCAAAATAGTGGCTGTGATAGAAGCCCCACCCCCTTTTTGTGTGCCTAACAGTGTGATGCACATAAGGAGCAGGGATTCAATCATGCGGCCATCTGGACTTTTTTTTTTCTTTTTGACACCCCTGCCTCTCTCACCTTCTAACAAATATCTCTTCCCACTCATTTGATCACTTACAAACTCCTGGGGGCTATTATGGCCAATCCTGTATTTCCCGGATCGGCAACCATGTCACCAAACGGCCATTTGGAAATGGAAGTGGCAGGAAGAGGGCCAAAGTTTTGACTCCCCCCCCCTTTTTAAGTTCACTGGCAACAATGCTGGGGTTCTTTTTTGCTTGTTTGGGGGGGGCACAAATTAGTCTGATCTTGTGCCCCTTAACTTTTTTTGTTATCATCATCACTACTGCCCTTTTGCTAACCATGCCCACTCGGATCCGTTCTGTATCCAGGCACTGGACATTGTCTAAAACAGCGTTTCTCAACCGTGGCAACTTTAAGCTGTGTGGACTTCAACTCCCAGAATTCCCCAGCCAGCATGGGTTAAAATTGCCAAGGTCGAGAAACACTGGTCTAAAGGTACTGACCATCAACTTACTGATGCCACTTTCTGTTGGCCATTAGAAGAGCCAGCCAACATCTTTCAGCAGATCTCTGAGCCCCAATCCAACCCATTTAGCTCATTAAACCACTGTGACATATGCATGCTATGATTCTGCAGAAAGAGAGCTGAATGTGGCTTTGGCCCTGTACTCAAGTTTCCTGAGAATGTCAACTTTTATTAAGTTTTTACAATTCAGGCTTCTAGCTCTTACGATGCAGATGATATGCCTCAAAATACAAAGTCTGAGCCTTGGAAGCCAGGAGGTAAAGACACCTGAATTTGGTTATTCTGTAAAAGAAAAGAACATTCAACATTGGACATTCTTCGTAATGCAAACCCGGTCCCTGGAATTCAGTCTTACATCTAGGGAAGGGTCAACTAAGGACACTGCTCATTACAGATATTCTTTGGCAAAAATATAATAGAAAACTGAACAATGATATTGCAGTTCCCCTTCATGTGCGCTGATCTAGAAGTAACTAAGTCAAAATACAGGTAACTGAAACAGATGTACGTTCTTCTCAATTTCCGCCCCACCTCCTCCCTTTCTACTGTTATTTTTCTGTGCCTATTTTAGCTTGGAAGCCCTTTGGGAGAGGTACCTGTCAAATCTACTCCTTGAAAAATGCCACACATGTAGAAGGTGTTGTATCTGACTAATGAAAATAATTTTAAAAATAGAAGCAGAAGAAGCTAGATGGATGCAAGGATGTTTTTGTTGAATGGTAACAGTTGCCACGAAAACCTGACTATCTGAAAAATCCTATCTAAGCTGGGACACTCTGAAAAATCGATTCCCCACGCCTGCCCCCTTAAATGAGAATCCAACCAAGAAAACTGGATCTGCATTTCCATTACAGGCTTGAGAGAATAAAAATAATGGGGTTGATTTCACTGAGGTGGGTCAAGCCACTTGGTGTCACTCAATAAACATACCGGCAATCGCACAATTAGCAGGACCCATCTCTTCAAGAGGGCTTCAAGGAACCACTCTCAAACTAGTGCCTTCCAGATGTGTTGGGGTCCCAACTCTCCAAATTCCCAGCAAATCTGGAGGAAGCCAGGTTGGAAGAGGCTGACTGACAAAGTAGTGTTTACGAGTTAAGGTTCTGTTAGCTCTCTTCAGAGCACCCCAGGTAAAATAATTAAGCGTTACCGACACAAATGACTTTAGGATTAGGTCTAATGCTGAGAAAACACCTGCGGGTTCATTCCGAAATGAAATTTAGATACACACATGGCCAATGATCGCTAGTCAAGCAATTTTGCCCAAATGAGATTCTGATGAAAAGGGCAGGGGGTGGGGTCAGCAATACCGAACCATAATTCCTATCCACCTCCCAAAGCAGTTCCTGGAGAACTACCATGGCGCTTTCAACATAAACTCTGATTTGTTCCATGGAACCTCAACTATTTGAATATGGATCTGTGCTGCTATTCTATCTAATGCACAGGAAGCAGGTAACTAAACTGGATCAGGCTGCAGTTTATTAAATAAGAGAGTCGTGTTCTATGACTCATTCATATAAAGCCACGTTTTAAAGGTAGATAAGTTAACTATGGGGTGTATCAACACGGAAAAAAAAAATAATGGAGAGGAGAGAGTTTGCTAACCTTAATAGATGGATGAGTTTGAGGTGCCATCTCAGTTCCCAGAGGGCAACCCTGTCATTTGGCTAATGTTTCAAGAATGGCGGCCATTCATTCAAATGAACCAGCAGTTCTGTACACACTTACGAAGAATCACGTAAGATGGGACCTGCAAGTAAAGCTTCTTAAAAGACTGAACAGTTAATCAACTGATTGTATGTGTTTTATTCTATTTATCTATTTGATTTATTTCTTGCTTTTCCTCCAGAAGCTTAAGGTGCTGTACATATACTTCTGCAAGTTTTTCCTACAAGAGTCTTGTGGAAGCAAACTGGGCTGAAAGGGCACCAAATCACCAAGTACGTTTTCAAAGCTAAGGTTGGACCAGGTCCAGGCCTTAATAATTACACCATCCTGACTCTAAGTTTCAGTCAATTCAATTTGCTAAATACTGGAAGACTTAAGTTGGCACCCACTCAGATGGTTTTCTGCCGACTGGTCAAGTCCCTTCTCTTTAGGAAGGCATTCATTTCTCTCGGAATGTACATTATACTTGAATATGTTTATTTGCTACCTGTCTATTTTCATTAGATACTTTCTGTAACATTTTTTAATCTTATTTTGTTCTTCTTTTAAAAGCTGCTGATTTCATACGGTTTGAAATCAACTGGTTGTGCTGAGTGTTATGTCTGAATTAGAAGGATTGGATATCTCCATAAATAAATGCATCTGCATACGTGATGAAATAATTCCACATCAAAAACATATTTTGTTTTTTAGATCATGAAAACATGGCCTGACAGGCATCATCTTAGAAGAGGCAATCCTTCCTCCTTTCCACACAAGGGCAAATGACTGTTAAGATGGCACTTACCAACAACTGCTTTAAAAAAAACACCACACAACCCTTTAGTTACAATCATACATTTCTAAAACTCTGTTGATGAATCAAAGGTACTTCTTCATCTGTTACCATTTTTGACCTGATTTAATCTGACAAAAGATGGCAGACCTACTACCCTAGGCTTAAGTGGAGATTCTGTGGCAGATCTGCAGACATTCCTTGGCTGACTTAGTTGACGTGAAAAGTGTTTCCAGAAGGCAGAAAGTTTGGAAGTTCACCAGAAGGAAAAGAGAAAGCTTCAGTTTATTCAAACTCAAGCCACAGACAATAGAGTGTAAGGAAAGCCATGGAGCTCAGCACATCCCAGGCGATTTTTCTGAATCTCTGGAACAGAAGATAATCTGCCTGCTTTTAAGGGAAAAGCAAAAGCAGAGACAGTTACTTGTTTCTGCTGAGAGTCCTCTGCTTCTCAGCGTGCTCCACAATTTTCTCTTCTACATACAGTCCCTTCCGCTTCCTCACAGCATTCATGTACTTGCGAGCCTGATTCTCGGAATCGGCTTTCTCCCCAAAGTGCAAGTACTCCTCCTCGGTGGTTGGTACCCAAAATGGATCATCCGAAATGACCTGGGAAAAGGGGAATTGTACAAAGAGGAGCATTAATCAAAGGGAGGAAGAACAGCCTGAAAATTATAATTCTCCAGTCAGGTAGCCAGAGAATAACCAAAATCTAAAGACTCCATTTGAAAATACAACTCAAAAGAGCTTCTGCTTGACATACTAGCTTTCCCCAATCTGATCTTTTCTAGATCGGCTGGCACTGCTTATTTTGTTTTACTATTTTATCTTGATTTTACTGCCCCTGAGTATTGTTTCATACCTTGTACATGGCCAGGACTCATCTGAAGCCTGGAAGTATAAAAACACAGTCAAATGAAAAAAGAGACAGACAAATGAGCTCCCAGAATGCTCAGTGTGAAATTCTGGGAGTTGTAGTCTGATCACATCTGGAGGCCACGGGCTGGGGAAAGTTGTCCTTGGCTGTGTGGTTCAGAGGGAAAGCTCTAAGAAACACATGCAGTGAGTGTGAATTTCTTCAAAAGGGTTGGCTGAGGTTTCTGAATGATTGAGTGTGGCGTGTGGAACAAACCTATAAAATGTAGCTGCTTAAAAGAAACACTTAAGGAAAAAGCTTTTTTTGTGTTAATCTTGGAACAACAGCAAAGGAATATGGCCCTCCACCACCCCTAATCTTATGACCCAGCTCATCTTTCGCTGAAAATACTTACTAGCTTCCAATATGTACTGCAGTGAGCCAAAATGAAAATAATAGACTGCACCTTTGCATTAAAGGGTATCTGTTTCTAATTCAACTTTTCTGGCAACACTGTACATTGTCTTTTCTTGGAGGAGCCAAAATAATCTTACATTTTCTTTAACCAAGTCTTCCCTAAACTGGTGCTAGCCAAAAGTGGTGGATTACTATTCCCATCACTCCCAATCTCTGGACACTGATCTTCCATGCTGGGGATGATGGGAGTGATAGGGAATGTCTTTGGGGGGGAGAGCTTTAAACTTCCTTAAATCTTGCCCACAGCTTCATGGTTAAGAACAGTTATAGCAAAATTGTAAGCAAAACGCGCATACTATGGAACAGCAGTAAAACAAATTGCTTTAAAAAGGATAATTAAAACCATCTCCAGGTATCTATAAAACCAGGTCAGCTACCTCTCACCAAGCTTTTTCCTCTCTTGAGAGAGAAAAAGCTCCCTGAACTACAGTAATGTTTCTCTTTGTAAGCTGCTATTGTGTTAAAAAGTGAGGGTAGAAATAGTAAAATAAAATAAAATAAAATAGCCATCGTGAACAGCTTTCCAAAGCATGGATAGACTTAACAACACATATCCACCTTATGATCTATATGGCATCAATGTACGCTATGTCATTAGTCCACTTCATCCTTGCCACATGCAATCCCCAATGAGATTCATGCCTGATGAAATCTTGGCCCTAGATTTCACTGGCTGGTCACTCAGTCAAATACTCCAGATTTGTTGAAACCAGATGTTTAAAGAAAGCAAGAAACACAAACCCATAAACAAAAAAGAAAATACAAAATATGAGGAGATGGGTCGTTACTCCACTTCTTCTGACTGAAAGCCTACCATTGGCATAAAATCTAGAACTGATCACTGGAAATGTCTGAAAGTATCTTAACAAAAAAAAGTTTTAGATTCAATTCTCTTTCACCCAATCTTACATATGCTCCTAAATGCACAATAGTGAAAAGAAAACATGTATTTCATTGTACTGTTATTTAAAAAATTCCAAGGATATTAGCCAATCAATCACTTTCTACCAGGGCTATTGTAACATAATTTCCCATAAAAATAATGTAAAGGCTGTTGCTGTTAGTCTGTGAGCAAGTCTATATAGCAGCTAGGTATAAACACTACAGGAACTGATGAAAAGAACAGCTGTCTTTAGCAGCAAAGCTCTCTACAAAACACGAGGTTATAAAAAATAGGAATAAAAATGTGCTCACAATAAAAACTGATAGCTGGCAATATACTTAAACCAACCAACCAGTTGGAAAACAGCTAAAGAAAGTAAATTTTCAGGTAACAGGAAATAATAAATTATACCATATCAAAATGGTATTAAATCATGGACCCAAATTAAATTCTGATATTATAGAACTAGTGGACCAAGATGAGTTATGTGCATCAGCATTTTGCTGTCAAATAGACAACTGAATGAGCTTCAGGCATACATGATGCACCTTGACAGACATAGTTAAAGTTGCTAAAATTAATAATTGTATGAAAGATTGGTAATTTACAACCTTACACAAACTGCATTGCGGTAAGACCATCTTTTCCCTGAATTACATCTATATCTAGCTTTGAATTTGCTTTCCACGACACAATGAAAATAAAAACACTGGAGTGATAAAAATCACTGCTACAAAAGCTACAGAATTCTCCATGGCAGCTATCAGTCAGTTATTTTTATTTTATCATCTTTTAAACTTAAAAAGAGACTGGCTGATTTTTAGGCTTTGGGCTAAGTAGTAGTTTTAGGAATAGCCTTACATTATAGAATTTACTAGTACTGCTATGTCAGGTAAACATTTAAGATAGTTATATTTTAATCAATATTTTATGGGGGGGGTTGCTTGTTTTTTGCCCTGTGTTTTAAACTTTACGGTTATTCTATATTGTACTATGTTGTGATATACAATCACAATCATAAATATATTTTGATTCTAGAAATGGTATATGTAGCAATGAAAAATTTGACAAGAAACAGGTGGGCAGACTGAAATCCCCACATTATAAAGCAGCCTCAGTTGCCTCTAAATAGGTTCTGGATTTGCTATCATGACGCCCCCCCCCCCTTTGTTAGGGGAAACCAGTGGCAGAGAAAACTCCCTAGAGACAGGGATGGCTTGTAACTGTAGCCTTTACCTTGCTTAAATAAAGCTTCCTGGCGGGTTATAACAAATTCCTATTCCTTCCAATTCAATTACATTCATTGGTAGCCACTGGAAGCTTCAACCAACATTCCAAAAGGTGGTTATGAAGGAGGTCAGGGGCAGTATTCAGACCCATTAAGGATGATGGCTAAAACAGCAATCCTATCTTTAATAAACCCTGCCTGCTATTGTTTTCCTTGGTGCCAGTCAAGCAAGTAGAAATAGAAGAAAGAGCGGGGCAGATTTAAATTAGAGTATCAATTCTGATGCCAGGAGGAGTGTGACAGATCCTGAATTTGTAAATCATGCTCAGGAAAATAAAAGCACAGACTTGCACAAGGCACTTAGCAAGACATTCTTTATTGTCTCTGTTAACACAGTCAGAGGTACAGGCAGACCTACCTGAGAAGAATTATTTTGTACCCGTGTCTGTATTTTTTTGATACAGGTCTTCAAAAAAAGAGAATAGATTGCAGATGAACTACTAGCTTAGAAAAGGGATGTCATTTTATTCTTCTCTGTTCCTTAAAATGTCTTCCTCTCAAAACCTCTTGATTGTAAATTACATGATTTGAGAGAAATACAGTTTAAGAAGAATGATCAGGAGATAGAAAACAGGGGGAATGCAGGAGATCCATTTATTTTACTGCTACGATCATCCCACAAAGAGGCTTCAGAAACTGAAATAATATTTAATTTACTGTATCTATTTCGGCATTTAGAAATATTTTAAGCAGGGTAGTTTCACCAAGCATCCCCCATCCCCATCAAAATGACAAGTCTTTTTTTTTCTTTCTGTTGGCTAGTTAATTTGTTGACTAAAGAGCAGCTATGTTTAAGGAGCTCAGAGATCCATCAATAGATAACCCAATGGTTCTGGGAAATCCACTAACAGAACAGATTCTACTTAAATATCACAAAAGATCTCTACACACACAATGTGTTTTTAACACATTAAAACTGTTAATTGATAAGACACTTATAAGCTGTCCCACATGTAACCTCCATCTGCATAATCAACCTGTTTTCCTCTTCCTTTCCCCACCCCCACCTTATCCCAATTTAAATTCTACATCAGTTTAGCCACTCCAAGCATCTGATGAAGGGAGCTGTAACTCATGACAGTTTATACCTTTTAACAAAATTTGCAAGTCAGAAAAGATGCTACCAGACTCCTCCTGATTTTGGCTAACACAGCTCATCTCACACAATGTCTTTAACTATCATAGTAGCTTTTGTTAAGTTCTACGATTATCCTTTAAAATTTCTTTAATCCATCCTTAGGCTTGGGGCTGCAAGTTCTATAAGCTAATTTTCATTTATATAACGAAGGATTGCCTTTCTCTGTTCTAAATCTACTGATAATCAATTTCATCAAATGACTACGTTCTACCGTTAGCAGATAAAGAAAGATAAGGAAAGAAAATACTTCAATTCTGCTTTCTTTTCATTGGGTAACTGTATGAAGAAAGGAATGAATCTCTGGAGGAAAATGGAAACCAATCTTTCCTAATGAAAGCCTTATTTCTATATTTAATGGAAACAAATAACCAGGAGAAGTTGGCAACATTTTTGCCTTGTTGCTGGTCGCCGCTGAAAGCGTGACACTAGTGGATCTTTAATACAAGCTCACGAAACTCTCATGATCTACACCAAGTAAAACTCACTGAAACAGGACAGAAGAATTCTGAAACACGTAATAGGAGATACCAAAAGCAAATTTTTAAATCCTGGCCACAGTTCAGCTTCTTCCCTCTCCCCTTTATTATACAATCATAGGAAATCACATATTGGTTCTTTAGGGGGAACAGAACAGAACAGAAATTTTACCTCCCAGTGACTGAACACCAGCTGCGGACTGGCCAGACCGCTTGTTCTCTTCCTGATTTCGTCAGCAAAACCAAAGCTCTCTGCTACCGGCAACAACGCCTTGATGATAAATATGTCCGTCCCTTCCTTCATTTCCTCTTGCAATACTCGGCCGACTCGCTTGGATAGGACGGCATAGACACGACCTGCCAAAGCGTGGGGCGTTATTATTTCATTGCACTTCTCACCTACAACTTGTCCATTCAGAGATATAGTTATCGAATTAGAAAGCCCAATTAATATGCGTGGCAAAAGAAGCAGACGAAGTTTCAAGCAATAGTATTAGTGGCAAGCTATCATTCAGAATGCAGAAAAGATTTTCAAAAGGAGAAAGGAGGAAGGGGGAATTGAAGCTCAAGGTTGGAGCAAACACTATTCATGGAGCAATCTTAGCAATAACACAAAGGTTAAGGCATTTGGGACGTTAAATAAAAATAACTCACATACTAAGGTACCTATTCAAACCTACATTATAGATCAACCTTCCCCAATTGCTTTTTGGAGTGGGCAGCTATACCAAATCGAATTCATTAATTAATTAAATTGGGCACCATCCAGATCTGTTCAACTGCTGGTCAGTCATTTCCTGAGAATTCTAGGCACTATAGTCCAAAATATTTGAAGGGAACCAGGTTGGGGAATGCTTAACTAGACATTGTCACTATTAAATTATTTTTCAGTTTTAATATTTTAAATAGCTAGGTAATCTGCTCAGGAAATGTTGGTTCTTGGGAAGATTAATGATAACAACAACAAGAATGTATTTGTGTCAACCTGAAGATCTTAAGAATCAGGAATGGATAAGCATATAGAAAAAAGTGTTCACTTAAGTGACTAATAAGCTTTGTTGTGAGCCTACACACTGAAGGAAGGGAAGGGAAGGGAAGGGAAGGGAAGGGAAGGGAAGGGAAGGGAAGGGAAGGGAAGGGAAGGGAAGGGAAGGGAAGGGAAGGGAAGGGAAGGGAAGGGAAGGGAAGGGAAGGGAAGGGAAGGGAAGGGAAGGGAAGGGAAGGGAAGGGAAGGGAAGGATCTGGTAAGCCAGTGTTTTTCAAACCAACTCCCAGAATTCCCAACCTCTCTCAGCAACTACTCCTTTTATACAGGTTACGTTTTTAGTCTTTACCCAGCACTTCTGCTGTCGCCATAATTTCACAGGTGTACATGGCAGCTATAAGCCTCTGTGGCTTGACTTGCATGGCATAGCGGCACGCTTCCTTCATGGTTGCAATCAACTGGCCAGAGAAAGGGCCATAACAATCTGCACTTAACATCTCCCCTTTGCGCTTGTTCAGTGATTTTAGGTTGCACCTATCGTCATCTTGGAGTTCGTTTTCAGAAACAGGTTCGGTATTGGTCCTTGACAGAGGGGAGGGTTCCTCTTGGTCTCCTGTCTCTTCTGTAGCCTTCCCGTCGTCTAAATCCTGCCTGTTAAGTGATATCTGCTCAGCAAATCTGCTCATGTCCCATTTCTCCACAGAAAAGCAGACGCCCATCAGAGGTTCTTCACACATTGGTCCTGAGAGTGTAGCCAACTGAAATCCACTTATTATGCTGTTGTCAAAATCCCGATACAGACTTGCTTCTTTTGTCAACTTGATGCCTTCTAGGCACTGCCAAATAGACCTCTTGTAGCCCTCGCATCTATTCAGTAAGATGTTAGGGCCACACTTTCGGGGGCCAAAGGACCAGATTCCTTCAACAGCATTTCTCCATTTCCGGCCCTGCAGGCTTTGTTCTAGTTTTTGCTTGAACTCCTGTATCCGGTTGAGAGTCTTCTGATTCATCTCCTCTGTTTTCCTGCCTTCATTAAGAGAAGAGGTAAACAGCTCTATGGTTCGAATTAATTCACTGTTTTCCTCAAGCAGTTGGGTTACTTCCTCTGGAAGTGGTGTTGCTTGTACGCTAAGAGTGGCATATTTGTTTGGTGTTGATATTGTTATGAGTCCATCTGAATCCACTTGCACACCTTCAGGGATTTTATTCTGCTCCTCCTTACTCTGGTGTATGACAGCAACTTTCTGCTGCTTTCCTATTTCTTCGTTCACCATATCAACTTTGGGAGGTCTTATTATGGTTTCTCGGAATGGGATAATTGGCTTTGATACACTGATTTCTATCCGGGCAAACCTATGGAAAGCCAAAAAGCTAGAGTCAGGCCTGACAGCAGATACAGTTTAAGTCCACTGGTAGGTTAACACTCATTATCACCGGGTCCCAGCATTGTGTTTCTGGGTGATTATATTATTACTGAAATATTTCTTTCCTGCCTTACTGTCAAAACACCCACTGTACCATCAGAGAGCGCTACCTTCTAAGAAAATTATCGATTTTACAAAAATGGGCCCAAAGAAAGGAGGCATTTTTCATTTTACTGCACGTGAGGCTAGCAATTACCACTAACTTGGCTATCTGACCTCATAGGATACAGGATAGTTATGTGTGAACCCAATTTTGAATCTGCAGCATCCCTGATGTTGTTTATTGTCAGAAGGTAATCTATTTTCCATCATCTCAACCATTACTAGCTAGTTATAGCAACAGCTAGGTAAGTGAATTGGTGGAGACAGATTCTTTTCCAACTTCTCTAACTATACCCACTCCTTGTTTAGTGACCGAGTTATGTTCCAATGACGAGGTTGTTAAGTGAAATGGTTACAAAGTGAACACATGACAGAGAGAACGGGCGAGCAAGAGAGAGATGCTGCAAAAATCACTGGTTGCTGCTATCTTATTCAGATAAAGTTCTCTCACACAGCTACAACAGTGTTACTTTCGCTCTGGCATGCGTTGTCAGGCACATGAAATTTGGTCGTAAATGCATGTATTGGTTGGAAAATGAATTTTTTATTACCTGCGTATTTGCGAGGTAGTCACTAAATGAGGAGCAGTTGTATGTCATAGTACCTGGGTCCTGAGTAACTTAGGTTTCTATTCCTACCCAGACATAAAACTATTACTATGAGTCTAAATTCCTTAATAATGTTGCATAAAGCCAACTGAACTATAAGCATGTCTTCCTCATTCCTTCCATTTCATTTTCCCCATAGCTCACCTTTCTTTCAAGTCATCCAAACAGCGTTGAAGATGGACCTCTCCTGCAGTAATTAAGACATGCTCTCCTGTCTCTTGGATTAAAATCTGTACACATGGATCAGCTTGGTTTAAAAGCTTCATTCCTTTAACCAACTGAGGCATCTCACCTGGAAAATCAAAACCATGTTCAAACAATACACTGCTAGAGTATCTTGTTTCAAAGAATCATACAATATAACAGGAGAGCTACAGAAAAGGAAAGTACAATCTGGAATTAATTTTTTTTTATTCTAAGTACAGAGTCATATCAAATCCATGACCATCCTTTAGAATGAATGCCCTACATCCCAATGTAACCATTCTGCTTCCTTATCCCAGTACTTTCCCACCTTTTTTTCATCCTTGTGATTTTTTTCAGAGATGTACTAGCTTCCAATGGAAATACCCTCTAATAAAAGAGAGAATATTCTTACTTGGGTGTTTTGGCTCAACAGCAACTCGTACAATTGGTGTTGCTTCAAAATTGAGTGGATTAAATGGTGGACAAGCCGGAGATGATGACAAGGTGGCTGATTTCAAAACAAACTCTTGCAAGCCACCTATTCCTAGAAGACATCAAAATGGGAATTCAAAATACATATTCCATAAATAGCACTTTCCCTTACTAACGTCTATGCAAAAACATTAAAAATAACACATGGCACATTTGAACTTAAACTATATGTCCGCCTTTATGATGGGCACAGCATATAGAGATCAGAGGAAGTGGGAGGCTGCAAAGCATCTTTATGCAAGGAGATACATTGTTTCCTAAAGGCATCATTATAGATAAGTGATAAGGAATCTGTGGTTTTCCAAACATTGATGAACTACAACTCCCAGCATCTCTTACCATCGCCTAAACTGGCTAACACTGCTGGATGTTATAGTTCAACAAAAATCCAAAGGGCCACAAGCTGCCCATATTTGCAGTCAAGGGAAGCCATCCCATTACCAGGAGAGGAACAGACGATGTTTCCTCCCCTAACATAATGATGTCCTAATTCCCATTAAAAAAAAAAAGTATATTAGCCAATTTAAAGGGATACTCAGAGACACAAAAGTTAGGCTAAATCTGTTCTTGGCTACGGTAATCCATCTCTGAATAAAGGGAAGTGTAATCCCCTCTTCATTATGTCTCTGTTGGCAGCATTTTTTCCTTCACTCAATACAGTTTAGTGGAATCAGCCCTTTTCTTTCAACTGCTTACCTCTCCTTTGGATTCCATTTGCTAGAGTAACATTCCCTTGACCAATAATAGAAAGCAAGCTAGATGTGAACATATTAGAGGCACACACATAGTGCCTTATCCTATACATTCTTTTCTTTTTGTAATGTCACTAGAGATGGTATGGCACTTAACCATTACTGTTAGGAAAAGAAGAGGCTATATCTCTCTTAAGTTGATGCTGCTGCAGCTTACTGATGGATCTCTAGCGATACATGCTCCTCCATATGGCTACCATTCAGTCCAGTGGAGAAAGTCATGCTGACAGAACCAAGGCACTGTGATGAGTTCAATGGAGTTTGTCTTTGCAATTTCTAGAGTTCACTTTTGAGCATCTGTCTGCCATCCATCATCTGGACTGGCTTTCTGACAGTAGAAAAATACACAGCAAAGACTCTCAGACCAAGGTGCAAATCAAACTCTTTCAGTTTTCACTACTGTAGCCATATATTTCATGTCTGATATGTGCTAGAAAATACTTGCCCTCCATGCAATTTACAATGAAATGGAACAAGCTGTAGAAACATTATGTTTTAGGATAATGCCCAGTGAGAATGCAATGGTTGAAATTTTCAACTATTCTTATATTTTACTTGCAAAACAAGCAGTCAGCTAATTAAAGTTGAATTTTCTAAGACCTGAACTTATTATTCTCAAAGCCTAGGGCTTCCTTTTGTAAACAGTTTCCTATGGTGTACATTTTCTTCCAAATGAGTTTATAACAGTTATTATCTTGCATTGACACTGCTATCAAGTCTAAAATACCAGTAATAATTGGATGGTACCAAGCACTACCTACAAGAATGGCATTTTAACTTTAACAAAGCTATTTAAAATGCTGTAAAAATTAACCAAAGTGGAAATTAGAAAAGAACTCATACTTCCAGGCCACCAGCAACAGCATGAGCAGCCAGTAAATTACCTTTTTAAAAAATTTTTAGATTAAAAAGTCTTCACCACTGTGGGTGTATGAACAGATGGCATGAAACAGAACAATGGGAACAGCTCAAACATGGTTGTCATTACTATTCCTGAATGTTATTAATAAGATTTGTGTGTCATGCTGTCTAATTTTAATGGCAATTGCTCCAAAACAAAGTTTATTGACATGATTCTTTTCCAACAGAAACAATTTCTTGTTTCTTATTCTGGCTACAGCAAGAGCTTTTTTTTCTTTAACTGTGCTATTCCTAAATTTCCCCCAAAATGCAGAGATATGGATGAATATCAGTTTAGTTTTTGACCAGTTTTTAATTTTACTTAGGTTTATTTCTGGTTTCTGCTTCATTTTGAGAATTTGTTTTAAAAGACAATTTTCTATGCATTTGTGTGTGTGTTTTTCCTAACAGTACATGCTTACATAAAATTCTGACAACATGTGTATTTTTGCATGCAATTTTCTCTAATATAATGCATTTTTACATTATTTCACTCAATGCATGCCCTTTTTACATACACCAGTATACACATTTTTCAATGTATTTCAAACTGTGCCACAGAATCCAGGAAAATATTAAAACATAACTGCATTCCACTTTGCATAATGGAAATGTTAATTACATTAAAGTGCAAACTGAAAGTAATTCTTTCCCATCCTTAATGGTCAGACCAGAGCGCACCTCAGCTTCACAAGCCCCCTCCTACCTACACAGAATAATTATAAAACCAGTGCGGTCCAGAGAGAGAAATTTTATCAATTTGTTAATACAGAACCCCTTACTTGCTTCACGTGGGTGGGAGCATGTGAGCTAAAAATGAATTTTCAGTTCCATTTTAAGCATCAAGTGAACATCTCTTTGTTTCTTTTGAGTTCTAAAAAAGTAGAGTCACTCAACACATCTCACAAAAGTTGAGATTTACTGAAGTTCTTAGAGGTGTTTGTCTGTAACATTCCCTCAGAAGGAACACGGAAATGAAACTAATCCCAAGATTACCAAGTTTTGTCACAGGGAGCCTTCTTAAATCGAGAAAAAATTCTGCTTGAGCCTTCAAAGGGATAACTAATGTCATCTGTGGGCTGACAAAGAAAGTCCTTACAGATGCAAAAAAAGAAAATGAACCAAGAATCCATTAAGTGAAACTGCAACAAGGAAAACATGTCCCTCCTCTTTTTAGAGGTAAAACAATAACAAGCAAGCAAAAAGAGAAAAAGAGTGCCAATCTGGCATGTTTTAGAAATCCTTTCAGAAAAGTTACAAAATATTTATGTTAAAAAAATCATGACAATGCCCATAACTACCTAGGCTGGGTCGCAGATCTAGTGAAATAGGAATGTTGACTCCATGGCCCCCAGTATTATGCAGCAATACGTCTATGTGAGTAGCTCTAATACAAATTTCATGAGTTTTCAAAATCCATTACAGTATCATGGTTGAGAAACATTAGCATTTCTTGTATGCCTGTAGTATTTCCCATCTGAGGATGAGAATGTATAAGTGTTCTGTATGTATATTCACAGTCTGAAAAAAACAAGATGCATCACTTGAAAAGGAACAATGATGGGAGAGGGGAACAAAGCCTACACCAGTGTACTGAATCGCAAAGGTGGCCTATTCCTGCTTCGCTAATGAAAAACCAAATAGGGAGATGGAGATACTAAGAATCAAATGCTATGAAAAAAAGAGAGAGAGCATAGCTCATCTCAAAAAGAGGAAGATGATAACAGGGACACATTTACCTTATTCATCAAAGCAAACGTGCTAATTTGAGAGGAGAAGGACTTAATATAGAGATTAAAGTCCAGCAAGGCTATCAGGCTGGTCATAGCTCAGGACTTTGGCAGCTGTAATGTGACACACCTGGAGAGCTCTATATTGGGAAAAAATTGAATGGTGGTTGAATCAGACTATGTCTAGGAATTGTGAGTTCAAATCACCACTAAGCCATGATACTCATTGATGACTTTCAGCCAGTCATCAGCTCCCAGCTAACTTATCTTATATGGTATGAATAAGGGGAGGAAGAATGAACGTTATGCTATCCTGAGTTTCATGGTCAAAGGATGGGATAGAATTAAATATTTACAAAAACCAAGTCTTCATATAAAATGTGGATGAAATTGCCAAAAAACAGTGTATTTTAAGAACATCACTGTGGTTATACTTTTTGCTTACTTTACCTCCCATAACAGCTACAACAAATTTATCACACACATCCAAAGTTTGTAATTATTATTTATAAAATGCCCAAAACCACTGAGTGCCATACATAAATTTAAAAAACAGAGACCCAGACTATAGGCTTGCAGTTTAGATACAAGGCAAAAGATATATCAAAGAATGAAAGGTGAGTAATGGTGTATCACAACCCCCTTCTTTTTTGTTTCTAAAGAAAAGGATCTTTCTTAGGCAGGTATAACTTGGAATAATATTTTTGATGCTTGCCTGGCAGCTCTCTAGAAGTTTTAGATTCCCATTAGCTCTGAACACTGGCAATGGCTGGAAGGAGCTGACATAAGCCTATAATAAATGAAGATCACTGGGGTTGGCAAAAACTGGTTTAAGATAGAAGGTACAAGTCATTCTGGGAAATAATTGCATTTGATTAGGTTCCTGTCCCATAATCAAAGCTATGGTTTTTCCAGTAGTAGTGTATGGCTGTAAGAGCTGGACCATAAAGAAGGCTGAGCGCCGAAGAATTGATGCCTTTGAACTGTGGCGCTAGAGAAGACTCTTAAGAGTCCCCTGGACTGCTAGGAGGTTAAACCAGTCAATCTAAAAGGAAATCAACTCTGATTGCTCATTGGAAGGATTGATAATGAAGCTCAAGCTCAGATACTTTGGTCACCTAATGCAAAGAGAGGACTCTTTGGAAAAGATCCTGATGCTGGGAAAGATTGAAGGCAAAAGGAGAAGGGGACGGCAGAGGACGAGATGGTTAGATAGCATCACTGAAGCAATGAGCATGACACTGAGCAAACTCAGGGAGGCAGTGAAGGACAGGAAGGCCTGGTGCGATATGGTTCATGGGGTCACAAAGAGTCGGACACGACTTAACAACTGAACAACAACAACAAGGTTCCTGTCCTGTTCTATATGATGTCCCTGCTAATAATACTTGTAGACTGAGGAAGACGGAGGAAGAACTTGCTATAAAACACCCTCTGCTTTTATGAATTATGTTGAGAATCCTTCCCTTCCTCTTGTCCTTCCAGCACATAGCATCATCCAGTGTTCGCTCCGACTAATTTGTTTCAGTGCCTTGCTGCCACCAAAGGCTCCTCTGAAGCTAAATGTGTCTGGCTAATATTTTTGCTGACTAAACAAAGAGCTTTGCAAGGAGGGTGTCATGTATCAACCACAAGCAGACAGAGGCCAAGAAGCATCTCTTCCAAGACAAAGAAGAAACTCTGGAAAGCAAATGTCGGCTTCTTTTCTCAACAACAGAAAGTCTACCATTTGCTCTTCCATTAAAAAAAAAAAAGTAGAGAAGTCAAATAAAACCCCATATTTCATTAGTTATCACAGTCATACAGCAATTATAAAATCTATTGTGAGGCTATGAGAACAGACACCACTGAAATCAAGAAACTCCTACCCACACTCCCTCCAGTTATGTAGGAAAATAAAAATATAACCAAAACTACTGAAATGTAACACACCAAATACTTTGTAGTAAAGAATGCACCAATTGTGGATGCTGTTTTACTCTGGAACCACATTGCTTCACACAGTGCTATCTGCAGTCAAATAATCACTAATCTGAGATGTATAGACGGATGGTGGATGTGTGAGAGAGAGGAGAGAGAGACAGCAGGTTCACAAGTATTAGTGATAACAGAATTCATTAGCAACATTCCAGAGAACTGAACTGTATGGTTAGTAGGATTTAATGTGGGCATTATTGGACATTGCACACATACGTCTTCTGCAACCTTTATGTCTAATGTATAGACATTTGGCAGATCTCCCAGGATACAGAATCTTTGCTTTGAGAAGAGCTTCATGAACCAAGAGTCTTCTATATAACAGTAAGTAATGAAACCAAGCCTCTACCCATCTGCTAGAACTTCAGATTTAAGACATGCCATTGGTTTAATGGAATATTAAAAATAAGTTGCAGGATCACTTCAAGCATCCTGAGATCTAATCATAAAACAATATATATTCCATCTCTGGAACAAATACTTATGTTTCCATTATACTGTATCTGGACTACAAAGATATATGTTGGTTCAACTCTGTTGTTCCTTCTGCCAATACATAAATATGCCAGACTAGATCCACATTTGGGTTCACTCATCACACTATGCCATAAGCCAGGGTTTGCAAACCACAATGGCATCACACAGGATGACAAAATCAAACAAACAACATTATGGTGTATGTGTAAATCTAGTTCAAGACAAAGTCAAACTGAGTGTGAATATGAGAATTTAGATGCCAAGGTCTAAACTGACCCAGTTAAGTGCTTAATATACGCCAGATTCATTCCCATCAATCACGTCAACTAATTGCAATGAAAGCAGGCAAAGGAAACAAACAAACAAACAAACAAAAAGAATAAGGCCATCAGAAGGAATGCTACTGTAAAGTTAAATTATATGGCTATCAATGGATTTGCTTGCAGTACAGAATTTTTGTCAATAATTGCCTGGATAGGATTATCAAAATAAATAATAAATTTACTTTAAAGATTCTGGCACTTATTCTAAATCTCCAAACCAAGCAGTGTCCTTTTTAATTTAGTTTAATACTGTGCAGTATTCCAGAGTCAAATAACCTTGATGCTACTAAACATAGCTCTTCTCTTTCGCTTGCTTGCTTACCAAATAGTTCTCAAAATTAAACAAATCCAGCTTTCTGACTCACAGCCAAGCCAGAACAACCTCAAAAACACTTTCGCAATTTCACAGACATCATGAAGCAATATGGATTTTTTTTTTATGGCTAAAGGTGAGATTAAAAATATACTCCACAGAGTTCTTTAATCTAAGAAATTATAAATGTCCAATGCAAATCCTTTTGGGGGGAAAAACCCCATGGTTTATGGAAGACAGAGTTTGCCCAGTTCATGCATCACAGGAAAACCGAGTTACCATGCTCCAGTGGGCAACTGAATCAGACCTGTCAGAGGGGTGAAGTGTCACAAGATCTAACACCAGTGAGCACTTGCCAACTCTCCTCCTCAACAGAATCCCCTGTTGACAGTGCTTGGCCATATTGCTTTTCCTCTTATTGCTTACCCACCTTGTCCCTCCAGTTCAGAGAGAAGAGGTTTACAAGCAAGTGGGAGTGAGCGATTCCTATTGTTTAGCTCAGCCATCTGCCCTTCTTTCTTTCCTTCTCCACCTCCCCTTTGGAAGGAGGAAAGATTAGGCAGGGAGCCAGAGGACCATGGACAAAAGTGGCTCACAAAGACATCTTGCTCTTGTCAACTTCACCCATGGCTCTGCAACCAGCACTCTTGATAGCCAAACTATGGTTTGGCCATCATGCCTAGACCACGTCTCAGGTTTAAAACAACAACTCCAAAACAGTTGGGAAATCAAATGATTATAATCTGAAAGATTTGAGAGTACAGAGAATGAGGATTTCAGCATTATAAATGATATTTCACAGTGGCATCCAGGTCCCCACCTGAAGAAAGCACTTGCAGTGTTCAGCAATTTGTTTTGACTAATGGTAATAGTTAGTTTGTGAAGATCTGCTTACACAGGTTGAATGGATTAGATATAGAAAACAAAAATTAAAACATAGACACACATACAACAGCTGTGGATGGGGAAGAAAACTACATGAGATGGTAGGAGCCGGTGTTCTGCACTTTCACTGCTGCCACTCTTAATGTATCTGCCCAACTTGTTCTCCAAGTCCCTAATCAAGTTAGACTATGCCCTGGGGAGGCAGCAGCCAGCCACATCATGCCATTGAAATGCTTGTGGCCACAACACTCAAACCAAGGAGGATAACAGCTTTTCAAAACAGCACTTGTTGCCAACTGCTTCCTTTAAATGGTGCGATGTGGCCAAAACCACGTTGTCTTTGAGGTCACTTCAGTCCTTGGGACTTAGGTTAACACGGAGAGCCAAGTGCCATACAGTCTGCGGATTTTTTTTATAAGCCTCTGCTTACTTATTTTAATGCTGACAAGGTTTAAAAGGAAAGCATGTGCATGCATGAGGGAAAATGCACATGTGCATAAGTTTCTGAAGACCAATCTGAAAATTAACCACTTTCAGAGAACATCCCCAGCAAGAGTCATGCTTCAGTGCTTCAATATGCTTCAATGAAAAGAGCAGTATTATTACCTTGAACCTCATTATGGCATTAAAGCATAAACTTTGTGATTTTAGCATTCCATTCATCAGAAACTGCAATAGTTACTTAACTAACAAACTAGCAAAATGAAATGGTACATAGCCAGATTACATACTGGATAGGTCAGGTGACAATCTTCAAACTTCATGAAAATTTTCAGATCAGACCTCTTGCTAGTTGGGGGGGAAAAAAAAAAAGCAAGCCTACTCATGATGGCAACTGTATTCTTACATGATTACTATACTGGATTTCAAAATCATGATTTGTTCAACCAACCATGATGACATGATTCATATATAATATTAAGCTATAACACTAAGTCAAAAGCAAATGAACATTTTAGCTGAGCTAGATGTGAAGCACATCACCCTCTTTGTCTTAATAATCCTCAATTCATTCAGTGAATCTCACAAGCAGTTCCATATCTCAGTTCTCAATTAAAAAGACAGGTTACAAAACAATCCAATGTTATTAAAATTCTGAATGTCATATCTTCAAATACAAAGTTAAGGCATAGTACTGTTAAAAGCTTCAAAAGAGCAGCAGGTAAACATCTGCAATGATTTTTAATCTTTGAGGTACCACTGTAGTTGCTCTGTAGGAAAAAAATGTTTAAAAACATATTTTTGTTTTAAGAATATATACACCATCTTTCAAACCCAAGCCTTCCGGAAAAATAGAACAGTGCAATTGTTTTTAATGAAGCAGGGTTATATCATGCTGCTGGCATTTTCTATTAATAGGTCGACAAGAGGAAGGTTTTCCCAAATAACACATTTTTGGTATACCCAGGTTATGTTTCATCATGACATTTTAGAATTTTGATTGGATACACAGAGGGAGAGGGAGAGGGAGAGGGAGAGGGAGAGGGAGAGAGAGAGAGAGAGAGAATCTATATATGCAACACACTCTCTTTCTCTTTGAATTGATACCTACATATTTATGTGAAAGGTGGAATGTACATTTTTATGTGTATAATATTCACAATCAAATCTTTTTGAGCAACACAGTCCTAACAGGTATAGGGCAGTCTTCTTCAGACTGGTCACCATACCTGCCCATTAAGTGATATGTTAAGAAGGAATCATACTAATAAAAGTGGGGTGTCCTTGACAAAATCAAATTGCAATTTATTATAAATTCATTAAATAGATAACAGTATTCTTTCCATGTATTTAATAAGTGTTTCTTTCTGCCATATTGAATATTACATCAAAGCACTGGCACTACAGGTGGGCAGCTTTGCATTAAGTGAGACACAAAGGATGATGAAAAACATCTACAAAGAGTCATTTCTAATGGAAGTTTCACCTCATCAAGCACTCACAGCCTTTAGTTCCTTAACCCCTTTATCTCATTTAGAAAGTTACTGGAATTGGAGGGAGAGAGATAGGAGGTTTAGGAAATCTTACATCTTTCATCCAGCAAAAGGAAGCTTGAGAAGTCCAACTGAAAGAATCAGGAAGGAAGTGAACCATTTTTGCATTCTGTGCTGCTTCCAGTCCTTACACAAAGAAATGTAGATATATTCTCCATTCCAAAGAAGTAGTTTATGTTGACAAAGCATGAATCTTGCTAAAAGTCTGGTCCCATGGAAGAAAGTCAAGACCTCTTCTCTAGCACCCCCATAATTACACAAAAGCAGATTCTGAATTTGTTAGGAATGTTAGGAAAAGCCTCTTGGCTGTAAGAGCAATTTAATAGTAAATTGGCTGATTTAATTATCCGAAGAAATGATTGGTTTCCCTTTACTGGATGTATGCAATAAAGAGAGGCTGGATAGCCATTTATAGGGAACACTTTAATTTGAATTTCTGCACTGAGAGGGGTGGACTTAGTGTCCTAAAGAATCCTTTCCAACTTGGGTGTGTGTGTGTGTCTGTTCTTAGTGCGATTTTCCCACTGCTACTTTTGCCTTCTGCCCAAAACATTTAGTCACTGCTTCCCTCTACCAACTGCAGAAAGGTGTGATGCGCACTAAAATAGAGGAGCTGTCATCACATTAACACATGTAATAGAAAACTTCCCCTGGCAAAACTAGTCATCAAACCAGATTAAAATACCAGGCTCTGAGAAGATACTTGCAGCCTTCTCCTCGAGATGCCAGCATTACAAGACTTAGCACTATACTGGTGACAATAAGAATGTATCTTCTGGTGGGGAGAAAGATCATTCTATGTCCTTTTGGCAGATGAGATCGTACAGAATCTGGTTCATTCCCTTAATTTAAGGAACAGTGGAGAAAAAAGAAAGGAGGGAGGCAATGAATTGTCTACCTATTTTTCAAGAAACAGCACTTACCATTTCTTAGAAAAGGGACAGGTGGCAGAATTAGAAAAAGGCATGAGTGATGCATACCCAAGGTGACAGCCCCAAAGAAGGGAGAGTGAAGAGAATGTCAAGCACTCAAAAGAGAGAGCCAAACAGATGTGGTGAGAGGAGCAAGAAAGGGAAAAAACTACAACACCCTGTAAACAACACTGTTCATCTCCACAGATGAAAGAGTCCACTGCCTGCTTCACAGTTGTTATCAGATAAGGTTGCCCTGAACTGCCAACCATAGGAGTCCAACATGTCTAGAGAATACCAGATTAAAGAAGCCTGCCACAGTCTGTAGATGGGGGCCTTTTCATTTTTAGGAACTATTCAAATTCAGAAGGGCAAGCTGAAGAGATTTTATTAGCCATGCTGACTGAATGTAACCTCCGTGTTTAGGAAAAGTCTACATCTCCACTTGCATAGTAGGAAACAATGCTTTACACCCTGTTTAAGGGCTTCTCAGTTGCAACAGGCAGTTGGATCAGGTTCTCAGTCTGATGAAGCAGGGCTCTTTAAAGCTGCAAAGATAATATGCTTGGAAGGCATACACACACAGACATGAGTCTTGCTTTTATTGAAGAAAGGTAGGATATAGGTTTTTCTTTCAAAAGATACAGCTATATATTTCCAAACGTACTGGTCGTTGAACTTCATATGACAATACCAAACAAGGAGTGCAACTAAACCCAGCAGTGAGCACTGACAAAGAACAACTTTGACTGCACAGAGACAATGCCCAAATACACTTTTTAAAGGAAAAAAAGCGAGGGCCACCAAAGCTTGATGTTTTAACAACCACCCAAAAGACAGGGGAAGTGGATAAAATTTGTATGTGCATGATAATGCTGTGTTTCTCATTTTGCAGCCCAAAAGATTAGCCCTAAGGATGATCTGGAAGGCAAAGGGACAACAAAGAAGGATGAATAGCACTAGCAAGAAAGTGATTCAGGACATCCAACCACAATACAATTATAAGCCTTTAAACCTGCAATGGGGACAGCCAATAGTAAGGTTTAATTGATTGCTCTTCATTTTGTAACCAATGGCTAACAAAATTATCCCTTTTTAACAGAGTTGTAGCATGGCTTCCTTTGTTCCCGCAGCCTGTTGTTTTCTTCCCTCTGCATAGCAAGTCACTGAAAAAGAGTGCCCTCCTGTGTTCATTCGCCTGTCCGTCTAAGCAGAGATGCATCATAAAGCTGGAATGGCCTCAAGCTGGCTTCTTTTAATAATCAAGCTACTGAATCACAAAGTGCAAAATTAGCCCAAATGTTTGCACACAATAGTTCTAAAACAAAGGAGAACAGGAAGCTGCGGGAAAACAGTGCCGCTGCTAGGCTTTGTGGAGAAGGTGACGATGAAGAGACTGGCATCCACCCAGCCCAGAGCCATTTTAAAATGGAAATTCATGCCTTCTGATTCTCTTTTCACTAAAGAGGGATTATAATTAAAAGCTCCCTGGGTATCAGAAGAAGAAACATCCAAAGATGTGTATTCGATTTCCTTAATCTGTATTAGGGAATGGACTTTGTAAAATAGTAACTACTGAACACAAACACGCATGCAAACGGTGTTCTTTTGCAGAACTTGGGAAATACAGATGAGCAAGGGCAAAAGTAATCGTAAGTCAAACTACTTTTGTATTCTTTTCAGCTTTTTATTCCTGAAAAAATACAACTCCATCAACAAATGAGCAAACGTGTGGCACAACTGCCAATGAGATACTTTTGGTACCGTTGCAAGCATCATGTTATTGGGCCTGCTGATGACTTGCCTGTTTGCTGGTTCTGCCTAGGAAGATTAGGGAAAGACACTGTCAAGAACCGAATGACAAGGTTTCAAAGGGTCATGCACTGAGTTTTGCGACTCAAAGAGATTTGAGATTTTGTGTGTTCATTAAAAAAAAAAAAAGAATCCCTGGGCTGCAAGTAATACCAAAACTGAGGGAGGATCAGCTTGTGGCATGTCACAAAGAACTGGGAGAAACCCTGTTGAGCACCTACAAGTCCTTATACTGCCTAAATGATTTCATTGGGTCCTAGTCACTTCAAGAGAGTAGGACTGCTATCTGTATGTCTTTACAGATGTTGTGGAGGTTTAGTCTCTTCTCTGAGTAAAGTGGCAGCCTAAGGAACAGGCCATGATCCAGGGGAGAAACATGACTGGCATGCAGAAGGCCCAGAAGTGCGGACTCTGCCATCCTCCAGATACTACTGAACTGCAACTTCCAGCATCCCCCACTATTGTTTTTGCTAGTTTGGCTGCTGGAAAGTGTTGTTCCATCATCACCTGGAAGGCCATAGGGACTCTCTTCCCTGTGCTAGGTTAAAAACATCATGGGACTTCTACCTGAGACACTGGAAAGCCACAGCAGATTGGGTTAGCAAACTACTGTGGTCTGATTCAGTGCAAACACTGCTTGGGTGTATGAGACATACTACAGTAATACAAGGCCAGGCTCATACCTCTCAGTAAGTCATAATATGACTTATTTAGCTGTGCAAGTTCTGTGAACCCAGACTCTGTTGTTTGTAACCACTGTGTATGACCTTGTGCCTAGTATAAACATTGAGCACCTTGGAGGAAAAGTGGGATGAAATAAAACACCCCCAAATTCTGCTACAGCCCAGAGAATGATGATGACAATAATATAATAAAACAGCAAGGTACTAGTTCTGTAATGAAACCAAATGTGATTTTAAATTTCCCCACAGCCCCCCAGGACTAAAATCAATATTATGTTGAAATTATTTTAACAATTTAGGAAGAAAAGTATTTACTTTGACTAAATTGAATAAAATAATCACTGGAGGAAAGAAAGATGCTCCAGGCTAAACTGCTTCCTAAACACAAAATTGTTCCCATTTTTTTCCTCCCTAAGTTTCACTGCTCAATTACTCACCCTCACAAGCTTTTTTTTTTTTTTGCATATGTTTTAAGAGAGAGAAAACTAAATTACATTTTTTAAAATTCTTCACCCTGAAGATTCCCAAACCACCACTGTAAAATGTGCCTTTTCTGTGTTCATATTTCTCTCTGCCTGAAAGATGGAAAATATGCTGCACACCAGTTAGATTCTCTGTCATTCTCAGTCTCCAATGTCTGGCTTCCTAATCCTAATTTTTGCAATTATTGTTCACGCTCTGCAATAAAAGCAGTATGAAAGACTGCAGCATCACAGCAACAGGGAGAACATACTGCAAACCTATCATGTCAGCATTCACCAACTGGCTTTTTTCCAGAAGTGTTAGGATTAGAAGCTCCCAGAATTCCAAGGCACCACCTCCTGAATATATCATTTTGACAGTACTGAGATGTTGTGATGTGCAGCTATCCAGGTCCAAAGCAGGGAAATAATTCTTTTTTTTTTTTTTTTAAATTCTGCTGGAGCTGCCAACAGGTAGAGCAAGCACACCCACACCAGATCCAAAGCAACTTCACTGCTTCAAATTCAAATAGCTGCTGTAAAGCGTAAATGTGTTTTTATATTTTCTCCAGAATTGGTGGATTTGAAAAACAGGAAAATTATGCTGTATGTCAGGCCAAATTAATTTTTCATGGACACAGAGCAAAATTTATAAGTCTGAAATGTTCACAACATTTAACCTTAATATACTTATAAATAATGCAGTCAGTTTTGTCCAAACCAGAACAAGTGTTTTATGCCCAAGAACATCCCCTCATCACTCTGCCATATGTTCATTATGTATTAAGGCCAATTTTCTCCTAAATGTACTTAAAAATGACGTGATTTATTTCAAGTGCAACATTTGGAAACATTGAAGAAATGATTGTTTTGGCAGTGACTGGTGGGAAAGGGCAAAAAAGGGGCACATAATGGAGCAGCAATGCGACAGGACCAGAGCGCAGAGATGCAGGGGAAAGAAATATGAATCCATGTCTCTTATTAATGGAAGTTAAGGAAGCCATCAACATCTTCAGGAATTTTCCATAACCATAAATAAAATTCAAGATAGCATGTATGTGGGTTTTACAAAAAGAGACGAAAGCCAGTTCCCAAGGTTGTCACATTCTAGTGGATCCATGGGTGATAGGTCTGTGCTTTCTACTTAAATTTATGAGATCTGTCTACTGCCTGATACCAGAATGATCTCCATTGTTGTGAGATCTGTGTTCAGCAATACTTTAAATTGGGTCAATTCAAGGGAACAAACAAAAAATTAAGGGAAAACAAAATATATGGCTGGGGTGAACAATGGCTGACTTTCTATCGTTTAAAGGACCAATGTTGGTTTGTTTTCTGAACTCTGTGGTCTTAAGCGTACAACTTAAAGTCACACCAAAAAGTTGATGGAACCTAATGCTGGCAATCTCCTGAACCATTTTTTCTTAAGTCCATGACTAAGAAGAGTCCCCATAACATCCCCTTCCTGCCATTTTGGATTTGCTGCCATCTTGTCCAGTGAAAAGCTGAGAACTTGAAACCTTACCTCCATGTGTTATTTCATCTCTGAGTTGATAACATAAAACTATTGCTAGATGTGGCTTTTGAAATTCCTTGTTGCTAACTCAACACAGTTACCTTTACTATTTGCTATAGCTATATGGAAGCACTATTCAGAAGCAACAGGTTACCAACAGTTGCTGAGCAACAGCAGCAACAGCTGTAGTCTTCATGCTCCATTTATGGGCTTCCTGGAGATATCCAGATAACTTGCTGTGGATAACAGGCTGCATAACTGGATGGGTCACTGGTTTCATCCAACAATGCTCTTATGTCCTTCTGACTTAGAAAAAGAACAAAGGATTGGACTACAGAGACAGAAGGAAATTTGATTGTCAGTAGCTGAATTACATATATGGAAATACTGTGTATATAAGTCTTCCATTAGAGCAAAACCCAAAACTTATTTGTGCTGGTCTGGGACTCACTAACAGAAGAAGTTGTCTATGTCTGTATACTGAGCATAAAAAAGGAGTTGAGCATAAATAAATCCTAACAATATACAACCACCTTTTCCATATCTGTCACCAACCTGCTAGTTGGTCTACCTCTCTTTCCTTTGGAGGGTTACTAGTTAAATAAAGGAAAGATCCACCCCAAAAAAGCCACATTCCCAATTTTATATCAGAATTAAATGTCAAGAAAGATGGACCCTAGGTAGACAAGAGACGTAACTGTGAATTAGGAATCCTGATGATCTGAATGTCACTAGGCTGCCCCAAACTTAGCAAGATACCTCAGATAAGACACTGTATCAGCTTCAATCCCCCTAGGAGGCCAGTAAAATTAGTTTATTCTATCAGCAACCATCATAAGTAACAAGAGAACATGGCTAGCTTCTTCTTTATAACAAATCCCAATTTGAAAACATGATTTGTTCTTGGCTGACAAATCCTGGATTCTTTTAGCCATGACTTGCTTTGACTCCATTCAGAATCCTTTTTTTTTCCTCTCCTTATTTTTGCAATTGTCCATTTCTTTTGGGTAACGGCAGAAGAAATGGATAAACCAAAACTGACCATGAAAGGCTTAAATACCTCGCTTGCTTGAAAGACTAACTGTCTGGTTCAACACATTATGATTACAACAAATCTTGGCCTAGTGTTGTGTGCAGATGCAGCCACTATGGAATTTCTTGAATATATTACATAATTACTGCATTTATTTTGCATAAAGTTTAAACACAGAGGGACTGTGAAAGGAAATTGTAAAATAATACAGGATTTAGAATCAATAATAATAATAATAATAATAATAATGATAATAATAATAATAATAATAATAATAATAATAATTGTGCCACATAAAAAATTGTCCACATGGAATGTTATCAGTCCAGATTTACCTAGACTTTCGAAGTGAGAAACCTTTGCTGGTAGCAACTGTTGCACAAGAAGAATAAACACTTTCTTGAATTTGGAAGAAAGAAAACAGCAGGCCTTCCACATATAAAATACCACTGAAAGGTTAGAATATGTCTTATGAGGACAGAATTAAACTTTGAAAATGTTTGGATCCCGTAGCTGTGAAAACAACAGCAAATCCATGGAAGACGGAATGTTATACAATAAAAAACAAATGTTTCTATTCAAAATCTGATACTGAATCAGCATTAATCTTCCCAAAGGTCATTGGCTGGTTTTTTAATTCATCCTGAAAACAGTTACCACTTACAGATGTTTTACATTTTGGAGACTGATACACACACATACCACACGCTGGGATGTCTAGCATCTCTCCCTGCAAACTAAGAATTGCCAACAGCATGGCATTCCTCTTTTTCAGTGGCCTATTTCCTGCTGCTGCTGCTTCCTCCTCTTCCTCCTCTACTTCCCCTTCCTTTAAAGATATTGTTGTGCAAAAAAGACACAACAACACTTGATGGAGTGACGGAACTGATTCACTTTCCCAAAAGAAAGCTCCAGATGAGGTGCTTGGAGCCATCTGTGGCTAAAAAAGGAAAAGACCTCTTTGAGTCAAGCTTATGTCCTGGTGACTTCATGGACATATTTTGGAAACGTTATGGAAATAATTTGTCATTTGTTCCTTCTAGGGCTTTTTTTTTTTTTTTAACTTCTCGGACTAGCTTATATCCCTGGATTTTCCTAGTGGTTTCTCATCCAAGTATTAACCTGGTCCATTGTTGCTTAGCTTTGGGGGGATTAGCCAAGATTGGGATACATGCTGCCACTTGCATATGCAATTATGTGTGAACCCTTCTATTTAAAATAGTGTTGTTAGAACAGTTCTGCAATATGATAATCTCTATGTTAACTATTAAATATTGCAAATATGACAATATGTAAATATGACACCTGGATTGTTCAACATTCTCAGAAATAAAAAAGTTCTTAATTTTAATCTGTTACCACCCTACCAAGTTCTATTTTATTTGGAACTTGCCAAAGCTCTAACCGAATAAAGGGAGAACAGAACCAGGTCTTTAGAAAGTCAGGACGTGAATCTGAGCTTCCTCAACAATTTTTCCATGTTTGCTGACTAGCATCTAAGATGCTACTTGTGATTCAACATGTGGCATGCAGCCATTAAGATTAGTAGCCATCAATAAATATAAAATATGGGGTTGCATTCAGTACTAGAGCATAAAAATAGAAGCATACACTTTCAGTCATCACTCCCACAGTGATTTAGCACACTATCCTTAAACACAGGAATGCATTACCTGCAAGATGCTTCCAAAAGCCTCAGGCGTAGCTGTCCAAAGCCGTACCAAGTTTTGCTACCAAATGATAATGTTTGAAGTAATTTAAACGTTTTGCAAAGCTGGGCTGTTTTGGTTCTGACCTCGACCACCATTTCTTTGTCTTGACTTCTCCCCCCTACGTTTTGGAATGAGGCTTATAGGATGCCAGCACTCTGGCTAGAAAAAAAGGTGCAAACCCTACTTTGAGTGACAGCCTCCTTGAAGCATGAATGCCTAGCCCAAACCAGGCTGTAAAACATTAAACCACAAGACCGTCTTTAAAATCTTGGTCTTCAGGAGATGCAAGAAGACAATCTATTACTTATCAGGTCTCACAATCCAAATTCCAGCCAGTTTATCAAGTACACGTATAAAAAAAAAATCAAAACACAGAAAGCTATTAAAAGCACAAAGTTGCCCCAAAATACCTAATCAAAACCAGTTTTGATAAAATACAATTATGCTGATATTCATTATTTTCTCCAACACTGATGAAAAGAAATGAGAATCCCATGGTTTCTAAGGCAGCATTCTCAAATCAAATGAGTTGGGGGAAAAGACATCTGGAAGGGATTTCAAGTTTCCATGGTAAACAAGGAAGGTAAATTTAGTTTCCCGCATCTTTTGGAAGGAAATACAAATCTATTTCTAAAATACATAAAACAAAACAATAGACATGGGAAAGTAGTACACAATTCACATTAAGTATATAAAGAACTGGATCACTTTTAATGTGTGTGCTAACATTTAGCCAAGTTTAGAAAACGTTTCTTTCTTCTCTGTTTAATGAGTGATTACATCAGCCTTCTCCACACTGGTGTCCTTCAGACACATAAGGACTACAGCTCCCAGAATTCCTAGGCAACACAACCACATTATGGGGGAACGTTGGTTAGATAGCAATAAGCTGATTCACTTTGGAATCAGTTCCAGTTATTTAACCACATGCAAAGTTACTACTACCCTTTGATAATGAGAATTTTAATTACTGCTTTTAATTATTTGGTTATGCTGTATATTGTCCTGATTAATTTTATTATAAGGATTTTATTGCTAAAACATGCTGGAAATCTTTCTGGTTAAGGGACAGTAGAGATAAATATGTATATGGATAGATACACCATTTGGATGGATATGATAAATAATACAGTTTTCATCCATGAAGTCATGGGTATGTGGGTTTCATTAGGCATGCTCTGAGAACTACCGTATTTTTCCGACTATAAGACGATACTTTTTTCTAAAATCCTTACGCTTAAAATTGAAGGGTGTCTTATTCAAGGAAGTAAGCTGAGGAGAGAACCGCGCAGTTGCAAAACTGCCCATACTTTGTCTCTGCAAACAGGCTTCCTCCTATTGCCAGCCTCCAATCATGAGTGAAATAGCTTGGCTCTGCAAACAGGCTTCCTCCAATCATGAGCCTTCAATCACGAGTGAAACTGCCCATACTGTCTCTGCAAACAGACTTCCTCCAATCACGAGCCTTATGTAACTGACATCAGCTGATGCTGAACAAACCAATTAGAGGAAGTCTGTTTGCAGAGACAAGCTATCGGCAGTTTCACTCGTGATTGAATGTAATCAGTTATGCAAAAGAGCATGGAAATAGAGCTGCAGAGAGACGGTTTGGACCTCCTCCCACCGAGTGTATCAGGTCAATGTTACCTAATTACTAAATAAAAATGTGTTCTGCACTATCTTTAAAATACTGATTTCTTAATTTTGGGTTGGAAAAGTGGGGGTCGTCTTGTACATGGGGGCGTCTTATTGACGGAAAAATACGGTATATCTTGTATATGGGATAATCATGGAAGATACAATAGAAAAGTAAGTTCACCTACCAAGCACATTTCCCAAAGGCACTTCCTCTAATTCCTCAAGCTCTCTACCCATTAATAAATAGAGATTTTCCAATGTGCAGCAAGCTAAATGAGGCACTGATGGCAGAGCATCAGCAGCAGAACATCCCAGAGGAAGCTAAAGGGGAGAAAAAATTAGTCACTCAATGATTATTGTTTCCTACCAGACTTCAACATACAGGCAGTCCTCAACTTATGACCACAATTGGGACCAGAACTTCCATCGCTAAATGATGCAGTCATTAAGTTAGTCACACCTGATTTTACGACCTTTTTTGCTGCAGTTGTTAAAAAAAATCACTGTGGTCACTAACAAATCATGCAGTCATTAAGCAAATCTAGCTTCCCCCACTGACTTTCTTTGTCAGAAGCCCCCTGGGAAGGTCGCGAATGGCGATCACGTGATCACAGGATGCTGCAACTGTTGTAAATACATGCCGGTTGCAAAGCCCCCAAATTTTGGTCATGCAAGGACCAGTCATAAGTTGCTTTTTTCAGCACTGTCATAACTTCGAACGGTCGTTAAACAAATGGTCATAAGTCAAGGACTATCTGTAGTTTTTCCCAAAGCAGGTTAGTTTACATTGAAGAATGTAAGAACAAACAAGTGTATTTCCTGAGTTTTTATTCCAAGTTGCAAGAGAAAAAGAAATATTGTCAACATTCAGATAAGCCATAAGCATTAATTAAAGCTCACCTAAATGTCTAAAACATAACAGTAGATTTTATTCTTGCTCCTATGCAGGAGAAGAGAGAAATTCTGCAAGTGAGGGATGTAACATTAACGTTTTTTTCAAGTCAAGTTCAACCCATGACGAACATCTTGGATATATACATGTCACTTCCTTGGAAAGCAATATGAAAGTGATTGGCCACTGCCTTATCTGGAGATGCTTTTTCAATTTCTCAATCTATTTTACAGCCCTGGAATATTTATTTATTTATATATATCAAATTTGTCACCACCCATCTCGTTGAAACAACTCTGGGCAGTTTACAAAATGGTTAAAATCAATTAAAATTACAACATACAATAATCTTAAATAAATAGAAAATAAATAGATCCAACGATAGATATAAAATTGGCAGTCACTCAGGGAGCGTCATCAAGGCACCAGCTACCCCCAGGATTGGATAAGATCGTTGTCACCCCACGCAAGCTGACAGAGCCAGGTCTTTAATCCTTTCCTGAAAGCCAGGAGGGTAGGGGCCTGCTGCATCTCTGGGGGGAGAATATCCTGGTGGTTTCCCACTGAAGTACTAACCAGCCTAATCTTGCTTAGTTCTTTGAGATCACCCAAGATAGCTAGATGCTGTCATGGGCAGGGAACCCCTGAGCAAATATTTTGGGGGGCGGAGGGAGAAAAGGAAAAAGGAATGTTTTACATCTTCCAGAGGCTCAACACCCATTTTACCCCTTACAACCCCCCAAACTTCCTTTCAAAACAGGGCCTGACTTCACCTACTTTTGGAAGTGTTGCCCTCAGCATGTTGTGCAAAGAATAGGGTGGCCCTTGGGAAGACAGTACCCTCCTGATGTAGATCCAAGTCATCACAAATAACATGGATTCTTAATGTTCAGTCATTCTTTAAAAGGTGGGAAAAAGCTGACTTTGCCCTAATATGGCAAGCTTAGGTATGCATTGTATCTCTGCAGCTTACCTTGTGCAGTGATTCAATGGGATCATATTTTGGTCCTAGGACGAAGAGCTTCTGCCCCCTTTTTGCAACACCACTGAACACCCTTGCAAAAGCAATGAAAACTTCCTTAGGTTCAGGCTCTTGTTTCCCAGCAGCCGTGGTCTCTGACTGAGTAGCGGGCAGCCAGTTATCCCCTGATGGAGGAATAATATTCCATGTTTATGTACTAGATATGAGAGTACATACAATACTACTAAAGGAAACAAAGAAACACTCTAATATCCAGCCACAATCACTAGCATAAAAAGGGCTGCATATTTGGATCCCCAAACCCCTACTGTGAAAAGATACCCTTTCCACCTAAGGCATGCTGGCCAATGGGAAGCTTTTCATTAACCTGATTTTTTTTAAAATTGCATTTAGGGTACATTGGACTCTCCAAAGAATGTGTTTGAAGGGATGGCGATTAGATTTTTTATGCTGGAGGTATAAGAAATTTGAGGGCTCACAGACACACATGATATGGTCATGTGTCAGGCCTAGCCCAAGAACGACAACGAGGCAATCCAGTCCAGCCAGTTCCTTTATAAGCTTGCACCAACTAGACAGAATCTCGCAAATAATAGATAACTTACAATAATAACTTCTACTGCTTATATTATATTAGTGAATTCACTGGTAAACCAGTAATTACTGATAAGTATAAAATATAAATTAATATATATCAATATATAATATATAAATAAATATAAAATATAAGACATTTTTTCCTTCTTAGTTTGATTTTTTGTATGTGTTTTTTTTTTTGGTAAAATTAAAGATTTTGTTAAAAATAAAGATATTAAATTAAAAAAAATTCCTGAAAAATAAAACCTGATTTAAGCTTGGGTAGAAGATAGTCCATCCACAACAAGGACATTACAACAATATAATTCTACAATTTCCAATGTACCTGTAGCCAAATCAATAAAGAGAAGCAAATTTGGTACAGGACCAGTGACATCCTAGTGCCTACATTTAATTGCCGCCACAATAATGTGAGGCAAAGTAGATTTCTCTTTCCTCATGTGTACTGCAAATGAATTTTACAGTGTTCAGTCACAAATAAGTATCCAGGAAGATGCAACGTGGGAAACAAAAAGACAAAATTATTGGCAAGCACCATTAACCATCTGCTCCGTAAAACAAAAGGAGCTTGTTCTCACAACCACTTCAAAGGCTTGCTGGAGAGAAAACAGGCTACCCAAATTTACTTCTAGCAGCTCACTGCCATGTGCCAGATTCAGCTGCTGACACACCATCACAATGTATTTATATATCCTGCAACGTTTCCAAAGCCAGTTGGACCACAGGGAGAACTTATGACTAGAAGGGAACTGCTGCCAGCAGCCTCTAAGTCACTGTTTGGCAATTTCCAGATGTGCGGACTTCAAATCTGATACAGAAGTTGAATCCGTTTCACACGTACTGCCAGAGTGCCCTCTATTTTTACCATTTTTCTCCTAGGTGATCAAACTTCAGCTACTTCTAGTAAGATTGCTAAATTTTTAACAATAGCTGTGGCTTGCCTCCCTTATACTATAAATTATACACCGCCCAGAGTCACTTTATGTGAGATGGGCGGCTATATAAATACAATAAATAAATACAAAATAAAATTGCTTCAGGCTTTTCTGTATACATTTTATTTTATTTTTTATCATTGTTTTATATTTGATGTGCTATAATTTCATCTTCTTTTAAATACTGCAAGAAATATAACCAGAATTCTACAGTCAGCATGGCCACTGAGGGGATTTCGGGGAGTTGAAGTCCACACACCTGGAACTTGCCAAGCTGGGGAAACACTGTTCTAAGTGGTCACACTGAAAGAGCTGAAGTGCTTGACTTTGACAGTGCAAATAAAGATCTTGTTAAATCTGCCCATACGACCTCCTTGGTTTTTATCAGAACTATAGCAAGTTAATGGAGTAATCATTCATATCTTTGGGTTTCAGCCTCTATCAAGGCAAGAAGGCCATATTTCAAAAGCTTTTTCAAGTTCCACTCTTACGATAATGCATTTTTCCTTCCTCTGACAGAAACATTTCAGCAAAGAGCCCACAAAGTTTGGGGGAACTTCACTTAACCTTCCCATTCATTTTGATGGTCTTCATTTCAGATTGCCTCCATCTTACCCCAAACCACCAAGGTTTTTATGAGCCCCAAGCTTGAGCCTCTCATCCTGTTTCTTAACTAACATCTCTGTAGGTATTTTCTGAAGGCAGCCTGCTACCTACAAAATGTCTAGGACAGGTGTGGGGAACCTGTGGCCCTCCAGATGTCCCTTAGTTGCAACTCTTAGCAGCTATAGCCAGTACAGTCCATGATGGAGAGATGCTAGAAAGCATGTCTTAGCAAGTTGTCTGAAATGGCTATCAATGAGAATTAATCTTTCTGTTTACCTAAAAGGGAGAGAATGGCAAGTGACTGCAGAAAACCTACTCTGTGAATGAGGGGAAAATGAGACAGCATGCCTTTAAGATTTTGGGAGAGCAGAGGAGAGGGCTGGAGAAGGGCCCTGCTTTCCCTTCCACATTTTAGATATTCATATGGAAGGAAATGAATTCCAAATAACTCTTTATTTAGAACACCAAAAAGGGCAGCACCGATCCTGATTTTGCTCTTACCTTGATTCTCTTCTGCCTCTAAAGTTGGGTCCATCAAACTTCCTCCAGTCCCTTCAGATGCCGACTCTTGTTCCTGAGCAGCTGCCAACTTCTGCCGCTGCCTCACACGCTCACGCCTTTGGGCTATCTCTTCTTGTGACAAAAGCCTGCATGTCATTGGGGACACTATTAGATCTTTGAATGACTTTAGCCTCCTGATTGCAGATTTACACGTTAGCAAGGACAGTTGAAAAAACAAAATCATTAATGAGTGGCCTGCATAGGCTGATATAACTTTAATAAAGCTAATGGGTCAACCACAATGTATGCTAACCTACATCAGATCTTACAGTCATGATTACTGATTTTGCAAAACTGACAGCTCTGGCTAGCAGCCAGCATATAGCAAGTAGATGAAAACTAAGGTTAATTCATTATTTTTAAAATATGTTTAATTCACCAATAACAAAGAACTTTGTTCTTCCTTTATGACACCAGTCATTCATTTAATTGCTTTGGAATGTCTACATCTTAATATGGTCTGGTTAGTACCTGGATGGGAGACAATCAAGAAATCCAAGGGCTAAACTGGGAAGTCAAAAAAAGCCACCTTGCAACCTGCTGGTTCACATTATTGGTCTGTAAAAACTTGTGGCTTTAAATGAGTCACCCAGAGTCACCCATTGGGGGAGATGGGCAGCATACAAACTGAATGAATGAATGATTGAATGAAAGAAATAACCCTACTGATCACTAGCCACTTGAATTACCTATAAATAAGAATTCAGAGCAATCCCTTTCCCTTTAGGACAGTGTGTCATACTCTACTGCCCTCCCTTTTGAGACTTTTGAACTCATCTCCTAGACTTCTCTCATCTCTTAGACTTTTATTTCCTAAGAACATGGCCAGTCCTCAAAGCCAGCCATTGTTTCCACTCCTCCAGCTATTCCTACTTGCTTTGTATCTATGGATTGGACCTCACGCTGCCACTTTACTCTCACAGAATGATAACATATCTGCTTCTCTCTGGTTATTCAGTACAAATGAACTCTTCGATTGAATATCAGCTCATCTCTAATGGGTACTTGAGTCAACAAACCAAGGCCCATGCAGGGCCCATTAATAGTGATCTTCAGATGCTGGTAGAGATGGTAAGATTGAATTAAACTGAGGAAGAGGAAACCATCTAGCTGCCATCAAGAGTAAGCCTACCCTAGCAAAGACATATTCTTTATAACAAAAAGCATTTTCCAAATGAATAGCTTCTGCCCATTTCAAGTCAAGCCGAAGTGTGAACTCTGAACTTTGGTTGCATCAGAATCCTTCAGAAGGTTGCATCAGAAAGATTTATTATTGCAAACTAATTAACATACATATTTTAGAGCAGTCTTCCTCAATCTGGTGACTTCTTCATAGTCATGCTGAGTTAGAGAACATGGCAACTGAAATTTAACACATCTGCTGGATGCTTGTTTGGATAAGGTTGACTTATGCCAGGGATGAGAAATCTTTGACCTTTCAGATGTTGCTCAGCTGAAACTCCCAGTAGCCCAAGCCATATTATTCCAGGCACCAGGAGCCTGGAATAATATGAGGAGAGCTCTACCTTTTTGTTTGAAAGCAATTTAAACTCTTCTTTGTGATTCTGCTTGGAGGCATTCCACATGCTAATACTTCTACAGGCTGAAGTATTCTGGGAAACTTTTTTTTATGGACCTTTACTTATTTACTTAATTTAAAATATTTGTATAACACTTCCTCTTTAAAAAATATTGAAACAGTTTGCAATAAAAATTCTTTTACTGATCTACCAATCTACATTTAATCTTTCAAGCACTGTAAAAAGATTTCCCATATAAGGAAAAGTATTTTACCTAAGATATTGCTAAACCAATGCAACTTAACACTTCTGTCTCTTACATTTATGCTTGAACAACTAGATTGCTTTTAAGGCTGTCCCAAAATTTAATGACTGACTATTAATTCAGTATTGTCTAAAACTAAACTGGTAACTATGAGCATTAGCCTGCAAAAATTTAACATTTTCAGGCCCATTGATTTCAGAAGTGAATGAGATGTGATGATGGTGATAAATATATCAATCCTTCAGAAGGATCTGATAGTCCAAAGTATCAAATCCAGAACTATCTAGTAGACTAAAGTGCTCTGGGACTTTAGAATTCCAACAGACAAGCACCTGCCACCCAACACCCCAGACTTAACAAATGTTGATAAAAGACAGAAAAAAAGTCTGGATGATGGACACTGCAATACCTGGAGACAGCAGAATAGAAGAGAAAGAACTGGAGAAAATAATAAAATATAAAGACCTGCAAATAGAGCGACTGTGACAAAAGAAAGCAAAGATAGCAATATATTATATATATAAAATATAATAATAAAGATAGTAATAGTAATAGACGCCTTGGGTGCAATCCCAAAATATCTGGAGCTCTACTTGAAGACCATCGCCAGTGTCAAAATCACCATCAGTCAATTGCAAAAGGCAGCTTTACTTGGAACAGCTTACATCCTGCGATGATACCTTTAACACCATCAAACAACATCTGCCTATCCCAGGGGAAGGACTCCATAGGTGGATAAAAATGCTAAATCCAGTCTAAACAAACTGGCTGACTGTGCAACCAACAATAATAATAATATAGTGATAATTATAATATATCAGTATTATTAGCTAGTGGGGAAATACCAAGCTGTTATTAAAATAGCAGTTATTAAAGCCATTATTTTACATGCTAGAGGTTGCCTTAATGGAAACAATTAAAACTTCTGCAAAATGTGACAAATTCCAATAAAACTTTCACAGCATACAATTATTTAAAGTGGTACTACAGATGCAATATTAACTATTTTAAAGGCAGTCTTTATCATACTCTGGCTGAAGTATACTTAAGAGGAAATGCTTCTGTTTTATGAACTGCTAATTTGCTGCAGGAGAGAAGCCCTTGAAATGCACTCCATGTTTAAAGATGTAAATTCCATTTAAATACCTGAGATACTTGAAATTTATTTGTTTGAAAAGGCACATAAGTACAAGGGCTGACGGAAATTCCAATTTTGTTCATTTAACAGATAAACAGCCTACTGTGTGCTGATCTCAATGTATAAGATCAGGATTCAGGATGAATCTTTATAAAGCAAAAAGTTATATAATGACCAATGCAGATCGGGATGGGGGAAGAGAAGAGATAGATTAAGCAAAAGCTTTAAAAACAGAAAAAATACAGAGACTGATAAACATCCTATTGAAAGAAAAAGAGTTTATTGTTACTGAATTCTTATTCCAGCTTATGTCTTAGCTTACTTAACTATGCATAGCTGAACAAGACATTATTGACTAATCACAGATTAGGGTAACTCAGAAACCAGGGATGGGTGAATGGAAGCACCAGAGCCTCATATGGCCCCCAATTCCCTCTTCTATGCCTTTAGCATCCTCTCTCAAGCGAACTGAGAGGTACCATTTCTCAACATTTTGAGGAATGAGAGCCAGGAAAAGTGGGCCTCAAATGGGTTAGCATTGTTACAAAGATGCCTTCTCCCCCTCAAACTGGGGGGAACCAGAACATCCCAGCTTTATACTTGTGGATGACATAATTCTGCCCATCTTGCTTTAACAACCCATTGTGACTTATGCTCACTTCTCCCACCCTCAATTAAGTGCAACTGCTCTAAATATTGCCCATTCTATCAGAGTTCACACAACATACTGCATCTGCCTGCCCAAGTGAGTGCCCCCAAGATATTAATTTCCAGACTCTCCCAGGCAGCATGACCATTCTGGAAAACGTAGGGAATTATTCACACGTCTAGAGAACACCCTGTTTGTGAAAGGCTGCACTGTACTAAACACAAACAAATGATGTTATGATGGGAGTGCAGTGTGTGAACCAATCTTTGTAAGCCCTCTCAGCCCTTAACAACAATTAGGGTGCTGCTTGAGGCCATCTGTGTATCAGCCATGGCACTGTGGTCTCCCAGTGCTATACCTACATTATTTGCCAAGAGAAGTCCTGCACCAGTAGAAGAGATTGTTCAACCGCCGATAGAGCACTGAGCAAAAAGGATGGAAAAGCAGCTTTGGGGTCAACTGACTTCATGGATATATACATGAAAAAAAAATCCTTGCAAGGATTCATTCAGACATCCACACCATTTGATAGGTGCAGTATCTGTAACTGACATAGGTAATGGCCCAAGAAGCTTAGCCTTACAGTTTGTCAGTGCTGCCTTAGAGCAGCCTTCCCACAACTGGATACCTTTTAGGTAGAATAAAGTGGAACTTCCAGAATTCCCAACCTGCTTATGCTGGTCTCAGTTTCCATTCATTTTGACGATTTTGGACAGATGCTGAAGAAGCAATAACTGACATCTGTATTCTTTTGTTGAGCTTAAGAAAATCACACACACGCACATATAACTTATTGGTTTGCTCTTGTTAGAATGTATATATTTCCCAGGTTACTTTGCAATTTTAATTTTGACTGCTCGTACCATGAGAGTTTTACTGCAAATTACTGGCTGTAATCTGCCAAAGGTTGACTGCTGGCAGCAGGCTAAAATGGAATCAATCAGTCAATATAAAACTCCTTCACACCCTTCCTGCAGGACAAACTTGCTCTTCCTTTATTCTCTAAGATAGCAAATACCACTATTACAGTGGCTCTAAATGAGAGGGGAAAAAAGTAAGTTTCTAAGTGGAATATTTGAGGGAAGATTTTTTTTCTTATCCTAATAGCAACTAAAGCCTTCCAAGTTGGGATTATGTAAGGAATTGCTTACTCAGCATTAACAGCCTGCCTGACAGTTAAGGGCAGCTGGTTAAATTCTGCATGATATACTTTCAGAATGAGAATTCAATCAATCACAAAAAGAAGCAGGGCTTTATTTTAAGCGATCCCCAAGCCTTTGGAATGGCCAGAAAAGTAGACCTCTTATTTTCTGCTTCATCTTCCTTATTTTAGCTAACGATTCACATGTATGCACATAAATTCAAATTGATGCAGAAAGAATTCAACTGTGTAAGTTTAAAACCATTAAGACATTAAATAAAAATCTTACTTTGGTGGCAGAATTTCATTAATTATTTACCATGAACCATCTGCAGCCTCAAGATCATATGGCCAGAGAGAGGCAGCTGACACCACCAAACTCTACCCTAATTCATAAAAACACAACAGTCCCACGCCCTGCTGCTGATTTGCAAAATGAGAAATTACAATTATCACTTTAAAAAGTTTCAAGAACCACTTAACGCACAGTTGACTGCCACCATCTAGTGGTCAAAATGTTCAGTGTCTCCTAGTCAGAAATGATTGCAGCCTTTTATCATACCTCTTAAAAATCTTTAACCTCTTTAAAAAGTTCCTAAACAAAATTCGCAAGGCTCCTCTCACGCAGTTCGTTTATTTTGAAGGGCAAGAAGCCACAGAAAGCCATTTGGAGAGCTTACTTTCATTAACAACTACTGGTTAATATCCTTCTCAAGATGAACAAAACAGACAAAAGGTATCACAAGAAGAGTTTTTTCAAAAGCTCCCCCCCACACACAAAAAACCTTGAAAGCAGGATTGCAGTGCACTTTGTATCTCAAGCCAGAAAGACACTTTGAAGTCAGCACAGACATACAAATCACACCTATTCATGCTTCCTCAAACAAGTTGTGTTTTTTCCTAGGCTCACACGTTTCTCCTGAATTGCCACACCAGGCTAAGTAAGCTATTACGTGGTTTCATTCTGGCACAGGGTTGTATAAATTCAGCAACTCTTCTTTGTAAATCACAGTTTATGATTTGGCTGGATAAGTGAATCCAGCCAACCAACTTGTTAACAAACTACATTAAGAAAACCAAGGTTTGCTGAACCATAATTAATCTAAATAGTAGAATCTAAAAGACCTGGTTATATAGAGAAGCTGTTTGAATGTGTTACACACTTTGACATGTTAACTCCAGCTTTCGTTATATGGCAAAACATCTTCTTTAATTCACACACATATATACAGATGTTACAAGTGTGACATATTTCAAGAGTCTGTGCCATATTTACTACCCAGCTCAAAAAATAACTGCCTTACTTGCCAGATAAGGGAAAATAAGCTTAGCCAGGCCTAAAACAAAAGTAACTGAAACTGCAAATTATGATTCAGCAACTACTACCACTGGAGCAGACGGAGATCAAATGGCACAGTTTTTCTCACCTTGGTTTGTTCTGTGGTAATGTCTTAGCGTCAACTGCAAACATTTTGGAAACAAACACAATGACAGGGGCAGTTTCTTCACTGCTGCATTTCATAAACGCTAAGCAAACATAAAACGAAATAGTTATATTTCTTTCCAAGGTCTGAACAAAAGAGTCTCTGGTTTTATATGTATTTGTCAAACGATACGTTCTTTAATAAATCCAAGAGGAGAATTAAGATGATAGTTTTATGTTCAATGACAGAATAGTGCAGTTTGGGGTGCTAACTGTCCTTTAACAAGACTATTCTTTCAAAAAGAGTTTTCTTTGTGATTCAAATGGCATTCTTTACCTTTTATCTTGCAAGTATTTACTCACCCTCTTTCAGATCTTGTGTTTCTTGTGGCAGAGAATCAAAGGTTTTAGCTCCAACACACATCAGCTTTTCCACTCTCTCAGCAGTGATATCAAGAGGACTAGGAAGCTTATCACAAACCATGGCTAATCAGTGGGCTAAGGATACACAGAAATGCCATCTGAGGTTTCAGTGACAGTAAAAAGGAAGAGGAGGATGTGGACTATTCAGCAGGAGCAAGCGATCCTCTCAACAGGAATTTTCTCAAAGTTTGTACTTACCATCAAATCCCAACATAATTCAGAATTGAAAAGCTCTGCAAAAACACCCAGGAATAATTAGGTAAAATTGTTTTTTTGTACTGACCCTTTTCCAACTCCTTTGATTGTTTTTTGCTTATAAAAGTTCCAGAACATTTATAAGGCAGGAAATAAGTCACATAAATAATCCTACCATTATGTCTCTAGAAGGGAATTTGGGAGACACCAAAAAGCCCAGGAATAACTTAAGTGATTTCAGGCAAGTGAGCAACGGCTGGTTACGCCAATCTGCTGCTCATTTTTTTAAAGAATTAAATGAATGCTTATCCTCCTACGATTAAAATCAAAATCAATAAATAAAATGAATAGAGAGACAATAAAAATAGCCGAGGCACATAGGAAGCTGTTGGGTCTAATGCAGAGGGCTCTTTTTCATCCCAGGACTTTATCGGTCTCTCATTAATCGGTGTACTAGTTTGTTGTGTTAAATAGCTTTTTTCTTCAAGGATACAGAGAACTGCGTCAGATATTGGTAGCCACTGACTACAAATGGCATTAAGCTGAACCTTTGGGTCTGTGTGGCGTAATTCACGAGCACCGATTTTTAGTCCCAGAGAGGAGATTATTTTCTCTATTTTCTCTTTGTCTCTGCAGGAAAAAATAAAAACACAAGAAATTAGGGATTTGCTTCTCACTGAACCCAGGAAGAAAAACAAAAGGGATCTTCTGAATTCAATGGCCTGTTACATTTATTAACGTGAAACTACAGATGGCCTGATTGACCCCCCCCAACCCATGCCCCATCTTAGATCATGATTTGCTTTCAGATGGAAATAGCCTAACATACAGAACCAACATATCTACTGGTAATAAAGAACAAAATTCACCTGTCTCTTGGGTGACCCAGAGCAGGTATCTCATATTTCTAACCAAGAAAAAGAAAATGTAGGTTTGTCTCTTACCGCTTTGTAACTGCCTCATAGAGACTCCATATATTTTCCAGCACCATTTGCACAAACAAAGGCTTCTTCCCTTTCAGCTAGAAAGAGAACAGCAGGTTAGACAAACACAAAGCAGCCTTTATAATACACCAGGAATGATACTACCATATATAGCATATGTACCCACACATACTATCCACATGAGGAAGATTCATCATAAAACCCACCCTCTAGTCCAGTGTTGTCCAAACTTGGGCACTTTAAGATGAGTGGACTTCAACCCCCAGAATTCCCCAGCCGGAATTCACCCATGCTGGCTGGGGAATTCTGGGAGTTGAAGTCCACTCATCTTAAAGTGCCCAAGTTTGGACAACACTGCTCTAGTCCCACTCCTCTGCTACATATGCGTCATGCACCAAGCCCTTATGAGGAACAAGTAGTTTGTGCAGGGCTCCCCACTTATGAATATATCCTATATCACCTCCATAGAAAGTGTGGAACCTACAATGAGCTGGACTGAACCCTAGTTTTACAAAAGTTTTGGCAATAAAGCCTTACGGCCTGATCTATGCATGAGACAAACGTGAGGTGGTAAAGTAAGAGACTGGACTGAGCAACATCAGATGTAGGAGAATCAGACTTCAAATATTTCTCCTTTTGAAAATCTCCCTGGGAAAAAAAGTCAACCCCAGTGGTGGATGGGTTCTTTCCTTTGCTGATATCTTAATCTTTGATTTATGGTGCTGAATGTATTTCTACTGGTACCAGCAATTAGATATCTGATACTGCAGTTTCTCACAGGGCCATTAATAATAGTTTCAGCTTACCCATGCACTGAATCTGGGTGACAGTGTGAGCAATTGTGCCATTCAAAAGCAGTCAAAGTGGCAACGCTGCACACTCCACTTTATCCCCCCCCAAAGGAGAGAACAAGACTCTAGTTTTACACCCGCAATCATACCTGATCAACTTTCATGATCTTCTTAGCTTTCATATTTAAATAATAATCTCCCCAGAGGGTCTTCAATAATACTGATGGTTTGATTCCCATCTTCTGGCTGTACAGTTTAGCAAAATGTTCAATACTGGGAAACAAATACAAAATAAGTCATTAAACAAATATAGCTAGATAAACAGACACTCTTCATAATAAGGCATTTGTGTCAACCTGCACAGTAACCAGCTGTATACTTCTTGTTTGAGGAGCAGGTGATTGAATAATAGCGTTAGAACTACTTTACATAGCATTGACATAATGTAAGTACAAAGGGTATCTATTAACATGCATGCCACAAACCCCTGCCCCACTTCACACATGCACATTTGGTGGGTGTAATGTTGTCTGGATCTGCATACGGGCCTGGCATCAGCACCTGGCACAACTAGACAATGCAGGCACTCGTGAGCTCAGCAAGACCCCCACAATTCCAGCTCTCACTGCCCCATTCTCTTTCAATCTTTATTTATTTATTCTCCACCCCCACAAAAGTAGCAGATGTGCAGCAAACCAAACCATCTCTCCGGCTGCAACTGCCTACCATTATTCTCTCCCAAGAATGCTTCTGGGCCCTTCTAGGTCAAGGACTGGACCGACCATCCATCCATCCATCCATCCATCCATCCATCCATCCATCCATCCATCCATCCACACATTTATACAGCCACCCATCTCACTAAACGTGACTCTGGGCAGCATACAACCAATAGTGAAAACAACATCACAACTATTGAAACACTTTAAAAAATAAATGAAAACAAGATAATAAAAGCAAGATTTGACAAGGAAGGTGGACGATTGTGGCAGTTTTGCCTAGCCCTTCACAGTAAGCCTGCAGCCCTTGTAGAGATGTTTGCAAAAGAAGCTACAGCTCATCAGATGCATGTTTGTTACGCTGCAGCTGCATAAAACATGCATTGGATGAAGTGAGCTGCAGCTCAGGAAGGCTTCTGCCCTTTAATATTTTTTTTTAGTCACAGAAGGTGCTGCCACACCCATTCTGAATTTTGCAGCCTTAGACTAACATGGCTCTCCTCTTACAATGAGTTAAAGTAGCATCTCCTTTCTTGAAGATATCATCAGTGACTACTTCCATGAATTAAAGGGCTCTTCTTTGAAGCAAGAATACGGTATGGGATCCAGTTCCACAGGCCTGATCTCTCAAGAGCCAGATGATGGCACAGGAGATGGAGAGCCCCCTGAAACACAGGTTTACAGGAAGAAACTGCTTTATCTTACCTAAACATTTTGCCTTTAGTAGAAGTACAGGGGAGGCAAAGAAATTTCTGAAAACTATTCTTCAGATCAGGGTTCCTCAGCCTCAGCAACTTTAAAGATGGGTGGACTTCAACTCCCAGAATTCCCCAGCCAGCCATGCTGGCTGGGGAATTCTGGGAGTTGAAGTCCACCCATCTTAAAGTTGCTGAGGTTGAGGAACCCTGCTTCAGATGCTGCATGTTCATATACTTAGCTATATAAGTGCATAACTACATAGTTCAGCAACCTGAATGAAATGATCTGATCAAGCTTTGCTAACCATGTAACTCTGCCATTGTCCCAGCCCTCTGCAATGGCATTCTCCCAGAGATGCAGACAGTGCCCACTCTCCCAGGGTTCCAGAAAGCCCTTAAGAGCTGGCTCTGGTCCCAGGCCTGGGGTTAATGTCATATTTTTGTATTATTTGTACCATTTGTTTTCTAGTACTTTTAATCCAGGTTGCCTGTTTATGTGGGTTTTAACTGTTTTACTGTTTTTTGCGGATTTTGTAAGCCACCTAGAGACTTCTGGAATGGCAGGCAACTATCAAGTCGAATAAATTAAATTAAATTAAATTAAATATAAACTCACCCAAAGCCCCAGCCATCAATTGCACTGGCAAATACTACATTCCCCTGATCTGGTGAAAAATAAAGGTGGGAATCATCTGTATGCTCCAAGCCTGTACTCCAGTCATAAACCTGGTCTCCATTAGTAGGATCAGAATTCAGTTGAACTTCCATGTCTTTCTCGGCTCTTTTTTCAAGGATTTGGGAGGTGAAGAGAGTAGCAGTGATTGCATTCACCTAGAAACAAAACCATGTCATTTCTTTTATGTACGACATTCCAGCTTTATGGCCCTACAGGCAGCTTAAAGTAAAAGTGTTTGTATAAATGACACATTAAAATACCAGAAGGATAGGAATTAAAGCTACTATAAAAGCACTTATGCTATTAAAATTAAAGTACGTAAAAAACAACCTACTCAATCTGCATTAATATGTACTGGAAACACTACTGCTTTTTCCATTGTTCTAAAACTGGGTGTTAGTGGGCCTTAGTGAGCCATTCTAGGTTATACCTTTAATTAAGAGTGGCCCTGCCCCTGTATTTTCTGTACTGGCTCCCAGAGGTCAGCACACTTACACAGGAGCAGCATCTTGGATCTTATAGGAAGGAACATATGGGAAAAAAGATCCAAGAGAGTCAAATCACACAACATTTTCCAGGCCTTTTTAACCCACTAACCTCTCTTTCTCCCTTCCCCCCCCCTTCTCCTTTTCGTTCTATTTCAGTTTGGAATTTTATTGATTTCTTAGATTTCAAGGCTGCCTGTCTCCAAAATGGAGTGGCTTTTTAAAGAATATGTAACGTATATATTAAAAAAAAAATGAACACCCATACAAAACCACACTAATAACAACCCAAAAATCACCAGGGACTTTGCAGGCATTTTTGTTGGACTGATATAAATTAATAGAACTAGTATGGAAGTGCATGCTTTTAATCAATGCTGCTGCAGTTGGCTGTGCCCCTTTTTCAAAGGGAAAATTACCTACTATCAGCCTTGCAACGTAGACCAGACAGGAAACATGGCCAGATGACCTATTCTACTTTATTGTAAGAATCTTGCAAGTCTGAAAGTACATTTCTCCCCGAGTCCCCTTTACAGCCCAAGAAACTAGGGAGGGTCCCTTCTGAGCCTCTTGCCCCACCCACATTCCTGCTGCCGGCTACGTTGCCTTTTATCTGACTGTTCCTTTAGCTGCGTCTCTTCGCCCTGTCCCCCAATATTCCCATATACCATTACATCTACAACCATTTTTTTTCTAAGAAAAGAGATACAGCCAGTTGTAGGAATGCTACAATTAAAACAAGTACAGTGGTACCTCGGGTTACGAACTTAATTCGTTCCGTGACTCTGGTCGCAGCCCGAATTGGTCGCAGCCTGAAGCAAATTTCCCCATAAGGTTCAATGTAATTACCGTTAATCCGTTCTGGCATGGAGGACAGGGAGGCGGCTATTGCTTGGAGGGAGAGTCCCCCTCCCTACGACCACGTGTCAGGGGCAGAAAATGGCCGCGGACCACATGTCAGGGGCGGAAAAATGGCCGCGGACCACGTGTCAGGGGCGGAAAATGGCCACGGACCACGTGTCAGGGGCGGAAAAATGGCTGCGGACGTGTCAGGGGCGGAAAATGGCCGCGGACCACGTGTCAGGGGCGGAAAAATGGCCATGGACCACGTCAGGGGCGGAAAAATGGCCGCGGACCACGTGTCAGGGGCGGAAAATGGCCATGGACCGTGACACGGGAGGGAAAATGGCCGCGTATCCTGTTCGTACCCCGAGGTGGAGTTTGCAAACTGAAGCAAAATTTTGTGGCTGGAGCTGGTTGTAACCCAAAAAGTTCATTAACAGAAGCGTTCGTAACCCGAGGTTCCACTGTATTAATATTATTGAGAGTCAGGTCAGTGTAGTAGTTAGGGTAGAAACTGGGAGTCTGTGAGTTCTAGTCCTGCCTTGGGCATAAAGCCAACTGGGTGACTTTGGGCCAGTCACTCTCTCTCAGCCCTAGGAAGAAGAAGGCAAGGGCAAACCACTTCAGTTGGAAAGCTTGTATGGTGTAGTAGTTGAAGGTACTAGCCTAAAATCTAGGAGACTGTAAGTTGTGAGCCTGCCTTGGGTGCAAGGCCTGCTGAGGGACCTTGGGTCAATAACTCTCTCTCAGGCCTAGGAAGGAGGCAATGGCAAACCACTTCCAAAAAACCTTACTAACAAAACTGCAGGGAGTAATCCAGGCAGTTGTCAGGAGTCAAAAACTGACTCAAAGGCGTGACTCAAAATTATTAAAGCTTAACTAATGCATCCTTCTCCTGCCAACCCAGCAGCTCAAAAACATACGTGAGTAGATAAATGGGTCCTCTCACCCCGGTGGGAGGAAATATGCTGGTGGCGCTTGCATGGGACACGGGACCAACTTGCCGGTAATGTGGAAGCCGCACATGCCCGAAAAAGGCGCAAAGCAACGGAAACCCCGCCTCCAGCGCTCGCCAGCTGGGCTCTGCTCTAGGAAGGAGGCAATGGCAAACCACTTCCGAAACACCTTGCCTTGAAAACTGCAGGGACTCGTCCAGTCGCCACAGAATCGGTAATGATTGAGTGTGGATTAAAAAAAAAAAAAAACATCCTTCACCCAGGTAGCGTCTAGATGTTCAGAGTGGGATCCTGGCTGGGAGTTCCATGAGTTGCAGGCCCAATGTATTTAGAGCAGGCCACCTTATCCCAATACAGACCATCAGGATAATTAAGGAGACAACCTGCACTCTCAATTGCCTTCAGAATCTACAAGAAGTCTGTAGAGTTGCTTCAGAGGTGACAGGAATATAAACTCCATGATTAGGTTTCTTTTTTTTAAATGGCACTATTTTCTTCTATCAGGTCCAATTTCTGAATGTCTTAAAGGAACTTCCATATAGATCTTTATTACAATAGTCCAAATGGGTTCATACAAAGCCTATGGTTTGTTTTCTGCCTTTTTCATTCTACAGATATGAACAACTAGGCTGGATTCACAGATTGCTCTAAGCTATTTAATTTCAGTTGAGTATGGTGTAAAGTAAGGCAACTGTGATTCATTCAAAAGCAGCATTTGAGCAAGTCACACCTTAGCTTGATGTGTTCACCAGACTGTATTCTCTCTGCTGTGTACAAATACAGTATAGCAAATTAAACACTGAGCAAGAAACTCTCTTACCTGTTCCAAGATCATCTTAAGGTGAGAATATGCTTCCTGAGGAGTAAATTTGAGTTCCAAGATGAGACGATCTATTTTATTAATCACCAGGACCGGACGGATGTTTTCCAGCCAAGCTTGACGCAACACTGCGTGTGTCTAAGACAAAACAAAATGTGTTGACAGAAGGTTGTGAAATAATATACACAAATACGGATATGTGGCACTTTGGGTCTGAAGCTGAAAAGATGCTTTGGACTGAGCATGGGCACACATGTCACATGTCAGTGTCTCTTTTCTGGAGTTCACATGCTAGCTGTGCAATGGCAGGAAAGTACTATTTGAGTTAAGGAGGTGCCACCAGGGTGTGATAAAAGGCTCAGAGAGAGCACTGGCTCCCTGTCAGTGTTCCTTAACTCATACACTTATTTTCCTGGGACTTCATGGCTTCTGAGTCAGCCTAGAAAAAGGTGCGGCATCTTGAAAGAGGTGCCAACAGGCACATCCATGCCTGTTCTAAAACTTCAGCTTCAACTATGAAGTACTGCAGATCTCTATAAACAAAATCTGTCTTACAGATACTAATGACCTAGCCTGAACTAAAGCATGGATGATGGCAGACATAAACACACCATTCTGTTATACTCTCTCACACATTTACTTTATTACAAAGACACATAGTAGTCACCAACTGAAGTAAAAATTAAAACCAAGTTGCTCTTAAAGTTAGCATCTAAAAACTTACCTCTTGAAAATATATGGGTACGCACATTTGTGCTTTTCAGCTTATAAATCAACATTACAAATCATACTTGGATTGAAAACCTGCCTTAGTTCATGATGTTAAAATCCAACAGATATGAAAGACCAGTCTTATTAATAGTTTATTATTTATTACTGAATTCATAGCCCACTTTTGATCATTTCAACATTCCAATCAGCTAAAAAATAATGCAATATAAAATATAAAACAGAACAAAATTCATATAATGAAAAACCAAAACTGTAATCAGCTACCCAAATAATTAACAATTCAAAGCTTGGCAAAAATGATGTATTTTCACTATATTATTAAATATGTGGGAGCCAAACACAATTCTTTATAACACACATTCCACACGCTGCAAGCCCCATAGGAAAAGCCCTTTCTTACAATTGTTGAGCTTTTGGCAGCGGGGTATTTTCAGAAGGGCCTTTCCTGCTGATCCAAGTGACCAGGCAGATTCACAGCAGGAGAGACACCCCTACAAATAATTAGACCTTAAATAGCTAAGCATCCTGAACATAAATCGTTCCTTCCACATGCAGGTTGAAGGCTGAAAGTAATCAGTTAGGAAACTTAGTTTATTCTCCCCTCCTATATCCAAAGTATCTTGTTTTCCAGTACCTGTGGGCAGACTCCTTCCACGGCATCCACTATAATGATGCAACCATCACAAAGTCTGACAGCCGTGGACACTTCTGAAGAAAAATCTACATGGCCAGGGGAGTCTATTAGATTGATGAGATATTCATGATCATCTAGAACCAAAGGAAAAAATTGTTAGGAGACAAGTATTTTAGAAGTGAAGCCAGTAAGCAAATGAACAGCCACTCAACAGATGAATGTGTCTGAATTTCAAGCTCATGTATTTCTGTTGGCTGGTGTGGGTCTTCCGGGCTGTGTGGCCGTGGTCTCGAAGTCTTGTTTCCTAACGTTTCGCCAGCACCTGTGACCGGCATCTTCAGAGTGCAGGAGCACGGACAGGAGCAGTTCTCTCTGTGCCCAGGGTGATGTGACCCTTCTGTGGGTATTTATAGAGATCTGAGGGGGGGGAGGGAAGGTGCTGGCGAAACGTTAGGAAACAAAACTTCAAGAACATGGCCACACAGCCCGGAAGACCCACACCAGCCATCGTATGCCGCCCGTGAAAGCCTTCGACAATTCATGTATTTCTCTTCTACTAGATAGTACAGTAGAAAGTTTGAACTTTCTGTTTCCAGTTTCCTGTTACTGCTGGGTACTCAACTATAGTTTGATAGTGGTTTGAATTAAATATATATTCTCTGTGTTTGTGCAAACTGTATTTTCAAGTTTCAGTAACTATGCAACTTCAAACTTTCACCCTGACCTTTATTCTTCACTGCTCATCCTTTTAACAACTGATCCATGGTTTTAAACAATAACAACAGATCATTATTTCATTTGAACAGGCCATATAATATGTATCATAGTAGGAAACAATTACCAATTAAACCCTGATTTCAGTGAGATTATTTCATGATCATGCAACATTTTACACATGGAGAATGGGCTTAACTACTTTACCTTTTGCAAAGAGCAATGAAATTGCACTTGATTTCATCGTGATACCTCGAACCTGCTCATCTGCTCGGCTATCCAAATACCTCAGCTGTATGAATGAAAATAACAATGTGTTTCCTCATCACATTTTATAGGTTTTCATGAGAAAATATTCATTCAAAATAAAAGATTAGAAATGTATAAAAGTACCTTTCCTGCCAATCTTTTGGATATTATTCCATTGCTAGAAATGAGACAATCAGCTAAAGTTGTTTTGCCTAGAAAGAGAAATAAAGAAAAAGAAATACACAAATAAATCCAAAATATATAAGGAAGAAAGTTAAAGCAATGTAATGATATTGTATTTCTTTGATTTTTATCCCACCTTTATTTTTGGTCAGATCAAGGCAGCATACATACTTAATGCCCCTGCCTACTATTCTCCCCACAACAACCCTGTGAAGTGGCTTGGGCTAAGAGAGAACGGCTGGCCCAAAGTCACCCAGCCGGCTTTCATGCCTAAGGGAGGACTAGAACTCACTGTCTCCTGGTTTCTACTCTAGCAACTTAGCTACTATACCAAACTGGGTCTCCTATTTATTCCTGTCTTAATATGCAACTTCCCTCATCCAGCACTAGTCAAAATGCCAGCTAATGGAGCTGCGCCCTGCAAAACATATTCAGTTTCTATTGAACATGACTACCAATGGTTGTGAGCATTCTAAACATTTTTTTGCAGACAACTCAGAAAAATATTTTTTCACAATTCATAGAGTTGAAAGGAGGGTTTTTTTTCAGCCCAGAAAATCCAATACCCTGCTCAATGTATGAATTCAAATTAAAGCATCCCCCAAAAGAGAAGTCTGTGCTATCTCCAGCCTCTGTTTGAAAATACGTAGCAAAGAGGACAAAACAAAACAAAACCCCCACAAAAACTTCATCTATACGGCAATTTGTTTTTTTTATACCAGGCTTCCTCTGAGACAGCATTCTGTACTTGTTGTTCTCCAGAGACACACTTTAAAAGTCCGTTTAAGACCAGCAATATATACAAGAAAAACAAATGTGCACTTGAATATACCCATAATTCATGAAGAGATTTCTTTAGAGTGGAGGCCATCTCTCTTACCATGGTCTACATGAGCCAGTATACAAATATTCCTGATGCAGGCAGTGTTTTGTTGAAGTCCAATTGTTTTATTTGTGCTAGCAAGAACCATGGTTCGAAGTTCTGCTGTAAGAAAAAGCATTTCATTCTGAAAACAGCAGGATGCAAACTTAAAAAAAAAAACGCAGAAGATGAATTTAAATATCAAGATGAGCTAGTTCTTAGTTTTCTGAATAGGTAAGGAATGTATATGCTATGTTACACTTAAATGAATCTGGTTTTGCCTTGAAGCACAATCACGCCAAAATTATACTCATCAACAATGTGTATTCATCTTTTATAAAAAAAAACTTGAATACTGAATACTACAACCATTAACACTCATATTTCATGTTTTCCATACTTATCTATTTAAAATTGCATCATAGTAAAGGCTTTCTACCATTTGAACCTTTCCTTTACTCAAAAGCTGCTTCTGGAATCTCCTTATTCTGATTCTTTTCAGCCACAACAGCATCTTAAGGGAACTCTCAAACAGGTGTTAGAGAGATGAGCTCAGGTCTTCCAAAGAACACAAAACCACCGCAGAAAGCAAAATATATTCCTCTAATATGAAAGGCATACCTCATTTTCAAAGCCAAGCCAATTAATTACTACCCTATAATCGTGATTCTTTTATTAAAAGCCTCACCTTACACAGATCTTAGTAATTCCATCTTTGGGGTAATGTGAAAGAGAAAAAAATGGGTTGCCATGTCCCATGAGGTTACAGAATATATTTATTAAAAACACTGAAGGATAAAGGACCCCTTAAAAGGGTGAGGGGAGAGAGAGCAGAGCATTCTTCCCGATGCTCTGGAACACAATTTCCATCAGGCCCATCCACTACGACCAATCCTCAGAATTACTCTGGAGTAAAGTAAACTTTAAGTAACTTCATGCAAAGTTGTGGGATCAGACTATTTGGAGTCCGCTGGAGTTGGGCAGCTAATAAATTAAATAAATAATAAAACACGTTTAATTCTGGGAGGCCACGAGGGCTACCTTGGAACCACCATGCAGAGAAACACCCTCTACCAAAATGGTTATTATGGCCCCGCTTTTTCTCAGAGGGGCTCCAAGGTGGCCCCTGACCTCATTTCACCCCCGCAACAACCCCGCCAAGGAAGTTAGGCGGCGGGTGGGGACTACCGGAGCTTTCCCGAGTGAGGCAAGGGGTGAACTCGGCGGCGGCTTGGGAGCCAGGCGTCCAAACCGGCTCGCCCTCCCCAGAAGGAAGCTACGTTCCGCCGCCCACCCCAACCGACCCATTGGAAACGGCCGGACTGACCTCCGCGGCGCCCAATATCCGCCTCCACAGGCTCCAACCGGAAGTCCGCCTGGACCGCCGCTCCGCGCGACTTGGAGTAGATGGGCGGAGCGGCTCGAGCCCGGACTCCGCCCCCCGTGGGTCGCGCGAGTACGGAGGCCGGGATGGGGGGGAGACAACGCCGAGCAGGTTGCTAAGCGACGGGGCGCTTCCCTAGTTACCGAGCGCAGGAGGTGGTGAAGGCGGCTGCAGGAGACGGGAAAGATGAAGCAGCCGCGGTGCTTGTGCCAGATTTGCACTTGCGGGTAAGAAGGGGGCGAGGACGAGAGGGCGCCTTAAAGGGCGGGAGCGGCGGTTCTCCATAGCCTCCGTGCCTGCGCCGCTGAGAGTCTCGGGGCGGTTCACACGTAACGCGTTCCCTACACGGGTGTGCGCGATGCGGTTCCTTCTTGTGGGGACGGACGTTCGGGCCGAATCCCGGTCCGGCGCTCCGCCACGCTTTTTCCTTTCAGCCCGACCTACTTCACGGGGTTGTTGTGCACGTCAGTATAAAAATGGAATAAAAAAACAACCGCTCCTCTTTCCCTTCAGCCAAATTGCTTGGATGGGAAGGGGATTATGCCCATTTCATCCTCCTGACCATCCTGTGAAATAAACGAGGCCCTGCTTTGCTCATTCGTTTGACTAACTGCCCAAGTCATATAGCATATAGATGTATTATGGTTGGTCGCAGTCAGCCGGGTGTTTAGACTGGATTTGGCATTTTTATTCACTTATCGAGTCCTTCCCAAGGACCTGGGATAGGCAGACGTTGCTTAATAATACTAAAGGTATCGTCGCAGGATGGAAGCTGTTCCAAGTAAAGCAGCCTTTTGCAACTGACTGATGGTGATTTTGTCACTGGCGATGGTCTTCACGTGGTGCTCCAGATGTTTTGGGATTGTACCTAAAACGCCTATAACTATTGGTACTACCTTTGCTTTCTTTGCCACTGTCGTTTTATTTCTATTTGTAGGTCTTTGTATTTTGTGATTTTCTCCAGTTCTTTCTTTTCTGTTCTGCTGTTTCCAGGCATTGCAATGTCCACTATCCAGACTTTTTTGTCTTTCTTATCAGTCTGGGGTGTTGTGTGGCAGATGCTTGTCTGTCTGAAGTCTAAAGTCCCAGAGTACTTTAGCTTCTTCTTCTATTATTATTATTATTATTATCATCATCATCACCACCACCACCACCACCACCACCATCATCTGCCTTTGGCCCAAGGAGGCATACAGAACACTCCTTCCTCCCCTATTTTGCTGCACAACAACCCTGAGAGGTAGGCTGGGCTGAGGAAATGACCAGCCAAAGTCACCAACGGGCTTCCATGACTAAGGGTGGATTTGAAATTGGGTCTGTCAGATCCTCATCCAAAACCTGAACCACACCAGCATTCAGGTTTGCACTTTAAATGTATACACTGTCCAATGTCACATGCATGAGATGGGCAGATATATAAAATCAATCAATCAATCAAAGCTGTCAGTTTGCAGCCTGCTTCAGCCAGGTACCCTCCAGGCAGGTGGACGGCAAGGTCCATACCCTGAGTCAGCAGAGCCACGGATGGTGCAGTCTGGGCACCAGGTTGTGGCCCTGAAGAGACCAGCACCCGAATCCATGCTCAACCACAATTCATGAAGTTGCTCAACAGCAAGTCTGCCTTGAAGTTGAAAGAAGTTGTTGAAAAGAAAAGAAGAGGAGTGCCGAAGCAGGTAGAATGTAAGGAGGGTCTTCTGGGGGAGTCAGAGAGGTTTCAGTAGATCTCCAAGTGTGTCTGACTTTAATGGGAGCAAGTGGGGAAGGGGGACTTCAGCCATAACTGCTTCATCTCAACTGTTTATTTTCATGGCCATATTCCTCATCTGTGACATAGGAGTCCTAACAAGTTGCTTTTGGCTATGCCTTTGTTCACAACTGATGAATCATTTCAGAGTAATCCCTCATCTCTGATGACTCATGTATAGATTTGGACTCTAGTTTCTTTCTCACTTGCCACTGGTGTTAATATCTCATGTCTGAAGTTTTTGCCTACTGTGGCAAAATCAATTGGTGCATGAAACTCACTGGTGGGCAAAAAAAAAAAAAAATCCAAGTGTTTAGAGCTACATTTATTTACATGTGTGGCATGGATAGGCAGCGTGGTGGCCATGAACACTAGCGTGTCCTAGACATTCAGTGACCAGAGCTAACCAGATAGATAGATAGATAGATAGATAGATAGATAGATAGATAGATAGATAGATAGATAGATAGATAGAATAAATAAGTAGCAGCAAAGCCAAGCCACATGTTCTAGCTTCATAATTACTTGTAAGAATGCCTTGGGGCCCATAAAGTTCCCACTGGGTCCTCCCATTCTGGGAGGCTTGTTTACTTCTGGCAAATGGGTGTTTTGTGATTGGCCATGCCCACCCCGGCTTCTGTTTTATGCATTGGCAAGTCTCCCACTGCTGTCATTATGTGAGGATGTCCACCTTATATTTTCAAGATGCCAATGCTCCCCAAGCTGAAAACATTACTGTATTTAGTTGTGGTATGCAGTAATGAAAGTGCAGAAATTGATTGATGCTAATATTGGGGAATGACTCTGCATCATATGTTCCACAGTCTGTCTTGCAGATTGGGGGGCACCTATTCCATGTCACTTTCTAGTGCCCAATGAATGTTCCAGGGCATGCTGGGCTGCTGTAAGAAAACAGCTTGTGTGCATCAGAACAGTTCTCTTAAGCACAAAACCAAATGGCTCCCATGAAGCTAAAATCCCCAGAGGAGATTGTCCATTGTACAAATCTGCATTGTGACTGTATTGCCTTGCACTTGGGTTGGCATGTTCCTCTGCTTCCTCTCTGGATTTGATATAATTTGTTCATCAATTATTCAAGGCAGATACAGCAGAATTACTCATCCTTGAAGGAGGCCTGAGAGCTGCAGTTCTTTCTCCATCACCATTTTAGACTTGTTTCTTTTGGCTCCAAAGATATGCCTGGGAACAAAAGCATCCATCCTGAATGTGATACAGTATTGTGCACACTTTAAAAATCAAAGCAAAAACAAAAACACATAGCAACTGGTGTGTGTGTAGATGGGTAATAGTAGATGAGATTGTAGCTACTGGGGAATAGGAGTGAAGATTATTTTTCTCTTTGCTGTGGACCTGATGAAAATCTCTCCACTGGAGTTACTTATTGGCACCAAAAGTGGATTTCCTATCAATATAAATACTAGCTTTAGAGAAGGAGTATTCACAGGATAATAGCAAAAGAGGAAATACATGTCTGTGTCTGTGCACACATCCAGCAAATATTATTTACATTTGTTTTATATATACATTAGAATCAAAGACATTCATATTTAGCTTGGCCTTGGGGACCATTAAATGTTACTCTTATGTATTATGGGAGTAAATTGTTTTGGATCTAGAGATGTATTGTGACCTGAATATGACTGTCACAAAATCAGTTGCAGACTTTTCTGTTCCTACATCTTTATTTTCTCAATAGGGTCTAGAAAATACAGTTTTAAAAAGTTGCCTCTCAGTCTTCAATATATGCGTGTTTATGAATGATTCTTGCATTTTCATTTTGAAGGAAATTGAGCCTTCCAGTGGATACTTGTGGGAACTGGTGGCTTAGGAGCCCAAATCCTTGAAACTTGCTCAAGGAGCCCAGATAGGGTTTAATGTGATTTCTCTCACATGCCAATCTTCCATGCCACATAGCTAACTGCTTTTGGAACTAAAAGGGGGTTTCAACAACAGGTTGGGATATGGGAGTCAGCTGTTTAAACAAACAAAAAGTAAAAACAAGTTACAATGTGAATCAGCTCCTCGGATCCTGGCCAATATAAACATTGAATGACATGACACTGGAAGAGGCAAGAAGCATAAAGCTAAACAGATTTTTTTTTTCCAGATTCTGTGATGAAATACCAGAGAACAAAAGCTCTGTGAAACAGGCTTGCAAACAAATGATTTGCAAAATAAACATTATCAACACTTTTGTAGTCGATAAAAATCTCAAGTCAGTATTGATTTAGGCATTGAATTGCATTCGCAGTTGCAATATTTGTTTCAATAGGGAACCTTATTGCTTAGGACTTGTTACCTGGGGAGATTGAGCCATACACAAATTACGAGTTACTAAGAAAGAAAGAAAAATAGGAAAATATATAGTTATGTAAGTGGTGAGAGAACAATAATCTTTCATCTGATAAAAGTGTGTTTGTAAGATTATAAATGTCACCTAATAAAGACTAAGGCTGAATAGGTACATTCTTTCTGTGAGAAATGTCTTCTTCATCAATTGAGACAGCTGTGATTTTTCTAAGTTCATCACAACGAAACACACTCACGTATATGACATGCATACTAAGCTGAATAGTCATCTGTGTAACCCCAGTTGAACTCAGTGGTACCAATTTCTGATTCATGGTGTATAATTAAAGTAGTTTAACAGCCATCCCTCCTTCTCAAGGACACTCAGAATTACATTACTATACTGGGAGCTGTGAGAGCCAGTGTGGTGTAGTGGTTAAGGTATCGGGCTAGAAACTGGGACACTGAGTTCTTGTCCCGCCTTAGGCACAAAGCCAGCTGGGTGACTTTGGGCCAGTCCCTCTCTCTCAGCCCTAGGAAGCAGGCAATGGCAAACCACTTCCAAAAAGCCTTGCCAAGAAAACTGCAGGGACCTGTCCAGGCAGTCACCAGGAGTCAACACTGACTCAAAGGCAGAATTAAAAAAAAAATAAAAAAAATCAGGAGCTGTGGATATGTCACTGAGGCTTAGTATAGTCTCCAAGCTTCAATTCCCAAGACTCACTCTGGGGAAGCCATGGTAATGACCATGGTATACTTAAAGTGGCTTTGTTTCTTAGTATAAGCATGCCTAATACCATTTACAAATTAAAGGGCAAAGAACTGTTACAGTCTTATTTGTTTTGCATGTTAAATAAGGCTGCCTGATCTGGTTTGCAAAAATCTGGGCAACCAGTAGATGACAACAAAGAGATACTGAAAACTCCAACACATGGTGGCCCTTTATAGGAGATCTTGATGCACAGCCCATATCTAGCTCTAATTTAAAAAGGATCCAGATGAAGAAGATGAAAGGGGAGGGGGGAGACTAAGTATTTTCTGAGCAACAGAAGGATATAATTTGTTTAAAGAATGCAAACTCTGGCCAAAATTTGTGAAAGGAAATTTCAAAGGCATTAAATTATAAAAATCGTTCTGTAAAGGTATTCGGGCAATGTAAATTACATTTCTCTTATGAATATAAAAAGATGCTGTCTTATTTTAAAACCAGGTGTCACTTATATTTGACTGTGGGATGTTTCCATAATGAGATGTAAATATTTAATTCAATTTGAAAAAATATCCCTTATGAATTGCATAACTAGTTGCTTAAATAAACAGTTCTTATTTACATGCAGAGCCCAGGTGCCTTCCTGATACCACTGTCAACAGGTCATGGATTTTTGGCCTTCAAAAGTGCTGGACAATCTGAGCAATAGCCAGACACACTCCTAGCCAATTCCCAAGGGCTGTGTTTGTTCCTAAGTGGGAATACAAACTGCACAAAACAGCAGAACTTATAATAGATCCAGTTTCCTTTGTTTAATTCATGCTAGCATTTGCTCTCTCTTTTTCATCCTATGACTCTTATGCTCCCACTGCTCTGCATTTTAGGGCACAGCATGGCAAGATGATGATATCCCAAGGACATGGATATCTTTATGAAGGCTCCTGTGCTGTGCACTTGATTGAACAGAGATCCACTCAGTTCAGTGTCAGTTTCCAGGAGCATAACTATGCTCTGGGTGCTCACATTTGTCCAGTTGATAGCCTTGATATTGGTTATACAGTTTTCCCTGTCTTGCTGTCCTGGGCATGGAAGTCTAAAGCTATGCTGTATGTTTATTTACACAGCGGTTGGGTAAGGGTGAGGTGTTTGCCTCACTCACAAATGTGGAACAGATCTACAGCTAAAACATTTGATTTGGAATAGCTGAGGGTCATGGAGAATATCTATCTATGTGGTCGCTAGGAATCAAAAATGATTTGATAGCACATAATCAATCAAGCGACATGAGGGAGAGTTAGCATGCTTGTAAAGTCACACAATTCCCTTGCATTCAAGTGTTGTCCAAGCACAATATCTTATCCTGGGTACAATGCCTTAACTACCTAGCCTGCTCAGCTTTTAAGACTAGTTTTGTATTTAGGTATTCACCTGTTAGAGATGCCTAAATGTTGCATGCAGATAAATGAACAGGCTTAAATGGAATGGAATGGAATGGAATGGAATGAATAGAATAGAATAGAATGCATGCTCTCTCTCTCCCTCTGCAGAGAGATAAATAAATTTATCACAAAAACAATAAAAAACAATAAAAATTTTACAAAAATATACAAAGTTAAAAGACAAAAAGATCGTCCTCAAGCCACCAGCCACCTCCAGTGCTGCAAACCCCCATTGGATCCCCAAGCTAGTTGGCAAAGCCATGTCTTAACACTCTTCCAGAAGGCCAGAAGAGTAGGGGGCCAATCTCACCTCAGGGAGCAAGATGTTCCACAGAAATTTATCAACTTCTGCCTCTGTATCCTCATCCCAATCCAAAAAAATTGTTAAAATAATCTTTTCTTTAATATCTTCACCAGAATCCTCTGGGATTGCTCTAAATCTGAAACAAAATCCCTTCTCTCTCAATTCCAACAGAGCCAGCTTATCTAACTCTCTTTCCAACTCTCTGTCTATAACTTCTGTCTTACTCTCCAAAATTTCCACTTTGTCATTAGCTTGTTTTACAACTCCAGACACTTGTTTTACAGAGCTTTCCATCTTCACTTCTTCTTTCATCTCCTCTTTCATCTTTACAAGTCTTTCATCCATTCTTTTTTCAAAAGTTGTCAATTTAGTATCAAGTGATTCAGCTAACTTGCTGCCCAGTTGCTCAAACATTTTCTGAAGCAAATCTGTTGTAATTATTCTCTCTGCAGGTCGTTCTAGCAATCCTCCCCTCCCCTCCATTTTTGCCACTTTTCTGGTGGTTGCCATTATGATATTATAATCCAAAAATGAAAGTGGCTCAAACAAGGGAAAAAGAAAAGTCAAGCTTCCCCTCCCCACTTTTTTTCTATTTTGTTTTCCTTTGCCCTTAATACTTTTGTTTCAAGTGGCACTCCGTACTTATAGTCAGCATCACAGTCAACATCTCCATAGTTACAGTCTGGCTCATATTACCTTTACCTTTTGTTCTGTAGAATCCACCAATTGTCTACACTCTTTAATAGTAAACCAAAAACATTCCCACAACAGTTCGGTTCGTTTGTCTAATTTACTTCCAATGTATTCAAGAGCACTTTCACCAAAAACTAATCTTTCAAAATAACTATCCCCTTTATCCGTTTTAAATTTTCTTACATTGACTCCTTGTTAAGCTTTTTGCCAAAAGTTCTTAAGTTTTTAAAACCTTTTTTTCTTTATTCCTTTGTAATCCAGAAAGAATAATAATTCAGCAAGTGGAATTTTTATCCTGCCACTCAGAAAATCTCTCTTTACTAATTTACAACTAGTTACACCCAGAAGTGGTTAAGAAATGAGGCTCATGCGAACCTTATGTCCATATAGGCTGCATTATGGCAGTGAGCTTGACTGAAATCCCTCAGCTCCCAGCCACTCATCTCATGAGCAAAACACAAAACCTCAGTTCCTGCGGTCTACTCATGAGGAGCAGCTGTCTAGAATGTAAGTGGGTGATCTCATGATCTCTCCTTTTTCCGGAGAGACTTCACTGGCCAGAATTCACTGTCTGGCCACCAATCTCCACTGAATTGCTGTCCCAGCTCCTTCAGAGATGTCTGGTTCACCATGAATCCTCACCGGAAGCTCTACCTCTCTTGAGATTAAGACAAAATCAAGAAGATCCCAGGAAGATGCTTCCAAAAATGGCTGCCACTGGGAGATGGATTGGTTTTGTTGTTGTAGGAACAGAACCAATATCCAGGGCCTAGTATTCAGAGGTAAGACTGGAACATACCCCATATAGGTCTCTATCAAGGGAACATGGGCAGAGAAGTGTCAGCAGAATCACTGGAGCCTGCGCGATGTAGTGGCTAAAGTAAGGGAGGAAGTGGAAAGAATTTAAAGCCCTCACTCAACCAGGGAGGTCAGTAAGTGACTCTGCGTCAGTCATTATCTCTGAGCCCATCCTAACTCATAGGTTTATTGTTGAGAGAAGAAAATACAGTAGAGGGATTTCCTTGTAACAAAGCCATGTTTCCATTTTATATGCACACAACTTTTCACCTTAAGAGAGTTGCTATTATCTTAAGCAACTACATGAAGGGTTTCAAACCTGCAGTAAAACTAAATAGAGCAATTCATTTTTGAAATCTAAGTACTATTAAAACTGAAATCACAGGTGCTTTACTCAAAAATAATTGTAACTTATACTGGTGCCATGGAAAAAGATAAAAGTTTAATTAAACTACGTACTGTTTTCAAATTATTCTAAAGCATTAGACAGTTGAAAATAATAGAGATCTAAGATGAGATTTAGATTTCTAAAAACTACTTTCAGAAAAAAAATTGACTGAATGTATAAAAGTGAAAGAGAGAGGAAGAGGAAGGCAAGAGAAAGAGAGGAACAGGGAGAATGGTGACTGGTTGAGTTCCTACTGATGTCACAATTCATCGCATCTCAAACAGTAAGTCGTTCCTTGACAACTACAGAGGAATAAGCAACCATACAAGGAGGTGAGATCATTTTGATGACAGGGTATTTAGTGAATGTTTTAAGTTGTTTCCATGAATGTAACTGTAGCTAAAAGTGACTGTAGATAAGCTGTCAAAATCATGAGAACAAAATGCAGTGGGGTCCAAAAGACTGGCTTAATGGTGCCATGAATCTTCAGCCATGGTCTGCATAATCAGATAGCTGTATCAGAGTTACTGAACTCCTGACCCACGAGGCAAAGATAAATTAAATAAAGAGAGGAGCAGAGGTCACTTTATCTCACCCCTCAAACCTGGCACAGTCTGCTGCTTGAACCCCAATCTTGATGACAGCCCTACAAAGAGCCTTCTGTTGAAAAGCCAGTGATTATGTTGGGCATAGACCTAAGACATTCACATTCAAATCCCAGCTCAGCCTTCAAGCTCATTCTTTATCAACCTGTCCTCCTTCCATAGTATTACTTCGAGGATAAAATACGTGGAAAACAAGATACTAACTCACTGTCCTAAACCCCTTAAAGAACAATATGTCCAATGAAAATCTATATCACTTTTTACCCCCTACGCTTTCTCTGCGAGGCCAGGAGATAGTTCAGGTTCCCCTTCATTTTCCTGTAACCCTGATCCCACCCCTAACCGAGTTGAATTCAGGCCCTAGGTAAGAAACATCTTAAAGAGAATGCCGTCTTTAACATTTATCTCACAAAACACAGAAGGCTAAATACTTGCTGCTGACAGGTCAATCTTATTTATGTAGTTTCTCTTTTTAGAAGTTGTATTGAATTTCCATAAAATATGTTTCAGTATCAGTAAATTCCAGTGAAACCTCCTAGGAATTTTTTTCCTTGTCAGAATTAGGGACCTGAGCAATTTATTCTGATGATAAACTGTCAGAGAACTTAAGTCCTGATGGACGTTGTAGTTTTCTTTGGATTAGCTTTTATCTGAGTAATGAGAAATGCTTTGGTTAAGCTTTTTTAATTCATTCATTTATAGATTGGTAATAGGCTGCAAGACTGCATTGAACTGTGTCATCCCAAGCACTGTCTGTAAAAGAAGCAAATTAAGATAAACGTAATTTAATCCGATTGGTAAATGTAGTTTCTTTGCACAATGTTAACAGAGCTACCTTCAGTATTTCAAGAAGTAATCACTGTCTCTAGATCTTGGTTAGTGCTTGCATTATCTTTGGTTATGGTCATTTATCTTCTTATTTTCTGGCTGTTCTCCCATCCCAGACGTCATCGTTGTCCTCATAATCCTACAAGGATTTATGACCATGGAAGAGAGTCAAGCCTCATGACAGAATACACAGAAAAATATCCTTTATACGGCCATGTCCCTCCTCCCCAGAGCCTCAGGCCCAAGCAGGAATATCGGAGCCATGGAGGGAAAATGGAAGGCCTCACCACTTTCAAGTAAATATTGTACAATATTAGAAACTGGAATTCCTAGGAAATCAGGGTGAGGAGGGAGATGGCGGAAGAGATAGAAGGATAGCTTATTGGGATTTGTTTTGAGGTAAGCCTGTCATATGGTTTTAATCCAAATCATTACACGGCCAACATTTGACAGACCTCTTGTCTGAATAAAGAGATCACCACAGCATTTTATGGACAGATTTGCAAACACTGCCTGTGAACAAAGGAATAATTCTACGGGAAAGAGAATGAGAAGGACAGTGGTGCTCTAATGTTAATGCATTTCTTAAGAACATTTTGCCTTGTATAAGAGAGAAGAGAAAGCTAGTTTGCTGTAGTGGTGAAGGCATCAGGCTAAAAACTGAGAGACCATGAGTTCTAGTCCTGCTTTAGGCATGAAGCCAGCTGGGTGCCCTTGGGCCAGTCCCCCTCTCCCAAGGAAGCTCCATAGGAAGTAGGCAAACCCCTTCTGGCAAACCACGTCTGAAATCTTGTTGAGAAAACTGCAGGGACTTGTCCGGGCTGTCACCAGGAGTCAAGACTGACTTGAAGTCAGAGAGGGAGGGAGGGAGGGAGAGAAGAACGCTCCTTTTAGAATCAGGCTTACCAACCTTATGTTCTGTAGGTATTTGCATTGGAAATAATTAACTGGCTTTCTCTCCCTAGTCTGCCACAATTTTAATTGGAGCCACAATTTTAATCAATCCAAAGATGTTAACTAATCAGGCTGATTGATTGACTAAATGCTGCAGTTATGGTTTCTTTCTCAGAGTTTTTTTTCTGTCCTCCCACCAGATCTGATTACCTTCCGTATGATGTAACACATCGGCCCATTCGGGTGCAAGAGGAATACAAACCCATTGCTGGAGAAATTGAAATGGCAACCACTTACAGAAGAGATTACAATCCTCACAAAATAGAACCAATAATATTAGTAAGACCTGCAGAAAAGAAATATGTGTCTAAAAGTAAACTGAATGCCATTCCAACTTACCAAGGTAATAATGCCAATTACTTTTACAAATTGAAACAATTGCCAGGATGGTGAGGTGTCAGATTGCTATGCTGGAGAGGCAAATACTGACTTGGTTGTTGCAATGCTATCCTGACAATTTCCCTGTAATTGGAAGTTGTCTAATCAGCAGCAGACTCTCTTATTTAAGCACACACTATAATTTAATGTCTTCTGCGACCAAAACCTAGTTTAGTTGTCCTCAGGAAACCACTAGAAAACTATATTGCTGATAAACTGAAGCATGTTCTCTCAAACATGCTTCCCAAATATAATACCCAACAAGTTTTACTGCCCTGTGAGGGTGTAAAATTATTTAAAACTGATCTGATAAACAAGTCCTCTTAATAAATGCTAGGACTTAGCTGAGTGTATTTTAGGGAAGCTAGATGTTCCAGACAATCCTCACTCAGCTTTTGCACAATATCATAATTCTCAGGATTTATTAAGCAAAGTCATTTAAGGGCAAATGACATAGTGTAGATATTACCTTATTTAGATGTTATAATGGTCAAAATAGGTGGAAGCAATCAAATATGTATAAGTCTTTGCAGAATCATCTATTTTGGCACATTGGCCATTCACCTTATATAAGCTCATCACTGGCCTACATTTAGGTGAGAAATAAGGGAAAAATAGCAACCTCTGTCAAAAGTATAATAATTCTTGTGTTTGATCTTAAAGCTGATTTTAAAGCCTGGGAAATACAGAGAAGGGAGCCCTATAAAGTGGAGAACATCTACCATCCTCCCACTGAAAAGTTTGGAAATGCTACTACATTTCAGGATGCCTTTATTCCAAGGGAACTTGCCCTCCGGAAAACCTTTAAACCTGCTGATGCAACCACACTTTCAGACCAACCTTTTATCAGTGATACAAGTCATCGCAGTGATTATGTTCCTCATCAGCTAGAACCCAAATGGAAAAAGTCAAAAGAACAATATAGGCCAAATAGTCAGCCTTTTGAGGATATCACAACCCACCGGTGTGATTTTAGAGGGCTTGCTGGTGATCTTCCAAAAAGCTTCAAGCCTGAACCTGCTAAAACAGAAACAAAGTCCCATTTTGATGGAATCACAGAATTCCGTGATCGCTTTCAGCCATGGGCAGTTTCCTTACCTGAACTACATAAAGCAAAGGAGTATGTTCCACCCACAGGTAGCATGGATCTTAATTCCACATCCCATCTTGATTATACTCCTCATGACATCATTCCAATTGTCCTTGTGAAACCACTAGAAAAGACCAAAAGAAATAATCCTCCCTTCCAAGGAAACACAACTATGAGAGATGCCTTTCAAGCTTGGGATATGCATCGACCTGAAATGATTAAAAAACCCCAAGCAATACCAAAGTCCTCTGCTAAATTTGATGATATCACCACCTTCCGAGCTCACTATACACCACACAGTCTAATCCCGACTCAGAGCTGCAGACCTCCAAAGGTACCTTTGTCTAGTTCAGCACGTTTCGAGGATGAAACCATGTACCGTACGGACTATGCTCCAAAGCAGCAAGAGATCTGTCCAGCAAATTATCCATCTCCTCCAGGATATGTCTTTGTCAGCACCGATTCTCGTGGTCACAAATTCTTCCGCAGGGTTACACCAGACGCCAGTAAGATTGTCCGTCCAAATGGTAATCATGTTCCAAAAGAAATAGCAGTTGCATCGTAATTTTTAATTATTTACTCTGCCCATTGCTGAACAATATCATGCCCTGGGCAGACTATTACAGTTGCTCTAAATGTTAAAATAAGCACAATGATTATAAGATTTTTGGGGATATGAAAATTGAAATGTTTATAATAATGGTGATGGAAACTTCCATTACTAAAAGATAAATCAGTATTTCTATGGAATCTTTTTTTCTTCAGTTGTTTGTTAAAATAACTTAATCCTTAACCAAACTGGCAATAACTTGACAATTTTATATACTGTAAATACTTCTACTGTAGACTGTATGGTATGATTTAAATGTAAACCTGCTTTGTTTGTAGCTACCAATTTTTTTCCAATCTATTTTCTGAAGCTAGATCCACAAAGGGATCATAACTTACAGATATAGTTTTCCAGGTTAATTCTGGCATCTCATCTTCAAGAATGTTATGTTGCAAAAGTGGGCTAGAGTTGAGCGTGGGTCATAGAGATTAGTGGCTAGGGAGATCAATAGGAGCCTACAGATGATTATGTTTACTGCTAGAAATAGCCCATAATACCTTGAATAGAATGAAAGTATTATAGCAGCATTTTGAGTGACCTCAGGACTAGCTTTTTATTTTATCAGCCTTATTAGATTATAAATGACATTTAACTTGCCACTGATATGCATATCAGCACATCTCTACTTGCCTGAGATATGAGGCAAATCTCAACATCCTGCCACCCTCTCCTCTCAATGCAACTTTTTTGATTGGGCCAGAAGGCAGACTCCTATTCTTATTGGTAGAAGTCCACCCAGCAGTTCTGATGATTAGGAATTATCCTTAATTATGATATTTTAATCAAATTCTGTGTACCAGTTCTTGTGTATACATTTCAGGTTTCAAAGAGGTCAGGTAACAGACCCTAACCTCATAGCTATCCACAATAATAAAGATTTATTAGCAAAATTACTGTTCTCCTAGGAAAAAAAAAAAATCCCAGAATAATGTGATATTGTGAGCTTCCTGCAGCATATTCATTCTGCTGATCTTTCAGGTATTCTCCCTCTCTGAACAGGGCGCCTCAATGGCTATCTGCCCTTCAGACCAATTTAAGTTGGTCTTTCAAAACTTATTCTTTTAGAAGCATCTCCTGCTGAATTCCCGGATAAAGATTTATAGGATCAGAAGCCTTAGCTAGATAGATTGGGGAGCTTTTTCCAAATTTGACTCAATTTCTTATTGGAAAAAAAAAGGCAAGATAACACTGTAGAATGATAAATCTGCATTTCAGATTATTTCAGCCTTCATGTTTTTATTAATGAAGTCCTCAGTTTGATCAGTCCTAAATTGATGCAATTTGTTCCAGTGAGTGTTTCTATTTCAATATGATAGATTGAATTTATCTGTGTTATTTTGTACTCATTAAGAAAATCATTTTATAATTGAAGCACCATGTAATCCTTCTGCTCTATCCCCAAGTTATCAAAGTCAGAGACTGAGATTGATAAATGAATGGCGTCAAAAGAGCAAAAATTAATCATCCCAAAAAGGACAGGAAACCATCTGAATGTCTGGGAATGTTTGCTTTGTGTCACTCACACAGATATAGACTAAGATTAGCATCCATTTATTTTATTCTTATCCTATGTAAATGTATTGCTCTAAAAATCTAATTAAACACTTTTATGTCACATTACATTTTCCATTTCTTAAAATACTTTTTAAGATTGTAGCTAGACTAAGGGTGCAGAAGCCCATTTCCTCTGAAATGGTAGTATATTTATGTTTTTTGTCCTCAGATAGATACAGATAAGTTCCTGAATGCTATGGAATAAACTCTTCTGAAATGTTATATTGGACTGCAGCGTACACGCATCCACATTAATGCCTATAGCACCGCATGAATATTTACACGTCCAAACGGATTAGTGCATTAAATACTAGCAGTTAATTATTTTCAAATACTACACACACATACGCACACACACACACACACAGTAGTAGGTTTTAGTAATAAGAAAAAATAGGATCCAAAATCTTTATTACACACTATACAAAAATATTGCACTTTAAAATCAGATAATAAATATATACAAAAGTATATTACAGGTTATCTTAACTTAAGAAAGGGTATAATCAAACAAGACCAAGATTGCTTTAAAATTTAGGGCAATGATACAGCAAAATTACTAAATTTAAAGTCCACTGAATTCAATGGAAAACAGTTAAAGACTCTGATTCTGCTTTCCTGTTAGCACTAATGAATCTGTAAAGAAGCAGTTATATTCATGCAAAATCAAATGCTAAAGTTTTTCCTACTGCAACATTTAATTTTGCAAATAGATCTTTATTTCTCAATAAGTATTCCTTAACCTAGAATACTGAGAAGTAGGGCTCAGCCTAAGTTTTTCCGGACATCATCTTTTTACCACCATAGGGAACATTCAAACATGTAATTCACTTGGCTAGGAAAAAAAATATATTCCTTGATTCTACCGCAATTGACCAAGTTGCTTAACTTCAATTTGATTGTTTTCTGTCTTCAGCCAAGGATACAGTTTCCTCATTAAACACCTTTTATACAGTAGCACTAGTTTAACTGTCAGTAAGACTAAACCATGATTTGGTTATCTTTTGAAATACATTTGGGACAGAAACAAAAACTCAGGTGTTACTTTTCTGCCCTTTGTCAGAGGGTTTAGTTCAAGAAAACATGACTTTTGAAGTGTATGCAAGAACTCAGGAGTTAGTTACAAATGGAAAACAACAAGATAAGAACAGTATAGAATATCCTTGACTCAATGGAAAAGGCCAAAGTTTCAGGTAGTCTTGCATAGTTTCTAAATAGTAGTCAGTTAAATAACCCTGGAAAACATACAAGCAGGGCATGAAGATCAAGCACACCTGTTTTGCTTTCCTGTGATATCTGACATTTGGAGGCAGATTGTCTGAAAATGGAGTTTCCACACTGCTTTCAGACCTAACAGCCACTGATAGACAATGGACTCTAATAATCTTAAGAGCCTGATGGATCACATGCTTTGTAAGCTGAAGATTCCAGGTTTGACCCCACCATCTCCAGGTAAGGCTAGGAAAACTCCTATTTAAAACACTGGAATGCTGCTGCCAGTGAGGAGTTAGACAGAACAATGGCTTGACTTGCTAGAAGGCAGTTTCCTACCTATTTATGGTTTAATCCATTTTTATATCATTTCCGAATCAAAAAGATATCTTCCCTAGCCATCCAAGACGTTCTGAGTTACTCAAGTCAGTGGCTTTCACTTTATGTTGAGGCACAAATTTACATAACTTAAGCATGCATAGCATACACTTTGGTCTACTTTAAACCTATTGTCAATCAACTTTACTGGTTTCCCTTATGACAACTGAACTAAAAAGAAACTTTTATAATGTATATTTTCATCAACATCAATTGTGAACTTCAAGAGTCTCACAGGAAACAATTCAAACCACTTCAGTTGCTCATTTCTCTACCTTTTTCAACACTTTATGTATAGTGGCCAGAATTGTATTCAGCCCCATTCATTTATATTTCATATAATTTATATTATTTGATAGTTAAAACTAAGACTTTTATTAGTTTTTGCACAAAAATTATATAAGAGAAAAAAGCTACCTGAAGTAATTCCAGGAACTGACTTGCATGGCATATTTCCAAGTGCATAACGATCAAAATCAATTCAACTGATACTTAACATATCTCTGTCTCAAAGTATAACAGATCTGGGTTTTTTCCCCTTCTCCTTCAAATGATTGTAAAATAATAGAGGATTTTTTCAAGAACAGTGCAGACTGATACGTACTTTTGGCTGGGCATCTGTTCTCAGTTTGCTTCTGACAAAGCAGAAGAAAAAAATTCTCAAACTTCAAATTCAAATTGAAACATTTAAATTCTGAGCTCCAGTGTAGAAACCTCAAATCCAATTTCATACTAGGCTAAGCATTATCCTACCTTGATCAGACTCCAGAGAGACTGAAACAAAAGATATGACCTATCTCCCCAAAATTAAGTTGCATTGATCAAAAACAATTCCATGGCAAGTCTGAAAATTGTAACATCGTGCACGTTGCTTTTTACTGAAAATACTTAAAGGAATGAACTTGTGATTCATCTGAAGCTAATGAAATGAAATCTCTGACAATGTGGTTTTGCCAAACGTGAAGTAGAGACAATGGTAGGGGAAAAAAGAAACACTGCTATTTCTATACTTTTTGAAATTTGTCTTAAAGTGGATTAAATCAAGAAGGTGACAAGCAAGCAGAATGACTGCTCAGTCCAGTATATTTTTAAAAATTGTCTTCACTAATCTTCAGCTGTCTTTGTACTGTCAGTAGCATTACTTAAATCCAATGAATTCCCATTGTCTCATTAAAGAAGTTTTCCAAGGCTGCAGATGGCTTTCTTCATCATGCTGGTCAGAAAGTCAACGTTGCATTTCATCACATCTGGAGGGCACCAGGTTAGGAAAGGTGCTTTCAAGTAGTATAATCAGTGGACTATAATGATTTTTTAAAACAACCTTTGAGGTTTATGTTATTGTAAAAGGTATTAGGGAGAGCAGGAGGAACCAGGAAGAGAAAATGTTTCTTTCCAAACTATGAATTTGTATTATCAGTTCAGCAACCCCATGTCTTCCTTGTTGATAGTCTTCACTGGACTGTAGAACAGACTGAATTGAATGAAAATTCTCTTCTTGTGATTCATAAAAGACTAACCTTCTCCACATGACTGACAACACCTTTGGTTGTAGAGGTCTACTAAGCATAATTTTAGATGCTTTACAAATGTGCAGTAGTGAGTGGTGTCCTTGCAGTCGCCCTCTGAAAAATATATTGAAACGTGACAAAAATGAAAAAGGAAAGTTTATGTCATCACAATAAATGACTCTTGGATGCTGAAGTCCTAAGGCCAATATCTCATGTCTGGCAAACACAGATGTAAGACCTAGATAAAACATCAATATCCTCTCTTTTTGCCTTGTGTGCCTTTTTCAAAACTAATGTGGAGTAAGGTGCAGACTCCCTGGAGACTCATTCATAAACAAGAAGCATTAATGGATATTGATCCAGTCCATAGCACAGTCTGGGGCTAACTTGGGCATTCTTTGGCTTTTTTCATTCTTCTCTTTACTGCTTACTGAACTGGGGCAAAGTCACTCAGCAACCGTTTACGAGAACATGGGTTTTTCAGATTCTTTCTACAGCTAACGTTCAGCCACACCAGGTTCTAAATGCAATTTGCCACAAGCAACTGGCAAGGTGAGAAATGGAAGTAAAATATTTTACATACTGTCACAAGAAGTGACACTGCAGTGTTTCCAGGTCATCGGTCTCTTCTGCCAGGCACAGAACTGATCTGCTACCAATCTCTTCTTTTTCCTATGTACACAGCTGACCTGTCGTGACTGGAAGCCACTTCCGCAGTCTACAGGGCAAGGACGCCAGGGACCTGTTCGCCAATACACATCACAACTATCTGAAGAACAGTTTCTTCTAATGGGTGGCCTGCAGAAGAGGAAAAGGAAAAAAAGCAGTAGTTTGAGACTTAATCCAAGAGATGATATTCCTCCCTTCCTGATCCTTGTTGCAACATAAGGCTTGTCCACTCCCAGTACTGCACTATCAATAAAAGACATAACTGGAGTATCTCCCTTTTAGGATCTTAGACCAGTGTTTCTCAACCTTGGCAACTTCAAGATGTGTGGACTTCAACTCCCAGAATTCCCTAGCCAGCCATGGTGGCTGGGGAATTCTGGGAGTTGAAGTCCACACATCTTGAAGTTGTCAAGGCTGAGAAACATTGATCTAGACTTACCATCGAAAGGCAACTTCTCGCATCACTCCCAGTTCTCTACAGCTTTCTTTCCTGATAATGGTCTACTTAGGCCCTACTATTCTTAAGCATGCGATAGGATTTTTGGGGGTCTTGTTTCTATTTTCTTCAGCTCTATTTCCCTACCACACATCTGTAGTATTCAGATTATGCTAAACCAGCATACCTTGCCTCTTAAACAATGTTGCCACATGCACCACCTCTCCCTGAAAGCAGATACACCTGATCTGGGAAGTTTCTGCAGAGCTCCCTTTCTGATAATCCTTCTTTATCTCAGTTCCATGTCAACTCAAGTTATTTTTTTGTCAAATCTCAAACTGATGTGGAAATGGGGCGCACCAAACTTGTAAAAATGAGAAACCAAGGGAAACTGAGATGGAGAGATTCCTCCATCTCTAGCCACACTTTTTGGGTCTGGAATTGTAGTCAAATGCCCAGGAAAGATAGGACACATATCAGAAGGATTCTGACTAAATAGAAGAACAAGTTTTTATGCTTGGATTGCTGCTTCCAGTGTGAAACTTCACAAAATCTTTAGGTTTTCACTTGCAATATCCCTCTGCAAAGAGAAAGAAAGGGAGATAAAATCCCTCTGAAGTTGTCAGTAAGTTCTATTCCACTGATTTTGGAATGGAAAGTGTGATAAAGTATCACATTTAATGGGCTAATGAAACTGCTGGGGAGGAGAGATATGTGGTGTTCACTGACCCATATCTTCCCAGTACTGTAGTATCTAGTAAAACAATGTCATGACATCTACTGAAAAGAAAAGAAGCGTTATATTTCTCATGCTTGGCAGATGTACCTTTTCTTGCTATCACAGAGTGAGTTCGGTACTACTGATCCATTCTGATACTGACACTGAATGAGACGGTGTTGTAAGCCCACTCCAAGGTTTATGCAGCGTCCAGCACACTGAGAAGATAGATAATAAACAGCTTCCATTACAAAGATGAAGCCCTGCACTTTCCCATACAAAATGCAGATTGTTTGAACTCAGAGTGATGGCAGGGTTCCTTTTCCATGTGAATACATGCCAAAAAATGATCATATTAATCTAATTTCTCCCATATGATTTATTTCTAGATAGAAACCTTAGTTTACCTACTTACACCTCTAGGGGTTTTGACAGTGTAGAGGTACTCTGCCAGAGAGCCAATAGTCATTAGGGTTTGAATTCAGTCCATTCACCTAGGCTGGCCACTGGACTTCTTGAACAGAATAGTAAATAAAAGTGTTTTCTGTTCTAGTTGATCCTTAGCCTAACATGGATTTTCTGAGCTTTAGTGTGTTTCTCTATCTTTTAATCAGTCCTCAGACTTGATTTTGCTTGTTCTTTAGTTCTGACCTATTTTGTGGCCCTGATGATCAGTTCCATCCCTCATAGAGCAGATAGATTTTGAGCAAGATTCTATATTAAGGGACTCCACTGAGTGTTAAGATGCAAAATAAATGAACTGTAATCTCAGATACTTTCACCAGATGTACGAACAGCAATTTTAGTCCACAGGAATACTGGGAATGACTTTAGATAAAACACTGGACCAGCAGACTCAAGATAGCCTATTCTAACTGGGAGTTGCTGTCCAGGTGTCAGATACCATTCCTAACAACAGAGACACTACAAAAATTATAAAGATGCTCACCAACCTACATCAGTTTGTTGTGATGGTCATATACAACCCTGAACCTCTTGGCAGAAGAGTGAGATAGAAATTAGAGAAATGTACACAGCTATTAGGCAATTCTGATGCAGCCAACTGAGGCTTGTGCACATCCACTGGCAGAGGTTACAGATTCATTAATCGTTGAACTAATTACCCGGCCCCATGGATGAACAATCCATTCTGCACAAAAATGGCCCACACAAGGTTTCATTTCCAAAGGACGCTCTTGGTCTGCACAAGCGTCTGGAGGCAACGTTAAGACACGGCGGTTGGCTTTGACTTGCTTGCAGACTATTCGCCGCCGGTGAAATCCATGGCCACATGAAACAGAGCATTCAGACCAGGCTGTTGTTGCCCATCTGGAAGGAGAAAATGAAAAAAAGAAAAAGAAAAAAAAATGTTACCCATAAAAGTAAAGGAATTGTGTCATATCAAAAAGAATTATTTTTCCAAAACCTGCAAGTTAGTAATTGTGGCTATAGGGATGGGTCCACTGTGGGCAATGGCTCCATTTTCCTTGATCATTAGTTGAGATGGACAAGATCAACTATGATTTTTAGGGTCAGGGGCTACACCTCTGTCAGCTGCTGGGGAACAAGAGCAGGAGAGAGTTATTATTCTTATATTTTCCTTGTAGGGGCATTAATATAAACAGAGCCCCACTAGATCAAGCCAAAAAGCCTTATCTCACAAAAGATAACCCACAAGTGTTTCTCCATAGCTGCCCTTTATGGATTGGCAAGAATGGTGATGGAATAGGCACAGCTATTGCATTTGTACCCACTTTCCCTTCTACAGCCTACATATAGTAAGAATTAATGAAGATTCAATGCATTCCTTCTGTAATGGAAGTGTGACTTCAGTGGTACCGAGTCTTCAGCACTTGCACTGAAAAACTAAACTGTTGACAAGAAGGGGCAGTGAGGCATAAATAGAGATTTAAGCGTATATTCTGTGTGCCCTCTTTGTTCCCAGGCTCACACATGGCTCTTGTTCTTTGACTGTTCACTTTCAATGTTTGTATCAGACTGTAGTTGGAGGATTTCAGCATCCTAGTAAGAGAAACCTGAAATCCGCCTACCTTTGTTGCAAAACACATACATATGTACAGATAGGTAAGCCCACGTACTTGTCTGAACTAAGCAACAGAATGCATATACCTTGCAGGACAATCTTGAATATTGCAGGACTGGTCATTTACTACTGGCTTTTGACTATCCTTGCACAACGATGCATTCACATTTTGATCCTTCATGTTCACACACAGACATTTTCGGAACTGGGTTCCCAAATTCCCACAAGTAGTTGAGCACGGACTCCATTCACCAAGCTTCCATCGATATTCTGTCAAAGAGAATGCATCCCAAATCTGTTTACAAGTTCAGGATAAAAGGAACTGCCTAATTATGACGAGGTGCACTCATCACACCAAGCTATTATTTGTTTCAACCCATGATACCAGTTCATATTATGACACAGGCCATGGTTACCACCCACAAGAGCTGAATCTGTATATCATGCTAAGCCACGTATAAACAAGCCCTGTTACAGCATTGTATGATGTGCAAATCCAGTCACTGGGTTTGGCTATTTCATCAGTCATCTCTAGTAATAAACAGGATCTCTCCTTTAGTTCCTAAGCTATATCTGAAAAACAGGTTTCCTCAGCGGACTGTGGCCTCTATGAACTCTAGGATTCTACATATTCTATGAAGAATATGATCATATACTGAAAAGCAAACTAAACATATAGTTAGGATCTCTTGCCTAATTTCTACTTATTTTATTATACTTCTAATTTGTCCAATATGCGAAATTCACTTGGTGGATTGCAAAGTTATGAGAACATTAAAGTGACAACAAGGGAAACATAAATACAGTAACATGGAGCTCATCAATAACACAAAAAGGATTGGTTGTTGATTTACAGAACTTATATGGCTACTCATATCACACAATGGTTCTAGGCAGCACACAACAAGCAATAAAAACAAGATCAAAACAAAACTACCCTTCCCCCCAGGTGCAAGACCAAGAACTTCCCAGCTCAACCACCATCCTAGTCCACACTTGGGGGAAGAGCCAGGTCTTCATGGCCCTCTGGAGGGCTAAAAGGTAGAGAGCCCTTGGATCTCAGGTGGGAGGCTATTCCAGAGGGCTGGGGCGGCCAATGGGAAGACGTGCCTCCAAGATCCTATCAGGGGACAACATTTAAGAGAGGGGACCTGGAGAGTGCCCACCCTAACTAATCTAGTAGGACAGGCAGAGACTCTCAGGGAGAGGCAGTCCTGCAATTATAGAATATGTAAGGGCTGACACTTAAAATCAACTGATGTCAAAATGATAAAAAGACCTTGCTGTTATTGTTATTAGCTGACCCCTGGCCATGGAGAAGGCAAGATCCAAATCAGGAGAAAAGCTTTGAAGGAGGGGCTTGTGTCTTGATAACGTAATTCCTCTCCACAGCACTAACTACCAACTGCAGCTTTAAGACGGGGGCAGAGGAGCCTTCTTGGGGGCAAGGGGGCCTTGCAGCAAAGCCTGGGCAATCTAAATAATTTCTGCTAAAACAAAGCAAAAAAAAAATAAATGAATGCACAATTACATTACTCTCTAATTTTACTTGGTAAATTATAGATTCTTCCTTTTTTAAATTGAATTACAATTCAACGATCCCACCCTTTCAGGCATCATTTAAAAGATGAAGTACTATACAATGTTGACAGTGGGGATTTTTTTTTTTTATGGGGGCGGGTGGGCAAGGCTGGCCTTGTAATATCCACAAATAATTGATCACTCCCAGCTGTATCCACAGTCTTATTTCCCACAGCACATAATGAATTCTTTAACTCACTGAGTTTTCAATGTTGCTTTATTACTCCTGGCTTTCTTAAAAATAAAACAAAAGCACTCTTTTCAAAGCACAAATGCTTAACATTTACCGAAGGGCAGTGTGACCGAACGACTGTATGATTTACAAGGCCATAAAGACATGGCCCACGGTGGTCTCTCTGAGCACTCAACATGCAAGAATCTCGCCCCCACCCCTTAGCGATATTTGAAGTGCTTCTTGGGCTTAAATAATGAACTTCTGATAGACATACAACCCTCACACTTTCTCAGGCTTGTTATATGCTCAAGAAAGGAGGTCATTTTCAGAAACAGGACAATACACGTATCTCCTTGTAAGAGAAAAGTTAGTCACCGGCCTGCTCCCTGCTGCAACACCTTCCACATAGTCCTGCCCTTGCTGAGAGTCACAGGTGGGATGGAAGGTAGAGAGAGGTCTCAAACCTGGTATTTGGGGGCAGCATCCAAGAGCCTTTCCCTGTGCACATTGAGCAGCTCACATAACTGCTTCCAGGTGAGGCTATCAATGGGCAATCTCCTTATGCCCTCCACGGAATCACAGTATATGGAGGCTAAAGCATCTTTCTTGGAGAAGGCCCACAATGACAGGCAATGGCATTAAGGAGAGATGATAGAAAACTGATAGAAACAGGGTGCACACATTACTCTACATTACAAATTAACTATTTTTGCTCATAAAATCACAATGGGCATTTTTATATATAAAACTAAGCTCTAAACCATAGTTTATAAGCCTAAATGATTAGGTTCACTCATACTGTAAAGCAAAAACAAATAAACCCCCTCGGTGTTGTGTCTGAACCCAGCCAATGACAGGTCATCCTAGATACTGTCAGAGACCCAAAGAGAATGAGTTGCAGGGAAACTATGTTTAATGGCCATCCCACCTCTTCTGTTTTGCTTTAAATCAAACTTCCTCAGCCAGGTATGCTGGGCCTCCCATTATTCCCAGGGATGCTGGCAAGGAAGATGCTACCTTGAATTATAATAGTGGGAAGTATCAAAACATTTAAAGAAAAAAGTAAATGTAAAAATGTTATCATGGATCTTTCAACAAACCTTCCTTCTTGACATTTACCCAGACAGACAATGGCTTGACGCTTGATGAAGCACAGCACTTGTATTGTCCAGCAAACTGGTCAGAGGCAATGATGAATTCAAGGATGCGTCCCCCAACCAGGGTCTTGTGCCTGAAGCCTTTAATTTCTTCTATTGTTTGATTTCCGACAAACCAGCGAACTGTGTTATTTGCTCTAGGATATACAGGACAACCTAGAAAACCAACAGCACTTTTAGCCTTTTTTTCAGAACTTCTAAAACTTGCCTACAGATTTTACACAGTTCAGTTATTCTTAGCTACACCTTCCCAAAAAAGATGAGGGAGTCTCCAAACTAGCGACAACATTTCATAGTCCCACATGGATTCTTTTCAGAGCTAGGAATACAAGAATAGTGGGAACCTCTATAACCTCATGACACCCCCAGCATTATTTCATTCCATTTCCCTCACAAACCATCAGACTTCCCTTCCCTAGAGCTGAGGAGGGGTGGGGAGAGAAAACAGTGTCAGAAAGAGAAATAAGGATGCAGCAGAGAAAGGATGGATGTCTCCACACACTTTTGACTCTTCCTTTACTTGCCCACCATGCCATTCCCAACTGATTATTTCTAAGAAATCACAGCTCAGAAAAAGTTTGCTTGCCTCTGCCTTGAGCAACAACATGGAAGCTGTCTTTCCCTCTCTCTCTCTCTCTCTCTCAAATAACTTATATGCTGCTTCTCATGGGTAAAAATCCCAAAGCCGTGAATAAAGCCAATGATACAAGGTGAAAATTAATAATTAAAAGATATGAAATAACAGGATTTCTTATGGTGCCAATAATTTCAACACATGAGCAGAGGTATTCATATTCTTTTCAGGGCAAAGACTGTTTCACCAGCAGTGGACTGGGAACCAAAGCCAACCAGAATTAAGAAGAACTCCCCTTTTGTCTTTCTTTGGGCTGTCCCCTTTTTATGCTGCTCTCCTCTTTTCCCCCATTTTTCCGTCTCCTTGCTGTGCAGCTCTTTGGCTATAAGTCACCCTGCTCTTGAGATATTTAATGCTAAATTTCTACACTGTTGACTTCCTTGGCTGACATTTTTAGAACATCATATAACCAGAGATACAGGCACTCCTGAAGTACAGTAGATATGATATGAATGGAACAAGAATTACCCCTCTCTGCCACCCATTGTTTCAGGGCAGAGTTTACATTTGGAACCATACCTATTCGTAATATATCACCAGCTGCCACGGTAACATTGGTGCCAATTCCAGACGCCATGAGAACACGTTTTCTTTGACTATTGCTGGATGATCCATTGTGTAGTTTCTGGAATCTTCGTCCTAGAGTAATGGGGACAATTACAGCCCAGGGTTTCCCAGACATAAAACCAAGGGGAGGCTGCTCAGGTTTGAAGGACTTCTTTGGTCTGCTGTTCTCACTATGCTGGTGAAGCCCTAAATGCAGGCAGGGGAATGGCCTTATCTCCTCTATCTACCTTCCCATATATTCATTCTGTTAAAGTCTGCTTTCAGCAGACAGGTGTTTGCCTGGAGCTTCACTGCATATGTCAGCAGGGAAAAGAGGGGGAAATGATGGGCACAGTCACCGGCATTGAAGTCAAAACAGAGAGAGAGCAGAGGGGTCCTTCCTATAGGCTGTCCACTGATGCCACTGCCCCAAATTTGTACTTGCCAGCCAATTGAAGAACAGTTGCTGCCGTAGCATGTCCAACAGCATTGGCAGCTGTGCAAGTGTAAATTCCAGCATCTTTGGCCGAAACATTGCCCAGGAATAAGAAGGAACTGTTAGCTATTGGGAAAGCAGAACTTCTTGGGGAGCTCTGCTTTTTGAACCACAGGACTTCAGGTTGGGGAATACCTGCAAGGCAAAGGCAAAACATGTTTAAAGGTTAATGTTTAGCCAAAGCATTCCAACAGAACATCTTCCCCCTATTTTCAGATTTGAATTACACCACATCAACTTCTCATGTGATTTGGGATCAAATTGTAGCCACTTAACTATTGATAACCAAATATGCCTAGCAGCTTTCAAAGCAGGGAACAAAGATCTCTGTTTATATACCTAGACCCTAATGCCTGCCAAGATTGCAAAAGTGCTACATGTTTGCTTCCAAGTGAACCCAGAGAGGAAAATAATCATAATAAACCTAATTCCAGAAAAATACAGATGCTAAGATAAAAACCCAATGATATTGTTGACAATTTGGCAGGTTAAAGCCTGCATCCTCATAGGGTAATTGCAATTTAGCCAAAGATATTCTAGGGATTTTAGCATGTCATAAAAATTTTCCGGATCACCTATCTGAATTAACATTGGTATCTCTCTTAAGATATATATTAATCTTAATTATTAATTATATAGCGTTAATTTTATCCCCAAGAATAGGAATTTTGACCATCAAATTAAATCCACTGAAATTACATCTATACATTTAGACTATTTAATTTAATGCACTGTAGTAAACTTTGGGAAAGATATAAACTCAAGTATTTACAATTGTAAATCCTAATCTCCTGCAATAGTCCATAGATACAATAGATTCTAGTGGCAACAGAATAGACTTATTCCAATTAGTAGTATAGCCAGAATATAAACCATATTGCTTCAACAAGCAAACGAGTAAATGGAATCTAGGCCTCATTATATTGAATCTTGGGAATCCCAAATACGGTTAGTTTGGCTCCAAATCCTTTGTTATCCGCATTTCTTTCTACACAGCCCAGCCAGTGGTGACCAAAACCTAATTACAATCTGAAGCAGCCTCCAGGTCCTAATTCCAATTTGTAGTTATAATAAATCCATATCAGGGTCATGTTGCAGAAGCCAGCAGCAACTACAAACTGCCGAATTATCAAGCTTGGGCTGGCCTGGCCTTAAAAAGCTTTCCAATTTCTGCTCAGCAGCAACATACTTTGGAAGCATTTTGCTCTGCTCCTTGGATGCAAACAAAGTCTCTTTCTCCCACATGGGAGGGTTAGTGCCTTCTTCTAAGCAGCATCTCCACCTCCAAAAGCGAACGCTTGGATCTTCTCAGACTTCAACAGCATAAGCACATTGGCCTCTTTCACAAGTTGCCTTCAATTTGCTCAGCTATTGCTTTCAAGCCAAGCGTGTCCAGAGAGACAGCAGATCTAGCGTTAACAGCAGATTATAGTCATTTCCAAAAACGCCTTCTAAACCATCTGTTTAGAAATATCTCTTAACTATGACCTAAATGGAAACCTCTTAATCTTACACAAAACATTATTCCAGTGATAATGGCCCAATTCACACATTGTGATAAGATATGATTTGCTTAAACCTGTAGTTTATTGGATGAACCACAATCGGCTGGGCTTGCACAACACACACCGTTTAAAGTCAAATCACATTATAGTTTAACATCCTGTATGAATCCAGCTAACGTCTTGCTCATCAGGTATTCCCTTACCAGAGTACCACAGGAGATTTTAAAGATGTATATAAACCACCTTGTATTTAGGATTAGAATATTTATTCATTTAATCCAAGAAAGACTGACTTGTAGCATCTCTCCAAGCTCCTGGCTTGAGGTATATGGTTTTCCCTGTTATCAGGTTTCTTTTTTTTTATCCGAAGATGTTGGCAATCAAACGTGGGACGTTTTGCAATGCATACAAATGGCTGCTTCTCCATACGAAGCCTAACTATTAAGCTAGGCTGAACACACTCTTTTCACACACCATTTTGCCAAATTGCTTTACAGGCCATTTCTTCATGATGTGCAATGATCCTTGAGAGAAGCACTTCAGCATCTCAGTCAGAAGCTCTGCACTTTGCTGTTTGCGCCTTCCATTTTCTCCTCAGCATCATGCGAATTTTTGAAGCCAGGTGTTTTTATGGAAAATAAAAGTGTCCATCAGAAAGCCATCAGAAAGGAAATGGTTCTGCAGGGTTCCGGGGATCTTAACTCTTAGGCAGATGTTATCTCCAGGTTGGTTGTGTGGATTGTTTAAAGAAAAGGAAAAAATGAGGCAACAACCGTTTGAGAGGACAAGTGATTTAAGCAGGAAAGATGCCAGACAAACAATTTAACCCACACTTCAAAAAGAACTCTTGAAATTAGGAAGAGCTTTTTTTTCCGACCCAGAACCTCTTTGTGCTTGCAGTCAAAACACCTTTGCCCGAGGTTCTGACACCTGCTCTGCGATTTTGCAGCTAGAGTCAAATTCTTTCTATATAATGCATATTTTTCCAAAGCTACTTCAGGAAATCCACCCACACCACAGAGAGATTAAGACAGGCATGTATGTAGACAATAAATTAATTTAAATTACTGCCTAAGGATAAAATAATTTTAAAAGAATTCATACAAAGTCTTGTAAATTATTTACTTTATGCAATGTTTTATCATTTCAAAATTTATAATTATGTTTTTTCCACTAACCTACTCGTTTTCTATTTGAATAATTGAAAGTAAATGTGTTCTGGTTTGCAATTCAAGAAATCCGTTTTTGATGACCTCATGTCAACATGAGACCTGAAAACAACCCTGGACTGGATTAAACAGTCGTATCTCACACGGCTAACATTATAAAGGTGTTATAATTATTTGGCATATGTATTCTGAAAAAACATCACAAACCGGTCAGGAGGAATGTACCTCATTAAAAGGCTTCATGGAAGTAAAACCTGATTGAAAGAGGCCCTATAAACCATAAAACATTCTGATTCCATATACATGCACGCAAGTGGGTGGTAAGAGGAAGATAGTCAGAAATTGTAATTGGCTCAAGATCTCAGCAGTATTTAAATCCACATCCTCTAATCTAGTACTTCCAGAATCTGAGCTTCAGTTTCCATAATTCCTTAGTTGAAGTCCAATATATCAGGACTGAACCTTATTGGAGAAATCTGGTTGAACTTTCTCAAAAAAATGAGGAACATTAAGAGAAACCTTGAAGCAGTACAAAACAGCTTAAAAGGTGTACCTTACTAAATCAGTCCAGGTCGGGTAGAACACAGTGGATCAGAATAACAAATAACAAATTAGACTTACAAAGGAAGGTATCTTGGTAGACTGTGTTCTAAGAATTTAGGAAAATGAGAGGTGAGAACTGGGAAATTTTCAAAAAACTTTCAGAAAACACCACTTAGAATTTCAGGATGAAAGAATAACTATCAATGCATGTTAATGCAGTCATCTTCTTTCACCAGTAGATGGTGAACTATACACAGACGCACAGAGAGAGAGAGAGAGAGACAGAAAGAGAGAGAGAGAGAGAGAGAGAGAGAGAGAGAGAGAGAGAGAGAGAGAGAGAGAGTAATAGGCAGGCAGGCACGTGATTTGGAAATTTGGAAGAAGCACTTTGGATCTTGAGCAAGTGGAAGCACAGCACCTCTCCGCTATTCATTATGGCAGCCCCTCTTTTTTTAGGCATCCATGAGAGCTTGAAAAAAGGTGCGGTTGCTTTACAGAGTCAGTTCATTAAAGTTAATGCAGCTTCTAAAGCACCCACCATTTTTTCCCCAGATTCTTGCAGAAACCTCAAAAAGCAGGGCTGTTTTAACAAAGAGCAGGAAGGTGTTGCACCTGCAAGAGGTCCAAAGCACTTATTCCAAATTATTCTGAAAGCGCAGACAGCCCTAATATCTTTCTCAATTTTCAGTTATTATCTAGTTTAGTTATATTAGTGAAAACTTCCGATTTTGGGATCACTTATTTAAAAAAAGCATGCAATACTGGAATTATAGATTACATGCGTAGTATAGTTATAAAATGAAAGCAACTGGCCGTAAGTAGAGGGAACATCTACCTATCCTTAACAAAAACCTCCTAACATTGACTTTAGTCTGTGTGCATCCTACATTTCAAAGGGACAGTAGAAATAGCATTTCTATAAATGTTTTCTGGTGCACTGCAACCACAGGAAAACCAACTTGCTCCCAGTTAAGCGTGCACAGGATGGCAGTCATGTTCCATAAACTTAACAGTAAAATTTTATTAGGGGCTTGTTTGTTTTGAATGTCTGTGTTTTATTATGAAGTTTTCAACTTCACAGAAACAGGCAAAAACATTATGATCAACTTGTGCATTTCAAAATGTATCATATGCCATTGTGGGTACCAAAGTATTCAGTTGGAAAAAGTGCATTTGTTTAATAAGGTAATTAAATCAACAGTAGCAGATGCAAAGGGTAACTAGGAAGAAAGAGGAAGTTTCATTGTTTTCTCCTTCTACCCAGTGTGATTTTGCTCATGAGTGCTAGGGAATAGGTTGAGATGACTGTGAAAGTATGTATTACTGCACCAAAACCTCCTTGGCACATGCATGCATTGCTCCATCTCCAACTGGGCAGTCCATGTGAATGAAAACATTGCCCACACACGCCCTATGGCTCAAATTAGTTTCTATCCTAGAATTACCTGCACTCTGGTCCTGCCAACCTTTGGGGAGGATAACTTCCAACCTGGCACAGTCAAATATGTTTCTGGGCTCTTAATAAAAATGTATGTACCCTTTTCCAAGCCAATGACACTTGTCTTTCATGAACTTCTTGGAGGTCTTCACGTGTACTAGTTTGCAGGGCTGCACACCGCTGCAGATTCACAATCAAAAAGGCGCTTTGGGATGTGTGGGTGTGCGGGTACTGTGACACCTATCTGCCACTCCTTAAACCAAGCATGTCTTTTTCTGGAACAGCACTGTGGCTGAAAAGTCATGAGGTCTCAGGACAAGATGCAGTTGCTTTAACAAGCTGTTAACAGGTGTGACATTCACACTATCAATGCTCAGAAGAACTTCATTTTGCCTTTGAATACAAAGGGCTTGCCAGACCTTTGAAATTATATTTGTTCCAAGTAAATTTTTATTTCATTTCCCATTTCCCACTGCCACTTTTTTTTAATCTTGGCTGTCAGTTATTTTATTTATTTTTTAATTAATTTATTTATTTTAGAAGACCTATACTGTAACAACATCCTTGGGCAGTACACAACACAGTAAAAACAACAGAAGCCCCCAAACCCATGGAATTAAAATCTATAAAAGCTGTATAAAAACTCATGGTGCCCCAGGGCAGCACTCTCCCACAGACACCATCTTGCTGGGCTCCAGCCTCATCCTACCCCAATGCTTGTACCCCTTACCCTGGAAGGCAAGGAGGGGGGGCTGATGGATCATATGTATTTTATTTTCATTGATCTTATGTATTTTATTTTCATTGTCAGTTGTGTTTTTAACTGTGATAGCTCCACCATAGTGAGAAGAGTAGTCATACAAATCAAATCAAATAGATAAATATTTCTATTCTTATTTTTGGTCTAGTCATTGTCGTCTTCTTCTTCTTCTTCTTCTTCTTCTTCTTCTTCTTCTTCTTCTTCTTCTTCTTCTTCTTCGGTAGCAATTTAAAGAAAAATAAAAGTTCTCTCACCCCCCCCAAGAGAACAAAATTAAGCTTGTGAATATCCCAGCTATCTTTAAGCACAATTAAAACAAACCTAAATGCAGCAGTGATAAAAATGTATCTGCTCCCAAAGTCCATCAAAAGAGCACTCTAGATGATTCTACAGAGGAACTGAGGTAGGGAATCTGGGGCCCTCCAGATATTGCTAAACTACAGCTCCCAGCATTCGTCACTAGTGGTCATGCTAACCAATGTTGCTGGGAGTTAGGGTTCATCAACATCTAAAGAGCCACTGGCTTTTCACCCTGAATTTCTTAGATGAGTGAATCCTACAATAGTGGAGCCATGCCAGAAATGACCCTCTTGAAGAAGCCAAGACAGAACCTGGAGCAGAGACTCATCTGCAGATATCAATGGGCTGCTGTGAGTGGGTGCCACCTATATACAATACTGAGTGACTTTTGCTCTTTGATCAAGTAAATTTAACTTTGGATGATCTGGGTGTCCCTGTCCATAGAACAAAGTAAACCCAGGTGTCAGAAATACACAGAAAACAAATAATGGAATTCAAGGAATTTTAAAAACATCCTGCTCCTCTCATATGAGTACTTTACAAACTGGCAAGCAGGAGAGTCCTCTTTTATGAAATGGCATTGACCGGTCAATTCTGCAAACTTTTGTAGCTTGGGCATCCTGCAAATCTCATTCTCTCTTTTTTTTCCTCTACAGAAGTTACAGTTTTCTGGCTCTGCAGGCCAATTCTGCCACAAAGATTTCTTGCAGGTTGGAAAAAGCAAGCTTGAAGATCAGCATTTTCACCTATGGCTCATTGTGATGTGGATTAATGAGAGCCTCACAGAGGCTAAACAGGGAATTAAAACAAAATAGAACATGGAGGAAAGGGAGTGCTGCTGAATTTCTTAGAAACAAAGCAGTGGGCTGTGAAGTCAAAACTGTTAAAATTGTCTACAGCTCTGGGGACTGTTATACACACTTGGCCACAGATGGTCTCATTGAAGAACTCCTTGGAAGAGCCTGGGCATATGTGAATGCATGCCAGGGCAGGAGGGATAATGTGAATGGAAGGGAAAAGGTACAGGATGCATAAAGAGAAGAGGCATCATAAAAATGCATGTTCTGCCATTCATTTCTCTAGCCCTTGGCACTTTGTTTTGACCTTCATGTGCTGCCCAAGAGGTATGATGGACTTGCTAGTCTGGGATGAGAGGGTTTAAGCATTTAGCTTTACCTTTGACTGCACATTTCAGCAGAATGTTTGACCCTGTTCTCGCTAGGACTGTACCTCCAACAGAGACAGAGAGATTCTGAAGCTCAAAACTGGCAATGCTTTTTTCAGAAGACAAGATCACAGGAGCCTCTGCAAAGGAGAATAGACAGGGAGAGAAGCAGTGAGAAATGAGTCCCAGAATTCTGCCTTCTTGTCAGACCCATTGACAGACCCTCAAGATGGAGTTATGCAGTGTCAGAGAGAGGAATTCAGCTGGAGAGAGTTGCCCGTAGTCTATTTTTGCTTATTCTCACTGGCTGCATTTTTTCCCTCTCAAATTATGGTAACTACTAAACCTCAGAAAGGAATGTTTAGCGACCTTTGGTGAAAAATGTTCTATGCAAATCCCCTCACATTTCATTTAATGCGAAAATGAATGCTTAAAAACACTCTCCAAGAGTCACTTTCCCCCTTTTCCTTTTACTGATATTTATTCATTTATTTTATTTATTTATTAAGTTTCGATGCCGCCCATCTCACTTTATAAGTGACTCTAGGCAGCTTACAAATAAAAAAGCGATAAAAACAGTAAAAAAAAATCTTTACAAAAAATATACAGGGTTAAAAGACGGGGAACGCATCCTATTAATAATTTCTCTATTTTAGGCTAAGTATTTCACCCAAAATAAAATCACAAAACAAATTCATGTCATGGAACAGAGGCCAGGAGAGACTATGTCTTATTGAGAGATGATTCATGATCAATAAATAATTGCAAATAGCAGCACTAAGTATTACCTGCGTAGAACAGTGCCGAACTCTCCATATCTGAAAAAAACTCATTGTCTACTGTGCAACGATACACCCCCATTTCTTTCCCAGTAGGATTCAAAATTTGGACTCTGCCATTTGTTTCCAAAATCACTCTGCAAAATGTTTAAGAATAAGATTTAATAAAGAGAAGTAAATATTGCTTCATGAGAGCCATAATTAATAGTCCATTCAGTCTCCACGCCACTATCACAATTGTCCTGGATCATCAGGAAAAATGTACAAGCCAACACCTGCACTTTGTTATACAGCTTGCTCCTCAAAAAGGTATACTCATTGTATTCATTAAGGAAGAGTGTGCATGAGAATCAGTATACTGGGGGGAAATGTGCAGATGTGCACACAAAGCATGATTCCGCATGTCTTGCTTGTGGCTTTGATGTTTGTGTCCTCTGGCCTTACTGCAAGTTTTAAATATTCAGTGTGCCACCTTGTCAGTCCTTTCAGAAGACAGCTCTGCACCAGAAAACCCTAAATCTGCCTAAATCTCATCTGTCTTTTGCTTTTTTATTTTAGCAGAGATTATCTGCTCTCTTGGTTTTAAATTGGTTAATTCAATGTGTACATGTAGTCTAACCTAGCTGAAGGGTTTAGGCTTCTGCACAATTTCAGGATCAGTATCCTATTGCTACTCTTTTGAGTTAAAAAGGGAAAGTCAACTTTCACTTCTGGTGGCTATGTGGACTTTTCTATGTTCTGTTGTTGTTTTAGCAAGAATGCTGAAATGGGTTGACAGTGGCTTCTTTGAAGATGCTTTTCTGATTTCCCAATCCTCACTATACCACTGGAATTTCCTGGTGATTCTCCCATCTAAGTACTAACCAAGCTTGGCCATGCTTAACCTTTTGAAATCAGCCAATGTCAGCTAGATGCTCCCATATGTAAACAAAGGATTCACAGCAGTAAGTGCTAAATATACAATATGTCAAATTAATCAGTCCAACAACAATTGGGAATAAGCTTCCAAATGGGACACAGAGATATTTGCTTCTCAGATTGATGTGGTTTATTTGGCATGTTCATCAGTGCTCAAGTGTAAAGATAAGCCCCTAGCATTTTCATGTACCTTCTTAAATATACCCTTATGCCTTTTAAACCAGCCAGAATATACTACATGCCACATATTTGCAGATCAGCAATTACTAGAAACATCTGTGAATGCTACAATAAAATCAGGTTGACCTGTTTAATATTCAGTGTCCAAAATATTGGTCTTTGATTTATAAGTGGCCTATGGATGGTGCTCAGTTGAAATGTGGATTTAGTGGGAGGACTAAAAGAAAGCCAGAAAGAGAAAAGGGAAAGAGATCTTCATAATTGGAGGAGTAAAGGAAAGATCATTATGTCAGTAACTTAGCATTCTGAACAAGAAAGAAATGGATCCAAGACATCATATGGAGTTTAAAATGGGTCCTCAAATTGTCTAAAAGACCTTGAAGCCTAAAGGCAAAATGCTAAGTCTACAATTTAAGAAGGAGAATTTTCACAAAGATACTGTTATCTGTCTATAACACAATGATATATTATGAGATATAACAAAAATCATTCAGGTGAATGCAGAATTGCTGAAATATTTAATTTTACTTACTTCTCAAAAGGCTTTAAAGGTATTCCATCTTTGGTCCAGGTATATTTAAGATTGCTAACTCCAGCAGTTTCACAAAGCAAATTTATTGTGCTGACATTCTTGGTTAAAAAATAGGTACCCCCAATTTGCAGAGTTACAGTTTCATTTGAACAAACCTTTGGCCCTTCCTTTGGCCTGACAATAATTGCACCTTTTGAGTTACTCAGTACCGGGTTGCCTATAGTTTTTGTGCTGAGATTATCAGTCATTTTTTGGGATTTGTCGAGTTTCCTGGCAGGGAACTTCTCATTTTCTGACTCCTTTTGGTTTTTAGGAGTGGACTGTGATGGTTTCAGCAACTCAGCAATCAACTGATATACAAACTGGGAAGCCAAATCATTGTTAATTTCTCCAGCTTCAATAAGATGGCTCAAATTTTTTATCAGCTCTTCAAAATGGATTGTATCCATACTGTAAGCATTAGGTAAAACAACTGCTTTGAGTGGCTTAGTTGTGAATTCATGAGAGCTGTATCCTTCTGCCGAAGTTCTCCTCTGAGTTTTAAGATGTTCTAAGAAGGGCTGGTCATTCACTTGTCCATCACGCAGATACTGTTGATTTTTCTGGTTCCACAACTGCCACATCTGGCTTATTTGGTGCCATTTTGCTCCAAAGCTGTTGGCCTCATTGTGCTCTGTATTGCCACTCTCACCTGTGTCTTTCCTGCTAGTGGTAGGTTCTAGTAGCCTGTTGCTAGTGCCAATGAGTTTAAGAACAAAGATCTCCTGGGCAGATCCTGCAACACACTTATACACTCCAATATCTGAAGCTTCAAGACTATTGATCTTGAGAGATCCTGATTTGGTGACACCAAGCCGTTTAGAAATCTGGAGTGGCTGTCCATCTTTCTCCCACTGGATAAGTGTCTTCTGGAATCGCCGAACAGGGCACTTGATGATAACAGATGTTTTGGGAAGTAGATAAGCTCGGCTCCCAACAGTAAAATTAATGCGTTTCTCTTGCCTTGTCTGAATGTAGACTTTGTGGATACCAAGTATCTGTGGCTTGTCAAAAAGTGTGGGCTTCTTTTCTTCTTTTATATCTGAAATTGCAAAGGTATGCTGAGAACAGATAATTGCTTTTCATTTTCACTGTACCATATATTCTTCTTTAAATGCTGGAAACTCAGTTTCCCTAGAAGTGTTTCAGATCAGTATTTATCTGGATGGAATCTAGAGAGGTGAATTTGGGAAACTAATATTCTAATCTCAAAATTGTTATTGGGAAGGTCAACCAGACTTTGAAGCAAGCAATGCATCAGTGAGGCAGTAACTTAGAAGGATAGCTAGAAAGAATCCCAGTATGCTCACTTTCTACAGGCAAAGAGAAAGGGAGGGTTACACACAAGAACATGATGAAACATGCATTCCCTCAACCTGCATTCTGAAATGAGTCTAATATTTTCACTACAGCACTGCAGCACCTTTTTAAAAATAGCTGTTTATCTTTGTGAAAATAAGCATACCATGAACAAGTGTTCTAGACCAACCATACTTTTTTACATATATGGGCAGAGACCACTCAGTTGTGAGCTGCACCCTACAACCAGAGATTGAACCATCCAATGATAGCTGAAACATGATTCTGCTCATTGTGTATCTTGGCGGTAGGGCAATGTTTAATATAAACCATCTAGAAACTGATCTTAGATGACAGTTTCTTTAGGCCTCCTTCCCTTTTCAAAACATGTTTCTGAACTATTAGAATCAACATCCTTTTTTTGTTTCTTTGGACTATGTTCCTTCATAACATATATTACAACTACAGCAGAACTTGACATTTCTTTAACATCACTCTCCACCAAACAATCTGCTGACTGGACACACTGCCGTACAAATATACATAATTAAATAAATTCAGATATATATGCAGCTCAAAAATATTTTATGAAATACTGGGCCAAGGACATTCCTTTAAGTCCATGGAGCTTCATTTGAAGTATTTTTTCTACCTCAGGATCTTGGCATGTTAACCGGGCAATAAAGTCCCCAAAAGAAGTTTGGTATTATGAACAAATCAATAATTATTTCAACTCCTTTTGTTGGATGAATTGTTTTTAATACAATGTTGAGGAATGAAGCTAAGCACCCAGCAAAAGTCATTAAAACCAAATAAATGCTTCCATTGGGACTCTGTTTGCTGCCAAACTAATATCGCAACATATTCTTAGTGTCAGTGTTCAGATTTTCAAACAATTGATAGCAAACAGTTACTCTGAGTTTTAAACCAGATCTCCTGCCTGATAAATAGCTCAGAGGAAATTCTGTCTTACCATTTAGATATTACAAATTGCCATATAGTCAAACCCTATTCAAAATCTATACTCACACACACACACACACGGCTTTCCCAGCCAAACAGACAGCTTCTACATTACAATCCACACTGAGGCCCACATGGAGAACAGATATGCTTCTCATTTTCATATGCAGAGATTTAAAATATAAAGGGTGCATGAATAATACATGTGGGGTGAGAGATAAGCCAAGAGTCAGCAGTTCTCAGGGCAGAGATGTCAGTTATATCAACAACCACTAAGCTTCAAGGTCATGAAGCACAGGGCCAAGTGTGTTGAAAGGTTGGCAAGGTGGGAAGAAGCAATGGCTTTAAACAAACAGGGTTACCAGAAGGAACTGCATCCTCATACTGAGAGAAGGCAATCAACCGTACAATGTAGTTTCATTCTAGTTTGCAATAAAAATTCTTCTCTAGTTGTACTTTGTCATGTATCTGACAGACTTCAGCCAAGTACAAGCCTAGTAGCTAAGTTAAGCTACATGAAGCCAGGGAACTGAAATTTACGGTTGATTCTGATATGTATCTTACAGGTACTAGACTCAGTCAAAAACGTAAGAAAAATCTTGTTGTATCAAACCAGCTGTTCCCAACAATAGCCTCCATGGAGGTTATGAAGGTATTTCAGAAGAATAACCTGTCTTCCCACTTGAGCAAAAGCTTTGTTTGTATTTCTTTCTGTGCCCACCTTTTCATTATGGCTTCAGATGACTCTAGTCCTGCTGAGACAATTATCTTGTACCTCTCACCAGCTAAGTTCACTGGAGGCTATCCAAGGTCCTGATTGATCCTCAAGAGAATCCACAGTAATTATATTAGTATGAACTGACCTGGTCTAACATGATTTGTCATACTTTGATTTACTTCATCAGCTTTTAATTGATGTACTAGACTTATTTTAATTTCAATCTGCCAACAGCCTATTTTTCTACTGGTTTCAAAGTAGGGATGAAAACATTTCTTCTGGTTGGCTAAATTAATTATTATGGGATTTACATGGTTGGCTGCCAAATGCCGATTGCTATTGCATCTCTGCAGTCAAATACTGTGACATATTGACTCTGATTGCAATATCTTTATTTAATCTGATCCTAGAGCACACTTTATATTCATGCCTTCAGAATAGCAGGACTCTTTAGATGAGAAAGCAATGAGTGGAATATTAAATACCCATCAGAATTGTTAGAGATCTTGGCAAGGCACACATAGAGAAGATGGTAAGGCAGGGACGAAGAACAGAACAGAAAGAGCTCATGTATACTAACAAGCATAATAGAAGAAGTGACTCTGAAGGGTTAAAGTCAAAGGAAAAGCAAAGCAAGTAGCAGAAACAATGTTGACCAGGTTTCACATACACAGGACATTCTAGCCCTTCTCTTGACCAACTGACATGTGTTGTGCAAAACTAAAAGTTATCTTACACTGTAAATCTAATGCAGTAATAACTGCCAAGTTGAAATATCCCTCTACTTCCTCAATCATGGAATCTTCAAATGCGCCATTTTCCCCAATATAGCCCAAACTGAGAAAGTGAACAAGCGTTTTTTTCATCTGATTTTATTGAGGAAGATAGAGAACCAACACCTGCCTCTGAACTATAATTTTTGGGGCAGAAGAGTTGGACAAAATAAAAGAGGTGAAATGTATATCTTGAAATAAAAAAGTCAGAATGGAAGAATCCACAAATCAAGACAGTCTCCATCCAAGAATTCTTTTCAAAGAAAGGGAAAAAAACCCCTAAGATGTGAAATTGCTGATCTAAAAAAAACCATGCAATTTGTCACTTGAGTTAGCTTTTCATACCACAGGATTAGAATGCAGCTAAAAAGTGCCAGTGTTTAAAGGCAATCCAGAGGGAATCTGGGCAATTACAGGGGGGTTAGCTTAATGTCTGTTTCAAATACATTTTGCTAAAAGCACTACAAAGATGAGAAATGATTACACATGCAGATGAACAATAGTTGCTGTGGAAAAATCAACACCAGTTCCACAAAGAAAAGTCTTCAAGGGTTTCAAATAACTGCAGGGAGAGGTGTTCTGGAGGAGACTATGTACTTAGGACTCACCCATTTCTCTTTTCACAAATTAAGGGCACTTTGTGATCATGGGACAATAGGATATAACCATGGATTCTTAATGGGAGGGTCTGGCATGGGGGTTACATCTTGGGATAAATTGAATGTTTTTAAATCTCGGGTGCCCTGGGACTTTTCCCCCTCGCAGGCATTCGTGAAACAGCATCACTTACTTTTGCAGGCATTCCTGTGGCAAGGCCTTACAAGTGGGGGCGCTGGGAAGCCGCTACACAGGGATCCATTTAATGCCAGATGCTGGCCTCTGGCAGTAAGCTTTTGGCAGGTGGCTTTCCTCCTTTGCATGCCAACCCCACAGCTTACAGAGCACTGCAAAAGGAAGAATGTAATCAAAGTGTGCCAACTTTAAATAAAAATGAGGTACACGCCACCTCATTCTTAAAGGGTTACTCTTTCATTGGATTGCCTCAAAGAGCACTGGATTAGGAATGAGAGGGAAGGGAGAAGAGAAAGAGAACAAGAAAGAGAATCCAGGTATAAATAAATTATTTAAAAGTACTCTTATTTTAAGCTACACACCCTAGACCATTGTCCCACCACCAGCTGAGGTGGGCAGTCTATATTTGCGCAGGCTCTGGAGCTTGGCAGTCTAGGTTCAGGGCACTTCTCATTACTGAGTTTCAGAACACTTCCATCCATCAACAACTGCTGGCAGGTCACCTTGCGATTCTGGGTGCCTCCACCACAAGTCTGGGAGCACTAAGAACAAGAAAGGGAGCCATAAAAATCACAGGAATTGATATGCTTTTCTTTATATGGATGATACTGCCTGTAGCTCACTCCTGGAGCATTACCAATATATTTTTTTTTTTAGGCCAGAGTTATATTTGAACCAAGTAGTGTCTGATTTATATTGTTCTTCAGAGCACAGGTAGAGAATGACATGAGTCAAGTCATTTCAACATACTTTTAAAAAGATCTTATAGAAATATTGTCTCAGCAGCACCTGACTTACATTGTGTGGGCCCAGAGGTCAGACCTGGTTAATACTTGGATGGAAGCATGAAATCCTAGGCTGCAGGCTAAACTGAGAAGTCCAACATCCTGGAAAATGCAATGGTAAACCACTTCCATACGCCTGTCACTAAAACTACATGGACAATCTATGAAGTCACCAGGAGCCTAGCCTGGGAAATTGAAAAAAAAAAAACATTATTTCTGCCAAGAAAGCTATTTAGATGAGACCATGGAGTCACTAGGAGTTGAGCTCAACTCGAGGGAGCCATTTACAGAAATGCTATGTCGGACAGAAGGGTTCAGGCCTGATAGGTTACACATGCAGAAAACAATTCATTCATCTATGCCAGTGTTGTCCAAACGTGGCCACTTTAAGATGAGTGGACTTCAACTCCCAGAATGGGAGGCTGGCTGGGGAATTCTGGGAGTTGAAGTCCACTCATCTTAAAGTGGCCAAGTTTGGACAACACTGATCTATGCACTCCCACTTCAATGTCAATACACATTGACAAGTGTACCATTTTATCACCCGTTAATGTAAAGCAACCCCAAAAGCGATTGTATATTCATATGAATCGGACTCAATAGCTATGACTTTCAATGCAAAGTATTGATGGAAGGCACTATCCAGAACATTGCACTATCAATGGCTTCTCGTTAATCTTACTCAGCTGGAGTGTCACTCTCCTTGGAGGTGGTTTCAACCCTTTGTAGTTGGCAGACCATCTTACCTGTTGCCATTCTTCAACATGCCAACATGGGGGACAGTCAAGCTGGTTGCATGCTTGAAAAGAGTGAGGCTTTGGGTCTTTGCAGCTTTCAGATCCAACAACAGAACCCTCGGGTTGCTGGCAATGGACCTCTCTGGTCTGGATGCCAATGCCACAGGTGGCAGTACATTGTGTCCAGGGTCCTACTTGCCATCTGTTCCAAGAAATGATGACACCAGAGCCCTAAGCAAGCAACATCATGAACTACAGGAGAAATACTTTTTAAAATGGCCCCCACTTGAGGGCAAAACAGGAATGAAAACAGTTGGGGACTCTTATTTTAGCCAAACACTATGCACCACACAGGATATCTTCCACTAATAAACTTTCATCATTCATGGCTAAATCCTTTGTTAGGATTTACCTCGATGACATTAAGGAGTGGGCAAACCTTTGAGTGCTCCTGAACTTTGTGGAGAGGCAATGTTACACCCCAAAATGTGGGAGATGAAGAAATAAAAGAATCTGAAATTTAAGCCAGATGTTTTAGTTATGAACCCTGCAGTTAGTTAGTCTCAAGATGTAGACTATAGATTGAATGCATTTGAAAGAGGCAGGTAGCATCAGCACTGAGTTACAATCAGCATTCCGGGTTAAAGAAACTGGTTGCTCCCCCCCCCTTGCATACAGGTGAAGCTCATAGCCGTCACACTTGGAAGAGACAGGAACAAAGAAACATTACAGAAAATCACATCAGCCAAGTTAGAAAGTAATGTTTTCTGGATAAAAAGCCCAACTAGTTAGATCTTGGTTCTCAAAAACGTTAAGCAAGGTCAGATCTGATTAGGACTTGGATGGGAGACTTTCAAGGAAAACCAGAGCATTAGGCTACACCAGGAAGTTGAAAAAACATCCAGGAAGAGGGGAGTGGCAAACCAATTCCATATTATTGCCAAGGAAATTAGACGGATGTGTCCTGAAGATGTCAGGAGACAAGCTTGACTTAAAGGAGATTTTATGTTTTACTAGGTTATAATTTCAATGAAATCAACTCTGTAGTACCATCTAATGAATAAAAGACACCATCCATTGTAAGAAGGTATAGTTTATCTTGGTATACAACAGTGAGCCAGGTATACATATACCAGTGTACTAGTACTGGGCAAGGATGTGAAGTGTCCCCAGTTGAGCCAACTGCTTCAAGAAGCATGTTGCATCATCAGGTGAGAGTTGACCCTAGGACTTCCTCTATCCTCTCAGAAATATTTAGCTATGCTTGACATTGTTTTGGCATGGAGATGCCAATCCGGGCAGGGGAGCATTTCTTTCATCATGCTTTTTGCAGGCAGCAAGAGCAGGACTGCAATTTCTGAATGTACATTCAAAACTGGTCATGGAATTCAAACATGTAAATATCTGATTCAGCATTGAAGAGAAGGCATGGGTAATGTATCCCGCTCTCTTCTCCAATACCACTTCTTAAGGAGATATGGATAAGCAAGATGAGTTCCCAATGCATCACCCTCCCAGGGAGCAAAGGGCAATTCTCAGTCCTTTGACTGAGAAGGACTGGAATTTTGACCAAAAAAATCATGCCAAGTGATAAAATGCTTTCAAAACAAAGTTTGCCTGATTTCACCCAGCAGACAAAAGCGCTGTAGGTGTTTTCTTCAAACATCTTGAAGAAGGCTTGCCTCCCTACAACATAACCTTACTTTTCTAATGTCACAGCAGTGCCTCCTCAAAGGCATTACCCAAGTCCTACCTTGGATGGCAAAGTCTTGTATTGCACACACGACTCATTGGAGGAGGTCTCTTTGAATTGTCACACCAGCTATCATTAACGGTTTGCTTTGTCTCCTCATGTAAGCACACAGCAATGGCTTCTTGGGTTCCTGAGTTGTAAAACAAACAAGCAAGCAAGATATTTTCAAGAAACATTAAATATTTTACAACAGAGAAGTACAGAAAAATATTATTTCAATATATACATTCTTGAGCCATAATTTAAGCATATGTGAAGGTAACACTTCCATGTTAACTGCTCTGATTCCTTACTGGTATTTAGTGTACAGTTGTACTGTTCACTTACTCTTAATTTAGAATCCCCACCCCAACACCAAACACTCAGCCAGGTTTTGCCTTCTGCAACGTAAGATCATTATTCCAAGGATTGAAATCTGGAGCAATGGAGAACAGACCATGGTTGCTATTTGCATGACACCCTTCTAGGTACTTTGAAGAGCTCCATCATTCCCCAAGCCCACTCCCATGGTCTTTTCTCAAGGTTCAGCACACGCAGTTCCCTCAATCTATCCTTATAGGACTTAGTTGCCAATCCTTGTTCATACTTTTCATCCTTCTTTGAACCTACTGCAGTTTTTCTGAACCTTCTTAAATTGTTATGTCCGGATTTTTTTTAAGTGGTGTGGGTGGGGGGGGGGGAGAATCTGGCCAGAGGCTTTCAGAACTCTTACCTCCTATGATTTGACAACTATACTATTGATCCAGCCTAAAATTGACTTTTTTTACAGCCATGTTGTATTGCTGACTCCTATTCAGCCTCTGGTTGACTATAATTCTGATGCTGCAAATGTCTAATGCTGAACAGCCACCTCTGAGATGTCCAAAACAGAATTAACTTCAAGGTGCAAAGCCTCTCCCTGTCTGCAAGCTAGAAGAGCCATGGTCAGTCCTGATAGACTAGAAGGACAAATCACCTGGTCCAGTATAAGACAGCTCTTAAGTCCCTAATAGTGAGCACCCTCACTTTCTGCTTTACCTGCCACTGGAGAAGAGTCGTGTTTCCAGTGATGGATCAGCTGCTGAAAAAACTGGCAGAGCTCTAAATTGCAAGTCTCAAATCCCAAAATGCAGAACACCGTCACACTTCATCTCCTTGTATTGCAAATCCTTCTAGCAAATCTTAGGCAGAGTCCATTTTATGGGGTGTAAAGATGCCTTGGAAGTCTCATGCACATACAATGCTACAACACAAGAAGTAATTCTCACTGTCCTACTAAATGAAACACATTGACTGAGCTTTCATTGATATCAGGTGGTGTTGGGGAAACATACCAACAGCACCTTAATGTGATATGCAAGATTGAACATGGTCATAGTTCAGGTAACCTGTTTCCTTCATTTTAAATGCATTTTCCCCTCGTGACTTTAGAGGGGCTACAAATCTGATCTTGAGACAGCTTAATACTTCTCTTTTGTTAAAAGATTTGCAAGATTTCAAGCCCTTTTGTACTTTGACTGCATTTCCTAATAAAAATGAAGAGCCTTGTTATTTGCAGAGTGTGTATCCTAAAAACCTCAAATTTCATTCCATTCTATGTTTTTTTTTTTTTTACCTGTACAACGGCTAGACAATTATTGCCATAAATATCTCTTCTCCTAATTCATCAGGTGGGGTTTTCTCAGCACTCTGTCATTACTAAAAAGGCCCATTTTTATTTTTAGCTGACTCTATGGAAATTGCAAGACTGGAAAACCTCTCCTCTAGAAGGTAGCAGCGTGCATTAGATCACTTCCAGGTAATTAGTTACAAACTGGGCGAGGATTTTTATTCCTGGATATGAGTGACAAGTGATTTTTATAAGAGCATCTCAAGCAGTTCCATCTGTCCCCAGTCATTCAAAATTATATGATGTCATAACTGGATATTATCCATGGCATACAAAGGAAAAGCCCAAGGTATCATTTGGGGAAAAACATTTGGCAGGTATACCTTGTTCTTCATTAAACCACATTTGATCAACTACACTTGAATTTAAGCCATTAAATCTACAGCAACCACTCTTGAAAACTGCATTATTCATATTATCATTGTCACTATCGGCACAACGCAGTTAACATCTTCCAAGACCGTGTAAGTTCTGGAGCTTCGTGCATGTTTCAGAATCCAAGGTTGAAGTCCCCCAAGCATCTCCCCTTAATCAAACTTCAGGGAGTGAGACAAGGAAAACAGCCAGTAGGGTGGAGGCCCAGGTTCAAATCCAACCTCAGCTGTGGAATGTATGTGGGTGCAGTCACTCTCTCTCAGCCCAACCTACTTCAAAGGGTAGTTGTTGAGAGAATAACACTAGAGGAAAGAGGGCTAAGCATGCCACCTTGAGTCCCTGGAGGAAAGGCAGGATATAAATCTTACCAACAACAGAACTTTCCTGCCACAATCCAAGGAACATAAGAGTCAAACAGTGACACTTGCAACACTTACTGCTGTGTTTCAAATAATAAATTCAAACAGAACAGCTCTGTTCTCTGAGGACTTCAATACATCCCAAATATAGTAGAAATGCTTAATGTACATCTTTATGGTTTCAATTTATAATAGGACAAATATGGAAGAATTATAACAGCTGACTTATTATAGTTTGCAGAGATGATCTCTATCCAATAAGCAATAACATTTAGATGATGCAGCATTTTCTGGGTAATAAAAAAGTACAGGCATTTCACACTAGAAGGAAAGAGGTACATTTATTAGCAATTGAATAATGGTCAGAGAATCAACTCTTCTACTGTTAAGGTGAACAGGCAATTTGAAAAATAAAATTATCAAAAGCTTGTCACAGAGAAGAAATTTAAAATGAACAAATTCCTTGTTCATGAGCTCAACAGAGTAGGAAACAAAATGCATATAAAAGAGATTTGCAATATGGGAACCAGAATGGTTTGATGGGATGGTACAATATGCAAAACCTGCTTATCCAATATTACCCCCCCCCCCAAAAAAGGCTGAGAACAGCTGGTTCATTAAACCCGGTATTTTTTTACACTAATTGGCCCTGGTTTTCTAGAGTTCTATGGCAGCTATCTAGAATTTACAAGGATCTGTTACAAGGACTATTCTCACAGAGTCTCTTTAATAAGATGCACTTACAAAAAAGGGATGGGATTAGAAAAATTCAAGCAGCTGAACTATTCCCCATTTAGAACCAATACAGTGGTACCTCGGCTCACGAACTTAATTCGTTCCGTGACTCTGGTCGCGACCCGAATTGGTCATGTCCCGAATCAAATTTTCCCATAAGGTTCAATATAAATATGGTTAATCTGTTCTGCCCCCTACGAATTTGGTCGCCAACCGATTTTGGTCGTGACCCGAATCAAATTTTCCCATAAGGTTCAATATAAATACGGTTAATCTGTTCTGACCCCTACGAATTTGGTCGCCAACCGATTTTGGTCGCGACCCGAATCAAATTTTCCCATAAGGTTCAATGTAAATACGGTTAATCCGTTCTGAACCATGTTTTTTTTTTTAAACCACAAAAATATGACACAAAGTACAGTATGAAGAGAGAGAACGCTAACCTTGCTTGAGGCGACTTCTGGTGTGGAGGACAGGAAGGCGGGTGGGGAGGCGGTTACTGTTTGGAGGGAGAGTCCCCCTCCCTACTGGAAGCCACGACCACGTGTCATAGCATGGAAAATGGCCGCGGATCCTGTTCGTCACCCGATGCAGAGTTCGCAAACAGAAGCAAAATTTTGCGAACGGAGCTGTTCATGACCCGAATTGGTCATGAACAGAAGCGTTCGTGACCCGAGGTACCACTGTATATCCCTTCATATATTAGAGGGGAGACTTTCTGATCTTCTTCCTAATGGTTTTCCTGTGATCTGGTGAGGAGATGGGTCTTTCCACTGATAACAAGGAAGCTTGCAGCTGGCTGGTTATATAAGGGTCTTCTGAATCTTTATCAATCTGGAAACCACCTATTATGCTTCTAGGAAAAGATATTTTCACAATCACCACCTACCTGATTCTTGTAATTGGCAATGCTAGGAAATGCACTGTGGACCTTCTGAGCACATTAGGATAATTAATGGTATGCTAAATGGGTCATCTAGCTTCAAGACTGTCTATGAAAACTGACAGCAGGGTTTCAGACAGCAACCTTTCCTAGACCTACCTGGAGATGCCTAGGATTATACGTGAACCTTCTGTCTCCAATGTACGAGTTCTATCACTTAGTTACACTCTTTTTCCCCCCAATCTCAAATGCCATTTTATCATGGTGCACGGGAGAAAGGGAAAAGGCCAGTTCTAAAGAAGGAATCCGATCTTCACCAAGAACAAGTTTTTCAGTTCTTTGAATCCTGATTAGATATTGATTGTAATCACTTGTATGGCTTTTCACCATGTTTGGGAAAAATACCTTTAAATACAAAATATAAAACCACCATACCTCCAACGCATGTAGCTGAGCAGGGAGTAAAGCCGATGTATTCCCAGTCGTAAAAAACATCACCAGCATCTTCAGTGTGTGAAAAAGGTGGTGTGTACGGGATAGGATCTCCATCACATGGTTCCAGGTGGCAACTCTGCTCAGCCAATGGTTTGGGTCCTTCACACTCATCATCAGGCAGCTCCGCCTCAGCCTGAGTAAACGTGAGATAAATGCGGCACTTGACATCACGCATCTGAGTACCGTGACCACAAGAAGCACTGCAAGGGGACCATGGCTCAGGGATAAACCTGCAACAAAACCACATCATAAGAACCTTCTGTCTATATGAGTAGGGTGAGATTGAGTCAACCGAACACCATCCAAACTTCTGTCCCTTTTACTCTGATTCTTGACTTACTTTAATTTAGCCTCTATTTAAAAAATGTCCTGATCATTCAGATCAATTTTCCATTCAATTCCTTTTAAGTGACAGATATTCTAAGGTCAACTTCTTAGTTGCCAAATGTTGTTAATCAGCATCAGTGACTTGTTATGTGATTGTAACTCCATTGCAGAGTTAAACAGTATATTTGAAACAAGAGTCAAGATGGGAAAATTTACACTGATTAATATGTTATATTACTACCACCATGTAATTTTTATTTTAATTATCAGCATTTCGACAGCATTCTGGTCTGAGGCCATACTCAAGTTTGAACTGATCTGAACCTGGACAGCATAGCAGAACCATAAAATACTTCCCAAACCAATCAGAAAATGGGGTATCAATTTTGGTCTTAAGTAGCAAAACAGAAAACTTGGGAAACTCATTCAATCAACCCTCAAATGGGTGTGGATATATGTGTGTTCACAAAACAGAAATCATCCAATCAGCCACTACTCTAGAGACAACTCCCACATGTACTGTCAGAACATCATCACAGTCACCCAAATTAAATGGGGAATAGCAATCTTTGATAGCCTTCTAAGTGTTGCAAAGGTAACCAAGGCTGGCATTTGTTAATTTTTTTTTCTGGGGAAAAAAAATTGCAGGCCCAATTAAGGTTGGAATTGAGAGTGCCAGTCTCATCCCCACCTCCCTTTTTCCTCCTTTTCATCCCTCCCCACCCCCCAAGGCCATGCAGGAGATAAGAATTCTCTAGACATAATTCCTAGAGAAGCCCCATTTTTGCAGAGTCACTCTAGGACTACATCTCCATTCTGGCAGCATGAAGAGGGATTTCACTTTCTGTCACCCCTCTCATTCCTGTTCACCCATCATGGCTAACCTAGAAAGTTTAGCCCCAACAAACACAGGGCTATTTTGGGTTAAAACTAACCCTGCATCTAAGTTGTTGAAACTTAAAACGTTTGTCACCTCACTCTTTTTTCCATCTCTGAGAAGGCTTTGACAAAATTCTGATTATATTTCAAAAGAGTTGAACGTTATCACGGCTAAACTCAATTAACCCATTAAAATATATATAGTGTTGTTATCTCACAATGGCTGGGAAGACATCCAAAATATGCAGATAATTGTAAGTTCAGATAAATGGAAAAGCTATTTACAAGAGGGCTCCATCCATCATTCCTTTCAGTGGTATTTGCATGAGAGGTTCTCCAAATAAATGGAAGTCACATGGCAATAACTGCTTGGCAGTTTCTGCACATAGGCAGAGAAGAATTTCTGCAGGGGAGAAGGTAAGGACCCACTGTCGCTCTTAATACTCGGCACAAAATAAATGGTCCATGCAGTCACTTTTGACAAGATCTAAGAACCGAAACATAGTCTGAAGGCATCTGATGCAGCAACCTTGCAAAAGTTAAGAAGCATAATTCAAGAGAGTGCTTGAAAGAAAAGTAAGTGAATTGTGAGACACTGCCATACCAAAAGTAAAAGAAAAAAAACCTCTGGCAATACTTTTCTACCAGTTCTCATCCAGTTTTATGAAAGAGAATTTGGTTTCAACGTTTATTTCATGATGAAGAATTGTAGTGAAATTTCAAAAGACGGCATACGGTTTCATTCATGTATGAGATCATCAATACATACAGTATGTGTGGAATGTCTCTGTGTTCTATACATTTATTTATTTCTATACTTTTATTTATAAGCTGCTCAATTCCAAAAAAGCTCTGAGTGGCTTGCAGTAATACAAAATAAAACAGGGAGGATGAAAAGAAAAACAAGAATAACTCACCCCACCCCAAACCCAATAACAATACATTTCCTAGCTACTGGTACCCCAAAGAAAATAGTATGAACTGAAACAATTGCCTACTGCAGGGAAAAAACCTGCCAGATCATCAATCTGCCAAAAAGTTCCCAAACAGCCAGGTCTTGGTGGCTTTCCTGATGCCAGCCAGAGTTGTTGCACTCCTGACATCTGGTGAAAGGAGAGGGGCAGCTACAGAAAGGGCATGCCCTCATGCTCCCTGATGACAGTGATTCCTCAACAATGGGACTCAAAAGGTGCCTTTTCAACTAGATTTTATTGGATGAATAGAAACTAATGGGAGAAGAGGATCCTGCTGATAGCCAGGTCCACCTTTCATTACAAAATCATCTCTCTAGTGGTCTGTCACTTCCCTTGCTTCCTTTACTTTCATTAGACCTCATGAGAAGACATAATGAAGGAACTCCTTACAGGCCTTTTTAGACTGGGGAGTATGGGCAGTTGAAGAGGCTTCAAAGAGATGGAAAAAATGCAATACAGAAAATGGCAGTTGCCCCTTCCACCACCTCCAACAAGTTAGCTAGCTCATGAACACCACCAAGAGACATTCCAAAGAAATTCTCAAGCATTCTAAGAATAAAGTAGAAAACCAGGTCTATTTTACAGGGAAGGAAAAGGTTTTTCAAAACCTGAACATTATATACCGGCATAGCATTAATTTAATATTAATTTAAACTCAGGACTTGCTTCTAGTCATGGATAAAGGAAATAGGAGATGGATCCCCAGGACTTTTTTTAGTTCAATGAATCATCATTGCTGTGTGCATGTGTTAGTCCAGGTGTGTGACCATTCTACTGCACATATTATCACTCACTGGTAGCTAACATCTGGTGAAAATCTTCAGATGCGAATCTACAGATGTGAATATATGAATGGAAGCATTTGAACCGGCTAAATGGAATATGGAAACCCTATCACTTCCTCTTCCTTCTCCTCGTCACAAGTCTATCAGCTTCTAAACGTGGCCTCTTTCAAGATGCAGCCAAGTTCTCTATTTATTTAAGCTTATTAAAAGAAAAAAAAGGATGTATGGAATCTTTTTATAAGGGCTTATTCAAAAGCCTGCTGTAAATAAAGAAGGCTCAATAGAGAAAACTTTACAGTAATGATGGGTTTCAATTATCATACATTCTACCAGTAAAAACCAGAAAGGTTAAATCTCCATTTTCCTTGGCTTAGCTTTGCAAACAGTCTTCAAAATAGGGGGGGGGGGGGACCCTCACTATTTTTCTAATTAAAATAATTTTTAAAAGACTTTAAAACATTTTATATGAAATTCAGGACACATGCACGTACACCAATCTCCACAGGGGCAGCAGAATTTAATATACTGTTTGGGCATTTCTTTCCTTTGCAGGTTTTCAAATATAGCTGCATTAGTACAGTCCTAAAGCTAATGCTGATAGTACCACAGACAATTTGGCTGAAAAGCTATGAAATCGAAACTAGCTTTGATGTACTGGAAACTGAACAAATTCATGTCCTTTCGTCATTAAATTGCTTATCCTTTTCCAAGTACATTACAGAATCCACTCCCAGAAGAGGATTCAATGTGGATCTTGAGACGCTGCAGGTCAATTGCAAAACAAGGAAAGTTAAATACACCGGAGTATGGAAGGAAAGTTCAGCCTAAATGTTCATCATGGATGGGTGGCTCCACCAATTTTGATTGCTAACACTTTCTTGTTTTTCCATTCAAATGTTTGATTCATTCCATTGCCATACTACTTTGAGGCCTTTTAACAAAGTTAACACTAACATTTCTATGTATGTAAGAAAAGCAACAGTTTTCTTAATACACTAATGCATTTTGTTTACAGATTTTTAAAAAATTATTCAAATTTGTTATAGCTGCCCAATTCCAATGGACTTAGTATGGCCAAAAAGCCTCAGCTTTCCCTAGGTGGTTTTACCTAATGTCATGCATTATTGTGCATTATTTTAACAAATAAATGTTCAAATCTGATAGTATCAGATCTGCAAACTAATTTCAGTTCAACTGGTCTTGCCAGTCTATTTTTCAGCAGCAGGCAATGTAGATGTGCAGGATCAACACCCTTTGCTTAGAAGGCAGCTTCAGGCTTGAGCCAGATGCTGGTTACTCCGTTTACATAACCTTGCCAAGATCAACTGGACAAAGAAAGAAAAACATAGGAGGTAGCTAACCACGTTCAACTCCTCTTGGTTACAGTGCTCTGTAACCAAAGAATACTGATTTAAGCTGAGTTTTCTGGCATATCTAGCTTTTTTATTTTAATTTTTAATATGCAATGGAGTTTGGTACTATAGCAGCCTGTTATGTAAAGTTGACTAGGAATACCATGTAGTCAAACATCCCAAGGATAAAACTGCAGGCCCTGTTTGCACAATCTGCTTAACTGAGTCAGGGGAGGAATGGTTAATGTGTTGTCAACTTCTTAATCATGTCAACCTCAGATGTAGAGGAGGAAGGGAGAGTTTGAGGGGGTTACCCTGGGCTGTTCAGGGCTAGAACTAACCTAATTTCATCAATCACGCTTGCAAGCAATATGGGGAAGGTTAATGCAGTATTAACTCTCTTTCCCTTGTTCCCAGATCAAAGTCCTGGAGTGGCCCCACAGAAACAAAGCCTTCTTAAGCACTCTGTCTCCTTTCCATTTTGGCTCCCTCCACGGTCATACAGGAGATAGATAAAACTCTCAACTTTGCAATGGCACCCCCACTCATTGGGCCACCATAGATTTATACCTTTTCCTTTCCCATCTTTTAAAAGGAAAACAAAACCTGAGAAACAACCAAGAGCCAGCCACTTTTGATTGGCCAGAAGAACTCTGAAATGGTCACTCTCCAGTTGACCAGATGTTGGTGGTTGTGTACTATTGGCACAAGTGGCTGAATTAAACAACCAAAACAGAGCTACTGTGCTAGAAATGAGCTAGGGCATTATCTACTCCAATTCTGTGAAGAATCTAAATAAGAGAATATGTCAATAACTCCAAGCAAAGAAGAGCTTTGACAAAACACCAAACAGCCTTTACTCTTAGGAATCTTCTCTTAATATTTAGACAAAGAAGCTTCCTGGCAATTCCCAGTTGTTGCTTTGAATCCTGCCTTCATATCTACGCCCTACAGTCCCTAGATACGTAGCTCCTGTTCTTGATTAACTTAAGCGAAACATCTAGCATGGTGTTTCTCAACCTTGGCAACTTTAAGATGTGTGGACTTCAACTCATAGAGTTCCCTAGCCTAGCTTGCTGGCTAGGGAATTCTGGGAGTTGAAGTCCACACATCTTAAAGTTGCTAAAGTTGAGAAAACACTGATCTAGCAACACATTTACCAAAGGATGTTATACCTAAACAATGCTTCTGAAGTCTTCAATCCGTTCTTTCAAGAGAAGGCAGAGGGAGAGAGAAAATGTTTGGATCACCAGAGATTTCCATACCATCACTGGCATTATGCATTGCTATCATTCTTCTCTGCTCTCCCCTCTCCATGCAAAGGTCACCAATCATTCTTACAAGAGCTATTCTGGAACAAATGTCACCCATGCAAAATACTTTCTGGAGGGCAACTCTTTGAATAGCTGGGAAGCCTTTGTGACACTTTTGAAACATATAATTCAAACATTTTTTGGCTGCCATGGGTTGTTGTTTTTTTTTTCCCCTTGCTTGAAGAGATCTGTTGGGAAGAACCTGAGACTTGAGCTGCAATGACAGACCCAGCCCAAGAAAATTCAAATGCCAGATGATTTGGCAGGAAATAGCAAACTTTACCAACAGTCAGGAAAATGCATCAGGAGTTTAGTTTCCATATCAGAAAAAGAAAAAAGCAAACTCACATGGGTTCTTCAGACAGTGTCCTAGTCTCTTCCATTTCATGGGCTTGCTTGAACCAAGGCAACCTTGCTTCAACAGGGCTTTTCTCTGGAAGAGGAAATACATGGATGTTGGTTAACTCTGAGACTGGAGGTAATACAAGATGATGCTGGGGACATAAGGCTAGTGCTGACCCTCGCAACATCTAAAGAAAGAAAATGTGTGAAAGGATGATGTTGTGGCAGCCAATGAAGTATAGCAGAAACAGAGAAAAGCCAAACATCTGAATGCCACATCCACATATCTTCTTTACTAGGGTTTATTTATAGATACAGGCAGAAAATGTAGTCTGGGGAGAATTATGAACCTTCTGTTTGCCTGATGAATATTGTGTCTATTGAGAGTGGCACATGAATTCTTTGTGAGGACTGCACATTCACTGTGTTCCCTAAGGGAGTTGAATATAGTGAATATGGATCCTCATCAGCAGAGGAAACAACAGTAAATTAGAAACCCAAGTTTATTGGAAGACAATCCACACTAATCAAGTACTCCATTACCAAAGTAACAACCCAACCTCCCACAAGAGGAGCTGTATAAGAACATTATTCAAGCGAGCACAAACGCATTGCAGCAACCCAGAACAGCAGAAAAAGGAAACAGACCACCTATACAACATCTTCCAACAAAATGGATATCCACGCAACTTTACCAAAAAGTGCCTGAGCACTCAACCTACCACAACACAACCAACACAAGCTATGAAAAGGATCACACTGCCATACATCAGAAACATCTCAGAAACCACCAACAGACTATTTATTACAACCACATGGCCTCTCCGTAACACACAACCAACTAAAGCCCTCAAAAATATCTAAAGTAAACCAAAAGACCCAGTAGCACAAGAAGAAAAAACAGGAGTCATCTACAACATACAGTGTAAGGACTGTAACAACCACTATGTAGGACAGACAGGCAGAAGGCTTGCAGAGCGCAACCCTGAACACCAACTAGCAGTCAGAAGACATGATGAAAACTCCTTAATCTCACAACACATGGACAGATTTAACCATAGTTTTAATTGGGAAACTGTCAGCATTTTAGACCAAGCTAAATCCAAAAATGCAAGGGAATTCTTGGAAGCTTGGTATTCAGACAAGGCAGCAATCAACAGACACACAGAGATAAACAGCATCTACACACTATTTAAAAGAGACAATAGAAAAGAAAACAAAAGACCAGAACATCTCCTCACCAGCAGTCATCACCCAGACAAGCAGAGGTTACCACCAGGCACACAATCAAGCAGTAAACAATACCCTAATCAAGGAACTACCAGAGGAACAAAACAGAACCCCCACCCCCACCAGCACTGGCAGGGTATGCAACAGTATGCCCTGCCATTCTAGCACTGAAGATGTTACCTAGCCGGGTAATGAAATGTCTGCAAGAAAAGAACCAAGCTCAGAGAACCCCCAGGGCTCCACAGTTCAACCCTGAGCTACACATATTCGCCTCTATTGGAATATGCATCGATCTTGGAATCTAAAGATTCTCTTTCCACAGGTGAAAAGAGTCCTTCATCGAGGAAGAAATTCAGTATGTGTAAACATTTATTTAGGTCCTCACTGTTGGAAATATTCTTTCCAATCAGCATAAAAAAAGTTCTTCTGTCAAATAAATATGCCTTCTAACCAATGCTTTAACCACAAGTCATATTCCAGTTACCTTTGGGCTTATAACAAGGGACTGGCACAAGACACTCTTCTTTGATGTGCAGCTTGAGTTGAGGATTACAACCACCTGTATGCTGCCCACGATGATCAATACACAGAACCACTCGGTAGCGTAACCCTCGGCCACATGTCACAGTGCACTATAAAAAGGGACGGATCAGTCAAAAATTAATGTGGCCAACAGATGTTGCAGTATTGCTACACTGCCCTTTGTACCACCCATGGTGTCTGGCACTCATAAACCTGATTATCAGAAATTTTTATCATCTTTCAGATCGAGAAATTACAATCTTCCTCCTGCAAGACCTAACTTGGTCAACCACTATCAAGTCTGCCAGATTTCTAGCAACAGCTACGGCTTGCAGAAGCCGGGTTATATCCTCTTTTATTTTTTTCAGATTTGGGGTTTTTCCCTGTATTTTAAATTCTGTATTTGTGTTTTATTGGCCTGGGACTGTAGATAAAATGAATGGAAGGTGACCAACTGATTAATTAATTTTTAAATGAATCACCCATACATTTCATAGAAATAAATGACATTTTTATTAATAGTTTATTGTTTAAAATTCATAATTGATTTTAAAATCTAAAATGACTTATAAATCATTGGGCAAAAAAGAAGGTTTTTTTTTTAAACTTAATTTTCGAAAAGAGTTTGAACTAGAAAGAAGACTGAAAAATATCTGTATCTGCCCTTCTCCTCACACCAGGTCAAAAACCAGAATTATATATAAACTATTTAAAACATACTCTATTTTTTCTATAGCATCTCAAGTTCTTCTCTTCCTTTCAGATACAGGAAAACATGTAAAATGCAACTATAAAACAAAATCAGGTATTTGAAACAGATTAATAAAGACAGGTGTCTCCCTTCTCTAGTAGGCCTAAAAAGATGAAATAATCTTTTTAAAAGGTAAGGTAGAGGAGGAAGGGATGGTTAATTATTATTATATTGTCTATGCATCCAATGAATATCAGAGTCTTTGGAATGGGTATTTGCCAATGGTTTACATTTTCTGAAAGAAGTTTCCATATAACTTGCCATCAATAATCCCAATAATTGTGTACATCTGAAAACAGAGGCATTTTTCCCCCCAAAGAAGTTTAAATATTCTGCTTCCTTACCTGTGACCATTCCAGAGCTATCCACTTAGGGCAGTCATACAGGTTGCAAGCTTGCATGACCCTGGGTTTAGGAGCATACATACATTTCCACTCCTCTACTTGCAATATCTCTCCATGCATGGTCTCTTCCACACAGACAAAACTTCTCCTCTGAATTCCACCTCCACATGAAACTGAGCAAGCAGTCCAAGGATTGTGCTCCCAGCTGGGTGAATGAAATAACAGCATCACAAGAATAGTAAATTGAATTTCTATCTGCTTTTTAGATGCAAGTGATAATGAAAATAGTAGACTGCTTTTTCCCTTGGCCATTGATACTTAACTACAGCATGCAAAATATTTCTATTTCAACCAGTTGCAAATCTGAAATACTTGAAGCAAGCTATTTTGACCATTCTGGACACAGAGCTCAAAACAGCTTGTTCTGAGTTTGAAGCACTTCCCTAATAGTAAAAACAGCCCATTCTCTACACAAAATATCAACTCAAAATAGGACATTTTGGACTCAAAATGCTTGTGTTAAAAAATGTACACCCTTAACATTTAAAACAGTTGGTAGTAAGACTTGCTACTGAATCCCAACAGCGTAATTCAATTGTATGTGAAAATTCTATACTTCTTCCTGAATTCCCAAAAATCCCTTCTTTTAAAATCCTTACAATAAGCAGGATGATTCCTAGATACTTTTTGCAGGGAGCATAAATTCATTCCTGTCAGAACAGAACTTCCAGAACCTTTTAATTTCAGTCTTTTCCAGATGAATCTCAAACCAGATTCATTAGCCAGATTTCAGAAGCAAAGCACCTACAGGGAAAGATTCTGGAGAGATGTTTCTCCCTTTGGAAAAGGATAACTGAAGATCTGGAATTGAGGGATGTTTGTAGATCAGATGGTCCAAGCACAGTTTATGGAAGGATTCTTTTTATAGTTTATAGGAAGTTTACAGGAAGGATACAGATGGAGCCACTTTCCATCTGTATCCTTTGTCCTCCCATCTCCCAACCGGTTCTCCCAGGTGTTGGGCTAGAGTGGTTGGAGCTTGTGACACACCCAGAGTTAGTCTGGAGTCAGACAGCACATGAATGAATGAATGAATGAATGAATGAATGAATGAATGAATGAATGAATGAATGAATGAATGACTCTCTTTGCTTGAGATTCCAGCACCGCTTTGCACCTATGAGTCTAGTAGGCAACTGGAGAAAGACAGAGGAAGGGAAGGATGTCTACTTCTCTCTTGACCTATGTTAATTATGTCTCTGTGTTTAAAAGATAAAGGAACTTCTCTCACTGTCTTGGGTTTCAGACTTCATAACAGTCTTCCCTCGCATCAAGATGTAGTTTAGGTAAATGAGGCTTTTCTATCCTCATGTTTTTCTTAATAAATCCAGCTTTTACTTCAAATAATTTGCCAATAATTGGGCTCAGCCCATGCTCTATGCATCCCAGACAATTATATTCCTTTGGGTCCTGTCCTGCTATTTAATTACTCAGTATTCTTTCAAGAGCCTGTTTCTTCAGGAGCTTGTCCTCTAACAAGGGCTCCAGCTGAATTCAAATCTTCAACATTCTTACCAGAAAAACAAACAAACAAGCAAAAGAAGAAGAAGAAGAAGAAGAAGAAGAAGAAGAAGAAGAAGAAGAAGAAGAAGAAGAAGAAGAAGAAGAAGAAGAAGAAGAAGAAGAAGAAGAAGAAGAAGAAGAAGAAGAAGGATAATATAGCTTAAAGCACCCTTTGATTCACAGTACTATACTATAAGACATCTGTCTGAAAGCATCCCAAGGAGAGTCTGGTACTTTGGGGACAATTGAGAAAATACAACTGCTCCATAGATGTTGTTCATGAAAGGCAACTAACTAGGAATTCTTGGTGATCAGTTCAACCCATCTGCAGGGTATCATGCTGGGGAAGCAAGTTCTAATTAGCAGACCAAGGACTGCACCAAGGACTAATGCAAGGGAGAAGGCAGAACCCCAGATTTGAATTGGGCCTTCAATTCAAGTTGAGTAGGCTCCCTGAATCACCATGCATCAGTCATCAGTCATCACCATGCAAGAGAAGTGAGGACCAATTTCCAAGGGGAAAGTTCTATTTATATTCAAAGAGTTCCATTAATACTTATGACCAGTAGCTTCCTGATCCATGTTATCTGAAACCCAAGAAACCAGATGACAATAAAAAATATCACTAAATACAAGTTTTATTCCCCAATTGGAGATGTATCTGCTTATAAAAAAAGAAAAGCCTTTTCTAAAATCAAGGCTAGAAATTAGTATGTAGTAATCTTAAAAAAAAATCCAGAACTGCAGTAGGTAACAGGCTCAGCTAAATGAATTGAAGCCAATTATCCCCACTACATCACTCAGACAGTAACCCACTGAAAACTTTTCTTTGGAAGTCACAGAGATATTCTAAAGAAGTCAAACCCAGGACAGATAGAGCAAAAACTTTTAAATCCAAAAGGTACATTCAAATAACTGCTCCCAAAGATGTCAAAGGCAAGGTGAGAACGTTCCCTGTCTGAAATGATTCATATAACTCTCCACTTGGAATAAATTAACCATATCATACACAAACTGAACATGAAACTTGCTGCATGTTGAGTGTTGACATTTAAACCCAACTTCCATGATCAAAACCAGACAACACACGCAAGCTTATAGCTAATGATTTCACCATCACCCGATAAATATGCTCGTCTGCTGCTATCTTTTCGTTAGCTTAACCATGGGAATGATTGATGAGATACGTAACACCCCAAAGGTTAATTTTTAAAGTATTCCACCATTAGTGGACCGTTGCACTAGAGATGAACACTCTAAATGAACTCAACAGGAACTTTGGGGCAGAGCTGTAGGCTTCAAGAAGCCGTAGGGGGCCACTAAAAAAAGACAACCCCCTGTGGACAGCTCTCCTATTTTAACAAATATGAAAAATTAACCAGTGTTCGATTGTGCATTACCCTGATCCCAACCTTCCTCAAGCATGCAGGCATGAGGCCAGAGCTATGGAGCACAGGTAGAGAAATCTGAAAAAATTAGCGCGTTGTCCTTCTGACACCCAGATTAAGACAGATTTATTCCCTTAGGCTTGCAATGGTGATTTAATTTCTGCTATTTCTAATTTTGTTTCTGTCTTGCAGGTTTCTTAGTTCTGTCTTGTAAATTGTGGCTGGCTATTGGTTTCAAAGCTGTAGTTTTACACTGAGGGGTTATGTATTTCTGCAAGCCACCTTTACAAGGCAGTTGTAATCTTTTTGGCAATCTAATGCACCAGTAATGATGATGTCAGGGTATACTAATACAGCATATGAAAAGAGAAAGAGATACACATTTATATTCAGAAACATACTGGTGTCTCTCCCAGATTAGTTTCAGGCTTGAAGAAAATGCTAGGAAGTCGTTCTCAAAATGTCTGGATCAATTTCCAGCTCCCAGCTTGCTATTCTATGGCACTGCAGGACATTAAAAGAGCAGGTGGCTTCCTATCCTTTTAGATAGGAACATCTAAGCAGGCATCCGCACCAGTGAGGACATGGCAGGAGTCTGTACTAATGGTTCCTGCTGGGGAATGTGCAGATAGTAGTCTATAGATTATTACTGTGAATAATATATGGCTTTTCAGTAGCAGTTTATAACCAAATAGTAGAGATTTTTGATGCAGTCAGGATGTCTGCAGCAACACGGACATGAAGCACTTCAGACATTTTAAATCATGAGTAGAAAGTAAAGAACATTTGCCTGTCATATGCAATGATTAGATTTGAATATGCCATAATGCAATGTGGCTGTGTGTACAGCACACGTTTTTACAGCTGCTTTTCTTTATTTCATCAGTTCAAAAATATGTGCCATGTCCCAAATTCCTGGGAGCATATGACAGGCATGGCAAAGGGAGCTCAGGGAAGGCAATGCACTAGATGTTTTCCAGAGGCTGGACTGGTCAAGGGACTGCTTGGCACTCCAGAAGTATTTTAAACTTTATGGCTTTAAATGAGTATGTGTATACAGTATGTATAAGTAGGTAGAACTGGGAGGGGACATGAAGCGTGGGAATTTTTTTTTTCCTATTTATTTCTCAAAATTTCTCCATCTGTTTAAACATTCTGGTAGTGCATTTACAGCCTGAGTTATGGCTGAGGTCATTCAAGATCCTCCCATATGTTAGGACTTCCACTTCTCTCTACCCCAAGTCCATCATTTGACTAATGAAGTCTACCTCACGTTCTGCTGGATCATAAAGGAAACTTCCATATGGCTCCACCATTTATAAACATTGAGCACTCAAAGGGAAGAGAGGAGGCAGTCAAATCCAAGCCAACTTCTTTGACCTAGTTACTGCCGTATCCCTGGAATTCTACCTGCCAGGTGTGAATTCTGCACTCTAATGGCTGAAGGCAGCAGATCAACCTGGGATGAACCTGCTGTGTCTTCATAAGTGGTGAACAAAGAAACTTCCAAATGAAATCAAGTCGATGAGAAATTGGTTCCTTCGACACTGAAGGAGTGGTGATGCAGAGAGTATTGGCTAGTGACAGGGAGAGGCGCCAAGTCACTTTCTTTTTAGTTATGCGGAGTGCTGACTGGTTGCCTATTAGTAAATCGTGAAGTTATTACTCCTGATCGAAATCCTTCCCTCCCTCCCTTACTGTTAAGTAAAAGTAAGTGGAAATAAGGTTGCCTGCAGCTGGACCTTAATTCTTCTAGTTCTGTGCTGTAGTTATTATGGGACACAGAGTTTTTATTAAGTATTAGGGAAAGAACAAAGGTGACAATGAGATAGGCACATAGCCTACTGACAATGCAACATTGCGTCATTTTACAGGTAGAAATCTATCAATTATCCCCAGCTTTTATCCCGCTGAAATTTGAACTAACTCAGGGTTCAGTCCAGATCGTTTGTTTATTAATACCTTTTGGGAGTTGTCTTTATTTAGCCAACTTCCATATTGTACTCAGCAATTATTATCTTATGCCTATCTTGCTAATGGGATACCTGCACTTAACTAGGCAAGTGGATTAATGGTGGGCTGTGTATTTAAATGCCATGTATTCTGGAGTGAGTTTATCTCAACAACCAAATGTCATAGACGGTCAAATTCAGACATGACCATCTATGGTAACAACAAGTTCCTTGTCTTGGTCTTGAGTAAGCAGGAGAATGCATGTATGAAATCATAAACTAAGTGCACTACAGTAGGCTATCAAAGGAATGCTAATAACCTGTATCTTGTAGACGTCATACATACCGGGGAAGTGGCTGGAAATGATCGTAGGGCATGATTTCCTTAAATCCATCACTGTGAATAAAACACAGGCATTTACAAAGTTATTTGCCAGGTGCTGGATTAAAATTTTCTATTTGATAAATTCATTTATAAACAAAATGCACATCAAATTTGGGGAAACAACTCAGTTGTATGGTGGGTGTTCTCTTCTTGGCTGTTGTACCTTAATTGTTGAACTTAATTTTCCCAAGGAGGTAAGTAAGGAAATCAGTTAGCTAACAAAAAGGAATATAATTCCTGAACTTTTTTGTAAAAACACAACTCTGCAGCAGTAATTCTCCTAGTCCCTGAGAAGTTGGTGGGCTGGTGGGGGGAGAGGTCTGGAAGCTGATTGTACTTTAGAGATTATAAGATCCACAATTAACTCATTGTGCCTGAACAGAATACATTTACAGTCTCCTCAGTTGTTAGCTATAATTGTGGAGGTACAGTGGAGAAAAACATATATCCAGAACCCTGGATATTAACCATCTGAAGTTAGGGGCTTTATTGCCTCTTATAGAAGGAGCTGCTTCCAAACACCACTGTGAAGTCATTTTTACTTCCAATCCCTCCTCAGAACTCAGGTTTCCCATGAATACTCCTGTTGTTCCAAAATTCTCCTGGAATGAAAGAGGCTTCCAGATGGAAGAATCTAGATCGGTGTTTCTCTACCTTGGCAGCTTTAAGATGTGTGGACTTCAACTCCCAGAATTCCCTAGGGGAAGTGGCTGCCAAGATTGAGAAACACTGCTCTAGATACTACTAAGCTAAAGTTATTGTGCTGCTATTTCCTCTTTTCCACAATACAGAGAAAATGTGTGAAGTGGAAAAATGCAGGGGGCTTACAAGTGGAGGGTATCTTCAACTTGGACATCTTTCTCTCCCTACCTCATTACTGTCAGGCTGTCAAGGTAGACCCAATGAGGAAAGAGACTCCACAGGAAGACTAGAACTATTGAGATAGACTATAATAACAGAATCTTGCAAGCTTGTCCATATCTTCCTTTTCCCCCCTCTTATAGCTCAGGGAGTCGGTAATCTGTGTGTGGGGTGGGAGGGCGACAGCTAGGCTGAGTCTCTTCTGCCTCTCTGGACTTAACACATGTTTCTTCTGCACCTGGTGTTTCCCAAAAGGCCTCTGGATTCCTTCTCCAAGGTCATCTCCCTGGCTCTCTACACTTACAAAAGACCTGCCTGGAAGTAGGAGGCTTACAAGTGGAAGATGTCTTCAACCTGGACATTCTTCTCCTCCTATCTTGCTATAAAAGACCTGCCTGGAAGCATTTTTTGCAAAAGGATGTCTAACTGAAATGCTTGCATATTCTTTTCCTGCTTCCCTTCTTGCCTCTTAGTGTCTGTTTTTAGCCTGTAAGTCCCTTAGGGCTGGCACACGTCTTTTCATTCCCCTTAAAGTGCCTTGTATATTGGTGGACCTATGTAAATTAATACTGCTCCTTCCGGGATTAGTGTGCTATCTGGAATTGTGACTGTAACAAGCCTCAAAGTCTTCTTGAGGCACAGAAGGGGACAGCAATATGCAAAATCTTTGTTCTGGAAGGACCAGGGATTAAAATGGCAAAACCTAGCTTTCTGCCCTTGTGTGGTTATGAAAACAGCAGGGTCTGCCTGCTTCTCCATGGATTCCAGCTCAAATGTTCTGGCCCGTCTCCAGCAACTGAACCCAGAGGACTTCAACTGAAGAATATCTCCTGCAAGTCTGGAATCTGGGCATTCCAACCCTCAGACTTGAGTCCGGTTCTAATGCCAATGAGAAGGAGTAATATGAAACCAAGTAAAACATTCACCCCCAAGCATTTTAGCACCTTCATTTTTATAATTCTTGATATTAATGGCAAGTCCTCATATTACACACTTCCCCACCCTTTAATAAAGCTCTCATGAAGCTCCTGAAAGTTTGCATAACCATTTATGCCCTGAATTCCAGCTTTGTCAGAATGGACCTGCAGGATGGATCTGGGAAGTTCTGAGCATCCGGGGTTTTGAGAGGTCACTACCGAATGATTTTATTCAATTGGGATTAGAGGAAACAGGACAGTTTAGTTATAGGAAATAAAATCCACCCAAAGTGTTTCCCTTTTATTTCTTGCATATATCAGCAACTCTGCCAGCTGGCATTTAAGGTTTTGGGCTAGATATTGAATGTTATTTTAAGATACTTTAGCAGAGCCAGGAAACAGCACCAGACGGTCCAACAGCCAGCAGCCTTAAATGTCATTGTGCAACTCAATATGTACACTACAGCTGCTTTAGGAACTTGGCAGCAGCCACATGTGGTCTTTGCACCACAAGCTTCTTTCTTTTGCCTTGTATTGACTTATTTTATTGGAGTCTGTTGCCCTTAAAACAGATTAAAGCTTTCAGAGGATGATCCAAAAGGAAAGGAAGTCATGGGACAACTTGGCATGCAGTAGACCAATTATTCCCAAAGTGCAACCTGGGAAAACCAGAATGCCTTGAAAAGGAAGGACAGGTAAGGGAGCAAGTGAAGAGTTTAGCATCTTGGATGCATCGATTGTCCTATGAACTCTGAAGCTGGGGGGTGAGGGGTGGGAGGGTGTCTCCTTGTGGCCATGACCTCTCTTCCCTCAGCAGCATTAGTGGAGGTAAGAATGGACCGGGATTCTCAGGCATTGCCCACGATTCACAGGATGGTGACCTGGAAACTTCAGCAACAGCATCACCCCTACATTTAAAATTGTTTGATTCCTTTGCAGCTTACAACTGGGTGGCAGAAGTTGGAAACTGCTTGGTCAGTGCAGGAAGCTCTAAAGAAGGAACTGCTGGAGAATAGGCAAGACATGTTTACAGTTAAAGAAAAGCAGTATGCAAGAACCCAGTTATCTTCTGACAGAAGACAATCCAGCTTCTATGTGAGGACCTCTATTGAAGAAGAACCCCTCTGATATTTGAAGACTCCTATCTATTTCCTCTTGTTTGTCTCTTGTGTAGGCTAAATATACCCAGTTACTTAACTGTTCCTCAAAGGGCATGGCTTCCAGACCCTATGAGGTCTAGTCTTTCATTCCACTCCCAGATCCTTTGGGAATGAAACACTCAAATTCACTCCTGGAATAATTCATGATAAAATCATTTTGCACCCCTCCTTCTCATTACTGACATTCAACTCAACCCGTAGGTTGCTCTTGAGGGTTGATTACCAGCTATTCTAAATGTTTCTTATTCCTGGCTTGCCCATAATCCAGCCCTAGCCTCCAGAAACAAATCCTTTCCCTAATATTTGATCAGCTGCCTGGGCATGGAGCACAGCAAAATGCTGTGAGGATGCTGGCTTGGTTCTCTGAGAGCTTATCACAAAATTGAGTGCTGTGTGTAAATATACAGTTTTAATCCAGAAATAAACTGTGTCTCAGATATCAGAATAGTCTGGGAATTACAAAGGTAAAGATGAACAAGCCAAGTTATGCAGTGCACACTAGCCAAGAGAGCAGTGGAGCTATGCTTATACTAGAATCAGCCACTACCCCACTGTCTAGTCACGCAAGGATGATCCATATATGAAGAAAACAACATTATAGAGAAATACAGTAAAGAATGAAATCTGCTTTTCAGTGCTATGGGGCAGTGAACTTGCTAAAATGATGCACTCCAATTCTCATTAGTGGGCTGAAGCGAATGGTAGCCAGTTTTTTCCACACTAGCCTCACTGAACAAGGCCATATCATGGTTGAGCCTCATTCTGATAGATGTGATCCCCACCTAATGACATTTTCAATTACCCTCAATGCATCATCTACTGGTCTGGGAAGTCAGAATTTTACCCCGGAGGTTCTCAAGCAAAAATCTTCATCTCAGACCAATTGGTTTTAAGCCCAGAGCAACCCCATAGGATCAAATTAAAAAGAGGTCATTCAAGAATATGAGTACACAAATATAAGTATATGTGTGTGTGTGTGTGTGTGTGTGTGTGTGTGTGTGTATATATATATATATATATATATATATATATTTGTTGTTGTTGTTCAGTCGTTAAGTCGTGTCCGACTCTTCGTGACCCCATGAACCATATTGCGCCAGGCCTTCCTGTCCTTCACTGCCTCCCTGAGTTTGCTCAGTTTCATGCTCATTGCTTCAGTGATGCTATCTAACCATCTCATCCTCTGCCGTCCTCTTCTCCTTTTGCCTTCAATCTTTCCCAGCATCAGGATCTTTTCCAAGGACTCCTCTCTTCGCATTAGGTGACCAAAGTATCTGAGCTTGAGCTTCATTATCAGTCCTTCCAATGAGCAATCAGGGTTGATTTCCTTTAAGATTGACTGGTTTGACCTCCTAGCAGTCCAGGGGACTCTTAAGAGTCTTCTCCAGCACCACAGTTCAAAGGCATCAATTCTTCGGCGCTCAGCCTTCTTTATGGTCCAGCTCTCACAGCCATACATTACTACTGGAAAAACCATAGCTTTGACTATGCGGATCTTTGTCAGCAAGGTGACGTCTCTGCTTTTTAATATGCTATCTAGGCTTGCCATAGCTTTCCTCCCAAGGAGCAAGCGTCTTTTAATTTCATGGCTGCAGTCTCCGTCTGCGGTGATCTTGGAGCCCAAATAAATGAAGTCTTTTACTGCTTCCATTTCTACCCCTTCTATTTGCCAGGAATTGATGGGTCCAGATGCCATGATCTTAGTTTTTTTAATGTTGAATTTCAAGCCAGCTTTCGCACTCTCCTCCTTCACCCTCATCAAGAGGCCCTTTAGTTCTTCTTCACTTTCTGCCATTAGGGTGGTATCGTCTGCATATCTGAGGTTGTTGATGATTCTCCCTGCAATCTTAATTCCGGCTTGTGATTCTTCCAACCTGGCATTTCTCATGATGTACTCTGCATATAGGTTAAATAAGCAGGGTGACAGTATACACCCTTGTCGTACTCCTTTCCCTATTTTGAACCAATCGGTTGTTCTGTGACTGGTTCTAACTGTTGCTTCTTGGCCCGCATACAGATTTCTCAGGAGACAGGTAAGATGGTCTGGTACCCCCATCTCTTTAAGAATTTGCCAGAGTTTGTTGTGATCCACACAATCGAAGGCTTTTGCATAGTCAATGAAGCAGAAGTAGATATTTTTCTGGAACTCTCGTGCTTTCTCCATGATCTAGCGAATGTTGGCAATTTGATCTCTAGTTCCTCTGCAAAACCCAGCTTGTACATCCGGTAGTTCTCGGTTCACGTACTGCTGAAGCCTAGCTTGTAGGATTTTGAGCATAACCTTGCTAGCATGTGAAATGAGTGCAATTGTGCGATAGTTTGAGCATTCTTTGGCATTGCCCTTCTTTGGAATTGGAACGTAAACTGACCTTTTCCAATCCCGTGGCCACTGTTGCGTTTTCCAAACTTGCTGGCATATTGAGTGCAGCACTTTAACACCATCGTCTTTTAGTATTTTAAATAACTCAGCTGGAATACTGTCATCTCCACTAGCTTTGTTGTTAGCAATGCTTCCTAAGGCCCACTTGACTTCACTCTCTAGGATGTCTGGCTCAAGGTCAGTGATCACACCAGCATGGACATCAGGGACATTAAGATCTTTCTTGTATAGTTCTTCTGTGTATTCTTGCCACCTCTTCTTAATCTCCTCTGCTTCTGTTAGGTCCCTGCCTTTTTTGTCCTTTATCATGCCCATCTTTGCACTAAACGTTCCTTTGATATCTCCAATTTTCTTGAAGAGATCTCTAGTCTTCCCCATTCTATTGTTTTCCTCAATTTCTTTGCACTGTTCATTTAAGAAGGCCTTATCTCTCCTTGCTATTCTCTGGAAATCTGCATTCAGTTGCTTATATCTTTCCCTTTCATCCTTGCTTTTCACATTCCTTCTTTCCACAGCTATTTGTAATGCCTCATCAGACAGCCATTTTGCTTTCTTGCATTTCTTTTTCCTTGGGATGGTTTTAGTTGCTGCCTCCTGTACAATGTTACAGACCTCCGTCCATAGTTCTTCAGGCACTCTGTCTACCAAATCTAACCCTCTAAATCTATTCATCACCTTCACTGTGTATTCACAAGGAATATGATCTAAGTCATACCTGAGTGGTCTAGTGGTTTTCCCTATATTCTTCAATTTAAGCCTAAATTTTGCAGTAAGAAGCTCATGATCTGAGCCACAGTCAGCTCCTGGTCTTGTTTTTGCTGTCTGTATAGAGCTTCTCCATCTTTGGCTGCAAAGTATATAATCAATCTGGTTTCGGTATTGACCATCTGGTGATGTCCATGTGTAGAGTCGTCTCTTGTGTTGTTGGAAAAGAGTGTTTGCTATGACTAGCTTGTTCTCTTGACAGAATTCTATTAGCCTTTGGCCTGCTTCATTTTGTGCTCCAAGGCCAAACTTGCCTGTTATTCCGATTACTCCTTGACTTCCTACTTTAGCATTCCAATCCCCTATGATGAAAAGGACATCTTTTTTTGGTGCTAGTTCTAGAAGGTGTTGTAGGTCTTCATAGAACCGGTCAACTTCAGCTTCTTCGGCATCAGTGGTTGGGGCATAGACTTGGATTACTGTGATGTTGAATGGTTTGCCTTGGAAACGCACTGAGATCATTCTGTCGTTTTTGAGGTTGTATCCCATTATTGCCTTTCCCACTCTCTTAGTCACTATGAGTGCAACTCCATTTCTTCTAAGGGTTTCTTGGCCACAGTAGTAGATATAATGGTTACCTGAATTAAATTCACCCATTCCTGTCCATTTCAATTCGCTGATTCCCAAGATGTCAACGTTCAATCTTGTCATCTCATGTTTGACCACATCCAGCTTGCCTTGGTTCATAGATCTTACATTCCAGGTACCTATACAATATTGTTCTTTACAGCATCGGACCTTCTTTTCGCTTCCAGATACATCCACAGCTGAACGTCCTTTCGGCTTTGGCCCAGCCGCTTCACTCTTTCTGGAGCTACTTGGAAATGCCCTCCGCTCTTCCCCAGTAGCATATTGGACACCTTCCGACCTGAGGGGCTCATCTTCCGGCGTCATATCTTTTAGCCTTCTAACATTGTCCATGGGGTTTTCTTGGCAAGGATACTGGAGTGGGTTGCCATTTCCTTCTCCAGTGGACCACATTTTGTCAGAACTCTCTGTCATGACCTGTCCGTTTTGGGTGGCCCTGCACGGTATAGCTCATGGCTTCACTGAGTTACGCAAGCCCCTTCACCACGACAAGGCAGTGATCCATGAAGGAGATATGTTCTGTTCTGTTCTGTTCATATGGAAATTAATTGACAGCCTGGTGTACTTATATTTGTAAGTAAATAAGTTTATTGTTGTAACCACAGGTTATATATATATAACCTGTGGTTACAACAATAAACTTATTTACTTACAAATATAAGTACACCAGGCTGTCAATTAATTTCCATATGAACAGAACAGAACAGAACATTGCATATATTGAGGGCTCAACCTACTACTGCCCTTCTAAATGATGGGCGCTTGGCTAGTTATAAATAAAAATGAATTAGCAAGGGCTTGGAAGCTAAAATGCCAACCACCCATTTATACATTGGAATACAAACCTTGAAGGACAGGGATCCATGTTACATTCCTTCAGCTTTGGTTTGGGTTTCTTGTTTTCAGGATAATACTGGCAATACTGATCTGGTACCACCCGCTTTGAACGGATATCCACACACTCCGCAGAGTTCAGCTGATAACCTACAGTGGGGTGAGAATAGGCCATATTTGATTATTAGCGAGGCATAACTATTCAGTCACTGATTTCTTCTTGTAATTCCTGGTCCGTGTCCCGCCTCCTCCATTTGTCTTTTTCACTAACAGGAACTTACGACACTGACAAACACAGTGGCATACCATCCACACCCACATCGTACATTTACACCGTCATGTGATAACAACAGCTGCTTCTCTTTTCTGTTACACTCTCCCTTCCAACCAGCAGCACACATTTCCGTCTGCCCTGATTCTCCCATGATGACAACCGAGCAATCGGAATGTGCATAAACCTTTTGCAACCCCTCAGTGGTGGAAGCCAATGATTTGGGAAGACACAATTCCATCATCAACAAGGATACACGTTTTAAAAAACTGATGCCTACATACTGAATCCACTTATGGGGACCTTGACACGGTCTACGGAGCAGTCCATATGGAAAAGAACACAGACCTTTTATCATAGGTGGATGCAGTTACAAGCTTCTGGATTCCTAGTTTAGGTAAGCTTTCACCCACCCCGTCAAACCTTAACAAGAACCAAATTGGAGCGCCAGGCCTACTTCACTTCATAGGAAAGACATTTCTCTTGATAATAGATTAGACTTCAAGCTGAGTTAGATTTTGGCAGAGGTAATGTGCAGGTAACAGGCAGAGTATAGAAAATATTGTATTACTTCTACTTCTTTCCTCCTCCCTGTCAAAACCTCATTATTCCTAATTATATTGACAGTACTCTTAGCAACCCTCTATGCAAACAGAGGGAGGTTAGAATACCTCCGTCTACTTCTGGTCCAGGTCAGTTTCATACATGAGCATTCAAGAGACCGTTTCATCTCATTTCAAAACCTACGTGCATTAAAGGAACAGCCATGTCAGTCCCCTGAACTTTCTTTCTGTGGCTTTACATAGCGGTTGAATCTCTGAGCAGCTCCTAATATCTACTACAAGCTTGAGTCCTAATAATGCTAAATTTGCAAAAAAGGGAAGAGGTCAGAAATGCTTGGGATGGCCAGTAGTAGAAATCTTGGGTGCATCCATTCTATACCATGATGTCTAAAATTTGTATGCAGCTTTTCATCCTATACTGAGGTACCACATAGAAATGTACCATTGGCAGGTTTTTCTGTGGCTTCAGGCAACATCAGAAGTAATTAAAACTGGAACCCACAATCACTAAAGAGGAGATCCAAACCCAGCACTCAGCCCAACCCTGCAAAACCACAAATATTTTTAGCATGGGTCCTCCATACCCAGCAACGGGAGGTGAAGACAAAGAAGACACAATTCTAAAGAAAGCCACTGGTTCAAGTGATCTGTGTAAGAATTCTATGACGCTCTGTGTGGCCTTCTTGGAAGACAGTGTAGGAGGGAGGGAGACAAGCTCATTCATAGGGAACGACATGCTTCTTTGTAAGGTGGGGGGGCGGTATTGGTTTTTAAGCAAGCAAGCAAAAAAAAAAAAAAAGGCCCATAAGGACAAACTCCAGAACGGAGACAAGAAGGCAAACATCTGCCAAGGTGAAAAAGTCTGCAGGGTTACATATCAAAGGTTCCAATGATGCATCTCTTCCTGGATAAAGTATCATCACACAGAGGAAAGCAAACTATGGAAGAAAAATTGAGCATTGTAATAATGTTAACGGCATGCAGCAAATCTGCTGAACAAGCAAGACAAGTTAAAATATTAAAAGGTAAATGCTGAACATTTCAACTGTTTATTTAAATCCAGCTGCATTTTATGGGACACACAGGCCTTCTGAAATCCCCTGTGACTCCAGGCAGAGAACCTAAGTGTGCAGGGGGAGAGAAGGCTGTTTTGAACAAATAGTCCACTGAAAGAGGGATGACTGCTCATTTACTCCTCCCCTCTCTTCGTTTTGTTTTAAAAATGATTGTCTCCAAAAACTATTTAAGTCATTTATAAGCCAGTGAAAGAAGCCAAATGGGAGTTGACAATGGCTAAATAACCTTATGTCGGAAGCATTTAGGCCAGGCAGAAACAGAGCAACATTTCTAAAACACACTATTAAGATTAATGTTCAACCTATATTTTTGGCTCATTTCTTACTTAAAGAGAGGGAGCGAGAAAGGGGAGAAAAAAAAGCAGAGGAAAAATGTGATATTTTGCAGGGCCCAAGAGCGTTGCTTATACATTTTGGCTTTAGAAGCCGATGTTAACAAGTTGGACTGCAGTTTGTGTAGGGGTGTGTGTGTGTGTACTTGTGTCAGTTTCTCTGTTTGGGACAATGTCACTCCAGTTTAGCATCTGTGTGAGTCACCATTTCTTCCAGCTTCCACTTTCTTGGAAATAATGTTTTGGTGGCTTTTTAACATTTTTACATGGGTCACTACTATTTTTTTTTAATACCCTCCCCCAATAACTTTGAAATTATCTGCATATGCTGATCAAGCATCGCTTCCAAGCAGGCGGGGGAGGGGAAGACATGGCTGCCTGCCACATTGCTGGTTTGGCTCTTCATTGCTAAAAGTAACCATTGACCAATTCCTTAAAGAAAGAACTTGTAAAAGCCCCTCTGCTTCTTGTTAAAGCAAACTCTCTTTAGTAACCAAAACATGGCAAGTGTAGATCAACACCAGAGGCAGTCATAGGTTAGATCAGGTTAGGAAAACTCCAAACACAACCAAGGAGTGATGATGACCCTCCCATGTTCGCACTAGTACAATGTGGCAAAGACTGAGTGTTGTTTATGTGGCCTCAGGCACTCCCAATTATTTCTGCCTCACTTCTGCATCTCTGTTCAGGTGAGTGTGCTAATATTCACCATCCTTTCATATCTCTTGCAAACAGAACTGAGCTGCATTCTGTATAAAATTAAATGTGTAGTTAGTTCCCCAGTACTCTTTTTTTAATAATATTTTATTGAAATTTTAAATTACAAAGTTAAAAGTTAGAAATGAAAAGAAAATGAAAAATACAAATTATAAGGAAAAGGAAAAGAAAACGTGAGATAAAGTAAAGGAAAAGAAGAAAGACATGAAAAATAGATAGCTTCCAATCTATCTCTGGTCTTAAGAATAATAAAAGTGTCATAGGTGCTAGTTTTTAATGCGTTAAGTAGGAATGATTCTTTGTCCAAACATATCCCATTACATTTATAATCTAATCTTCAAATCTCCATGTAAGCTTCGCCCCACCTGCTAGTTAGTTCCCCAGTTCTTGTTCAAATGTCAGTTACATTTCGAATGTCTGTTTGATAGGCAGGACTTGGTGTTTGACAGCAGTTATCCTGAAAGGATCATTAGCACAAGCATAATGCCTTAACTAGCTGCAAATGTTAGACCTCTGCTCTCTGTTTTAAATGGGGAAAAGACCCGAGTTACGACCCAGCACCAATTTATTGCATTTCTCACAAATCTCACATAGAAAGCTATATATATCCACCACTTAAAATCCACAGCTGTACCTGCTCCCAAAGCCACATCCATTACTCACCTCCTCCACATGTCACGGTGCAAGGGAAGAATTCTGTCTGTCTCCACTGATGACTTATGGGTTGATAGAAGAAGAACTGAACCACGCTGTCTTTGGGAGCGGTATACCTGGCCTAAAGAGAGTCCCATTACAACACTTCTGAATGCTGCACGTCAGCAGTCCCTGGCCTGTCACGATATAATTCACACACCAAACACAATGCCAAAAGCCACATGACAACAGGCAAGGGGAAAATAAAACCTCCTGGGGAGAAAATCCAGAGATACTGCAAAACAGAATGTTTGGGTTATCAAGCATTTTCTTATCTTCTGCCATTTATGTCTACATCTGGCGTCTCCAACATTTTTTAGACCACGGCCACATCTTGAGAGCATCCGTAGGTACGGTGGCTTTCTATTCAAAACATGGCTATCAGGGCAGGGTGGTGTGCCCCCAAACAAAGCAGGTGGGGCAGGGAGTCCTGGGGGCGCTGAAAGAAGTGCCTATGAGCACCATGTTTGAAACACCACAGCCACATCATGGCTCCAGTTCACAGATTACGATGGGCAAGTGTTTGGGTTAGTTAGAGGAATTGTTTCCCTCTTCAGATTATGGACTGCCCTATATTTTTTCTTTTTTCCTGTTGGCTTTTTTTCCACTTTTTTTTAAAGTGCTTGTTATGTGTTCTTTTTCCTTCATTGACAATATATGTATTTCTATCATGATTATCTTTGTGTTTTGTTCTTTTTTTTCTGCTATTATTTTAAAAACAATAAAGAATACATTAAAAAACACAAAGATAAAGTGAAGGGGGGAAAGCACATTCAGATTTGCAAAATTCTGTTACTGTAGCTGTTACAGTAAAAGTAGTCCTGACCTATAGGACATTGGTTTCTTAATCTGGCCTACTTTGTAAAGCTAACCCTTTCCTTTCCCTGCTGTAGTTGTCATTTGTTGAACAAAACTTTTTCAGAGAAGTTGGCGGACAAAAACCTGGCGCAGCACAACGCACATGCCTTACCTTGATAATGAAATCTGCACCAAGAGGCCCTGGGATTTTTATTGTTTCTCTCTCTGAGCCCTTCTGAAATTCGACTGTTGTGTTTTCAATGATGTACATTCCAGGGGCATTAAAGCTGTGTTCTCCAGTGTCTCCCTGCAGCGTCTTTGATTCAATCACTGAAAAGCATAAGGGGAAAATACACGTTATCATTCAGCAGATTATGATGAATGTATGCAAGGCAGAAAAGAAAAAAGAAAAGAAAAGAAAAGAAAAGAAAAGAAAAGAAAAGAAAAGAAAAGAAAAGAAAAGAAAAGAAAAGAAAAGAAAAGAAAAGAAAAAAGACATTGGCTTATTGAAAGCACAGGCTGTACTAAGTGTTGTAAATATAAAACATAGACAGTTGTATGGACTATTTATAACAGCACTATTCAGATGACAGGGGCTTAAAATGATCACTTCATCCAATTCTTTAGTGCTATGGCTCTTTTGCAGAAGCCTAGATGATTTCTGGTATAATAAAAATAGAAACTGATTTATCACTGGTATACAGTTAAGGAGAAATTCTGTTGCTTCACATGGCCTCACAGTAAAGCAGGTTTTAAAAAGATAAAGCATTTCACAGAATAATTTTAAACGAATACCAACTTTAATAATTTTAAAGTAATACCAACAGAATTCCAAGAATGCACAAATGCAGAGATTCTTTGAAAAAAGCAGTACAGAAGAAACCACCATATTTTTTTGATCCAGACACATCTTCCAAGTAAGAAACCTGCTGCTTTCCATGATATTCACATAGCCAAACTCCACCTTAGGATGCAACCATCCAGCACACTGAAAGAGGTCTTTCTGAATGGATCACAATTTGTGTTCAATATGCCTTTTTCTGTTCGAATAGATAAATTATTTAGGAAGAGCTGGACAAATCCATTATTCAATACAAGATGGGAACAGTAAATGAGAGGCCAGAGACACTGATATCTCACAAGACTGTTAAGTTGCCTTTTTGATCACAGATGCGCTGGCACATGAAAATGCACAGAATGCCTGTAAATGTACTGCTCTTAGTTCTTCCAGGCTGACACATATGCTATTGATGTGGTCAGAAAGAGGGTTCCAAAAGCTGCTTAGATGTGGGAAAGAGGGTCGATTAGTCGGCTTTCAGAAGAATTTGCCAAACGAATAGCAACCTCACCTTTGTCTGCCTGCTTATCTGGACAGCTTCAGCGTTATCATCACCCAGATCCCAATGCCTCTGACCCACTATACTAAAGTTAAGGTTGTTCAACCTTGCAATTCAAAGTTGGCACATTCTGCAGCTGCAGATTGGGTTTTCTTCTGGAAGGTGATCATTAGAAGGTACTGTGTAATGTTTGCATGTATTTACAGTTACACAGGTAAGCACAGATAGAGGCACGATTTAAAACTTTGAGGAAGCAATCATATACCGCCTGAACATAGCACTCTTCTTTTGTGTTTCTTCACACACCTAAATTATATTACCTTAGCTGCCCTGATTATGTGCCATCAAGCCAATGTCAACTCTTAGCAACCACTCAGATAGATCTTCCGTGTAGTGATCTGTCCCCAACCTGGTCCTTCAGGTCTTCCAACCGAGCACCCATCATCACTGTAACTAAGTCCATCCATCTTGCTGCTGGACATCTTCTTCTCTTTCCTTCTACCTTTCCCAGCATTAGAGCCTTCTCCAGAGACCTCAGCTATTTCTGCACCCCCCCCTCCAACAATACGATACTTCAGAAGTCTCATATCAAAATACACTATAAGAATATTAACTCTTTGGCCAAGTTAGAGGAATACTTGAGTTCTGCCTTGAGAGAACTAATGCCAACAGCCCTAACGTACTCAAACTGTTGAATTTGCTCATTATGCTGAATAATTCCCAACCCATAAAAGCATACATGAGTCTTACTTTAAGTCCTCTGCAATACCTTGCAAATATTCCACTAATCACTTGTCTCAGCTTTACAAATTACCTTGAGGCGGTACATTCCCTGGGCCTTAAAAGGAAGAAAATAATGCAACGGCACAGGGAGAAACAGAATATCTTTCTCTTGATAAAGGGTGCTGGTCCAGATTTATTCTTGGTCTAATTCCAATCAAAACAATGGTGTTGGAAGAGGGATAGAACTGGTCCTCTCTGTCTAGACAGAAGTGTACTCAAACCCATTTGTTATAAAGAAAGGAAGTCATTTGTCAGATGGCCTTTGAAAACAACATGCATCATTTAAATAACACTTAGAGCCCTTGGAATCCTTAAGAAGTAAGGAAATCTGGTAATATGTCAACAATAACAATAACAACAGCAGAAGCTTTTACACATCAAGAAATCCTTATAAGTACCTTGTGAGGTAGGCTGCAAATGGTGCCTAATAGCTTATAATAAATCCATCTAGTAAGTTCTTGCTACTTTGAGGGTTAAAGCAGGGAGCTGCTAATTTGCACTCTTAATTGTGACACTAAATGTACTTCCAGATGACTCTGATTGTGCACTTCTCTTACTCACCCATGGAATTTTACAGAGTCCAAAGAAACATTTCTTTCAATTTGTAATCTTCCTGCCTTTTCTCCATCTCTTCTTCTGCCATTTTTCTTTCCAGAGAAAATCCACCGGGAGGAGAAATTAAGCAGCTGCACAAGCTTTTTGGAATGGCAATGCTAGAAACCCTTGGACAGAAATCCCTCTAAGGCTAATTTCAATGAATATCTAAACCCGAGCTGTCACATCCTGTGAACTGAGGTTTCTTCTAGCAAAAGTTAATGTTTTCTAAAACTGGGCCGAAATTATTCCCTACCCCCCCCACCCCAATTTCCTGAAAACATTCTCCCTGTGTAAAAAATAAACCCTTTTTAAAGCAGTTTTTGTGGACATGGGGTAGACATTTCAACAAAATGTTTGCAATTAGTTTACATGTTGCCTTATCTCCCTCTTTTTAATGTTGTTGTTTTTTAGATTTTTTATCCTACCTTTATTATTTTTATAAATAACTCAAAGTGGTGAGCATGCCTAATACCCCTTCCTCCTCCTATTTTCCCCACAATGTTATTATATTATTTTAATGTGGCTTATTGAAGCACAAGACTCAACATGTTGCTCCTTTAGCTGTATTCCCTGGAATGCTTGTTATATTGCCTCCATGACACCATATTGCTCCTAAGGTTTTCTAGGAAGTCCACCTCTTACTGGCTGCATATCTTGGAGAGCCATGAAAAAGGTACAAAAACATCTATGTAAATATGGCACCACTGTCAAAACTGAATGGAAGCTGCGGAAAGAGCCTTAAACCATTCAGAGCAATACAGGCTTTTTTCATTAAAAGGAAAAACAATATTCACTCATTTTGTAAAATCAACTGAATTAACAGGCAACACTCCTTTCTAATTTCTAGAATTGTTTTTTCCCCAATCTTCTGAGAGGGGTTGTTTTACCCACCAGCCACTTGACCATTAGGTTTTGGGTTTTTTTTAAACCAAGTAAATTTAATCAGGACACATTACAATTCCTCATATCTAAAAAGAACATGAAACAATTTAAGATGAAAGTGGAAGTGTTTACCACTCTCTGTATTGCAGAAAGGAGAAGAGGAGTATGTATCGATCAATCAAATCTTTATTACAGTCAAAGACCAGCACAGAGGAGTATGTAACCTGAAAGACTCAGGGCATCTCTTAGCATGCTAATAATTCAGAAATAGAAGTCCCAAACAATAGCTTTGTAAGGTACAGTGAGCTCTTCTGCAAACAGAGCTGCTGGCCCAAGAACAGAAGTACATTTATTTCAGCTGGGGAGTTTGCCATACTGTATTTTCTTGGCCTGGGAAGTCAAGCAATGTTTGAATGGCCAATAAGGTGTCATAAAATATGCAAAGACTTGAAATCTGCCCCAAGTAAGTTGGGCAAAAAAGCACCTCTTCATACATGCACAAATTATGATTTGAAGACAATTCCGGGTGCACATATTTGTTTTATGTATGTGGCTCTTTCCTTCGTGCACCTGACAAGCTTATCTCAAAAGCCTTTACATGGTTTGAATTGGGTTTAGAGTTCTCTGGGTTGGCAAATAATGGCAGGTACATTAAAAATCACAACAAGTTATTGTTGTGATAGCATTGATGGATGCTAATGATGGAATATGATGTACTTCCTCAATCAGTTCTCTAGTAACAGCTAAACAGCAGCCCCTCATTCATCAGGAAAGTTTAAATCAAGCAAATAATATTTTTCCAAGACATGGCACCACAGATTTGCTCCAGAGTCTACGTACAAGATCAGTTCCTCTCTACTCTCACTTGCTCTGCCTGTCAATAACAACTTCCCTGAGGTATGAGTACCAAGCCTTGGGTGATGAGTAATATATGTATAGCTAGTTCTTCAAAAGGAAAGTAATATTTTGCAAATCAACTAGTAGCCATCTGGAAATATCAGCAAGTGGCTTTCCAAGCACATCCTCCAGAAGTGATAGCTTGAAAAGTCTTTTGAACCTTGAGTGGAGGCTTATGCTTAAACCCAGCAAAGTCAACTAGGGGTAAAGTTACAACTAAAACATAACAAGGCCTTTGTTTGCTGTTGGTGAACATTTCTCTTCTAACCCAGCCAACTGAAATCCTAGCTACCTCCGAGTAAAAGATGGATCTTGTCAATTTTAGGAGAACGCATTATTTCCAACAGCACTGTGACATCCGCAACAGGGATCCTTATCGCAAGACTACCCTGAAGCATGATCTATTTTACTGCTGACTTATGTTGGGAGCAAAACAAAAAGCAGTAGCTAGATCAGTGCCAGAAATCTTGAATGTAACATGTGTTTTTAAGAATGGTGCCGGGTTTGGATTTCATTTGTAACAAGCGGCAATAGATCTTGCATCTAGCACTAATAGCCACTAGTCAAACGCTGGGGCCAGAAGACTCCAAAATGATTTCTGCCAACTAGAGGAAAGGGATCAAATTAGCAGATACATTTTAATGGAAACGACTGTAAAATGATGTATGCTGTGGCAAAAACAAAGAAATAATCCTAACTTCATTCCTTCCATTTGGTGGCTTTAGAAGAGCAAATTCCGTGTTAGAAAGAATGAGACAAAGCAATCTGAAACAAAACTTTCAATATTATAAAGCTTTTCTTCAAATACAGAATGCAACCAGTGGTCCTTACTGGATAGACTGACACTTAAAAAGGTCTGTTGCTTCTCTCTTATGTGATGTGTTAAGCTGTTAGAGGAGTTGGGGACAGTGGCTTCTGCCAGAAAACCTACCTGCTAGAATTCATGAATTTTTCTACCCTTGCATTATTCCCCAAGAGAGAACATAAGGCTTTTAAAAAAAAATACCTATCTTCAAATCCTCAAACTATACACCATGTTTTCTTTTGAACGCTCATAAAGAAAATAAGAGAATTCACTCATAGGATGAAAAAATTAAAATGCAAGCTTCTGTCATGTAAAAAAAAAAAAGAGTAAGAAATCTAGCATCTTTCAGTTTGCTTCCAACTAGACTCTTGTAAGTTCATGAACTTGGTTATCTAGCATTAGCCACTTGTGAAAATATTAGCTTCTGGTTTTGTTGCTTCTACAGCAGGGGGATTATTTTCAGAGAACTCTGGCTTATTTTGGATTCTATACCCTTAATGCTACAGATTCTGGAAAGCCTATAATATATTCTAACAGCCCTCCCCTCTGCCTCAAATCCACTTACTCACCCCCTGCAACTATTTCAATGTCAAATGAAGGGAAAGTGAGAAGAGAAATCATCTCTTTGCCTTGGTACCAAAACCCAATTTAAACTGAGTGGGAGCAAACCTGTAATCCTCATCGCTCCCCACATGTTTGTACATAAAAGAATCACCATCACTGCTAAGTGTCAAACAATTCCCCAAAGAATAAGATTCATATTATTATATGCAATGACAACGGACATGGAATTCTACCTGAAGGAATGAAGCTTTAGAACCAAGAGAAGTTCAAAGGAAATTCCCAAACTTCCCAAGAACAGGATGGAGAAACAGAACTCTCCTTCAAGGAATGCTCACTTCTGAGAAACAAAAAGGCCAATTTTGGTCCAATATTAGTATAAAGTATGAAAAGCTAGCAGGCTATGAGCCTCCCTGCCTTTGCAAACAGGGGAATGGAGTAGGGATACAGAAATTTACAACCAGAACCAGCTCCAGGCCTTTGGTATAATCTTCAGCAGTACTACCCCAGTGATACTGTTCTTCATCCTTCCCTCAGCAAACCTCCTCTGACAGAACAGGATGCAATGCACCGCCACAATTCCCTACAATGTTCTATATGCATCACTGTTCTGCAGCACTGTGGGAAAGTTTAATAACAGGATTAGCACAAACATCGATGGTAGTAACCCAAGAACATTACGCAGCTCACTGATGACCATTTTGTTTTACTTAGGATATTTATATCTCACCACTTTGTCTAGGAGCTCAGAAGAGCAAATACTGCTATCTTCTGCCAGCCCCAGTAGAACTTCAGACCAGTTCCGTGAAGCCGTTGAGATTAAGGGAGGCGCTGTTCCCACAATATGCTTAGCTAGGACAATGGGAAAGGGGGCATTAGTATGTCATGGAAGCACCAAAAAGAGGTCAGTCAATTAATATCAAGAGGATTTGGTTTAGCCCAAATCAGATCCAGTCCTACATAGGTTAAATAACTCCATCAAGTTAGCTATATTGAGAGAATATCAACATTTAGATGCCCTATTTTGCCAACCTGGTCGTCCAAGAAAAAAAGAGCCCTGGAAAAAACAGAACGCACTGCCAATGCCTGGCAACACAGAATACATCTTGCAAGCATTGATCAGTTGCAACAGCCAAGCCATGTCTCTTGCTACCTGCTTAACAAAGGAAGAAGGACTAGTGAAGTGACAAGCTTTGGCAAGATTTTTGTGGTCCAAGCGTTCATAGGATAATAGGCGTTTCCAGGAGAAAGTGGATGGGGACTTTGATCCACTCTAATGTAATTGCTTGCAGCCAAAGCCAGTGCAAGGAGATTTGACTGTGCTTGGAATCTGGGTGATATACAGTATACATTTATATAATAAATAGTAGAGAGCTAGCATGGTGTAGAGGTTAAGGTACTAGACTAGGAGCAGGGAGACCTAGGTCTAGTCCTCCTCTAGGCGTGGAAGGCAGCTGGGTGAACGTGAGTGACTTGATCCCTCTCAGATCCAATTGGATCAGGCTCTCTGGCAAGCCAACTGAAAAAAAAAATCCTTCATCTCATTGTGCACTGATAGCTTCACTGTGTGAACTAGGTGAGCTCAATGCAAAACAACTGGACCTGTAACCAAGCAGGACAAATACTAAGAACCTCAACAAGAAGTTAGCTGACTGGCTGATGGGCAAATATAGCTATAGGTTCCTCCACCCCAGCAGTATGGTTAAGAAAGAGCCAGCTGTTATTTGTTTTTAATTTATGAGTATCATCTGTAGCATGCTTCCTAAAGCAACTAACCAGAAAGTATGATTTATTTTAAGTTTATCCCTTGCCATATTAGCATTCAGTGAATGGGTATAGTTCACCTCCTTAGATTCATGGATGAATGCAGATTTGAACTCAGGTCTTCCCATCATTCTATAATTAGATACTCTAATGTCTATAATCCAGAGCCTCTCTCATTTGTGGGTAAAGTTCCAGCAACATGGTAGACTAGGCTAAAAAGATATTGGTAATTTCTGGTTCAATGTGTTGTGGGAACCCAGACACTCTCTTAGCATGTTTGTCCAAACAAGAGTTGGTTGGGCAAAGCATGTTATGTGAATACAATAACTGGGATTTGTTGACCTTGGCTTATGATTCAGTATGTTGTGAGTTCTCAACCACAGCTTCCTGAAAACTTAATTCTTAAAGTACAGAAACAATTGCAGCCTTGCTGTTTATGAGGCTGTCTCACCAACTGGAATTAGACATCACACTAAACTATGTTAAAATAAGGTTGTATAGTTTATGGTTCAGCATGTTGTGGGAACCAAGCCATCTTCTTAAGTTATACTATGATTCCTCTGTGTGTCCCAGTATGTTATATAAACACCTGAACTGTGTTTGACAATCCTGACTTAAGGCTAAGTATTCTGGGTAAACCCAGCCATTTTGTAGAGGAACAAGAGAAAATGCTACAAACTGTTTTCAGTAGTAAACATAATTCATGCCTAAATATAATATTAATAATCGCACATTAGATAAAGAAGTCAGATTTTCAAGTACACTTAAAGTCCAAAATCTCTGAGAGTGTTAAAACATGAATAGGATTGATTTTTGTTAAAGAACTCTCTGTTCATAGTGAAAAATAAATTCATACCAAGGTGCGCTGGTCCTTTTACAGTAATTCTTGCACTGTGACTTCCATGTGGAACAGCAATCATGGTTTCCTCCCCTAAAAAAATTAAAAGCACTGATTCAAAAATTTTATTTTACAAGAGAATTATCTCATTACATGACTAAACTTTTTTTAAAGGCACCCTCACAAAATGTGATGCAGAAAATGTTCATTTTATTTTAAAAATACAGATGTTATTAAATATATTATCCTAAAATTGATTTCTAAATGAGGCTGCTATTATACCACATGTGGACATGTAAATCCATCCACTGGATACTTATTTTCTGTACACTCTCATAATATGTTAGTGATTAAAGTCTTATTGCTCAGGCCATATCACTTAATTACTGCATGGAATTAAAACATTAACAAACTATATTGTACAGAATGCCCCCTCATAAAAACAATTAGTCACTGTTTACCTGGATTTTGTTCACAATTATCTCCTATAGCTAGAAACAAATCAACTACCCTCTGGGGGAGATGGGCAGCATACAAATTTAATCAATAAATTACATTACATTACATTAAAATAAAACTACCTAAATCCTAAACCATTATAGATATGGCTATATGCAAATTAGAAACAGTGATGAGGCAGAGGAGTAAAACCTTGCAATTTGCTAACAATTAAAAAAAAAAAAAACCTAAACTAGCCATGAGTCCAGCAATTTAAACTTCTTTCCAAATGTTTTCATTTATTTATTTACAGAAACTTTTTAAAGATGTCTACATCTGGCTTTGCATCTGTAGTGAGAAGTTTAGCCTATATTTCAGTGCACCCTTGGAGAAACCACGGGGAAGCTCTTGAGTTCAGTGGCCATTTATAATCCTGCTTGCAGGGCTGTTATTTAAAAATGTGGGAAGAGGTTCAAAAGCCATATTGTGAGGACGCATGTCCTTCACGTCCTTGTTCAAGCTGGCCTTAGTTATCATTTTACCTCCCCCAGAACCTCCAGACCTAATTTTAAATACATTCTTTTATTTGATCAGTAATAACATATTAATTTTATGTTTAGCCAAAAGAGAAAAGTCTTTCTCTTGGAGAGGAGATCAATCTGAAAAACGTATCTTCAGGAAAATTCCTGGCTTTATGTGTGACCCTTTGAGGGCCTTCAGAACCTCTCTGAAAGCTACTACCAAACTGTAATTTTTTTGTTGGAGCTGAAAATTATTCTACTTATAACTGCTGTGAAGAATATCAGAAGTCACTGCTTTGTATCTTTTTTTCTTTCTATTTTTCCTTAACTTTTTTCTTTTCTTGCACTTTTTGCTTTCTCTTTGCTTTCTTTTTTTCTCTTCTCTTCTTTTCTTTAGTTTCTTTACAAACATTAGTTCGTATTCATTTTTATCCTTTCTTTTAGAAGTTTTAATACAAATTATATATAAAAGAAACAGAAAACTATTAAGCACGTGAACATTCAGATCAAATCACATTTATTATTATAGTCCTTGATAAGAGTGAATGCATTCATCTGATCAGTCTTGTTGAGAAAAAAACCCAGCATTAATGTAAAGAATTCACTGCCAATAGGGGGTAGTGACAGGATCACTGGCTTTGAAGAATTTGAAGAAAAAAGGCAGATTCAACCTACTGGGTGAGAGGTTTAGCAGCACTCTACAACTTTATTTGTGAGGGAAAAGCCAAAAAGATGAGGTCTGTAATTCATGACCGTAAGTATGAAAACATCTAGTGAGTGCACTGTACCTGGATAAAGGACATTGGCACATGGGCTCAACAGACCTCTGGTTTATCCAGGCCTCAAATCCTAATCCAGCTCTTCTTATATTCACAAGACAGCTCTGAGCACTGCCTCTGCAGAACATTCTGGCTGTTTTTCATAGAGGGGGACATTAATAAGCTGAATGGGCTCTCAGCGTGAACCTTGATCTGCCACCAAGTCTGTAGATTTAAAAGCTCTCCCATCATCAGACATGCAAGCCCTACAGTTCCTGAAACAAAAACTCTTATATTCTTACAAAGCAGCACACAGGGGGTTGTTAAGCCACACAATTCTATTAAATCAGTAAGAAATATGTTGTTTTTGAAAATGGGGGGAGGAGGAAAAAGTATATACTCAATTCCTATGACATTTAAGAGGAAAATAGTTACAACCGTATTTTATAATTTCCATTTCTATTTCATTTATGAACAGTCAGCCTTGCTTTGGGGTAGTAGTGGATTCTGGGTGCTGTGGCCAAAGGAAAAATATATCATCATCATCATCATCATCATCATCATCATCATCATCATCGTTTTTATCATTATCCTTTAGAAAGAGAATTTGGGCTGTAACCCCTGATCAGATTTATTTCCCATCATCCTCCAAGTATACCAGTGTTATCCAATCTTCTTCAGGGCACCCACTGTGAAACCAATATGGTAAGAGGGATTACAGAATGGATTTGGATAAAGTTCATTTTGCCACTGCCATGAAGATTCCCAAGTAATTACAGTCGGTCATTCTGTATTTGTTCACTCTATCTCCGTAAAAATAAGGCATGGCAATTGTCTCAAAATGGCTGCCAAGATTTGCCTGTTCACAAAAGAGCTGTGATAGAAGGAGTGGTTGAAACACGCCCATTTTCCAGAAGACAAGCAAACAGTGGGGAGATTCCTACCACTCTTGCTGCCCTCCACCCCTAAGATACTCTCCTAGGCAGGCGAGCAACTTCTCAACAATAAGCTGGACTGCAGCCATCCATCATTTCCATTTCCTATGAAAGCCCGTGGAACTCAGTGGCATTCTTGGAAATAATGACAACATTAGAGGCTGCTGTCAGACTTCTTGGTATCAGCCTGGACTATAAGAACAAGTCTCTCAGAGTTCTGCTTAGTAAGATTTATTAAGGGGAAGTTAAAATAACAATACAAGAATTCCAGTGAAGACTTTATTTTCAGCGGACAAAACTACGTATATTTAGGCAAATTAGGGCAGGAAGGTTTGCTTCTCTTTCTTTTTTTCTAATTTTTATTGAAGATTTTATTGAAGATTTTAATTACAATTGTAAAAGCAAATACAAACTAAACTCAAAGAGAGGAAAAGAAATAAAAGGGAATAATAAAAAGTGCAAAGAAAGAAAAAAAAAGAAAGTAAGGTAAAGAAAAAGAAAAAAAATATATATATTTTTATATATATCCATATATAAATATATATATATTTATATATATATAAATATATATATATTTATATATATCCAATCTTCGTCACAAGTTTAAGCAAACTGAATAATTCTTCACCCCCGATAAGGTTATAAACACATATCTCTTCTTCCCATAACCCATCTCTTATCTATATTCAAATCCCTAAATCATCAACTTTTCAGTCCTAGTGTCAGCAAAAAGTCCGTAAGGGATTACCACAGCTTTATAGAAGCTTTTCACCTTGGTCAAACAAGCCAACTTTATATTCCTTCCTTTTACTTCTGACAATCTTGATCTTTAATTCATTCAGATGTTGTTGTAGGTTTTGGTCTCGCTTCAGGTTTTCTTTCTCCCATCCCCAAAGGCTTCTTTGAGGCTTTAGCAAACCTCTTTTGTAAATTCAATAGAAAGTCATTCTCCAGGTCATTCTCTTGGTGTGGGTTGTTCTCTTTCTCAAGCCCTTTCAGTGTAAAGAGGAAGAGGAGGCTTGCCTACCTGGGGAAGAAGGGTCCCGCACCTGTTGATTTTTTGGAAATAGCCACTAGATTTCTTACCCATCAGAGAACCAACTCTCACACTTGCCATTTTGCTTTGCAGCAATTGACTTTTTGTTTTTTTAAATTAAAAGAATGTAAAACAATGACAGATCTGGAGGTTTGGCATGTACTAAAGGACTTCTCTTTGAGCACCCTGGTACCAATGGGCACCACATTGACGGACCACATTCTAAGTGAATATCAAATTGAGTGTTAGATGATGGCCAGAAAACCTAACATTAAAATTGTATTTTAATGAATTTTATCTTTGCTGTAAATCACCCAGAGTTGTTTCAACGAGGTGGGCGGTGACAAATGTGATATATAAATAAATAACTAAATAATACTATATTCATCTGCATACATTAAAACAACATATTTCATTTGTGGCTAGAACCCAAATATTACATACAACATGGCCCTTTATCTGAATAAAACAGTACAACTGAGAACTGCATTGGTGGATCTGATTGAGGTAAATGGTAGGGGTGACACAGCAATATGATTTGCATTTCCTTTTAGTCCTGTCTTTTACTCTGTTTTGTTACACATGGTCTTATTATAGTTCTGTATCTTGTATTTTATATTCTGATATGGCCTAATGGTTAATCAATAAAGTATTATTATTATACTTTTCATCTGCACTTGGAAAACTATGACCAGTTTGGAGCAATATATTTTCAAAGGGCCGTTAGCAAACTGGAATAGGTCAACAGGAGGTCAGCAAGGTGGCAGTGGAGGCTGGAAATCACGTTCTGTAAGGAATGGTATAGTTTGCCTGGGGAAGAGAATTAGTGACATCCTAGTTCCCTTCAAATATTTGAAAGAATATAATGCAGAAAATGGAGTGGCAAGACACTCTTCTGTTGCTTCGAGGGCAGGATTAATATAATTAGTGGAAAAAGCAGGAAAGCACGTTTGATTGGATATTAGGAGAAATCCATATGGGGGAGGACTTCAGGCAGTGTAGGACACACTCTGAAGAGGTAGGAGGCTCTCTCCCACCAAATCATGTTTGCTTGGAGACTCAGAGGAAAGGAGCTACAGCCTAGCTACTCACAGGGAACTCTATGCCACAACACATAATGCAGAGTTACATCAGGTAAGACAGACCACATGGAAGACACAGAGCTGTCAGGACCACGGACAGCGCAAAGCAGATACAACGAGCTGGAGTATTCCCTTACAAGAACTGTTCAGGAAAAGGCTGGCAGGAGAGCAAGGCTTTAAGGAAGCTGTTATGGCCTGGTATTTAAGTTGCTCCACCCCATAGATGCATATTGTGGTTCTTAAAGAGACCATCACTATATAGCCTGGGAAGGAAGAGGCAAGACAGGAATGGGAGGATCAAGGTTTCATCAGATGGAGGGAAGATCAAGGTTTCAGCAAGATTGGCTGGGGAATTCTGGGAGTTGAAGTCCACACATCTTAAAGTTGCCAAGGTTGAGAAACACTGATCTAAGCAGAAGCTAAACAGATATCTGCTAGGAATACTGTAGATACAAGATTCTTGCACTGATGACTCCCATAACTCCCAAAGCATTATATCTTGGAGCAAAGTATTGCACTACCAAAATTATTGGTACTTTCCATTTTGATGGTAAATCTGTATCCATTTCTTTTACCTTAAAATATGCATTTAAGCAAGTATATTCTAGGTTAAAGCAAGCATAGAAATATATATCTATTTTAAAGTTGAGTGCATGCAAAGCTGAGTATGCTTGTAAAGCATAAAAAATATGCTGTACTGGGCACATTTATTGGAAAAAATATGTGATTTTTCATGCAGTGGTTTAAGGAAATACAAACTGATGTTGAATTCTTATGGAATGTGCCAATGGATGAATATGTGTGAAACTGGCCTGAACTGCAAAAACATTGTCCTGCCAATCCTTGGTCATAATTAGAAATTATAGTGGGAATCTTCTAGACTTGCCATTCCTGCATAAATTATTTGGCAGTAGTAACTAGGGGATCAAGCTAGTTCTAATGTTAGCCCAGTTCTGATTTTGAGTCAAAAAGACATTTGATCCAATTTGCAGTTTAATATCAGACTCATCCTATCAAAACTGAATCAACTTCCTGAACTGGATCTGAACCATTATTTAAACATTCAGCTGAAACTGTTCGACCCTTTGATAATACCACAGCCACTGACAGCAAATGTAGTAATAATATTGTGGAGCTCCCCTCTCTAGTGTGTAGGGTTTTGCAACAGAAAGCACTGTGTTTTTTCTAACATGCAAGCATGATCTTGAAGTCCTGCTTCTAGCTTCAGCTTTACAGCAAGTATCTCTTCGCAGAAGTGTTTGCAAAGGAATGAAAGAATGAGACAGAATTGTCTCCTGCTTACAACTATGCTTAATGCAAGCGTTATGGGGAGGGAGATATTTAATACCACATACTGCCTGCCACAAAAATTAAGCACACTCCTTTTCTTCACTGAAAGTCTAAAGGGACTAAAAGCATGTCACAATTCATAAGCCCTGATATACTTTTTGGAAGCTTGCTGCAGCCTCAAAGAATTAACAGTTAATACATTCCAAAGTCAGGGGAAATGAAGTCATTAAATCCTAAACCAGCACCACAGATCTCAGGAAATAGAAGAGGACGTATGGGTCATTAGACAGATAATATCCATTTTAGTCTGGTGCCATATCTTTCAACAGAAAGGAATACCCCAGACCTTGCTTCATATTTCCATCTCACACAGTACCGCCAAACATCTCCTAAATTTAGGAGAAGCAGTCAAGTGGGACCCCCAAAAGGTGGAAAGTATGGAACAAAAAATCTTTACTGTCCCCAGTGGAATAAAGTGGTTCCTAGGTTTAACTAGATGAAATTGTTTAATAGAGGGGACCTGGAGCACCCTCCTATTTTCTATCCATTATGAAGCCCTTTGCACACAACAGACAGAGAAGAAGCAAACTTAGGTCACAGATTCTAGGCAAAACTTTGCAAAGCTGCTCTATTCTTGTTTGCTTCAAGAACATGAGATCTTTCCCACCCTGAACATGTTTTGCCAGTCATTAAAACAGGGGGAAAAGGACAGGGGGAAAAGGACAGGGGGAAAAGGACAGGGGGAAAAGGAGAGCAATTTAAAACTTTCTAACAGACAGAAGTTGTATTGAAGTTGATGGGAGTTCCATGCATAAAAGAGCTAGGATATTTCATTTTCCCAGAAGTATGGCAGATTTTACAACTTATCATCAGTCAAATGTTTGATCATTTTCCCAGAAAGTTAGTTTTTGGGGGGTTGGGGCCTTTTTAAAAAATATTTTGCTGGCAGTTTTGCCTCTATGAGAAGGAGGAGGGGGACTGTTAGGCTGAGACTCTGCTTCCTATGATCAAAACATCTGCATTTATTCTTTTTAACTGCACAAGTTCAACAAAACATTTACTACTTAATTCACTACCGATAGGTCTGTCTCTTCTGTTTCCCATTTGTATATTGCTGCGTGTGTGTGCTTCCTTGTGTACAAAATAGTAGATGCATGAATTATGTCAGTTATGTAATCAATTAGGATTACCGAGAAACGAAAAAAGATCTCAACATACCAGGAAACCACAAGGCTGGTAGAAACAGGAAAAGGGGAAGACTTATGAAGCTTTAAAACACACACACACACACATACACATTAAACCTCAAGAACAACAGGAGCCAGTGAAGATTGAGGGTGCTGAGTAAAGCCAGAATTCTGACTAGTTTTCAGAGAAAAAAATTGGAGGTGTGAGATTGAAAAGAGTTCCGCTGGAAAACAAATGATAGCTTAGCTGTATGAAGCCTTGAATGAAAGCACTCAATACTGTACCCACCTAATCAATTAAATTTGATTAAATTTAAATTAAATGTGGCTAGGCAGTTAAATTTGAATCTAATTATCTGCAGTTCAGCAAAAATCGACATTACAGTCCACTGCTAGAAGCCAAAGATGCAACCTATCCATAAATGCTTTTCACTTGAAGTCCCATGAGTTAAGAGTTTTTCCTTTCCCATAATTGATCAACTAAAAGGATTAATTTTCAACAGAAGATTGAGAATCATAACTATGATTCAAAGCTTATAGAGTGATAGTTGCTTAACTCTCTTCCTTTCTTAACACAGTGAGTTTAGAAAAAGGTAACACCTGATGTGACGAATAATGTGCATTTTTATTCTACTTTTATAAATTCTATTTCTTCTGAGGGGCAGTACAAGAAGCTTTGGCATGAAAGAAAACTGAAGATTGACTCTAAATTACATTAACCATGATAACAAAGTCCATGGCCATTGTCATTTCTTGTTCTCAGCTATAATAATTTGTATAATCCACATTAAGATCAGCATGAAAATGTGATTTGACAATGAAGTACTTATGCGATTGCTTTCTCCACACAGAAGGGCCCGCCGGATTTGCCCTCTGTGTACTTGCTGTCAAAATCTTTTAAGAGTCTCCAAGAATGTGAGGTGAAGGGGTGAAGGCTTACAGGCAATCTTTTCCAGCTACAGAGGACAGAGGGAATGGCTTTGAGGGACAGGAGGAACAGTTGCTACCAAGATAATGCTGAGATAAAAGGTGCCTGAGTCCGAGCCAAGAAAGTAATGTGAGTAAATGTCACAGATAAGACCCTCCCTAATTCACACAAAGATAAAGGGAGGGGGGAGCACATTCAGACTTGCAAGATTCTATTACCATAGCTTTATAATAAAAGTAGTATTGACCTACATGGCATTGGTTCCCTAGTCTGATCTACCTTGAAGGGCTGACAACTCCCCATTATGGAATTGCCCCTCTAGAAATTAGACTAGCATCTTCACTATCAGCTTTCTGGATGTCATTAAAGACAAAGCTGTTCTGGAGGGCTTTTGGTGAGTGGATGGTCACCATTGCACTTATTGTATGATTGCAGTTTGTGTTTTATCCTCATTTTAGTGTTGTTGTTGTTATCATCATGTTTTTATGTATTCTATGATGTAAACTGCTGGGAGTCACTTTTGAGTCCAGCGGTATAAAATATGATAAAGAAAAAAGGAAAGAAAAATATTCGTGCAAGAGCTAAGTCACATTAAAATTAAGCATACTTTAGAGATGATGCATTAAAAAAAAGCATATGGGTGGTTGCATTAAAAATGTATATTTCAGTACTTGATAAACTGTAAAGAAAAATATAAATTGCAGAAAACATATCTACAAGTCCATAGGATGGCAACTATGGGGCTTTAGGGGAGTTTCTGAAAGCTTGACATGCAAAGAAATTAGATTGAATGTTGTAACATATAAGTCAGGACATAAAGCACAGACATGGATCAGGTTTCTACTGATCTGCAATACTGGTTTTCTTCTACACAAGTGCAAAGTCTGACCCAGAAGATGTCAGTATGTTCAAAGCACATACAGCTTCATGTTCCTAAGTATATTCTATTCTGATTTGGACACTGCATGTAGCCATGCTTCCGGCCTCTTTAACTTGATGTTCTTGAGTAGATGTTCTCTCCTCAACTGATGGGTTATTGCTGAGAAGCTGTTTCCCTGACTCCTTTCTCCCCAGTGCCCACTGGCTTAAAGAACTTCTACATGATACAAAAACTGTCTTTTTTAACAGAATGTTTTGTTTTAAAGTTACACACTGCAACAAGTCGGTGACAAAAAAGGGAATTTAAAATATTATCTTAGGCACACTAATATATGATAATTACAGAATCACATATTTACACCCAAAGAATAAACATGATTTAGGCAAGATCTTCAAAACCACACAGCAGTGGAATGATGAGAAAAACATGCAACTGTGACTTTGATCCAAAGAACATCAAGCCCAGGGGGAATCTGCAAGGCACTCTTTGTCCAGAGATTCTGGGGGGATCAGGCCCACAATAAAGCCAAGTATTTCTCAAAACTCAGTTTGAAGCCGCCATTAGTGGCAATGATTCAACATCTTACGAACACCACCGCTCTCTTGGATAGAAACAAAAATTTGAACCCTATCTTCTTGGTAAGTTCTCTCTCAAGCCAGACTCCTAATGCTTTCATATTACAGGCAGGATCCCAATTTTCTGCAACTTTATTTCAGAAGGTAGCAGCCCACTTTCTGATCTTCCCCACATTGTAGAGCTGGAGATACTTTTTGTCCTCCAAACAATCCAACTGCTGAACCACAGACATTCAGCCAGGAAAAATATCCAGATTCAGCAGATGAATCTATTTTGGTATTTAACTCTCCTTCAAAGGCCCCAGTTTTCTATGAGTTTTATCTTTCTTTCACAAGGAATAGGAAAACAGACATATCAGAATGGAAATAGATTACAACTGAATACTATTTTCTGAAAGTGATCAGTTCAGCATTTGCCCAATGTAAGTAAGAATGAAAAACAAATACAGGTAGTCCTCTCTTAATGACCACAATAGGGACTGGAAAATTGGTTGTTAAGCAGGGTGGTCATTAAGTGAGTCACCATGTGACTGGACTCAATTGTATGACCATTTTTATAGCAGTTGTAAAGTGAATCACATCATCAAGCAAATCACCACATCATTAAGCAAATCACATGGTCATTAAGCAAATCCAGCTTCCCCAATGGATGTTTTTTGCCAGAAACCGGCAGAAAAGGTCACAAATCACAATCATGTGACTGTTGGATGCTGCAACCAATCGTAACTGTGAGCCAATTGCCAAATGCCCGAATTGCAATCACGTGACTGCAGGGGTGGTGTGACAGCTTGCAACGGTTGTGAGTACAGGTTGTAAAGCACTTTTTCTGAGGCTGTCATAACTTTGAACCATCATTAAATGAATGGTCGTTAAGCAAGGATGACCTGTATTTCTTTTTAGCTACAGATCATCATCACCAAGTTATCTTTCATTGTTTCGTATATTTGTAAAAAGTGCCAGCATTCTTTTTTTAAAATATCCTCCAATTAAACATTTGAATGATGGTGGTGGTGCAAGGGCGAATACATCTAACTTATGAATTCAAGAGTTAAGAAAAGGTTTTCAAGCAAATTCAAACAAGAAATATCCTTTAAAGAGAAAAAAAAACTGGTAATGAACAGTAGACATAGTGTACTAACTGAATTCTGGGGGGGAAAAACAGAAAAGTGTACTGGGGATGGAGATGGAATAACTGGAATATTGAATGGGAAAACGCTACACTGGAACATTTTATTTCAAGTGCCACTTGCTCCTTCCTGATTACTTGATTTTGGGGAAACACAACTATTCTTGCTAGGTATACAAATCCTTAGGACAAAGGAGTTGGCTGGATTCCAGAACAATGACTCCTCCTCCTCCTCCTCCTCTTCTTCTTCTTCTTCTGCAGGAATAAGTGACCTTTTGATTCTGTCCAATATACCACAAAGCCAACAAAATTATCCAAAAGAGAGACTTTGTGTGTGTGTGTGTGGTGTGTGTGTGTGTGTGTGTATAAAGTCTCTCTTTTGGATACTTTTTTGGCTTTGTGGTATATTGGACAGAATCAAAAGATCACTTATTCCAGCAGAGGAGAAGTCGGAGGAGGAGTCATTGTTCTGGAATCCAGCCAACTCCTTTGTCACAGAGTGAGAGTGAGTGAGAGAGAGAGAGAGAGAGAATCACAACAGGTATTTCGTGTTTTATTTTTTTGGTGCCTTCAAGTCAGTCTTGACTCCTGGCCACTGCCTGGACTAGTCCCTGTAGTTTTCTTGGCCAGGTTTTTCGGAGGTGGTTTGCCATTGCCTGCTTCCTAGGACTGAGACTGTGTGACTGGCCCAAGGTCACCCAGCTGGCTTCGTGCCTAAGGCAGGACTAAAACTCACAGTCTCCCAGTTTCTAGCCTGATGTAACCACCACACCAAACTGGCTCTCATTTTGCATAGTGGTTAAGAGTAGTTAGAGCCAGTCTGGTGTAGTGGTTAAGGCATCAAGCTAGAAACCAGAAGACCCTGAGTTCTAGTCCCTCTTTAGACACAAAACCAGCTGAGTGACCTTGGGCCAGTCACTCTCTCTCAGCCCTAGGAAGGAGGCAATGGCAAACCACTTCTGAAATCTTGCCACGAAAACTGCAAGGACTTGTCCAGGCAGTCACCAGGAGTCAACACTGACTCAAAGGCACCAAAAAATAAAAAATAAAAATCATGTTTACTCAGTTGGATTTCTCTCTCAAAGCTCATCTTTCAAATTCTTGCATAACTTTCCCAAGGGTCAATATTGCATAATAGAACAACTTGGCACAAACTTTCCCAAAAACAAATTCCAAATAATTCTAAGTTCAGTTAAATTGGCGCAATCCACAGTACAGCCCTGTTGATAATAGCATAGGAAAATACTGAGGATAAATAACACATATTTGAGTTGCTAGAGACTTACTTTTTTCCGAGGAAACGTGCGTCTTAGCTTGCCCTCTCACCAGTCTGCATGTGGCACCATCTCCTGAACAGACCCCACAGTTGTCTTCTTTGGCGTGACTCCCAAGCTGCCGATCACAGCCTACGGCCTGCCAATATCAACACTGGAATCAGAAGGGCAAAGCTGCCGTAGGCCACTTGGTTTTTTAGAACAAAATTATCACATTCTCTCTTTCTAAATTGCCCTCAATCCCTCAAAAGCATAATTTGGCGTCTTAACATTTCAGCAGGAAAAGGGCTTGAAAGTAATTATTCCTTAATGAAGTTAAGTTTTAGGCCATACCAATTAAACTCTTCTGATGTCCCCACCTAATAAATGTTAAGAAGTCTGTGTCAGGTCAAAGAAACACTATTCTCTCCCCTATCACTAATATCAGTAATTGTGTGGTTAAGAAGTTACTTTTCATCACTTCCAAGGCAAGACAACCTAAGCTTTCTGGAATTATCCATTTCTAGACTTCCCATCAGTGAGGCCCAGGATACTGGATCGTGCCAGTGACATCAATAACACTCTCAATGGCAATATTGCCAGATTTGGGGTGCCTTGTAGTCCGTTTAATGACTATCTATGTGCAATTCCCAACTAATAAAAGTACATTGAAGCTATTGTAACATTTCATTTCATACTCAACTTCTCAGCCTATTCCCCTACTTCACATTTCTAAGTCTATCTCAGTTAAAAAACATGAGCTGCCTTGAGAAAAAGTAATACTTAAAATAAGCCCACTGAGATCAAGTCAGTGATTTAAGTCACGATTCAAGTCCTCTCCCATTGATTCGGTGTATCTACCATTCTGTAATCTGATTCTACCTTAATCCAACCCAATGGTTTTATTCAATGAGTCCTTTATTCATGTAGCCCTTGTTCCTTTCTTCTTACCCACAACACAGAGAAAATTAAATTAGAAGGAAAATGTTGTTTGAGGGAGAAGGACCCTTAACCTTAAAATAATTTCATCCTACTTCTGTATCAGCTTGTCAATCTGCAACTTTTAAAAAAATAGTGCATATTTTTAATAAAAAGTTTTTTTCAATGTAAACATTTTTTAAGCAGGATAAGCATTTACTTAGATATTGTTTTATTTAGATATTATCCTAGCACTGAAGATGTTACCTAGCCGAGTAACAAAATTTGCAAGAAAACCACCGAGCTCAGAGAACCCCAAGGACTCTATATTTCACAAACTTTTCCTCTAATATCTAAGCATTTGTACTGTATTTTGAATAGATGAACTACATCACATTTGGAAACAAACTGCAGCATAACCTGTGTGAATTTTAGTAGTCACATTAAAATGTAAACCAAGCACTTTTCTCCCGTAAAGAAAGAGAACAGAGGATATAACTGGTAGCCTACCAGTTAATTGCCAGCATGTGTGTGCGTGTATACCCACAAACCTTTTCCTTACGTTTTACCCCTGCCTTAGGTTATTTAGTTATTTTTGTTTTATAAATACTAGTGGAAGATAACTTTTTCCACAATTAGAGGTGCTCTGCTTCGTGGTGTCTGCGTGTAAAGGAATTTAGAGATGACCTTGGAGGAGGTATTTAGGAGGGACATGGAAAAGCGATTATACTGAAGAAAGCATGAGAAACTAACTCAAAATAACCCTGCCTTGATTCTGTTTAGTTTAAAATGGGACAGGGAGAAAAGTTGGACAGGCTTTCAAGATTCTGTTATTATACTGTACAACGATATTCCCGAAATCCTGCAGTGTCTATTTCTTGTCCTGGCCTACCTCAAAGGGCTGGCAACGGGGTAGAGATATGCATTAGGCTCTGAAAAATGTGCTTGATGCAAATTTCATTAAAGGACCTTCATTTATGAGAGCCAGGGTAATACAGTGGTGAAGGTATCCCTGACACCAGAGAGAGCGGAGTTCAAGTTTGCTCTCAGCCCTAGAAGATCAACTTGGGGCCAGTTTATTTCAGCCCAACCTACCTTACAGGGTTGTTGTGTCAAAAAATAAGAGGTAAAAGATACCCCCCACCCCACCCCGCTTCAAGCCTTAATTGAGTACAGATAAGCTTGAAGGCTTGACTTCTTCTGAAGGCAACCGCAGTTCAGGAAAATAATTAATAATCATTTTTTAAAAGTTGTTCATTGAAAATGGGATGCACAAACTTATTTATTAAGAATGCAGAGTTTCAAGCAGAGAGCTGAGCAGGCAAACTGCCTAGCAATGGCCTCACTCAGTTTCACACTTCATCTCAGCCAACCATAAAGGACCCAAGATTTCAACGATTAAGGCATTTGTTCAACTTAATGTACCCCATATTGTTGGCTATTTACTGAGCAATGGGATCAACTATAAATATTACAGGCAGATTGGGAAAACATCTGCAAGCTTTTAGGGCATATCCAGAAATAATTATAAGTAGGGGTTTTTTTTTTACTTTATTTTAAAAAAATAACCCTCTAGAATTGCCTCAAACGAAACAAGTGACAATGCATTTAAGGAAAACGGAGTAATAGAAGAATTGGGACTGTATCAAAAGGTTAAAATGAACCATCGCAGCGTAACTTAAGAAGTGATAAAAATGTTGTAATAGTCAGATTATAGTAAACTCCCCAAACAAGAAGGGTTTGTATATGTGTGTATATGTTTGTGGGGGGGGGGTATTTTTGGGGGGGGGAGAGAGAGAGAGAGAGAGAGAACACGAACATGGGTATCAGCAAAGCTGTGTAGTTTTACCTATAACAGAAATTTTTAAAAATAGGTTTTACCAAAATAGCTAAATAGTAAATAAAGTATGCATGACATAGGTTTGGCTTATACATTTGCAAAAGTTTTTTTTCCCAAAAGGATTCTTAGTGCTTTATCCAAACCAGAATTACTATTCTATTCTGTAAGATTATTTAAGCCAACACTTTAGTGAGCTTTTCATAATAAAGGCAAAGACTATATTCAGCTAATGCCTTAGAAAAGAATCTTAAGCGTGGATGAAAACCATCTGAAACACCTTTAAATGGGCTGAATGTGCTTTTGTCTCTGTCTTCTTGAGAAGTTAAGAACTGTATCGCCATCTTGAACTATTTGAAGGGGTGCTATGTAGGGGATGAAACAACAAGCCAACGAAGTGGTTTTCCTGACTTCAGAAGAAAAGGATCTGAGCCAACAGCTCAAAAGGACAACAGCAATTTCGACTAAAAGTTAGAACACATTCCTATCAGGACAACCTACTTAACAGTGAGACAGGCCACCTTGGAAGTGGACCCTCTTTTTATTAGAGGGTTTAAAGAGAGGCTGATGGCATCAATCCAGGATGCAGTCAATATCCTGCCTCTGTAGAACTAGATGACCGTCATGACCTCTTCTAGAGCACTGGACTGGACCTGGAAGATTCAGGTTCAAATTCCTAGTTAGCCAAGGAGCTTGAGTTTGAGACACTGGGCCTCGCCTATGAAATGGAAGAGAGAAATCCATTTTTGCTGCCCTGAGCAGATTGACAGGAGCAAACTAGAGGAAAGATAAAATAAACAAATTATAGAACACACAACTGGTTTATACTCAGCACTCTCTCACTCTGCAATGGCGTAGAACTGCCTTCCTCAACCTAGTTGGTCCACTAGTCTTGTAGCATTCTCCTAATTGTCAGAACAATCGTTTCCAAATGTCTGGAGAAAAAGCAACTGATTTCTGGTACATAAAAGACTGGTAAATTCTTTTCTATACCCTCCTGTTCTTGCTGAACTACAACTCTTAATATCCCTCAACATTGGCCATGTGACTACAGTTGCTTAGATTGACGTTCAGCAATCTCTGGTGGCTTGTAAGTTCTGAACCACTCCGTGGTACACATACAAACAGATCCGAAGATACCTAAATCTAGTCATCCACATCCACATCCATAAATTATATTGAAAGCTAAATTTTCCACTCATTCATTTTTTGGAAAAAAATTCCTAAAAAACCTAAAAATTTGTTTTTAACCAACAGCTTTAAAATTATGAGAGAGACTGAAAAGTAGGGTTACTGAACAACCCACAATAATACAGGCAAGCAGAGGTGAAGGCTAAATTATTCCTGATACATTAGAAGTGGTTATAGAACTTCATAAATATTTCTCAAAATGTAAATCCAGAAATCAGCCAAAAGGTTTCCACAGCTGTTTCTATAGTTCTCCTTCCCTTCTCATTTGGATTCAGCCAACAAATTAGATTTAAATGAAAACCATGAACACAGGATGTTTCATTTCGATCTGTGAAGGTTAATGCAGAACTGGCCACATTCAAGAATGTTCATTTCTTAAGCAGATGGTAGGATTTAAATATCACCAAAACGAAAGGGGGAAGGGGGAGGAGAAGACTAAAAAAGACAAAGTTAAGACAGTAAACAGTACTATCTAACACACTGATCATAGTATCTTGAGAAACTATTTTTATCTTGGCCCATCCAAAGAAGTAACATACTGAGTATAACGAGAGAAGCTTCTGCAGTTCACCTAATTCCAGTCGTTCTCAGAATCCCAGCCACAAGAATGGGAAAAATAAGTCTAATATTACTACCAATGGCAGTAGCCGACTAAGTGTCAAGATTATGTCCCCTTGTTTGCAACACGCAACCCCCTGGAGACCTGTGAGTGATCCTAAGGTATGGTCCATAGAGGAGATAGAGAGGGCTAGCTTAAGTAATGGCCTTAAGCTTTCTATGGCTTCTGAGCTTCATTTATGCCTAATCTTTTTATCTCCTTGGTATGCAGCCTACCAACTGCTTGATCACTAAGGATACATCAAGGGAGCTAGTAAATGTTTCCTCAGATTATCTTAAAAGGTGTAAAGAGAAGACACTTGAATTATGTCCAGGAATGTAAATGGTCAATACCAATGAGTTGGGAAAATGCCAATCAACTTCATACCTCTGCTGAAATTCCTCTCTTACCTGAATGCCCACCAAAATAACTTCACAGCCCCCAAATGAGGTCATAAATGGGGAAGAGAGAGCATTTAGGCTGAGCTTCAACCATGCAATGCCACCAAGGGACCACATTTCCCCTCCCTCCATTCAAAGCTGCTGCACTGCTGTCTAAGTTGCCCAGTTCCTGCCAAACCAGAGGGGAACACACTCTGCCTTGCTCTGCTGAAGGATAGTGGACTGGTGTGTCTTCATGATGACCATCTATTATAAGCTGCCTATGGACTTTGTGACCAACGGAGAGATGCCAAGCTTTTAAGACAAAAACAATCAAGCAACCATATGGTTATATATTTGTAAGCTACAGTTTCTTGACTGTGTATATCTATCTATCAATATCTGATCTCTCAAGCAAGCTCACGGTTGATCTATTGGTTGGTGGGCAGTTGTCGGGGTGAAGTGGCAAACCATCTCTGCTTATGGGTAAAAAGAAATGGTTTCACTACCTTTCTCACAGGAGAATTTCCCAAAACCTAGATCCTGTTAATATAGGAACTCCAAATACTTTATATGGTAACAAGAGTCAGGCAAATGTATGATTAAGTGGCCTGCCCAATCTGGATCTCATACTGTCGAGGGGTTTCCAAAATAACTTTCCCAGAAATTTGTACCTCCCTTCCCATTTTTTTTTTTTTAATCTTCAGTAGCAAGTTCAGCCTCCTGAAGAGCCATCTGCACAATCTTTGTTTCCTCTGATAAGGACCTAGGTTGCTTGGGATCGATGTGTGAAGTGAGATTCAAATAACACCGTGGAAAAAGGTTATGGTAGCAAATGTCAAAAAAATTATGCAGGATGCCTCTCCAAAAAAAAAAGAGAGAGAGAGATTCTGCAAGAAGCAGGGTGCAGCGCTGGAGGGAAAACTAGCGATGCATAGCGAGCCTACTGAAGACCCTTCGTGTTAAGAAAACAGATGGAAGTGAAATCATCCTTGCATGAAACAGCTTGATAGGTCAGTGTGTGATTTGCCAAAGATTCAGAGACAACACAAGAAGCAAGCAGAGCAGCTTCAGAAGAAGAGGCGTGCAAATCCTCATTCTTTTGTAGCAAATTCTTTGTTGCTCCCAAGCAGAAAAGCAAAGAGATCCACAGCAGTAGTGTGACATATTTATTTAGATGAGTTCACTTGAAAACCTCTTGCCAAGCCTTGGCGGCCAGTGCTAAGTAGGTGTCGGGAGTCAGCTGAACTGAATTCCCAAGCTATAACTTTGACAGATCTCTCTTTTTTGCTTGCTTCCACACTGCGACAGCTGTTGGTTGCCATGTGATTTGACTGTTGTTTGATTCACTTTTTTTTGGATTCATTCATTTGATTCATTCTGTTTTTGTGTTTCAGGAAAGTGGATCGTATTGATGGTTGAATGCCTCTTTCTAAACCAGGAAAAGTAAATATGTCAGATTCTAGGAAAGCTTCCAAATGCCACTTTTTAATTATTGTTGGTAGCAGGGCTGCATTTCCTAAAGTTTGAAATTCATTAGTTAGGCTCCATAAAAATCATAAAAGATGCATTGTAAGCTGACATCGTTAAATCACCCTAAGTTGGTTTTAAATCTTAGTTCATATATACTCCATGGACAACTCTCTATGTAGCCTAGTTGCTATGCTACAACTAGATGTTCTCCCCCCAATTCAGCTTCATTCAATGATCCAAGATCCTGGAAAAGAAAGGAAAGGACATTTCTCCGTATCATATATCCTTTTATAAACCTCTATTGTGTAACTCCCATAGTCTACAAACAAGATAAAATAATAATTTCCAATAAATATGGCCTTGTCCTAAAAGGAGAAAAGTTGTTGCTAGACTCTGAAAGTATCACAAAACTCCCCCCAAAATAAATAAATTTAAAAAATTTTTAAAAATCCAGCATTCATGCCTAGCACATGTTCTGCCTTTTGCTGCATGTGCTCTGCCCAGCCAGCCAGCCACTACCACTTGAAACAGTAGAGATTGGTGCTCAGACAACATTAAACACTTGGCCCTTCCCCACTGGGGAAAATACTAAAAATACAGCAGTAAATATTAATGAAGCAGAACTTGTCAGTTCCAGATACAGACTTTTTCCCCCCATGATAGAAGGGAAATGGCAGGGAAAGGGCCATTTTCTTAGGTGTGGTGTGTATGTTTTTTTTTAACCAAGGTGGCTAAACTGCTATGTGCTGGAATAATTGTAGGTAGGAATGAAAAGTACATTAAAATCACATAAAATCCAGTGCAGTGCACCGTAAGGTTGTCGTAATCCCAATGCTACACTTTTGCCAGATGTCTCACTTTTTCCCTGAGTACACACCTACTCTTCTCATCAACCATGTCAAGAGTTTTTTGAATTGCGCACGTTCAAGCATTTAATAGAATGGTAGTAGCTACTTTGCCAAAAAGAAGGCTAATTGCAAAACCATGCACATTCTAGGTAAAATTATTCTTTTTTTTTTTTTTAAGGTGGGGGAGTCATATTAGTTAAGGGGCACCTTTGAGGTTGGGAAACTCAAAGTGAACATTCTTTCCCTCATCCCAATTTTTTAATCTATGTGTGTGGATAATTTTACATTTTGTGTTTCAAAACTGGTTCACTGCTGGCAATGTGTAAGTAAAACCAGGCCTGAATATCTCTGTAACCCAAGGATCCAGCACAGCTAAATTTATTGCTTGTCTTCAAGTATGGCTGTGAGTGTGACTGAAATATTATTTCCGTTTATCTTAAAACCTTCAGATCTTTTTCATATTTTTGATAGTATATCCTGGGGATAAGTTTCTCTTCTTCTGTCCTCTTACCATCCTCACTTCTCCTGAGTACAATTTCAACTCATCCCCTACAGAAATCCATATGAGTTCTTGAAAATGATGTTCCAAATTATTTCACACATGCACATAAAATACCTTGGACCGCTGGAAACAAATGAATTAAAGAGCAGTGTAGGAGGAGAGAGACTAAGGAAAGGACCCACAGTTTGGTAATACAATATGTGAGTCCTCTCTTGATCTTGACAAGAAACCCATGGAACACAATAGGAACACTGAAAGACATCAACTAGAACCCCATCTGAATCCTGCTGAGACTGAAGCCTTGTATGCTCCAGGATGTAGCTGTTCTTCCAAGACTCTTCTTTCCAGAGTGAAAGGCCTTAAAGAGACAGGCCTTTGGCCCAGAATGTGGTATTCCTTGTCTCCCTTTCAGTCCCCACAGAATGCAATCGCAGGTTCCCAGGGGGCTGCAATTCACAGACACTGGGAAGATCAATTCCTTAGAAGATGTAGGCTCTAAAAGTACAGGCTCTCTATATAGCCTGTAGTTCAAAGGCCCCAGATTTTATGGTCTTAGGTCCTGGACCCTGTGGCCCTGATCTGATGGAACTAGCCATTTCCCAGTAGAACTTGAGCCCAAGCTACTGCTCAAGGTGAGCTCCTGACAGTATACCTTGCAAGTATATTCCTAGTTTAATTTAGTAAAAAGGTCCTTGAGCAAATGGTGAGGAAACAGCCACTGCTAATCAGAGATGAGTCTTAGCTTCAAGAGACACAGAAGCTTGGTTTGCACAAAGCGTTACACCCTAAGGTGGCTGATTTGTTTGGCTTGCTGCAATATGGCAGTTCACAAAAGAAAACACAGTTTATTTTTCACTAACAAACCATGATTGGAAACCAATGTTTATTCCTGCTTTGTTTTAAACGTAGTTTATCCTTATGTCTGAAGCCAGAATCCTGGATTACTCCTAGTTTGTTTTTATTCTTCATCTTTTTCTTCTGAGAATTGGCTGAAGAAATCCAGAGAAAATGTCAAGAATGCACTTGCTTCTGACTTGCTCCACAAACTATTATTTTGCCATAATGTTAAATGAAAAGATAACCACAGTACAATCTGGTAGAAAGTTGCTTCTCACATTCTGAGAAGTGAGGGGAATGTCAGCTTGGAGAAAGGGGAAGAAAGCTTTGAAATTTGATGTAGCCAGTTACAGACCAATCAGTCTCCTTGTCATAATTAATAACTTATAGGCTCAACAATCTAGTGAAAGCGATGTGAGTGGGTAAACAGTGACCATATTTTAGTAGAAGAGCAAGCAGGCTTTGGGGCAAATTGAATGACCTTGCATCAAAGGCTAATTTTGCACCATCCTGCTAAAAAATATTACTCTCCTGTTCCTCCTCCCTTGTGGGAGCTATTGCAACGTCCATAAATTTTAAATCTATTTCTGACATGTCTCCCAGAAATTTTGGAAGAAACCTGAATTATCTTCGATCAGCAGATGCCTATTGCTGCTCATCCATTTGCTCTACGAAAATACTTACTTTAGAGTCAAGTGTAAGCCCAGGGGCCTCTCTCGGAAGCAATCCCCACACAGAAAGGAATGAAACAGGTACACTTTAGCACCTTCCCTTTTCCATTAACTCTCTGGTTCAATATGTCACTGAATACGCTTACGATTCCCTCGTGTTCTCCAAAAGACCTTTACACACTTTACTATACAAATGTTGCAGCCATCAATTCTGTAGTCCCACTGGTATGAGAAGAACATTTGTACTAACTAAGCAGAAGAACTAGGTGTTAGCTGTCAAAACTAAAGTTATATGTTGTTTTGGGGGGGCGGAGGAAGGAAGGAAGGAAGGAAGGAAGGAAGGAAGGAAGGAAGGAAGGAAGGAAGGAAGGAAGGAAGGAAGGAAGGAAGGAAGGAAGGAAGGAAGGAAGGAAGGAAGGAAGGAAGGAAGGAAGGAAGGAAGGAAGGAAGGAAGGAAGGAAGGAAGGAAGGAAGGAAGGAAGGAAGGAAGGAAGGAAGGAAGGAAGGAAGGAAGGAAGGAAGGAAGGAAGGAAGGAGAGAAGGGGAAGAAGGGAGGGAGGGAGGGAGGGAGGGAGGGAGGGAGGATAGAGAGGAGGGAAGGGGAAGAAGGCAGGGAGGGAGGAAGGAGGAAGGCAGGCAGGCAGGCAGGCAGGCAGGCTAACCCTGCAAGTGGCAACTAGATGGGAATTTAATCAAGTAAACCAGCCTAAATACTTGGGTCCTCCAAGAATCCAGAATGGTACAAAAGTGTATTCCAAATATAACTTTGAATGCAGCTAGCAAAGGGTTGCTGCCACATGAATTTTTATTTAAATTAGAGGGGATAGCACTGGCTGCCTTGAAGGGCTCCTAGACAAAGGTGTTTCCCCAGCAGCTATAGAAATCCAAATATGTTCCTATCGAATGCTAGGATGGCTAGAAGTGAATCAGCCTAAATATTTGCATTCTTGCAATTCACAAAAGGGTGTCAAATGCAGCATTCTCTCTCTTGATCATTACAATAAATAATCTTTCTTTTAAGCAGCAGCCAAGGTTGCCTTGTGTGTGTGTTGGGGGGGGGGGGGAACAAAGGTTCAACAAACCAAGTATTAAGTTATTCCTTTCCTAATTTTGGGATAAATGCAAAAATGATGATTCCTCCTGTATACTTACCCGGAACTAAACTTTTATGCATAGAGATAAGGAAATAATTACAATTATTATGCTGATATGTCTCCAGTAGTTAAAGAATACCCGCATGATAGGGTCTGAGTAGATGAAAGAACAATATACCAAATTAGTGATTACAGCCATTGAGCCAAAAGAGATTTCCAACTAGAATATAAAATTTGATTATTTTTTCCTCCTGATTCTTTCTCCTTGTCCGCACCAGATACTGAAGAACAAACTAGAGTCACAGAATACCTTTTTCTCTCTTTTTCCCTACCTGGTAGTTAAAACACCTGTCTCCTGCAATTGTTAATTTTAAAAGTCATCTATTTCAGAGGAACATTGTTCAATTACAATAACTAGTATTGGTGGGTTTATGTAGTGGGACAAGTTGCCACTGGAGTTGAGCTTTGCCCCTTCCCTATGACAGTTTAGGAGAGGGCTAAAACATGCATGTTTACCAAGATATATTAAAATCTTTAATGTAGCTGACTGTGCAGTCTTAATGCTTACACTTTTGTAAACTGCCAAAACCTATTTGGAGTGGGTGTTATCATCATCATCAACATCATCATTAACATTATCATCATTATTATAACCATTGACCAGCATTCAGCATAGACATTTACAAAACAATGTAGCCAATAAATAAGAACTAACCTAACACAGTGATCTGAAAACACGCATATTTCATTTTGCTTGCTTTTTTTCCTCATATATAAAAACAGGAAAAATAAATGTTTTATGATCTAGGGCTGCTTCATATTTTTATTTTTTATTTTTAATGCCTACTGACAATGGCTTCAGAACTAATAATTTGGATCTGATGTTATGCCTTTGAAAAGAACCTGCTATGACTCAGAAAGAGGCTGTCTGATTTGACTGGAAGTAATGGCTTGGATAATTTGTGCTTCCTTTGTTCAATGTCTGGATTTACACATTAAAATTAAGCCATAATGCAGGGTTGTTTGTTTTTTGCTTTTGGCTTAATTGTGCCGCTCTTGAATTGTGGCTCATCGTGATGAATGAAGCCAGTAGGATTGTGCAAAATGTTTTGAATTCAAAATGACTGTAGCCTAAAACACTTTGTTTTGAGTGTGAAAGAGCTGTTTTGCATTTGAAACAGCTGCCATGACAATTCTGGACCACTTTTAAGCTTGACTTCCAGGGGGAGGCATGGCAAACTGAAGGCATCTCCACAAAAGCAGAGCTGATGACTGTGGCAAAGACCAAAGAACCAGTGAGTAGACCAGTTCTTCTGAACCTCTCTGGACAAGAAGAGGATGGGAGATTGTCCACATGTACTCTGGATAGCTACTCCTCATGAGGAGACTGCAGGACAGTGGTCTTCTGCAGGTTTGAGCACTGGGAGACAAAGGGATCAGCCATCTTGCTTGCAACTGCAGTGGAGTCTTTTAAAGGATACTAAGTTTGCAAGTCTCGGTTTCTAATCACTCTCAGAAATTGCCTATTAACTGTCTTAAAGCTATGAGAGACCTTCAGAATGACAAGTTTGCAAATGGGATAAAGAACTGAAGAGAAATCAAATCCTACAACAGTATTTGAATGGATTAAAGATTAAGACTGTTAGAAATAAAAGGAAGGAATATAAAGTTGGTTTATTTGATCAAGGTTAAAATAAGATTTTTTTTCCCCCCAAAATTCTGGCAACCCTTTATGGACTTTTTGCTGTCACCAGGATTGAAAACTTGATGCTTTATGGATTTGCTTATAGATAAGGGATGGAATATGGGATGAAGAGATATCTGTTTGTAACCTTATAGGGGGTGAAGAGTTACTAAATTTGTCTTGTGATGAAGGTTAGAAATCACTTTTTTATATATTTCTTTTCTTTTTCTTTATGATGTTCTTTTTTCTCTTCTTTTTCTTTTTCTTCTTACAGTTTTTCTTCTTTCTTTCTATTCTCTTTTTAAAGTTTAGTTTGTATTAGTTTTTACTATTGTAATCAAAATCTTTAATCAAAATTATATATGGACCGCTTTTGAGCTTGACACAAAACTGGCTCAAGCACGAAACAGTTCTGACCTTTTTGGGACAACCACTTCCCAATTTAAGGTTTTCTGTATATTCCTAGAAGTCAGCCAATTACTGCTTCTTCTGCAAACTATGTAAGGTTACCCGATCCACGAGGGGAAAAATATAGGAATGATGGGGCATCTGCATGGGGGGGGGGGGTTTCCAAAAAGTCAAGATTGGGACTTCACCTGTTTGATTTAATCCCTTTTTTATTTGTCATGGCTTAATTTTTGTTAACGACCTCTACAGACACCCCAGGAAACCAACTTGCAAAAGCTGCCGTACCTGACATATTCCACTGATGCACATATCCAAGGATTTGGGATTACAACGGGTACCATCCAGAACTTTGGGAGCAAGCTCAACTATCAAAGGTTTCCCCAAAGCTTGGCACTTCAAGGCACACGGAGAGCCGGAGTCTTCAAAGACAGGGATCCATTCATAAAAATGGCCTTGGTATTTGACATCGTTGTAGGCTGAACACTGCTGGGCCCGGAAATCACCAGAGTCTGCAGGGCAGTCCTGAAAAAAAGAAAAGGGAGGATTTTTTTTCTAGTAAAAAATTACTATTTTGTCCCGCAGTGAAACTCCACTTTCCATTTTAAGGCTACAATCTTCCTTGACAATATGTCTCATGTAACTCAATTTGACTTACTTCTAAGTCAACACCAGACAATTGGGGCTGTAAATTAGTGTATCCGAGATTAACTGCCTGCACGTTTTTCAAAGGCATAGACAAAGGAGGCTAGACAAGGCTTCCAATTTTGCCAGCAGCATTTTCCCCCACCTTGTGTCTCTACCTGAATATAAATTTGAAACAGTGTATTCCAGAACTATGTTCCTGTAAAGTTACAGGGAGAATAGGCCTCTTTCATACAGCTACCAGCTTCACCTTCAAAACTGTCAACAGTAATGTGCTCCCAATTGTCTTCCTTCCCCAGCCAACTGGCCAGCTCTCCCTCAGCTGGACAATGGCAGAAAGCCAAAAACAGCAGCCAACCAGAACCCATCCCCTTCCTTGCCACGTGAGCTTTTCACAAGCCACGTACAGAGGCCAGTGTGCAGAGGTGCAGAAAGCCATCTCTCCAAACAGTCAGAAAATGCTGGGGTAATGGTGGTAAAGCATGCTGGTACTGTTACTTCAGGATGGGAGATGAAACTCAAGGACATCGTTGTTTCTTCCCATCAGTGGAGGCACTGTCCACCCTCAGCTCAATAGAGATACTGCGCAATTGTATTGTAGAATTGTCTCAGGGCAGGAGCTGATTAATGTTGAGTTATAGATGCAGTATGTCAAGCTCCTAGAAGCTCCATGGCACTGTGAGAGCATGAAAGTGCAGCGCCAATCTCAGATCCATACTGGCCCGGGGAGGGTCCAGAGATAAGTCCAGAGACTTTTTATTTATTTATTTTTTCGGTGCCCTCAAGTCAGTGTTGAGTCCTGGTGAAAGCCTGGACATGTTCCTGCAGTTTTCTTCGCAAGGTTTCAGAAGTGGTTTGCCTACATGCACGAAAAGGATGATAGATATGGCCATGCAATTCTTCTCATTACAGAAGAGAAGCCTCAAAAAAGAGGGCTTCAGGGGTGCTTGGGAATGGAGAAGAACAACTAGCAAGGAGTGTAAATAAAGGAGGGTGTATGTTGTGTCTGTATGTGTGGGAATGTTCTCTCTAGATAGACAGAGGTACATATGGACATAGATATGTGCACACAAACACACAATTGTTTTTAATATACATTTTATTAAAAGCTTTAAAGAGAATATAAAAACTATCAAGAACTAATATAAAGAAGGGGGGGAAAAGAAAAGGCAAAGGTATAGGGAAAAAAGATAAAAAGAAATAGAAAAAAGAAGCTTCTGATTTTCTTTGCAGCAAATACAAGTATGATTACAAAGTTATCTCTTACTCTATGGTTTCGAAAAGAAAAGCTCACTTTTTTCTATTATCTAGGTTTTTTTTCTAATTATCAAAACCACAAATCATAAGTGCACTTTTTTCTGTTTCACAAACAATTAATTTCTCATATTGATATGCTGCCAGAATCCAAAGACTATACATGGAAGCCAAATCACATTGGCAAAAACACAGCTGGCTTCTTCACACAGAAAAACATGCAATTTATGCGGAAATGGCCTAAATAAGTTTTTTTTTCCCCTTCCAATGAACAGGACCCATAAGGATTATCTTAAACACTTCCATACCTTCAAATCATAGCATTAGAATGTAACAGTATATATAAATATAGAAATGGAAACACAAAACACAGGACTTAAGGAAAACTGAAAAATGTCATTGAGCAATTTACAAGGAACAGCTTATGCAGGTCGTTGTGTTGAGATACAGATAAAAATATCTTCAGGCAGATATATTTTTTATTTTCAAACTCTGCAAATGAAGAGCACTAGTTCAGTCAGTCTTTTATTGTGGTCTCAGACCAGTACAAAAAAATACATCCATGAGTGATCTGGAACCACAATAAAACACTTTAGCTTAAGAAACCGGTAAATAAAAATTTAAAGCAAAATTAAAATACATTTATAAAACAGCCTGATAGGGACTCATGAGTGAAATAAAAAAGAAACAATCTAAGTCTAGGTTATAAATGAGATAATATGTAAAGTTACAGAAAATACACCTAGGTAGCAGGAATTTGAGCTGTCAAGGTTTGATGGATCTTACATGCTGCTATACAAAACCTAGCCATATGCACTGTAATAAATGGTAGTTTGTCTATAAGTAGCATCTGAACACAGGCCAAGTTTGAACAATCAGGATATCTGCTGATCAGAGGGAAGATAAGTCTGGTTCAAATGTCTCTATAAAAAGAGCAGTGAAGAAGGACACGTCCTATGGTTTCCACCTTTCCAGAATCACAGGTGCGTTTGCTGCTTCCAATGGCACTATTTAATAACCACAGAAAATCCTTTAGTTGCTCACCACAAATTCACTTTATTATTGAACTATTATTATTAATCCTACTTGTCGTACTTGACTCTATTGAACTCAACTATTATGCTGCTACAAATCCTGGTGAAATCAATTTGATGGTCCTATGATTCCTGTTCTTTTAATTAAAATGGGTTTGATTTGTGCCCTTGACTTGGCTTTTAGGAAAGTAATGCATTACAAACCAAAATTATCTGTACTGATTAGCCATCCTGCAGAGTTATATTACTCTGAAAGCGTTATAAATCTGAATCATTGCCCCCCCCAAAAAAAACATTTCCAAGAGAAGGAGAAACATTCCATAGGATTGAAAATGAGTGGTGATATTTTTGAGAAGTTACTCAAGAACAACTTCTGATTTCCTAAAATTCTGCCTGAGATTCTCAAAGACAGAAGATGTTCAGGATGGAAAGTCTGAATGTAAACTGTGCTAAATGAGGGTATTCTGCAACAAATACAACTTCAAGTCATATAACATATGGGGACAAACAAACTAAAGGGATCAATAATAGCCAAGCTTCAGTTTCTAATGCCATGTGCATTTCTCTGTACCAACATCCAAAGAAATAACTATCATGAGAAGATATCCTATTCACTGCATTTAATTCATTTAATTTTAGTTTAACTTCAGTTTCAATTAAATTAAGTCACTTTCAGATTTCATTTTGCTTCCCTCCACTTTTCTATATCCAGCACCCAGCACAATACCTAAGGCCAAGGGAAGCATTCAGGCTGAAACAGTTGTGTAATCTTGGCTTAAAGCATGCTTACAAATAAATATACACAATTGTCTGTGCAGTGCCATAACTTGGCTTGAGTACATGGGACAGATAATATGCATTTTTTAATTTACGGACTGCGACGCAAAATGAAACTGAGCAAGGCAGATCTTATTTAAGAAAGAGGAAGCCACTGCAAATTAGAATGAATATTCAAGGTATTTTTCCCCAATGTGTTGGACTTAAGTCACCCATGGGTGTGTTCCACAAGTTAATGCCAGCAATTTGCTCTGTTATGTGGCTCAAACATTATAAAACTCATCCAAGGAAGGGTGGGGAAAATTGTAGCAATTCAAGGGTTTAAAAAAAAAAAAACAAGTTTTGTGCTGTCTTGCTGAAGTTGGTTGGCACCAACCAGATTTATAAAAGTAGGTAAGGAACTGGTTAGTTTTATGAGATATTGAAATAATTTTATTCCCCCAACCAAGTGGGATCTCACATTGGAGACTGTAGCACTCACTAGAGATTGTAGCTCTCTTAGTATTCATATCGGTAGCACATCAGTACTCAGAATAGAAACTACAACATGTTTAGAAGCAGAGCAGTATATATATCGCAGTTCTAGAGAGGTGCGAAAAATCCCACCAATTATACCTGCCCAGAGTCGCTCTTGAGCGAGATGGGCGGTGACTAAATTTGAAATATAAATAAATAAATAAAATTATAACATTGTTAAAATTTTAACTTTTTAAAAAGCAAGTTCCTATCCCATAAATTAACTTTTATCCTGCTTTTCTTCCATGTTCCCAAACTTTGAATACTGTATGGTACAAATGTACATAAGGACAACAGCAGACAAGTTTAGGGTACAAGATATTTTAAAGTATATGATTGTTATGTATAATATCAGAATCCAGGACAATTGCTATGACCCAGTTCCTTGAGCAAACCACACATTATATAGGAGCTTGGTCTTTATTTATCCAAAAGATAGCCAACATGGAGGAGATAGGTCAAACTTTAAAGAGCTATGTCAACCTTCACTGCCCTCCCCGAGTCACAGAAGAGCAGGCGAGTCCATTGCTGTTTCTCCATCTGGACACCTGCCATGATCGCACCCAAGTTCAACAGGCAGCAGTTCCTTTCCTGGTGGGCTCTCAAGATCATAGACAGCATTAAGCGTTCACGAATGGGCATCAGAGCTTCCACCTTATGGGCCCTGATATTTTGGTCTAGATCAGTGTTTCCCAACCTGGACAACTTTGTGATGTGTGGATTTCAACTCCGAGATTTCTTAGCAATGACCATGCTGGCTGGGGAATTCTGGGAGTTGAAGTCCATACTTCACAAAGTTGCCCAGGTTGAGAAACACTGATCTAAATAGCTGGTGTGGGTCTTCCGGGCTGTGTGGCCGTGTTCTGGAAGTTTTGTTTCCTAACGTTTCGCCAGCACCTGTGACCGGCATCTTCAGAGGGCAGGAGCACAGACAGGAGCGGTTCTCTCTGTGCCCAGGATGATGTGACCCTGTTGTGGGTATTGGGGGTGTGTGGGGGGGGTTGGGTTACTGAGTGGCTGCTTGTTTTGGTGTCAGCATCTGTGTGTATCTTCCTGGGGATTAGACAGGGTTTTTTCTTCTATTGAATTGTTAACGAAGGGCTGCTGGGGGTGATTAGCAAGTTCATTGTATACTTGCCCGCAACTGCATGGTATGCGGTATACTCCTGCGGCGGTGAGGGGATCCCTTTTGTCTTTTGCTGATTTTAGCACTTCTTGTACTTTTCTGGTGGGTCTGAAGATTGTTTGGAAATTGTGTTTTTCCATCAGTTTTCCCATGCGGTCTGTGACCCCTTTGATGTAGGGCAGAAACCAACACCCACCAACAAAGTATTTCCACCGCAGGAGTATACCGCATACCATGCAGTTGCGGGCAAGTATACATCGGGACCACAAAACGCAGCATCCATACCAGGATAAAAGAACACGAAAGGCACTGCAGACTACAGCAGCCAGAAAAATCTGCAGTAGCTGAACCTGCTCTCAAGCACACTGGACACAAAATCCTTTTTGAAAACACAGAGATACTGGACAACACCAACAGCCACTATACCAGGCTATACCGGGAAGCCATTGAGATTCACAAACACCAGCACAGTTTCAATAAAAAAGAGGAGAGTCTAAAAATCAACAAAACCTGGCTACCAATCCTGAAAAATACAGCCTGCAAAAGGTCAACGAACTCAGCTCAACCACCAAGACATGTGAACAGTTCACACAATGAACTTGCTAATCACCCCCAGCAGCCCCTCGTTAACAATTCAATAGAAGAAAAAACCCTGCCTAATCCCCAGGAAGATACACACAGATTCTGACACCAAAACAAGCAGCCACTCAGTAACCCAACCCCCCCCACACCCCCAATCCCCCCCTTTCTCCCCCCCTCAGATCTCTATAAATACCCACAAAAAGGGTCACATCACTCTGGGCACAGAGAGAACTGCTCCTGTCTGTGCTCCTGCACTCTGAAGATGCCGGTCACAGGTGCTGGCGAAACATTCCAGAACACGGCCATACAGCCCGGAAGACCCACACCAGCCATTGTATGCCGGCCGTGAAAGCCTTCGACAATACACTGATCTAAATAGTTCACACCACTTAAGGCAACAAGGGTATACACTCAAACTCATACATTAGTGTGATTCTTATTGTTGTCACTATTATTAAAATCAACATTCATTTGATTTCTATCTCACCATCTTGTGACCCTGTTGATCCCTTGCATGGCTGCAGCTCAGAGCAGAAAAACAGAGCAGATCCTTCTGTGAATGCAAAGATAATACAGGCAGTCCTCATTTAGCAACCACAATTGTGACTGGCAACTTGGTTGTTAAGTGAGGTGGTTGCTAAGTGAAGCCACAACTGTGCTTATGATCTTACTTCAGCTTTCCTTTGCTTTACAGACCTGCGAAGGTCATCAATGCAAGGATTGGTTGTAAAGTTACTTTTTCATCACTGTCGTACCTGCAAATAGTCACTAAACGAGGCGGTTGCTAAACAAGGACTACCTGTATACAGCTGCTTGACGGGAAAAATCACCTGGTCGAAACTTTCTTAAGACAGACCGATTAGCTACAGGGAAAATAATAACAAATAAAACTTCTACAACTTGATTATGAGACCCACATTTTCTTGTCCTTTTAACTTTACCTTTGGACTCCTGGCACTATTCTATTACCTTCATTGCTGCATCTGGTCTTCTGTCTAGTTTCCTGTCTTGCTTAGACCAGTTCTCTTGGTGTGCTGGCTTAACCTACCATAGTTATGGTGCAATCTTCTTCTCCTCAATCTTCAATCCAGCACACATTTCTGATTCTGACTTTGGATTCTTTCTTGGCTTGGGCCCTGATTCTGACTCTCTGATTCTATGCACATTGTGACTTTAGACCTTTCCATGGCAACGCGCAACAACAAAGGACTTTAACAGCTGAAAGACAATTATATCCACAAGTAACAAAACGTGGGGAAAGACGTGAGAGACAATCCACAGAGCCTCTAGGAAACAATTTTTGTGTTGGATGACAAGATACTGCAGTCAATTTATTTTATGAATTGCGCTTACAAAGGCACAGAGATCATTTCCAGATCTTCAACAAAAACAAGAGTTTTGCTCCAAAAAAAGAAGCTGTATGCAAGCACTCACTACAAAGTCTTACACAATGTGAAAAAGTACCCCAAAACCAATTGCATTGATAAAATGCAAAGAAGAAAACACTAAAATATGGGGGTTTTTTCCCCAGTGTTCATGGATCATGTAAGTTAGAGTACATAAAAAACTGTACAAATAGTTGCTCATCAAAAGAAATGAGGAACCTAATTTTCCATCCTTGGCACGGTTGTCTAACCCTTCTCCTTGAAAAGCGCCGGTTAGGGAAGTTGCTTGGAAGCCAGGAGCAATGGACTTGGAGTCATCTCAGGTTTCAAAGCCCAGAATTCAAGGAAAGAGAACTCAAAGTCAAAACGAGCTGTATGCTGAAAAGGTTGTTATTCCCAAGTATCTATTTTTCAGGCGATAACTATAAGCAACTGCAATTATACATACTTGCTTTAGTGTTGCTGCTATCTTTCTCAAGCACTAAGGAATCACAAGACACTGCTGACATGTTTACACCCAAATCAAGTCTATGTAAATTTCTAAATTTGAATCAATCCATTTAAATCAATCCATTTCAAATCTCCCTCAAAATTAAAATTTTAGAGTCACTTGTATAGTGAGATGGGCAGCATATATCAATTTGAAAAATAAATAAATAAAAATAAAATTATAAATAAATAAATAACTTTGCTGCTAACCCAACATTTGAAGAGCATTGATTAGATACAGTATCTGTATTTCTCCTATACCTTTACATTGAGCAGGTATTTAACTCATGTCACTGTTAGCAGAAAAATAAATATTCTGGGCTCTGATCCCCCCACATTTTTCCCCTTCCTTTTGTTTAACAAAAGGGGGCAAGTTGCCAGAACTTTAAAGCTGTTTGATCTGGGAAAGCAAGAACAGTCAAACAAAATTAGAGATCAGACTCACATTATTGCTGCAGGTTTTATATCGGATATTTCTGCCTTCACAGTTCCTGGAAGACAACAAAAATAAGACTTGAATGATTATGAAGAAGTGTCATTGAAAGACAAGTCTTTCCTATACATTATTATCTCAATTGCTGTGTGTGTGTGTGTATTGTTGTATCTCACTTTTAACTGTGTTTAGAGGATGATGGGTTAACGTAACAGTCTGATGAAGGAAATTACAGTTTCTACTGTTAACCTTAGAGCTGTGTAACATCTCAACCTATTCAGTTAATTCTGAAATACTATGCACGAATTGCATATGGCTTACTAGCAGAAGCCTACCTAGACTATAAAGGCTTCTAGGCCACACTGTCATTATTTATGAACAAACATTCAGCTTATAGAATGCAGAGATCAAGGCTCCTTATCAACAAGATAGGAAGCCCACATGGGCAATGGGTTGGGATCCTGTGAACAAGAAAGAGGACAGGCAGGAAGAAAGGGTTTGGTCACTCCAGATCTCTACCACTAAGAGTACCTTCTGAAAACCTATCTATCTATCTACCTATAGGTGGATTTCCACATTAAGCTACCTCATTATATGGTTTTGACTTGCCATGCCATGTGAACCCTGTCCTTCTGCTTTGTTAAATCATGGTTTATGGGATGTCCTGCAAACCCAGCTACATGCAGTTTGTTCATTAAAAGATGGTTGTCCAAGGCTGGGCTTAGCACGATATGAGAACCAGGTGCACAAACAGATACTTGCACTAGGATACAGGAAAAGTCAATGCTAAAAAGAATGCTGAGTCTATCCACCAAATTTTCAAAGACAAATTTAGGGTTAAGATTCTTCTTTACATGATACAGTAAATATACACCTGGAACCTGGCAGGCACAAAAGAGGCTGAAAAGGAGAAATTTTAAGAGGCAATATTGGCTAGTGGGGAAGGTGTCCCACTGCTTTGCAACATCCATCCTATGGGAGAAGACTGCTGGATTATTTCTACATATGCTTGGCATGAAGCCAGAAAACAGGTTGAACTCACAGACTGCACTAAGCCATGGTTGGTTTTAACTACAAGCTATATTGACTTACTTTACACTTAATAGTGAGCTGCAGACCATGGTTTGCAAACCATCATGTAAAGGTATACATCATTGTAAACCAAGACCAAACAATCCACATTACAGCCTAGTAATGTGTGTCACCTGGCCAAAAATACTTTGGAGGCATTTTTGATACACTGTCAGGCCAGCAGCTCTCCATTTTATCTTTTAACATTTAAAAAGCTCTTCTTTGCATGTATTTAAATTGCCCCCTTATGGAGATAGATTTAATGCAAACAGCCCGAATCTCCAGTGCGGAAAGAGTCCTGCATCCAACTTTATGACCTGCACTTAGAATGACCAACCTGCCATTCAAACATCTCCTTAGTGAGTAGGATGCACCTCCTCCACAGGTACGTGAGCAATCACTCCATGCACCCCAGGCATCCCAGCCACCTTCTTTATCTTCATTCGACTGGGTGATTCTTGAGGTCTGGAAGTACAAGAGAAAGAAAAGCAATTCAGGAGTCCAGAAAACTTGTACATTCTGAAAATCCATTTAATTGGCTTTTTATGCCAAGAACATTGCTATCCTACAGGTTAATCAGAGATTTACATCAGAGCTGTATGACGTGACTGTGATACGATGGCACTGTAATTGAAAATGTTAGCCTGATTCTTATTTTGACTTTACATTATTTATCAGGATTTATCAATTCGGTTACTAAAAAAAGTTTTATTTAAAGAGATAAGGAGACAACTATGATTTCATAGCATGTGCATGTACAGTACCATGTAGTTAAAAGCCTGTTGTCTTTCTGCATTATTTATTATTCTGGTCTTCCTCTTTCCAATCAATTTCCAGCAGCATTATTTTTTTTTCAACTTCTCTGTTGAGGATCACTAGGTTGTTCAGCTGCTCCAGAGTTGGAGCAGAATTATTTGTCCTCAGAAGAGAAGGAATGTAGCTGCACCCACTTTTTAAAGTAAACCAAACCGATTCATACTTTCTTAGCTAATGCATGGGTACAGTAATTCTTTGAGACTTTGCACTTCATAGTTTGCAAGATATACAGGTTTGCGAAACAGCCATTTACTTTCAAGTATGGTAAGAAATTGAAGATTACTTTTGCATGATAAATGATATTCTGAAAAGAGGGCCTCTGAGACAGACACATATTCATCTGTTTATTTGATTTATACCCTGCCTTCTACTCAGATGAGCAAGCCATTCAAAACAATACTGATGTTTTAGCTGACATCCTGAAAAAGGGATTTATGCTCTTGAGAAAAGTCTTTAAAAATACTGGCTTGAAGTTGGGTTGTTTCAAAAAATGGAAGATCAGGAATCTGTGATCCTCGAGATATAGCAGAACCCTGAACAATGTTTCCGAGCATCTCTCACTGCTGGCTTTGTAGAGGTGGACTACAGTATGGGGAATTTTAGCTGAGCAATATCCATCAACTGCAACTAATCATTGGAGAGACTAAGCAGCATCTTGATTCTGGGCACAGAGTTAATGTTATGAAGCAAAAGCAGAGTTAAAGAATGAAGCAAATGACTCAATCAACCACTTCAGAAGAGAGAGGAATCTGATAATGTGATGCTAAACTGTAGTTCAGTGTTACACATGAACAAGACCATTTCCTCCTATCAAATCTGCTGCTTTAGCTATGAGGTTAGAGAGCTTCTGAGTAGATCTGCTTACTGATGACTACTCCAGTAAGCAAGCTGACATAAAACCTTCCTTCAGCATGGAGGCTCCAACCTGCAAGATGTTTTTAAGATACAGACTCTGGCATTATTCAATCCACTCCACTCCAAACCTTTAGGAGGAAAAGCCAACTTTCTTTCAAGCGCTTTGGATTAAATTTGACAATACTGCTGCTGAATAATATAGGGAACTATTAAGCCCACCCCTTTCCAAAATGTTCTTTTAAGTTTGCCAGCCTATCCCTTTAAATACCAAATGGGGGCCAGCCAATAACATTCTTGTGTTTCTCTTTGCACATATAAAGTGTTAATAAAGTCACCCTTGAGTGAAGCAGAACTTCTGGTGACTACATGGACACATCTGTAAGTTTTCTCAGCAACAGTACAGAAGTGGGTTGCAACTGCCTTCTTCTGCAATGTTTCTTTCATTTTTCAGTCCATGTTGGCTAGATGTTGCCACCTACTATGACTTATAAATTGTCATAGAGAAACAAATCCACAAGAACTTGTTCTCAACTCGAATCAGAGCCTGTGGTCAGTGATGCTAATAAACTAAGAAAATTGACATAATATGTATTTATATTTCTTAGCTCTAAATCCAATCACCTAAAAATACATTAATGCTAGTTTATCTAATTCAAAATTAAATATAATGCAAGTAATAATTACTTTCCCAAAGCACATCATAGAAGCAATTCCAAAACAGCTGATTGTCCTCTATCAAAATGAAGATTTTAATTCCCTCTTTATATGTACTATAGTTTAATTCTACCATTTCTTTCTCCTAACCTTCTCATAGTTCAACAAACGTTTGTCCTGAGCTTCTCACCCTTCAAGCTGGGAAACTGTTGATTATTGACATAACTGACATCTCTGCCCTGAGAAACTCTGGCTGTCAACTTCACTTCCACAGGCAGGATGCCTAAACAGTCAGGGATCTTGCAAGGCAAAGAGAGTGATGAATATCTCTCTTCTACAGATATGACTTTTTCTTGTTGAATCCAGCAAACGTTTCTCAAAAACTCACGTTGGAAGAGAATGCCCACACTAGCTTACATAAAATTAATAACCAGACAGGCATATAATTTTAAAAGACATGAAACAGAAGACAAAAGGGTGAAGACTGAAGGGTAATTCAGGCCTTAGTTCTTATTGCCTCATCATTCCTAAAACAGCCAACAAAAATGAAAATGGGCTGGCCAAAAGGCCTAGGTGATGTCATCATGCCAGAACTAGTTCCAAAGCTCTGAGGTTCTGAATCTTCAACCTTCTCCAAAGTTCTGAATCTCTCCTACTGCTAGGGAAAAGTGGGAGCTCCCTAGGTATGGGGCAGCTTCTCAGTGGCCTGATGAGATGGTGAAGGAAGGGAATCCTCGGTGATTTTGTCTCTGAATTCTCACACAATGTCATCCTTCACCTGAAATTTTGCAAGGCCTTGTACAGGAACACCAGAATTTCATGAAATCTAATAAATAAATATCAGCTACACTTAAAAGAATTCTTTTTATTTAATCTGGGAGTCCAACCCCTGCCATATATTCACCAATTGTTTATTTAATTAATGTAATTAATCAATAAGTTGTGGTCAGATTTAAACTGAGTGATCAGTGGCCCTCTTTTCCTCATCAGTTGCACATACACATCTTTTAACAGTACTTTTTAATTCAAGGAGTGGAATCTTCAGCCTTAATCTGAAAGAACATTGGGCCCCAGATATCAACAACTAGAGAAACATGGGTCTAAACCAACAAAAACATTTTTAAAAGCTAATTACAGAGTAATCCCCCAGCAGTCTCTTAACAAAATATTGCTCTTCCCTCTACTTGCTTATAGCTGATTATTGATTTAATTCCTAACAGTGAGCCAATTCGAGTTAAGCTATACCCTTTGCTGATTTCACCCCTTCCCTTTCTCTTTATTTGAATTTGGCTTCACAGTATGGTCAAATATAATACATAGATTTGATGAAAGCTGACAGCTAGTAAATCAAATATTATTTTGCTAGTAAATGATAGGCCAGCTCAAACTACTTTTAACTCTTTTTCCCGTGGGATGAATTATTTGGACTGGCTGGAGTTTAAATCAACAGTGTGGATACTGATTTAGTCAAATGATTATGAAGAAAGACGTGACAGCACAAATGAGAACTTTGATCATCATCTATGGCAAAGTAGATTTTTGGGAACTGGAAGTCCTTCAGAACAATTGGCTCATCTACTGAAAATGTCATAGTAGGAGGACAACTCCAGTTGGAACGACTATGGGGGAGGAGAAGGAGGCAGTAGATAAGATTCAGTCCTGCAATTCTCAGTGCACACTTGTAAGAGAAGAAGGCTCACTGAAATCAATGGAACCCTTGAGTAAACACTCTTAGAACTGTGTTCGCCAAAGGCCATGTTGGGAAGAGGATTAGTGCTGAAAATCTAACTGTGCTCCCTGGTTCCTGCAAAGATGGTTAGGCTCTATAAGGCTAAGAGCTAAGGAAGAAAGGGTCAGGCAGAATGGGAGATTTGGCCCTTCCCTGATCCTGTCCCACACCTCTGGGTTACAAGAGAGAATGAAAAATATATAGTTTCGCTATATATAGTGAAAATACAGTTTCAATATAGATTCCATTAGTACCTAAGCTCTCGAGCTGAATCATATGCCATATTTATAGCAGAGCTACCAGATCTGGGCTGCAAACATCTAGATGTCTATTTGTCAGCCCTCCAAGGTAGACCAAAGCTAATACTCTTTTTATTATAAGTTATAGTTATAAGGTTATACCTGGGGGTCCTTCTGGATTCATGACTCCTGCTCGAGGAGCAGGTGGCAGTCATGGCCAGGAGGGCCTTTGTTCAACTTCGTGTGGTGAGCCAGTTATGCCCTTTCCTGGATCAGGAGGCCCTCTGGTCAGTCATTCATGACCTGTTCATCTCTCGTTTAGACTACTGCAATGCGCTCTACATGGGGCTACCCTTGAAGAGTATCTGGAAGCTACAGCTGGTTCAAAATGCAGCCACGCAAACAATCCTTTGCTGCGGGAGCTGCATTGGGTCCCAGTTTGCTTCCAGGTCCAATTCAAGGTGTTGGTTATTACCTCTAAAGTCCTACATGGCATGGGTCCAGGTTACCTGAGGGACCATCTCACCTCCATCACATTGACCCATCCCACCCGGTCAGGCAGAGAAGGCATGTTATGGATCCCGTCAGTGAAAGAATGGCGACTGGTGGGGCCCAGGAAGAGAGCCTTCTCTGCCGTTGCCCCCGCCCTCTGGAATATTCTCTCCCCAGAGGTGTGGTGGGCCCCTACCTTCCTGGCTTTCCAGAAAGAACTGAAGACCTGGTTCTGCCAGCTTGCATGGGGCAAGAAGAGTTTTAACCACCCCTGGGGGTGGCTGGTGCCCTGATGACACTCCCCGAGCCTGATAATTTTTAGCTACCATAAATTCTTGGAAGATATTTATTATTTATTTAGGACTAATTGTTATATTGTATTTTTAATTAATATTTATCTTTTCTGTAACTGCCCAGGGTCACTTTCTAATGAGATGGGCAGCGACAAATTTGATAAATAAATAAATAAATAAATAAATAAATAAATAAATAAATAAATAAATAGTAACAGAATCTTGCAAGTCTGAATGTGCTCCCCCACTCCCTCCCTTTATCTTCATGAGAACTAGGGAGGGTCATGTCTGAGACACTTTCTCAAATTACATGTCTGCCCCAGATTCAGATTTCTTTTATCTGCCTGTTGTCTTAGTTGCAGCTCTTCCTCCTATTCCTCAAGGTTATTCTTTCTTCCCATTACACTACTAGATGACAGTATCCTGCCTCTCAGAAAACATTAGCTCTTTTGTAACATTTAGTGGTCATATAAACTTTTGCAGCTCAGATCTAGTAGGCCTTATTTATAAGCCATAGCAGCCTTCTCCAATCTCGTGCCTTCCAAACGTGTTGGGAACTCAACACCCCATTTCCCAGCTACCACTGAAAACTAGAATTCTAACTCCACTGGATGGCATTGGGATGAGAAAGCATGGCCACCTCAATTTGAAGACGATGCCTGCATTTAAGGCTTATTATGCCCAGCACCACAGTAAATGTATTATTATTGTAATTGTTATTGTATAATTATAACAAAATTAATGCAGTGATAGATAAGCACGCTTTTCATCATAAAGAACAACAGCATGCCCTGAGAAATTAACAATCTATTTTTTTTTCAAGACAAAAAGAGAAAAAAAGATAGAAGCAAGGCTATACGAGGAATAGTTTTCCAATTTGGATAGACTTAAACCAAACTGGATGGTTGGTGTACAAAGCTTCAGAGGCAGGAACAAAGAGCTATAAAAGTTTAATTGTAATATAACTATCAAGGGGTTCTTCCTTTCCAATACATGACATCTGTTAGATGAGTTGTCCAAAATTCTAAGATGTTACATAAAGTAACAGATATTTGTTGTTTATTTTAAAAAACTGTAACAAGCTGGGCAAAAACATCAGCGGTCAATTTATCCTATTTTGTTATGAAATTTTCCAGGATTTCAATGGCAGTATCTAACAATACTAAAAATACTCTGCACAGCTCCTTCACTTGGCCAGGATTAATACATACATACATACATACCAGCACATGTTCCCTTTCAAGATAAGTAATATTGTGCAGAAAAAAAGTAAGAAACAGCCAAAGAAATTAAAGGCATGAGTTAAGGAAAAGAAAAAAATATATAGCTAAAACTATTTGACATCAACTCCATTTACTATACTTCCCCATAACTTTCTACCCTTGTAAAACCATCCTTTGTTTTTTTTAAAAAAAAACTTTATTATGTTTTAAAAAGCAAAAGGATAAAAAATAACAAGAACTAATAGTCAAGAAGAAGAGTAGAAAGCAAGAAAGTTAGAAATAAATAAAGAAAACAAAAGTGGTGGAAAATAGAGAAGAAAAAGAGGAAAAAAAGAAATACAAAAAGAATAACTTCCTTTTTGTACAGCAGATATAAATGAATCATATAATAACCTCTTACTCTAAAACTACATCTTGACATACATATTTTGTATAATCTATTAATTTAATTAATCATCATATCCATATATCATAATTTCATTTTTTCCTATTTCCTGCAAAACATCCAAAAGGAGCTTCCAATTGGCATTAAAGTTAATCAATGTTTTTTCTCTAAGCAAAGCTGTCAATTTCACCATCTCGGCTAACTCCATCGACTTCACCATCCATTCTTCCATGGTAGGTAATGTCAAATCTTTCCACCTTTGAGCATATAAAAGTCTAGCTGCAGTTATCATATATAGAAACAAAGGTCCATGAGTTTATTCCAATTGTAAAACCATCCTTTCTTCATCCATGTCCACATATGGCTTCATACCTTGCCTTTGGCTCTTAAACTTCTCACCTCTTTATTTTTCATGATTTTGTCAACACCAACCATTCATGACTTTCCCAGTCTTCCTCTTCCTCTCAGCTCATTCATTCTCCCTTCATAAATTTGTTTTGCAATTTCATCCCCATTCATTCTCTCATTGCTTTCGTACCAGTCACTCCTTTTGTGTTTAGTCCACATTCATTCTTGTCCCTGTGTCTTTGTACTATCACCCTTTTTAAAAATGTTGCATTCCAGCTACATTCAACTCCTGACATATCCAACTCTCACTTTCATAGAACAAAGTGGACAGAAGCTCCCTCTTATACACATTTTCACTTTTTTTACAAGCATTATTTCCTTTTAGCAGACTATATACTATTTACTATCTTTCTAACAACATTTGCACCTCTTAACATTTCTCCCTTCATTTTCCCATCTTCTGCAAACATTCTAAGGTATGCAAATCTGCCAAATTGTTCTAGTTTTTCACCATTTATGTGTCATTTGCAATCATTCACTCCATTTTCAACACATCTCTAATATCACCATAAGAACCCACCTAACCACACCCTACCAGGAAAACAGTCAAAAGAGCACGTGCTCTGTGCATTTGTGCCTGGAAAAAAAGGCAGAAGAAAGTGACCTCAAATTAGCAGAATGAGAAAGAGAGAGGGGACACAGAGTACAGTAAATCCTGATCTATCTACACCCCACCGCCTCCTTGTGGTCAGTAGGTCATAATGTGCTGAGGAGTCACTACCACTGGGTTTGGATCTCCAACGCGAGCAACTGTATCTGTTCATGGGATTAGGAGGTTGCTCCCCACAACTGCTGTGCAATCTCAGGAAAGGGCATGGCTCCTTTAAAGGGGTTACAGATATGTGATAAGTCTATATCAATGATTACTAAAGCAGGTTTTATAACTCTAACATTTATTCACATGACAGGCAGAAGGAAGTGACCTCAGATTAGCAATCTCATAGACCAGTGTTTCTCAACCTTAGCAACTTTAAGATGAGTGGACTTCAACTCCCAGAATTCCTCAGCCAGACATGCTGGCTGGGGAATTCTGGGAGTTGAAGGTCCAGTCATCTTAAAGTTGCCAAGGTTGAAAAACACTGTCTTAGACAAAGAGCAGGCAGAGTGATAGACAAAGAGCACAGAGTAAATCCTTAACTCTCTATTAATACCCTATTGCGCCCTCATGTTGTTGACAAACAGTACCATTGAATTTGAACCTCCAACACAAAACAGAATGGACAGTGACGGAAAAACATCCACTTCTTAATTTTTAGATTAAAAAATGTTGCCATAGCAGAGGCTGGTCCAACTGTCCCAAAGTAAGACAAAACTGCCCTGTCATAACAGCAAAACTACAACCAAAGACCAAAATCTAACCTACAGCGGTTGACTTTTTAGCAAACACCTAGGATATACTTTACGGCTATTTGTTAGATACTGCTATAAAACACATTATTGTTGCTTTCAAATAGACTCAGATGTTCAACCGCTGTTCAGCTGACAGAGTTTAGGATGTCCAGTACATTTCCACTGCTCTTCCTTTTTTTTGTCACTGTAACTTTTTCGTCATAGAAACACGGGAATATAAATAAATAAATAAATAAATAAATAAATAAATAAATGGTATGTTTGCATATAAATAAGTAAATGCTGGGAATTAATTTAAGGAATCAACAGCCCTGTTCTCTTTTCAAACTTTCCAGGATATTGTTCTTTCTTTCTCTATTGTTCTTGAACCCTGGCTACTCTTTTAATCCTTGGCCATAGCATCTTTTTTTTGCCAACGATGCCTAATGCCTCGTGGGGCACCGTCTCCATCTCCATACAAAAAGTTTGGATCTGGGTTATGACTTGCTTAACCAGCCAGTGGGAAACGGGAGCCTGCCAAGAACCTTGGCCTCGTGCCTGGCACCATGTTTCTGATGGGAACTTAGGAAGCCAAGAGAAGCATGGCTATATTTTTGTTTCACTGACATCTCAAATCTCCACTATCCTTCCAGAAATCAAGTATGTCTCGTTATTGGTGAGAAAGCATATAGAACAATTCATTTCTTATTTTTATTGCTGAATCAACTATTAACTTCACTCTTCAGGTGTCACATAACAATTTAACTGACCACAACAAAATCTCAGCCCAAATGAAGCAACACAAAGAAAAAAATACCTAAAATAGGAGGAAGTGGAAAATTAATTGCTGGCCTAATAAAGGATAAAATAATTGTCTGATATCAACTTGCGAATAAAATGGTTGTTAGATTTTAAACCCTTCCAATGCCTGAAAGAGGTTGCTTGGTTTTACTTTTCTGGTTAAACATTTTAATTGAGTAATAAAGGCAGGTCATAAGATGGGCACACTTTCCTTTCCCAAATTTTTATTTTTGAGGTTTCACTGCTACAGACATTTACCTTGATGTAAGGTCTTTCCAACTGAGTAGGCCTTTCTACTAACAACAGACCCTTATAAGATTGTAATGTAAAGCAACAGTAACAGTGGTAAAGGTAAACAAGGCACGTGTGAGCAAACAGAGAAAACACAACAATAGAAAATATAGCACTATTCCGCTTTAAATAAAACATGAGGGATGGGTTACTTGGCCCTTCCCGCCACCTCTGCTCCCTGTTTTCAGTTTTTCAATTAAATTGAGAAATGGTGGTATGTTTTATTGAAGTTTACTGTAATATGGTTGTTACTAATTTAGATAACTTTCTATTTTGGAGTGGACTATAAATAACCTAAATAATTATGATAATAATAATAACGTATCACAGAGTTAAGGGGGGGGGAACACATATTTCAGAAAAATCACAGAGCAACCTCCCTCCTAAGCTGGTAACAACTTTATTTTCAGAAAGGATAGTAAGAAAAACGGTGCTTGTTTCTTTAGCCAGAAAACAGAAGGATGCAATTGCATTGCTCATGTATCCAGCATGGAACTGTAATATGTAGGAGAATGTATGGTAGGACCTTCTCATCTTCTCCATCTGGACATACCAGGACATGCTCAAGCTTCCTTGGTCAGAATCCCTTCAGGTTGCCAACATAATACTGGGGGGAGGGGGGGAAAACACCATCAACTGGCTTCCCAGTATTTGAAAACAGCCTTTGCTCAAATTATTGTACGCGTACTCATTTTGACAGCAAAATGGAAGGGAAGCAGAACAAATGACGTTCCTTCATTGTGGTTCTCCATACCCTGTGAAGCCCTCATGCTACTCTTGAGCCAAAAGCATTTTGCTGTATGACCCACTTCAGTGATTATGAAATAGAAACTGAACTCCTTGCAGAAAAAAACTATAGCGGTGGTATATGCCCGTTTTCTGTCTCCCACAATTATATATTTGAACTATAATGACAGGTTGCAGGAAACTATTGTATAGATGAGGTGATTTATAAACCTGCTTAAACAGTGTAACTTTTATCAGTTATGCAACATTAATCACCAATCTATGAAAAATATTTTCTTGTATATGATCCTCTCAAGAGTGATTTGCTGTTTTTTTTTCTTTTTTAAATACACTGCATTTAGTTTCTTAGGCAGTTTAATAACTCCAGGCTGATAAGCAGAATCATGTGCATTTTGTTAATAACCTAGAATGAAAAAGGGACAAAGGTAAAACATAGCCTAATTTGAATATTTAATAATAAAAGCCCTGACTGAAATTATTCTGGAGAAAGCAGAATATTTGTTCCTAATAATTCCTATATTATAGCATTTGCGTTGTTATTTTGAAAATCAAAACTTTCAATCTTTTGAAAAGCTTCCAGATTAAAGGTCAGGAGATTTATCTTCCTTAAAGTGAATTAGATATTCCCTCTTCGCTCCGACATAGCTACACTCGGAAACATTGCATTTCTCTTTCAAAGTCTGGGGCTGGGCTGAGCTTTAGGTCTGTCATCTCTTTTCAGGACCCACTAACCACAACCCACAAACATCTTAGCTCCCAAAGCCAGCCCACATTTAACTGCCCATCTCTTCCAGAACAAATAACACCTTCACGTCTTTACTTTGGTTCAAGCAATTAATGGCTGGGGGGAGTTAAGTTTTAATTCAGAGTATCTCCAGACTAGAGGTTCAGGACCACTGGGAGCAATCTTTGAGAAATCATGGAGGATGGGTGTAGCATCAGAGGACTAGAGAAGCTTAAACATTGTTCCTATCCTGAAAAATTAAAAAAAAAAGAGAGAATTTGGGGAACTACAAACTGATGCTGGGCTGTTGAAAAGGTATTGTTTGCAGTATTGCTAATTAGCAGGATTGCTAATACTGCTGAAAAGATATTGTTAATTTTAACAGCAATTACTTTCCTTTTGGAAAGGACATTTATTATACATGTCAGGCTTGAGGATACTTGATAGGATTATAAGAATGTCCATACAAAGGTTTCTACAAAAAATTAAGGCAGGATGGCCTCTAATTTGCACAGTGCAATTTCAACAGAGTTTAACTGCCAGCCTCACATCTTATCACAATATAGCTCTTTGCTTTTACTGGAAAAGGCTGTTTGCACACCAAATGTGCACGGAATCCATATCACGACTCCATACGAACACAGGCAATGTTGCTAGAGTGGCCAACAGCAAAATTCCACCCTACAAATCAAGGAAGAGTCAAGGAAAAATGTTGTCCAGGATCTTGTGCCAGCAAACTGATTACATACCAGTCCGAGAGACTGTTTCAGAACCAATTCAAGAGCAAGCAGCTAAGCCCCCGCCAAGGAGAAAAATCATGCCAAATCATTGTTCCAGTGGTTTGTGTCATTAAGCAGGAGGAATGTTACTGTTTTAGAGTTTAGCATGGAAAATAACATATTGAAGGTCCACACCATTCAATTCATCAGCCTTAAGCTTATGCCAAGGGAATCAGTTGCTACAGCATCAAATAATGATTTCCCTGCAAGGAGACATCACTGGAAGAACTACCCTTGTCAAAGGAGTCAATAAACACACTCCAAACGGCAAGTGACTGTGCCAAGCAACAATCCAACCCTCTGACTTTTGCTTGGAGTTGCTGTTTTTCATTTTAAAAATCAAGAGACGGGGGGAGGGGAGATGGCACATCTTGTGTAATGTGGCCTTCAGAGAAACGTAATCTCCTTTAGCTAACATTTTAGAAAAGGAAATATCAAATCCACAATGTTTTAGCCCCTAACTGTTAACGCCCCTAGTTATTCTTTTATGTCAGCTTAACTTTTTTTCTTTTTTTTTTAAAGGGGAAAGATGTGTTTTCTTTCTAATTACCCAGTATGTTCCTGCCTGTGAATTCCTTGATTCTGACCCCGGTAAAACATCAATAAGCTTTTAATGTTATTAATGGTGCCCTGCCACATCCTGGTTTTGATTCTAAAATAGCCACTTCTAAAGTTACTAGGGCACTTTGGAGAAATTCATTTTGGGTTCCTTATTTCAAATCCTAAAACAAAAGTCTGTCATGGAGGCCTGTGTCTTTATAGCAAATTAATACATACATTTCTGTCTACACTACTGCAGACAGATGCCCCCCTCCCCATCCCAGGGAAATCCTTGATAAATAAAAATAAAGTAAGTCAACTAAAATGCAAACGTGTCATTGGGAGTTGGGTGGTACATAGATAAATAAATGCCCACCTGGACCCTGGGAATTGTAATTTTCAAAATATGGCCAGTTCTAAAACCAAGCTTACAATCCAGAAATGCCCTATTTTTTCAATCTCTCGTTCATTTCTTGGAATGATGCTACTAAGCGGTTATAAATTGTGGATATAATGGCTTTATCCTCTCCTTCCTCCCTCTTTTAAAGATGGTAATATATGCTACTTCACTTATTTCAGAAAAGTGGTGGTGGTGGTAGAAGGCTGCCCCAAAGTCCTGTCCTTAAAACACCACAACTCCCCCACCCCATCCTAAGATGCTACAATCCCTTTTACTCCCTGCTTGCTGTTGCCAGCTATAACAAATGACAGGGCAATAGAGGGGTACCTCCCAGAAGCCATGAGGCCTCTCCCTTGCCAATTCTTAACAGGATTTCAAGGGAAAATCTGCAGATAGCATTCCAGAAAAGCCTATCTGGTTTAATACCATTTAATTATATTTGTAACTGGTTCTTTAATGAGAAACTGCAAAACAGCATTCTGTTTCGCCTCTTTTCTGATTCTTTTAGTGTTTCTCAACCTCGGCAACTTGAAGATGTCTGGACTTCAACTCTCAGAATTCCCCAGCCAGCCATGCTGGCTGGGTAATTCTGGGAGTTCAAGTCCACATGTCTTAAAGTTGCCGAGGTTGAGAAACACTGTTTTAGAGTATCACTGGAATCGAAAGTGAATGAGCAAGCAATGAAGGACTGTATGCATAACTGCTATACCAGTCTGGCTGTGCATGCTTATATGTATCCTCAAGATGCATATTTCTTGATTAACATCACAGAGGGAAAAGAAAAATGCAGTAACAGGCCAAAGTTCCAGCCATCTATTTTAGGACTGGCAAACCCTTATCTGAATAGAGCTTTATGGTTATTATTGTTCAGTTTTAATATATACAGTGAAATCTCGAATGATTTCATCTTCAAGACAGCAGAGAACTTCTACTAACGTCAGACACACTCTGGATTTGTCTTGTCTTTCTCAAATTTCTCACTAACAAATATGGTTTCATCACTTATGTTTTCGCCACACTATTCCTCCAAAGAATTTTCCTATTTTATCCCAGTGGCTAGACTTCAAGAACAGATTCCATCTTTAGGCTACTTGGATACTAAAATTAAAAGCAACATCAGAAAAGCAGAAAGTTCGTGTTTGATGTGCAAAGAGTTCAACTATTAAAAATTCTAAATACTGGATCAAGGAAGTCCTTTGTTTAAATGATAAGAAAGTCTACTTCATGTTGACAGCCATCACTTCAACTTTTAAACCAAACATGGGATGCTATGTGGACAAAGATGGCCACAATTGGCCTTGAAATGAAGAAAAAGAGGCATAGATATCGAATAGAAACACACATTTTGAAACCAGATTAGTCCATTTTCATTTACATTCCTCAGTGCAACACAAGGAAACAGGTACTGGGGTCCTACAAACTGATCTTCCTCAATAATGTTTTTCTGGTGCATTTTGAAGGTGATAGGTGGGGAAAGTAACCCCATCAGACAGTTTTAATCAAGTAAACCTACAAATCGAGACTATCTGCTCTATTGTAAGTGCAACTGTGTGTGCAAATAGAAGTAGCCAGTCATGATTTGAATTTTCAGAGAAGTTAAGCTCTGTAATTCCACGTGTGATATTCTCTTCCTCTTGAGCTTACCTTAAAAAGTTTAATATGGCACTGGTGCTATGCTTCCAGCAGTGGCATTTTGTATCTATGGTAAAACTGATTATACGTTCTTGTACGAAATGGGCTTTTACAGATAAGGTGCTGACTCTGACCACAGGATCTCTCTGGTAAGTTCTACCGCTGTTACAACACGATTATCAAATTCCAGCTGAGATTCAAGCACATCCTTCATTTTGAATCTGAAACCGCTCCTCCAAGTATTATAAGTTGCCAAAGAGGAAAATGAACAACACCTTTATGTGTTTTAATTTAATGCCCATAAAGTAAATACCATAGAGATACATGAGGCTGAGTTGGATTTCCATGGAAGTAAATGGCAAATGGGTCAGAAAAGAAATGGTGACTCTCATGGCCCTATTAGGTAGACGCCAGTTAGAGCAGGCTACAATCTATGAAATTCAACAGGAGCCTAACTTTATCCAGTATTTATTTTTAAATTATGTATTATCACCATGGAGGGTAAGAACCATTTGGATTCTTTGCTCAAGGTTCCATAAAATTGGCAATCTCCACTTTATGACTTGTAAGAATTTATAAAACAAGAGCAAAAGCATTCCTTTATTCATCTACTG